>NW_023425460.1:30288785-31736285 GCF_014108245.1 Pipistrellus kuhlii | reverse complement strand
TCTGGAAACCGCCGACCCCCCACCCCTGTCCTAGGTGCCTAGTGGAGAAGGCGGTGGGGCCCGGGGTGCATCTGGAAATGGAGCCGGAGCCTCTTCCTGCGGGGTTTGACTGCGAGGTGCTCTGGACTGGCCAAGGGATGGCTGTAGCAAGGGGCAAAGGTCAGAGGGAAGAGGGTTCCTGGAGAGAATTAGTGGAAAGAGGGGGCATGAGGATGAGTGGAGGTTTGGCGGTGGCTCTTCAATGAAAGAGTGAGCAAATAGGGGAGGGGGGGAGATACAGAAGGATCAGGGGTGCTTAATGGGGGAAATCAGTGAGAGGGTCTCAGGGACTAAGGGGATGCAGTGCAGGGGCTGGTGATGGGCTGGGGAGTCTCTGGCAGGAAGAATGGTGGAGCTAAAATGAAGGCAGACCCAGGAGAATGGAAGTGGGGCTGTCAGCACATTAACTGCAGAGTCTTCCCCTGTTAAGAGGGAAGGGTCTCACTTTGAACCGAGCAGCTGGGGAGCACTGACAGGGGTCCCTGGGGGGCTGGAGAGCCTCTTGGGCAGCATGGAGGAGAGTCAGTTCTATCCAGAGTCTCCCCAGTGGGACTGGGGACCTCTCATCTGGCAGAAACAGAATAAAGATGGGGGCCATGGGGAACTGGGGCTGGGGCTGAATTCTGCTGGGTTGGAATAGGGAGAGGAGCTTCGAATGAGTTCTATCCCCTGAAACATCCCAAACCACCCTATCTCACCTCACAGGCCCTACAGTCATCCATCAGCTCACCCACAAAGCCTTGTGAGCTGCTCCCTGCCCTCGCTCAGGGGGTTCAAGGCTTGGTGCTCAAAGACACTGGAGCCCAGTAGGACTGGTCCTTAGGAAATAAGGAGCAGGGACAAGAAATTCACATCAGAGAGACAGAGAAACCAGGAATCACGGATACTACTCATGGTAGTGATGGTGAAGGCCAGCATGGAAGTCTTCTTAGAGAAAGTAGCACCAAACCTTGCCTTGATGCTCCTCAGGACCCCAGGAGGCAGAAATTTGGATAGGGATGAGGCTGGTGGTGGCATTTGAGTCAGAAGAAAGAGCATGGACAAAACTGGGGAGAAGGGGAGCATGGGGGATGTTGGCAATCTATCCTGTTTCCTTACTTGCTTGGATTGGGCTTAGGAGGGGCATTGAGGTGCCTCATGCAGGTGCTACCATTGGATGCTAAGGCTGGAAAAGCAGGCTGAAGGGGAAGGGAGTGTCCTATTGGGAAGGGCTTGCATGCCTGCTGACAGAGGCAATGTGGGATGGTTTCCCTTGGGCAGTGGGAAGCCATGGATAGTTTCTGAGCTGTGAAAACAGAAATCAGAGCTATTCTTTGGGCTGACATGATAGCAGAACGCATAAGGTAGAAAGAGAAGGCAGGGAGGTCATGGCCAGGATGACACTTTGCTCCTGGGCCTGATGTCCCCTCTCTCCAAGGACATCAAAGAGGTGTTAGAGAAGAAGCCCCTTCCAAGGAGGGCCTCCCCCCCCCCCCCCCCCCCCCCCCCCCCCCCCCCCCCCGCTGCAGGACTTCCCCTCTGAATGATTTTCTCTCCCAGACCTTCCACAAACACTGTAATCTCCTCCAGCTATTCCATCAGTGTCCTGCTGGGCTGTGCCGAGGAGAGGGGGGTGGTCTTAATGTCTGTGGATCTGAGGGTGATGGTCTCACTGTAGTTATGTGACCTATTTGTTCTGTTCTTTCCAGGCTGACTGGTAAACTGGAAATGGGAAGGCAGCAGAAGATGGTGGAGGTGGTTATAGCTACAAAGACCTGAAACACATAGTCTCACACCTCACACCTCACACAGAGACGGTGCCATTCACTCTCTCCCTTCCAGAGCCTGGGCTCTCAGAATTCCAAAGCCTCAGGAGGCCTTGGTGGGTGGGGCCATCATTTCCTGCCTTTTCCTTAACCTCCCTTCACCCCATTGCCAACACTTTTCCAGCTCATTCAAATAAAGGTAATCTGCAATTCTGGTGTTGAATTCCTGCCCAAGTGACTCTCATATGGCACTAGGAAGGGGCTGGAGCTCTGAAGGATTGGGACCTTGAGGGGTCTCCTGCCAGTCCATTCAGGAGTAACCTTTGTTCAATCGCCGTGCACAGAGGTGGAGCTGGGGCTGTAAAGGCAATGTCCAAGGGGCCTTTGTGGTAGGTATGGAGTGGAAGGAGGTGACTCCTTTGATCCTACTGTCTTGGTGTTATTGTCTGTTGGGTGGGCAAGGGATTCACCATACATCTCTCAGAACGGAGTAGGCCCTAGCCAAAGAGCTAAGTATTCCACTCTGGGCAATGGAGAAACTATACAAAAACCCACCATCTCTCACCTCTACCCTCTTTATCCATATCCTCCATATAACCATCCATCTTAAAGGCACACACAATACCCACAACACATAAAGCTAGAGACATACACAAAACCACATCCATCCATAGGCAAGGGTGCACACATAAACACACACACCCACACACAAACATTTGTGTTTATGTTGTTTGTGCAAATCGTTGTGTTTCAGTTGTCACCATGCATGACTGTATGTCACATTTTCACAAGTACACACATTACCATGTGTATACATGCATACAGGGGTGCATTTACATATACATCAACAAACACGTCATGCTAACTTCCTGTACCCCAGGGATTCATTTAAAGAAGCGGGAGGCAAAGGGGAGCAAGAACATGATGGGGGCAACTGGGGGTGGGGAACATGGTGGGGGGAGCCCTTGAAATTGCAAGAACTACAGGAAGCAATGAGCTGAAAACCCAGGCCTGCCTCCCGCCTGCTCCCCACGCCTCTGAGGGCCCTCCCAGAAGGGCCCAGTGCTGTCGTCCCCTCACCTCCCTCGGAGCCCGACTTTTAATTTGGGCGGTGTAATTTTGGTGCGAACGGTTGGGCGCCTTTCGTTGGGAAATTGGGAGGAATGCAAACAAGATTTCACTTCATTAAACAGGGGCAAACAGTAGAGAAATTGCACTTACTTATGGAAATGACTTTTAAACATGCACAGCATTTACTGGCACTGCCTGAGCTGGAATTCTGCGAGGATTATACATGTGAATAATTCACCACGGGCCAATTAGAGCTCACTCCGTCCTTAACCTTCACCAGCCCCCTTCCCACCCTGTCTAGAACATGGCCCGGCCCCTCCCTCCTCCTTCTCCCCCACTTCTCTCTCATTCCAGAGTCTTTTATTTTTGAACCCATGCTGAGACATGGTTGTCACACACATTTAAAGAGACACTTCTAACATGGTGACCCACATATGCTGTCATACCTCAAACATGTTCAGATACACATAGGCACATGTGCAAACTCACAGGGGGAAGCACTGTGAAACACATGGCAACACACATATACTTTGACAAACTCAAACATGTTAATATACTCAACAATTGTGACAAACAGGCTTTGTAACACCTTAAGCATGGCAATATACATCATGATGACTTAACCATGATATTCACAGACATGCACGTTAACACTGTAACCTAATTACAGATGCATCGCTTATACAGGGTGACACACAATCATGCACTGTGACAGCTGAAACACAGTGACTCACACAGACACACATGCAACAACACCAACATTTTGTAACAGGATGCTCAAACACGATGGCATATATATTGTGCCAACTCAAACAGAGATACACTCTATATTGTTAAAATGCAAATACGGCCGAAGCTGGTTTGGCTCAGTGGTAGAGTGTCGGTCTGTGGACTGAAAGGTCCCAAGTTTGATTTTGGTCAAGGGCATGTACATTGGTTGCGGGCATATCCCCGGTAGGGGGTGTGCAAGAGGCAGCTGGTCAATGTTTCTCTCTCATGGACATTTCTAGCTCTCTATCTCTCTCCCTTCCTCTCTGTAAAAAATCAATAAAATATATTTAAAAAAGAAAAAAAAGAAAAAGAAAGAAATAAAAAATAATAAAATGCAAATATGTGTCACACCAAGATAACCCATGGTAACTCAAACTTGGAGTCACACACAGAGACATATTGTGAACATTCAAATCTGGGGATACCCTCAACATTTAGAGGTAATTAAAATAAAGGTGACACATCCCAACGGTTGAGCATCGACCTATGAACCAGGAGGTCATGGTTCGATCCCTGGTCAGGGCACATGCACAGGTTGAGGACTTGATCACCAGTGTGGGGCATGCAGGAGGCAGCCAATCAGTGATCCTCTCTCATCGATGTTTCTGTCTCTCCCTCTCCTTTCCTCTCTGAAATCAATAAAAATATATTTATAAATAAATGTGACATAATTACACACATTGCGTCAACTCAAAACTGTTAACATACCATAACATACCACAATGATACCCCTTGATAACACAAACTTGACAACACATACAGCCTTACATTCTGATAATGCAAATACAGTGATATAGTCATGGTGACAGTTTACACATATGACTTACACTCTGCCTCCTAAAACATGCTTGCTCACAAGAACACACAATGACAACTCAAGCATGGAAATATACACTGGGCCATTCAAACGTGGTGAGATAGAGTTAGGCACACACAACTCAGACATCATAACAGCCCCAGTGTGATGATACACATATTTTGACAACTCATACATGGTAACATACACAGAACACATTATAAAAATTCAAACATGACGATATCACATTGTGCCATATGAAGTGTCCATTCATTCATACACTGAATGAAATGGGGCACAGGGATACATTCTGTGACAACTCGAACATGCTGACTCAGGGAGAGGGTGAGACACATTCACAGAATGAGATACACGTGAAAACAATGTCAAAACAAAATAATTCCAGTGCACTGATACAGAAATGATGAACAGAAAGAGCAAACACAAACATACTCTCTAACCCATGGACATGCCAATGACCCAATGACACATGGATGACAAGGAGAAATACTCTGAGACATGATGCCACTCAGAACAGAGACACAGTAACATTTATGCACAGATACACTGCCATTGCCACACCTTCACTGACAGATACATACTGACCCCTGACCCCTCCCTCCCCATTAACCCCCTGGTCACTCTATCCAACGAATAGTAAAAAGAAGCAGGTTTCTAGATGAGGATGAGGATGGAGTTGAAAAGGAATAGAGAGAGAGAAGGCATCATCTATAAACACGACAGAACGTTAGAGGGAAAATGAAAATAATATGTGTGCTTGTCCCATACTCTTCACAGGAACGTTTGAGGATTTAAGTTGACACCTCAGGGAAGGGACAGACCTCTTTCCTACCCCCATTACTCAGGGCAGAGGAACCCACCGTTTCTCTGCCCTACGTACACAGACCAGGCCCTGGGCCAGTCTGGGATGGACTTAGTGGCGGGTGAGGACTGTGGAGGAGGTGAGGGTTTGTGAGGAGCTGGTCCACAACTGGGACCTTGGTGTAACCTCCCGAGATAGCCTTTCATGGTTCTCACCAGCATCCGGCATTTGAGGAACAGGTGCATAGCCTGGGTGGTCTTTAACCCTCACTTTGGCCCATTTCTTTACAATGCAAAGTCACTTCTGTTCAGGGTGCCATGATTTCTGCCCTACTCCGTTGAGGTTAGGGTCCAAATAGCCATCGGATACAGTCTGCCCAGTAAGGAGGGGTACTGTTCCAGCCAAGAGCTTCCTGGATCACTGAGTTTGTTTCAAGGGTCAGTGAGTGTGTGTCGGCATCAGGGAATGTACTTTGTATGTTCCTATGTCAGTGTTAGCATGGATTTGGCCATAAGCATAATATAGCATGACTAGGAATCAATGTCTCTTGGGCCCAGGTATATTTGGGTGACATTTTAAATGTTCATGTATTAAAGAACACCCCTTTATGCAGGTCCCTGGGAGTAACTAGGTCCACATTTGATTGTCACTGGCTATCTTTATACAGTATGTGTGTTTGAGAGTATGTGTATGACTGTGTCACCTCAGATATAAATGCACATGTTAATATGAGTGTATTATCACCATGTTAGAATTGTCACAATATGTGCCTGGGAGTGGATCAGCGGATTTTTATTGTTATATGATGGGTGGTACAACTCCTACTGCCAGGATCTCAAGACCATAAAGAACAAAATAGACAATCTTAACGCCTAGTATCACAACAGGTCACCTTGCCTTGAGGGCTAGGACTGAGAAGCTGACATCTGAGAGGACCAAGCTATGTCAGGAGTTTTGCACTCATGAGTGGCCTGCCCTTTCCGCCACTCCCATTTCACAGAAGAAGACACTGAGTACAAGTGAGTGGGGAGAGGGAGCAGAAGTTTGGAGCCAGAGAGGGGAATAGGGAGAAGGTGGAGGTACCAGACCTGTCCACCTCCTCTCCCCATGATAGAAAGCCCCCAGGCTGCACTGCTCTGCCGCCTTCCACCACCCTGTCTTCCTCTCATCCTATCCCACCCTCCTCTCTCCCTCAGTCCCAGCCCTAGCCGCCCTCTCCCAGTCCCTCCCCACTTTCTCCCCTGCTCTCTCTCCCTCTCTCTCCAACGGGCACATGTCAGAGAACATTATGTGCACCGCAGATTTGCATAATTCAAGAAGCATCAAATTAAATTTGCATAATTCCTTTGATTACACTTGTTATTAAATGTAAGTGACATTGATTTACAAAATGGCCCAATATAAGGTTAATAGCAAATGTCACCTTCCAACAGGGTGAGTGTGTGTGAGTGTGTGTGTGAGTGTGTGTGTGGCAGGGGCAGGGGGATTGCTGGAGGTTGGACCTGAGTCCTAGAATTTCTTTTTTGCCAGGCTCAGCCTCTCCTTGCCGACTTTTTTCTGTCCCTCTCCTCAGCTGCCCCAGGCCACCCCCCCACCCAGGCTCTGGGTCCTGACATAAGGGGAATAACTGGCTGCACAGGCCCCTTCTCTTCCCCCTCCTTCCATGGCTGGATCCAGTGTAGTTAGGTTGAGGGGCAGATGCTGTGAATCAAAGAGTGTCAAGAGTTGTGGGGTTGATGGTTAGGGATCAGAAGCTAGGAAGTATGGGGTGCCTTGGAATTTGCCTCCAAAGACATTTATATCATAGGGTGAGTCACTAAATAGATGTGGTGTGGCCTCTGGCCTGAGTGGGACTGGGGAGCTCGGCTGAGGTTGGGTAGCAGAACACAAATGAACTTCATTTCCGAGGCTCCGAGCACAGGGCGGAGAGGACTCACTAAGGGTTGGGTAGACATACCCTCTGGGCAACGAGGAGACCCAGGTTCAAGACCATGAGAACTCTGGAGCCCAGCAGGGGTGAGGCCTAGTGAGCAAAGGCTGCAGATGGAGTCAAGAGAGCCACAACTTGGTACCTGAGTCACCATGACCTGCCTTTCAAGTTTTGTGAGAAGGGAGAAGGACTGAAGTTTCATTCAGCCCCTTCTCAGTGAGACCAGCAGCTCTTTCCCAGGACTTCAGGGAGTGGGTTCGCGACCCAGAGCATGATGGGAAGAGAGACACACTTGATAACTGTGAAGGGCAAGGGCACACAGCAGGACTCGGACACCCCCATACACATACTCACATCTGTACATGCACACCCATAGACACGGACAGAGATGTACCCCACATAAATACAATGTGTGGGTATACACCTAGTCGTGGGCAGAGCCAGCCCCAGATGAACATGAAGGACACAAACACATGAAATGAAAACTCACAAAGACACGGAAACATACAGACATAGGCACTTTCAAGTTCATGACTATGAGAACGTGGACAGGCATGCTCTCCCACCTCAAGCAAGGTCTCCCTCACCAGATGGCCTTCCCATTGCTCCCAGAACCTGAAGGACTTTGAGAGGGAAAGCTGGGAGGATGCAGGGGAGGGGCGGGGGACAGGGGAGGGTGCTCCTTCTGCAAGCAGGAGCACCTTGGTGGGAGCAGTTGGAGAATCACAAGGAAAGGCCTTCCAAGATCCCCACAGAGCTTCTCTGGAGCTCCCCTCCCCCCAGTTCCCTTGCTGAAGGGTTCTTTCCCTCATCCTTAATTTGCCACAAAATGTGTGTGTGTGTGTGTGTGTGTGTGTGTGTGTGTGTGTGTGGTGAGGGTGAGGGCAGCGCCTCACCATTCATCCTCTTCCTGGGTGAGAATATCGACAAGGTGGTAACTAATCATTAAACCCACTGGCCCTTTTAAACAAGGAAGGAGAATTATGGGCAGAACTGTCAGGGGCAGAGACCCCCCTCCCCCCACAAGCCCTCTGAGGAGGAGGTGGGCTCAGGACTGCGCTCTGACCACAACTGGAAGCTAAATTCAACCATCACTGCCTCAAGCAGAACACACTGGGAACTCAAACCTGTGTGCTGGATCTGGAAGAGCGTCTGTACTCACCAACCCACAAGAACACACAAATGAATACAGGTACACCCTTCACACACACACACACACACACACACACACACACACACACACATCTACAAACACATGCACTTGTGCACACCACAAATACATGCAGAATAGTAAAGAACAAAGACACAGATTATCCCTCCCCACAGACTCATACATTCCTACAGTATAATACTCAGAATGGCCAAGAGTGAGAGTTCTGGGTCACATGGATCTGGGTTCAAATTCTGATTCTACAATTTCCTGAGTGATGGTTGGAAACTCACTCAATCCTTTAGAACTGCTATTTCCTCCTCTGTTGAGCGGGGATAATAATAGTCCCTACTTAATAAACATAAAACGTGAAGTGCCTGGCATAGAGTAGAGGCTTAACTGATCTTAGTTGGCAGTAGTGATGTTGTCGTTTCCAATCACAAATATTTACTGAGCATCTCCTACTTGCCAGACTCTGACTTGGGCCATAGGGATTCAGTGATAAGCAAGACTGACAGCAGTGAGGACTCCATATGGACTGAAGGACTGAGGACAAGGCCCGTTCTCCTCCCTCCCCTACCCTCACCTCCCACCCAGAGGCGCTACAGCAGAAACCTGGCCTCTGGGATTTGAGCGCTGAGCTAGGCATTGTTTTCTCACCTGCCAGGGGCATCCCTGCCCTCCGCCCCCATAGGAGAGGCATAAGGCTAAGAATTCCTCACCCTTTCCCCAGCCAGCTCTCTTCCGCCTTCATCTCACCTGCAAACCCCCCAGGACGGTGCTGGAGTTCCTGCTGTTCCATAGACCACCAGGTCCACACAGGCGTGAAGAATGTGACGGTGTTTGCACCCACGCGCACACACGGATGTACACATACTCCGTTTCTTCTTTGGCTCATTGCCCCAATGGGCTCCCCTCACCTCCTCCTGCCCTGGCCACGTGGGGACACTGCTGCCGGCCTCCTAATTAGGAAATCCACAGGCTCCTCTCGGTATTTCTTCTCTCTGACCTCTGCGCATTTGGCAGCCGCTCCACCCCTCCTCCTTGAATCGTCTCCTTTCTTGATTCCTGTGACATTGCACCTTCCTACTTCCCTCCCCCCATCTCTGGAGTGGCTTTTCTGGCCTCCTCCCAGCTCCTCTGCCCTCTCCCATCCCCGAAATGTAACTGTGCCCCACGATTATTCCCTCAAACCTTTTCTTCCCCGCCCCCTCTGCATTTTTATAAGCTCTATCCATTTCAACGTGACCTGTAATCTCTCTGGAGATGAACACCCAATCAAGATTTCTAAACCCCAAACTCTATCAACCCAGAGACAGGCTTGGATTTCCACCTTTAATGGTGCGCCAGATTCACCATGTGCAGGAACGAACGCATTCATTTCTTTGGCAAACATTTCTCCAGCACTTACAGCGTGTAGACACTGCCAGACACTAAGGACATCAAGCGAAGGACACGGTCTCTGCCTTCCAAGAGCTTGGGAGTCTAATGGGCACTCCTCACCCCCCTTCTCATTCCCTCACTCTTCACGTATAAAGCCTCTGAGTCATCTGGAGACTCCCTTCTCCCTACTTCTTCCTCCCTTCCCATCCTATACAATCTTTATCCCATGGCCACTGCCCAAATCAGACCCCCTGATTCTCGCTTCCTGAGCAGTCTCCTTCCCTCCTGTCTCTCTAAGGTGTAGTTTGTCCCGCTCATCCCTTCTAAATCCATCCATGCCAAGCACAGCACTGACCATGTCTGTTATGGTTTCCATTGTGCCCTCTACCCTAAAAAAAAAAAGTTGCCCAAATAAGTACTAACCTCAGGTACCTGTGACTGTGACCTTATTTGGAAATAGAGTCTTTGCAGATGTGAGTAAGATGCAAATGAAGATGAGGTCACCCTGGAGTAAGGTGGGGCCTCAATCCAATATGATTGGTGCCCTTAGGGTAGGGGTGTCGAACTCAATCAGAGAAGGGGCCAAAATCTAAAATCCAGCCTAAATCGCGGGCCGAATGGTTTATTGAACAGTCATAAACTGTCATTGTGATGGAAACGCAGCGGAGTGCAGTGATGACAGCGAGGTGCGGGCCACATTGCAAGGCCTGGCGGGACGGATTTGGCCCGCGGGCCTTGTGTTTGACACATGTGCCTTAGGGAAACAAACCTTGTGAAGACAGATACGGGGGGTGGGAGAGAGGAGGTGGCCGTGTGAAGAAGGAGGCAGGGGTCTGAGGAAAGCTGCCACAAACCAGAACAGCTGGGATTACTAGGCACCAGGAGGCGCTTCGCAGTGCGCAGGGCCCTGCAGACACCTTGAGTTTAGACTCTGAGCCTCCAGAGCTGTGAGGGGATCAATGTCTGTTGTTTTAAGCCGCCCAGTGTGTGGTGCTTAGTTACAGCCCCGGGAAATGAATGCGATGCCACAGCCTTACTTGGAACTCTTCCACGGCTCCCAAGGTGTGTTAAAATCCAACTCACCGTGTGATCATAGTTATTGCGTCGAAGCATTATTTTCATATGTTATTTCATTCGATTTTCACCCCAATCCAAAGTAGCTATTTTAATGTTATCCTATTCTACCAATGAGGAAACAGATACAGAGAGGTCCAAAGCCTTTACCTCCAGGCGGTCTTGTCTCCGGTCATGCCTGGCCACAAGCCTATCATTCTGGCTTCATTCCCACACCCTTTCCTAAGCTTTGACCAAACATGTCTCTTTGGTGTTCTTCAAATATGCCTCATGCTTTGGCCTATCTATCGTTGCTCACACTGGTTCCTTTGGCTCAAAGAACTCACTGATGTTCCCACCTTCAAGGAGCAGGTCACATGCCACCTCCATTACTGGTCCCCTAATAAGAAGTGACTCCTCTGTGATTCCTTTCTCACTGCATGTAACTCAGTCTGGCCCAGCCTGACTGCTCTCCATGGCTTAGCATAGTGTTGGGCATACAACTGGCCTACTAGAAAGGTATTTCACTTTGACTA
This sequence comes from Pipistrellus kuhlii, assembly GCF_014108245.1. Lineage (NCBI taxonomy): Eukaryota > Metazoa > Chordata > Mammalia > Chiroptera > Vespertilionidae > Pipistrellus > Pipistrellus kuhlii. The sequence goes on along the minus strand of NW_023425460.1, from coordinate 31,724,988 downwards.
TCTGTTCCGTCCCTTGAGGGAATCAGCATTATACAGGTCAAGGGCATAGGCTTCGGAATCAAACAGACGTGGCTTTGGATTCAGGTTCTAGGTTAGCCCATCTATGTTCTGAGTCTCGGTTGACTCACCTGTAAAATGGGCATCCCATTTTCTGATCTTGTGAAGATTAGAAAAATGTATCTTAGTAGTCATCTGTTGAGGTTGACCAAGCCCCACTATCTTTTGGAAACCAACAGGTAATCTCAGGGATGGTTTCCTGACCCTCTCCCACCCCTGGCCAAGGTTACCTGGTCCTAGACTGGATCACCTGATCCTCAGGGACCAATCAGAGTCCTTCTCTGTGATCCTCCCACTGGTGGTGGGAGCTGCAGGTGAAACCTCAGAGACAGTGCATCTTGCTGCCCATCAGGTCCTGTTCTGACAGTTCCTGAAGCTCTGTCTAAAGTAGGGGTGTCGAACTCAATCAGAGAAGGGGCCAAAATCTAAAATCCAGCCTAAATCGCAGGCCGAATGGTTTACTGAACAGTCATAAACTGTCATTGTGATGGAAACGCAGCGGAGTGCAGTGATGACAGCGCGGTGCGGGCCACATTGCAAGGCCTGGCGGGACGGATTTGGCCCGCGGGCCTTGTGTTTGACACATGTGCTCTAAAGGGTCTGACATAGGACGGGGCTAGTGTAGTCCTGAGGCCCAGAGACTCCGGGCTGGGACTCAGAGGGGGTTTTCTCTTTCTTTCTTTCTTTCTTTCTTTCTTTCTTTCTTTCTTTCTTTCTTTCTTTCTTTCTTTCTCTCTCTCTCTCTCTCTCTCTCTCTCTCTCTCTCTCTCTCTCTCTTTCTTTTCTTTCTTTTTCTTCCTTCCTTCCTTCCTTCCTTCCTTCCTTCCTTCCTTCCTTCCTTCCTTCCTTCCTTCCTTTTTTTTTCCTTCTCACTGCTGGATTTTCATGTCTTCAGAGGGGATAGCCTGGCTGTGGCCCGATGCTCAAAAGGCTGCTCACGTCACTGTGAGATTCTAAAAACTTCACTCATACCTTTCAGTGACCAGCAACAAATAATTATGGCCCAAACAAGCAAAGCTGAACTACATTCTAAAGACAAGGAGAAACTTATAAAACTAAAAATGGAGCTTGGCATTAAAAAAAGACAGAAGATTTTTTCTTAATTCTTGAGAGATGGGGAAGTGGGTGGACATGGAACCATTTCAGAAGATTTACAACCCGGAATGGCAGACAGGGGAGGGCTGTGTGAGTCTCCTCCAGCGCCCTCTGCAGGGCTGCGCCCCCGAAGAAGCCTGGCCTTGATGAGAACGTGACGGGCAACAGACCCTCCACAGACTCACAATGGAGAGTGGCCTTCGCCTAAAGGCAAGTATTCAAAAATAACTGCTTCTGAAATAGGAGGTCCTGGGGTTGTTGCCTATAGGGGACTTTTCACATTTTATTCCTCAGACTTCTGTGTTGTTTATTCTTCTACTACAGGCACGCATGAAAGATGGTATATTTTTAAAGTATTTGGATAGATCAGAAAGTGGCTGCCGTGTGTGTGCTTGTGAGGCCCGTGGGCGTGCTCCTGACTCCATGGCCCTGCGGAGTCCACTGTGAGGCACTTGCTTGACTGAGAGCTCCCTCCTGCCCCTTTTCCTGCCCCGGCAGCTCAGAGGACTCATCTTCCTGGGCACAGACTAGCCAGCTCTGACGTGAGCCGAGACTGCTGCCCGCTGCCCAGGAGGCCCCAGGACCGAGGGGGGCGGGGCAGCTCCGTCTGCTTCCCATATGGGGACATTGTCTGTCCCTGCCTCAGGGCGGCCCCCCTCTCGCCTCACATTGTCCTCCCCTTGCTGGCTCCTGCTGGCCCAGGCCCTGGCCTGCCTCTTCCCTTTTCATTAGCCTCCTAGTGGCAGCCCCGGGCAGGACACAGGAGGCCAGGGAGGAGGCTGGGAGTTGGCTTGTTGTTCTCCAGCCTTGGGGCCCCTGGCCAGCTCACCCTGGACGCTTCCCAGCTTGGCGGCTCAGCCTCACGTGCACACACGCATGTGTATGGGGTGTCTGCGGAGGGAGCGCCATGCTGGGCAGAGCCTCGACTGCACTGGGGACTGCTGGCTCAGGCTCCAGAGAAGAAGTGGGGAGGAGAAGGCCAGTTAGTCAGTCCCTATTTCCCGTGCAAAATGCCCCCTCACTTTATGATTCCGGGGTCCCCCACAGTCATTCTACCACTTTGGGGGCAGATCTAGGGAGTCGGTGGGAGGGCATCCCCCACTCTGGCAATGCTCTGGCCCTGCAAGAGGGACCATTTGGGTTTGCTATGTAGGATAAATGCCCCAAAAGCCTCCTTTAGATATTCAAGGACAAATCACCTCATAGGGTATGGTTTCCAGGAGAGTTCGCTTTGCACACTCTAAGAGCTAGACACGTGTTAGCTTACGAGGCGGTGAGAATTATTTGTGTTTAGCAAACACACGGTGTTTTAAGTGCTTTATAAAAATAACTAATTAGCCTTCACAATAATTCCATAAAGGAGAGGCCATGATTATTCTTCCCATCTTGCAGATGGAAAAGCTGAGGTTAAGTAACTTACTCGGCACCAGATCACACAGCAGGTAAAGGCAGAGCTTGCATTTTAGCTGTCCGGCTCCTCAGTGCCCTCCTAACCACCACCCTATGGCACCTCCACGTGTTGGCCTATACCTCCGGCAGTATGTGCATATTGGCATATGTTGTGCATTGTCCAAGCTCAGAAGAGATTCTGATTTGCATAAGTACGTACACATGTGTGCAAAATGTGTATCATTTGATGGTAATAGTAGTAATAATCTGTTACTCAACACTTAGTCTATGCCAGGCATTGTAATAACTGTGACTGTCATTGAATTCTCACAGCCCCACAAGGTAGATTCTATTATTAGTCTCATTTTCCTGTGGAGGAATGCTGAGTGAGGTCAACTAACTTATCCAGCGTGACACATCTAGAGAGGAGTGAAGGAAGCAGGTAGGTTTAAATGTCTGCCTCCAGAGCCTTAACTCCTATGCTGTATTGCATGTGTCCTTAGGCTCAATGTGGGGATATGTATTTTGGGGTATGTTTGAGTCTGTCTATCTATCTCTATGTATCTATCATCTATCTATCTATTTATCTATCTATCTCTCTATCTATCCCTTCATTCCTATCATTGGCAGTTGGGGTCATTGCCCTGGGTCAAGTTTTGTGGAAACCAAACTGTGAGGACCAAAGGAGAGGTCAGAGAGAAAACCTGGCTCCAAAAATACATAAGTTCCTGTCACGTGTTTCCTTGAGTGCAGAATGCCCATAAGGGACCAAGTTCTGCCCAGGTGAGCAGGAGGAGAGGCCTCACCCAAAAAGATGGGTGAATTCTCTTCTTTACCCCCATCATCCCAGACCAGTGGGCAGGAGGGGCCTCAGCACACTCCTCAGAAGGCAGGTTGGGAGCTGGCCATACATCCTCCTGGGACAGTACTCCCGGCCGGAGGACCAGATCTGTACATTGAGACCCAAACTCGTTTGTATCTTCAAGAATGACTTCTTTCATGCTTCTCCTTAGCTCTTGTTAACTCGAGGAGGAGGGGGGGCTTGTTAGATCTGGTTTTCCACAGATAGAGAGGAAGCTGAAAGGCAGAACTGAGTTGATGCTTAAAGGAAATAGTGGGGAAAACAATAAAAAGGTTTGGGAGACAAGCAGAGAACAGACCAGTGTGACTAATAAGTTTCTTCTTGGTGTGGGGGCCAAATTACCTAGGTGAGATGGGGTAAGTATTATTTTCTATCTTGAAGAAAAATTTGAGATGTTTATACTGTCTCAAAACAAATAGGCCTGTGACTGATGGATAGTTTGCCGTTCGTGCAGCTGGTTTCATGTACTTTTGACAGCTCAATCAGGATTCCAACAGTTATAAAAAATGATTTTCTTCTAGGAAGTTGCAGGAGGGGAGCCCGGCCCCTCGCCCCCGCCCTGTGCCCACTTGGCACTGAATCTGTGAGTGAGGAAGACATAGGTGTGCAGAGCAGCATGGGGAGCAGGAAGAGGCCCACAGTGACCCCCACATCTTCCAGATTGAACATGGGGTGTCTTACTTCTTGAGGGGCTGCCTTAAGAAATCTATGCCAAAGCTCCACCAATACTCAATGTACATTCTCTTAGTCACAAAGGTCCCTGCCTTCGTGAAGTGAGCAGTTCAAAAGCACCTTTACATTTATTATCGATATGTCATTGCTCCAATCCACAGATGATGAAACTGAGACTGAGAAAGGTCAAACAGATTGGAAGCAATGAGACTTAGATTCGAATCCAGCTCTGTGACTCAACACCTATGCTAGTTCCACCATGCCATGCTACCATGCCCGCACTGCCAGCTATTCACAAGTTAGTTGTCCTGGCTGTAGAAATGTGGGCCTCCTGTCCAGGGCATGTGCTCCCATGTGTCTGGATGTCTGAGCCCCGATGCATTTCTAGGACTGGGTGCCTTACATTAATAAGTACAGGGGACACATGTGACTATATTCCTGCATCGATGCCTGAAGGGAGACTGTGTATGTGGTGTTGTAAGATTGTGCAGTTTAGTGCAACTGTGGTGCCATGATGGGTCGGTGTAACTTGGTGTGCGAGTACGTGGGTATGTCTGACAATTGTGTGGCTTAGAGTGTGGTGAGGTACATTGGTTTGATGGGCTCTTCTGACCCTGACCTTAAAAGAAGGGAGGCGGGTTCTGGGAGCCAGGAGGGATGGTCTGTTAGATAGACAGACCTTCTGGGTGGGGCTGTCCACTTTGCCCGGGCCTGGGTCTCACCTGCTGGCCCAGTGCCCGGTGCTGGTTTTCAGGCCGGGAGATGGAGAAGCTCATTTCCCCATAAACACCACAGATTAAGGGCCTGCAGTGGGCACGGGTGGGAGGGCGCCGTGTCGCTCACGTTACAAATCAATTCATTACCGGCGCTCGCGGTCGCCTCCGATCTTCAAGGATCGGGGGTTTGATGAAGAGGATTCATTTCAAGAAATAAACCTTTTAAATTAACCACGAGATGAGGGAAATTTCTTTATTTAAAAAATGCCCAGACCCTGCCAACTTTGTTTTCTCTCTCTTATTAGTGTTGTTATTAATAACCCCACCCTCTCTCCCCAGGGGGTGCTCCACCCTGCCCTGAGAGGCAGAGTGAGCCTTGGGGGCAGACCCCCAGCCCGGACACCTCTGGCCAGGCCTATCTGTCCCACCAAGTCTCCAAGGCCCCTCAGTGAGGCTCCGCCCAGGCTCCTATGTCCTAGAGAGACTCCCAGGCAGGTGGCCGTAAACCCGCTATGTGACCTTGGGCAAGTCATCTGGCTTCTCTTTCCTCAATAGCAAAATGAACATAGAATCACCACTTTCCACCACCAACTTTAAAGTTAGGAGTTCAGCCCTTGCCCATATCAATGAGAAACCAGGCCCAGAGAGGGGAAGGGACTTATCCAAGGTCACACAGAATCTTTGCAACAGAGATGGTTTCAACATCTAATTCCAGGTCTAGTTTCTACCTGGGAAACAAGCATTTTGATTTGTAATCGATAAATTACAACGTGCCTTGACGTACATAATCTCACTGGATGTGTGCTAATAATCTGTCAGCTGTGTATTATCATCCCTGTTTTCCAGATGAGGAAACGGAAGTGCGCTGGGAACGTGCCAGCCAGTTCCGGCAAGAAACACGTGACATATTTTGTTGGGTCAACAGAGGAGAGTTTAATAAAATGACTATTTACAAAGCGGTGGGCAAGGATTAGGAAAAGCAGAAGTGATGATGCAGTATCCTGAGGTTAGTAATGGCAGGAAGCCATGACCAACCAGATTTAAAAGGGAGAAAAATGACCAGAACCAGGAGAGACAGCTGTGTGGAAAGTTGTGGCCTTCGGTGGGGAGTTGCAGCAGGTCCACAGTAGCCTGAAGGGGAGGGAGTCAAGGTCAGAAATACCCTGACCCCCTCATCTCTTTCTGGTGACCCCTTTTGGTCAAGCCCAAAGGAGCTAGTTGATGCAGACTGTGCAGGCCAGGCCCTGCCCCCGGAATAGAATGGGGTGAAGGGTGGGAGTGGACCTACATAAAGGACAGGTGCCCAGCACAGTGGGGAAGGGACTTGCCAATAAACTGCACAGAGAGAATGTGACCCCAGGACTCCTGAGTTGAAGGGCCTCCTAAGTCCAAAGTCATAGTCTTTGTTGCCACCTTACTCTGCCCCAGTGGTACCTGGCCCTTCCCTCACAGGAGTTTTGCACAACTCAGATAAAATGCTGGGCCTGGAGGTGCAACCTAGCATGAGGAGCAGTGTCCCTCCCCATGGCCATTCTGGGGAAAACCAAATACTGACATCAAGCAATGACAGCCCAGAGCATTATGCCTCCAGGGAGCACGTTTGCATCAGAGCAGGGCCTTCTGGAAACTCAAGGGTAGTCCATGGGGAGGCCTTGGGATCCCTTCCATGAGTCCACTCTGCAGACAAGGCCTTCCCTAAAAGAGTCTGCACACCACAGAGCTACTCCAGGAACTGGATAAAGCAGATAACCGACCTCCCGCCCTTTTTGCCCTCCCCCTCCCCCCCCCCCCCAACTCCAATACACACACAGGGAGAGGGAAAAGGTAGCCAGTGGAGCATATCGCTTACCTCTTTCTTTGGGGCTTACTTCCACTTGATCTAGGATGGGTTGAGGTCCCAGGGAAACACAGATTAGAGCCCCCTTTTCCTTGCCACCCCCCCTGCAAAAGAAAAACTAGGCTGACATTAAGGTTGCAGAGAAAATTGAGAGACAATGAGATCCAGAAGATTGTAGAGCCCAAAATTCTGGAGCACAGGGCGTGGGAGGTGGGGTCATCAGGGAATCTGGGTTCTACCACTTGGGAAGAGGAGGGGGTGGAAGCTGTCAGAGGTGGGACACAACCAGGCTGTTTGAACCCTACTTTTCAGGTCTCATCCCAACTGGATCATTTATAGGGCAGGGGTCTGTTTTTCCCTTAGAACGAGGTCCCCAAGGCTAGGACTGTTTGTCATCCTCATACTGGGAGGGGGGGGGTGCGGGAGTGAAGCTCAGATCCTCCATATGGCCTCGGAAACCCAGCCCAGGGCTCTGACCTCAGGTGGGAGCCTCATCTTAGCAGACCCCCGTTCCCGTTCCCGTTCCCGTTCCCGTTCCCGTTCCCGTTCCCGTTCCCGTTCCCGTTCCCGTTCCCGTTCCCGTTCCCGTTCCCGTTCCCGTTCCCGTTCCCAGGACCCATCCTAACCTGCCCCCTACAGACTAGGGAAGGAAAGAAAGGAGGAGAAAAAAGGCCTTCCCCATCTAGGCACAGACCTGCCCAGGTGTGTGGGGGGACCAGCTCACCATCTCATTAATGTGGAATTGTTTTTAGGTTAATAATCTTGCGTTAATTTTCCCTTAAAATATTGTCTTTGACCGTTAAATGCTCACACTGTTATAAAAAGAACGTAATAAATGATCTTGAAGCAAATTCTCCTGCCAAATGTCATAATTTATTTGCATAATTAGCTCTTAATTTTAATTCAATATGCAAATCCACACTTCCTTTCCATTGCAGCCGCCTGTTTCCCAGCCAGGCAGCCATGAATTTACTGTGCTGCTCTCTCCGAGGCTGTCAGAGGCGGGGGTGGGGAGGCAGGAGCCTTCCGTGCTGGTGCCTGGAGGAGGGTTTCAGACACACAGACTCAGATGGACAGGCCCCTGGGCCCCTCAACATGGATGCAGGCTCCCACGGATGGACCTGTGCGGATACCGGAATACAAACATAGACGGACATGTGCGGAGATGCATTGGCACACATTGCAGGCAGAGACCCAGAGGTGAAGGCACATGAACCCAGGCTTATAAGCTGACACATTAAGAAATCCATAGGCACCCACGGAGACACATTACACAGGCAGAAATGCTGCCACGCATGAGCACATGAACACAGACTCCCTTGAAGTGCCATGGTCTCGTGGACCCAGACATGTGCCCTGACATTCAGAGACATGGGCATGCCCGTGTACACCTACGAACGCAGATAAACCCGGAAACCCAGTCGGCGAGCAGAGGTGCCAGGGCACAGATGGCGCTCACCATAGAGAGATCCGTGGGCAAATACAGGGGTGCAGAGACACACTTGCTATAAACCACAAACTCATGTACACAACCAGACGCAGTACACAGACAGAGACTTGACAACCCTTCCAAAAAGCCAGTACCGTATGCTATGCGGACACCTCCCACGTGCCTTCAAGCCTCCATAGCAAGACTGTGAGGCCTCGTAGGGCTTGTGGAAGGAGCACTGGGCTTAGAGTCAAGGGCCAAGCTCTAATACCAAGCCCACCTCTAACTTGCTGGGAGACTTTGAGCAAGACCCGTCATTAAAAAAAATAATAATAATAACAGCTTTATTAAGATATAATTCACATACCATTCAATTCATCTACGTAGTTAAAGGGTGCCAGTGTTTTTCCTATATTCACAGGGTTTTGCAGCCTCACCATAAGGTGGTTTAGAAATTTGAATCATCCCCCCCAAAACTCTATCTCCATTAGCAGTCACTCCTCTTTTCCCATCGTCCCCTCACCCCTCGCCCTAAGCAATCCCGAATCTATTATTTTCTCCGTATATTTGCTTATTCTGCACATTTTTATAAAAGGAATCATCCAGTGCACGTTTTTTGAGAGTGGCTTCTTTAACATAATGTTTTCAATATCCATTCATGTGGTAGCATAAACCAGCACTTTATTCCTTTTTATGGCCAAATAATATTCCACGGTACGGATAAGCCATGTTTTACATAGGCATTCATCAGTTGATGGACAATTGGGTTGTTCCCACTTTGGGGCCATTATGAATATTATTGTTATACATTTTTTTTGGGGGGGGAGGAAATGTTTGCATTCCTCTTGCGTTTATTCCTAGGGTTGTCACTTCATCTTCTTAGTTTGGGTTTCCCATCCACCCGGTAAGAGGGCTCATTCAATGGAATCTCACAGGCTCATCTGGTTACATGGGTTTATGATTAACTTGGTGTTCCCAGGCTGAGCTTATGGTTCTTCTCACACAGTCAGACACACATAGACACTTAGATACACACACACACACACACACACACACACACACACACACTCACCAACAGTCACCCAGACACACTATAGCCTCAAAGGCACAGGTGTACCCAAGGGGGCCTAGACCCCCACAGGGACCTGCTCCTGAATTCAGGGCCTAGAGAATAAGATAGGAAGGCGGGTGGGGAGACTGTGGTAGCTCCGGGAAGCATGTTCTGAATCAGGAGGAGTCCTTTCACGGTGAAGGGGAGTCAAGTCTGGAATTTGAGAGGGAGGTCAGCAATGAGAAGGGGAATGAAGGCCGGGTGAGAGGGTGAGTGTTGGAGATGGGAGCTGGGCGTCAGAAACTTGGGTCCCATTTCCTCAGCTGTTTCAGCCTCACCCTCTCTGACTAGGTTACCCTTTGTGTCCCTACTCCCTCTCCCTGGAGGAAACATGACCCCTCCCCACCCTTCAGTCACCTCCCCCCTTCTCCCCCCACACACCCCCTCCAAGCTAAGGAGACAAAAGAGATCCTTTTCCAGGATAATTAAGCCTCAAAGACAGCAGCTCCTCCCAGGAAACTGATCAGGTTTGCCCTGAGAGAGCCCTTTGGTGTGGGAGGGGAGGGGGAAGGAGACAGGGAGAGACAGAGAGATGACCAGGAGACAAGAAAGTGAATTCGGAGACCTCCGGGCTGACTTGGGTTCCTCAGGCCATATATTGCCTGTCACAAAAGTTGGAGCTTTAATTTTCCTTCTTCGAAGAGGGGTTTCTACGGTCAGGGGCCTGACCAGCTACAGACTCCAAGGCACTGTCTGCCCACAGTCACAGAGGTCCTGGGTTTGGATGCGTGGAAGATGTCCAAAGATGTGTGGACGTGTGCACGCCTGCCATTACGATGGATGCGTGTTGATGTGGCTGCTGCGTCTCAGTGTGTGAGTGTGTGTCTGTCCCCGGCTCTCCCGGGCCCCCACCCAGGCCCCCCTGCAGGAGCCTCACTGTGCGGCCTCAGCGGAGTTTCTAACCTGAAGTGATCGCTTTCCTGATTTGCCACTTTAGTACTCTTGTTAATGAATTTTTAATCTTCTTAATGACATTAAACACGGAAAGTAATTAAGGAAAACAAGTTTGAAACTGCTGACTTCAACCCTTTATTCACAACTATTTAATGTAGAATTAATTTGATTTTGCCCATTATTCAAATGAACGCCGCTACCTTCTTCTGGGCCCCAGGCCTGTCCCCTTGCCCTCCCCCCACCTCCTGCCTGCCTGGAGACCCACTGCCGTGGTCACGCAGGTATCCCTGACCTGGGTGGGTGACGGCACCTGTGTGCCATGTCTGTGCTGGGGGCCTGGGTGTGATGGCCTGACCAAGCCAAACTCCTGGCAGATAAGGGGTGCAGAGTGGCCTCTCTGGGTGGGAGGAATGGAAGGGATTTGGAGGAAGGGAGGGAGGAAGATGGAGGGGCCTGATGAACTGACTGAAAAGGTGCAGTCTCGCCCCTCCATCTCAGCCTTCCGACTGCAGGCCCTCACTAGCCCCAGGTGTTTCGTGACGAATGCAGTCAAATGTGTGGCTATCAGGGGACTTTCCGTTTCACAGGTATTTGGTAGTAGGATATTTAAATCTCTAGACCTCACTTAGTTTGGTGCTTGAAGGCTCCGATGATCCGATACTCGGGCCATTTTTCAGAATTTCATTTTCAGGATTTCAGAGAAAGAACCCTGGGCCTCAGGCCACTGTTGTTTGGGTCAGGCTACACTGGGTAAGTCTTAGCTGTTTGAAACTGGTCTCACAAAGGACCCAGGTCCCTGGAGAGGACTCCAGGCCCCAGGGCAGAGCCAGGCCGTTCTAAGCCTGAGCACAGCTCGCCTTCACCTTCACCTTCCTGGCCTCTGAGTCCTGGGTGAGTGGGAAGACAGGGTGCCAGGGAGCCCCAGGAGCATAGGTCTGGGCCCCCACCCACTCCGCCTCTTGACTGCTGTCCCCAACGGCCTCTCCACTTTGGCCTTGGGCCCTGGATCTTGTTTTTGTGAGTGTACTGTACCTGTGCGGTGGAAGGCGGGAGCATGGCTCAGAGAGCAGCAGAGGGGCGTGGGGACTTTCAGCACGTGGCTCCGGACGATGGGACGGAGGCCTGGCTCTGCTCTCTCCCATGACTGTGGGCGAGCCTGGCCGCTCCTTTCCTCCCTCTGAAGTGGGAGACCAGTTTGTGCTCTGGGGAGTCATTGCGAAGACAAAGTGGAATCTCAAGTGCAATCCCAGCACAGGGCCTGAGAGGAAAAGCTGAGGGCTGCTGGGACTGGGGACCAGAAGACGGGCTCAGGAAGGCATGGGTTTGCCCAGATGCGCTGAGATTCGGGAGAGACTGCCCTGGAGAGCTTCCTTCCTCTTTCCCCTTGAACTTCCCCAGAAATGTTCCTGGAATATGTCCCCAGAGGGCCTTTCTCTCTTCCTCTCTCCCCCTCACCCCTTCCCCTTGCCCCTTCTTCTCTCCAACAAGTCTCCCCCAAGTCACTTCACTCATCTCAGCTCCTGGAGGAAAACCAGCCCTAACCCTGTGTACCCTCCCCCTCCCCCCCATCCTCTGCACTGAGCCATGACGGGACCTGAGCTGATGCCAGAGACTCTCTCGCCCCTTCCTCCCATTCCAGAGGCTTTATGGGCTGAGACGCCGTGGCTTGCTCACGGCTTCCTCACGTCTCTCTCCTGCTCCTCTTCTCCGTTATTCTCTGTGTCTCTTCCCCACCCCCTTTCTTTCTTCCCCTGCCATGGCCTGCCTTGCTCTCCTCTGTCTGTCTGTCTGTACCTCTGTGTCTTTCTCCACTTCTCTCGCCTCTCTCTTTCTTGAGAGACCATGGATTCTAGAATATTTTCTTTCTTTTTTTAAAAAAAATACATATATATATATATATATATATATATATATATATATTATTGATTTTTTTACAGAGAGGAAGGGAGAGGGATATAAAGTTAGAAACATCGATGAGAGAGAAACATTGACCAGCTGCCTCCTGCACACCCCCTACTGGGGGTGTGCCTGCAACCAAGGTACATGCCCTTGACCGGAATCGAACTTGGGACCTTTCAGTCCGCAGATCGCCGCTCTATCCACTGAGCCAAACCGGTTTCAGCTCTAGAATATTTTCAACTACAACTGTCCAGGGCATTCTCTTAGGAAAAAAACTGGCAGGGACAATGGAAGGACCCTCCTTGAGAATCAGGGGAGTCCTTGAACCCAGCTGTCTAGTTGGAGGAAACCCAGAGCTGCTGTGACCCAGGCCTCCCATCTCCCAAACACCCCCCACCCCCACTTCGCCTCCTGTTGACATTCAGGGAAGAAGACCAGATCAGTCTACACTCACACACCCTCCCACTCCTCCTCACCACCCCCAACTCTTTCACACTCAGAAAGCCCTCTCACAAACACCCACACCCTCACACACACCCTCACACACCAAGCGTTACCCTCACACACGGGCACCGGCACGCTTGGGCACAGACACGCGCGGACGCAGATGCACACTCAGAGATCCACACAGCGCCCCCTCCCCACAGACGCGTACCACACGCACACGCACACGCACACACACATACACACGCGGAGATCCCACAGGCGCCCAAAAGCACAGGGCAATGATTAATGTCCCCTCAGAAAAAGAAATTATATCGAATAAATTAAACTACTGTGGCAGCAAATTGAAAAATAAGGATGTAAATGAGGTTTGAATACTTAATATCGAAGACAAGGGGGGAACAAAAAGGGATCGCTGGGTCCCCCGAGAAGGGAGAGTGCGGCCCCTCTGCTCCCACGGTTTGAGTCTGGCTCCTGTCCGGAGACCTCGGAGCTGGGGCCGGGTAGCATGAGGGCCTCAGCCAGCAGTGGGGACCGGCTCCCAAGGGGGCGCTGCAGAGGCGGCCTCGGAGCCTCTAGAAAGACGCAGGGAGGGGGGTGGAGGGGAGGAGGCTGGACTGGCTGGTAGCACCTCAAAACCCACCCCTGATGGGGCCCAACACACAAACGGGCACTTGCTTTCAGATCCAACCCATACTCCGTGGAAGGCCCATTCGGCTTACCTGAGCCCACTCCTCACCTCCCCCAAGGCCCCTCCCACCCCCAAAACACGCACATGCATCGCACATGGTTGCACATGGCTTGCTCAGTCCTCCCCAGCTCAATCCCTAACCTCTGCACACACCCTGACCACGCACAGACCTTCTGCCCGCATGCCCACCCCATACTCACCTGGCACAGTACTACCCACACCAACCCCCCTCACACACACACACACCTGCACCCACATCTGTGTGCACACCCACACACATAAACTCTTCCCTTGGAGCATGTGGTGACACACTCGTCACACCCCACACACATACAAATAGTCACATGTGCATCTGCACACACTATCTCCTCAAGGCTTAAGCCAGCTCTCCCAGCACACACACACACACACACGCACACACACACACACCTGCACCCACATCTGTGTGCACACCCACACACATAAACTCTTCCCGTGTGGTGACACACCAGTCACATCCCACACACACACACACACACATGCAAATAGTCACGTGGGCATCTGCACACACTATCTCCTCAAGGTTTAAGCCAGCTCTCCCTGCGTTCTCTCTCTCTCTCTCTCTCTCTCTCTCTCTCTCTTTTTCACACACACACACACACACACACACACACACGCACACGCACACTCGCACCAGGTTCTGTGTGCAGCCAGCCCTTCCACCCAGCCTCCATCTTGCTGTTTCCGGCCTCCATCTCTGTGTGATCTCAGTTTCCCTCGCTCTTCCTGCCACGGCTGCTTCCCTGTGGCCTTTGTCTCGGACACCCCCACGTGTCCCTGGCCCTCCTCCTCCTCCGCCTCGGTGGCCGGCGCTGGGCTGCCACCCCTACCCCCCGCCCTGCGGCACCCCCCCTCCCCGTCTCTCGCTGTCGTCTCTGTTCATATATATTTAGTATTTATTTACAAGGCTGGGTTTTTTCCCTGGGCGGGAAGCCAGCCGTGCACAGAAATCCTTAAGATGCTATAAAGCTGGTGAGGTATAAAATGGAAAGTGGTTAGTGCGCTGTTTGGAGATATCTCACCGGCGGCCGGCCCGCGCGCCCAGCCGCCCGCTGTAAATCTCCCGGAGTTTAGCGCGCTTGTTTGTATCTGGCCAGGCCCCGGGGACTCGCCTGAGGGGGCAGGGGGGGGGTGCGGAGCAGCCCCCAGCATGGGGACCTGCAGAGGCTGCTACGCCCTCCTCAGATGGAAGAGGGGAGAGGGGTGAAGGGGAGCTGGGAAGGCCCCCTTTTGGGAAACAGAGGCTCCCTGGCTGTGCCTTTTCTGAACCCTGCCTTGTCCCCAAGGGAAACCGAAAGAAAAAGCGTCACATCCAGAGCCCAAAGGTCCCCCTCAGTGCAGGGGAAGGGGCAGGGACCTTACCATCCTCCCTACCCCCTTTGTGAACCTCCTTCCCAGAACCGCACTTAATCTATCTCCATTACACGCCCCCCCCCGCCCCCCGCGCCCCCAAAGTGCTGGTGGTGTGGTGGTGGTGGTGGGGGAGATGACCCTGGCCAGGAGGTCACCAAGGATGGTGATGAGTTTGGGGCAGGGAACCAAGGTTCTGGCGCTGATGACCTGGGTGCTCTCGCTGTTTCACTCCCCTGAGTGAAGTTTCCTCTTCCTCAGTGGGGTCAGAGTAGTTCCCACGTCCGTTCAGGTGAAGGATTTAGCGTAGTGCCTGGCACTTAGTAGATGCTCAGTAAATGCCGACTAGTGTGATTTGTGCCCATCTGCCAGACTTTGTTCATCATGTGTTCATTTAGTTGCTCATTTACTCTTTATTTTGCCAACTATTCACGGCACCCATCTACGCAGCCAATCAGCAGCTTTGAGCCAGGTGGTCCTGGGTTCTAGTGGAGAATTCTGCAGAAGGCCACAGTCCTCCCAGGGGGGCTCCAGTCCGGATGGTGTGGTGAGGTCTACACCAAAAGTTGCACTATTTCCGCACTACGTAACATTCAGGGCAGCTTGGAGGAAGGGGCCGGCCCCACCCAGTAGGGCCATCACTGACTACAGTCCCTGGTGAGTTGCTGTGGTCTGAGAGTCACAGGGGCAACTAGACTGTGAACCCTCAGAGGGCAACTCTCCTCCCCCAGCGGTAGCCCCAACCCCAGCAGAGCCCAGAGCCAGCACTCAGGACCTGTCAGCAAGTGCCCTTTGATTGATGAGTTGGGAAGGCTGGACTCAGTGCCACACTCCCCTCTTGCTCTAGAGGGATGACACACCTGTCATACAGCCTGCACACGTGTGTCCCAGCTCACCTGGACACATGTCAGGAGGGCCAGGAGTAATGACAGGGAACTGCTAGGTGGTCACTACTCAGACAGGAGGCTCAGAAGAGCCAAATCTGTATCACAAAGCCATGTCCTAGCCAGTTTTACTGCACTGGTTCATTTGTTCACGCATTCATTCATTCATTTATTCAACAAGTGTTTATTGAGTCTCCTGGGCTAGGGGCTGAGGGGGACACAAATGCACATTACTTAGTTCTGGCTCTCAAGAAGTCCAGGACAGTGTTAGAGCAAATATTCAGTAATATCAACATCAGGAAAGCTATGACAGAAGCCAGGAAAGCTATAGAAAAGACTAGAAGGTTCACAGGAGAGAGAAATCACGTCTGGTGGCGGTGATTTCTCTTCTAACAGCCAGCAGGCACTTTGCTACACATTTTCACAGGGAAGAGTCAGAATCTGGCTTTGCTTGAATCAGGCCTTGCAGAGGATTGGGATGGTGACGGGTAGAGATGAGGTGGGATGTGGGAGGGTGGTGCCATTCCAGAAAGAAGAAGAGCATGAACCAGTGCACAGAGGGAGGAAATCGCTAGGTGGGGAGTGTGCAGGGGAGACACTCAGAGTCCAATGTGGCTGGCAAGTTTGAGTGAAGGAGAGAAGCGGGAGGACTTGAGAGAGGGGTAGGTAGGGGCCAGACCACAAAGGGCCGTGCACATCAGAGGAAGGCGTTTGTACTTTATTTAGTAGGCAGTGGGGAGCCATTGAGGGTGTTTGAGCAGCAGAGTGGCATGATTAGAGCTGTGCTTTAGGAACATCAATCTGGCAGCAGTGCACAGACCAAGTGGAGAGTGGAACTTAAAGGCAGAGAGCCCCCCGTGGAGGAAGACGCTTCACCTGGAGAGCCGTGTGTGGTGGTCACTCAGTCACGGTTTGCTGAGTGAGTCGACGAGATCCAGGAAAGCTGAGATTAGAGCATTCCTGGGGTGAGTGGAGAAGCTGAGGGAAAAGTGGGCGCCAAAGACATAGGAAGTATCTCTGAATTTGTCAGCTGATGGAAGACAGAGATGAGCTGGGTGAAGAGCTCGAGGGCCCAACGTGTTTGTGAGGGTACGTGGGTGGGTGACGGGCTGTTTGCCAAATCGGGTCTCACACATTGTTTCTGGCGTTGAGAGAGACATATGACTTTGCTTTTCAACGCATTAGTCTTGTGAGGTGTGGGTTGTGGGCTTGGATCTGAACAGAGGCTCGGAATCGGAGGCCAGCGTTCCCAACCCTGCAGGATGGCGTTAGCCGAAGAGGCCGAGCGGATGAGTCTCCTGAGAAGAGGCAGGGGAGAAGGGGCCAGCTGAAGTCTGAGTTTTGTGATGTAGCCATGTCTCAGGGAGCCGCAGGAAAGTGAGAGAGACAAA
Source organism: Pipistrellus kuhlii (assembly GCF_014108245.1). Classification (NCBI taxonomy): domain Eukaryota; kingdom Metazoa; phylum Chordata; class Mammalia; order Chiroptera; family Vespertilionidae; genus Pipistrellus; species Pipistrellus kuhlii. The sequence goes on along the minus strand of NW_023425460.1, from coordinate 31,708,228 downwards.
GGAGCATTAGAGATGTGGGCAACGCAGGAGAGTGTAATGGGCAAGAGAGACAAGCGACCAGAGGGTTGTCCAGAGTGACCGTTATTCCAAGGGATGGAGCCTGGCACCAGCTGTGAAGTCTACTGGCCAGGAGGTTGGGCAGGAGGTCATGGGCAAACTTGTCTGGATAAGTGCTGGTGGAGTGGAGGCTGGGAGCAGGGGACACCTCAGGGCACATGTTCAGGAACACTGTCACCTACTCACTGCTCAGGCCAAGCCCCCGAGGCTCTCTCTGTCCCTCTCCTGGGTGCGGTGACTGCCACTTTGGCCAGGGAGGAAAGTGGGGAACAATGAGACTGACTGCTCCCTGACTTGGCACCCTGAGATCCCAGAGTACTTGGGGGCTCATGGGGTTCACGCTATTCGTTTGGCTTTGAGCCACACTACAGAGTTCTTCTCTCCGATGTCGCTGACGCCTTGTCCGGTCCTCCCGTGGACAGGCTAGTCATCCTCCGCCATGGCGTTGGTGCTCACGCTGGCTCACAGCCTGCTGCCTCTGCCTTGGGCCATCCCCTAAGCATCTGAGCTGGTGGTGCCCAGTCCCCCGGGGACCCCGGGACCGTGGGCTACAGGAAGTGGCTGGGTCTTGGGAGACGAGAGGGAGCAGGACCCAGAACTATGCTTCCCGTTTAGGAGGAACAAGGAACGGGAGGTGGTGTGGGCCCGCACCCTCCCGGAGGGGACCTGCAGTCCTAAATGCCCCCGCGCCTTCTCCATATTGTGGGAAAAGCTGCCGCATCCATCACTGTCAGGCGCCGAGTTTGAATAAATTTGAATGCACTGAGCCGTGGGCTGCAGTTTCTATAATATCACTTTCCAGTTTGAATATTTCACTTACTTTTTTTTTTTTTTTTTTTTCAAATTTCTTTTTATCCAACAGTTTCTCCTCCTTTTCATCTACCCCACTGCAGCCAAGCTCGGGATGTAGAGGACAGTGCCTCCAGGGTGTCTGAGATGGGAAGAGGCCAGGCCTTTACCAGCTTTGGCATCTCTGTCCTCCCCTTTCCGCCCCCACCCCCGCCCCCACCCAGCACATGTGCTCCCTGGGCTGGGAGTCCGAGCCTCCTCCAGCCCCCACTCCTCTGTAGACGGGAGAACAGCAGCTGGAGAAGGAGCCACCCTCGCTCACTCGCACTCCCACCCTTCAGCATGGGCAGATCAAGTGTGCCAGGGTCCTGCTTCCTCTGGACGGGGCCCTGAGACTCTCACCTACTGACCCCCCATCATACACACACACACACACACACACACACACACACACACTTAAAGAAAAAGAGAGGTGGCCATTGGAAGCTATTCAAAGGCAGGAGGAAGATAAACGGGCCAGGAATCTGTTTGGAGTGAGTGCCTACAGCTGGCATGGCCGCCAGAGGAGCGGACCCGTGCTGTACCTGTCTAGCACTCAGGGGGCTCACTCACTGTGGGCTCAAGTAATCAGGGAAGGCTTTCTGGAGGAGGTGGAACCAGTCTGGGGACTTGACAGATGGCAGGAGTCCTAAACAGGAAGAACAAATAGGAACAGCATTCCAGCGGCCAGACGGGAGTGAAGCAAATCAGAGAAATCGAGCTGAGTGGGTGGCAAATGGGGGCCGGGGAGGGGCTGGCAATGGGAGCGAAGAGTTTGAGGTACGGTTAGCAGGTAGGAGAGACCATTGGTCTGGGGGATATAAAAAAAAAATGAGAGTCCCTGTGGCTATTGACAGAGAGGCGGTGGGGTGGTCCAAGTGCTGGGAGCACTCAGGAGATGCCCCAGACTAGCTTGGCATCACCCCAATATCCCCCAATTCTACTATAGTCCCCTCAGCACCCTTTTCCTGCAGCCCCCGTCCTCCTAGGAGTTCACCTCAGCATCCCAGCAGAGGAGGGCCTTTCCAGGGAGGGTGGGCCATGCAGGACAGCACCCCCAGGAGGAGGCACCCCCCCCCCCCTGCAGTGTGCCCAGGTCGGGTCTGCAGCGGGAGGGAGGGTGGTGTGGAGGGAGCGGCTCTCCTGCGGCACATGACAGATGATTGACTCGAAACAATATCTAAGGCGATCAGGATAAAGTGCTGGCCATTTCAAGGCTCAGCAGAATTCAGATTCTAATTAGACTTCTCACCACATTCCAAATAAAAATGGTTCCCCTGGTATCCTCTTTGCCTATCAGGTGTCTCTCCCTGATCGCTGGAACAAAACGCATAAAGAAAGTGATTAAAGCCATAACAAAGGCATAAAATTGGAATTATCGCTGCCACCACATCTGGGAGCGTGGAGTGTCACCACACCACCCCCTCCCTCCAAACCCGCACACGCCGAGCGCCGTCCCACCCACCGTGGCTCCTGCCTGGGCACCCACAATGGAGGGTGAGGAGGCGGGGTGCGGGGGTTTGGGGGAGAGGGGAGGAGAAGGTGGAATTGGGGGGTCCAAGGAGCCAGAGATTGGGGATCAAGAGGTGAATAAAATGAGTGGATGAGGGGTTCCAGACCTGGGGAACAAGGGGATGAGTGGATGAGGAGTGAGGGCTGGCCAGAGAATGGTCACTGTCTCTAGCGTCTAGATATTTCCCGGCGGGAAGGGGCCTTGGGGCTCTTGCCTTGATGGCCTCACCATTCCCAGGACATACATGTGTGTGCATGAACACATGCTATCCATCCTCTCAAGCTCTCCGTGTGTGTCCACCCTTGTTAGGAGCTGGCCACCCCTCTTAATAGACCCACTGACCAGGCCACTGGACTGATCTTGAGCTGGTTTTCAGACATCTTTCCCAGCCTACCTTCAATAGGGGCACCTACCTATAGACAAAGTCCCCATTGGTCCCCGGCATGTGTATGTTCAGCCAGCACACACCTCAGCCCCCTGCCCTGCATATCTGCATGCACGCACACGCACATGTACACCGTGCCTATGCCACCACCCTCACACAGCCTACCCTCTCTGGGAATACAGCGAGGGCCCCCATCTCCTCGGACTGTCTCTGGCCTCTCCAGCTCTTCCGCCTCCCCCCCGCAGCCCCGCCTGCCCCCGCACAGCCAGCCTGGCCCCTGGTACCAGGGCGGCCGTGCTCTGAGTGCGGGTGGGCTGGTGGGAGGGAGGTCCAGGGGAGGGTGAAAGAGTGGGAGCGGGGCTCTGAGCGGGGACGATATAAAATTAAAAGGTAAAAAGCAGGAACGCAAATGGAGGGTGCTTTCAGCTTTCACATTATTAATGACTCTTCAAAAAATCGGCGAGTTTTCCAATCTTCTCTGAGAAGCGCTTGAAGGAGCTCACAGATGAAACTGACCTTCAAAATGTTCTTTGGTCTTTAGTTAAGAAATTCGCTCGCCATTATGGCATCATTAGGGAAACAAGGATAAAATTACTCCATGGTTAATGACCTATAGTATCTCCCCACCAAAATTTGTTTCAGATCTAATAAAACTGTGCTTAACACACTCGGATGAGTTATGAGGACTGTTCTGCAGGGTATTAAAATGTGGAAAATAGATTTTCCGAAGCTGGGGGGACTGGACTTTTTGAATCAGATAGCAGAATGGAATTTTCTGGGCAATAAATTCTTCCATGTCTCAATTTCATCTCGCGCTCTCTCTCTCCTGCCTGCCTCTGCCCCTCTCTCTCTCCCTCGCTCTCTCTCTCCAGCCCTCCCCCCCCCCGTCACTCTCTCTCTGTCTCCATCTCTCTGTCTCTCATCTTTTCCTAAAATACTGAAGCAACACAGAAACCTATAGAATTTGAAGCCTACATAAACTTTGAGAAAAGCAGTGACAAAGGCCATGTGTGTGTGACAATGGGAGACTGCACGTGTGGGCACATGTATGTGTGTGGGTCGTGTCTGACTTATAAGAGTGGAGGCAACTCCCTCTGTCCCCTCATCTGAGGGCTTCTATACACATCAAGGTGGGAGGGACACCCTGCATTGTTCCATCACTGGCCATTTGGCGGCCTTCACCCTCTACGCCAAAATCACAGGGCACACCCACACTAACCACCCTTCCCAGCACCCTCCCCGCCCAGGATCTGGACATCCAACAGTAAAAGACGTAAACCTGAAAGAGAACACACCTGTCCCTGTTCACCCCAAACTTCACGGTGATGGGAGGGGGCTACCTTGGCCTTGGGAAGGGTCAGAGGCACCTTATTTTGCACACGTGTGTGCACATCAGCACATGTTAGTACTTTCCACGGGACACACCCGGATGCCTCAGCAGCCAGGCTAGAGGCTGAGCCCCGAGCCCCGGCCCAAGCCCTGGCCGAAGGTTTTCGGGGGCTGGATGCTGCCGCGGAGAGAGGTGGCTGGCGAGGTAATGGCATTTTGCTCTCTTTAAACTTTAATCTTTCCTATTAATTCCCTGCAACTGGAGAATGTGTGAGAGTTAATGTTCCGTGAACGTGTTTCGCACTCGGCAGTCTCTTCGAGCTAATTACCTTCAGGTGCTAAATGGAGGGAAATTGCAATCCATTTGGATGTGAAAAAATTTCGCCTTCCCGTCCCCTGTGAGACATCCTTTTTCCTGAGTGCTGCAGAAAGAATGCTCTCTGGGTGGGAGTTTTTCTCCTAATGTTTTTTTTCTTCGGCCCTCTTCCCCCCCCCCCCTTTTTTTTTCTCCAAGAGTCTGGGTTTCACAGGACTAGGACCAGGACTAGGACCAGGACTAGGACTACCACGGTGGTTGGAGGCTGGAGGAGGCCTGGGCCTCTAGACAAGGCCCAAGTCTGGGTAGGAGGCCAGGTGGGCAGGGGAGACCACAGGGCTGAGAATCCGGCCCCCACCCGTTGGAGGCCCTGGAGTGGATGTGTATTTACACGCTTAATAACACGCCTATTACCAGTGTTTCTCAGCTGGTAGGTTTTGAATACAGATATAATAGAATTTTACAGGCCACATAAAAGCTGTCCTTCTCTTGGACCCTGAACCGGGGTGTCTGATAGGGTGGGGACAGGGAATGGAGGGAAGGAGAGAGCTCCAGGAGGAAGGGTACATGCGGACCAGAGGGAAAGAAGGATCTGGAGATGGGCTGCACGAGTTCCAGAGTGGGGAGGGATGGGTCAGGACCTCCGTCTCCACCAGGGGAACTGAAGCACCAGGGTGAGGCTGGGAGAGGCTGCTCTAGAAGCTCACCAGGTCTCCACAGAACACCCCTTGGTGATGCGCTCATCCCTCCAGCCCCCCTTGCCCTCTGATCTCCGACCTCAACCCTAACTCAGCCTCACGAAAAAGAGACATCTAATTTCACCTCCTCCCTCCACCTTGGGGCCAGCCCACTCATCTTTGCAAAACCCATTCCTTAGCCTAGATCGAGGCAGCGAGCTGCCCAGAAATAATATTTTGTTTTTCCTACTCAACAGAGTGGTTTAAAAACAAAACAAAAGACAGCCTCCCAGAGGGAGCGGTGCTCCACTGGAGACAGAATTAACACCACGTTGGCCCTGAAGTCCACCTCCCCGAGGAGTCCTCTCCCTGACCTCACCTGCGTGACTTGTGAGGGGACAGCCATTCTTTCCGGCACCGAGGAGCCTCTTCAGGAGAACATGTCGGGGAAATATTGGAGTGGCTTGTGTTTACTTATTTGTTACGACTTTGTTCTGGTTCAAACATATATATATTTTCCATCCATGTACATATCACCCATTTTCAATCACTATCAACAAAGAGCTGATCTTTATTTCATCTGTACCCCCTGCTCCCTCCCCTAGGATTATCTGGAAGCAAATCATAGACATCGAGTCAGTTCACCCATAAATATTTCAATATGCATTTCTAAAAGTTAAAGACCCTTTCGACATGACCACAATCCCATTATCTCACCTAAATAAAAATTAACGGTAATTTCTTATCTCATCAAATAGCCATTCGGTATTCAAATTTCCCTGAATCAGTTTCCAACCCAGGTCCATGCACTGTCTTGTGGCCATCGTGGCGCTTAAGTTTCTTTTATTTCACAGGTTACACTTTCTCTTCTTTTTTTCTTGAAATTTAATTATTTGAGAAACTATGGGTGACTTGCCCTACAGAATTTCCTTCCATTCTGGATCTTGCTGATAGCATTTCTGTGCTATCAGTAAACATGTCTTTCTGTCCCTTTAAGTTGGTAGATTCTAGAGTTCTTGGCTTTTTTTTTTTTTTTTTTTTTTTGGCTTGGTGTTTGGGGGTAATCATATTTTATAGATGCCTTGAACTTCCTCCTGCATCATATCAGGACCACACAATTTCTTGTCACTTTTCCTTTTTCTAATATTTTTTAATTGATTTTTTTTTACAGAGAGGAAGGGAGAGAGATAGAGAGCTAGAAACGTCGATGAGAGAGAAACATCGACCAGCTGCCTCTTGCACACCCCCTACTGGGGATGTGCCCGCAACCAATGTACATGCCCTTGACCGGAATCGAACCCGGGACCTTTCAGTCCGCAGGCCTACGCTCTACCACTGAGCCAAACCGGTTTCGGCTCCTTTTTATAATATTAAGATTAATCAGCGGGTTCAGTAGCTGCCAGCCAGATATATCCATTATAAAGTTCCCTTTCGGTTTTTTCCCTTCATCAGCTTTTCACTTAATGGTTTTAACAGCCATTACTACCATTGACTAGATCCATTACGTACTTCATTAGGAGTATTTAAAATGGTTTCTTTTCTCCAAATGTTTTTTTTGAGAAAAATGTGAAACTTCCAGAAAAGTTCATTGTTGTAACAAACACTCATGTACTTTAACACAGATTAGCAATTTGTAATTTGATTTCTCTCTCCTTCTCTTTCTGAAACCTTTGTGTGTTAGTTGCTGGCACAAATGACACTTAACCCCTAAATACGTCAGTATTTATCTCTTAAGAACAAGTACATTCATCTGGATTTCAGGAAAGTAAATATTTACCTAGTCTCAGAGTTCATGTTAAAAAACCCTCAATTGTCCCAATAGTGTCCTTTTTATCCCCCCATCCAAGACCTTCCATTTGCATTTTACTTTTTTGATCTCCTTTATTCTAGGATTAGAGGCCTGGTGCACAAATTCATGCATGGGAGGGGGTCCTCTCAGCTTAGCCTGCACCCTCTCCAATTCAGGACCCCTCTGGATGTCCAACTGCCAGTTTAGGCCGGATCCCTCTCACAATCCAGGACTGCTGGCTCCTAACCACTCACCTGCCTGCCTGCCTGATTGCCCCTAATGTCCTCTGCCTGCCTGTCTGATTGCTCCTAACTGTCTCTCCATACCTCCCCTCCTCCCTCCCTCCCCCCCGCCACCCCCGCCACCCCCGCCACCAGTCTGACCACACCTAACTGCCTCTGCCTGCTGGTCTGATCACCCGTAACTGCCCACCCCCTCCCGCTAGCCTGGTTGCCCCTCTCAGCCTCCCCTTCTGGCATGGTTGCCCCTCACTGCCTCCTCTTCTGGCCTGGTTGCCCATAACTGCCCCCCCTCCCAGCCTAGTTGGCCCCAACTGCTCCCCCTGCCAGCCTGATCACCCCTAACTGCCCCCTTGCCAGCTTGTCACCCCCAACTGCCCCGTACCGCTGGCCTGGTCACCCCTAACTGCCCCCCCCCCCCCGCTGGCCTGCTCACCCTTAACTGCCCTCCCCACCAGCCTGGTTCCCCATCCCTGTCCCCCCTGCCAGCCAGGTTGCCCCCAACTCTACCCCCCCCCACCCGCCTGCCTGTTTACCCCCAACTGCCCTTCCCCCCCATCTCCCCGCCTGCCTGGTTGCCCCATGCAGCCTGCTGTTTGGTCATTGGGTAAGGGTGTCCCAATCAATTTGGATATTACCCTTTTATTATTATAGATAGTGCTCCAACTTTTTGTTTTCTCTTTTTCATGATTTTGATAGTTTTGGAAAGTCCAGGCAGCAGAATGTCCCTCAATTGAGATTTGTCTGATTGTTTCCTCACGATCACGTTGAGGCCAAACATTTTGGGCAGGGATACCCCATAGGTGACATTTCCTTCTTAGTGCATCATATTAGAAGGAATATGATGCACATTTTCTTCTTAGTGCATCATATTCGGTCTCTCCAGTTATTGGTGGTGATAATTTTAAGGTGACAACATCCAAATTTCTCGATTGTAAAGATACCCTTTGCCCTTTATGATTAACACATTGTCTGGAGTGGGGGCAGGATCTGAGATGGTGAGAATATCCTATTTTCTAAGGCTTAGAGTCTAAGCAGTTTGTATCCAGTGGTTTTAGCACTCATTGTCAGAATCAATTATGACTACAGTGGTTACAAAATGGGGACTTTTCTAATTCTACAATCCCTTCTACCTTTAGTTAGCACTCTTCCTTAGTGCATTTATTTTTAATAAGGGAGGCTGTTCCCATATATCCTTGATCAGAATGGGGAAGCTGTATTTGTCAGGACGAGGTATGACTATGGTCTCCAGTAACACCATGCGCACAGAAGCAGTGCCATTAACCAGCAGCCTCGGTATACCTGTGGTCCCGGGCACACCTTGCTACACAACCAAGTATCGTTATGGTCTTTAAGGGACCCCACTTCATATAACAGGATTCATCCCTGGGTTCCTAGGAAAATATCTGCAAGATCAGATATATCCATGGTCTCTGAGAATACAACTCGCAGGAAGAGGTAAGCCATGTACGTGGAGAATACAGATAGAAGGTAGGATCATGTACACCTGCAGTCTACAAGGAATACCACTCCACAGAATCAAGAAGAGCCAGTGTCTTCAGAGAAACCTGACTTCCGATACAGCTCCAGGATGCACAATGTAAGACATTATTGCTTCTTGCCCTGATTCCCTGCTTAGTTCTTTCAACACATTTTAGGTCTTAGAGTAGTTTACTGATTGTCTGGTGCTGTTAATGGAACACTTTGGCGCACCTGATGCCTCCGGTGTAAGTGGAAGGATGAGCTGCCTGCTGGGCAGGGAAAACCCCTCTCAGAGCCTTCCAGCTACTGCTCCTGGGATGAGACAAGACCATCCTCCTCAATGGATGCCAGGCAGACACAGCAGCTGTTCTGGAATGGACTGACCTGCACCACAATGAACTAGAGCTTCTAAGCTGGAACTTGTATGAATAGCTAGGAGAAGACTCTTCCTACTGAAAAGGAGATCCCTTCTTTAACCAAGCCATGCTAATAATGCTGCAGATGGCAGAAAGTAACCTGAGCTGGCTGACGCGCAGAGATGTTTACCGAGAACACGCAGAAGGATCTCACATCCTGGACTGGAAAGGGCAAAGGCCTAGGCAGCTCTGTGTCCCTAGAAGCTGAAGCCCTTTGGCCTTCTCCTTCGTTCTGCCATCAGTGTGTCTCTACTTGCATCCCAGTCTCTTGGTCTCTCAGTTCAAATTCCCAACTCCCGAGAGCAGGCATCGGAATGGATCACTCTGTGAGCCCCCACTGGTCACTTTGGTTTTTTTTTTTTTAATTAATAGAATTTATTGGGGTGACATTGGTTAATAAAATTATATAGGTTCCAAGTGTACAATTCTATAATACAATACATCATGTGTATATTGTATTGTGTGTTCATCACCCAGAGTCCAGCCTCCTTCCATCACCATTTATAAAAATATGGAATGCTTCACGAATTTGCCTGACGTTCTAGTGCAGGAGCCATGCTAATCTTCTCTGTATCGTTCCGATTTTAGTATGTGTGCCGCCAAAGCGAGTACGCTCTGGGCATTTTGGATCCGAGTTTTATTTTCATTCCCGGCAGTTACGGACTTCCATTGATTGCTTTAGAATATGGTTATATACTTTTCAATAGTTAAATTTATATATTTTAAGTGTATCATATATAATTATAAAGTTCATATTTCTAGAGGGGGACATCTTCCTACACCTCCTGAGTCTGCCACATTGACCTGAAATACCCTCATAGTCTGCGTTTATGATCCCACTCACCTCTTCCATTAGGTTATGAACTCTTTTAAGGACAAGGAGTATTGACTATTTGTATTTTTAATCCCACTCAAGTACCTAGCCCAGTTCTCAGCACTCAGTAGGTGCTCAGTAAATAGTGTTGTTGTTGTTTTTCTTATTTTTATTGTTTTTACTACCTCCAGCCTCTATATTTAGGGGTGACACAAAACTAGATTCTAGATTTGCTCTGAGCATTTGAAGTAGACAGTCTGTGCAGCCTTTTGCATTGCTCATCTGAATTTCATTATTCATGAACAACATCTACCTCAATCACCTTCAAAAACAAGTCATCATCTATTAGACCAATGTTCCTCAAGGTGCAGGTGGCAATCCATTAGCAGGTCATGAAATCAATTTAATGAAATAGAATAAAATAGAAAATAAAGTACCAAGATGCATCACATATGTAAGTGTAGGTATTGTACTTATAAGAACTGTGTGTGTGTGTGTGTGTGTGTGTGTACACGTGTGCTGCGTGCTGCATGCTGCATGCGGGGTCACTATGCAAAATTATTTCAGGCTGTAAACCAGGGTAAAAACAGTTGAGAGTCACTGATTAAACCTTTCGCTGAGACCACACTTAACCGACCAGCTCTTTTTAGAAGACCCATTTTCAAGAGCAAAGCTAGAAAAACTCAAGGCCAGTCCTTTCCATATTAAGTTCTTAGAATAGGACATCATGCCTTAGGGAGGAGGGCAGGTCCCACAAAGGTCCACCCTGCCCTGGATTTAAAGCCCCACAAGTGGTCGGGGATACCCAGTGAGTCCCATGCATCACAGATATTCCCTGTGCTCCAAGCCCCTGTCTTTTACCCAAAAGCCCCCACTAACTTTCTGGGAAAGTCTTTCAACTGATGTTTCTCAGGCCTCTGAAACTATGAAATGCTGACTCTCCAGGGTCTTTACCCCAACAGCTCCCTGAATGTGTTTCTCAAGGCCACCACATTTTATCCACCTGGGAGAACACCTGGACAGTCACTCCCCTGCATGCAGCTCCCGGGGAATTATCATCTGCAGAACTCGGATTTGAGCTTCATTTAACTTTCACCTTCAGTATATTCCAAAATTCCAAAATAAAAGAAAGAGCTAGTTATCTCTCTAAAAAAAATCAAACTGGTATTTGTTAGGTTCCTACTACTGTGTGTCAGATACTTCCATCTGAATTGCCTCATTTGATCTTTATAGCAATCCTATGAGGTTAATATAACTATCCCTATTTTACAAATAAGGATTGTGACAGTTAGAGAGGTTAAATAACTAGCTAGAGATCATCTAGCTAGCAAGCGGTTGCTGAGCTGGGACCTGAACTAAGTCTGAGCACTTCACCACTATTCCACACTGTCCTTCAGTGAAGGGCCTCCCTGTCAGTAAGGACAGAGACTCTAGGACCGACTCATGCAGAGCCAGTGCTTTCTCTGCAGGACTGGCCCAATAAGTGAGATGACCAGCATGCCGATGCCTGCTCTCCAGTTAGGTCCCTGTGTGTCCTTGGGCAAATCACTTACCTCTCTGAGCCTCAGATTCCCCCTATGTTCTAATACTTGAACTAGTTCCCTCAGAGAGTTGCTACAAGGAAGACATAGGATAATGACATGAAAGTATTTTGCAGAGCATAGAGTGCCATTCCAATTAAATATCTTATTATAAAAAGCCATATAATTAATTAGCTGACTGTGTCTGCTTTTTCCATGCTGGATTGGAAGCTCTCCACCCATTGGTTCTCACTGCTCTTCCAATAAAACTCAAAATGACAACTTGACCCCTGAGGCCTGCATATATGGTCCTTTGTTCACTGCCTCCTTTTCAATGTATTCCAACTTTACTGACCCCTCTGTTCCTGCTTCAGGGCCTTAGCATATGCTGTTTTCTCTGCTTGGTACACTTTCTGTCTCTACCTGCAACCATTACTCTCCATCTCCACTTTGCCTGACAAACTGTTCATCTTGCAAATAGCAGATTGACTTCTTCAGGACAGTCTGACATGACTAGGTAAGGTCACCCTCTTATGCACTCTCATAGCCTTTCTTCCTAGCACTTTAGAATATATTTACTTTGTATGCACAGTGCTGTTTTTGGTTTAGTCTGTCTTCCCCATTGGAAGGGAAGCTTGATGACAGCAAAGAACATACACCGAGTGGCCAGATTATTATGATCTCTGAATGCATAATAATCTGGCCACTCAGTGTATATCCTGTATAATCCTATGTAATAAAGGCTATTACGCAAATTGTCCCCTCGACCAGGAGTTTGACCAACCGCCCATGTCCCCTCCACCTGGCCAGGCTGTCCTGACCCCACCCATGCACAAATGTATGCACTGGGCTTCTAATATATATATACTGAGTGCATTCAGAGAGCATAATAATCTGGCCACTCAGTGTGTATATTGATATTTCAGCAAGTCCTGTACCTGGGTGAGCACTTGGCACAAAGTAAGAACTCCACAGATACTTGTTGAACTCATTTTAAAAAATGACAAATGTGAGCAGAGACTGCTTTACTCATATTTTATTGACTATAAGATGTGCCACAAAGGTTTGTTATGCTATCAACACTTTAGATTGGTATTTTTTGAGCATGAGGCCCATAAGGATAGAAAGAGGTGTTATATAAGAAAAAGGGTTGTGTGGGTAAATAATTTGGGAAATGGAAGGTTAAACAAATGTCAACTTTTTTTTTTAACTTAGAACCATGCTTGGGTCCCTGAGAGATGCCAATGCAAAGCAGAATCCCCAGCTCAACCATATGTATGCAGTGTGTGAGAAATACATCTTCCTTGCCTTAAACCACCGAGACTGGGGGTTGCTACACCCAAATAAGCCAGTCTGTTGTGATGAACGCATTGTCCATCTACAGTATTTTTTAATATTGAAAAATCTTACAGGAATAGGAAGCCAGAAGATTTCTGGGAATTCATGAAGAGTGAGTCCATTGAAGCGTAGGTAGCTGGGTGACCTTCACTTACTCATTCACTAGGGTCAGGGGATAAGAGTCATTCTGCCCCACACATGACCAGGGAGACAGAACCATCCTTCTACAGCAGTTGAAATTTGATGGGTAGTAGGTAAGACTTTCAAACCATAAGGAATTTAATCATGGACTGATTAATACATTCAATAAACACTCACTGAGCACCTACTACATGACAAACACTGTTAGGCGCTGAGACAAACCAGTGAATAAGACATAGGTTCCTAGAGCTCAGAACTCAGAGGGGGAGACACATAAGTAAAAAGTCAATTTCAGCATAAGTGCTTTAAGAGCTAAACAGTCACCCAACACAGAAGAAAGGCACCCGAGATAGATATGGGATTGGAGGAGCTTCTTGGAGGAGGTGACATCTGAGCTGGGATTCAGAGGACAATTTAGAAAAAGCTCAGTAAGAGAAGGAGGGGATGCATTCCAGGCAGAGGAACAACTGGCAGGAGGTGGGGAATCCAATTCAGGCTATAGGAGGACCAAGCAGGACACAGAGAGGTGCCAGGGAGCACAGCGCCTTTTCTAAGGGAATCCGAGTGAGGAAGAAACCTGAGCTTGAACCTCAGCCAATAGGTGTGCTTCAGGTAAGGAATTTAAGAGGGCAAGGAGAAAGGGGCTAAGGATGAGAGCGGGGATCTCTTCTTCTAAGGTCCCAGAAAGCAAGAGAAATTGTCTGTGGTTCAGTTAGTAGGATGTTGGAGTCATGAGTCAAGGCACTGAGAGTGTAGCTTTGTTGTTTTCTCCTTAGCCTAATATGCTAAGTGTCCAGTCATCCAGTCATCCACCCAACCAATCAAAGCATGATATGCTAATGATTTGCTAAGGCCACTCAACCACTCGCTATGTCGGGCACTGACCACCAGGGGGCAGATACTCTGACAGATAGGTTTGCTTGCTGCTGGGGTCTGGCCAATCAGGACTGAGTGAGACATGCCGAACAAGCCCTAGAGCCCTCCTGTGGTCCCTCCCTGACTGACCAACCTCCTGCGTCCCTTCCAGCCCCAGTCGTGCACTGGTGAGGTCCCTCAGCCTGGCCTGAGCCCTCTCGCAATCCAGGCTGAGGGACCCCCTCTCCTCCCCGAGTGCATGAAGTTTGTGCACCGGGCCTCTAGTTTTGTTATAAAGATTTAAAAATTCCAGCCAGATTCAGTTGGACTAAAAGAAGACAGAATTGAACTAAAGGGAGGCCAACCACGGTGGCTGCCAGAATCTGGAGTAGATACAGGAGATAGGGCTGACATGTCCCAGCACCAGGTGTAGGCTTCCTCCATGATTCTCAGTGGAACTCCCCACACTCCCAACCCCTCTAAGAACATCTGGCCCTCTCCTTGGGAGCTCTTCTCACCTTAGGAAACTGCCAAGAACGAGTCAGCTAGTCTTTAAAGGGGCACTTTCCTGACTTCCAGGCTTTCCCTGTCCTCTACACAATTACCTGCATCCATTCATTCATCCAGAAGACAAATACATGAGATAATATTATATACCATAGTGATAAAGCATGGATTTTAGAACTGGACAGAAACTCAGTCCTACCACCTAGTAGCTATGAGGATTTGAGTTACTGAACTTCACTGAACTTCAGTTTTCTTATCTATAAAATGGGAATGATAATGCTTTCTTTGGATCATAATTAATTGAGATATAAATAGAAGCACATAGGGTGAGGCCTGGCAAAAAGTAGGCGCTCAGTAAGCATTCATTATTATTATTGATATTATTAAAATAAAACTTTGAAAAACCCACACTTACCTGGCTCACTGGCTTAAGTGACACCATCAGTGCTTTTGTAAAACATACTGCCTGCCACTCATGGCTCATCAAACCTTCATGGCTAGGACGTCATCACTTGTGCTCCCCAATTTGGTTGAATTGCATGCTTACCAGGAGTCATTTGTTTTTAACTCAGCCTGTTTATGCCAGCTGTGCATATTATTCTTATTATATAATTTACCTAAATGTAACATAAACCAATAAACTATGAGTGCAAAACTAATGTTGCTGTTTGGAAAGATTCCATAACAGCAAGTAGCTAAAAAGTTTTGTTCTCGAATTATATATCGGTGAGACGGCTAAAAAGGAAGGGGGAAAATCATTTTTAAAAAATCTAGGGCCCTACCTTCAGATTGTTTCTCAGATACCTTTCCATTCGCAATCTCTGTTAAAGAAAACGGAAAGTGGCAGTCAATGCATTCTGAGTGTAGCTCATGCAAGAAAGATGGTAGTGAAATGCCAATCAAATATGTGATTTCAGATCAATACCGAGACCTGAAATTAAGGAAACTATAGGGAAAAGCTGGAGGGCAAATTGGGTTTTTATATTGGAGGAAGATTTGAAAGGAGTTGAGAGACAGAGGTGAGGGAGAACAGAGGGAGGAAGTCAATATGTTTTACAACATGTCTCCAGCATGTTATAGGGGCCATGGCTGCCCTCCTGGCATTAAGGAAAAGCCCCAAAGAACACAGACTGCCCTGGGGACCTATCATAGATGCCTTTATTTAGACTTTCTGTGATTCTTTACATATTTTAAGTTGGGCCCTATCACCTAGGGTGAGGTCTATGCAAAGCAACACTAACTTCATTTGTTTTTCTAAAAAAAAAAAAGTAATCATTTTATTTTTAGGTAATTCACATACAGTTGTAAGAAGTAATATGGTATTCTTTACCCACTTTCACCCAATGGTGTATCTCACAAAACTATAGCACAATATCAAAACCAGGATCTGCCACTGACATAAGCGATGTAAGAACATTCCCGTGTCCACAGGATCTCTCATGCTGCCCTTGTGTAGCCACACCCGCTTCCCTGCAGCCCTCACTCTTCCTTAAACCCCGGCAACCGTTAGTCTTTTCTCCAATTTTATCATTTTGTCATTTCAAGAATATTTTATAAATTGATTCAAACAGTATATAATCTTTGGGGATTTAAAATAAAACTCAGCATAATTCTCTAGAAAGGCACCCACGTTGTGGTGTGTATCAATAGCTGATTCCTTCTTTACTGCTGAGTGATACCCTGGGATGGGGATGTGCCAGTTTATTTCCCCTTTAAGAACATTCGCCCACGCTGATGGTCTAATTGTTCTATCAGTTATTTAGAGGGGGTGTTCAAGTCTTCAACTCTAATTGTGTATTCGTCTAGGTCTTTCAGTGCTATCAGGTTTGGGTTCACATATGTTGCCTCTCTGTTGCTTTTTTTTTAAACACACTTAAGATTGTATATCTTATTTATGGATTGACTCTTTTATTATATAGTATTCCTCTCTGTCTCTTGTAATTTTATTTGTTCTGAAGTGTACTTTACCTGATATTGATGTGGCATATAAACTAATATATATGGATTCCTATTTTTTTAAATTAGTGTTTTCATGATATCTTTTCCCATCCTTTTGCTTTCAACCTGCATAGATATCACATTGGAAGTGAGTTTTTGTGGACAGCCTATCGTTAGGTCATAATTTTAAATCATTCTGCCTACCTGTCTTTTAATTCATACACTTACACTTTTTACATTTAATGTGATTACTTATATATTAGAGCCCAAGTTTGCCCTTTCATTTTTTTCTAATTGTTCTGTTTTCCATTTTTGTTGTCTTTTCCCTACCTTTCTATGGGTTACTTGAACATTTTTTAGAATGTTGACATTATTTTTATGGTGTTTTGAGTATATGGTTTTTTTAGTGGTTTCTTTAGGTATCACATTATAAATGCATAACTTACACAGCCCACTGACATCATCGTTTTACCAGTTCAAGTGAGGTGCAGAAACCTCACCTCCTTTTACATCCCCTTATTCTCACCATTTATATCATTGTCTTAAATATTTCTTTACATATCATCAGACAGTGTTGTAATTAGTTGCTTCAATAATCAAACATAATTTAGAAAACCCAAGAGGAGAAAGAAATTCTGCTGTATTAACCCGTGTTTTTGTTTACCATGTTCTTTCTTCTTTCCTGATGTTCCAAGGTTCCTTCTTTGATAAATTTCTTTCTATTTTGAGGATTTTCTTTAGCCATCCTTTCAGGCTAGTGACACAGTCTCTTAGTTTCCCTTCATGAGACCGTCTTGATTTCCCCTTCATTTCTGAAGGATATTTTCACTGCCTATTCTGAGTTCACAGTTCTTTTCTTTCAGCATTTGAAAAATGTTATGCCACTTTTTTTCTCACCTGTGTGGTTTCTGATGAGAAATCCACTGCATTTGAATTGATTTCCCCCTGTCATTTCTCTCTCACTACTTCAAGAATTTTCTGTCTTCAGTGTTTAGAAGTTTGTCTGTGATGTGTTTTGCTGTGGATTTCTTTGGGCTTATTAGTTTGGAATTCACTCAACTTCTTGGGTCTGTAGGCTTATATCTTTTGCCAAGTTTGTGGGAATTTCTGCCATTTTAAAATACTTCTTCAGCCCTGCTCTCTGTATTTCCTCTTTCTGGGACTCTAATGACAAAAGTTTTAGTTATTTTGTTATAGTTTTGCAGTCTATTTTCAGTGTGTTTCCTCCCCCCCCCCCTCTTTGTTGTTCAGCTTGAGTCATTTTACTGTTTTATCGTCTAGCTCACTGATTCTTTTCTCTGTTTTCTCCTTTCTGCTGTTGAGCCCATCATTTGAGGTCCTTAATTCTATTGTTATATTTTTGAATTCTAAGGCTTTTATATTTGTGCTGGGATTTTCTCTTTTTGTATTTGTTTCAAGTGTGTTCATAATTGTTTGTTGAAGCATTTTTGTGATGGTTACTTTAAAATCTTTTTCAAATAATTCTAAAACTTTTGTCATCTCAGTATTGTCTCTTTTAGATTTAGTTTGAGATCTTCCTGGTTCTCACTGTGATGAGTGAATTTTTTAAATTGAAACGTGGATATTTTGGGGATTGTTGTAAGAGACTTGATTATATTTAAACCTTTTTTTTAACTGGCTTCTGCTGACACTGCTCTAGCAGAGGAAGGGGGAGAGCACTGCTTTGCAACTGCAAGAAGGTGTGGCAGAAGTCCAAGCTCTCCACTTGGCTCTTCTCATTACTGCTGGATGGAGGTGACAACAGCTCTCCACAGGCCTCTGATACCTCCCTGGCTATAAAGCGGTAGGTGTGCTTTGTTACTGCTACCCACATAGCTCCATTGACACTATGGGGTCTGAAAGCCCTCAATCTCTACGAGGCCTCATAGAATACCACCCAATATGCAGAGGGAGGGTCACCTCATTACTGCTGGGTGGGGGTGAGAGGCTTGTTACCCCTGGCAAGTATTAACTTCAGGCTTCCTACTTGGTGGGGGTGGGAGGCAAGTACCAACTTCAGGCTTCCTACTTGCCCTTCTCTGACACCATCCTGAAGGGGGTTGGAATGACCCAGTACAGCCTGGTGAGGGTAGAAGTCTAGCTTAGCACTCAACCTTGCTGACATGGGTGGAAGTGTGGCCACAGATTTTCTGTGGTATTTGGTTGGAGTAGAGTGGGTATTGTCTAAAAGCTATTTTGGTAGGCTGTCCTTTTTTAGTCCTTTGACTAGAGAGAGCAGGTCTTTATTGGTACTCTTTTGGAGTCTATGCTTATTGATATTTCTGGTTGCTGGCTTTTCCATCTCCAGATCTGATATATATGAGGTAAGACAAAAGAAAAACAGGGAACTCACCACAATGTTGTTCCTTGGATTCCAAGGTCACTAGCTGGTCTGCTGCCTTCTCTTCACCTTTCAGAGTCTTAAATTTGCTTTATTTTTTATGTTCAGGGTTTTTATTTGTTCTTAATGAAAGCAATAGGAAAAGTATGTCTACTCTACCTTCTTACCCTGTTTCCCCGAAAATAAGACAGTGTCTTATATTATTTTTTTTCTCCCAAAGTTGCGCTAGGTCTTATTTTCAGGGGATGTCTTATTTTTCCATGCGCTAGGTCTTATTTTCGGAGGATGTCTTATTTTCAGGGAAACACGGTAGTATAGAAACTGATTTTTTATACCAATCAACTGTGGGAACCTTTTCTGGTTTGGCCAGAACATAGTATATTTGTAGTGGGGGGGTGAGGCAGGGGTGGGGGGGGGCAGAGAATCAGGGGTTACTAAAAAGTGTGTTGGGGCTAATATTTGGATAGCTTTGAGTATCACGTGTATCAGTCAGGAATAGGTCTGACTGCAAGTAGTCAAATTATGGTAGCTTAAACACATAGGATTTCTTTTTCTCTAATAACTTCTAAGTATGGCAGTTCTACTGTCACCAGGTGTTTTTTATCCTTAGCAAGTGCTTCCATCTTTAAAGTTGCCTCATGGCCCAAGATGGCTGCTAACGCTCCAGCATTCCAGACACTGAGGAAAAAGGAAGAAAAGACAGGCAATCTGTTCATCTACCTGCCCTCTTTATGTAGCCTTTATTGAGCTTTCCAGAAATAACTTATATTTACATCTTATTGGCCAGAACTTAGTCACATGGCTATTTATCTGCAAGGGATACTGAGAAATACAATTCCTAAAATTCAGGCATATTGCTTTCCTGAAAAAGATATGAGTTCTATTTCTAGAGATGAAAGGAGGATGGATACCAATAGGCAACTGGAAGTCTCTGCAATATCAGAGTGAGGGGTTTAGACTTAATTCGTCCAGCAGGGCGAGCCCAGTGGGAGATTGGTTAGCAGGAGACTGGCATAAGCCAAGAGGCTGACCAGAGTAATTAGTCTGGGAGCATGGAGAACAGATTGTAGTAAAAAAGAGACTGGAGGCAGAGAGATCAGTTAGAAGGTGATTTCACTGGTCCAGGGGGTAGTGATGAAGACAGGAGATGGAAAGTGAAGGGAACAGAGGGGAGACATATTTCAGCAGTATCTTATTAGAGTGGCAGCTCCTTGGATGTGACTGTGTTAAAATAAACCACAGATTGATTTTGCAATGGGAAATTCCGACAGCTAACCACTGCACATGGAATGCAATTGTGGTGCCATTTCTGGAACAGGAAAAATCAGAGGAGCTTAATAGGGGCCAGGTGATGAGCTTGGTTTGGAACCAGAGATTCAGGCAGAACACTTACATCAACGGCTTTCAAAGTGTGGTTCTTAGATAAACAGCATCAGCATCAACTGGGAACTTATTAGAAATGCAAATTCTGGGACCACTTGTCAGACCTGCTGAATCAGAAATGGTGGAGTTGGGGCCCAATAATCTGTTATAACAAATACATATTGTATATCTATATACTTACAATAAACAATAGGAATAGAAAGTTTAAAATTTGCCATTGACAATAGCTTTTAAAATATTAAATACTTAGGGATTAATTTGACTGAAGATATGCAAGACCTGTACTCTGAAAACTATAAAACATTGCTCAGATAAATTAAAGAAAGCCCAAGTTAATGGAGAAACATTATGTCCATGCATTGGAAGACTCAATATTGTTAAGATGATCTATAACCCAAATTGATCTATAGATTCAATACAACCTCAAAATCCCATCAGGCTTTTTATTTGTAGACATTGACAAATGGATTCTAAAATGCACATGGAAATACAGAGATCCTAGAATAGCCAAAGCAACTGTGAAAAAGAACAGATACAGAAGGCTTACACTACCTGATTTCAAGACTTATAAAGGAACAGCAACACAGTGTGGTCCTGGTATAAAGATAGACAAATGGACCAATGGAGCAGAATACCAGTCCAGATATAAACCCACACATAAATAGTAAATTGATGTTTTTACAAAAGTATAGCCATATTTAAAAAAAAAAAACCTACCTCAAACTATATATAAAAATTAACTTAAAAAGGATTATAGACCTGATATAAGAGCTAAAACTATAAAACTTCTATTAGGAAGCATAGGAGAATGTCTTAGTGATCTTAAATTTGGCAAAGATTTCTTAAATAGGACCCCCAAACTCAAACTAGAAAAAAAAATTAATAAACTGGATTTCATCAAATTAAAAATGTTTGCTCTTCAAAATATATTGTTTTTAAAAATGGAAAAGTAAGCCATCTACTAGGAGAAATTATTTGCAAAACATATACCCAACAAAGCATGTGTATTCTAGAATATATAAAGAACACTTACAGCTCAACAGTAAGACAACAATCCAATTTTTAAAATAAGCAAAAGATCTGAACAGACCCTTAACCCAAATATATATATATATATAGATATCAAATAAGCATCTGAAAAGGAGCTCAACATCATTAGGTATTAAGGAAATGCCACTAACATTCCCACTGGAATGGCTAAGATTAAAAAGACTGATCCCATCAGATATTGGCAAAGATGTGAAGCAATTGAAATTCTCAATGGCTGTGTAAAGTGTCACAACTAACTTGAAAAGAGTCTGGTAATTCCTTAAAAAGTTAAACATTCACTTACCATATGACCCAGCCATCACACACAATTATATATATATATATATATATATATATATATATATATATATATATATATATATATATATATATATATATATATATATGATTTATTGGAGAGAGAGAGAGAGAGAGAGAGAGAGAGAGAAAGAGAGAAAGAAGGAGAAAGAGAGAGAGAAAAACACCAATATGAGAGAAAAACATTGATCAGTTGCCTTCCATATGCACCCTGACCAGGGACCAAACCTGCAAACTGGGCATGTGCCCTGACCGGGAATTGAACCAGTGACTTTTTGGTGCACGGGCCAATGCTCAACCGAGTCATACCAGCCAGGGCCATTCCACTTCTAAGAGAAATAAAAGCACAAATATTTTTACATGAGTGTTCTTGGCAGCTTATTTGGAATAGCCCCAAATTAGAAACCCAAATATCTATCAACTAGTGATTGGAGAAACAAAAGGGATAAACTACAGATAGATGCAACAACATGGATGAATCTCAAAATAATTATGCTGTGTGAAAAAGCCAAAAACAATAAAGAGTGTAGAATTTATGATTTCTCTTACATAGTACTCTAGAAAATGCAAACACTATCATCTACAGTGACACAAACAGGTTAAAGGTTGCCTTGGGATGGGAGTGGAGGTTGAGGGGGAGGAAAGAGGGGTTATAAAGGGAAACAAATTTATCTTTATTGTGGTGCGGTCTCATGACTATATTCCTATGTCAAAACTTATTAAATTGTTCACTTTCAATGTGTGCAGTTATACTTTGCATAACACTGTCAAACATATTATTTGGCCCCACCCCAATCATCCTGAATCAAAAGCGGTGGGAGTGGTGCCCTGGAATCCGTTTTAACAAACTCTCTAGGTGATTCTGATGCACAGCAAAGTCTGAGGCTGCTGGTGTGGGTGATAAACTCCCAGTTGGTGGTTGGAATAAGGCTCTGGACTGGAGTATAGATTTGAGAGTCACCTGCTTGGAGGTCAAAGCTGAAGTTGTAAGGTGAAATAATTTAGAGAGTAAAGAACAGAAAAACAAGAGGTGGGGGCTAGAGAAACCCTACCCTCAGGAGACAGGTGGAAAAGGAGCAGGTGACAGAAGCAATGAATAAGCGGCCTGAGGTTGGGAGGAAGGAACGTAACAGATGCCAAGGAAGGGATTTTAAGATACGGGTGATCAATAATGATGATACCAATGTGGTGCCTTATATTTGCATAAGTGCTGTCCAGTTTCCAAATTGTTTTCATGGACATTAGTGCATTCACCATGCCAGGGGTGGGCGGACAGGCATCGGTAATGTTATACCCGGTAGGCAGCACAGTTTACAGGAGAGAGGCCAGGATTTTGGAGTCAGACAGACCTGGGTAGAATCTAGCTCCTTCACTTACTCATGTGTCCATTTGGTCAAGTTTCTAGAACTGTGTCTTCATTTTGTTTTTCCAAAGTCGGAACAATTCTACCCACTAACAGGGTGAAATGTTTGTGGTATGTACAATACGTGACTTACAATGTCAGATTACAGGTAGAGAATTGAGGCCCGGAGGGAGTAAGTGATGGGCGATGTCAGTATCTACCAGGTCACGGGACTGGTAGATACTCCATTTGGCTTGGAACCCACAGATCACTGGGCAGGTCTGGAGATGGGCCGCGGAGTCTGTGAAACTCCTGCATCATATGCACAATGGATATGAGTGTGATGTGCTTTTTCTGGAGCATGTGTTTATTATTTACATGGACAGCTCTAAGGGGTCCAGGATATAAAAAGGTTGCTTTTTGCTCAAAGGTCAGTTGGACTTTTTTTGCCCTAAGTGCCTGGATTCACACCTCTCCGTATTCTCAGCCATCCCTCTTCCCATCACACATCTTCTACTCTAGACATCTTTTCATTCTTTGTCTGCAAACCAGGAAACTTGCCCCAGTTTCATTTATTCACTGCATAAGCAGCTGCTGATGATTTGTAGGTCCAGTGGGCACCATCTCTAGCACAGGGAAGGACCAAAACATGGATGAAAATGCCACCTTGAAGGAGCTTATGGTCTGGGAGAGGAAGAGGGCAGGACAGAGACAACTGTGATCAACACAGGCAGACTGTGATGGGAAACATGAGAGAAGGGGCACAAGCAAGGTCATGTAGAAAGACTGCATTTGGACTGGCCCAGCCTTGACCCTGGATAATCTATCTACATGTCCATCCACTCAGAAATGTATAACCCTCAGCTTCCCCTTTATTCTTCAGACCATCACAACATGCCTTCCAACCACCACTTTGATGACATGCTCTCCTCAAGGTCAACCACCAGGAACCCCTTTCCCTCTCCAGTAGACTCTGTCACTTTTACCTTTTTTGTCCTTTCTATGGCACTTAGCTGTGTTGTCTGGTACCTTTTGGGTCTCATCCCCCACATCTTTTATTTATTTTATTTTTTTAATATATTTTATTGATTTTTACAGAGAGGAAGGGAGAGAGACAGAGAGCTAGAAACATCGATGAGAGAGAAACATCAACCAGCTGCCTCTTGCACACCCGCTACTGGGGATGTGCCCGCAACCAACGTACATGCCCCTCACTGGAATCGAACCTGGGACCTTTCAGTCCACAGGCCGACGCTCTACCACTGAGCCAAACCGGTTTCGGCCCCCACATGACAACAGCATCTCCTTGCTGCCTCCTGCTTCTCTGGAATCTCTTCTATCTCTCTCTCCAGCTCCCTTTAAGGATGGTGTCCACCACAGTTCCACAGCTCACCACAGTTCACCACTGTCAGCCCACAGCTCTTTTCTTTCCACACACTCATTGGGCCCATGCATCCTCTGTCCACTTTCACACAATCACCTGCATAGTCTCCTGCTCTCCCTCCTCCATCCAACCTTTCGCAGAGCTAAACTCTGATACCGCAGAGTTCAGCTCTCAATAACTGGCAGTCATAGAACCCAGGCATTCATACTCCAGCTGGATTCCTCAAGAATCTCAACTTCAACACAACCACAATGAACTTACCCCCACCCTCTTCTGAATCCATTTGTATGCTCCCAGAATTAGTCCCCCAAACCAGAACCCTGGGAGTCATTGTGGATGCCATCTTTTTCATCAACATGCGGTTATAAAAGCTGAGCCCTCTGGGCCAACTTGGGAAAAGGGGCCAGTCCGGCTCCAGAGTGCCTCAAGGGGTCAGCTTCTGCCCAGTCCTGATTCCTCTCTTTCCCTCCAAAGTTTTGATCCCAGGAGCTTCCTGATACTGCCCTGCAATTTAATCTCCATCTCATAATCTGCTTCCTGGGGAAGCCCCCAGGGCTTGTGTCTCCCCAGCTCAGCTCCGAGCACCCTAAGAACGCAGTGAGCCAGGGCAAGGGCACTACTGGGGAAAGGCAGCAGTCCCCATGGCCCCAGCCCCAGGAAAACAGCTCTCTTTAAAAGTGGGGTAGTAAGTGATAAAACCTTCTGTCTCCATTGATCCACCTGGTCATGGTTTCTTAAACAGATAATTCATCCCCACGTGGACTTCCTGACCCCAGGTGGGTCATTAATTTGGCTATTTTTGCTGTCCTCCAGTTTTTACCTGACTCCCACCCTCCAGCAGGCCCCAATTCATACTGTGAGGCCAGAGCATTGATTTCAGAGTGAGGGTGTTTGGCAATGAGGTTGTCACACAGTGACCACTCTGAAAACAAGTTACTCATACTCAAACCATTTCCATTTATATGTCTGTACAACATTTTGTCTATATTTATATTTTCTTCCTTCCTCTCACCCTATATCCCTGCCAAGATAGTGTGGACCCCCAAAGTACCATCACTCTCAGACCTCACATCCTTGAATTAAAAACTCTAAACCCTATACCCCAGATCCTAAAATTAAAGAAATAGCAGTGTCTTGGGAAAGGCCCGGATTTCGAATCACGTATATCTGAGTTCAACAATAACAACAGGTTTGAGAACCTGTCAGTCATTGTCACCTAATCATTTATTTGTTTTTCTTTTTTTTTTTTTAATATATTTTATTGATTTTGTACAGAGAGGAAGAGAGAGGGATAGAGAGTTAGAAACATCGATGAGAGAGAAACATCGATCAGCTGCCTCTTCCACACCTCCCACTGGAGATGTGCCCACAACCAGGGTATATGCCCTTGACCAGAATCGAACACAGGACTCTTCAGTCAGCAGGCCGATGCTCTATCCACTGAGCCAAATCGGTTTCGGCTCATTTATTTGTTTTTCTATCTGCTTTTGAGCTATCTAACCATTTGGCTGACCATCCATTTATTCCTCCATCTATAATATATCGATACCTGCCTGCCTGTTCGTGATCTATTTTCACCAATATTCATTCATATTCTCTCTCATCCATTTGTCTATTTACTGATCATGCTGTTTCTCTGTTCTTCTGTCTGCTGTTGGTATATACATGCACATACTATCTATCTGCCTCCCTTATGGCCTGTCAACCTGCTTGCCAAGTTGTCTGTCCATTTTCATTTATATGTCTGTACAACATTTTGTCTATATTTCTGTTTTCTTCCTTTCTCTCTCCTTATATCCCTCCTCACCTTCCTTCCTTTCTCCCATCACCCATCTATAGCTGTTCATTTGATAAATATTTACCCAGCACTTACTGTGTGCTCAGTTTTGTGCTAATCTGGGGATAAGATGTGATTCCTATCCTCAAGGAGCATGTGACCTGGAACTCACCATGAAAAAGAGTAACAACAAAACGGTTTTCACCACACAGCGGGTAAGGGCTGATATGGTGTTGTGTAGAGGTGGCTGAGGGAACACTGAGAAGGCTTATTTTTAAGTTGATAATTTTGTATGGCCCGTGAATGATGTTTATAAATATCCAAATGGCCCTTGGCAGAAAAAAGGTTCCCCACCCCTGGCCCAACTCACCTCTGTCCATCTGCCTACTTACCTAGTACCCATGTACAAACCATCTGCTTATCTCTTTGTCAGTTGAAGTCTTTTTACTAGTGTTGTCTAGCTGTTGGTCTACTGGTTATCTGTCTGTATATCTTTCTGTCTACAGGTTGGTCTCTCCATTCATATATCTCCCCAATTCTCCATTATTTGTCTGCCAATGTGTCAGTTGATTTGTATAGTAATTGGGATGCTTTTAGCTGCGAGTAACAGATAACCCTACCAAAAGTGGCTAAGATGATAAGAAAAATATTACCTCACATAGCAAGAAGGTTGGGAGGGAGATTCCCAAATTGATCAATGTGGCCCAGTGGTATCATTCAGCACTAGAATCTTCTCATCTCTCTTCTGCCATCCTTGGCACGTCAGCTTTTGATTCAGAAGAAACCCCAAGGTTTCAGAAAAGGCTGCAGCACCTCAGCACTTTATCTTCACATAGAAAAACCCAAACTCCAGAAGGAGAGAAAGGAGCACATCTCCCCCCTGTGTAAGTGTGAGGTGAAATTTCCCCCAAGAAAGTCTCCTTTGCAGACGCCTTCCCTCATTAAAATGGTCAGAACGTATCATCTGTCCATTCCGAAATGAATCCGCAGCCAGGGGAATGGAAATTACCATGATTTTCCCTGATCAATGAAGAGTACCCTCTAAGGCAAGAGAGGGGCACAACCCTCCCCAAAGGAGTTGGTCTGCAAACGCCAAACAAAAGAGTGGGTTCCACCAGCAAGGAAGGAGGCTAGGAAGTGGGGCCTGGCTATTGGGAGGCCTATTCTGCATGCTGACTATACATCCATCTTTTCTGTGCAATCAATTGCCCATCTAGCTGGCTATCGATTGGTTGGTCTGTCTGTTGGTCTGTCAGTCACTCCTGGAGATTGTCTGCCTGCCTGACTATTCATGTCAGTCTGTGTGTCTATCTATACATTTATTTATCTGTGTCTCTATTTGTCTTTTGGTCTGTCTATAAATAAATCTATTCATCAGTTTGTGTTTAGTCAGTATGTCTATCTGTCTCTGTCCATCCATCCATCTTAAGTTTCTGTCCACTGCTGCCTTTCTCTCCCTTACTTGCCCCACAGTTAACAAAATGGCTAGTTCATTTCCTTGTTTCCACTACAGAATAGTCTGAAATAACTCTGGAAACTCATTGCTCTGAACAAAGCACAAGGCCCACATCCCTGTCCAGAGAGAAGGCAGCAGAAAAAGGTCAGCATAGTTCCCACCTAACTACCCCCTGGTGCAGTGTCTCCCTCTTTCCAGATCCTGCCCAGAGTCTGGGCTGCTCATGGTCTTTACCAGCGGTGGTCAGGCTCTCCTAAGCTACCTGAGTTCCCAGACTGATTTTGTTTATTCATTCATTCTTGAATGAATCTTTATGTGCCAACCCGTTTCTTAGGTGACAGGGATACAGAATGAATACATGGTTCCTATCCCTATGCATTGGGGCTTATAGTATATGCATAGACACAGCCACACTTAGGCTTATACACCATGATGGATGCTCCCATATGTGGGCACACATAAGTTCTCCAATATATATTTATAGACATGGCCGAAACCGGTTTGGCTCATGGATAGAGCTTCGGTCTGCGGGCTGAAAGGTCCCGGGTTCGACTGTGCGGTCAAGAGCATGTACTTTGGTTGTGGGCACACCCCCAGTAAGGGGTATGCAAGAGGCAGCTGATCGATGATTCTCTCTCATCGATGTTTCTAACTCTATCCCTCTGTCTTCCTCTCTGTAAAAAAAATCAATAAAATATATTTTTTAAAGTACTATATATTTATAGACATGCACAGCCACACGCAGACCCTGCCAGCCTCTGTTGAGTCTAATATGTGTATGGCCCTTAAGTTAGTACTGTTCAAAAGCACATCTTTAAGAAAAAAGCACATCTTATACACATACGTGCACACATTTACACAGTCGCCTGCAACAGCAGAGCACAGAAAACTGGTAAAGAACTATTTCTGTCCCTACATCTAGTCTTATTTATTAATTATTTTTTTAATCCTCACCCCAGGATATTTTTTTCCATTGCTTTTAGGGGAGTGAAGGGAGGGGGGTGAGAGAGAGGGAGAGAGAAACATCAATGTGAGAGAGACACATCGACTGGTCACATTCCTCATGTGCCCTGACTGAGATTAAAGATCAAGCCTGCAACCAAGATACGTGCCCTTGATCCAGAATTGAACCTATGACCCTTTGTTATGTGGGCTCTAACCACTGAACAACCAGCCAGGGCCACATCTAGTCTTGGCTCCCTGCATAACCTTGAGTAATCACATCTTGACCATGCCATGCACAAAGGGGCAATGCCTGGCCCAGAGATGACCAACCCCCTCATTCCCTTGGACTACTCTACTCCTGTTCCTTTATGTGTGCAAGCTGCTTCTGACCTGTCTCTCACCGGGAGCCTGTCTCTCCGTCCTCCCCGCTCTGCGTGCCTCATTCCCTTGTTTGACTTCATGTCTGAGTATACGTTTGAACTGCAGTGTATGCCCATGTGTGTCTGCTGTAGCTCTCTGAGTATTTTTACCCAAGTTTGAGACACACACGCACACACACACACACACACACACACACGGATGCGCGCTCGGCTCCCCTAATATGCTGAACGGGCCATTACGCCTCTTGCATGTGGGGCCGGGGGTAGGTGGGGAGGGGGGACACAGGGAGGCAGCAGGATTCTGTAAGAACATTAAATCCCAAATAAAGTAGAAATATTTTTTAAAATTACCGACTTCCCGTTTTCTCCGAAATGGAGTGAAACGAGGCCGGTCCCGAGGCGGGGGCTCCGCGGGGCCAGCCACTGGAAAGGGGCAGCGCTTTATTTTTTATTTTTGTAATAAGAGGAACTGAATTAGAAAAAACCGGGAAGGAAGAGCAGAGTCAGATTGTTAAAGGATTCAATGAGCTGTGGCCAATGTATTCGAAAGGTGCTTAAGGCAGCAGAGCCGCTCACCAAACACACACTCGCAGGCAAACGCGCGCGCACACACACTGTCACACACACACTGTCACACACGCAGTCACACACAGCCACACCGAGGCACCCCATACCCCCATCGCACTCACACCACCGAGACAAAGGCACTTCAGCCACACTGGCTCTGGGGCACCCCCCTGCCCCCCGGAGACACACAAAACCCACCCCACACTCGGCTGGCGCGCTCCCCGAGATGCACACGTCCATCGTTGGTGCCAGAGAAACTCACACGCACCTCACAGAGCCATCTCCTGCACACAGATACACACAGGAGGCCCACCCCCAAAGACAAACACACACACACACACACACACACACACACACATTCACAGCCACGGTCACACAAAGACTCTCACACTCACCACTCTTGGATCCACAGATGTTTTTGTGTCTTTTACTACAACTTACCAGATACACAGCTAACCCCTGTACAACACACTCATTGCAAACAGCTCACACTTGCTCAAAAACACGTCCTCTCACCCGGGCTCCCGCTATGACCGATACACAAAGACACCGAGTCCCCCCCAGACACACCCACACGCCGCACTGTCACCCACCAGGCCCCGCGTGCAGCTATTAACCAGGAAACCGCACTCTCGGAGAGAGATGTGCAATCGAACATTTATTTCCGTCTATTTAAGCCCCATGACCATCCTGTGACACAGACACCCCCCTCATCTCCCCTGAGAGGTACCGCCCCGCAGCGCAGGGGTTAAGCGACCTGCCTGCAGCCGCCCTCCTGAGCAGGCCCAGCCAGGATGCAAGCTCCTGGTTTTAAAATGTAAATTCCCACACGCAGAGAGCTGAGCTAACAAAATACGGCCTCACGAGCCAGACTCGCGCCCATTTATTCACGCAGATTCCCTTTCACGCCCCCGACAATAGCCGGTGTGTGGCTCCGCACACAATGTCACAACCTCAGCGCAGTCCCCGCCTCCACCCCCTTCCTGTGTGTCTGGGTGCCCCCTGAGCCGCCGCCCCTCCCCGGGCAGCCTGAGCCGAGGTGATGTTTTAGGGGCACAGAGGGGGCATGAGCCGGGCTCTTCCTCTCAGTTACACCTCGGGCCACATTCCTCCCACTCCCCCAAGGAAAGCCGCCTCCTCCGGGGCCTGGGAAAGGTGAGCGCCGGCTCCCCTCGCCCCACCTCCCACACATTCTAACCGGGGGACATTAAAAAGTGCTGACAGGGCTGGGGAGAGGCCACCTGCCTGCCCGCCAGTAGGGCCGCTTTCATCTCTGCCGCCTCCGACTCCGGCCTTCCCTCCCCCGAGACCCTCGTTATTAATCTGGCCCTGTCTAGCCAACCCGGCCCACCCGGGTGCCCCCGTCACCCTTCTCCCCTCCAGTGCCAGGGGGGGAGGCTCCTGCTCCCCAACATCCCCCGCCGGCCAGGCAGAGGCGCCACTCCGCACAGCAATCATCCCAGCGGCCATGCTCATTCTCCTGCGGGTTTACAGCAGGACCTGGGGGCCACGCCAGCCCCCCAGACACAGAGACACTCACACCGGCCGAGTCTCCCCAAGTCAGGGCACAAGTGCCACCCCGACGGTCCTACGTTCACACTGCACAGCGGCCCCCAACCTCCCACCCAGTCACCACACCCGCTGTTGTCCCATAGAGTTTGCACAACACCCACAACACAATGTCACCTCGAGGAGACTTACACCCGTAGCCGTACGTCACAGTGATGACGCCCACAGTGGCCATCATTCATAGCATCACAGTCAACACGTTCACATACAGGCACTAGAACATATTCTCTCCCATCAGGCGGGTTGCCCATAATGATAATCAAACAGATACTGGGCTCATAGTGGCACTTAATAACTTAATATTTATTGAATGAATAAATGATGGAGTAACAACACGTTCACACACTACACTGCACACATATACCTTAGAGCCAAAATGCATGTGCCACAAAAAGTGGCATCAAGCCCTGCTGAGAACGCCCCAAGCAGCATGTGACCGATGTCAGCAAAGCGGACAGAAGGAGGAGGTGGAATGAAAGGAACTCAGCTTGGACAGGGTTGGAGACAGGGCATTCAGTTACCTTTTGCAACTGGAGACATTATTTTTTTTAAATCCTCACCTGGGAATATTTTTCCCATTGATTTTTAGAGAGTGGGGGAGGGGGGCATGGGAGGAAGAGAGAAAGAGAGATGACATAAGAGAGACACATCAATTGGTTGCCTCCCGCACCCACCCAAAAGGGGCTGGGAATCAAACCTGAGGTACATGCCCTGCCCTTGTCTGCGAATCAAACTCATGACCATTCAGAGCACAGGCTGACACTCTAACCACTGAGGAGACATCTTTTTGAAACACAAATCTAATCCTAGAATAAAGCTCTTATACTTCTAAAATATTTATATATTTTATTGATTTTAGAGAGGGAGAAAGAGGGAGGAGGCAGCCAATCAATGATACTCTCTCACCATTGATGTTTCTATCTCTCTCTCCCTCTCCCTTCCTCTCTGAAATCAATCCTATATAATAAAAGGCTAATATGCAAATTGTCCCTTCGGGAGTTTGACTGACCAGTTCAACCACTCACTATAATGTGTGCTGACCACCAGGGGGAAGTGTGGAATGAAGGAAGGCTCCAGACAGCAGCTGGCAGCTAAGGAAAGGAAGGCCCCGATCGGCCCTGATTGCTGGTCAGGACTTGGGACCCTACCCATGCACAAATTTCCTGCACCGGGCCTCAAGGAAAAACAAAAAACAAAAAAGTGTGTGTGTGTGTGTGTGTGTGTGTGTGTGTGTGTGTGTTTTAAGAGACTCCAGACCCGCTCCCAGGAGGTGAGGATTCAGTGAGAATACAGTCATCTGTGAACCAAAATGGGCCCTCACCAAACACCAAATCTACAAGTGTCTTGATCTTGGACTTCCTAGCCTCCAGAACTGTGAGAAATCAACTTCTGTTGTTTAGGAGTCACCCGATCTGTGTTGGTTTTTTTTTTGTTTGTTTTGTTTTTTGTTCTAGCAACTGGGTCAAACGGACACCCCACTCACAAGCCCGCCTTGTTACACTGCTGATCTCTCCTTTACGGCCCTTTTCACAGCTGTTTTCTAGCCCCTCTGCTAGACTGGAGCCCTATGAGGGAAGACAATGTCAGTTTTTACTTCCATTGACTCCCATAACTGGTACCTGCTGGTCCTGATGGCCTACTGTGTACCCAGTGCATAGTAGGTACTCAATGAACATTTGTGAAGGCATGAATGATAGTCACAAAGTATATAAACGAACACTAGAGGAACAGCTCAGCTAGAAGTTAGTAAGTCCTAGAATGCTATAACTGAGAGGAATTTGGGACAATCCTGAGTTTTCATGAACTTGTGCATGTCCCTTCATCTCTCTGGACCTCAGGAAATGTTCTCATCTGTAATAAAGACATCAGACTTTCGAGATGTGCTCTGCGGAGCTCTAGGAGTTGCCCGGAGCATCCAGAGCTGCTATGGGCAAGAACTGGAGGAAAAGTAAGCAAGCTGCCTCCACAGCACTTCTGCTTTTATCTCTGTGAGTGCACGGATGTATGTTTTCAGAGCTGAATAGAGGTTCTAAAGTTTAAAATTTTATTTGAAATCCCTGGGCTAGGTGATCTCTAGTTCCCTTTCAGGATATGAAGCAAAATGGTTCTGAAACAGTAAGACACCAGAGCACCTGCTGCTTCTTATCTGCACCATTATCTAAGCGGACCCCCCATCTGCAGAATCGACAGAGGAAAGGAGCAATAAGAATTGAATGAGCCCAATTGGAGGAGGAGTCCTAGAGGAGAGGAGTTTTCAACATCTTCTGCTGATTCCTGGCTCTGGTGACAGACTCAAAGGGACCCGGGAGCTGGGGGGAGGGACGGGGTATTGCTTCCCGGAGGGGCTGTGATCAAAGCAACAGCCAAAAAGGCAAGTCTGGCCTGAGTAGGAGCAGAAGGCGTGGGGGGAGGGGAAGAGGGCACAGAATGGTCCACACGCTTTCTAAAAGGCCCAGGCACACAGAGGATGGCCAACATGACAACTCCAGTCACACCACCTTCCAGAGGTGAACTCCCCTGAGAAGGGAAAGCTAAGGGCACAGGAGTTGGAATTGTGGAGTTTGGAGGGCAGAGTAGGAAAGTCAGAAAAACCAGGATAGTTACAGAACAGGGCTGTTTTTCTGTGTTCCCTGAGGCTGGGACAGGGGGATTAGCCTAAATTGGGGACTTGAGGGCTGGGGGCTTGGGGCGTGGAGCACAGGAAGGCCAGAGAATCCATTCCTTTGTACCTAAGTTGGGGAAGATGGGGTGGTACGTTGGGAGCCGCTTAGCTCAGAGAACACCCTCTCCTCCTCTCCCTCTACCAGCTCCAATGTCCCCTCTCTCATACACATCCTCTTCAGCCTGCCTTCAGAACCACACTCCCTCCTTCTGTCCTTGAACTCCAGCCATCTTCACCAACCGCCTCCTTCTATCTGTGGCTCCGTGTCTGTCTCTGCCTCCACCTTTCTCTTGCCTGGAAGTCACTTGTTTTGGAAGCGCCAGCCCCTCGGCCTCTTCTCTGCTGGGATGTCCTTCCGAAAGCTCTCTGCCCCCTCCTAGTTCTCTGGCCTCACTGATTCTCTCCCAGCAACTCTTCCTCCCTTGTCTGCATAAAGGACTCGGCTCAGTCTGAAGGTTTTCAATGCTTCCCCCTCCACACTCTATTCCCTTGACTAACTTATCTACAAGCAGGGCTTCAAATTCAATGAGCAACCAATAGAAATGACCCTCAAAGGGCCCTATTTTACTTTATTAATATTTTTTGGATTTTATTTTATTAATATTTTTTGGATTTTATTTTAGAGAGAAAGAGAAAGGGATTGAGAGTTAGAAATATTGATGAGAGAGAAATATCAATCAGCTGCCTCCCCCCACTGGGGATGTGCCCACAACCAAGGTACATGCCCTTGACCGAAATTGAACCTGGGACCTTTCAGTCCACAAGCCAATGCTCTATCCACTGAGCCAAACCGGTTAGGGCAGATTTTATTTTATTTTAAATCTTTATTGTTGAAAGTATTACATATATCTTCCCCTTCCCCACTCATTAACCCCTTCTAACCACCCCCACCCCAGGCCTTCACCACTGTATTGTCTGTGTCCATGAGTCATGCATATATTGATTGCTGCCCACCCACCCATCCTCCTCCACCTTCCCTCAGAGATTCCCAACTCTGTTCCATGCTTCCATGTCTCTAGATCCACTCCATTCATCAGTTTATTTTGTTAATTAGATTCCTCATATGAGTGAGATCATGTGATACTTACCTTTCTCTGACTGACTTATTTCATTTAGTATGATACTCTCCAGGTCCCTCCATGCTATCTCAAAGGGTAAGAGATCCTTCTTTGTTACTGCTGCATAGTATTCCATGGTATAAATGTACCACAGCTTTTTAAAAAAATTTATAAAGGGCCATATTTTATATGTATATTGAGCATGATGGGTCCTCCATGGATGTGGATTAATGACTCCCAAATTGGCACTTCAGTCCTGACTTCCAACTGGCATCTCCAGCTCCTCACCAGACCTCCCCTCACCAGACATCTCCCAGACTCTCCATCATCACCGCAAACTCACTGTGGTCACTTCAGTCATTAACAAGCCCACCTCTCCCAGAATTCCCTCCCAGGTCAGGCACCTACCAGATTCAGCCCAGCCCACTCTCCCGCCATGCATCTTTACACGGGGCTTTCTTTCAAGCGACCCACAGTATTGCTACTTAGCTGCACACTCCAACCCCACCCCCAGCCCAAGTGCCTTTCCTGCCAGGTTTGGCCCCACTCTCCTAGTTGGTGCCTGGATTCTTCCCTCCCACCCAACCTCTTCCCTGACTCCTTGAGTGATCTTCCTAAATATGTCATGCCCCTCGTCCAGAACCACACGGTTCTCTACCTGAAACACGTTTCTCTCTTCTAGTCTCCTACTTTACCATTAGCTCCTGATTCTATTATAGGTAGCTTTCCAACTAAATGCTGCAGACTCAATGGTGTGTCCCCCCAAATTCATATTGAATTCTGCTCCCTGTCCAGACCCCTCAGCCTGGCCTTCTGGGGTTTGGTTCCAGCCTACTTTTGCAGCCTTCCCCCCGCCCTCCCCTCCAGGAAACTTTTCTTCCAATGGGGTCTGATTCTTCCCAGCCTTTTATAGACCTCCATACTCATTTCAAATGCTCAACACTTGCTCAAGCTGCTCTAATCTCTGAAACTGCTACTCTTTTGAGGAGTTAAATCCCGAGCATCCTTTCCTGTTGAGTTTTTCCGGTACATTCTCAACTGAGACTGACCACTGGCTCCTGGCTCCTGCCCACTGAACACCAGGCCATTGTGACAACAAAAATGTCCCTGTTTGAGAACCACTGGCTGGATGCTATTTTCTCGCATTTCCCTCACTAAATCACCAAAATGAAGATATTAAAACTACTGAAAAGGGCAGATATGGAGAATGATCAGGTTCTAGAAGGGAAAGGAAGGACAGGGAGCCTCTCAAAATTACCAATATGCACCAGAACCTTCTTTCACTTTCCTCAGAATCCTTAGCTTCTGATTGGAGTAATGATAATAATAACAATAACAACAGTTAAAATGATAGTAATAATAATACATAGCATCCCCTTAAGTAGCACTTTCACTAGATACTGTTTTAAGTCATATATATTGATTTAATCCTTACAAAAATCTATGTAATAGTATTACTATTAGTCTCACTTTACAGATAAGGAAAGTGTGGGAGGAAATTAAGTACTTGCCCAAGGCCTACCTGCCGAGTAAGTAGTTGATAAAAAGAGCAAATCAGCCCGGCCAGTGTGGTTCAGTGGTTGAGCATTGACCTATGAACTACCCTGTTTCCCCGAAGTTGCTCTAGGTCTTAATTTTTTCTCCCAAAGTTGCTCTAGGTCTTATTTTCAGGGGATGTCTTATTTCCCAGGAAACACGATAGGAGGTCATGGTTCCATTCCTGGTCAGGGTACATGCCCAGGTTACGGGCTTGATCCCCAGTAGGGGCCGTGCAGGAGGCAGCCAATCAATGATGCTCTCTCATCATTGATGTTTTTATCTCTCCCTCTCCCTTCTTCTCCATAATCAATAGAAATAAAAATAATAATAAAAAGAATAATTTTTTAAAGGCATTTCAGAAAGCACAGACTTTGGAGTCAGAAAAACCTTTCAAATGCACCAACTGGCTGTGTGACCTTAGCCAACTTACTTCTCCTCTCTGAACCTCAATTTCCTCATTTGCAAAATGGTAATAACAACACCTAATTCGAGCACTGTTTATGCCTGGTGTTCTCTAAAGTGGGGTGGCCACCCAGCACCTCCTCTCTGTAGAGTGTAGCACTGCTATTAATCACGTGGCATCTTATGAGCAGCACATCAGTGATGCTTATTTACCTGTGGCCTGTTATTACACTAAGGGCCCAAGAGAACCTCGTTTTGACACATTCTTTGAAGACCAAGCTAAGGTGAAGAGGGAACATGGAAAGCAATTCATAAGACATCTAAGAGGACGTGCCAGTAAAATCTGCCTTCCGGTGATGAAGAGGCCTGAGATAGGTGAACCGGCATACAAACTAGTCTGCTCTGGAACTGGAGAACAAGTTTCCCAAGCTTCTGCTGGGCCTGGTGACCACAGCTTCTGCCAGCAATGAATCTGATCTCTTACACTTCATAGGAAAGCACCTAGATAAACAGAAGAGGAACACAAACTATCCGGAACGCCAGCTTGTACAGCCAAACTTTGATTCTCGCACGTCTCCCATCTCGAACAATTTGTTTCTCAACCTGACAATCCTTTTATGCTGATACCTGTACGACCAGTTACGTGTCTCAGGCAGCAAACAAAGGAGAGAACGCAGAAGTATGAATCAGTTTACCACTGTTAAGATCTTGGGATATTGTGCTGCACATGTCTTCATGTTGTTTTGCTTTTGTTGCTGCTTATAATTATTATTAAGTTTTCATTTTTTACTGTACATTTTTTTTCCTTTTTGTTAAATTTTCATTTATATTCCATGTCCTTTTTGTTCTTAAAAATATTAGTTATAGATTAAACTTACGTTAGACATGATCTGTATATAAGAAAGGCTAAAACAGGGAATCATGTGGGAATCTGGAATGGGTTAAGTCAATTTATATTATTTCAAATGGGGGAAAAAAACTTATTTTGTTTTTGAACAGCCTTCCGGAATGATTTAAGTTCGGGAAATGAGGTTCCACTGTGTATCATAAGGAATTAGAAAAGCAGGCCCAGGAGGAGGAAGATCCATTAAAAAACCCTGCAGAAGCATCAGGTGGCTAGACCTAACATCCAAAGGCAGCTAAGCAAGTCTTCCCATTGCCATAGGCCCCAAATCAGCTCCTTAAGAATCTTATTCTTCTCTGACAGAGACTGCTTTCCTTCATCGGTGTGTGTACAAGTAAATCTGGTTTGCATTGTAAAAAAAAAAAAAAAATACCTAATTCATGGGGGGGGGGTGGGATCTTGTGAGGATTAAGTTAGTTAATATAGAATGATGTTGGGCACAAAGCAATGCTCCCTTCCTGCATCTCTTCATGTTCTTTTCTCCTCTCAGAGCCCACCTCAGATACTTAAAAATAGTAATGGTGTCAAAACCGGTTTGGCTCAGTGGTAGAGCATCGGCCTGCAGACTGAAAGGTCCCAGGTTTGATTCTGGTCAAGGGCATGTACCTTGGTTGCGGGCACATCCCTGGTAGGGGGTGTGCAAGAGGCAGCTGATCAATGTTTCTCTCCCATCAATGTTTCTAACTCTCTATCCCTATCTCTTCCTCTCTGTAAAAAAATCAATAAAAAATATATTTTAAAAAAATAGTAATGGTAATGCCTCACATTTGAACTCAAATTCTTGACCCCCCACACTGCATGGCCACCCACATTGTTCCATGAAGCCCTCCAGGCTGGGTTCTGGCAGCTGCCCCTCCTTTCTCAGGGGTCGCTCACTGAGGGGCGCTCACTGCTCTCCTGGTGTCCTGGCCTCTGGGCTTCTGAGACTGTTGTAATTTGGTTGTACCGTGGCTTGCTGCTCTTTCCTTTCACCCAAATGCAGAGCATCAGACCTGGTCCAAGGCAAATCTCAGTCTAGCTCCACTGGGTCCTTGGCCTAGTAGGTAATAAATACATTGGATGTCCAGACTGCTCCTTGGTCCCAGCTCTTCTGTGTCCTTCCAGCCCAGCCACCCTGGCCACCCTTACGTGAAGGACAGACCTCAACCTTGACTCCTATTTTAGACCAAAGCCTTCGTTCAACCGGAGCCCCAGGACTTCACCCCTTTCTTCCCACCCGAAGCACTGCCCTCCTCCAGGCCCTGGCTCCCTATTCTTCCTCTTCCTTCTACAACTCAGCTATTGTCCGTGTCTGCTCTTTCTAGTAGTTTCAATATCTTCCTTTCCAATGGCTCCTTCTCCCCTGTCCTCTGTCCACACATTTGCTCCTCTCCTGTTGACGAACAAAGCTTTGCTGCAACTTCTTTTCAAAAATATGAGCCTGTCTCCAGTCCGCTGTGTGTTTCTCAAAGGATAACTTAGAGTTGTCTACACTAGCTGCCCGCATTTCTTCTCCACCAGCTCACTCTTTAACCTCTACCATTCTGTTGACCTCTTAATCACCAACTCTAACAACCTTCACTGGGACTTCAGCCCCACCCTCCTACACCAAACTCCTCTTCAGAATTTGAGCCTGTGACCATCCTCCTGTGCCCCCTCCATTTCAATGATCTCCAAGTCCTTGGTTCTACTCCTACTTACCTGGGAAGTGCTTCTCTAGCATGTACATTCCTACCCCTGAAACCCTATTCTCTCTCCATCTCTGTGGGTGCTCTCACCTGATCCTCTAGTTCCAATCCTCACTGCCCATACTATGAGCCCAACCCTGAGTTTCTTTCCTCTTGCTTCCAGCCTGTTCCTCCTGCTCTAGTCAGATCTCTCTGCCCTCTTTCTCACTCTGCTCTAACAGCAATCCTAGCCCCCTACCCTAGCTGATCTCTTTACTGTCCTCCAAACCTCTGATGAATTTTGGCTCTATAGCTTTCCTCCTCTGTAGACAGACCAACAAGCCCCATTTTTTCACCCCAATATATTTTTCCTTCATTTTCCATAAAATCATAGGGGGAAAAACACTAAAAAGAAATTCTACCCATTTTAAGGTGCAGCTCCAGTTGCCCTTGCTCTACGGGGTCTTCCTATCTAGGTGCTCACCACCTCTGACCTCCTAGGTGTTTACTGGCAGAGCCCACAACCTACTACTGTTTCTACTGAGTCTCCCTTTTCCATAATGTGTGAGCCTTGTC
The DNA here is from genome assembly GCF_014108245.1 of Pipistrellus kuhlii. NCBI lineage: Eukaryota > Metazoa > Chordata > Mammalia > Chiroptera > Vespertilionidae > Pipistrellus > Pipistrellus kuhlii. The sequence goes on along the minus strand of NW_023425460.1, from coordinate 31,668,806 downwards.
TCTCAGGCCCTGGAATCCCAAGAGGCTTAGAATGTGGGGTATCCACACAAGGTGTCTGTTCCCCAGCACCAAGCTGAGGGAGACTGCATCAGATGGTATCTATAAGTTCGCTTCCAGCTCCATACTCAAGGATTTGGAATCTGAGGATTCTTTCTAGAATGTTCCTTTGGGAAGGTTTTCAGCATTTCTGGAAGGAGTTTTCAGTGAGCAGACATCCACATGTTTATGAGCTGCTGACAAGAATGCTCCCTTTTGGGGAGTTGAGACCCAAGAGAAACCAAGCAGACCAAACATTATTCTGTATATGGAGGGAGGTAGAGGAGAGAGGAATGTCCTAGAGACTGAGTCCCTCTCCTCAAGCCAGTCAGGAAATCCAGAAAGGGTCTTTTAAAATCTCATTGCAGCCGAGACCGGTTTGGCTCAATGAATAGAGCGTCGGCTTGGGGACTGAAGGGTCCTGGGTTCTATTCCGGTACCCAAGGGCATGTAAAGGGGTGTGCAAGAGGCAGCTGACTGATGACTCTCTCTCATCGATGTTTCTAACTCTCTGTCTCTCTCCCTTCCTCTCTGTACAAAATCAATAAAATATATTTTAAAATCTCATTGCATAAGTTAGCGTTCACCTACACACACACACACACACACACACACACACACACACTTCACCTTTATCCCCAGGGAGCAGGAAAGCTTCCCTCGAAGCTCTTAAGAACCAGTCTCTTTCCTACCCCAAAAAATAAGTCACAGGCCTGGGCTCAAGTCTTCACCAGGAATCACAAGGCAGGGCTGCCCCCATGGGGCTTCTTTGAGCATCGCATTCTCCATCACTGTCTTCTTGGCTACATCCTGATACAACAACCCCCCGTCTCTAGCCCCCCAAGAAAATGCCAATGTCCTCCCCGCTGTCCTGTCAGCTCCTTTCTCTCCCTGTACAGTCTGACCTCATGTCCTTCAACAACCCATTTAACTCAACACTCCAGTAGACCAACACAACCCCATTGCTCCACCACTGCGTGTCCTCCATCCCTGATGCCAGCACCCCAACTCCTCTATGGACTTCAGCACATTCAACCTTTCCATTTTGTCATAAACATCCATGTGAAGTTAAATATTGTGTCCCATTTCCAGACCCTCTTCCCACCATCTTGGCTACAGTTCCCTGGAGAGCAATCCTGTGGACTCTTGTCAGCTCACCACCATGGTCGCCATCCCATCCCTCCCGTGGGCTCCAAGAAAGAGAATTAAAGCATGCTAAGTAGCTTTGTATGTCCTAGGTCAGTTTCTCAATATGTGGTCAGAGGACCATGAACATTAGAACCATCTGGAAAAACTGTTTTCAATGACAAACTTCAGAGCTCCATCCAGAACTACTTTCATGAGCGATGGCCAGGCCAGAAATCTGCAATTTCAAAAAGCTCTTCTGGTGATTCCTGTAAGAGTCATTGTCCTCGATGCCTTATTCATTCCGTCCTCACAACTCCACAGACTTGGCAGTGTGGTTCCACTGCAGACAGTTAAGGAATGCAGGGAATTCAGGCTTGTGCATGACCCCATAGAGAGATGCCAGGGGGACCCTCCTGCTATAGGAGCAGCCCTCTGTGTTGGGGCAGACAAGAGGCCACGTGCAGAGTAGCTCAGGCAGAATGCATGGCCCTAACAGTAGCCACATCTGGATTCCATGTGTCTGTGCTGCAGGCAAGCTTTTCCACGCCCAGGCATCTTGCCACACAAGAGATGCCCCACCCCCACCCCCACCAGGGCACCTAAGCAGAGAGGCCCCACGGACGCCCCGCAGTGGGGAGTGCGGGAAGTACAGCTGCGGCCTAGTGGCCCAATCCTTTCCTGCCACAGACTCAAGATCCCCGCATGGAGCGAGGGCGCCACACTGTGACCAAAGTGAGAACTTCTCGAGCCGGGGGAGAGTGCTGGAAAGGTAGTACTTGAGGTCCAACTTCACAGGTTCCTCCTCACTTCACGCCCCATTTTCAGCTCACTCCCACACCGATCCCCATCCTTAGTCACCCCTCATCTCCTGACTTCAGAAGGCCTGGGGTGAGATTCACAGACCAATGCCTTCGGTTACCCACAGAAAGTGAAGAAAAAGTTCCCATAACTTCTCCCAAATCCCAGAAAATTGCTTCAGATACAACTGTATTCCTCACCTCACACCCCACTGAGGTGTGGGGGGCTCAGATTACACAACACTGCCCTTCATTCCAGAACCTCAGCACTACAGAATTTCTGGAAAATTTCTGGTTAGTGTTCAGGACTATTGCCATGCTGTCTGCTTGTCCAAAATATTCTCTCATTTGTCACTGAGAGAATATTTATAAAAAGGACCTCCACATTGGACCCAGTATTCCAGAGGTAGTCAGACAATCTCAGAAAGCGCGTCCCTTGATCTGGCTGCTCCTTTTTGGTTAATGCAGTTTCTGACTGTATTAGAGGTTTTAGCAGTCACATCACACCATTGACTCATATTGAGCTTGCAGTCAACTAAACCCCCCAGGTCTTTTCATCATGAACTGCTGTGGAGCTGGGCCCACCCCCCATCCAGTACTTATGCCATTGATTTTGTTTTAACCTAAGTGCAGGACTCTACATTTATCCCTGTTAAATTTAATCTTGTTGGTTCCAGCCTGTTGAAATCGTTTTGAATCCTGGCTCTTTCATGCAAAGTATTAACTGCCCCTCCTAGCTCTATCACCTGCAAACTTGATGAGCCTGCTGCCTCAGTCAGTTGTCAATAAAAATGTCAGACAGGACACAGGCCCAGACTGAGCCCTAAGGCATACTGCTGGAGACTTCTCTCTCGTCTAGGCTGACATGGCTCCATTAATCAGCTCTCACTGGGTCTGGCTCTTTACCAAGCTACATCATCATTTGATTCAGATGTTTCTGCTATATCTACAGATATTTTGAGAGGCTGTTGGCTGCCTTGCTGGAAATTTCTCCTGCTCCAGGCGGTGGCCCCAACATCATGGACATGTCCTCTTTCTATTCTCCAAATCTTTATCATCATTTATTTAACCAAACCTTCAGGGGATTATAGATTTCCAGTGGTGCCTCCTCTGGCGTCTCTTGAGTTGTTAAGATGTTTCTGAGCTTCAGGATCTCCCTGGTTATAAACAACTGTTGCTATTTCCTACCGGTTGGCAAACTCATTAGGCAACAGAGCCAAATATCAACAGTACAATAATAGAAATTTCTTTTGAGAACCAAATTTTTTTAACTTAAACTTCTTCTAATGCCACTTCTTCAAAATAGACTCACCCAGGTCGTGGTGTTTTGTGGAAGAGCCACACTTAAGGAGCCAAAGAGCCACATGTGGTTCGAGAGCCGCAGTTTGCCGCCCACGGCCCTATCCCATCAACTCAGTGCCTCCTCCCTCCGAGGCCTTATTCGCATGGGCAAAGATGCTCTCCTGCCGCCTTCTCCTCTGCCTACAAATAGGTGCGGTGGCTTCTCTTACCTAAACAGCCTTCTGCTAGCTGCCCTCTTAAACTGTCTTGGCTTCAGTCTCCCGATCCAGTAACTTCCAACCTCATCTCCCATGTGTCGTGAACCTTCAGCAATCTTCCAAGCCTCAGCTGAGTAACCACATTGCCCAGACAGTGAGCAGTGATGGTGAAGATGGGGTTGGGGCTTGAGAGTCAGTCAGAAGATTCACAACCAAACTTGAGAGATCAGGTATAATCCAGTAGGGGAGCTTCATAAAGCAGAGGTCCTGGGAGCCCTCACACACCAAAGCAAGGTTGTGGTCAAATTAGGAGGTGATCAGGAAGGTCACAGGAACTGAGACATGGGGTTGGAGCCCAGGCAAATTGTCTGGGCACAGACAAGTGCAGCAAATACGCAGAAAGAAGTCCAAGCCTGAAAACTTTTTTTTTCTTTTTCCCCTTTTTCAATCATTATTTTGGAAAGTATTACATATCTACCCTTCATTCCCCCTCACTCCCACATTTCCGCTCTTCCATAGGAACGTCTTACATATGTCTTATAGGGTTGACACCAGTCCTGGGCCCAAGTCAGATGGGAAAAGACAGCCCAGCTGGAGTAGGGAAAATAAAAATATAGAGGAAGGCAGGGCCTGGCACTCTTCCCAAGCCCTTATCCCAGACTATACATCAGCTGTTAGGAACCTCAGAGAACTTCTAGAACAGAGGTCACACATTCAAAAATCTATGTGGGACAGACAGGTCACAAAAGTCAGACAAACCAGGTATAAAGTACCAAAATGAGGAGTGGTGACAGTGGTAAGCTGGAAGGAACATGTCCAAAGGAGGAGTAGCTAATCAGCTCCAGCCAACTGTAGTTGCATGGGAAATGGGATTTTATTGTTGCAGATCTTCTGATTTTTCAGAGAAGCCAAAAATCTAATTTTTTAGATGAAAAGTTCATCTTAAATGTTGCCAAGGTCTTGAACAAGGTTAGTGACGGGTTTGTGGTAATAGTGCACTTGAATTTCCATGTGAGAAATAACTTTTGACATCATGAGAGTTATTTTTGTGCATAAAAATTATTATCCAGAAATTACTTGGTTTTAAAAGTTATATTCACTTTTCAAAGTTACATATTCAAAATCCTAGTTCTTGTCTAAACTTTTAAGTTCACCTTTTACAAACTTTGTTTATAAAAAAAAAAAGCAGTTTAAGATTAATATATTTTATTTCCTTAAGTGCTTCATTTATCAGACTAAAACAAACCTTTGCAAATTAATTACTATGTCGCCAATAAATTGAGTTTACAAGTGTAGCAAATCTTTAATCATTTTAAATGTTCCAAAAGTATATAGAAACTTAGCAAGACTTCAACTTAAAATTCAAGTCAAAATAAATTACTCACCACTCTTTCGTTGGTATTACAAGGTAAACCTATTAAACTTAAGAGGCAAATTCTCTTCCACATGTCAAGGATATAAAATACAAGCAGTATATATTCCTTAAAGCAAAGAGTAATTCTGTGGCTTAGATGTCCTTAAACATGTCTATCCATCACTCTGAGTCCTCCAGCATTAAAAGATGCTTATTGACCGAGGAAACAATTGATGGAGATCTTGTGGACGTTGCCTTCTCAGATGGCTGAGGCTGTAAAGCAATCAGAAACATGGCTCAGGCCACTGACTGGATTCTCAGAAGGGACCCAGAAAGTCATCGCGGTGGCCTGTGTAAGCCCTATCACAGGGCCTCCATTACTTAATGAGGTGGTCACCCAAATCATACTCCTGTGTTTGATGCAATTCAATATCTAATTGCATTTTCTCACAGAAGCCCGGGATCCCACCTCGGCTTCCATATTCCTTGATTGGAGATGCATTTCCTTGGCTCAGAAAACACAAACCTTTTCATCTTGATTTCTGCTTTATTTTTATATTCTTCCTTTAGAGGAAGGCCACTCTTCCTGGTATTAAGATGATGGCGGTTGAATGCAGCACTTCTCTCACAACTGACTTGTAGTCACAGATCCTAAGGTTCTCCCACAGATCTGCCCTGCCCTCTGTGCCACACTGCCCATTGACTGGCTTTTCCCTCTTGCACTCAGCACCTACCTTCTTTCTGAAAACTCTTGTCTCTCAACAACCTCCTTCCTTCACCCACCCCAATGCCACCTAGATGACCATAAGACCCCTACTCTATCTCCAATATTGTAGAGTCCCGCCCCCTTCTCCATGATTCTTCTCCATTCATACTCCTGTTCCTTTAGGGCAGCAAATTTCAACTTTTTTCATCTCACGGCTAATTATTAAAGTTCTGTGTCACACTGATCTGACAAAAAAAAGGGGGGGGTATAATTTGGATTCAGTCACACTGGACAGCTATTGTTGTGTTGACTGTTGTCATGTTTAATTTGACAAAATAAGGGAAAAGAGGTCAGTGCCCCCAAGTTGTCAGGTATTGCATGTTTTAAAAATTCTTGTGACACACTGGTTGAAAATCACTGCTTTAGGGCAATTGATCTCACTTTAAAAAAGATCAGTTGCCCTAAAGCAGTGGCTCAGTGGATAGAATGTCAACCTGTGGACTGAAGGGTCCCGGGTTCAATTCCATTCAAGGGCACATGCCTGGGTTGCACGCTCAATCCCCAGTGTGAGGTGTGCAAGAGGTAGCCAACCAACGATTCTGTCTCATCATTGATGTGTCTATCTCTCCCACCCTCCCTGAAGTCAGTAAAATTTTTTATTATTAAGAAAAAATTGATATTACTTGTTTACACCAAAGCATGGGCAATGAAGCCCCTTTTATGCTGGGTCAATTGGATGCATCCCAAGGAGAAATAAAAGAAATGGAGCTAACTCTACTGGACACTTCCTAGGTCGGCTCTAGGGACTGGGTTATTTCACTTAAGGTGTATCATTCATTCCCAAGTCACATGAGACCTGCTGAGAAATCAAAGCTCAGAGATGGTAAGTAATCAGACTATCTCAATTATGGAAAAATGAACACAAGATTCAAATCTAGGCCATGTAATTCCAAAACTTATGCTCTGACCACACTGCTTTTTCTTCTTAAAAAACAAACCCTTGCTAGTCAAATGTTGGTGGAGTGGAAAGACAATGTTGTGGTGGGAGATGACACTTGACTATTTCCTACCAAAAGTGTGGGAGGCTTCAATCTGTGAACTCTTGCAATTCTGTGGCCACCCACTCTGGAAAGAGCCCTCCTAAACCCTTCACTAACATGTAGTGCTCAGTTAGTGTTTTCACACATATTGTCCCAACCTTGTAAGGAAGGTAGCGGTGTTAGTAACCAATTCTAAAGATGAGGGGACTGAAGCACAAACATGCCCCAAGTTACCAGCCTGTGTAAAGTACTTCTAAGGTTCACTGTCCCAAATCTTTTATTGTTTAAAGTATTACATATAGTAATATATATATATATATATATATATATATATATATATATATATATATATATTGTGCCCCCATTGACCTTTCCCCAGCCTCCCCTACCCCGTCGAATGCCCTCATCCCAGCCCCCCAGTGTCTTATGTCCATTGGTTGTGCTTATACACATGCATACAGGTCCTTTGGTTGATCTCTTCCCCCTTCCCCAACATTCCTCAGCCTTCCTGCTGTAATTTGACAGTCTGTTCGGTGCTTTACTGCCAATGTATCTGTTCATCAGGTTATAATATTATTTTCCATACATGAGATCATGTGCTATTTTTCTTTCATTGCCTGGCTTATTTCACTTAACATAATGCTCTCCAGGTCCATCCAAATGGTAAGAGATCCTTCTTTTTTTGTAGCAGCATAGTACTCTATTGTGTGGATGTACCATAGTTTTCTAATCCACTCACCTGATGGGCTGTTTCTAAATCTTAGCTATGGTGAATTGTGCTGCTATGAACATAAGGGTACATATATCTTTTCTCATTGGTGTTTCCAGTTTCTTGGGATATATTCCTAGAAGTGGGATTACTGGTCAAATGGGAGTTCCATTTTTAGTTTTTTGAGGAAACTCCATACTGTTCCCCACAGTGGCTGCACCCGTCTGCATTCCCACCAGCAGTGCATGAAGGTTCCTTTTTCTCCGCATCCTCCAAACCTTGTGTCCTTTCCACTCAGCCCTAGCGACTTCCTCAGATCCCCTCCTGCCCGTGTCTTTGTTCTTCTGGAGACGAGGTGGTAACCTAGAGCCTAGGTCTCTGCTTCTGCTCAAGACCCCATCTAAGCATCTTCGTCCCATCATTCATGGATTTTCAGATCTTTTCTGTTTTGCTTTTTAAATTTTTTTTTTATTGATTTCAGAGAGGAAGGGAGAGGGATAGATAGAAGCATCGATGAGACCAGCTGCCTCCTCCACCGAGGATGGAGCCCATAACCCAGGCATGTGTCCTGACTGGGAATTGAACCTGGACCTCCTGGTTCATAGGTCCATGTTCAACTACTGTGCCACGCTGACAGTGCTCTTTTCCGCTTTGCTTCTCCCCCCGCCCCCACCCCCCAGTCATCTCCTCTGTGATTCCACTTTGAACATCTTGAGAGTCAGAGTAGGATATAAAAAAATAAAAAAATAAATAAAGCCCCGCTGCCAGTACTTTCTTCCTATTCTAGTGCCCACACTGAACAGGATGTTTTTGTTTTTAATTTCTTTATTGATTAAGGTATCACATATTTGTCTTAAACACCCCATTCCAATCCCCCACCCCCACCCCACCTCCGTATTGTCCTCGACCACTGGTTAGGCTCATATGTATGCACATAAATCCTTTGGTTGATCTCTGACCCGTGGCTGCTTATCTCTGGGTCTGTTCTTGTTCATCAGTCTATGTTGTTCACCATTTCCCCTTGAACAGGATGTTTTAAAACATTATCATAGGCCTAACTGGTTTGGCTCAGTGGATAGAGCATTGGTCTGCAGACTGAAGGTTCTGGGGTTCAATTCCAGTCAAGGGTAAATGCCCGGATTGTGGGCTCAATCCCTGGGGGGGGGGGGGGGGGGGGGCCGTGCAGGAGGCAGCTGATCAATTATTCTCTGTCATCAATGTTTCTCTCTCTCCTTTCCTAAAATCAATTAAAATATATTTTAAATAAATAAAACAATCATAATCCTTAAAACAATGTTGCAAGCATTTGCTATTTCCTACTCCTCATAGGTGAAGTGGCTAAGACCTAGATACTTTAACTTACCTAGGATCAGTCAGGGAAGAGGCAAATAGAGATTCCATCTCAGGAGTCATATCTAAGGCCTCATTCTTCTCATGACATCACACCAACCCTTGTGGGACAATGACTACAGATTGTAAAGAGATTGGGGTTTTGCTCAAACAATATAGTCAGAGGCTCACTATTCAAAAACTTGAAGGGCAGCATTTGAAATCTTGCTTCCTAGCATGTCATCATTTTGACTCAAACTCATATACAAAACTTAAAGGGAACCTCTTCAAGCCATTCTGTGGTACCCCTCTAGAACAGCATGGCAGCCTCTGCACCAACCTCCACTCCTGTGTCTCCGCCTGTGTGCCAGCTTGCACACACCTTTAGTGCCTCTTATCCAGTGGTGGCAGCAAGTCTGATGCCTTCTATTTTCAATGGCAGAATGGTTCACATATTTTTTAAAATTTCAATGTTATTGTTAATCCTCTCACTCAAGGGCATTTTTTTATATGGATTTTTAGAGTGTGAGAGGGAGAGACAGAAAAACATTGAAGTGAGACAGACACATCAATTGGTTGCCTCCCCCATGTGTGCTGACCAGGGCTGTGGATCGAGCCTGCAACAGAGGTACGTGTGCCCTTGACTGGAATCGAACCCCAGACCCTTCAGTCCAAGAGCTGACACTCTATCCACTGAGCCAAACTGACTAGGGCTGTCTCACATATTCTTAATATTAAAAAATTTTTGGGAGAACATTCCCTAAATGTTCACTAAGAAGGGATAGGAACTGATAACATAAGCAGGAGAGTTAACCACATCCCTCTGCTTTGCTGATAAGCTGACAACTACGCTTGCCCTGATACTAGAAGCAGGACCTTAAGTCAGGAAGCCAGATAAGAAAGGTAAAGGCTTTGAGAGAGAGAGGACTGGTGCCACTAGAAGCCATTGATGACTGGGCCTTTGCTATGGAAGTCACTCTGTTAAGTCCTTAACACACTTCATGTAACCCTGACAAGGTAGGTAATGTTACCCCATACAAATGAAGGTGAGCTTCGGCAGTTTGTCATTTGCCCAAGGTCACATAGCAAACAGATCTAGGATTCAAAGACAGGTATGTACAGCTCATTCTCAACCAATACCCTATATTGCTATATACTAGAGGTAATAAAAACCTGATGTAGCTTAGATTTGGGGTTAAAGAGCAGAGCTTCCTTGAAGGGCAGGATTGACCTCAATGACTACATGAATGTCTTCTGGGGCCAAAGAATTCTAGAAGTAAACAGAACAGGTGAATGCAAAGTGACTACAGAAGAGCCTGTAGTCCTTTGCACCTATGGCTCGGGGCCAGGGTCAGAGGCAAGAGGATGTGAGTAGCCACAGAGGGAAACTGTAGAGAGGCTTAGTCCGGAGTGGGGAGGGGAGTGGCTGGTGGTGGGAACAGAACCTAAGAGATCAGTGGGGTACGTGTGGAAGAGGCAGAGAAACTCAGGCAGCCAGAATATATCTCAGGTTGAGTTCTGAATTCACCGAGTCCAGCAGCTCTTCCAAGCAGGATGGCAGGGCAGCTCCAGAGGCCAGACTTCTGAGGAAGAGGGGCTGCAAACGACGAAGTCCAATCCACCTGTACCCCGGGATGAACCTGGGCCAAAAACCAAAATGACTTCCAAAGATTTCTTTGGCTAACCAAAAGGCATTCTTTTTGAGGTCCATTGCCTGGCTGTCCCTTCCCAGGAGTGATTAACAAAACCCTTAAACATGGAGGGACAGTGTTTGTTTTGGAACTGGGAGAGAAGTCAGAGGAGAAATTCATGCCTTTTACTACACCCCAACCCCTGGTTATCTTTCAAGCAGATCAGCTTAAATATATTACTTTCTTGTCAGGTGTTTCTCCTCTGTGCACCTGTAATGCTAATTGCCTGCTTGTTGCCCCCACTGAACTGCAAGCACAGGGTCTGAAATAAAAATGCTCCATGGCGCTCCACAAATGGTAGCTATTAAGACCCGTCTTATATTTTTTCTGAATTCTCTTCTGAATGCCCCTCTGTCCTAGAACAATCCAACTTAACTACATCGAGGGGCATGGGATAAAAATGAACCACGGGGACCGGATTTGACTGCCAAGGTGTCTCACAGGAAGGTTGGCAACAGCTTCCCCAGGTGTAAGGGGAACTCATTCAGGGTAAAGAGCACTCTTACCTGACAGCTTCCCACCCTGTCCCAGGCTGGTGCCGAGAGCAGTAAAGCCTGGCTGACAAGGCAGAAGAAATCGGACACATTCCTTTTTGCCCTCCTTCTGGGACAGGTTTAGGTAACAAGGCTCTTCCGTCTGACCCCAGCTCAACTTGGGTTTCTCTGGGGTATTTTCCTTATTCTTCCCTTCACTTTAATTAAGGAAGGAATCACTGAAATCAAGTTCCTGAATAAGTCACACCACCACTACCATTACCACACATACTGTACCATTATAGTTGGGGAAACAGGCTCAGAGAGGTTAAGTCAAACCCAGCTGGCAAGTTAGCAAAGCTAGAAATCTGAATGAAAGACATCGGATTCCAAAATCCACGATTTAAACACTGTGTTAGAATGTTTCTCGCTGAAGTTAAAGGACACATTCTGCTTCCCAAAATGTTTCTCGAAGACCAGATTTTAGGTGGGGAAGAAGGTGAGGCCCATAGTCAGCTATTGTAAACACTTGGAGGAGTGGAGACGGTGTGGGAATAAGCTGACCACTGGGTCCCTGTTGCCAGCTGCCCAGCTTCCAGGCCTTTTCCCCCCAAGATCTCCACTCCTGACACAGGACTACCCCAGGAAACTCTGAAATGAAAGGTAAGCTAAACTTGGTGACATGGGGCATCGCCGAAAACACCCGAGAGCCCTGGCCGGTAAGAGTCATGGGTTCAATTCCCAGTCAAGGGCACATACCTGGGTTGCAGGTTTTGATTCCCAGCTTATTGGGGTGCAGGAGATAACCAATCGATGTCTCTCTCTCAAATTGATGGATGTCCTATCTGTCTCTCCCCTCCCTCCCTTCATCCCTCCTACTCTATCTACAAATCAATAGAAAAAATATATATATCCTTGAGTGAGGATTAATGACAAAAATATTTTTTTAAAACTGAGAAATGACCCCATCCCTGAAATGCTTGACCTTAAGGCACAGATGCATTTAAATGGAAAAACAAACTTGTTCTTCCTCTCACCATGACGTGCCAGGCCTCACCATTGGGAAGTCTCCTACCCAAAACCCTCTCATTGGTTCTCCACTGCTCACAACTCTTTCAGCACCCTCCCTCACCCATCTCTGGAGGCCTCACTGACCATCAGCCCCTGGACTTCAAGGCTGAAACATCTGAGGCTTCATCCCCCAGAAATGCACCGAATGTTTTCAGCAGGACTCTGCTGAGGATCTCAACACCTGTGAGGATTAAACAGCCGGCTAAAGACTAGCAGAAGGAACCACCAGAGTTAGAAAAGCTAAACCAGGAGGTACAGAATGGACAAAACGGCAAGAGGACAGAGCACACAGAGAACACATGGACTAACCTTGGGTAAATAAACAGAACTGTCATAGGACAGAAAAGATCCAACTGCACTCTGCACTCCAAATCTGAGCCTTTCCGCTAATCTTACCTCTCACACATGTGGCAGGGGCCTTGGTGCCTTCCAGGTAACTAAGCTGTACTGGGGGGAATCAATGTTGCTGGGAGGCCCAGAAGCCCTTTCTGTGAGTCCAGGTGCTCGGAGAAGCCTGGAGGAAGAGCTCTGCTTTCTGCTGTCTCCCCCTTTCCTCAACAGCCTCTGATATTGTCCTCACCGAGTGCACAACCCATGCTCTCGTAACTTCTGGTGGTTTCTTCTCCAACTAGGCAGAAGCTCTGAGGATAAAGACCAGGTTTCCTCCGCTCTGCAGGGTTGGAATGTAGTAACTCACATGTGTCAAACACAAGGCCCACGGGCCAAATCCGTCCCGCCAGGCCTTGCAATGTGGCCCGCACGGCGCTGTCATCACTGCACTCCGCTGCGTTTCCATCACAATGACAGTTTATGACTGTTCAGTAAACCATTCGGCCCGCGATTTAGGCTGGATTTTAGATTTTGGCCCCTTCTCTGATTGAGTTCGACACCCCTATTTAACTACTTGCCACGGGTTGGGCACCTAGAGAGTGTTTTACAAAAACATTTTTCACGAATAGCACATATCGAAAGTACTCCATTGTTCTTCTTTGCCCTGTGGTGCACTTGACTCCCATTTCTCCGTGCTGGCTCGTGCCTGTACGTGTTCCTGTGTCCACCTTAGGCCGGGGACTGGGCCCATCTCATCTGTCAAGAAATGCCACCGCAGCCTGTTGGTGGGAACAATAAAAGGGTCTATCTCTGGGGGGCAGAAGGAGGGTCTCCCCACACTGGCTGGCCCACTGTTAAGGATCCTTCCCCTCTCTGTCTCCTAACAGATTCAGATTAATGATGGCTCATTCCTAATTGTCAAATTTCTTTTCCTTCATCCTGTGTCTAATCACCAGTGACAGAAACCATTACGCAAATGAGTGCAGACGACGTCCCCCAACTGTTCGCGTTGGTAAAAACCTTGTAATTTAGAGCTCTGATTTGTAGGGGAAGCTGGTCTCCCCCAGGCATCCTGGGCATCTGCTCAACTGATGCCCACGACAGCCCCTCCTCCATCCCCCAAACTCCAACCCCCCAACAAGTATCTGACTTCACAAAAGAGTAGTTTCCTCTGTACCCACTGGTGTAAAAATGGGAGCCTGCAACACGCTGACCTCCACACAGGCATAAACCCCACCTTCCCATGGTGTCTGCCTCCACAACAGGGGCAACACAGCACGAAAGATTCTTCTGTCCCAAGTAGAATTTGAGCCCAAATGGCCCGAACCTAGGCAAGGATGGGCAAGAGACTACCTCCTCCTCGGGGGATAGGGAGACAGCGGAATATGAACCAAGGTTCTTAGTGAGCACCTACAACTAGGTCTTCAATTCTACCAATGCAGAAGCAAGCTGGGAGAAGTTACGGAACCTCCTCAAGGACACATTAGGAACACGACGAGATCTAGAACTGTCTCCCCATAGCTCCTTGAAGCACTCTGAACTCGTTACATGGTTTCCCAGCAGTTTTCCCCAGATGTCTTTAGCTGGAGCCCAGGAGAGCTGTCACCCACTGCTTTACCTTCTGCACTCTCTTGGGCTAAACTTGCCAGCACCAGTGTCCAGTGGAATGAGATCTGAGGTACCACAAGGAAGGAGGTAAAAGAATCAACATTTGGTGGAAAAGGAGCAGCAGGGGGGTTGTAGCCAAACGGCACAGGATGGAATCCTGATTGCCACAAATCACTTAACCTCTCTAAGCCATTTCTTTAGCTGTAAAATGAGAACATCTATCTTGCAGGATAGTGAGGAACGCAGATAAAAGCATTAGGCACACGTGAGGCGTCTGATAATCAGGGGTGACTATTATATTACCCAAGGATCACAACCAATCCTGTGCAGGTCCCGCAGTGTAAAGCCTCCCCTTCCCTGTAGGTCAGCACAGCACCCAGCAAGGACCAGCTTGAGGGGCACACACCTCCCTGCAGCACACCACCCCCATCTTTGAAGGCTGATCCAGGAATGCAGCAAACCCGCTAAGGAGAACAAAACCAATCTGCTATCTTTCAAAGTGTGATTGTGATCAAGTTTATCCCCCGTTTGCCTTGGCTTCTTTGTGTGCTCCTCTTTCCCAAGAAGACGAAGATGGAGATCACGGCAGTCACATTTTCCAGCATTGGTTATATTTGAAAGTACTACACTTGAGAAGGTACCGTGTTTGCACGCTCACACACTGCATCAGAGAACCCAGAATCGGGTACTAAAAACAAACACCCCTCCCTAAAATACATACACAGATGCACACGTACAAACACATGCATCCTCAGTCCACCAGTGCACTGGAACTGTAAACTGAGCTTTGGGGGTAAGAGCTCAGACACTGGAAGTAAACCTTTGGTAGGAAAAAAGAAAAAAATACATAAACCCAAATACTCCAACTCTTCTTTCCTTCCAGAGAGAAGGGACTGAGATGGAAGTGAAGGTGACAAGACACAGGGCCACCACACAGCCCAGGTCCACTGAATAGATGTGAATAATGGCCCTTCGAGTTGTGCGGTGCACAGCTGCCCAGTTGTAAGCTGCAGCCCTGAGGGGTTCCCCTAAGTAGCTGTGAAAAGGAAATTATACTTCGGTGCTCCACCAGTTGCCCTGACTTTTGAGGGTGTTCGTGGAACATTACAGTGGGGTCTGGCAGAGGTGCTGGCTTTAAGAGACAAGGCTACATTTTTGTCCTTGCCTTGAGGTGGATGACAGGTGTTGAGTTAGCTGCTAAAGCTTGACCCCATTTTGTCTACTGAACCAGGAAGCCCCACAGACGCACAGCATGTAACCTGCGTAGGCAGAAAAGGTTTACCCAGTCAGCCTCAGGCAGGTTGCAGTGAGACCTGACCAACATCCAATGGCTGAAACTGAGTTTAAAATCTTTAGGTTAAAACCCTGGGGTTCCCACTGCAGTAGAGTTAAGCAGCAGGGAGACTTGGTAAGCAGAGAGGCAGGCCAGTGTGAAAATGTGTGCACACACACATGCACACACCACACTGCACAGAGGTGTGCACCCATAGAACCTAGAGAAGCCAATGCTAGGAGGACTCCCTTGGTGCTCAGCACAGGGAGTAAGAGCTGGTGCTGAAAGAGAGGAGCTGTATGTATCTGCAATTTGAAACTTATGCACAATCCTTGGTTCTTGAGTCCCAAGGCTCTTTTCTATGTATGGCTTGAGCATGAAGGTCCAAGTTGGAACCTAATTCTCACTCATAGGAAGCTCTCCAAGCTCTCAAAGCAAGCCTCCTTCTCACTCTCCCCAGTAGAGTCCCAGTAGCCAACCATTCCCACCTACCCTAGAACCTGATTCTGTGAAACCTGAAGGAAGCCAACCAACCTGAACATCAGGATAGCTCTGGCCCTGTAGCCCTGATGAAGCGGGCATCCAAGAGCATCTCCTCTGTCTCAGGCTGAGGCACAGAGGTTGCAGGAGATAGGTCTGAGCCAGAGTGGGGTCCTGATCCAGAAGGGCACAAGGAAGAGACTCACGTGGGTGTGCATTCACACACACGCATACACACATCCCAAGGTTGACGGACTGACACACACAGACATGATGAAAACCAGAAGCTGGAACTCCACACACTGAATGCAGAACTTTAGGGGGGCAGGGAGAGAAGGTGCTGGGGCACAGAGGCAAGGGCACGAAGTCCCTCCAAATGGGAGTGGCTTTGCCAACCACCCTGCCTTGTCCCAAACACCTGCCTCCAGGGCCATGGCAAGAGTCCAGTCCATTAAGTGCTTCGTGCAATACTAGTGCTTGGAGTCTCCTGTCCTCATCAATGAAGCGGTGTGGATGAGCTAGCAGTCACCTGGCAGGAGGCCTCAACTCCTGGCAGGCTAGTTGTATCGGCCCTTGATCATTGTGTTCAACAAGGGCCCCACCTGCAAAAAGACATGAGGAGCCAGTTAGAACTGCCTGTTCCCAGACCCCGGAGCGGACAGGGGTGTGTCTAGAAACATTCAATGTCTAGCCAAGGGCAAGGAGAAGGCTTTCATTCAATCTTGTAAACCCTCTAACCAGCTCTTCCTAAAGGTCAACCCAGTGTTCTCTTCTTTGTGTTCACTGTGTATTAGCTTCCCTCTCACAAATACCCTGTAAGCAGCACCAAACTGACAGACTAACAATCCTCAAATACCTAAGAGTGTTTGCATGTTTCTTAAATGTGTCTTAAGAATGTGACATGCCTTTATATACTGACAAGAACACCTGCAGTTGAGGGTAATGCCATCTCGAAACCCACAGGCCTTCGGATGCTGAGGATATCCACAGGAAGGAGGCAAGAGTGTTAGGACAGAAACCTCCCCCGTTGGCTCGATGAGCCCCTAGCACACCTGTACGGGAAGCAGGTCTCAACCTAGAAGAGCCTTGGCACAGCTGGGAGAGTGTGAGGAGATGCTTTACTGCTCGCTTCCTGTTCCAGAAGAATCCCCACAGGGGTCCCCAGCTGGCACATAGCCTCATGGGGAACATTACTACTAGCGTGGAACAGGTTATAATTGATCCGCCAGTCAAGCCCAGCTCTCTGCAGAAAACAAGGCTTTTCTGAACATAACCATAACCTCTATGGAGAGGATACCAGATATGAAACGGAGGAGCTATGGAGAATGTGACACCAATCCTGACTTCCCCTGCCCACTGCCCACTGCACCACAGGAGTGCCACTGTGAGGCAGCCACATACCTCCTGTGGGTTTCCCAAGGCCTCTCCAAGCATCTTCTCAATGTTTCTCATTATGGCCACTTTCTGATGGGCTTTGAGAGGATATTCAATTCTTTTAGGGGTGGGGGCCCCCTGCAAAGAAAGCAGCAGCTCAGGAAATGTCTTAGCAGGAATCTTCAATGTCACCCACTATTCCTAGGCTCCATCCTCCCTTCAAAGAACTACAGTTCAAGCCAATTCCTCTTCGTCTCCCCAAAGACCTGGGATCACTCCAGAAATAGCCAACCGCCCCACCCTGCCCCCAAATAATGTATTACACCTACTCACCCCAGCCCCATCTAGGGAAAAAACCCATATTCACCTTATACCAGAAGTTCACAGTGATGGTGATCCCCCCATTTAGTAATGATTCTATGTGATGCCACCTGCAAGAAAATACACAGGCTCCTGTTTGCCACCAATACTTTGCAGAGGGAGGGATGGAAAACTAGGTGGAATCCAGCTAAGAGAATAAAGACAGTCTCTTTATGCTCATCCCCTCAAACACACCATGGGGCTAGAGACAAGGTTGTGATTTCCCCCATGTTCAGTATGCTCACATCTGGATATAGATCACATAGACCAATTCTGTCACAACTCACGGGACACAGAGAAGGCTTTTCAGGGAATGGGAAAGAAAGCTCCCAAGAAGTCCTCAGTCCTAGCCCTTCCTCACCAGTACATTGGGATGTAAAGAACATCACCAGGACCAACCACTGTTTCGTAACCAACCACGTTCTGGAAATTGGGGAACCTCTCGTAGTCAGGATTGTCAAAGTCCACCTGAGAGGTTCAAGAGAAAGAAAAAAAAAAAAATCAGTCGATCACCAGACTTAAAATTTATATCCAGCAGAAAACACAACATACATTAAAAATACACAGTCTCTCAGAGGACGATGTAAGACAGGCCATCCTCAATACTGAGTGGTAAAGAATCCTAGGCTTCAGGTCTCCTGAGGTCAGAAAGCGTACTCATGGCCTGCAGAGGTGAAGAATGAGGACTCATCCTTCACTCAAACCTTCAGGAACTTTATCCCACACACACATTCTAACCAGTCAAAACTCTTACAGGAAGTAACTAGGCAGCTTTCAATTCTTTGGCCACAAAGTCAACCATATACTTCACTTGGGTCCAGAAAAGGCATTAAGTGACATATCTCAATTCTATTCGTCCTACTTTTTATCAAAAAGTGATAGCATCCATGACAAAAAATAAAATTATTAAATTCAATAGGAACATAAACACATTTTGTTCCATGAACTTGACTCCATCTGCATCAAAGATAGGGTCTGCCCTCCAGAATTAGCTCTCCAGGGCTGTTTATATTTATAAGCATGTGGGGACTGCCACAGAGGCCTGAAATATACAGGGTGGGACAAAAGTAGGTTTAGAGTTGTATGTCAAACAGTTTATTCTTATATTATTATTAATTACTTTATTATTTTCCATATGAACAACTGTAAACCTATTTCTGCCCCACCCTGTATGAGCTACCCTATGAAATTATCCTATGAGTTTGTCCAAACCTAGCGTAGCACCACAAGGAAAGGGAAAGTCATGCCAACCTTGGATCCCCAAGGAGTTCTATACCTCCCTCAGATCAGGAGCTCACCTGGCTCTGTCTGTCACATGGATGATGAACAGGATATGGGTAGAGGCACTCAAACTGATCCGGAGGGAATAAAATGCATCGCTTGTAGCCCTTTATCTGAGCAAAGAAGTTCTGTTGTTCATCATAGTGAGCAGGTGTCACATTTCCTGGAAGAAGAGAGACATTTTCTTATTCAGAGCAGTGCCTCTATTGCACAGGCTGAACACAGGGCCCAGTGCTGGAGAGAAACCAGCCTGCCCACTCAGCTAAGGCTTCCTAATAAAAAAAACCAGGCAGAATCAGGGAGATGGCAATTAAACTCACAGCGAATTAGGTGTTACATTTAAAAAAAAATACATATATTTGAGGAAGTTTTTTTAAAAAAATATTTTTTATTGATTTTTGAAGAGGAAGGGATAAGGAGAGTGAAAAAGAAATATAGGTGTAAGAACAAATCATCGATCGGCTGCCTCCTGCACGACACCTTCCAGGGATGGAGCAGGCAATCCAGGCATCAGTCCTGACTGAGAATCAAACCATCGGGAATCAAACCAATAATTTTTCGGTGCATGGGACCATGCTCAAACAACTGAGCCACACTGACCACGGTGGAGTTACACTTTTAATCATAAATAAGTCCAATAATAAGGATTCAACATTAATTAGCAAAGTGGACTTCCTTAAATGATGGCTGTTGCCCTTACCAGAAGCAATAGCACGTTAAAGTCACACAATTCTAACAAAGTATTATATATACTTATACTCTTCTTGACCATGGCAAGAATTCAAGGGCAATAAAACAAGAGTTAGAAACAACTGAAATGACTGGTTTCGACAATGCATATATGATCTTCCTTGATGGAGTTAACTAGTAGTCATTTTTAGTTGCATGAATATGTACTTGCTTTGGGTAGCTCGTTTATTTTATTTTGAGAATACATTTATTAAAGCTGGGGCCAGTGAAACAAAGAAGGGCCTACAAGAGAATAAGCAATAGGAGAGAGACTAGGCAGGGATGCTTTGGCTCTCTAGAAACGTTGAGAGAGAGAAATGAGCCAAGGCACCGCTGCTGTCAGGTCACTGGGAAGTCAGAGAAAAGGTTCTGGGGTTTAGCCCAGGACGAGCTGCAGCTGCCCACTGCTGCCCGGGCTGCAAGTCTCCTGGGAACCTTTAGAGTTTGGGAGACAGACACCTGTGGGGGAAAAAGAGAGGGGAACACAAAGGCCCGAAAATACACCAGGACAGCGCGCCTGAGGAGCACTTTGGAGGGCAAAGCTTCTCAACCTTTCCTCCCACTTCAACACACCTGTGAGGTGCGGCACTTCTTAGAGCAACACTGGAGATGTTGATTCTCATAGATGTACAAGTCAAATTCCTAAAAGAGCTATACAACTTGAATAAGGAAAATTATTTTAAATAATTAGTTTTGCCCTAGTCTGTGCTCTATCTACTTATTATAACTGGGGCCACGTATGTTGTTTATCCTTCACACAATCCTTAAAAACTTAAGGGCTCCTGCAGGGCATGGAGTGTAGAAGACATTCTCCAGGTCTACCTGGGTGGGTCAAGATAGCTCCTTCTTAAATGCTAAGAGTCCCTGGTATCCCCAAAGGGAATCTACTCTCTCAACTCTGACAAATCCACTTGCCTACACTCTACCAGAGGATAAGACAACAGAAAAATGCAGAGTCAAAACAACAAACAAAACAAAAAAACCCAGCTGATGTGGCCCAGTGGTTGAGTGCTGACCCATGTACCAAGAGATCTCAGTTCAAATCCTGGTCAGGGCACACATGCCCAGATTGTGGGCTCGATCCCCAGTGTAGGGCATGCAGAAGGCAGCTGATCAATAATTCTCTATCATCACTAATGTTCTATCCTTTTCTCCTCTCCCTGAAATTAACAAAAATAGATTTAAAAGCCCTGACCGGTTTGGTTCAGTGAATAGAGCATCAGCCTGTGGACTGAAGAGTCCCAAGTTCAATTCTGGTCAAGGGCATGAACCTTGGTTGTGGGCACATCCCCAGTGTGGGGGTGTGCAGGAGGAAACTGATTGACATTTCTCTCTCATCAATGTTTCTAACTCTCTATCCCTCTCCCTTCCTCTCTGTAAAAAAAAAAAAAATCAATAAAAATGTATATTTAAAAATACACACACACAGAGACACTGAGTGGCCAGATTATTATGTGTTCAGAGATCATAATAATCTGGCCACTCAGTGTATTTAAAAAAAAAAAAAATGCAGACTCAAGTAAACTAGAACTTGACAGGTCAACCAAGAGTTGGTTTCCAAGGGACAGGTTAAGAGTCAATTCATAAACTGCATCTAAATCTGAAGAAAGGATAATCAAAGGGTGGAGAGATCTGAGTCTAGCAGTGAACAACAATGAATAATTACTGCTTCCTTGTTCAACCCAATTTATTCACCATTTATTTAGTATGAGCCTGACACCAAGCTAGGGCTGGAAATAATAAGAATGAGATAAGTAGCTCTCCTTTTTCTGGCTGGAATTTAAAGGCTTCTCATTTTATTCAAAAGAAAAACACACACACACAAAAGAACACATTCACATATTTGCTTGTGTGTGCATAAAATTCTCTAGCAGGATACACAGTCAATTAATAACGTGGTGCTTCCAGGGAAAAAAACTGGGAGTGGAGGAGAGATTTATCATTACATACCATTTATACCTTTTGAATTTAACCCCATGAATGTATTATTTGTTCAGAAGTTAAGGTTCAGCTTATATTGGAAAATATATTCCCTCTTCTCCTGGATAAAAATCTCTTGAATACAAACAGATCCAACAAAGAGCAATACTGCAGAGATCCCTAATATCTGAGTATACACATTCACACAATAACTAAGGAAGGGGAAAGAAAACTATTTAGAGGACATGAAACTAGCTTGTAAACAACATAAATTATCTTATTTCACCTTCACAGCTACTTATGAAATGCTCTCATGGTCCTTTTGCAGATGAGGTGGCTGAGGCTTGAGAAGTTAAGTAATTTGCTCAAAGTCAAGGAGGGAATATAGTGGACACAGGATTAGGAACCGGGTTCGTATGACTTCAAGCTATGCTGCTTTCTGAAAGATTTCTTACCTTCCATGCCGATGAGCAGCAGATTGGACGTCAGCTGCCCCCAGCCACGCTTTCCCTGTTGCTTATTAATCCAGTTCCAGTTAAAACCCAAGAAGTCCATGACAATCTTCCTGCCCACAGTGTCATTGAGTGTTTGCTGCAGATACAACCTATGTTCCCCAAGAAGAAGATCCCATTAGTGCATGTACACACAGTCCCTTGGCATGGCCTCCCCACATATGGAAATCTAAGCTAAACCCATGTTAGCATCGCCCACAGAGAACAACCACTATCATGCGAATCTTAACCAACATGGATTCTCTCAGAACTGAATCCTTAGCTATCCTTTTTTGGACACCAAACTTATTACTTTTCTTTCATAGATTCCTCAGAATCTATCCACAGACCCTACAATGATGAATCACCCTTGTTCCAGAGTCTCAGGACCCAAGGCATCCCCTTTGGCGCTCAATGGCCACTGTAACAAATCACATTTCTATTCACCAAGAGAGAGCTCCTTCCCTGTGGAGAGTAATTCTTCTGTCCCCCCTTGAAGCCATTTAACTTGCTTTGATTGTTTAATTTGCTTTGGCCAAGGAAAGGTCCACAGAAGTGACTTGTGTTGCTTCCAAACTGTAACTTTAAGAACCAGTACACATGACCAACACAGTAACTCTGCCACAGCAACCGCGGTCTCAGATAGTAGCTACTGGGCCAATAGGGGCCCCAAAGCGAAAACGATGATGTAAGAGCAGAGCTTCCTCCTATGTTTGCTTAGGCAGCACATATACTAAAACTGGAACAATACTGAAAAGATTTGGATGATACACAAATTTGTGAAGCGTTTCATATTTTTTAGCAAAGAGCACAGCCTATTCCAGGTGACCCGTGATGAACATGTAGTGTGAGTGAGAAATAAGGTTGCGGAGCTCTGGCTTGAAGCCTAGTGTATCTTAACTGATTCAGCCACCTCTCTGTAGCAGCTTTCTACAGCTGAAGGAAGATGCCTCACCAGGCTTTCTGCAGGCCCCAGGCTCCTCACACACCTAAGGAAGATCAGAAGTTACTTAAGGGAGATGAAAACCCAGACACACTTAAGCCCACAAGACATATTAATAAGGGGACAAGCAGGAAGTTAAGATACAGAAGCAGTCCTTTCCTGATCCTGAGAATATTACTTCAAAAGGCTCAAAGGTATCAGTGCCCAGAAGCTTGATGTTTAAGGCCAGTTTAATTAGAAATCTCAGTAAGCTTGAAACATTAGCTACCTTTTTGGGGACAAAGACCCCCCCCCCCCCCCCCCCCCCCCCCCCAATGACTCAAATGCAACCTTTGGACTCTTCCCAGAGATTGTAATACACATACACATACAAAAATTTTGCAAATAACTTTAAAAGAGGCATGACCATTCATGAAACATTATACCTAAACAGCAAATGTCAAAAGAGCTCAAAGAGGATGTTAATAGCCTTCATCCCAGAATCACAACAACCTTTACGATAATGAGTTGGTTGATGCTCAAGTCAGCGGATAGGGTAATACTTAACACATAGGAACATTTTCCTTGAATCTCCCATAAAGAATAGACTACACTCATAGCTCATACTTAGTGAGGGAAAATGCTCTCACTATAGGATAAGAAATTTAAAGTGAATGAGGAACCAGGGATTCATGTGTTTTATCTCATGCTTATTTATTAAATGGAATTACACTCCACCAACACTATTTGAATAGCTCTCAATCTGGACGTTGGATGTGTCTATGTGTATGCGTGCACATGTACATGTGTTAATTTTGAGGAAATTAATGCATAAGACAACTCAACTAAACCAGACTTTATAAGACAAAAACAACAGCTCAATCAAAGTTCAGACCCTGGAAACTCTTTTAGTCAAAGTCCTATCATTGTGTAACTGCTAAGTGTCAGGAAGATGGAAAAAATATATTTAGAATTCATTCACTCAGCCACATACTGCTATCGGGGAGTAAGAAAGAGAACCGAGGCCGGAGGTTAAGACTGGGCACCAAATGTGAGAGAGAGAGGGTCGTTCACCATGAGCTACTTAGTGAAAGCAATTCCTCAGACGCAATGCTGTCTGGGACCTACCTAAGAGGCTGTCTTCATACAAAGGCATAAAAGCAAAAGAAACACTTCAGTGTGTGTTGCATTTGCTATTGCCAGTATAACCTGGAACATCAATATATGCCCCTCCCCCAATCTAATCTGACCTTCCCTAAACTAGAGGATCCTAATATCCTTCACCCCAGAATCACATTTATATAACTCTTCAGCCTTAACTATCCCCAGCCGTGAGGCTGCAAACTGATCATCTCAAGGCTAAATCCAACAACAGACCTTTCCGTTTGACTCCTCGAAGCATTTTTAAAGATTTTAATTACCTGTGCACATTTAAGTAAAAAGATCTTAAATAAAAATCCTCGATTTCTGGCTTCTCTTGAAAAAAATCTGAATATCTGGCAATCCGAAAACTGAACTTCCAATGGGCACAAGTAATGACTTCTGACTTTGAATGGGGTGTATACATTTAGCCTCATGGTAGTTTTTACCCAAACAACTTCATTTTGTTCACCTACCTGACCCTTGTAGGTAACCGTGACTCTCACTTTGTAAAGATGACAAAGAGCTAGAGAATCATGTTCACGTGTCATCAATTCTCTCATCCCTCAACTTTGAGAACTCACCCAACTCCTCCATATCCTCAAACAAGTACAGGCAAAAGAAAATATATGCCTTAGAGCCGACAGAAAAACCATCATCTGAGAGCTTACCTCTCTCCTCCTCCTCGCTGCTGTATATCCTGCAGTTTCTCAACAAACTCGTGGAATTTCATCTCCTCCCTGTTGGACCTTGGCTTAAAGTTCTGGAAATTAGCCATCTTCTTCTCATCATAGTACAAGAACTTGTGAGTACTGGCACTGTACACAGAGAAGTCTCCATGGCCAATATTCTCTTGCAAGTATTCAAGGTCCCATTTCAGGGCCGGATACACAAGATTAGTGTCGGTCAGCACCACAGGCTCCTACGGGAAAACATCAGGTGGAAAAAAACACACAACATAAAATGAAGTCGTCTCGGGGGCTGGTGGGTTCTGGTTCCATAATCCCAACTATTTCCCAACTTCAGAATAATTTCATCGGTTAACCAACATGAACCGCTCAAGTCCCATTTCTCCTCGCATCGCTCTCCAGCTCTCGTCCACCGCCCAGCCAGGACCCCACCATCAACGCTCGCCTTTGACCTCTCCTCTCAACCAGCCCCCTCCCTCCCTCCCTCCCCCGCTCCCGCCGGGGACACGGCCCCGCCCCCTACCTCATTCTCGATGAACTCCTCCGCCCGCGGGTCGCTCTGACTCAGACGCGGGATGGGCCGCGTCGGGAAGCTGTAACTTCGCAGTTGGGACTCATTCCAGGCGGGGCGGGGGGCTTCAGCCTCTTCCCGGGGTCCTGCAGAGCCTGAGGCCGCGGCCTCCGCCGCCGTAGCCGCCATTTCCGCCGCTAGGGACGGCCCCGCCGGAAGCGGAAGCTCCGCCTAGTCCAGATAAAACACAACGGCAACCATAGAGATGGGCTGCGAGAAAGAGCGGCCGAGAAGCACAAAAACAAAAACAAAAACCTCGGAGCCAAGATGTGGGGGAGCTCTCCCCCTAAGGGTGACCAAACAGCTCTACACCCTAGGCTCCGCCCCTGAAGACCTGGGCTAGGTGTTAGTCACACGGATTAGAGTTGCTGACCTGGTTGACCAATTCACAAAATAGTATTGCTGCCCCCGTGTGCCCAGGCCTACACAAAAGGCAAAGAAGGAGGCAAGTGTAGTGAGGAGAGAAGCAAATTATTGACCTACCTAAGGAAGTCAGAAGGACAAGCAGTTGTCAGATTGATAGATGCTGTGGAGAGGGGAGGATGTGGTGGTGGTGGTGGGGGGGGGCAGCTTGTGGGCAAAGGTTGCTTTGAAGGCCTTTGTAAAAGATATATGGCAAGTTGAATTCTTTTAAAAGGAACAACAGGGTTGCTTGTTAGCATTATCTGATTTTTCTACCTGTATTACCATCTCTCCTACTTGAAGGTATTTTTGCTATGGGACCAATGTTATAGTCAAGCATGAGCATCCTGATAGATTAAATAGAGAAGGGGACCGGAGACGGCGATGGCAGGACACACACAGGCTTTATTGGAGGGAAGAGTACCCCTGCCGGCTGCTTCCAGAGAAAGGGGCGGAAGAGAGGGAGGGCTGGCGTTCAAGCACCTTTAAGGATAGGGGACGGGGCTTAGGGCACTCAGCACACGCTGATTGGTGATTAGGGACCTAGGGACTTAGGAATGGGGGCTTAGGGTATTTGGCAGGTGCTGATTGGTGGTTCAAAGCTCAAGAATGTCTGGTCGCAGGTGGGGTTTACGTCTGTCCATCAACTGGAGGAAGGGAGGATCTATCACATCCCACATATTCAAACAATTTAGATTGATTATTAAAGGCCCTATCAATTACCTCTATTGCTTACTTAGTTCTTATGGCTGGCTGTTGAAGGTCAAATTCTAAGATAGATCCAAAGACTTCCATTCCATGGCTTACATGTCCTATATAAGTCTCTCTCCTTGAAGAAGAGCAGGACTTATGACTATAATAGGTTATCACTCTGGCAATGAGGTTATATAGCAAAAATATAATCAATGTCCCCAATCAGTTCACTTTGAGTTGAACTGACTTGTTTGGTGTGTGCAACAGGAAATATTTCGCTTTTGGAGAAAAAGAAAACTAGGTTTATTTGTGTTATGTTTATTAATTTGTGCAGTTATTCAGTGTCTGGTAAGTTAATGTTCAAGAAAAATGTTAATTTTTATTAAAATGATCTATTATTTTATGTTAATGATTACTCATTTATTTCACCCCTTGGATTCAGCATGTCATTATGGAAATAAACCTACATTTCTGTGAAAATTGAAGGTGGGTTTTTTTTTGTTGATTTTTTTTTGCAGCTTACATAAACTTAAACCTTGTTTTATTTGGCCCGGATTAGCCTATGAGTTTGACATGCTTGGTGTAAACTATGCAAATTCTACTTCTTTAAGTAAAATTAAAACATATTCATATGCAGACATAATAATGTTCCCTCCCCCCTTTTTCTAATGTTTGTCAATTGTGTTAGTAATGTAATTATCTGAATCCTGGCAAATCTGAGCCTTTATGCGAGCTCCTAAAAGCTGCCCCTGGTGATCGCATCGGATTTACATTTGTTGGGTAGAGGGGACTGGGACATTCCGAAGCTAATAGGGACTGAAAATGAGGAACCCATTAGAGGCCTATTTACCTGTAGCACCACCGCGCATCAGGTGAAAGATATCAACCAATTTGGAAAACAACAAAACACAAGCAGGACCAAGGGCTGAATTTTTGAAGAATGATCACGTTTGGGGATGAATGGAGCAGGTGCCAGTAAAGGAGAGGAAAAGGCAAGCAGTCAGAGATGAGCACAGGCTCCTTTCCCTTGTACTGCTCTTGCTGGAGGTGGGTCAGCTGTCCACATGCGATGCTCAGGTTCTGAGCCCTGATTATTCTTGGATGCGTCTAAAAGTTCACTTAGGGAGAAAAAGGGATAACAACCATCTGAAATAGCAAAGCGAAGACCTGCTTGGTTTTCTCCCCTCCAAGTTTTCCCTCTCCGCCCCTGTCCCTCTGCACATCCTGCCCATGGCTTCTCCACACCCTGTAAGCCCCACCCTTGCGGAGCCCTTGTCTTCTCTACCTGCCGTCTGCTTCGCGTTTGGCCCCGCTCGGCCGCCGTGACGGGCCTGTGCGCATGTGCGGCGCGAAACCTCAAGAAGGTCAAGATGGCGGCGGCCAGGGCGGGGGTCCTGGGACTCCGATGGCTGCAAAGGGCAGGGCGGAACGTGGCGCCGCTGGGTGCACGGACAGGTCCGCGAGAAAGGGCGAGGCCTCCGTGTGGGGAGGGGGTGTCTGAGGGCTGGTGTGTCGCGGGGGAGGTGGGTATCGTGGATCACCGCGGCTGGCGGCCGTGTCGGGGCTGCGGGGCAGGGGCGGAGGTGGAGTTCGTGTATCCAGAAAAGCGGGTGGAGCGTCTCGCCGGTCCCTGGGAGACTCGGGCTCCGGCCTCCGCTGCCACTGCAGCGTGAAATCTTCGGGGGAGGCAGGCGGGACGGGGTGCCCTCTCTGACCTGCCCTCGTCTGCCCTGTAGCCTCCCACATTACCAAGGACATGCTCCCGGGGCCCTATCCCAGGACCCCAGAAGAGCGGGCCGCCGCCGCCAAGAAGTATAATATGCGGGTGGAAGACTACGAGCCGTACCCCGATGATGGCATGGGGTGAGAACAGAGAGGGTCTGCGCGCACTTGGGTAGTGATGGGAGAAGGCGACTGGGTTAGGTGGCTCGACTCTGACCCTTTCCACCCCCACCCCCACCCCCACCCCCACCTCACCCCAACCTTCCTATGACCCCTCAGAGTCAGTGGTGTGGGTGCTTTTCTCGGTGGAGGGGGGTGGGAGAGCACAGCTGCAGCCGAGAGGACTTCAATTTTCTCCTTGGCTCGGGTTATTTCCTCAAATGAGGAAGCGAGGTTTTAATAGCTCCCCGGGGACCCGTGAATAGCAGGAATCTTCCTTGGCTCCATCCAGAGCGCAAGGTTTCATTTGGATTGAGCATCTGCTGGGCTCAGGTGCTGTCATCCGGGCACGTGACCGGGCTGGAACTGGACTCCTGCCTTGAGAACCTTATTTGTAGATGGAGTAGTCTATATTTGTGTATATCTCTCTTAAAAAAAAAAAAAAAATCCGCTATCATTGCCGTTGGGGCCGTGGAAATCCTAGCAACTGTGGAGCAGATTAAATGGCAGATTAAATTCCCTTGCTCCAATTAATGTTACTCCCTCCTCCCCTCCTGTCCCCATAGCTACCGCACATCTAACATCTCTCGGGTTAATTATTGGAAGTGATTGCCAGCACCCTCATTTTCTATCCTAGCATCACTCTTTCAGTGTGATTTCAGCAGCTCCTATTCGTCTTGTTGTTTTCCAATCACTTTTTGTAGTATATGTCTAGTTGTCATCATATCCTATGTCTTTTATTGTGTTATGGACAAGAGCAGCCTTGACAGCCATCTGTATAAGTTGAACCTGGATTGGTTGGAGGAAAACCCAACTTGCCAAGATGTCCCATGAGGTTGGAACATGAAGATGTATGCGAAATCGGTTGAAGAACATAGATGCTATGAAAATAATACTTTCCTAATCTATGCCCTTTTTTGTTTTTATTTCGATTAATCATGGGTTTAGACCCCATACTTCAGTTTCATTTTCTGCTCATGAAGAAATCAGAGTGACTGATAACGCCTTCCAGGCCTAGCATTATAACATTATGTGACTTTTTTCTTTTTGTTGAAAGAAGGTGAGAAAAGCTTATGATGTTATAATATTTCAGAGTTTGATGTCAACTTTTTTTTTTTTTTTTTAATGTTTTTATTTCAGAGAGGAAGGAAAGGGAGAGGGAGAGAGAAACATCAGTGATGAGAGAGAACCACTGATGGGCTGCCTCCCGCACGCTCACACTGGGGATAGAGACCAAAACCCAGGCATATGCCCTGACTGGGAATCAAACCATGATCTCCTGGTTCATAGGTCAACACAATCACTGACCGTACTGATTGGGCTGGTGAACTTTTAATTACAATTTGGGCTTCTGTGGTTGGTTCTTTGCTTAATGACTAAAAATTGAGATCTTGACTTGAAAGTCAGTACCTCTGTCCTTCGGTGAGGCAGTTATTTCTATCAGTTGGTTTCTTATTTTTGAGATGAGGATACTCTGAATTATCTGAGAGACACTGCTCAGAGCCCTTTCCAGAATTCTTGCTATCTCTCAGGTATGGCGACTACCCAAAGCTCCCTGACCGCTCACAGCATGAGAGGGATCCATGGTATGACTGGGACCATTCAGACCTGAGATTGAACTGGGGTGAACCGGTGAGAGAACTATATCCCATTTAACCTTTCTTCCTTCTCCCTATTGTATTCCTGGGGATTTTTTTTTTTTTTTAAAGCTCAAATAGCACTTCTTTGTCCAAATAACACTAAGGTTTTCTGCCCAAGGAAGCCAAATCTATTCATCTGAGATCTGATGTTCCATGTGTGGCATGTGGAATGGGACCTCTGGAAATTAATAAGCTTTGTAAATATCCATGATTGAAACTAACTGTAAACCAGCATCTAGTCCTGTGGGCCAGAGTATCTAAAACTTGGCTCTCAGAATATTGTTCAGGGCAATAGAATGCCTTTGTCGAGCCTGTATCAGGCTCTGACCACTCTGGACTGGCTGCTTTTGTAGGAAGAGCAGCCTGTGACATTTATCTGTCTTTCCGTCTTAGTATCACTGGGACCTGGATATGTATATCAGGAACCGTGTGGACACGTCCCCCACACCTGTTTCTTGGGATGTCATGTGTAAGCACTTATTTGGCTTCGTGGCCTTCATGATGTTCATGTTTTGGGTTGGCGAGAAGTATCCCTCCTACCAGCCAGTGGTGAGTATCTGAAAAGTGCTTTCTTGTGGGCACGTTTACTTAGCCCTGTTTCCTGAGGGAAGGAAGTCTCTGGAGTGGGGACAGCCTATGGAGGGCCTTACACATGGGCCTGCACAAGTAGCAGGCACTGCTCCATGCCTAACATCTTGGATCAGTCTGAGTGAGTAGAAACAGTTTAGGACTCTGTGAGGAAGGAGAATATGGAAGCCAGCTAGCCCCTAGAGTTGCCATTTGGGGAGGGTACTTACCAATTACATTTCCTCAAGTGATTCACTCTGAGGTAGTGTCATGGAATGTGGAGTTGAAGCCTTATCCTTTCTGAAGGTGTGAAGGACACCTCCTATGAGGTATTGGAAGCAATTAAGTGTTTACTGTAAGCATAGACAGTTATATTCTGGAGAACGTGAAAGAAAAAACACTGTCTAGCTTTAATGAAGTTCAGTTTGAATAATAAGGAAATTCAAATGAGCGATGTTTTAACAAATACAGGAATTTGGCAGATTTTGTGTATAGTGTGTGTGTGTGTGTGTGTAGTGAATGTTTGCACTAATGGATATGAGGTGCTGTTAAGGAGAAGGGTTACCTAGTAAACAAGATGCTACAAATACTTAAACACTTCGGGTGGTAGGGAGAATTTGGAGAGAACATGTGGGGCAAGAGAAAACAGAAGGAAGGAAGGACAAGGAGAGAGTTAGCTGGAGTGGAGCAGGCATATAAAATAATTCCTAGATAACTGGCTGCATTGGTTACCTGGAGAGCTGATAAAAAAAAATCCAGATTCCTAGGCTCCACTTCTTGGAAAGCCTATTTCAGTAGCTCCACAGTGGGATTCTAGAATCAATATTTAACAAGTCCCCAGGTAATTCTGATGTCCTGGAAAATCACATATGGAAATTGCTCCCTTAAAAATTATTGTAAGGTGAGCTGATCAGTTTAAGTTGGACAGCTTTTATTGTATTGCTAAGGGATTTGGACTTGATGGTATAGTAACACATTAATTCAACAAATATTTATGAAACCCCTGTTGTGTACTAGTCCAGACCATGCTAGGGTTGGGGATACAGTGATGACTTACTTGGTCTGCTCTAGGCAACCGGAAGCCATATTGAGTTTTTGAATAGAATAATGACATAATGAAAGCTAAATTTTTAGGAAGATTAATCTGGGAGTAGCCTGCAGCAGCGGTCGCCAACCTTTCAGACCTCACGGACCACCAGTGCTCCGCAGACCACTGGTTGGCGACCACTGATCTACAAGATAGATTGTAAGGAAAGGAACGGAAAGCAGAGAAGCTGCTGTGTTTGCAGTTGGCTGCTCAGTGCTACCTCTGCAGAGATAATCAATGTCCTGATGGTAGCTGGTATGTCTGTGTGCACTGACACGAGCCTTCCTGCCAAGCCCCAGGGGCCCCAGGCTGGAGAGTGCATGTAGGGCTGGTGTGAGCACTAACTTCACTTCAGGAGAGCAAGAAACACAGTGTGGCTCTGCCATTTTTCAATTCTGTAAGCATATCACCCTTTTCTCCTCCCCTTGAGCTGTGTTCTCTGACAGCTGTTTGTTGGTAAAGCCAGCAGCCCCTAAAGCACGTCCCAGCCGTGTCTCCTCTGTGCTTTCCCTCACTGCTGCTCCTGCACGCCTCATTTGCTAGGCCACTTTAGTGGTGGAACCATTAGAGGCTGAGTGACTTAAAGGAGATTGAGTCTGTCTCGACCCCGAGAGAGTGGGATGGATGGATGCATCGTCTCATTTAGAAAGCTCTCTCTGGTGCTCTCCCTCATATATTCTCTCTCTCTCTCTCTCTCTCTCTCCACACACACACACACACACACACACACACACACACACACAGAGTGTAGGCACCATTTCTCTTCTGGTCTAGGCTTTCTCTCTGCCTTGGGCTGAGCAGGGAAGAGGAGTGCTCTTCCTGACATTCTAGCCCAGCTGGGTCTGACCAGCGGCTACCACAAGCCCATTTACTGTGCATGACTATTAAACTCAGAGTGGGATGTAGCCAGGTATTGGCTGGATGTATGTTGTTCTTGATGACCTGTGTTTTTTCCTTAGGGGCCAAAGCAGTATCCTTATAATAACCTGTACCTGGAACGAGGTGGCGATCCCACCAAGGAGCCTGAGCCTGTGGTTCACTATGAAATCTGAGGAAGCTTCCTGGGCTTTGTGCCCACTGACTGACAGTCCCTCATTCCTAGAGATTTAACCTTAATGAAATCCCTGATTAAACAGTGCTGTGGTACTTGTGCCTCATTTCTCCAGGATTAACCACTGCCTGAGGAACCTCTTTTCTGTCTGCTGTCGCCCCTCCTCTCCCCCCAGAGATTGGAAGAATGGGGCCGGGGGGAAGGGGGAGGAGGGGGTAAGCACAAGAAGATGTTAATTTGTCATCGCTGGGATTGTGAAAGTAGTTGAGGGTTTCATTTGTACAACAGGTGCTAAGGGTAGCTTCTTGTTTATAGGGTTGAGGAAGCAGGAAGATATGTTCCTAACTTCCCAAGTTGGAACAAGAATTATATCCCATTAAAAAAAAACCTTTTTAATAATGGTGGTTAGCTAACAAAAAAAAATGTACTCTAACACGTTGTAAGTATATTACAGGACAAATAGGTAGTGTTTTTGGACTGGCCTAGGGCTGTGACTGCTTCTTAATTTTACTTCTGTTATATAAACATGTATTTCTCATTCCAAAGCAATTTCTGAATCCTAGCTTCTTATAAGCTAGCATTACCTATATTTATGATTTAGAGGACAGTTCAGTGAGTTACTACTGAACCTATGGCTTTTGTTGCTTTAATTATTCGTCCAAGCTCCTATAAAGCCTCAGAGGAAAACCATGTTTTTGAAGGTTTATCTTAATGTATCTGTTTTTAAGGGAACCAACTTATGTTCTTTTCTTCCTTTGGAGACATTTTCTTAAATTACAATAATATTGCCAGAAATCTGATCCATTGAAAAGCATACATTCAACAGACCTATAGAAGCAAATCTACTCAAGTTATATAAGGGGTCCTTTAATGGTTATCCAGGCAATGAAAGACATGAGATCAGGGAGTGAGTACTTCTCATGAAGTGCCTTTCTTTGAAAATCTCCAGTCTTTTTCTGTCTTCATTCTCTGTCCTTTAGAGCAGTGGTCGCCGACCTTTCGGACCTCACAGACCACCAGGGGTCCTCGGGCGACCGCTGCCTTAGAGCATTGCTAATCATTTAACTTGTGTGCCTCAGCTATAACACACTGACAGGCCCTGGGGATATAAAGTCAAAACAAGACAAAATAATTTTCTTTTTAAATAGTTACCAAGAAGAGGAAACACCATTAAAAACAAAAACAAAAAAACAAGGTGAAAAGAATTAAGGAAGAGTATACTTAAAAAAAAAAAAAATCCTGCTTGAAACTGACCTTATGCCTTTGGTTTAAATTTCTTTCAGAAAACTTAATCAGTAACATTTCCGCCTTATTCCCCAATTTGTGGTATTGCCTGAGGTTCAGTTATCCATCCTGTTTACTTTTCCTCGGGTCTCATCTACCATTGTGCTAAATTCAAGACATAGTACAAGGAATGGGCAGGCACAGCAATGCCCTAAATTGTCTTCTGAATTGGAAACTCCCAAGTCCACATGAAAGGTAATCTAGGGCTATGTCACATGACTTGGGGGCTGTCATAAGATGACCCGTCACACCTTTGGAGGCTGTCAAGCAGGAATACAGAGGGATTTATGCATTAAATGGAAGTTTTGAATCAAAGAATTTAGATCTAAGATGTTCAGCTGCCTACGGGACATTTTTATTTGGAAATGCCATAATTCCCTCAATGAGCATAAGAGATGCACAATCTTTTCACCTCCAATTCCTTTATCAGTCACAAAAGCCTGTCCAATTTTGCTTTACAAACATTGCCACTGTATTAATCCAGGCTTTCATCACCTGATACCTAGTTTCTATTAGTTTCCTAATTTGCCTCCAGCCCTCTTACCTCCCTGAGTGGATCCATATTGCTAGTCTCAAAATACAATCTATATCTTACTGCATCCCTACCCATAATTTTCAATAACTCCATATTATCTGAGTTGAATTGGTATTTCTCAGCCGACTCCCCCAACTTCTAGCCTCTTCCATGTTATGAGAAATGGCAGGGTAGCTATTCGCCTGTTGAGCCCCTTGCTCCTTGCTGAGACATTACCTATGAGGCAACTCCAAGGTATACCGCCCATCTCAGGTTTCTAAAACCTTCCAGCGCCTGGTGTGCAGTACCTTGCTCTCTGCACATATAGCCTTTATCAACCAATAGTTTTGGGCACTGGTTTGCTACGCTGTGTGTGTCACAGGTAATTATGGCCTCGATTGTTGTTTTTTTTAGCTTTTCAGTTAGGGTTCTAATGAGGCCCGGTCTTACCTACTTAAGTAGGTAATGAATTAGTGTTTTCCCTTTTTAGAGGCTGGCTCCAGATCTAGCTCAAATTGAGTGAATCAGAATTTCCTGGTGGTCGGATCTGACCCCCTGTGGCAGAACTGGGCAATCAGGACAGGGGAGGGAGGCCCATTAAAAGCTACAGTCCTATTACATCCTCTCGGTGGGTGGGCTCGGCCCGGTCCAGTTTTCTGCCCCCTGCTCGGCCGCGCGCGTGGGCTGCGGCGCCCGCCGGCCGGGACTACTTTGGCCCTCCCCAGCCGCCGTCCGCCGCGCCGCGGGGCCCCGGAGCCCTTCGGAGACCGCCCGGCTCGCCGCTGACCCCTGACCTGGGCTCCCCCGCAGGTTGGTTTCCTCGCCAGTCGGGGGCCCTGATAGTAGACAAAAGCCCGAGACGCGGCCGCCGCTCGCGGCCGCGGGGGGGAGCGTGACCTCCGCGGAGACCTGGTCACCCGGCTCCAGCCCTCGCCGTGGGCCCGGCTCCCCGCCACCTGCCGCCGGGTCCCCCTCAGGCGGCCCCGCACTGCCCCGGCCCGGGCCGCCGAGTCCGCCCCGCCGGGCAGAGGCCGGGCCGCACGGCCCCCGCGCGCCGCGCCGGGGAGGGAGGGCGGGAGAGCCGCGCTGACCGCCCTCCGTCCCTGCAGGTCTCAGCCCCCGCTGGAAGGGTCATAGCTCTCCCACCTTCAACGCCCCGGCCCCCAGCCATTCTGACCCCATCGAGGCCCCTATTTGTGAGCAGACGTCTCGGAACAAAGTAGATTAAAAGCCCATTTCCCCAATTTCTAGACTGTCAGGATTTAAACACTTTACGGAGTTTCGTTTAGTTTAGACCAGGGGAATGGTTAAAAGTTCTGGGCTATGGAGGCTGATAGGGGCTCACATCTTGACCTACCCTGTTTTCTTCTTTGTAAAATGAGGGTGATAATAGTATTAATCGCAAAAAAAAAAAGATATATAGTGAGAATTAAGTTAGTTATACATGTCAAGTGCTCAGCGCTAATAGCTCCTACTTTTGTTACGGGATCTTTTCCCAGAAACATGAGGATGGCTTTGGCCAGCAGGTGGCGCTGGTGACTATAGTGTGATGGGTAGCGAGCTGATGAGACGGTTCCTGGTGCAGCCTCAGGTGTTCACAGGCCTCCTGGAAAGTTGGTTCGCAGGTTGTGGGTTATTGTTAAGCTGATTAACAAAGGCTTCCTGGAAAGGTCAGCTAAACTTCAAGCTGGAAAGTACTGTACATTAGAAATTAAGTAAGACTGCTCCCTGGTTTGGTAAATTGAGAGTAATCTGTGTGACTTGCTAAAGCGGGTTGCAGTAGGTCCCAAGTTTCTTCCCACAAGTTCAGTGTCACTTTTTTTCCTTTAAAAAACAAAAACAACACCTTTTCTGCCTCGTTGTGAGCTTATTGGGATGGTACCTTGAATGTGTGCTAGAATTGGCTTGGAAGCCACAGAGTAAAATGTCGGCATTCACTCAGCAAATATTATGAAGCACTTACTATGTAGCACATTGCTCTGGCACTACATGATGAACAAAGCAGACACAGCGCTAGCTTTCATGATGTTTATTTAGCGGATGAGACCACTGTAAATGTAGATAAATACATAATTATAAATTGCTACAAAGAAAAATATTGAGGCTGTTTTTGATTGGGTGGCTTACCTCTGTCATGAAATGAGAAGCTGAGCCCAGAAAGAGGGGATAAAGAGCTAGTCAGGCAAAGATTGAAGGGAAGAGTATTCAAAGTATAAGGAACGGATTCAAGAAGACTCTAAGGTGAGAAAAAGCCAGGAAATGCACAACGGCTAATGCAGCTGGAGCACAATGAATAAGGGGGAAAGGAGCAAGAGAGAATGTTGAAGTAGGCTGGAGCTTTTGAGGAGGGCCATACTAAGGGGTTTGAATTTTATTCTGAATGTGGTAGAAGCCATTGAAAGATTTTAAGTATGGAATGCCAAAATCCCACTTTTTCTTTTATTTTAAAAGAGAATGAATTGGGTGATGGTATGAGTAACGGGGAGATGACCAATTGGAAGATTATTGACGTAATCCAGGTGAGAGATGATAATCTTCAAATAGAGTGGTGGTGGTAGAGAGGAAGAAAAGCCGACAGATCCTTTGAAGGTAAAGTCTGGAAGACCCAATAATGGGTTAGAAGGAAATAAGGGAGGAGGGAATCAGGTGATTTTCTGGTTTCTGGATTGAGCAATTAAGTGAATAGTGGTGGTACCATTTACTGAGCTAAAGAAGACTAGAGATAAGAACAGATATTGGGAGGAGAAGATGTGTAATAGAGAATTCCATTTTAGATAAACTAACTTGGTCTGCTATATCCAAGTGGAAATATTTGACTGGCTATTGTATGTAATCCAAATCTCTCCTTTGAGCTCCTTAAAACTTGGAGCTCAAAGGAGAGGTTTGTATTGATCATATAAATTTTGAAGTCATCAACCTATGGATGCTATTTAAAGCCAAGGAAATTGATAAAGTCACTGAGAGATTATCTGGTTTGATGGTTATCATCGCCATGGGGCCTGTGGCAACCGTGCCTTGTAGATTTAAAGCATTAGATTTTAGTGATTGAACTGTCCTTACAGACATGCAAATGGTCATGTGTTTGTCACTCCGTGTTGCCCTGAGATGCCCCATCCCGTGATGTTGAGAGTGAAACAAGATCTTGTGTTCGCAGGTGCTCCCTGGATCGGGCCCTTCAGCTTGCGGGTTTCTATTTTCAGTGAGCTGAGGGCCATGTCAGATTTCTGCCACCTACAGGTCAGACCATGAAGTTGAAGGAAATCGAGAGGCCAGCTGTCCAAGTGTGGAGCCCAGCCAGCCAGTACCCTGTGTATCTGGCCACAGGTATGGTGATACTGTGGACTAGGAGCCAGGGGAAGTACATAGGTCCAGAGAAGCTTAATATGCAGAATTCTTTATTGAACATCAGAGAAAGCTTTAGAGTCATGGGGTTGGCTCACAGCAAAGCAAGGGGCTATCAGCTGTTTTTGGTACCTGAGGGTAGCCTTGGACTATGGCTCAAGGCTAGGCACCTCATGCTTTTCTGCAGTTACCATTTGAAAATGGACCTTTCTTTGCAGTTGCCATTTGAAAAAGGGTTATACTCAGTCTTTTCTTGTTTCTCCTCTCCACTCCCTATATAAATATACCCCAAATCCATGCATATTTTGTTGCTCATACGCTGCCTCTCCCTAATTTTTCTTGTGCCTAGGAACATCTGCCCAGCAGCTAGATGCCTCCTTTAGCACAAATGGCACATTGGAAATCTTTGAGGTTGATTTCAGGGACCTTTCTTTGGACTTGAAACGCAAGGGCGTCCTTTCTGCCTCAAGCAGGTACTATGTCTGAAGTGCTGATGGGTATGCAGGGCAGATCCTGACGTAGACCCCGATGGGGAATCCTGGGAGTAGTGTGAGCTTCTCAGGGTTCATGAGGAGACAAGTGAGGGGAGAAGGATCCTCACCAAGTTGGAGAGAAGTTAACTCTGGGTTTATTTTGCAAAACTCTTTTAAAAGCACTCACTCCTTTCTGGTCAGGAGCAGCAGTGTTACGCAGAATCATGTGAAACAGATGCCTCCCACAGGCCTGGACTCATAAGTATCTGATCTCTATGAATCCAAAGCTGTTGACTCCTTCCTCCCTTGGCTCTTATGAAGATAAATACCTTACACAATATCCCCGTCTTCTGCCCAAGGGAGGAGAACGAATGAACCTCTCCTCACTGCTGTCAGGGACCCATTGGGACTCATAGATTTCATGGCTCTGGTAAGCTTGGAGGGCTGGCACTCACTTACTAGCATTCAGTGAGCACATGCATACATGCCAGGCACCATGCAAGGGCCTCTGTATATCTTATTCATTTCTCAAAATGAACCTAAGCAATAAATAACATTATTCCCATTTCACATAGGAGGGAACCAAAAATCTGAGAAGCTAGGATTTAAGTGTCCACCTTTAATTCCAAAGCCTACCTTCTTTCCATTATTAAATTGCTCTTTTACTATAGATTTTGTAAAGATGAAGCTTACAGTATGAAGCTATGGTCTCCACATTTTTGTACTATTGGAAAAATGTGAATTACTATATTCAAGTCATTCAATATAAAATTATATATTTAATATAAATAATATACACTTACTATTGTACTATTACTAAAGTGTAATTTTTAAAAGGGTAATTTATATAATTTCTTATATTAAAAATATAAATTTTTTTCTTACAGCCCAGAGAATTACCTTTCCCATCCATCCCAGTTTAGAATACAATGTTCCATCCTCTTGTGAATTTTTGGGTCCATCTGAGAGATTAGTTAAGATGTTTAGAAAGGGGTGCCCTCTTCTTTATTTTCATGGTTTAATCTAATAATGAAGATTAGTTATTGTTTCCTTTTTCTTGAATCCCTGTATCACCTTAAGACAGTATCTGTATTTTGCAGTTTTTTTAATATATCTTTGTATTGCCAGTATTTGTACCTTTTGAAGAGCAGGCACTAGAGGGTTTACCAATAATGATGAGATATTCTTAGCCTGTAAGCAAGCATTTCAGAAAGGGCCCCTGGTAGGGGTGAGCTAATTCAATAATGTTTATATTCCTGGAGGTAAGAAAAGGTGCAGTGGCTAAGGGCTCTTATTCTTGACAGGCCAAGCAGCAGTTTAAGCACAGCTGTGGCTCCTTAAATTTAGAGTTCCTAAAAGAGGGGCAATATAATTGCTTAGGAAACCTTGAAATTGAATCCAAAGATCCATGTGGGCAGAGATTTTTGTATGTTTTATTCACTGCTGTATTTCTAGCACCTAGAACAATGCTTGGTATTAAGTGCTTAATAAATACTTGTTGAATGAATGAGTGAAATAAACAATTCCTGGGTTATCAAACTGAGCATTCTATCTATCACATCAGTTATATTAGTCTTCAGTTAGTCTAAGAGCTTTTCAAGGGTGATGGTCTGTTTGTTTTGCAGCCAACTAGGTTGAAGGGACCCTTTTTGAAATGTTGGTACTGAATGTGGGCATTATGAACTTTACCTCATGTCCTGCTCCACCCTGCAGGGATCTGTGGGCTATAACCAACATAAATAGTACAGTCAATTGCACTTTAATTGTTTCCAAAGATTGATACTCATTCCCAAAGACCTAAGGGATTACCTTTGACACAGTCCTGTTAGGTCCTTTCTGAAGAAGTCATGTTAGACAACATAAACCTAAGACACCCACTTCCTTCTGTTCCAGCCTGGGTTAGGTCACTTACTCAGAAGTCAGTCTCACAAACTATTGACCAAGATGATCAGGGTAGATAGAGGGCTACACATCCTTTGCTTTATGCTTTCTTCTCCTTTGTGTCATCTGCCTGGTTTAGTGCAGTAGTCGCCAACCCCTCGGACCTCACAGACCATCAGTGGTCCAAGGACCATCGGTTGGTGCCCTCTGGTTTAGTGGAAAGCACAGTTGTGTTGGGTTGCAGCCTTAATAAAGAGCTGTGTGCGTTTGGGCAAATAGAGCTGTCAGTGGTCTCAGGTTTCCTCACTTATGTATAAAGGCTTTACAAGATGGCCTGCTGAGCTCAAAATTCAGGTCTTGTGTTTTGTTTTGTTTTTTGGCTTAGTCTCCTTCCTCCCTCCAATCTTTTTATTTTATTTATTTATTTATTTTTTAAATATATTTTATTGATGAAGGGAGGGAGATAGAGAGCCAGAAACGTCGATGAGAGAGAAACATCGACCAGCTGCCTCCTGCACATCCCCTACCCGGGGATGTACCCGCAGCCAACATACATGCCCTTGACCTTGACCGGAATCGAACCCGGGACCTTTCAGTCCACAGACTGACACTCTACCACTGAGCCAAACCGGTTTCGGCTCCCTCCAACCTTTTTAAAAACTCCTCCTTATGTCTATTCATTATTAACTAAACACATACTTTTCAAAATCTTCTCCTTTCCTTTGCCTGCCCTGTTTACCAGGCCCATGCCTCAACCACATTTGGATCCTGAAAATCCCCTTCTCCTCAATCCATGATGCATCAGAGAAATATCCATTTAGAAACATCTGACTGAAGAGAAGTGTTCTGAAATACTGCTATAGATGTAGATAAGGGACAACCTCAAGCTATAAATAGACTGATAAATGTCACTGAATGCAGTCAGAATCAATGTGGATTAGCATGTGCACTGAAGCAAGTGATGTTTGGTTAGATGAATCTCACTCAAGAGGAAAGGTTTCTGGGAGAATAATACATTGTTTATGTATTGATTTTTGAACTGAAGACATAGCTGCTTTGGCTGAATGATGTCAGAGGCCAGTGTGAGATCTGCTTTCTACCTCTGTCTACTCTGAGGTTCTAGATCTCTTGAGAGGCCTCCGTAATCTTTGTATGACCCAGCCTCTTCAATGGAGAAAGCAGGTGATCTATCTCCCAGTGTTTCCACCTCAGTTCTCTCTTCTTTGGGAGCATTTTGATCTCTTTTTGGGCGCCTGTGTAAGGGACAACGCAAAACAGAAAAGACCACTTTGTGTACTTCTCTTGGTTTTCCAGTTTCTAAGACTTGCCTTCTCTCTTGAAGATACAAGATCACAGAATAAAGAGAGCATGTACTTTGCTGTTGAACATACCTGGGTTCAAATCCCAGTTTTGCCATCTACTATCCTCTTGAATATGTTATTTAAGTTCGCTGGCCCTGTTTTCTCCGCTGTAAATCTAGGATGTATAGTACCATTTCCCCGAAAATAAGACAGTGTCTTATATTAATTTTTTCTCCTACAGTTGCGCTAGGTCTTATTTTCAGGGGATGTCTTATCTTTCCATGCGCTAGGTCTTATTTTCGGAGGATGTCTTATTTTCGGGGAAACACGGTAGGCACGTAATAGGCTGTCACAATCAATGCATTCAGAAAAGTAGTTATTTTCTCAGACAGCCATTGCTCCACTCCACTGTCTTCATTCTCTAGTTTGGAGCACTGCCTTTAACATTCAGTATGACTTTTTAAGGAAACTTGGAGTTCTTCAGCTATTTTGGACTGGATGTGGACAAACTCATTTTCACTTTAGTTCACTTGCACAAAGCTGATATTTTATTTTTTTATTTAAAAAATATATTTTTATTGATGTTTAAAAATATATTTTATTGATTTTGTACAGAGAGGAAGAGAGAGGGATAGAGAGTTAGAAACATCAATGAGAGAGAGACATCGATCAGCTGCCTCTTGCACACCCCCTACTGGGGATATGCCCGCAACCAAGGTACATGCCCTTGACCGGAATCGAACCTGGGACCCCTCAGTCCACAGGCTGACACTCTATCTACTGAGCCAAACCAAGTTTTGCAAGGCTGAGATTTTTCAAAAGGAACCTTTCTAAGCAAATAAAATGCAAACTCCAAAACAAAAATAAAGTACATAAATCATAGCAATAATTTACACAGCACATATTCTTAATCACTAAAGCTTGGCCTCAGAGGAGCTTATCTGGTGTGACGTTCTGCTTTCACATGCTTCAGTTTGTGCTCTTCAGCCCTGTGTTTTGCTTTTCACTAGAAGCATAGCAATGAGCTGGTTGTTAGGGCTGGCTCTATCTTTATGAAGTTCATTATCTTCCCTGATTGTTCTAGGCTGGTGTGCATCTGGTACAGTCGTTCTCAACCTCAACCCTGGCTGCTGGTTAAAATTATCTGGAGAGTCTTACTGAAAACATAGGTTCTAAAGTCCTGTCTCTGAAAATTCTGCTTCATAAGGTCCGAATAAGAATCAGAGAATCTATGTTTAGGTGCCACTTATCATTCTATTATGTCCTAATGTCTCCATTGTTGCCATCATTTTCCTGGGAACCACTTTAGCAGAGAATTACACTTCTATTCTTATGTTTTCCTACCTTCCCATGCACACTTTTCTTCCTAAACCTTCCCTTTAAATCTTTTAGTTTCTATTTTCAGGCCAAGCCCATCTTTTTATTTTACCTTTTTTAAAAGAAATATTCTAACATAAGACAAGTTGCAGATTAATACAGTAAACACTTGTGTACCTTCACTTAGTTCATCGGTTGTTAACATTTTGTCACATTTGCTCACATGCTCGCATGTGCTCTCTTTCTACACACACACACACACACACACACACACACACACACACACAGCTATCTCTTGTCCTCTGTCCATTTGTAGAGAAGAGCTAATATACACTCCTTGAGCCTACTGAATGATCAATCCCTGTCCTTGCTTGAATCATCCCAAGTGTTCTCCATCACGTTCCATTCAGTCTCCAGCGTCACCCTCGCTCATTAAGAGGCTAACAAATAGAATGTACCATCTGTCTGCATGCTTACAGAATGAAAATCATTTTGTCTTCATTTTGGCCACTGTAGAGGAACTGGGTCCTCTTCTCAAACTCTTTGGTGACCCCCCACACCTTGAGGTCTCTGGTACCTTCTACTCATCACTGTATCTCTTCTACCATTCCCATGTGAGTTTTTCACTACCACACCCCCCTCTGGTTCCTGTGTGACCTGTTATGGGCTTCTCTAGTCACTCTGTTGACTTGCCCACTGCTACACTGACCTCTAGCCCCAGAATGCCTCTAGCCCCAGCATACTAGTAAAGCACACTCTTCTGCCCTGTTAAGATCAGACAACCTTAGAAAGTATAGCCTTTCTGACAGTAGCTTTAGACCACCATTTGTGTCACCTCTGAGTTTTGTTTGTTTGTTTGCTTTCCAATCTAT
This sequence comes from Pipistrellus kuhlii, assembly GCF_014108245.1. Taxonomy (NCBI): domain Eukaryota; kingdom Metazoa; phylum Chordata; class Mammalia; order Chiroptera; family Vespertilionidae; genus Pipistrellus; species Pipistrellus kuhlii. The sequence goes on along the minus strand of NW_023425460.1, from coordinate 31,625,500 downwards.
TGGGGTGACATATATTAATAATATATCATCTGTATATTGCACTGTGTGCTCACCACCCAGTCTAGTCTTCTGTCACCATATAATTTGATCCTTTACCCTCTTTATCTTCTCCTCATTCCCTTCCCCTCTAGTAACCACTCTACTGTTATCATAGCTCTGTTTTGCTTCAGGTGCTTAGCTCTTCACTTCTGGCAGGTTGGCTCTGCTCGTATGACTAGCCAAACAGGTTCCTGCCTGGTCATCCCACTCACTTTCTTTGCTGACTGTTCCTAAGGTGAGGGAGCATTCAGTGAGGGATCTTAGGACACCATTCAGTGTGAAATCTGATTTCTCAGAAGAGCTGTGGAAATATCCTTGGCTAGCAGCTAGGAAATGGACAGACCACTTAGGAAGCTTTGAGGGGTTTCACATGTCTTCGTTGGGGGCTTTGCAGAAGACCTGCACCTGTCTGCAGAGTATCCAGGGTCCATCCCTCCCCCCACCCCCACCCCCACCCCCTTTTTTTTTTTTTGTAAGTCACTGGCAGTATCTTGTTAGAAGCATCCTCAGGAAACCAGAAAAGTGCTTCCCAGAAGGTGTGTTTATTCTCCATGCTTCTGTGTCTCTAAGGCTGGCCCAAGGCAGCCATACAATGCTTCAGTGAGCTAGCCACACGGGAAAGGCATGAAATCCTTGTGTTTTTTTCTCACATCCAGTTTGAAAGGGAAGAGGTGACATCAATTCTTGGTCTAGGGCAGTGGTCTGTGAGCTATGGTTTGCCGCTCTGTTGACTAATGAGTTTGCCGACCACTGGAGGGAATCTGCTTCTAGTCAGGGACAGAAAAGTTTGGTCTTCCTCCAAACAAGAGACAGTATAGATCTCAGGCATTAAAATAAAATGGGCTTGACTTTGAACCTTGGTTCTGCTACTCCCTAGGTGTAAAATGGGGATAAAATTACTAGCTATACATGCAGAAGTTTCATAACTTCTCTGGCCTCAGTTTACGCAATTGAAAGTAGAATCAATAATAACACCTTATGGGGTTGTTGAATATGCAATCAGTTAATACATGTAAAGCACTTAAGACAGCGCATGGTACATAAGAAGTACTCAATAAATATTAGTTGTTGTTATTTGAGTTGTGAGGATAAGGTGAAATGATCTATTTGAAGTATTTATCATTAGGCCTATTTAATATTAACTTAAAATATATACATCGCCACAGAACTCTGAGGCAGTGGCTTTCTGGCTTCTAGTGTAACGTAGAGGGAATATTTTACAGAGAAAGGGCAGGACCCGGCAGAGGAGGCATTCCTTCTGGGTCTGGGATATGAGGAAGACAGGCAGGCCCCAGCTAGGGGTGGGAACGCCTGCATAATGGCAGAGTCTGGCAGAGCTGCTTGCTGATATGGACCTGAACTGGTTCGATGCTTGTTCCTCCTCTCTGTAGGTTTCACAAGCTGGTCTGGGGGAGCTCTGGCGATGGGAGCCTGGAAGGCACCGGGGTTATCGCAGGCGGCGGGGACAACGGCATGCTCACACTGTACCATGTGACCCACATCCTATCCTCAGGAAAGGAGCCTGTGATTGCCCAGAGACAGAAGCACTCGGGGGCTGTCAGAGCCCTAGACTTTAACCCTTTTCAGGTACTACATTCCATTTGGTCAGACATGGCCAAGCCCTCAAGCAGTAGCTCTGAATGGAAGCATTCACTTATGACTTTGAGTCTGTAACTCTGAACCCTTCCCAGGCTGTTTTGGGGGAGGTTTTAGAAGCCTCATATATGGGTCTCTTTACCCCTCTCCTACTCCCATCTCTTCAAAGACCTGTTCTTTATATAGGGCAACATCCTGGCCTCAGGGGCAAGTGACTCTGAAATCTTCATTTGGGATTTGAATAACCTGAGTGTGCCCATGACCCCAGGATCCAAGTCACAGGTGAGGAGGCTCCGGGGCTGCTGCGAACACTGTGCAGCTGACTTTCCCAGGGAAGAGTCTTGGATTCTTGGAGGCAGCCAGAGAATAGGAGATTTTAGGCTTTACCACTGGAGGGCAATAAAGCTCCACAGACAGTGTGCTACCAGCCATATTTAACAGGGATGGAGGGGAGGGGAGTGTATGTGTGTGTTTGGTTTGTGATCATTAACTGTCTTGGGGTTGGAGGAAGACATTGAGAGAAGACATAGCTTAGGCAAGGCTTGGTGCAAGGGGACTTCCAGATATACCCTGGTCCTTTTGTGGGAAGGGTCAGCCTTGTCTCTCTATCTGGTTTTCCCATGCAGTTGGGGATCTAAAGTATTCTGTCTCTCAGTGCACTTATCTGTCAGTCTATGGCTGGGCCTGTTTTTTTGCTTCTTGGCTTATGCTTACAGTAGCATGAGGTAAGTTAAGGATGAATTTGATAGCATCTGTGCCTTAAAAGTAGCAATGGCTTTTTTTTTTTTCTGCCTTGCTATCTCTGGGAATCTTGGGTGTTTATGTTCCCCTTCCTTGCTCACTTCCTCTTTCTATCCCTAAGAGTTATTTTAAAATCTTGACTCTGTCCTCTCAGGAGCACCTTGGGATAGGAGTGAAACCCAAGTGTGCCTACCATTGTCTCAGCTTCTACACCAGTACCCTAAAGGAGCCTCTATGGAAAATTCAATCCAGCTCCCTGAGACTGTATTGGTTTGGGTAGCCCCATATCTACCATTAATTAGGCTTTCTGTGGGTTGTTGGGAGCAGTGGAACAGCAATTGCCTTTTGGTTGGGCGGATAGCAAGTTGTCCTTTACCTGCTACCCGCCTCCTGCCTCAGCAGCCCCCAGAAGACATCAAGGCACTCTCTTGGAACCGGCAAGTTCAACACATTTTGTCTTCTGCTCACCCCAGCGGCAAGGCAGTGGTGTGGGATCTCAGGAAGAATGAACCTATCATCAAAGTCAGTGACCACAGCAGCAGGGTGAGTCATGAAGCAAAATGTAGGCTTGGGCTGTGGCTTCTCTCTCAGATGTGGTCATTGCAGCTGTTTGCAACTGTTACACATGTGGATTTCCTATGGACAGTGAAAGCTTAGGGACCTAAACAGACCCGATAATGGGCGCTTCTAAGGGTCCTTACTTATTCATGGTCATCACTTATTTCCTGATGGCTGTGGAGTTCTCAGTCACCTAGAAGAGACACAAAACCTGTCCTCGGAGTGGTCCCATCCCAATTGGGCAGAAAAGGTTCACACTAGAATGGGCAGGTTATGTTACCCATTGGAGTCTGCTTTGTTCACAGATGAACTGCTCAGGCCTGGCCTGGCACCCAGACATAGCCACTCAATTGGTGCTCTGCTCAGAAGATGATCGTCTCCCATTAATTCAGTTGTGGGACTTGCGCTTCGCCTCCTCGCCCCTGAAGGTGCTGGAGAGCCATAGCAGGTAGTATCTCAAACTTCATCTGCATCCTTGGTGGAGAGCTGGGGCATAATGACCTGGGTAAGAAGTAGCTTTAGCTACCAAACATCCTCCCTGTCTTCAGAGCCATCCCAGTGAACACACAGTCACCCAGTCCTAGCTCCAGCCCCAACCAAGAAGAGTTCCTTTAGACCCAGATGTCATGGAAAAGAGCCTGAGATGCCATCTGACTTCTAGTGGAGATAGGGAAATGAGAAATATTGGAGCCAGTGTTTAGCCCCCTAGGAGAGTCCCCAGGCTCCCATCTGGTAATGTTCATTTCTTTAGTGACGAGGTTGCCTTCTCCTGCACACAGGCCTGCCTCTGAAGCTGATTTCTGGGGCCCAGAGCAGAGATAGCAGCCCCACAGTCTGTTCTTTGTAACTAGTGTAAAAGGCCATGTTGCCTTTATACCTTCTTGGGAACTCTTCAGGGTTAGGCCTCACTGCCCTCCTGAGCTAAAAAGCACCTATAGGATGGGTGCTTCTCCGATTCATGCTGGTTCATAGCCCCTGCTCTACAGTCAGGGAAAAGAAGAAAGCCATCCTGCAGTGATCTGTGGAAGGCAGAGTGATACTGTGCACAGTGCATAGGCTCTTAGAATTGACTTGGATTCTGGCTGCTTGGCTGCTGAAAATTCCTTAATTTAACCCCCCCCCCCCCCCATTTGTGAAATAAAATCAGGCTGCTCATTCTGTAGGGATGAGATTTACCAGAGATACATAAAGTACCCTATTCATAGTAGGATTTCGGCCAATGCTTGTTCCTCCTTCCTTTTTAGGGGCATCTTGTCAGTGTCATGGAGCCAGGCTGATGCTGAGCTGCTGCTCAGTAGTGCCAAGGACAATCAGGTCTTGTGCTGGAACCTCGTGAGCAGCGAGGTAGGCTGGTCCTTCTGTGGGCTTTCTGGGTGGGAGATGAGATGGGGAGACGCATTCTGGGCTTCCTTATCTATGTCAGGGTTTCCCTGATGCTGTGTTCCCTCATATTAGGTGGCATATAAGCTACCCACACAGAGCAGCTGGTGCTTTGATGTACAGTGGTGCCCTCGGAACCCTCCAGTATTCTCTGCTGCCTCCTTTGACGGCTGGATCCGTTTGTACTCTGTGATGGGTAGGAGCTGGGAAGTCCAGCAGATGAGACAGGTTGACAAGGTTTGAAGGGCTTAGTGGACAATGCTGGAGGGAAGGGGCTGTCTCTCTTTGTGGGGAGAGAGCAGGACATATGGCCTGGGAAGAAGTGGGGATGCTGAAGTGTAGGAGGGCAGGGCCTTGGGTTTGGGAGGGCTGTACTTTTGCTCCAGTGCCCATCTTCCTGGGAGGAAGTCAGTCCTGCCACAACACAAAAGAGACCTTCACCTTCACTTTTGTTCTTGGATGTTCCCTGTGGTATTTCAGGGACATTGGACCTCATGCTGGGACATCATTTTGGAAGTATGAACTGTCTTACCTCCCTGGCTCCTACATATCCATTTTGTGTCACATTCCTCTGTATACCTTAGAACCAGTAGGCTTCCCAAAAGCCTACTTCATGGGAATCCCACAATCACTATTAGAATACGGGAGTCTCGTCTTTGTGGGCTAGATAAAATATCTCAAGGATTTCTCCCAAAATGGAGTTTGTAGGTGGAGTTCCTGGTAGGCCCTTTCAGGCTGGTGATGCGGGTGTCCTTTTGTCCCCAGATCTCTTCCTCCTTCAGCAAAGGCCGACCTCTCCCACCATGGCAGATGCCAGAGCAAGTGACTCAAGCGTCATTGATACCTCCACTGAAAAAAGCCCCCAAGTGGATGAGAAGGCCAGCAGGTGTTTCATTTGCTGTAAGCGTAGTGTGTGTCTGTGCGAGGTTGTGTGTGTGAGGGCTTGTGAAGCCTACCGTGTGCCCAGCATGGAGCTACGTTCTGTAGGAGATATTTTTTCCATCAACCTGTGTCTCAGAGTAGGTCCTGCTATTGCTCAAGTTCCCCTTTCTGCTCCTTCACCTGCTTGCTGTCAGTCCTGTATAAAAGGAATTGATTGTTTTAGACCTCCTGGTTATGGAGAACTGCCTGAGATGCCATTTTATCTGATCTTTATGTGTCTGTACTGGTAGTGAGTCCAGCTATGCAAGGGCTAACATACAAAGCAGGAAAGAAAAAAAAATTCATCCCGTCGCTCCTCTGCTCAAAACCCTTGACCTTTGACCCCCATTACCTTATTGGCTCAAAGCCCAGTGTACACAGAGCCCCATTTACCCTTCCAGTTTTTACTCCCATCTCTTATTCTTTTTTTTTCTTTTTTTTTAATATATTTTATTGATTTTTCACAGAGAGGAAGGGAGAGAGATAGAGAGCCAGAAACGTCGATGAGAGAGAAACATCGACCAGCTGCCTCTTGCACACCCCCTACCGGGGATGTGCCTGCAACCAACGTACATGCCCTTGACTGGAATCGAACCTGGGACCCTTCAGTCCGCAGACCGATGCTCTACCGCTGAGCCAAACCAGTTTCGGCCCCATCTCTTATTCTCATGTGTTTCTATGGTCCAAATAAATATGACTCTTATGTCCCACGAATAATTCCCCAACTCTGCTGCCTCTACCTGTACCCCATTCTTCAGCTTCTCTCTCAGGCTACTGAATCCTGGTACAGCCTTTCAAGGTCCCTCACTTAAATACCACCCCCTTTGGAGGCCTATCTTTAACCCTGGTCAGACTTAACCCGACTTCTGTAATCTCACAGATTTATAGTCCTGTAATGATACATTCTAACTGTACTAAACTTATGTAGATACATGTCTTAGGACCCTACTAATAGACCCCTAATGGATAGGATCCACATCTTCTTCATTTTTATTCCTAAAGCAGTGCTTCTCAAACTTTAATGTGCATATAAATCATCCGGGGCTCTTATTAAAATTCTAATTCTGATTCATTCAGTCTGGGGTTGGGGCTAAGATTCTGATTTTCCAACAGTTTCCCAAGGTGATGCCTTGCTGCTGGTCTGAGGAGTAGCAAGGCCCTAAAACAGCTAGCCCAATGCTTTAAATACTAGGCTTGAATTAAAAACAGGGGGATAAGAGTAAAAGCTCTTGTTTTCAGAGCCAACAGTTTTGTTAGGGAGGTAAGACCAACACACTCAAGAGGCAGTGAAGTGAAGGATTCTTAGGTCATGAGACCTGAATTATTATCAATCTGTTGCTTATCAGCTGTGTAACCTTGGGCAGGTCACTTCACTCAGGACTTCAGTGTTCTTATCTGTAACACAGGGATAGTGATGAAGCTCAAATAAAAATATATGTAAGCACTTCGTAAACTCTTCAGTACTATACCAGTCCAAATTCAGATGGTTTTGTTTAGCACTAATCAAAGTATAGATTTTGTGCGGTAGGAGTCAAGAGAGGACTCTGCCTGGGAACGTTCATTAAGGAGGGGATCGGAGGAAGGGAAGTAGTGAATGGTTAGGGAATAAAGTAGTTGTCGGCCTTGACTGTAATTGCAATAACCTGAAGAATTTAAAAATACTGATGCCTGGTCCCACCCCCAGAGATTCTGATTTTATTGTTTAGGGGAGAGCCTGGCAACTCTGAACAGCTCCCCAGGTCATTTTTATCTGGAACCAAGTAGGAGAACTGTTAGAGTAAAGGGCCTTTACTAAGCTTTGTGTTTAGGCCAAGTGCTTTATTTATAGTTCCTAATTTGGTGAGAAGGATGTTCAGGTTGAGGTGTTGTGTCGAGTGCGGGCACAGAGCAGGAAGGGGGCTTGGGGGATGTGGCGCAGTCACATGTAAAGGAGTAGGGAGAGAGCTGCTGCAGAGGCAGGTCTGGCCATGGTTTTGAAGGATTTTGTGTACAATGAGCAGAGCAGCTTCAGGTCTCTCCTATGGCTGTATGAAACCGTTACAAGCCCATGAATAGCAACAGATACGGGGTTGTAGGCTAATGCTTGGATTGGAGGAAGGAAAAGCCTAGAGGCTAGTAACCTATTCTGGTGTGCTAGCACTGGGAATGGGACAGAGGGACCTTCACAAGAGACATTGAACAAGAAGAGGTGAGGCTTTGTTGTTGCTGGGCTGTTGTTACATAAAGACTGATGATGCCGAGGTGTTTGGTCCAGGTGACTGGGAGAAGGGTGGTGCCAGGACAGCTGAGGAGAAGATGAGTACCATGTGCTGAATTTTTAAGCTGATGGTACTAAAAATGCAGAGCTGGTTTTGATATGGGGGCACATTTGCTACTCAAATCCTGATTCTATTCCATCCCCAAGAGTTTCCTTATCATTGATTTCCTATCCTAGGGATGACCCGTATAGGCCTGTTGTGTGATCCTGACTTGGTGTTAATTTTTAGCTCAAAGGCATGACCGTTACCTTTCTTGCTTTTCCCCACAGTTTGGGGGGAAGCTGGTCACTTTTGGCCTTCCCAGCACCCCTACCCATCAGGTGCCACAGCCTTGCCTTCGCCTAGTCTTCATCAGTCAAGTCACCACAGAATCCGAATTCCTGATGCGATCAGCTGAGCTGCAGGAGGCCCTGAGATCAGGAAATATCCTCAATTATTGTCAGAACAAGATCCAGCGAGCGTCAGTGCAAAGCGAAAAGATGCTCTGGCAATTCTTGAAGGTAGGAAGCCTGAAGGCTGGATGCTCAGCGGTGTTTTCCCAAAGCTGGGTACTGCAACACCAGGAGATGCATAACCACACTGTGACCCAGATTTCAGAGGCCCTGACTCCTAATAGGTTTTTTTCCTACATGACACCCACGCTCCGGACACAAAATCTTCACCCTTTACCAGGGAGAGGCTCAAAAATGATTTGCAGTAGGAAAGGTGAGGGGTACAAGTGACATTTGCCCTTTTTGCTGCCATTGCTCCTGTCCTGGGTACTTTACTGGAGCTGAGATGAAGACTTCCACAGGGCCATGCCAAAGGGCAGATAAGATGATACGAAGGGAAAAGATGGGAAGGGAAAGGAAGGAAAGATTAGCTGAAAGGATAGATCCTTATAAGAAGGCTTTGAGTTTGTTTCAAGTAACCCAAGGAAAGTCATGTGGTCGGACTCGGGGCTCAAGTCCTGCTCTACTCTGGAGGCATGGCTTCAATTACAGTACTGCTTTAACTTCAAGTTGTTTATGGCACCAGGAGGAGTGCTATAGATCGAAGGAAGTGAGCAAGTGAGAGGAGAGGGCTAAGGAAAGAAAGATAAATAACTGGCCAGACCATGAGAGGGTTATTCAGATGTTTGGGATTGTAGAGAAGAATGCAGTAAGGACAGGGCTTTGTCCCAGGGGATCTGAGGAGGATGTGGGATCTGTGCTTCAGACATAGAACTTAATAAAGGTAGACACCCAGAATCTGGGAGGGAGAACGGGATTTGAGAAAGATCATCAACTATAGAGTGAAGCTAGAAAACATGTGGGAAGAAAAGAGGAAGGGAGCTTTTGTTATAAGCAGGATACAGATAACAGCTCCTAGAATGGTGGGATGGGAAAGAGAATAGAGGGAGTGATCAGCCTCTATTTACTTAGGCAGCAGGATTCATAGGACAGAGGGAAGACTGGTTGAAAAGCTACCCAAGAGCTGTCCAACAGAATGGTCCTGAAGATGAGTGCAGATGAATATTTCCAAGGGAAGAGCATGGAAGAAGGAGGGGCCTTGAGAGGCTATGAAAAAAAATGGTAGTCAGAATTCATGATTCAGAATAGGATCAATGAAGGAACCCAGGTTAGGGTATGGCTTCAGGAAGGCTTGGCCCTCAGTATCTAGAACACTGAGTGGGGAAACTGACTATATCCATGCACCTTTACTATATCCATTCACCTTTGAGCAGGAGTCTTCTCAGTCTGACATTTAGACCCAGAAGACTCACTTGGTGTCATCTCCTCAGAAAGATTAAGATAGAAACCACAGCCTGACAGCTGGGCAGCATCAGGTGTTCCCTCCTGGGGCTGTTCTTGCAGCATCCATGCAGCAGTGCAGAGTTCTCTTCAGCTCCCCAGAAGGTAGCACAGGTGCAAGGACTTAAGATGTACACCAGGCAGGTGTGTAAGTTGTCCTTGCTTAGAAGTCTCAAGCCCTCAAGAGCCAATATCTCTTGTACCAACTCCAAAAGTAAGGCTTCTAGGATCTCTGCAAGGGATCTATTCAGTTACAAGAGTCCTTGAAATCACTGAAGCCTAGAACATGGTACCCACAATTATTATTTATAGTCTATATAATTCCAGTCCAAATGCAATTTACCAATTACAAGCAATGTTGCCTAGAAATATAGCTCTTATTTTACTATTATCAGGTTACCAAAGTAACAAATGTAGGAAGTCAACTGAAGGTTCTGTTTTCTGGAAAAAGGAAAAAGGAAAGAGGAAAAAGGTTCTGTTAACACTATGCCTACAGCCCAGCATGAATCAAATCTGAGGAGACAAAAAGAGAGAGATGGTGTTGGCCTTAGCAGCACTGCTGCTAGTACAAATAACTATATTTGAGGATACACTGGCACAGATGTCCAATTTTAGCAGGAGAGGGTTATTTACATTTATATAATGGAAACTTCTGTGTCCTGTGGTTCCTTAGGTGACCTTGGGGCAAGACTCCAGAATGCAATTTCTAAAGCTATTAGGATACAGTAAAGATGAGCTTCAGAAGAAGGTAAGCTGCTTTCACATCAGAATCATGTACTTTATATGCAGAGAATCCTATCAGTGGAAACTATCTCAGAATACCTCTTCCTGAGCTTCACTAAAGCTTGTACAAACTTAACCTCCTGGAGTTAGGCTGTTTCCCAGGAAAATAGCTCAAGGATCTTACTCCAGTTGGTGGTGTTTGGAGGTGGAAAGAAAGCATGAGGCTTGTTTGACCTTGTGCTGGGGAGAGTGGTACTCACAAGTCTCTCCTCGCAGGTGGCCGTGTGGTTGAAGCGAGACTCAGGGCTGGGTAAGAGCCCTCAGCTGAAGGGAGATAACCTCAGCAGTACCAGACAACAGGCCTTCTGCAGCCAGGTGTGGTAGGAGCCCAGCCAGCCAGCCCTACAGTAGCACCGGAGACCTGCTTTTAGGGCATTTCTCCCTTCCTGGCCCTCTGCTTTGCTCTCATGACGTGCTCAGCTTCTGTAGAAGTCTTCAGACTCCTTCCCCTGTGTTAGTGACACATAGTGTTCATAAGCCTTTGGGCTGGGAGTAAGCTATTTTAATCACGAATTTGAGCCCTTCCCAAACCTTATCTGCTTCTTCTTTTAGCTTTGCCCATGGAAGGTCAAATATATTAGTGTTCCCAGAGAGAGCTACTGAGCCAGCTCTCTGTCTTTGGGGTTCATTTCCTAAGTCACCACCTCTGTCCTCCCTTGTTCAGGCCTCCGAACACACCACAGAAGTCTCTGCCTCCTCAGCTTTCTTTGATGAGCTGGTCCCTCAGAACATGACTCCATGGGAGATCCCCATCACAGAAGGTACCATGACCCTGAGGGAGAGAAACCCTCTGCATGGGAGTAGGTGGGCTCAGAGTTCTCAGACTTGAGGACGTTGCTTTCTTGTCCCTTGCCTCCTGCCTCACTCCCACCATCACAAATGCTGAGTGGTTCTGTTACAGGTTAGAGCTCTCTTCGGCTGTTGATTTTCATGGAGGGGTCCTTTCTATGGAAAGCTTTCTACTAAGATATTTTCTCAATCCTTCTGTGTTCTTGCGTTAAGGACTGTGACCCTGTCCTTGCTGAGCCATCAGACATCACCTGTGATACTGCCACATGAGTTACTTTCTCATCTTGGGTTCTCTCCTTAGAGAGTAACCAGGACACCCCTCTATATTCTGTTGTTGAGGAATGAAACTTGGGAGTTTGTTTGGGGCTAAGGAAACTGAATATACAGACATAGGAGGCGTGCTGTGGGCTTTGCAGGTGATGGGGAGCTATGGTTCAAGGGCAGGTTAACATGGAGGGGATGCCTCTGCCCTCAGACACAGATGGACTCCTGAGCCAGGCTCTCCTGCTCGGTGAACTGGGCCCTGCTGTGGAGCTGTGTCTGAAAGAAGAGCGCTTTGCTGATGCCATTATCCTGGCCCAGGCTGGGGGCGCAGATCTGCTGAAGCAAACACAGGAACGCTACTTGGCCAAGAAGAAAACCAGAATCTCCTTGGTAACTGCCCACTGTGCAGGAGAGGAGAGGAGGGCATTTCTTGGACTTTGTGAGGTGGATGTCCACACTTTGGGACTGGTGTTCAGAGGATCTGTCAAACTCTTTCTCCCACTCTAACCCTTAGCCCCTAGTACGTGGTCTAACAGGAAGCCTGCTCTTGATGGATGAGTGGTAGATGACCTCTTTCCCTCCCTGCCCATTACAGCTGCTAGCCTGCATTGTGCGGAAGAACTGGAAGGATATGGTATGCTCCTGTAGCATGCAGAACTGGAGAGAGGCACTGGCTTTGCTGCTGACATACTCAGGGCCAGAGACATTCCCTGAGCTCTGTGGTAGGTGGCCCTAGGCTTTAGAATGGAGTGGTGTGACTTGAGTGTGGAGCCAGTGGACATGCTGATGGAGAAGGCAGAAGCGCAGCCTGAGCTCATGGCCAGGCCATGTTATCGGAGCCAAGGTCTCGTTCAGCTGCGGGGGCAAGGACTATAGTGCATGCCCCTACTTTCACTTGTCCTGTTTTTCTTGTCACATCTTAAAGCAAGAGCTTTGCCCTTCATTGTAGAGCAGCGTGAGCCTCAGTGTTATCCAAAACCACTGTGGCTACTTGTCCCATAGCTCATGATCGGCCACCCATTTCCAAATAGGGAAAGGAGGAGGAGCAAAGGAAAGCTGTGACATTAAAGAAGTTTCCATTTCTCTGCAGACATGCTGGGTAGTCGAATGGAGCAGGAGGGCAACAGGGCACTCACCTCCGAAGCCAGACTCTGTTATGTGTGCTCAGGGAATGTGGAGAGACTGGTGGAATGCTGGGCAAAATGCCACCAGGCTTCATCCCCCATGGCTCTGCAGGTACCCTTTTCTGTAGGGCACGGTCCCTTCATTACAGACGCTAAGGAGAGGCTAGTGGCAGGGATTTGCAGGGACATCAGAGCGAGTCCTCTGGGTACCCAGCTGGAGTCAGGGTATAGGGGAAAATAGAAAGGCCCTTCTCTGGGACCTTCTCCCAAGGATGAGCTGTGCCTCCTTCCCTCCTCAGTCAGGGAGACTGAGCGGAAGCTACTTAGGTATTAATCTCCATAATGTTTTCCTACTTCAGATTTGGTTATACAAGTTTATTCTGATTTTGAGTAATTGTGAGCCTGGGCTTCCCATTAACTGCTATGAAAAATTCTGTGGATCTGAATTGTACCAGACACCCCGCAGGCAACCACAGAAGATGGGGGTCACAGACTCACAGGGAGACAAAGTCACACATAAAACAATACTATAACTGAGTCTGAAATTGCTGATGGCCTAGCAGAAAGGGTCAAGAAAGCAAAGAAAATAGGCAGAGATGTACGAGAATCTAAGATTCCGATGGCCTCACTTGAGCCCAGTGCTAAGAGCTTGAGAGATGAGGCCACGTGGCCCTTCTTTAACTGTCATGTCTCTATATCAGCACCTTCTGCCTCCATCTGACTATGGCCAGATCCCTCCTTCCCATAGTGAGAAGTCCCTGGGTGAGCTGCCTGGGCTTAGAGAGCAGGATGTGCTTTGAAGAGGGCTGACTGCCCTCATCCTTGTTCCTCTAGGACCTGATGGAGAAGGTAATTGTTCTGAACAGGAGCTTGGAACAACTGCGGGGTCCTGATGGGGTGAGCCCAGGCCCTGCCACAACCTACAGGGTCACTCAGTATGCCAATCTCCTGGCAGCCCAGGGCAACCTGTCCGCTGCCATGAGCTACCTACCCACTGACTGTGCTCAGGTGAGTGGGGTCATGGGGAAAGAGCAAACCATTTAATTTGGTCATCTAGCACTGGCTGAGCAATTCCATGTTCTAGGCACTATGCTAAATGCTGAAGCTCCCAGGATAAATAAGATCTAGTCCCTCAGGAAGCTCAAACCTCTGGGGCAGGGGGAAGAAGGGGGAGATGGAGAATCAGATGTCACTAACTCAATAGTGCCACCTGGGAACACAGGTTTGGACCATAAGGTCAAGCTTATAACCATAGCCTTTGGCTGTAATTGTGTTGGGAGGACCCCTCCAAGCTGGACTTGCACGTGGCTTTGCCATGAGAGGACCATGCCCTTTCATTAGTCCATGGCTTGAACCTGTCCAAACGCTGTAGCTGCTCTCCACACTGAGTGATTAAAATTATTGAGCTGGACCTTCAAAGAGAAGTAGATATAGGGTGATCTAGGCAAAAAGAAAGCAAGGAGGGAGGCTTGGCAGGGATTGGAACTATCTTTGAGTCATCTAAAGTGGCTAGAATGTCAAGAGTCAGCTGACATTTGAATGCTATATGGGGCCAGGCTTGTAAGAGAGGATGTTTGCTTGTTTTAATTTTACTTAATTCAGTTTTTCATTATTATGACTTTATAGCCACAAATTCAGCAGCTGAGAGATCGGCTTTTTCATGCCCAGGGTGCTGATGTCTTGGGCCAGCAGTCTCCTCCTTTCCCCTTCCCCCGAGTCATTGTGGGAGCTACTCCCCGCTCTAAGGAGGCGTTATCTTGCAAATTGGGATTCCAGCCTTCTCACCAGGTAACAGCTTGTTTATTCATTCATTCAAAAATACCAGTTAATGTCTACCAAGTGCCAGGTATGGTTCTAGGCACTCGGAATATATTAGTGAACAGAAATGATGAAAATTCCTGACTTCATAAAGCACAGATTCAGTTATTTTTCTAATAACTGTTTATTGAACAATTGCTTGGCTCTTAGAAAGGTGCACAGGCCATGACGCTTGCCCTTAATTAGCTTATAGTCTAGTGGAAAGATAGATATGTAAAAAATAAGTGAAATTTGTAAATGCCATAATTGGGGTATGGTAAGGTGCCATGAGATCACACGGAAGAAAGCAATTTACTCTGTGGGGAGTGGGAAGTTTAGGGAATATTTCAGAATGAGTATGATGTTTGATCTCAGTCTTTTTGTTATTGTTAATCCTCACCTTAGTATGTTTTTCCCCATTAACTTTTCATTTTTTAAAATATATTTTTATTTATTTCAGAGAGGAAGGGAGAGGGAGAGATAGAAACATCAGTGATGAGAATCATTGATCAGCTGCGTCCTATACACCCTACACTGGGGAGTGAGCTTGCAACCGAGGCATGTGCCCTTGACTGGAATTGAACCCAGGACCCTTCAGTCCACAGGCTTGTGCTATATCCACTGAACCAAACTAGCTAGGGATCCCCATTAGTTTTTAGAGAGAATGGAAGTGGGGGTAGAAACAGCGATGTGTGAGAGACATATTGGTTGGTTGACTCACACACACACCTGACCTGGTCTGGGGATTGAACCTGCACCCTCTTCTGTGCCCTTGACTGGGAATTGAACCCAGGACCCTTCAGTGAGTGAGCCAACACTATAACCATGGAGGTCAATGCTCTGACCACTTAGCACACCGGTCACAGCTGTTTGATCTCAGTCTTGAAGATTAAAAGTTATGTTGGCAAAGGAAGAGTTAGGTGAAGGCTATTTTAGGCAGTGGGAACAGCATGTACAAAAGCATTGAAAGGAGAGTGAGCAAAGCCCATATGAGGAATTGCTAATATTTTAATGACATTGCCAAACAAGTCTTTGTGGCAGTGGAGTACGCTTAGAGGAAGCTGGAGAAACAGGAGTTATACAAGAAGGACCTGGTAGTCTGAACTAAAGACTTAGACTTGACTCTGAAATTGATAGCAATCAGGAACTATTGAATAGTCTTATGCAGGGCAATAACTAGCCCTGTGTTTAGGAAGGGCAGAGCTAGAGGCAGTTAGGAGGCTATATAGAAAGAAACGATGAGGACATGAAATAATCTAAAGCTAGAGAGTGAGGTTGGATTTGAGATATTAGGACATAGAATTAACAGAAACTAATGATAATCAAGAGGAGTGTGTGAAGTGGGGAGACTGGCTCCTAGTTTCAGACTGGATGGATAGGGTGCTGTTAACTTATGATACCAGGAGCCTACTGGAGGGGCTGGAGAACAAAATCCAATGAGGTTGTAAATAGAGGTATTAGGCAGAAGTCACATAGGAAAGAACTGGGAAGTCTCATGTATCCCCACCCCATCCCACCCTACCCCATGCCAACATCCTTCAACAACCACAGTGCAATAACAAAACCAAGAAATTGATATTAGGACAATTCATAGATACAGATTTGAGATACATATTTCACTAGTTTTATATGTACTCGTGTGTGTGTGTGTGTGTGTGTGTGTGTGTATAACCAATAAGAACTTGTCTTTCATCTTTTAATAGGATCCTTCACAAAGCAAAAGTTTTTAATTTTATAGAGTTCAATTTATTGTTTTTCTTCTATGGATCTTGCTTTTTGTGTCAAGACTAAAAACTCTGCCTAGTCCAAGGTCCCCAAAATTTTCTCCTATGTTCTTTCTAGAAGTTTTATAGTTTTATGTTTTACATTTAAGTCCATGTTACTTTGAGTTAATTTTTATTTAAGGTGTGAAATTTAGGTTAAGCTTCATTTTCTTGCCAGTGGATTTCCATTTATAGAAAAAGCTGTCCAGCCTCCACTGAATTTATTTTGCTCCTTTGTCAAAAATTCATTGGGCATACTCATATAGATTTATTTCTTAGTTTTCTATTCTGTTCCATTGATGTATGAGTTTATCCCACTAACAATACCATTCTCTTAATTACTACCTCTATGTAGTACGCCTTGGCGTGAGGAAGAGTAACTCCCCCACTTTATTTTTCTTTTTCAAAATTCCTTGGGTATTCTAGAACCTTGCCCTTCCCACATAAATGTTAGAAAAAGCTTGTCTATGTAAAAAATTATTTGCCCATATAGATGTGTTTATTTCTTGGCTCTCAATTCTGCTTCATTGGTCTGTGTGTCTGTTTTATGACTAATACCATACTGTTTTTATTATTGTCACTTTGTAGTATAATTTGAAGTCATCAGGATCATTCATTCCTGATCTTGGTGAATTGTATCTTTTCTCCTTATCATTGTTGGTTTTTATAGAGACTTGTCAATTTTGTTGAATTTTTTTTTAAGAACTAGCGCTTTTTTTTTTTTTTTAATATATTTTATTGATTTTTAACAGAGAGGAAGGGAGAGAGAGAGAGAGCTAGAAAAGTCGATGAGAGAGAAACATCGACCACCTGCCTCTTGCACACCCCCCACCGGGGATGTGCCCACAACCAATGTACATGCCCTAGACTGGAATCAAACCTGGGACCTTTCAGTCCGCAGACCGACGCTCTACCACTGAGCCAAACCGGCTTCGGCAGCACTAGCTTTTTTTTTTCTTTTTTTTTTCTATAGTTTTTTGTTTTTCAGTTACTTATCTTTTTTCCCCCTTTCCAAGTGTTAATCCTTTATTCTCACAGGTTCCCACTCCATCTACAAGGCCAAGGATTTTCACACCCCAGTCATCACTAGTGATGCCCTTGGCACCTTCCCATTCTGGCCCTTATCAAGGCTCCAGAATGCAGAATATAAGAGACTACAGGTTACCTGAGCTCCAGGTTACCCAGCCTTTGCCCCTGGGCCCTGGAGTTACACCTGGTGAGTGAGTGATCCGACTGGGTAGAACATAGAAGGAAACAATTGGCATGGTCAGCGTGGATTTAAAAAAGTAATGTGTCTATGTAGTGAGAGGAGTTAGGAATTTGAAGTCAGAATTCCCAGAACTGTCACTTACTGGCTTTGTACCTGTGGGCAATATGCTTAGCAATATATTGTTTCTGTTGAAAAGTACGAGTATTTGTTATGTTGTTCATTTCAACCCCACAGGATTGTTTTGAGGGTCAAATAAGGAATACAGTCAAAAGTACTTTGTACATATTAGATATCCATATGCATGGGTATTAATCATTTTTATTATTATGTTTTTTAAAATTATTGCTGCCTAGACTTCCCTCATGTGCTCTGAATCTCTCTCAAATTGAAATTCTGTTGCACTTCAGCTTTATCTCAGCCACAGCTGTTAAGAGGGCAAAGGGCGCAAGCTCCTAACCCCATGGGATTCCCTGGAACATGGCCTCTTCCTGGTCCCCCTCCACCGATGGCACCCTCGGGCATCATGCAGCCTGACTCTGCCCCCCTGCCTGAGGCTGCTCGCCTGCTTCCTTTCCTTCCGATGAGACCACCAGATCTCCGCCCTGTGAGTTCTCAGCCCCCAGACCCTCCTGTCAGCTTCCCTGCGGCACACCCTCCAGGAGGACCAGGCGCTTCGTGCTCCAGCACCACTCAGACCACTGGCATCTTGATTCCTCACCCAGGTCAGTCTTCTTTCCATGGCTTTCTTTTTCTCAGCCATTGCTTCCCTCCCCCATCTACCCCTCCCTGCTACCACCTAAGGGATCTTTCTCTCAAACCAATGAACCGGGGCTCCTTTGGTTGGAGCATGTCAACTGAGAGGATAAATGGTCTTCAGAGGGAGGTGAGATGGACTCCAAATAAAATAATTTAATGGTCTTCAGACAGAATTGCCAATGTTCCTGACCATGCCCCCAAATACTTCTATCTCTGTATTATACAGGACCTCAAGATTCCTTAAAAAATGCTCCAGCTCCCGGGGCGAACCTCCAGAGGAGGCAGGTCAGTGCACCTCCTTACCACCCCCTCATACATTTACCGGTGACCCACATTTTAGTTCCTTACAGAATTCAGCTCAGTCCTTCCCGTTCTCAGGCATGCATTCTACTCTCTCTTTCCCCACTCACTCTTCTTCCCTCAGCCTCCTCCTCTTTCCTTCTTACATTGTACACCAGTCTTCCCACTTCCTGGTTTCCCACTCACTGTTCTGTCCGCTGTTCACTCATAATTTCTATAGCTCTCAAATTAAGGCCTGGGCAGTCTCTCAGCTTAGACTCATGTGCCTCTCTTTCTCTATCTTTAGTCGCCGGAGACATTTATGTCCCCAGCACCAATTACTGCTCCAGTTATGAGCCTCGCCTCTGCACCACGAGGGCTCCTTTCCTCACAGCCCCCTGTCCCCGGTGTGGGTCGTGCTCCCCCTGGAGCACCAGGAGAACTCGGCCTGCAGGTGACAGTGTGTTCCCTTCCCTTCTTCCAGCCCTCCTTGGGAATAGAAAGGCAGGGAGTGCCCTGGCGGGTGTGGTTCAGTAGGTTGGGCTTCATCCCATGCACCAAAACGTTGCCAGCTCGATTCCTGATCAGGGCACAAGCCCAGGTTGTGGGCTCGATCCCCAGTAGGGAGCATGCAGGAAGCAACGGATCAATGTTCCACTATCACATTGATGTTTCTTTACCTCTCCCGTCCTCTCTCTCTAAAAATTAATTTTAAAAATACTTTTTTAAAAAAGGAAAAGGAAAGCAGGGGCTTGGTAGATGGGCCTCATTCCTAAAGGTAGAGTCGGACTATGAGCTGGGGGATGGGGAGGGGCAGGCACCAAATGTCCTTACTGTAGAGGGTGCCCCCTACCCAACTCTGCTGTGCTCCGGGGAGAACAGTGTGTTGCTGAGTCACTGAGGATTAGTTCTTAGGGAAGCTGCGAGAAAGACAGCTTGCCCATCTGTCCTCTCTCCGCTTCTTCCTCAGCAATGGCCACCAGAGAAGACGTACAGGAAGGAGCTGCCCCTAGAGCATCAGTGCTTGAAAACCAGCTTCGAGGCACTTCTCCAGCGTTGCTCCCAGTGTGCCACTGACTTAGTAAGTCTGAACTTCCCCACGATGCCCTCCTCACGCCCTTGCCTGGTTCCGGGATCCCTGAGCTCAGAGCAGCTCTTGGGTGATCAGCTCTCTTCTCACTGCCTTGACATCTTATGCTTATTTGACCTCCATGCAGGGGGTTGGGGGAGGGAGGAGGGACACTTGTCTGTTCTGAAGTCCAGCTCCTTGGCAGCAGGACCCAGCATCGGGACCAAACTCTTAGAGAGGCAGCAGGGAGTACTCGAGTGAGTGAAACCAGGAGTAAGGAAAGTTGCCATGCATTCGCTGGCTGTGTTGGCTTGAGCAAGTCACTTACCCTCTTTGGGCTGCCATTTCCTCCTTTAAAAGGGAAGAAGTAGCCTTTAGCCATTTGGCTCTACTCTACTGTGATTCTTTATAGCCTGTGCAGGGTGAGGTTTAGGGGCTAGAATCAGAACCCGTTTTCCTCCCTGTAGAAGACAAAACGGAAGCTGGACGAGGCAGCCCAACGCCTAGAATGTCTCTATGAGAAGCTCTGTGAGGGGACAGTAAGTACACTCAGTGGTGCCTCTGCCTCCTGCCCTTCCACCATCCCCCGTGGCCAAAGGGAGCTCAGGTGTCCTCTGTCCTCTCCCCTTAGGTCTCACTGACCTGGGTCTCATCCTTTCCCTGCCACAGGGCAGGGGCTGGTGTGGGCTCACTAACTGAAAGGCCAATCCCTCCACAGCTCTCGCCTCCAGTCCTGGCTGGGCTCCACGAGATTGCCCGATGTGTGGACACAGGAAGCTTTGAGCACGGCCTTGCAGTGCATGCCCAGGTGGTGGGCTGCAGCCGCTTCAGCGAGGTCTCCAGCTTCATGCCCATCCTGAAGGCTGTCCTCACCATTGCTCATAAGCTGCACGTCTAAGCCAGACAGCCTCTCTTACCAGGAGGGCACTGCTGCTGTGACTTCACTGTTCTCCCTGTGAAGAAGGCAGTTTCAGAATAGATTGTGTTTCCCAGCCTTCATTCTTGTTGCCAGGTATATGATGCTGTAGGCTTGGCTCCAAACTGGCAGAGTGCCTGCTTTCTATCCTGTGTGCCTGGCCCTCGATCTGTCCAAGGCTCGCTCGGCCTCTGAGGCAGAGCACAGGGCCAGTTCTGTACTTCACCTGATACTGTTCTCTGGCCCAGGACCTGGGGCACCGTGGGCAGGTGTCTTCTCCCCAGGGA
Source organism: Pipistrellus kuhlii (assembly GCF_014108245.1). Taxonomy (NCBI): domain Eukaryota; kingdom Metazoa; phylum Chordata; class Mammalia; order Chiroptera; family Vespertilionidae; genus Pipistrellus; species Pipistrellus kuhlii. The sequence continues at coordinate 31,605,198 of NW_023425460.1, read as the reverse complement.
GAGTCTGTTTAAGTGGCTTCTAAGAGGATGAGGAGGATCCAAGTCTACCTCAGCTGGACCCATTTTTGGGTCTTTTGTTTTTCTCCTTCTGTGGGCCATGGGCCTAATCTTACCTTCTCCTGGCCTCTGACTCCATATTTCCAGTTCTGTATTTCTCTGAGTCCCACTGGCTGGAGTAGAGTTGGCTGTTCATCCTCTGAACAAGTCACAGACATGAGTGCTGGGTGCTGAGCAGAACCAAGAGAAGGAACGTTGGTCCTTTTCTAAAGGAACGCCTGCCAGCACTATTCAGGGTGGGTGAGGTTGGGTGGGAGGGGTGCACTGCCTTTTGCTGGGAGCTATCTTGGCCTTGAGATAGAAGCACAGGGACCACTGCCTATGGGAAATGGCCCCTCGTTGATCTGTGTGAACCCTGGTCCAAGGAGGGCTAGACCATTCATCCTGTGAGTATGAGCCCAGCTCTGGGACAGGAGCCATAGTAACAAAAGCCTCTCTTTTTAGCACTGCTCCTCCAGGGCGGGAGGCCCTCTCTCCCTCAGCCTCCACATGTCTCAGGGCTGCCTTCTCTGGCTGCACTCCCATGGTTGGATGCTGCATTGGAAGCACTGATGTACCTAACGTGCAATAAAGCTGCTTTGATTTGGTTTCCTCAGTCATCTCCCAATAATTGTCTCCTGGGTCCTATTTTGCTCTTACCTCTCTTCATAATCCTCTGTTCCTGCACCTCAATAAATCAGGGGAGAGGCTTTGGGTCAGCTGGGGAATCAAGAGAGTTGAAGAAAGGAGGGTATCACCGAAATATTCTCTCCTTGCAGCATTTGTGGCCATTCTGCTGTGTGTGTGTATGCGCGCATGTGTGTATCTCCATCCGTGCCTGACGGTCAGCTCCAGGGTTTTCCCCACACCACTTCAGCGCTGAGCTCAGCCGCACAAAGGGACTGGGTGTGAAGCCAGGGGGTACCATCTCTAATCCTGTTGTAGATCCCATCATGTCTGCGGGCTAGATGTGTGTGTTTGGGAGGAAGGGATTGTTAGGCAGTATTTGTTTGTAAAGCCACTTGCTCTTCAGATAATACTTGCACTAACTTCTATTGATGAAGCAGTGTGAGCCCCGGCAAAGTTCTTTCCCAGTGTCTTTGAAGCCAAGAGCCCATTGAAAGGAAGAAAAGCCGGGCGAGGGGATTAGTTTGTTCAGCAGCTGTGAGTTTCAGTGGGAGGTTGATGAACTCCGAGGTCTTTGTTTAAATTAAAGGGGTGGGGGGAGCCACCATTGGAGCGAGAGCCCCACTTGGGGCCCTGAACTAACACAAGGAGTCTGAGCTGCAGGGAGCTGTGTACTGACTGCGAAGACTTTTCCCAAACACTTTCGGAAGAGGTGTGGTGAGAAGAGAAGGGGGCGGAGTGGGGGATTAGCATGTGAAATGAAGTTTTCATTGACTCCAGTGGGGGTAGAAGGCTATTTTAATGGCATTTTGTTCTCTTATTTTCTCTCCTTGAGCTCTTTAGAGGCATTGTTTTGCTAAGGCAGGCTTTCTTCCCCCTTCTTTCCAGTCTGCGGATTGCCTCTATGGGAGCCAACATAAATATTTCTCCTCCAGGAATGCGGGTTAATTAAAAGGAAATGAATGAGTGGAAGCATCCAATCCAGACCCACAATAGGCGAGTGCCCTGTCCTGCCCTCCCCTCCCACCACCACCAGCACCACCAGCGCTGAGCGTGACCCTGTCTCTGTCTCTGCCCTAACCTGCTGCTAAGGCCAATTGAGGCTCAGATTCTTTTCAAGAAAAGAAAGCCCTGCCTGTGTGTAGGCTTTGGGGCTAGGGACAGGAAGGAGACAGTGTTTTACACCACCTCCACCCCCCACCCCCAGAGTCCTTGTCACTTCTCAGGACCTCCCTCTGTTTCTGTCCCAAAGAGCACACAAGAGAGAAGGGGCCTGGGTTTCACTACCCACCCCACGGTCACTTACTAGCTGGTGGAACCAGCCAGACATCGTTCTCAGCATCATTGAAATCTATAAAACAAAAGGTTTGACTGGCCGACCGACGGGAAGTGTTTTCCCAGGCAGCCATTCTGGAGTTGCCTACATTTGTAAGGGCAACACAGCCCTGGTGATTGAGTCTGAGAATCTAAACTCCATGAGTGCAGGAGGGCAGTGTCGTGTTTACCACTCTGTTTCCACTCTGGTGTTTGTTGAATGAATGAATGGATAATGCAAGAAGTGTATGGGGGAGCTGTGGGGTGGGGGGTAGGGGGAAGAGAAGCAATACAAATGTAAGGTAACTCAGCAATGTTTTCTTTATAGAACTTAAATGTATCTGGTATCAAATATATCCATTTGGGAATACAAAACAACCTGTGAAAGAACTTTCTGGCAGTATGACATGTTTTGAGTATTGACCTGAAGTTATCAAACATGAAGTACAAAACTTCTCTTTTATGCTGAGAGACTCCCCTGGAGAATGCAGCTTTCCTTTACCACACCGTGCTTCTTTGTATCTTCTAGTCGCCTTGCCAGGTTTCTTACTGTACACTATCAAATAACTCCGCCAAGTGGGGTAGCCAGGTCGGTATCTGCTGCTGCTTGATGAAGGAAGAAGGGCAAGTTGGGAGACTTAAGAGATCCAGATCACAGCAGAGGGAAGAAGCAAAGGCGTTTTGCTGATGCAGCTGGGAATGAAGCACTAAGGGAGCCCTGAAGGGAAGTGTGTCCCCTGGAAGGAAGGAAGGAAGGAAGGAAGGAAGGAAGGAAGGAAGGAAGGAAGGAAGGAAGGAAGGGAGCGAGGGAGGGAGGGAGGGAGGGAGGGCCTTTCTTCTCATAAGTGTAGGTAGGACCAGAAGAGGTATAGGAATGAGGCCAGGGCCTTGGGGTCTGATCTGGCCAGTCTCACTAAGGGAGCCCTGAAGGGAAGTGTGTCCCCTGGAAGGAAGGAAGGAAGGAAGGAAGGAAGGAAGGAAGGAAAGGAGGGAGGGAGGGAGGGAGGGAGGGAAGGAGGGAGGGAGGAAGGAAGGAAGGAAGGAAGGAAGGAAGGAAGGAAGGAAGGAAGGAAGGGAGGAAGGAAGGGAGAGCCTCTCTTCTCATAAGTGTAGGTAGGACCAGAAGAGGTATAGGAATGAGGCCAGGGCCTTGGGGTGTGATCTGGCCAGTCGCAGTTTGGAATATGGGAGCCCTCACACTCACCGGTTGGCCCCTAGCCTTGGCCCTGTTACCTACTTGGGGCCACATCGTCTCTCTGCTCTCGCCCGCTCTGGGTTGTCTAGCATCTGATCAGTTCTCCTGAAGAGCAGCCCCTGGCAGGCCTAAAGGAAGAGAGTTGGCCGGGAAGCTCCTGGGCTGCAGAGTGTCTGTCGGGGATTGGCTCTTCCCGTCCCATCGCCCTCTTTCCTAAGCAAGTCCCTGCTGGACTGCTTCTGGGACAAGAACCAGGACACTCAAGCACCCACAGTAGCAAGCTCTCACTCCTAAGTGAACGTATTCGTTGGAGATTTATGTGGCTGATTGACTAATCCCTGCAGATTAGCCTCGGTCAGGCCAGAATGACTATTTAGGCCCTGAGGAAAGTGAGGCTCCACAGAGGATGGTATTCTGGCAAGGTGGGACGAAGGGGAGGGCCCACCACCTTCGTCTATATCCCCAAGAATAAGTTCAGTCCCTGGAAAGGAGGGCAATATCACAGCGACTGCAATACATAAAAAAATCCAAGACACTGAACTTCCTATTAGTACTAATTTCATTGCAGAAAGTTTACTTATTAAAGGAAAGTATTCAAGGCCTTGAATCCTGCCTGTTTGAGAACCAGGTTAGTGAAAAGGAAGGGTCCCAGCTCCTCCTCTCTCATACCTGCCCTCAGGGGTGCACACCTTAATGGGGAACTGCTGTTACTGAGCTCAGAATTGGCTCAGAGGAACAAGGGTCCTGTGGGGAAGGAGAAGAGGTAGAGATGGTTGCTAGGGGGCAGTGGGTTAGGGGCAGGGAGGGTACTTTAAAGGGTAGGAAATGACCGGCCATCTGGCCTTACAGAGTTCCTAGACATTGTGGGAATGTGTCTGGAGCGCCGTGGCGATTTCAGGAAGGTCACTGTCCCCCGGTAAGCCCATTAGACACGGTGTCACAGGGTGAGAAGGCAGCACTCTAGGTTACCCCGCTCCCCATCTTCAACCCTTGCCTCAAGAACTAGTCCTCTCACACGTGCTTTTTTCCTGGGTCAGTTTCCGCACAGTTTCTCTTTAGGGACAAAGGATAGGGAGAAGCCGAGAGAAAGCATTAGAGATTCCCGGGGAGTGGCTCTGCAGGCGGAAAATGCAGCCGTAATAGAGACCTGGCAGCGAAAATGGGGGAAGGGGGGGGTTTGAGCAAAATGGACAAAAGAGAGAAGCCATGGTTCCCCCCACCCCACCCCTGTTGGCCCTGTGTATTTGAGCAGGGGTCTTCCTGTTACCAAGGCTCCATAGGCTGGGTCCAACGTTAGGGCAACTAGGAAGGGGAGGAGGACCACCTATTCTCATCCTCGTCCAAAGAAGATCAATACCTCAAACCTCAGCTCCCGGAGAGCGCCCCGGGCCTGGGGGAACAGGTTGGAAAGTGACATCTCCGGAGACTGCAGCGTCTCTCTCGGGATCCCTGGGCTTGCGAGTGAAGGATCCGCATCTCTAGGTTCCTCTATTACTGGGGTCTCTAAAAGAAGCCGAGGACAGATGGGGAAAGGAGCGGGAGGGGGGACCCTTAGGGTTTTCTCGCGGGTTTGTGCGCAGCGCCCCCCCGCGGCCGCTCGGCGCGGCTGCAGAAGTACTTGGTGACGCGCCGGCGGCACTGCTCGCAGCGCACGGCGCAGCACCAGTGGAACTTGCAGTTGCAGCTGGACACGGTCTCGGCGCGCCGCTCCTCCACCGCCAGCCCGCAGTCCCCGCAGAGCCGGCGGCAGCTGCGGCGCTCCCAGCGGCCGAGGGCCCGCCCGCGCCGCAGGCACTCGCGGCCCTCGGTGCCCAGCAGGCCCAGCGTCTTGTTCTCCAGGCAGTAGTCTGGGGAGTCCTCCAGGTGCACCAGCTCCCGCGTGGAGATGGAGCGAAAGGTGTCGGCGATGGCGCCGCGTCCCGCCGCGCTGTTGCCGGCCCCTTGCAGCAGGTCCACCTTGAGGGCCGCGTGGTACTTCTCCTTCAGGTGCGCGCCCACCTCGCGGAACTCCGGCAGCTGCAGCCAGCAGGTCTGCGTGGTGCAGCTGCCGGACACGCCGTGGCACTTACACGTGCGCTTCATGGTGCCCTTCACCGCCTGGGGGAGAGGGGGGAGCGGGCCCAGGATTTAGCGCGTGGGGAGTCTCTGCCGGGGGCGGGGTGGGGGGGGGGTTGAGAGGCGTCTAGTACCTCCTACGCCTCAGAACCTCGTTTTTCCAAACTTAAATAAAGTGAAGAGTTATCCTCACTTAGGGGTGGTAATGGTTGGAGCCAGCTGCCAACCCCAGGGGCTGCAAGACTCACCTTGCGGCCGGCCTCGTTGTTGTGCAAGTTCATGGCTGCCCGGGCATCCTGTCCTGTCTCCAGGGCATCCACGAACTGCTTGGATATTGCCTCTCCGAAGCCCACGTTGTCACTGCAGCCTCCCCACAGCCAGCCTTGACCTCCTGGAAAAGAGCAGGGGAGAGGGAAGATCGTTGAGCAGCTATTTCTCATTGGGAATCTGAGATGGAGATTAAGGTTGGGTGAGAGTGCCTTGTCTCCAGATTAGTTTCAGCCTAGACTTGTTTTTGCCGCTTTTTGAGCGCCCACGTTCAGCCTATCATCTGCTCAGGACTCCATGACGTAAGTAGTTGCCGAGTGGATTCTCTGCAAAGTGCCTGCGCGCCCATCTTCACACAGTTTCTGGCCTTTTGGGCAGAGTGTGCATGTGCCCGCCACTTCCAGAAAGGGCAAAATGGCTGTTAGAAAGGTGAGGAACGCGCAAGCATTGAGAGGGAGAGAGGAGCAATTGAAATAATACGGAACAACTAAGTTGGAAGTTGAGCCGCAGGGCAGGGAGGGTTGGGACAGTGGAGGAAGAGTGGAAAGGAGACGGAGACAGAATGGAAGGATGTCCCCACTATGTTTGAGAGAGTGACCGATTGACTGCCCGGGGGATGTTGTTCCTTTATCATTGTTTGTTAAATTAAGGAAACTTAGTAGAAGACGGAGAGTCCATGAGGCATTTAACCTGGTTTAACATATTAGGGTTTGGGCTTAAACTGGTTCACCCTGATTTTCCTCAGAGTTAGAAGAATACAATTCCTCTTCACCCCACCCAGCTACCTACCAAGCTTTTCATTCTTTAAGTGGACCCTACTGGCCTGCCCTACCCACCCCAATGTCAGTACTCACCCAGCTGCCCATTGCGGGAGTCGTCACAGCCACAGTTGTCAAAATCCCCCAGGCTGCAGTTTCGAGTCAGAGTGTACATGACGCCAGCAGAACTGATGGCATGAACGAATGCTGTCTCCCGGTTGGCTGGCAGGAACCAGAAATTGGGTGAGTTAGAGGGAGGAGTCGCAATCCAAAGAAATGCCAGCCATGCCACCTCCCTTTAATACAATCATCGTCCTCCTGTCCCAGCTCTACCCTAGTTCCCCACCTTTGTAATGTTCCTTCCTCTCTCCAGGGCCTACTCCAGCCCTAGTCTCAGCCCTTCCCTTCTCCCCTCCCATCTTTTCCAGGCATACACTTTGTGATTAGGTGGCCAGATTTTTGTTGACATCCGTGGTTGTAAAGGATTTCGGTGGGCCAGAGCCTGAGGAAGAGATGAATCTGAAGGCCAGGCTATCAAGAACCCACTCCACTTCCTCCTGGAACATTGAAGTCTAAGAGGCGGGCGCCACCTAGTTCTGAAAGAACCTCTGCCTGCCAGCTCTTTTATTTACTGGCATGGCTACTCTCTCTTCTCCAGGGAAACCTGGTCCCCAAGTCTGTTCCCACTTGTCCTGTACCTCTCTGTCTGCGGAGCCCGCTGCAGGAAGGGGCCGAGGGGAATGAGGGATTATGACCCTACCTTCCTCCTGATGTTATTTATATTGTGAGGGAGCCATTAGCCAATTGACAAGGTCCGTTTGGTGAACAGTGAGCGTTTGGGGGAAGGAAGAGAAAAGCTCTTAGGCAGGAAAAAGGAGCTGGAGGTGGAACAGAGAAGATCCCAGGGAGGGAGATGACCTACGGGTAAAGAGCAGGTGAGGAATTGGGGTATAGAGGAGGCGGGGGCATATCCGGAGAGTGGGGTTCTAACCTGCGGCCAGGGGGTCACGGGAGCCGCTGCCGGCCGAGGCTTTCCTTACCACTGCGCAGGCCGCCATGGCTGGACAGCTGCAGGGCTCTCTCCGGACAGTTCCAGCGGTCCCAGGCAAACTGGTATTTGCATTCTTCGATACCGCTCTGGGCACCAGCTGCCACGCTGCTGGAGTAGATCAAGTAAGCCTTCGGGGACACAGGGTCAGAATTCAGACTTACAGAAGCTGGACTTGGAGACACTTGCCCTAAAACGGCCAAGCCCCTCTCTTCCCGCCCACTCTCCCATCCCTCCAAAATAATGGCAGAGTGAGCATTTTAAATGTGCTGTCCCATTTAACATCACCAATAACCTTGTCAAATAGGGACCATTTTCTAGATTAGGAATCTGAGGCCCAGAGAGGTGAAGTAAAGCAGTTTGCCCAACAGCTAGCAAGTTTCAGAAGTAGGAATAAAATTCATTTTACAGACACTAGCCCTGACTTTATTCACTGTACTATTCTGCCTCTCCAGAAGGATCCCAAATCACACAATTCACGAATTTTCGCTTGTTCTCATCCCATCTTATAAAACAATATTTTGGAACTGGAAATGTCCTTAGAGATACTGCAGTATAACAGAAACATTGTACAAACTGCATTCTCCACTGCCTGAGAAGGTTGAGAAGGTTGTGTGGCTGCAGCCTGACATTGTGAAGGGCTGTCGGCTTTTCTGGCTTTAGAAATTCTGCTGTACATTTAGAATCCATACTCGTGAGTCTTGCCTTGCCTCTGACACTAGATGCTATGCGGTTTGGGTTGTCACTAATCCCCTTTGTGGCAACGGCACACTAAAAAGTGTGGATATAATGAAAAGAAATTACGTGTATAGTCTTCAGTTAAGGAGCTAGGATTAGTGACATAATCCTAGCTATTCCTAGATAAATTCCTAATAAATCAAAGGAATATTCCTAAACAAATCAAAGGAATATTTTTCTTACCTTTGGACCAGTCATCAGAAAATTGTTCACTGACCTGGAAGAGAACAAGACCACAGAGTGTAATGGAGATGCACCAACTCATTGCTGCTGCCAAGAGCTGTAAGGATCACTTTAGGAAATATGTCTGATGGGAAGAAAGGGAAAATGGCTTGCGAAGGAAAGATTATGCATCAGGAGTCTACTAAAGACAACTTATTTAGTAAAAAAAACAACATGTATTATGCTTCTTTCCAAATACCAAAAGTGCTGGGAGTAACGTTTGATCATTATTTTGCCATGAGCAGGAATAGAGCTAGCATTAACTCATTACTGTGTAACAGATGCTCTACTCTCAGTATTTTACATGTTGATTTTGTTAAGTCCTTACTATTGTAGGCATTATTACCCCAATTTTACAACTTGGGAATCTGGGACTCAAAAAAGTACTCAAGGTCACCCAGATAATAAATGACTAAGTCAGGATTTGAATCCAGGACCATCGGGATCCCGAGGAGGATAGTTCTCTCATCAGAAAGATGTAAATAGTGGGATATCTTTCTAGGGATTGAACTTATAATTAAAGTCCAAAAATAAATAATCTGGTTCTAGAAAATAGCTAGGCTGTTCCTTTCAAAACTAAAAATAGACTTGTCATATGACTTAGCAGTTCCACTCTTAGGCATTTATCCTTGAGAAATGAGGACTTATTTTTACTCTGGATCTTATGCTTGGGTGCTCATAGCACTTTATTCATAATAACCCAAACTAGGAAGGTGTTTAAATGTTTTTCAAATAGTGAGTGGTTATAATAACTGTGGTACAAGGCCTGGCTGTGTGGCTCAGTTGGTTGGTGCTCAGAGCATCATCCATGCACCAAAAGGTGGTTGATTTGATTCTCCAGTCAGGGCACATGCCCAGATTGTGAGCTCCATCCATAGTAGGGGACATGCAGGAGGCAGTATGTATCCTGTTGAGATTGGCTTTGATCAGTCAGTATAATTTCCTTGAGAGTCATTCAAGTTGTCGAATGTATCAGTTGTTTATTCCTTTTCATTCCTGAGTAGTAATCCATTGTATGGATATACCACCGTGATTTTAATACTTTTATTGATTTTCTTTTAGAGAGAGGAGGGGAGAGAGGGGGGAGGTGAACATTAATGAGATAAACGAAACATTGATCAGCTGCCTCCTAGTTTGCCAGGTGTGCCTGGGTATGTTTAAATACCAGTGGTTGGTGTAGCTTAAATTCCAGTTAGGATTCCCTTTTTCTCTTCCATGCACATATTTTTTTAAAAGCAAAGATTCTGCATATGAATATCCAGAATTTGGTATTTTCCTCTCAACACCCAGGACTTTCATCCAGTGCCTGCTGACCCCCTCCCCCCACTTTGTCCTCCCTCTCTCCACTTTCCTCACAAGTCTTTGAATAATAGGTTTGGCTTTTCTCTACCCTTTAATCTCATTTCTTGAGGTCCATAAAAAGTCTTGGGGTCATGAAGCTCTAGTTGGCCTACTTCAGGAGAGACCGTGTAATTATAATTTGGGGTGATGGCCCAGAGGAAAGGAGAAGTGGTAGTGAATGAAAGTAGATGGACATTTCCCTCTCTCTCTCTCTCTCTCTCTCTCTCTCTCTCTCTCTCTCTCTCTCTCTCTCTCTCTCTCTCTCTCTTTCTCTCTCGATGTAGCAGAGAGAGAGACAGGGAGAAGAGGGGGGGAGTAGGGAGAAGAGAGATTAAGGAGAGCGACCAGAGTAGGGAGCTGCCTGAAGCTGTAGCCAGAAGGTGTTCCAGTGGAGCAAGTTTTTCTTAGAATGAATGTCTGACAGCCAGCTTTTTAGCTCATTGAACGCACAAGATGCCTTGGGCCTGGGACAGCCCAAACATAGCTTTCTGAGCAAGCTTCCTTGTGATTCCCTCTATCTGCTATAGCATATGACCTACAGAACACACATGCACACACACAAATACACACACACACACACACACACACACCAATATGTACACACACACCAAATCACAGAGAAGGCAGGCATTACTAAGTAAGCGTTGTGAAATAATATCCTATGGCAATACTCAAGGATATTTAAGCTAGTTATAATTCACCGTATAATTAGAGTTAAGTTTAAAAATGTTTTTCAAGGGTGAACAACAGCGTGACTAATTCTTCTCCGTTGTAAAGTATAAGTAATTGAAATCGGGCGCTTTCCTATTTAGCTAGGGGAAGGATTAGGAAGTAGAAGCCACAAGATAATCTGAAGTCTTGTAGGGAAGAGAAGGGTTCGGAATTTCAAAGACAAATTTCTTCCTACTTAAAAATTTGTCCAGAGGGAACAAAGGTAATATTATAGGGAAGCTCTATTTCAGTAGAGCAACAGAACAGAAGCCAGATTACAATGCCCAAACAGTTATGAACCTAAAAGCAACTAATACAGACTCATTGAAGGAGTATGGATGGCATTGAAAGGAAAGAGAAATGCAGTGGAGATTCAGGCCAAGTAGAAGTATTTTTCCAGAAGAGTATAAAAGGAAAATGAAGAAATATACAGGTTTAGGTCATACCCCCATAGCTATTTCACTTATTTAAACTCCATCTGTTTCTTCAAAGGGAATTCAGCCCTATAAATAATTCTCAACATTTGTTTTATAAGTGTGAATTTTCTAAGTTACAAGGCAGTGCCCTCAAACTTATTTTTTAAAAGTCCTATAAACTAGTTAAGAAAAGTTAAACAGATGTGTCAGATTTGGTAGTTGTCTTATGTTAAATTTTATTTTCACATCCTACATTATCTCAAATCCAGTCCTTGACAAATAATTACTGGCAAAGACCACATAATAGCCCTCAGGACAACTGTGTTCCATGGGTTCCTGCCAAAGAACCTCAGGCAGATTCTTTCTCAGGCAAATCACAAATTTTCAAGGAGTAATCTTATTCCCTGAAAGGCAAATGCTATTTGTATTCCGGGATATTTTATAGGGAGATAGGCTGTCTTCCCTTGTCCTCATTTCCTTCCTCCTTTATGTATTGTAGCAACCTCTGCTGAGAAACACTGAGCAACAAAAAAGCACTTCAGTGTTTAGCATTTAAATGAGGACTCGAACTGGGAATAAGCTGTGCTCATTCTCTGTCCCGAGGTCTCTCAGTGAAAGCTGCTAAGGAACAGCTCAGAGCCACGGTTCCCAGAAAGCCTGGGATTGCAGGAACCCTGTCCAGGACCATTATGGAGGCAGAGCCTCTGGTTTTGTTTTCTGACCTTGTTACCTCGGTCCCTGTAGTGGAGACTTGAGAAAATATTCACGTTCTCAATTGCACTGGTGGATGCAATGCCAGTTTATGTCAGGAACAAGAAGGTAGGTATGCGTGACTTGCCCTAGAAAATGGCCAGGGAACAGTTCAAGGTAGGAAAACTGGCAGGCTTTGGCATTTTGGTAGCATTTTCACTACTTAATGGAACTAAATCCATGGATGGTGAAAATGTCCTCACCTCAATCTGAGTAGCCACAGCTCCAAGAAAAACAAACTCAGATTCTCCTGTTACTAACTTGTGTTCTTGATTTTTCACCCCAGTGGGGGTCATATCTGTATGATGTTCCCCAAGGTCTCTAATTACTGGCGCTAGATCTCTTGAACATGGGATAGGGGGTTCCTTTTCCTGTCCCTCTTCTTATTGTTTTGAGCCACAACAGTATTTGGAAGATTTACACTAAGAAGTTGAAAACGCTACAGAAAGTATACATGAAGCAAAGTTAGCCAAGGGTTGATAACTGTTGAAGCTGAGTTATTGGGGATTGTTAGAGGTACTGTTCTAAGTTTGTTTGTTTTTTTAAAGAAAATTTCAATAATATAAATGAAACAACAGAATACTCCTGAAGCAATAATCTATGCAATATGAGCTCCACCAGACACCTTGGATTAATATGAAGAAATGCCAGACAATATAATATGGCCCATCTATTGGTTTACTATTTATTATCCTGGATATTGGTCTGGAATGGAAACTTGAGAGTTTGATATGGTGAACCTGAAGAGCCTGAGTAAATGAAAAGGAGAGTAGCAAAAGAGAGTTACAGTTTTTAATTAAAATATTTATTTAAAAATATAACTGCTATCTCTACCTAGTTGCATATATGGGAGAATTACAGTCTTGAATGAAGGAGAATTCATCCTTATTCAGGATGGTTTAAGGTTGGCCTGGAAAACACAAGAATTTAATCTATGGAGCTGCATAAAAATACTGAACTATTGGCCTACTTACAGGGTCTCCTGAGACTACTGATGCACAGCCTCAGTCTGTGCTGCTGCCGGGGCATGCTGACGTTGGGAAAACAACCCATTAAGAAAAGTGAATTTGGACTGGAAAATAACAGTGAATTTAAATAATCCCATATGGTCTGATTTCTCTTGGTCTGGAGAAAACTCTGACCTAAGAAGGATAATAGAGAGATGATATGATCAATAACAAGGACCTACAATAAAGATTGAGAAAAGCAAACCATACAAATTTGGCTTATAATGAGACAAGAGAGTCTGTCCAGAGTGGATGGTAGTTCGTTGTTTTTTTAAGAGACCCTCAGAGTGTAGGTACATTTCAGATGGGAGGCAAGGGGGTTTGGGGGGACTGTTATTTCCAGAACCAAGCTCAGAGTTTTCCCCCAACTGTTAACCCAGTCTGATCTTTTACCCGGGAAGAACAATTTGCTTTCTGGGGAAATAAAAGAGAGTTTACCCTAAATAAAATTGTACTGACCTCTCTTTCTAAGCCCTCTGAGTTCTCCTCTCCCTCTAATAGAAATAGAAAGGATAAATGGAGCCCAGGAAAGGGGATTTTATTAACAGTTCCAAGAGAGACTAGCATTACCCAATACAGTGCAGCACTAACCAACTGTCCCAGCTGGTAAAAGTGGGGGGAAGGAGAGGAGTGGGGAGTAAACTCCTTCATGGAAGAGAGAGGGTTGGTTTGGAATTCCTTTTCTTCTGATTATGTATATTCCATTTACCTCTATATAATGTCACAAAAAGGAGATCCTTCTTTGTATCATATTATCACACACACACACACACACACACACACACAGATAATAATAATAAATAAAGATGCACTGTAGAGCATCCTCCTCATCACTTATGCAAACTGGTTTCATAAGAAACGCTTTAACAAAGTGTCTCTTCTCAGGACCACATAGCCTTTATAAAGAGTAATAATAACAATTATAATAGTTTGTTATTATTATTATTTATAGCAGGAGAAATAGAAACTCGGAAAGGAAAAACTCAGGTCTCAAGCTGCTGAGGAAATCAATGACAAAACTGGGGACTGAGCTTCCCTGATCATGTCTCAGAACCTCCTACACCACAGCTACCAGCCTAACCCTGCTCAGAATTACCCCCACGACCCCCACCTTTTGTAGTGGACTATGAACTTCTCTTTATTGATTGGGAAAGCTATTCGGCATGTGAATCTTCTATTGGCATATTATTTTCCATATTCCAAAGCAGTTTCTCACACCTGACTGTATTCCCCTAACTTTCCTTTCTAGTGTGACAAAGCTTAGTGGGTCCTCACTTGATTGTCCGTGTTCTTTTTGTATCTGTTAGAGGGGAAATTTGACAAAAATGTAATAGGACAACACATTACCATGAATTCAATGATTTTAAATGAGCTGTGTATTTTACTGGTCATAATATATATTTGAAAAAGTGTTGCACATAAAATGCAGATAATAGCTAATGATGATGCTTCATGAAAATATGGATTCAAAGATACCCCCACCACCACCACCACCACCACACTTAATAACTGAAGACTTTGCTAATCAGGAGTTTTGCATGTTGTCATCAGTTAAAATTTCAAGAGCCATAGACAGGTTACTCTAAAAACATAAATGTAGAGAAACAAGGGATGATGTATTTCAAAAAGTGCTTTAAAACACAAGATTTCAGAGAATCTTGCTCTTCTGCAGAAAAGAAACTGATTAAATCCTCTGGAAAAAGCTAAGGGTAGTGATCTCTGTTGAAAAATTTGACCAGAGACATAGTTAACCTCTGTGTCCCAGTGCATCTTTCTGATTTGGTTATTGCGTTGAGAGGGGAGAGAGAGAGAGAGAGAGAGAGAGAGAGAGAGAGAGAGAGAGAGAGAGAGAGAGAGAGAGAGAGAGAGAGAGAGAGAATGAGAGAGATTATGAACTGGAAAGACCCAGTATCATTATGAGACATCATTTGGAGTCAAGTTAAGGAAAAACATGTTCTAGGTTGATTTATTCCAATGAGTAAATGTATTGGAAGTGGACAGTAACATTAATTCATCTCTGGCCACCATTATAAGCATCACAATTTGCTTAGCTGTATTATGCTTTCCCTTACTAATTTCTTTTTTTATTTCCTTGTTTCTTTAATTCTTTCATATTTTTTTAGCCATTAATAATTAAGAAAAAACAAATTAAAAACTATTTTTTCTTAACTCACTAAAGGATAATTCTTTCCAAAAGGTCCAGACAAGAGAAAACTATGGAGAATGCTCTTTCCCCCAATTATGTCGCACTGAGACACCTAGTAAAACTGCACATTGTAGGCACATGTCATTTTTATTCTTTCCCTTTCAAGCCTAGGAATTTCTGTTGATCAACTCTTTTAGGCAGTAATTTCAGGCCAGCCTACAATTGAACAGCCAAGCAGAAATTGTGATTCTCTATTTGTTAAATGCTTTTGAGGTCCCCACATAAAAGGTTGATAATGAAGTACTAAGAGAAACATCTGAAAGGCTGCGGTTGGTCAAATTTCTCTGCATGGCACAAAGGGAAAGATGACCTTATACAAAACCCTGATAGTCCCATTATAAGAATAATCGAGGTTGGATGTTAAATTTAAAAAAATCACATTTCAAATGCTACCAAAACCAGACTCAGCAAAGTATAAATATTCAAAATGAGGCTTCTGGGATGCAATTAAAAAAGTGACTTGCATTATCAAGATTTGTATATTTTCTCCTCAAAGTCAAGGAAAGTGAGAAGAGGTTCTTAAACCCTGTTTTTAAATAAGAATTTTCTTTCACATCTCTTTTTTTCTTCTTTCTTTTTGAATCCAGACACTTGAATTTGGACAGACGAGCAACCCAGCCACCTTTCAGTGTGGCAGTGTCAATATCGGAATGAAGTGAACATGACCCCCTCCAGCTGGGAAGGAACACACAGTAAAGGTATTTCTTATAGAACAATTCTTCACCCTGCCCTGGTGACTGGGGGAAGGAATCTCGTGTTTCTCTTTTGCTGATACTGAATCAGCTGAAGAATACCATGAACATCAGTAGAAATCCTCTGAACTAGTCTCCTCTCCCTTTTGTCTTTTTGTTTTCATGACAGGGAGAGAAGGAAGATTTTTTTTTTTTGGACATGAAATATTTAATTAAAATACCAATTAAAAATGGACCAATTACTTGGCGGTTCAGTTTATAATCAGAAATGTTGCAAATTATTGCATTAACCGGCAAATTGTATTACTTTGGCGTACTTGTTATCAGCTCTTTAATAGTGATGGCTATACTCATTTATGATAAGAATACACTCTCAATTAGCACGGGAAGCTGATTTCAGCAAAGAAACCCCCGTTCTTGCTTCCTCGACAGTTTATGTAGCAATTGGATGTGTAACTTAGTTAAATAGATGGTCGAAATGAGAACTGATGGAGAGAGACTGAGCTCACATCTTAATTGAGGAGGAACTCCAAACACCCTAGCAACATGCATTTCCTAGATCTTACAGTCTGCATGTTATTTTGTGCTTGCTTATTAACTTTTCCACGTATAGATATGTGACATATTTTCCAAGAGCTAAATGCAAATGATGATCATATCATCTATCATTTGTGCGGTGGTTTATAGTTTACAAAACGCTGTCACACACATGCTGTCTTATTTTCTGAGCAAGTTAGAAATATTTGTAAATGGGATCAATTAAACAAACTTGTAGAAAAGTTTAGATTCCTAAAATATTTAATGTCAAACATGTTGGTTAACCCAGTACCAACTCGGTAGTTAATTTTTATCTCTAGGAAGTGATGAGCTATTACTTAGAATATTCCGAAAACATTCAAGTCAGACAGTGCAAAATAAGATCTCATTGAATTTCTGTCTTCACCTCAAAGATCCGATTCTGCATACAGTAGACCTTGCTTTGAACCACTTTCCTCTTCTCCACAATGCCGAAATCAGGATTTGATTAAAAAAAAAGGGGGAGGGGGGAGGGCTACTGTCTTTCCCAAAAAACATGTAGAATATTTGTGGTACAGCAATTTAGAAAAATAGGAACCCCCATCTCTTAATTCTTTTATTGGTAGGGGTCTAAGGATTTACTGAAATCCCAGATTTGGAAGAGCCCCGCTTTCTGGAACACTTTTTCCTAGGAGAGATCCCAATGCGTCCTACATTCCTGGAAATGAAAATGAGCTCTCTCCCATATACGAAATGCATTTACCTAATCCCAAGTTCCAGGTTACTTACCAGGTATGGCTGAGTTGGAGGACACAGGTGAAAAGAAAGATGCGCACAGAAGGCTTCATACGTAACATAATCCTCTGGAGTGACAGAGATAGAAAATTCTAAACACTGGGGAAGCAGAGTGCTAAGATGGGAAGTATTCTCCTCCTGGTAGTGGGATGGAATTCTCCTCGAACCCCAACTTCCTTGGTGTGTAAGCGATCCCAAACAGAGTTAAGGGGAGGTGAAATGGAGCTGCCAAACCTCCAAAGAAGAGATTATCTACTTAATTAAAGTTTTTTTCCCCCCCTCTAAGTCCTTCAGCCAATCAGAACTCAAGTGCCAGAGAAAGATTGAGTCGATCAAAGGAACACTCCAGGATCCTCCCAGACAAATGCAGAAGAAGGGGACGAGGAAAAGGGGACAAAGAGAGGAACACGGAGAAAAAGCACAAAGAAAGAGGGGTGAGGGGAGGAAAGAGACATAGCAAATCCCCTCCACACAATCACTGCGTGGAGTCTCTCTCCTCCCTCTTGTCAGTGCCCTCCCACCCCACCTCAGCCTCCCCCACCACGCACACTCCTGTGCAGACTCAGGCACAGAGAGGAGAGCCTGGTCCCCAAGGGGATTTACTAGGTACTGTGCTTTCCCGGTTGTCCTTTGTAGGGCTTTGAGACATCATTTGCATTTAGGATAGCCCTCTTCAGAGGAAAAGGTACTAGTGCGCCTTAGCCTTCTGATTTGAGGATATGGGAATGGGACCCAACCATCTAGGGCTATTCACCTAAATATTTGACCGGGTAACTTTGTTACCCACTTGGTTTCTTCCTTTCAACTTTACCATCAGACACTTACTTGTTGAACACCTGTTCCATCCTCAGCCCTACCCTGGGCATTGTGGACATTTTTAAAAAGCCTAAAACATGATTTCTGCCCTGAAGACATATATAAGCTAGTGAGGTGATAATGTACGGATGCAATTTAATAAGGTATTACATTACTGCAAACTGACTGTAAAGCATATAGGCTGAAGGTTTTCTGAAGAAGACAGAATTTGAAATTCAAAGAAGGGATGAGATTTCGATAGACAGCCATATTCCTGTCCTCTTAAACGCAGGTGGTGAAGCCAGTGGGGGTCCAAGCTCACACATCTCTGAGTTGCTGTCCCTTCTGAACCAGTAGAGAGGATGGGCCACCTCAGTCCCAGGGCAGGGTCCACAGAGGGCCCCCGGCTTACTTCCACTCAGCGACATTTCCTACTTTAGCATCCACATTGCCTTTCCTCTGGGCTCCCCAGAGACAATGGTCTGTCTCTGTATTTCCCACTTTATCCTTATTTTTCTTGCTTCACAAACTGAACTGGAAAATAAAGAATGATTATATTAATTAATTATCTAGATTATTTAGGACAGATGATTTAGGGGTATTTACCTAAATATTTGACCAGGTAACTTTGTTACTGACTTGGAATCTTCTAGACCAAACTTTATTTTGGATTCTTTTTGTTGTTGTTTTGTTTTAAATATATTTTTATTGATTTCAGAGAGGAAGGGAGAGAAAGACAGAAATATCAATGATGAGAGAGAATCACTGGTTGGCTGCCTCCTGCATGCCCCCCACTGGGGATTGAGCCTGCAGCCCAGGCTCTGACCGGGAATTGCACTGTGATCTTCTGGTTCATAGGTCGAAGCTCAATCACTGAGCCACTCTGACAGGACTATTCTGGATTCTTTATTGCAAGGTAAGCTTGGGCAGTTTTGACTCCCACACAAACAACTTTAGGTCCTTCTCCCTCCCCCCACCCCAACTTTACTGAGGTATAATTGACAACTAAAAATTGTATATACTTAAGGTGTATAACTTGGAAGTTTATCTAATGTTCTTAAGCTTCCATCTTTTCTAAAATCTACCTCTGCAGTTGCCTCTCGGTTTCCTCAAATCAAGGGTTCCACGTAAAAGGAACGACTTTGCATTATTCCTCTAAAAGTGAATTATATTATCGATACATTATTTATTAACTTTTAATATTTCTGTATTTAAAAAGAAGATGTTCTTAGATCTCATGGAGTTTTGTACACAACAACTGATATATTGAAACATTTATAAGCAAGTTTCTTTCTACTCTAGTTTATCTTCTGAAGATGTTCACTTGGTATTATTATGTGAGACCTAAAAATGTGGAAATTAAGGCTCAGGGCAAAATAGCAAGTACTGAATATTCTAAGTAATACTACTCTTATCTCCTCTGCTATTTTGTTTATTCCTTATTTAAAAATTTGATGGTGGTATATTAACTTTTTCCTGAGAAAACAAGGAAATGTTCATTTGTCCGTGTATTTAACTGGCAAAAACGTAATGGCCTCTGATGTGTCAGACCCTGTGTAGGATCCTGAATTACGGGGATAGAGGAGGCTGTCACCACATTTATCGTCTTTTGGAAGACACAAACTAGTAAATGCTCAAAAATGCTAAGAGAGAGAAATGCCAGAAGCACTATGAAAGCAGAAAGGCCATATACCTAAAGGAACAAAAGTCCCTTCTGCTCTCCACACCTCCTACAAGTATCAGTGTGCTTTCTTCTTTACTTCTCTAGTTATAGGACTTCCATTCAGCCAGCTTTCCAGCGGTTCTGGATGTTGGTGGTTCTGTGTTTTAGTTGTAATTTTGATGTAGTTGTGGGAGGCAGTGAGTACAGGCATTTACCTATGCCGCCATCTTGGATCCCCTAAGATGATGTTTCGTGATGTTTCTATCTCTTTCTTCCTCTCCCTTCATCTCTCTAAAAAAAAATTTTTTATATATATAATCAGCTTTACTGATTATAAGAAAAAGGGCAGGCCCTAACTGGTTTGGCTCAGTGGATAGAGTGTCAGCTTGCGGACTCAAGGGTTCCAGGTTTGATTCCGGTCAAGGGCATGTACCTTGGTTGCAGGCACATCCCCAGTAGGGAGTATGCAGGAGGCAGCTGATCGATGTTTCTCTCTCATCTATGTTTCTAACTCTTCCTCTTCCTTCCTCTCTATAAAAAATCAATAAAATATATTTTTTTTAAAAGAAAAGAAAAAGGGCAGGTTTAAATAATGAGATACCACGTTTATTCATTAAATGGGCAAAGGTGTAAAATAATGAGATCCAATATTAATAAATGTGTTGTTTTGTCAAATGGTCATTTTATATATGCTGGTAGGAATGCAAAATAACTCAACCTTTGGGGAGCAATTTGATAACATGAATTTAAAACTTTAATCATATTAATAATATATTTTGACCCAATAACTCCACCTTTAGGAATTTATCCTAAGGAATTAATCAGATAATGTTTATTAGAATGTATATACAAGGATATTCATTAAATTGGTATAAATAATAGCATTAGTAGAACACTTGGACTTTTATGGACTATCTTACCTCCAATGGGAACCTTCCAGCAGATTTTGACCCAAAGAGCAGCATTCCATCCTACTGAGCCCTAGGAATTTGGATGAGAGGCATGAGAGAGAAAATAGTATCTCTGACAAGTTAAGCTTCTTAGTGTATACTGAATATTCCTCCCCCCCAAACAAACAAACAAACAAACAAAAAACAACAGAGATAGCATGGGATAGCACAATGCTTTCTAAAATAAATGATTTAGAGAACCTAGAAGTTCTATAAAGTGGGTGGAAGGGGCAAAAGTCTTTGTACAACCACAAAGGACTACATCACTTTAAAAAAATGATACGTGGCTGTTTAATGTTGATGAATGTCTTGTGGCTATGATCCTCTTTCATGGTAATTCTCTACTCAGAATTCTCTCTTTGTAGAGAAAGTCTAGACAAGAAGTAAATCGTATCCCAGGGGTTTGGTTTAACCCTCTCCATTTTACTTTACTCTTTCATTTCCATTGGTTTTCCAAGGATGCTTAAGAGTGGAAGAAATGTGCCAAGGCTGAGAAAGAGAAATTGATATAGAAAACTAATGTGTACTCGTTTCCCTAGGCTGCTATAACAAAGTACCATAAACTGGGAGGCTTACAACAGAAATGTATTCTCTCACAGTTCAGGAAACAGAAGTCCAAAATGAAGGTGTCAGCTGGATTGGTTTCTTGTTGGGGGTTCATAGGGAGAATCTGTTCCAAGCCTTTTGGTTTGTTTCTGGGGATATCAGAAATCCCTGGCCTTCCTTAACTTGTAGACACATCACTCCTGTCTCTGCTCTGTGCTCCATGGTGCACTCCCTCTGTGTGTGTGTGTCTTCTCTTCTTTTAACGACGCCAATCACATTGGGTTAAGAGCCCACCCTACTCCAGTATGTCTTCATCTTAACTAGTTACATTTGCAGTAACCCTATTTCCAAATAAGGTCGCATTTTAAGGTACAGGGGGTTAGGATTTTAACATACGTATCTTTTTGGAGTCACAATAGAACCGATAACGCATGGTATATATAGCTTTAAACACGTAACTCCAACAAATCTTGTACTCTTATTCAGATGTTGTATAATCTCAGATTTTAACACTTTTTAAAATATTTTAAAACATCAATGATGAGGGAAAGTCATTGATCTGCTACCTCTTTTATGCCCCACACTGGGGATTGAGCCCACAACCCAGGCATATAGCCTGACCAAGGAATTGAACCATAGGTCAACACTCAACCACTAAGCAACACTGGCCGGGCAGATTTTAACACTTTAAAAAATATATATATATCTTATTAATTTTTCACAGAGAGTAAGAGAGAGGGATAGAGAGTCAGAAACATTGATGAGAGAGAATCATCGATCAGATGCCTCTTATACACCCCCCTACTAGGGATGTGCCCGCCACCAAGGTCCCGCCACCAAGGTACATGCCCTCAACCGGAATCGAACCCGGGACCTTTCAGTCCGCAGGACAACGCTCTATCCACTGAGCCAAACCAGTCCCGGCAGATTTTAACACTTTTGATCCTTTCATTTCAGTGATCAAATCCCACACATCAGCTGTTGAAAAAAGTTATATGATTCTAGAGCCTACATTTTTATACTGGATGCTTTCACATTGAGCCATTTGATTTATTTTGTAGGTGGAATCATTGAAGGTCTTTTTTGAACAAAGGAATAACATGATCAAACACTTTTACCAAAAAATATTAATTTGGTAAGGAATGAATCAAAGGGGAGAGATTCTGGAGATAAGAAAACTACTTATAAAATTCAACATTACCAGGCGAGAAATAATATGGATTTAGAGTAGGGTAGAGTAAAGGAAGTGGAATAGAAGGGGCTGATGAGATGAGAAACAATTTGGGAGCAGACTCAATTAACAGAACTTACAAGTGGAACTGATTGCAGTCAGTCAGTGGAGTTGAAGAAGTGGTCAAAGGTTATTTCTGAGATTTTGAATCTGGAAGCAAGGATGCTGTAAAAGGGATGTGGAGTACAGAAAATGAGATCATTTGGGGCAAGAGGAAGTAGGATAGATTAATAGATTTATTTTACAACAAGGTGAATTATATTTAACACATCTGAATCATACACTTAAATGATTGAGATGGTAAATTTTATGTTATGTGTGTTTTTTTAACCATAGTTTTAAAAAAGAGGAAATAGAATAAAGGAAAGTAATAAAGGCAAGGTATTCTGTGTCAGCAACAGCAATCTGCTAAAGGACAGGATGGAAAGAAAGAAGAATGCCTTAGTCTGGTGAATTGTAGGACAAGTCAGGGAGACAAATGGCAGCCATTCAGCCCAAATCCTACAAGAGTGAAACATGATGTCTAGAAACCACACGAGCCTGTCCACAGGCGGGCCCTCCAGCAAACTCGGGAATCTCATTTTCCTCCGGACCCTTAAAGATATATGGTTTATGTTTTTTTTTTAAAAAAAATGAGCACCAAGTACTACACAAAGTGTCTCTACCCAACTGCTCATACCTTCGCTACTGTGCGAGGGGAGGAATGATTAAGTCATGCCTCACCCCGATTTAAAAATGGCTACTTGTCAGACCATTGTCTTTACTGTGTTGTCACCTGGGTTTTCTGAGCACCATCCTGGATGGATCCCTTGAAAGTGTTTTATTGGTGTGCTTCCCACCATTGTGGCCATCTCGTCCTCATCACTCATTCCCTAGTCTTTTTTTTTTTTTCTTCCTCGCCTTATTTGAATTACTGTTGACAGATATAATTGTAAGGTATTTTACATATAAATTCTGTTGATTTGATAATATGTATGCTTGTGAAAGTCTTTCTCCCATCTAGTTAATTAACACATCTATCACCCCACATATTTACCTTTTGGGGTAATGAGAACATTTAAGTTCTACTCTCTTAGCAAATTTGAATTATACGACACAGTGTTATCAACTTCTGCTCCTCTTCAGTTTCCCATCCTATTTTTCCAAACAGCTACTGATTTGCTTTCTATCACTACAGTTTGCATTTTCTAGAATGTTGTGTAAATGGATTGTACAGTGTGTACTCTTTTTGTCTGGGTTATTTCACTCAGCTTACTACGTTAAGCACCCAGTAATAACCAGTGACTAACACTATATTTCCCATCCTGAAGACAAAACAGGTTGGGCACTTAATGTGTTAATGTTTTTGAGATTCTTCCATGTTGCTCATTTATCAACAGCCCAACTCTTTAAAAATAAAAAATAAAAGCATATTTATTTATTTCAGAGAGGAAGAAAGAGGGAGAGAGAGAGATGACAGAGAATCATTGATCAGCTGCCTCCTATACAGGGAATCGAGCCTGCAATCCGGGTATGTGCCCTGAACAGGAATTGAAGCATGACCTCCTGGTTCATAGATTGAAGCTCAACCACTGATCCGCGCCAACTGCAGCCCAACTCTTTTTATTGCTGAGCAGTATTCCATTGTATGAATATACCACATTTTGTTTACACATTCACCTGTTGATGGTCAGATGTATTATTCCCAGGTTTTAGCTATTACAAAGAAAGCTGCTATGAACATTAGGTCTAAGACATGCATTTTCATTTATTTTAGGTAAATACTTAGGAATGGGATGGCAGTTCATGTGGAAGATGTATTCTTTTTTTTTTAAAATATATTTTATTGATTTTGTACAGAGAGGAAGGGAGAGAGATAGAGAGTTAGAAACATCGATGAGAGAGAGTCATCGATCAGTTGCCTCCTGCACACCCCCTACTGGGGATATGCCCGCAACCAAGGTACATGCCCTTGACCGGAATCGAACCCTGGTCCCTTCAGTCCCCAAGCCGATGCTCTATCCATTGAGCCAAACCGGTCCCAGCTATTCTTAATATTTTAAGAAACTGCCAAACTTTTCCAAAGTAGTTATAGCATTTTTACATTTCTACCAGCTATCTGGGACACTGACAACACCAAATGCTGGTGCTGGTGGAGTTGCAAAATGGTACAGCCTCTTTGGATGACAATGTGGCAATTCCTCACAAAACTAAACATACCCTTACCACACAGCCCAGCAATCCTGCTTCTTAACATTTAACCAAAGGCATTAAAAACTTGTATTCATACAAAACCTGCACCTGGATGTTGATAGCAGCTTTCTGCATCATTGCCAACATTTGGAAGCGACCAAGATGTCCTTCAGGAGGTGAATAGATAAACCTCAGAGCCTGCAGACAGTGGAATATTGTCCAGCTATAAAAAGAAATGAGTTATCAAGTCATTAAAGAACACGAAGGAAACTTAAATGCATATTCCATACTGAAAAGGGGATGTGATCTGAAAATGGTGCAGACTGTATGATTCAAACTATAGGACACTCTTCAAAAGGCAAAAAAACTATGGAGACTAAGATCAGTGGTATCCATGGACTGGGTGAATAGGTAGAACTCACAGGATTTTTAGGACAGGGACACTACTCTAGATGGTGCTGTAATGATGAATAATGTCATTATACATGTGTCTAAACACATAGAATGTTCAACCCCAAGAGTGAACCCTAATGGGAACTATGGATTTGGGGTGATTACCATGTGCCAATGTAGGTTCATCAGTTGTAACAAATGCACCCCTGCAGTGGGGAATGTTGATCATGGAAGAGGCTAGGCATGTGTTGAGACATAGTGTGTGTGGGAAATCTCTGTACCTTTCTTGTAATTTTGTTGTAAATCTAAGTGCTTTAAAACAATAGTCTTTTTTTAAAATATATTTTATTGATTTTTTACAGACAGGAAGGGAGAGGGATAGTTAGAAACATCGATGAGAGAGAAACATTGGTCAGCTGCCTCCTGCACACCCCCTACTGGGGATGTGCCCGCCACCAAGGTACATGCCCTTGACGGGAATCAAACTTGGGACCCTTGAGTCTGCAGGCCAACGCTCTATTTACTGAGCCAAACCGGTTTTGGCTAAAACAATAGTCTTTTAAAACAAATCATCTACATTAAAAATACTAGAAGCTAGCCTATGTTGGTATTAGAAGACATGAGTAGAAATGAATTTTTTTTTAAATGAGGGCTTCCCAAATTCTGTAAGCTTTAGGATCCATAAAAATCTGGATCAGACCAAGATAATGGGGATCTCAACGACCCAAAATATGCTGGTCCACATGACTTTTTAGCAGAGTATTCCTGTACCGAGCCAGGATGCCTTCCCTAGGAAAGGGAGATTAGTGAAACAACTACAATAGAATTGAATGACCTTTTAATCTTTTTCGATTTTAATTAAACTAAAAAGTTAAAAACTATTTTAAAATGTATGTTCCCAATATAGTTGGGATCTCTCCCAACAATGAGAGTATAGACATCTCATTATCCATAATCTGGGTGTTCTTCTTTTAAGTTCAATATTTGACAGTTTCTGTTTAATCTGTTTGATTTCTTTGGGGTTTTTACATTTTCTTTTTTACCCACCTTCTATTTCTCATAAGGTGTTATCAGTTGTATTTATTGGACTTAACCTGGATTCTTTCCTATTGTTTATTGTGATGTGCTATTGAATTTCCTAAAGTTTTAGGATACATGATTGTGGTGTTTTAAAAGATGGTGGCTTGCTTTCTGCAACTTCCTACCATTGTTTTTTCCCCCCACTTAATCCAGACTTTCTTTTTCCTTGTCTCTGTTGTCCTAATCCTGCATAGTTATGATTCTACACCCAGAAGTTTCTCATCAGTGTGTGGTCATGCCCTGGGGTGGACCCCTGGTTGGTCAGTTTCAAGAGTTTTTAGAAGAAAAAAAAACCATAAAAACAAAACAAAAAAAAGTTTATAGGAGCTACTTTGCCCTAGCCACTTCAGATTTTAGCATGGGCCTGTGCATTCATCCACTAATAGGATTAAGCCAAACTCCTCCAGTTTAATCTCTTGTACTTAAATTGACTCACCTCACTTTCCTATTGGCTATTTGGGGGTTTTCCAGTTTGGAGGTCTGTCTGATATCCTGTAGCTTCCTCTGCTTTCTCCCACACAGATGCTGACATTATACAGATGTGGCTATTGGTGATTTGGTCTCACCTTGTGTATGGGGTTCACCGAGATACCTCGCATCACCTGGTTTTTGCAAAATGTGGTCCACAAATGTTGGTTTTGCTATTTGCTGCTCTCTTGGTTTTTATGTGGGGATTCAAAGAGGTTAAATAACTATACTATCATCACTGCCAGCTATCTGATATCTGTATGTTATTTTTTGGGAGGAAAGTACAAAAATTATCCACTCTAATTGTTCAAAAAAATTTAGAGATATATAAAATGAGAATGTTTTCTTCTTCCCAGTTCCATTCTTCAGCAGTATTTACTGTTAAGAGGCTGGTGTGGCTCTGTGACTGAGCATTGACCCATGAACCAGGATGTCATGGTTCAATTTCTGATTGTGGGTTCAATCCCCAGTAAAGAGTGTGAAGGAGGTAGCCAATAAATATTCTCTCTAATCATTGATGTTCTTATCTCTATTTCTCTGTACTTTCCTCTCTCTGAAATCTATAAAAACATATTTTTAAAAAGAGGTATATATCCACACACACACACACACACACACATACACACACATACTGAGAGGCCAGATTATTATGATCTCTGAACGCATAATAATCTGGCCGCTTGGTGTATATCCTATATAATAAAAGGCTAATATGCAAATTGTCCCTTCGACTAGGAGTTTGACCAACAGGCAGGCCAGCCAACTACCCATGTCCCCTCCCCTTGGCCAGGCTGGCCAGACCCCACCCATGCATGAATTCATGAAATGGGCTTATATATATATATATATATATATATATATATATTTTTTTTTTTTTTTCTTTCCCTAACTGGGTTGTTGATAAGTACATAGAAGGGAGACAGTGAGGTCTGGACTAGGGAATTATGAATTTATGGAGTCATAAGTTCTTTGCCCAAATGAATAGGAGAAAACACTGAACATAGGTGTGATTAGTAAGCTCCTTAGATGGAACTTACTCAATAAATTGTGCTTTCATTTCCTAGAGAACTCACTGACAAAGAATAGATTCTCACTACATTTGTTGTTGTTGAATTGAGAAATGGAGGCTGAGTTTGCTGAATCCTGCTGGGACTCAGTCCCTTTAAAACATTTTTCCCCTTCCAATAATCTATAAAAGATTCACCAGTGGTTTTCGGGAGAGCTTTAAAAACAAAAGAGTTTTGCCGAAACTGGTTTGGCTCAGTGGATAGAGCGTCAGTCTGCGGGCTAAAGGGTCCCAGGTTCCATTCCAGTCAGGGGCATGCACCTTGGTTGCAGGCACGTCCCCAGTGGGGGGTGTGCAAGAGGCAGCTGATCGATGATTCTCTCTCGTCAATGTTTCTAACTCTCTATTCCTCTCTCTTCCTTTCTGTAAAAAATCAATAAAATATATAAAAACAAACAAACAAAAAAGAGTTTTGGTTTTTTTTAATTGATTTCAGCGAGAGGAAGGCAGAGATAGAAACACCAATGATGAGAGAGAATCGTTGATTGGCTGTTCGCTGCACTCCTCCTAACTGGGGATTGAGTCTGCAACCCAGGCATATGCTCATGTGTCCCAGCCCAGAATCCAGGGGTGACCTCCTGGTTTATGAGTTGACACGCAACCACTGAGCACCGGCCAGGCACAGGAGAGCTTTTGAAAAAAGACAAATGACTAGGCCCCTTTCAAATTTTTGAATTAGTTTCTTGGGATAGACTCTATATACATCTGTATCTTTAAAACAGTTTCCTTGGTGATTTTGTAGGTAACCAGGTTTGGGAACTATTGAATTAAATGATCCCAAATGAAACTCTTGGGGTGGGGTAACGTTCCTAATTGCAATGGGTCTGGTTTGGGTTGGTAAGGAAGCCCAATCTGGCCAGAAGAGCCTGCTTTCTTCTTTAACCTCTCCTTGCTCCTAATTCTTTTGTGCCCCTACCCTGCATATCTCTCCTTGCTGTCACGTTGTCTTTTTCATGCTCAACTGGCTGTTCTAGTAAACGACACTTAGAACAGCTGCGCCACATTGTGGAGAGAAACAATATAGTGCTAGAAAAAGTACAGGACACTGTCCCAATACATCACGGGCGCTGCAGTTTCCACTTTTTCCTGAAGAGGGAACCATTTCCCTGCATTTTTAAAACAAGGACCTTTTTTTTTTTTTTCCCTTTCCTGCCTGTATGATCTTAGCAAACATCTCCTGGGAGAAGGCATGGGGTGGAACATCCTTGCCAGATCAGAAATCAAAAACCAACATGTTGTAAAACTAGAATAAATGGAGAAAGAGGCCAAGCAGGCACAAGCCTTCTGTGGAAGTTAAGTCAATCTCTGAGACAGTCTGGATCAGGGTAAAGAATATATAGGTGGTCCCCCAAGTCAAAGTGTGATTTTATAAAGACATGTTTATGTGGGGTAGTATCTGCTTCACTTATGTCTTTAAAAGTTTTATTTTATTCAGAGGGTACACATGAGTCAGGCATTAATTAATAGATCCGGCCTCTTGTCTGGTGATATTTCTACCCAATGACACAGAGGCTTATGTTGGTGGAGCAGGTTGGGTCACTATAGTGTTGTTCTGATTATGCATACTTTTTTTTTTAATTGGGGGAGAACATGAATACAGTCACCACCACCAAAATTATGCAGTTGATTTTCCCACATTTGAGGAAATTGCAGGAGTCAGCATACCTGGAGGGTAATGTGTACGCTTCACCCTGGGAAAATCACCTTCCTGATCATGGTATATCTCCCCTGCCAAGTATAACCATGTATCTTTTGATTAAGTCCCACCTGGCTAAGCGTCACTGTTTCTCTCTCTCTCTCTCTCTCTCTCTCTCTCTCTCTCTCTCTCTCTCTCTCACACACACACACACACACACACACACACACACATACACACACACTTTTTGTTATTTGTACCTGGACATTTTTTCAATGGTCTAATCATATTTAGGGATTGAGCTAAATTAGCACAGTTATAAAGAGAATATCTTAAAATTCACATAAATCCACTAGTCTGCTTGGTTGTATTCTCTTCTTGTTTTCCAATAGTTGCATGCATACTTCAAAATAGGCCTTCTAGCGATCACCTAGAAGGATGTACAACTCTGCAGATTTGCATTCAGTTTCCTGGCAGAAGATGGTATGGTTTTGTTTCTCTGCAAGCTACTTGGTTTTCCCCTGAAATGGGGTTATACTTGTTGCCAAGATCACATGGTTTAATGTCATGGTTTTGTTTGTTCAATTGTGTTTGCTCTCTCTCCCACTGGGCAGTAAGCCCTTTGACTGCAGGCTCCATGCCTGGATCTCTTACTTCCCTTGTAGACTCACCTCCCATGTGGTTGGGCATGCACTAGTTGCTCAGTACAAATGGTTACGTGGACAGGTTGAATAATGAGGAAAGGTGTATTAAAAGGAGAACTAGGAGAGAGAAAAACAGAAAGGGATTTTAAAAAAATGTTTCTGAAAGACTGACTTAACTGACCAATGAAAGGAAGAGATTGCAAAAGTGGAAATGGAAAAGAAAGTCTAATTGAAGGCAATGGGAATAGAGGAAATAAAATTCTAGTTTTTTTTCAAAACATGGAAATATTATTGAGGATAATAACTTCTGAGGAGATATCGTGGTAAGTGTAGGAAGAACTAAAAATGTTCTTGCTGATTGAAGACAAAAATAAATGCTATAAGGCTATCCTGTGAAAGAAATTTGTAATTTTGCAATGAGTTCAGGTTGGTGAATGAGTCTACAGATTTAATACAATAGGCCAAGCTTAAAATCCTTCCTGGATGCTAGAATAAAAAATTGAATACCTAAAATTTAAAGTTTTAAATATTTTTTTATTATTCTGTAGTGTTGAGCCAGTTTAAGTGTCCACAAAGATTTCAAAGAATTCTACTTTGGCTTCTTAGGGACCGTGGATAAAAGAGCATCGCCTAACATTCCCGACACTCAGTCTCCTCAGTGGGGCACATTTTCCAGAGCCCCTTATTTAGTATATTTTAATGCTTATGGATATAATCTAGAAAGGATTAAGACTTGCCCAAATGAGAGCTTATTTGGAAATAGATGTTTTAATTTCTTTTTTCCAGTTGCTTTTAATTGCCCATATACTCAATAAAATACCATCTGTAATATTTTATTTTATTTTTTTCCATCTGTAATATTTTAAAGCAAAACTCAGAATTGTATTATTTCACTTACATCTATTTTTAAAAATTTTTTATAATGGGGTAGGCAGGAGTGCATGTTCTTCCTTTGAGGATGATCCTTTCAGGGTTTTCCTAACCAGATCATTGACTACTGACTCCTTTATCCCTGCCTCTTTAATAAAACTGTTCTCAAACTTCAGTTTATAACTCTTTAAATGTCTTCTAAGCTTAGCTGTCGTCTCCTTAAAATGTCCTTTTCTCCTGAACACCTACCCCTTTAAAAGTCTTCAGTCTGGCCCTAGCTGGTTAGAATGTGGGCCCCATACACAAAAGGGTGGTGGATTTGATTCCTGGTTAAGGGCACATACTAGCTTGTAGGTTCAATCTCTCTCTCCCTCTCTTTCCCTCTCTCCCACTCTCGCTTTCTTCATCCCTCCTTCCCTCCCTTCCATTTTCTCTTTCTCCCTTTGTCCTCCTTCCCTCCCTTCCATTCTCTCTCTTAAAAATAAAAGAATGAAAAAAATATCCTCAGGTGAAGATTAAAAAACAAACAAAAGAAGTTTTCAATATGCAAAGGTCCTTTCCTCAAGTATCTGCTCTGTCTTGGATATCTGCACTTTTAAATCTCTTTTCTTTGGGATACCTTTCCCTTAAATTTATCTACCTTATCCTGGGCTTTAGACCCTTTATTTTTTCAAATAAAACTCAAAATTTTATCACTTTACTTGTATCTATTTCTTACTTAAATAATTGCTTTTCTGTCTCTGAAGTGAGGGTTTTGATGGAAGCATTTTATATTGTTTGAGGGATAGATAATGCATGGACTTTAGTAATATAAACGTGAAATGGCTGGGATGTGGATCTGTGACTTGGTTGTAAAAAAGAATACATAAGCCTAAAAACAGTAAAATCTTAGAGTAGAGCTCACTGGTTAATTGGGTTTCTGATTAACTGTGGGTTAATGAGAAGACACTTAGTGTTTGAAATCTCTCTAAATCACCTCAGTGCATTTTCTTGCTTTAATAAGTACTCTAATGAACATAATTAGATCTTCTCTCACCTAGTCAGCATTCTGCAATGCCTTGGGATCATTAATCTGAACATAATATATAATTCTATACTATATTGTAGCTACAAAAGGTATAGGAGTTTAAGATGACTCCTGAACATTTCTATAGTTTTAAAAGTTAAATCTCTATTTAAAATAGAGTGACCTGTGCATTCCACTCTATGTAAATTTGTCTTAATTAATTAATAAGTCAATGCATATTACGTATCATAACTCATAGACTATTCAATTCATAAGAGACTTTTGAGGTTACGAAATTCAATGCCATTATTTAACAGGTAAGAAACCAAGGCCCAGAAAGTAATAAGCTCCACTACAGTGCCCCTTGATTGGAAAACCAATGGCCCTGGGGCTCCTCTGTGCTCCAACTTTCAAAAGATTTGGGATTCTTGCCGAGACTGGTTTGGCTCAATGGATAGAGCGTCGGCTTGGGGACTGAAGGGTCCCAGGTTCGATTCCGGTCAAGGGCATGTACCTTGGTTGCGGGCATATCCCCAGTAGGGGGTGTGCAAGAGGCAGCTGATCGATGACTCTCTCATCAATGTTTCTAACTCTCTATCTCTCTCCCTTCCTCTCTGTACAAAATCAATAAAAAATAAATAAATAAATAAAAGATTTGGGATTCTTGTCTCTTGTCTCCCTTCTTCCATAAAAGTGGAGTCCATTCTCAAAACTGGTTATTTGGAATGTTTGATTAAATGAATGTAAGCTCCCTAGGGCAATACATTTTATTTGTGTGATTCACATCTAGAACTACGCCAGTCTCTTAAAAGGCTCTCAGTAAATGTTTGTTGAATGAAAGAATAAATGAAATTGAAATATTTATTATACATAAGATAACTTGATTTCAAGCTCATGGGCTACATATTGCTCTATGTTAATCTACTCAGTTTTCATCAAGTATCCAGATTACAGGTTAGAATTATTATGGTCAAAACTTTGAGTTCATAACTAGAAAATAAAAGTAAAAGGATAAATATTAAATAACTGTTATGGTAAACCATTGTGAACTTTTGTCTTACTTTAGGCATCTCAGTTTCAAATACCAATTGTTTGAAGTGAGGAACCCAGACATTAAATTGTAAAATGCTCTTTAGTCAAATGAACCAACAAAATAGAAAATGTCACAACTCAGCTTTGCAATGCTGTTTGTTATACACAAATTCTATATAATATTTAATACACCTCTTCAAACAAGGCCAAAAAAAGCCATCAAAACTAGAGAGAATAAAAATGTCTGGGACCCTGGACCCTGTATTTATTAATCCTCACCCGAGTATATTTTTCCATTGATTTCCTTGTTGTTGTTGAGAGAGTGGAAGAGAGAGGGAGAGAAGAGAGAGAGAAACAAAGATGTGAGAGAGACACCTTGATTGGTTGCCTCCTGCATGACGAGCCTGCAAAAAAAGTGCCCTTGACCAGAATTGAACCCATAATCCTTCAATCTGTGGGGCTGATGCTCTATCCACTGAGCCAAACCAGCATGGCCTATACCCTGTACTTATTATCAGATATGCCCTTTGACTCTCAAAATTGGGGGTGGGGGGGTTGCTTAAATCATCTGATGAGTGCATTAGTATTAAGAAATACCTCGGAAACAAACCCAAGAAAGATGAATTGCAAAAGCCCTCCACTTAAGGACCAGTTTAAAATTTAGCAGCGTAAACATCTAAGGTTATGCATACACAGGTGTATTTGGACTTGGAGTCGTGGTTTCAATAAGGCAAAATGAGAAGATGGTACTTATCTACCAAAGTAGACCCAGTGTCTTATTATTACTTTTTTATTCCAGGAAATGCTTTAAGTCACCATAATTCTTTAAATTTCTCTTTTCTTGAAACACCACTAAACCATTAAGTTGAGGATCAGGTCTAATTCACATTTGTGTCTGCAGTACTTGGCATAATGGTGGAAAATGAAAGGAACTTTAGCAGTATTAGTTGAATGAATGAAAGTTAGGGATAGACTAACGATATAACGATAGATGGAATACTTAACTAGAGTTGAAGAGATGGGCAAAAATGAAATGAAATAAAGACATCTTTTTGGAGCTTCAATCCTGAGTATTTCTGAGCTTGCCTTAGTCGCCATTATCTGGAATGTCCACTGGGAACAGAGTTTTGTAACACACACACACACACACACACACACACACACACACACACACACATTTGATTTTGCCTAAATACATTGAAAGGACAGCATTCCTACTTCTTTATTTCCACTTCTACCTACTTCCTGAACTAGCCCTCCTATTAATAGGAGTTTTATGTGCCATGAAATATTGCTTTCTGGGTAGAAATTTGACTTTCTACACTCAGATTTCTATTCAAATTAACTTTAACCTATTTTGAACAAGAAATTACGTGGTAGGAGCGACCACACGGTTGTGAGAATGATTGGACATAGAGAATGCAGAGAAGCGGAGAGGCTTCCCTCCCCCTTAAGTTAGGAAGATAGCAGCCTGCGGGACTCAACGGGCTGAGCACTGAGCTCATCCGCCAACGTGGATGGAGCGTGCAGCGTCCTCGCTGACGTGCTAGTAGAATCCAAGGTCCTCGAAGTCAGGGCTGCTGTGAGGATCTGCTTTTCTGTGCTACGGCGTGAAACAGCATTTCTCAGGCCAGTTTGTCCTGATCTCATAATTCTGGAAATTTCAAGATCAGGGATGGAACCTGTACTTGATCTTTCCATTTTTCTAGGTAGCAAAGGGACTGAATGTATAAACCTCCAATAGTAAATGTCAGTTTCTGTTAACTTTTAATGTCTTAACCCTTAGGAAAGGAAGTGTCTTCTTGTATTTTTGTCGTTGATTTTAAGCATTTCACATAAATGGTTTTATTAGTTCTCTGGGCATCCCTATAATGCAGGGGTGATAGGGGAAGAGCGATGATACGCAACAAATCAAATTCCTGAACAGCAACAACAAAAAGGTTAGTTCTCAGCTAAGAGAGGTTTGGTTGTTCTTATTTATTTTTTATTTTATTTTATTTTTTGGTGTGTGTGTGTGTGTGTGTGTGTGTGTGTGTGTGTGCGCGCGCGCGCGCGCGTGCTCTTTACTGGATAACGTCTTTGTAGAGCAGAGGTTGAAAGCTTAAAGAAATGCTCTAAAATTTCCCAAAAACGCTTTATCTTGATGCTGTTTGAATGAGGAACGTAAGGAAATCTGTGAAAGGTGTTCTATTGTTAACTAACTTGTGACTTTCTTTGACGCTGAAGCCAGGCAAAATGATGAAATAATCAGAGTTATCTACCTGAATCTCCTCTCATTTCTATTCACCCTGGAGACCGCCTCCTTAACCCTGGACCTCCGGGTTATTGCCTCAAGGGCTAGTCTGCACTCCCACTGTGCTCCCTCTTTTAAAAAATATCCAAGCCCTTTGTTTTATCCTCTTTGGATCATCAGTTGTTTTCAAGAATGGCAGTTCCCTAATTTGATAAATTAATTAATGCTCTGACATTTGCTAAATCCATTTTCTTTTTCCACTTTCTCCTTAATTCACCCTGGCTTTTGTCCATCACTGTGTTGAAACTAAATTGTGTTACCTCCATTGTTTGAGTTAGAAGCATGGGACACCATTGATTCCTTCCTTCTTAAACATTCTTCCCTTAAACCTCATTTCCTTTTCTTTTGGATTTCCTCCTACCCATGGCCTCTAGACATTCCTCAGTCTCCTTTGTTGGCTGCTGCTCCTCTGCGCAACCCTTAAATGTTACCTCCCCCAAGTGCTCTCTGAGGTCTTTTTTTTATTCTAAACCTTCTAATTAGACCATCTCATATAGTCTATGACTCTGACTGCTTTTCTTATGCCCACCTCTCTCTCCCGAGGTTGAGACTTGCCCATAACCTGAATTTAGTCATGAGGAAATTGTAGAGGAACCCAAATTGAGTGACAGGGCACATGCCTGGGTTTCAGGCTCGATTCCCAGTAGGGAGCAGGTAGGAGATAGCCAATCAATGATTCTCTCTCATAATTGATGTTCTATCTCTCTCTCCCTCTCCCTTCCTCTCTGAAATCAATAAAAATATAAAGAAAGACTTCCTGAAAGCTGTGTCCCAGTCTTTTTTTAAAAAAATATCTTTATTGTTGAAAGTATTACAGATGCTCCCTATTTCCCCCATTGACCCCCTCCACCCCATCCCCACCCAAGACATTTCACACACTGTTGTCTGTGTGCATGAGTTTTCTCGACTTCCCAAAATGTGACAAAGCATGTGAATTTTAGGGTACATAGAAGGGGAGAGTGGAGTTATGACAGCTCAATGGGAAATGTGTTTTATAGCAGATATCTGGGACCTTGAGATAGCCCTCAAGTCACACTGTAGCGGCACTACCTACCTATACTCTTTGGTGAAAGTAATAGAGGCAAAATGGTGATAGATTTGACCCTGAAATTTTTGAATTCTAGCTCAGCAAATCATTTGCCATATTGCCTAGAGACATCTTACTTTGTTTTTCCACAGTAAATGAATATCACAATACAAGTTTATCTGGTCAATGAGGAAAAATAACATTAAAAAATCGTATAAGAAATAAACCTTTATTGTTTTCAGATGCAAAAGAAACATTTTTCCATGTCGAAATAACATTAATTCAGATTATTTCCATCATCTCCATAATGAAAGCATATCAGAATTGCTGTTTCTCTTTTCCTTCCTGTACCTTTTCCCCTCCCCTCCCATCTCCTCCTCTTGATGAATAATTTCAGTCCAAAGCCAGTAGGTAAGCAAAGACCTAGAACCCCAGCATTTCTTGCCCAAATGACCCCCGAGCCCACTTCCAGAGGCAGTGTGGGCCTCTTCCCTGGGCCTGTCCTCCAAGGGTGGACAGTGCCCCCTCTGCACACATCGTGTGGCTGCTTGAAGGGTGTGTGACTGAGCTGGAACATATGAGTTAGAAGGTTCACCTGACTGAGCATGAGGGGAGAGGAGGGCGCTAGAGCCTGGTGGGAGCCAGCTTTTCCCACGCTCTCTAGTGTGGAACTCCGAGCCCTCTGAGGATTCTAAATTTCAATTCTAGCCTTTGAGGTTATAAAGGCATATGTGTCAATGCAAAAGGAAAGGCCACGTCTTTACCCTATGTTACTTGACAGTTTGTTCATTTTAAATAGTTAACGAGTACGTGGGCCTTCGTTTGTGCTCTTGTCATAGCTTTGCAAAGGATAAGGGCAAACCTGTTGACATCCTCCTGGTAACCTTTCTTTCTACCTTATTGCCTTTTGAAAAAACATCACCACAGGAAGGTTTAGTTTTAAAGCCCTCTGAACCTGTCTGTACTTTCTCCCGGAGTCTTAGGCTGCTGCCAACATCCCATAAGCCACGGCAGCTCAGGGGTAATTCAGCTGTGGAAAAACCCTGCCAGGCAGCCGCTTCAGAGAAGCCAAAGATCAGGGAGGAGATGGCCTGACCCCGTTAGATGAGCCGCAGCTCCCTCTAACATTTCAGGCTGAGCATGTCGCTGCCCTCACTCTCCTCAGAACAAACCCAACTGCTCTTGTATGTAACTTCCAGACGATTTACCTTGTTCTCCAAAAGCAGAGCTATGCTCACTCTACCTAAGGCTTGTGTTTTCAAACCGGCCTAAGGCGGTATTTTTGTAAAAGAGTTTGCATTTGAAACGACTCTGATTCTCTCTCTTTTCTTTCCTTCTCTCCTATTTCCCCGAAGACAGAGTACATAGACAGTTGTTCCCAGAAAATAAGTTATTGTCAGTTTATTTTGTCCTGGAAAGAAAGCAAACTTTCTATAGGGAAGAACGCAGGCTCAAAACATGGACTTTTCATCTCGATCCTCAGAGGGTCTCATCATGCACCCTTAAGAAAATTCTGTAGATTTTTTTTTTAAGCAATAATTGTGCTTCCAATAAACTTCATTAGCTATGACACTGCCACTGCGCAAGCTTGTAGCTCTCCTTCTTGTCCTCTAGCTACACAGAGCTGGCCCTTCTCTCCCGCTGCCTGGAGGAAGTGGCTCTCTGCACCCACTGATTAAGGAGAGGAAAGTACAGAACGTCATGTGAACATGTTTTATTCATGAAGAACAGTATGAAAGCAGAGTACAGTGAAGAAGGAACCGTTGGTCACAGAGAGTGCTTTTCTCCGGCCACACCCACGTCCTGACAACAATCTCGGCCAGTTGTGTTTTCTCTGATTACAAAGAGGGAAAAGACAAAAAGCTCTGGCTGCACCCGAGTCCCACTTCACATAAAAGGGACGTTTTCGGAGGCAAGACGCACGGGGGAGCGAGACCAGGGGCATCACAGAGACAGAGGTCCCTGCCTGTCCTAAGATGCAGGGATTTTAATTCTTTGGGAGTAGGGATGCTCAGCCTAACAGGAGAACTTTTCTGTGTTAGTGGCAAAATTCTGGCCTCGCCCAGTCCGTCGGAGGTTGAATTTGATACTTTATCTTAATCTGGGCTTACGTCAGTTGTGGCTTTACAGAATTACAAGTGCAGAATTTTAAGAAAATGTATTAGCTTTGTTGCATAAATACAAGAGATAGGGAGCTAAGGAAAAAAAAAAATGTGTGCTTGTGTAGTGCTGTGTTTTTAAGTGTTCTGAGTCTTAATCCTCCCCCCACCCCAAGCAAATATCAATATCGCTTTCCCCACCTCAGCTCCTCCCCCCCCCCCCAAAAAAAGAGATAGGAACATATCTTTTACTGGAATTGAAAAAATGTGAAAAACCATTTTTCCTTTTATCGGATCACTCACTTAATTACCAGGATTAGAGAAAGAAATACAGATTTCCAAAACTAAAGGTAATTGAAGGTAAGCCTTTCGGTGTTCTACCAAGAACAGGGCTATGAGGGGCCCGGCTGGTGTCTATCTCTTCCCAGACAGAAGGTGGAGTGGGATAAATAGGCTAAGCACTGACAGAAGTTTATGTTCACAGAAGGGAAAGGAAGAACAACACAGAAGCAGAGGCAGCTCCATTCATTCCTGCCCTAGTGGTCATCTGCCCTCTAGTGGGCACCAGCTTATCACCACTCAATCTTAGAGCCTATACCTGTCTGGAGAGCCTCACCTTTATCCTCTTTATTCCACACTACATCCTTATAAAGTCCCTTATTGACTAAAACGTTGTGAAGAGGTTCACGTGCTTCACACAAGCCCGGAAAGGGACAGAAGTCTTAAACTCACCTTGAAGTTTGGGAAAATAATTTGTAGACTAGGGGCCCAGTGCACCTTGAAACAAACTGTGGGCCTTGAGGCTGCAGGAGTGAGTCTTGGCTCATCCTTCGTGCCCCTGCCAGGCCCGTCCTGGTCCCCTCTCTGCTGGCAGCCCTGCTCCTGCTGCTGCCACTCCCATGCTCTGTGCCAGCCTTGCTCACACCTACTGACAACATGGAGCAATTAGGGCCGGCGCCAGCAGTGGGTGCAAGTGGGGCCAGCTCCGTCAGCGGGTGCAAGTGGTGGCCACGATTGCCTCTCAGGAGCAGAGGGAAGTAGAGAAGCCCATAGGTACATTTGGGGCCAGCACCGACTGCTTGCACCCACTGATGGCACTGAGTGATCAGGGCTGGCACTGATCAGCAGCGGGTGTGAGTGCCAGGTGGGACAGTGGTGCATAGGAGCAAAAAATTTTCAGTAATCACCAGAGGCTCTCCCCAGTGACAGCAGCCAGTACCCGCCTTGGTCTAGCACCCCTGCTCACCTGCTCCACCATCCCGCTGGAGCTGATGCCCGCCATGTTTGGCACTCTGCCACCTGCTGCCAATGCCCACCATGTTCCACAGCTGCCCCCTGGTAGTCAGCACACATCATAGTGACCGGTTGTTCAGTTGTTACAATGTTCTGTGTATTTCCATATTAGGGATATATATATATATACCAGAGGCCTGGTGCATAAAATTTGTGCACTGGACGGGGGTGTCCCACAGCCTGGCCTGTGTCCCTCACAGTTGGGACCCCTCACTCCTTACCACCCACCTGCTCACTGCTCCTTAGCGCTGCTGTGGAGGTAGGAGAGGCTCCCACCACCGCCACTGCACTCACCAGCCGTGAGCCCGACTTCTGCCTGAGCCGCACTCTCCCTGTGGGAGCACACTGACCACCAGGGGCAACTCCTGCATTGAGCATATGTCCCCTGATGGCCAATGCTCATCATAGCGACCGGTCGTTCTGGTCGTTCTGCCATAACGGTTGCTTAGGCTTTTAATATATAGGTAGATAATGTATACTGGTCCTCCCTCACCAGAATGAAATGAGGAAATTCCTGTGTGTTTCCTGATGATCCCTGTAACTAAATCATTGGGGGGGGAAATAGCTCTTTCTGTGAAATGTTTAAAAAAATATATACTGCAGTTGTTATTGCAAATGTCTTAATGAAAAGAATCTTTTCTTTCCTCCAATCTCCCATCTTGGTCCTAAGAATAGGTACAAATGGATTTCCCTCATGAAGGAAAACTACGACTTTTTGCTATGATATGCAAGTACTCACCGATTATCTTCCTTAATGAAAGATCACCGTTTTCCATTGTGATTCTTCATAAAGTCTCCTAGGGTACTTGTGTTAGTAGATTTTCTTTCTTTTTAAAAAAATATATTTTATTTATTTCTTACAGAGAGGAATGGAGAGGGATGGAGAGTTAAAAACATTGATGAGAGAGAAACACTGATCAGTTGCCTCCTGCACACCCCCCACTGGGGATGTGCCCACAACCAAGGTACATGCCCTTGACTGGAATCGAACCTGGGACCCTTCAGTCCCCTGGCCGACACTCTATCTGCTGAGCCAAACCAGTTAGGATGTGTTAGTAAATTTTCATTCCAAACCCAACTTCCACAGATATAACCACATGGCTAGTGTGGCTTGGCTGGAAAGAACTTAAGGGATATCTTTGGTATCTGCTCTATCTCTCTGCCAACCTAAAATCTGGGAAGTTTGTAGGTTAGTTTTTAACAAAGAGGGTTTATAAGACAACAGGAAAATATTTTACCTAAGTTTATATAGCTTTCTGATTTCAGAATGCTATATAAATTAGATAGTATCATTAAGTGGATATAGGTAAAAAGCTATGAATAAAAATTATTTCATACAGGTCTGTTTGAACCACGTCCTGCATGGCCAGGGGGTGAACCTGAGGAGAGGTGGTGAAGAATTAAAGAAGACAGACAAGAGAATACAGCGGGGACCAGGTGGATCACTGCCTGGATGAGGAAACAGTGACCCAACCTGTAAGTCAAACCTTTATTTTATAGTCAGATCACACAAAGCAAAACAAGGGGAGTGGCCAACATGCTTACAATGTTCTTGTGAATTTCAAGTCTATTTCCTTACTCAAGCCTTGTTTTGGCAGCACTTGCTGCACCTCCCACAGCCCATTAGCTCCCTAGGAACAAGGGAGGACTATAAAGTCAAGCTTAATTGTGCTAGGAAGGCTCTGTCCTCCAAGCTGGGACTTGTATGTGGCTCTGCTACAGGTCAGTCTGAGGCTTGATCCTATGGCCGCTCCCTACGTCAGTTATTTAATGGTTAGTATGCATTTCTCACAAAATCCTGGAGCAGAATCAAATGCCCTACTTCCGTGTGGAGTGGGAGCTCAGTTTGGAAAATAAAGAGGAAGACTCATTATATAGAGAGTATAAAAGCCACCAGCTTCCAAGCTCTGAATTGCTCCTGACCTCGTTTTTTCATTGCTATACCAAAGAGATATGCCAATATTTTTCATTGTGCTGAGGGGTACAGTGGTAATGAATTAATGTTGGCAAGATCTTTTGAAATGACAGTGTAGAGTTTATTAAAGAAGCAAGAAACAGAAAACCAGAGACAGTCCTCTCAATTGGCCAGGTTTTGTAATGTTACATAACATGTTTTTACACCCCAAAAATAGGACAGACGACTTTAAAGTTTTTTTTTTTTAAGTCTTCTTGTTACTTTGACAATAGAAAAAGCAGTCTGATTTAGCAATTACTACTAATGTTGGAAGGGTCAAGCATTTAGGAGAATGGGAGTCAAATGATATATTTAGCCCCTAAGCCTTTGTTTTAATCTTTCATTCAGCAAGCATTTACTGGATACACAGTGCATGACAGCACCATTCTATCTAGGCAAGGTGGGAGATTTAAAGATGTCTAAGAGGGCAACACCTTCCAATAATGAGGTTATAATTTATTAGAGGATATATATATATCCTCTAATATATATATACAGTATGCACACACACACACACACACAAATATCTATAATATAGGACAATGTAATATAGTCGATAAGAAAAGTGCAAAGTACAGTGTTTTCCTGGGCTGAATGGGATATTTTGTGGGGAGTTGGTCTCTGAGCTGTCTGTGAATAGAATGAGATCTTCATGGGACAGGTGACTGCCTAAGTGAAAAATGATCAAACCACCTCCTCTATGAGGCTTTCTCTGGTCCTCTCCCCACTCCCTTTCTCTCCCTGCCCAGAGGAACATTTGTGTGCTCCTTGTGCCTCACTGAATACTGTAATTTGTAGATTTTCATTTTGACAATTACATTCTAGTTGTTGTTTGCAAGTCTGTCTCTCCAGGAAACTATAAAGTCCTAAAGACAGAGCAATGTCTTTTCATGTTTGTTTTCCTAACAGTTAATAGGGTTTCTGACATAGGATACCTACTCAATAAATACACGAGGGAGAAGGGAAATTAACTCAGGGATCAGTGAGTACAACCATTTGACTGGAATCAAAGATTCATGAAGGATAGCAGTGGGAGTTAAAGCTACTAAAGTAAGCTGGAGAATAGGTCTGACATTATCAAGTGTCGGAACCCACCTACGTAAGCACCTACGTCACTCAAATGGAGCACATACACAGCAGTAATGAAGAGAAACAGTAAAAAAAAAAAAAATTTTTTAAAGAAAAATAACAATTCCTGACCTTTACTTGTGGTAAATAAATAATGAAAAACATAAAGCACATATGTACATATGTAGAAATGATGGAGCTTTTAAAAATAAATACTGTAAATGGGAGATGGTGACATAACCACAAAAACGACGTAAGTCAAGTCCAATGGAACCCGAGAACTGCCTGTATCTAAATAATAAAAAGAGTAATATGCAAATCAACTGAATGGTAGAACAACCAGTCACTATGATGACGACTGACCACCAGGGAGAGCGCAGCTCAGCCAGAACCTGGGCTGATGGCTGGCAAGTGCAGAAGCCATGGCGGGAGCTTCTCTTGCCTCCGGGACAGTGCTAAGGATGTCCGACTGCCAGCTTAGGCCTGCTCCCCCCAGACATCCCCTGAGGGCTCCCGGACTGCAAAAGGGTGCAGGCTGGGCTGAGGCCGCCCCCCCCACCCCCCAGTGCACAAATGTTGTGCACCAGGCCTCCAATATATATATAATGCTTGGATAGAATGAATACCAAATTCAGAAGAGTAGGGAAAGAGATATGATCAGGAAAGTTTATATAAGGGCCTTGACTCAGTTGACCATGTTCAAGTTCCTAAATTTGATGCAGGGTAAATGGGTATTTTATTGTATTATTATTATTTTTTTTAATCTTTATTTTTCAGATTATTACAAATGTGATCCTCTTCCCCCCCTCAATTGCTCCCCTTCACCAGGTTCCCACCCCACCCTCTGTCCTTTCCCCATCCCCCATTGTCCTCATCCATAGGTGCACAGTTTTTGTTCAGTCTCTTCCTGCACCCCCACTCCCCTTTTCCAAGAATCGTCAGTCCACTCCCCTTCCATACCTCTGATTCTATTATATTCACCAGTTAATATTGTTCATCAGATTTTTTATTTTTTATTATTATTATTTTTTTAAATATATATTTTATTGATTTTGTACAGAGAGGAAGGGAGAGAGACAGAGAGTTAGAAACATCGATGAGAGAGAGTCATCGATCAGCTGCCTCTTGCACACCCCCTACTGGGGATATGCCTGCAACCAACGTACATGCCCTTGACCGGAATTGAACCCAGGACCCTTCAGTCCCCAAGCCGATGCTCCATCCATTGAGCCAAACCAGTCTCGGCATGTTCATCAGATTTTTTAATTCCCTTGGTTTTTAGATTCACTTGTTGATAGCTACGTATTTGTTGATCATAATTTTTATCTTTATCTTCTTCCTCTTCCTAAATAACCCCCTTCAGCAATTCATATAATTCTGGTTTGGTGGTGATGAACTCTTTTAGCTTTTTTTTTATTTGTGAAGCTCTTTATCTGTCCTTTGATTCTGAGTGATAGCTTTGCTGGGTAGATTATTTTTGGCTGTAGGTTCTTACTATTCATCACCTTGAATATTTCTTGCCATTCCCGTCTGGCCTGCATGGTTTCTGTTGAGAAATCAGCTGACAATCTTATGGGTGCTCCTTTATAGGTCACTACCTGCTTTTCTCTTGCTGCTTTTAATATTCTCTCTTTGTCTTTTGCTCTTGGAATTTTAGTTATGATATGTCTTGGTGTGGTCCTCCTTGGATTCCTTTTGTTTGGGGTTCTGCGGGCTTCCTGGACTTGTAAGTTTATTTCTTTCCCCAGGTGGGGGAAGTTTTCTGTCACTATTTCTTCTAGTATTCTTTTGGTATCTTGCTCTCTCTCTTCTGGAATCCCCATAATTCTGATGTTGGTTCGCTTGAAATTGTCCCAGAGGTTTCTTACACTATCTTCAACTTTCTGGATTCTCTTATCTTCTCCCTTCTGCAGAGGAGTGTCCTCTGGCTCTTTTTGTTCTAAATCTTTGTCTTGATTCTTGCGATCTTCCAGTCTGTTTTTAGGACTTTGTATAATATTTTTTATTTCAGACAATGTTTTCTTAATTTCTTGTTGATCCCTTATTATTTCTAGTTGCTCCCTTTTCATATCCTCATAGGTCTCATTTATTTTATCGGCCTTTTTTAGGATATTATTGAATAACCTTATAACTGTAGTTTTGAACTCAATGTCCAATCTTTTCTTTTCCTCCATCTCCTTCCTTTGTGTCCTTCTTCTTGTCTGCATTTTAGTTGTTTCCCTGATTTGATGGAATAGCTTTGTGTGCTAGGTGTTCTGGTAGAGCCCAGTAGCACAGCCTTCCCAGTTACCTGCGGTGGACAGTCTTGGTGTAGCCCTTTGTGGGCTGTGTGTGCAGTCTTGTTGTTAAGCCTTGCTTATTGTTGGTATCACTGGGAAGTGTTGATCTCCAAGCCAGTTGGCTGTGAGGATCAGCAGTGTCTCAGCAAGGAGGATTTCC
This sequence comes from Pipistrellus kuhlii, assembly GCF_014108245.1. Classification (NCBI taxonomy): domain Eukaryota; kingdom Metazoa; phylum Chordata; class Mammalia; order Chiroptera; family Vespertilionidae; genus Pipistrellus; species Pipistrellus kuhlii. The sequence goes on along the minus strand of NW_023425460.1, from coordinate 31,560,779 downwards.
GTACTCTGCTTGAATAGGGCGGGGTCTCTGGGTGGCGCAGACAATCTTTGGTTCCCTGTCAGTCTCGCCTTAGAAAAGTCCTGTTCTGGAGAGTTTTGGAAGATTGGTTGCAGGCGCACGCACCTCTTTGGTAAAGGCGCAGACAAGCTTTGGATTCCGGCCAGTCTCTCCTTAGAGAAAGCCAGCCTCTGGGAGAGCTTCTGTGCTCAGCCACAGATAGGGCGGAGTCTCGGGTTGGTGCAGACAAACTTTGTTTTCCCTTTGGCTCCTCCCCAAGTCCCGCAGTAATGGCCTCTGGCTTCACACACCTCCAAGAGATCTCTGCCCACTGCCTGACAGTCTCTCCTCTCCCTGTCTGGGGCCGTTTATCAGAGCAATAGGGTGATTCTGTTTTCCTCTCGAACAAGAAAGCCAGCCGCGTTAGCTGATCGCCCTCTCTGCACCAGGAGTAAGCCAGTAGCGAACTCAGCCCGGCCCGCCCTCTCTGCGTGCAGGGGGTAAGCCAGCAGCAATCTCGGTCTGGCCCTTCCTCTCCGCACCGGGATTAAGCCAGCGCCTTTTCGCGCACACAGTTCTCCGTAGCTTCACAGTTCTTGAGGTTCAGCGTGCCTTCTCTCTCCTTCCCAGATGGCAGAGCCTCCTCTCAGCTAGCTGTCTGGCGCTTCAGGGCAATGCCTCCCCTGTTTTTCAGTTCTAAATTCAAATTTGTTGTGGTAGGCTGCATTCGGGTGTCTACCCTATGCCGCCATCTTGGTTTCTTCCTATTGTATTCTTTTTAATATAGTCTGTATATCTTAAATATTGCGTGAAACATTTTTTAAGTTATTTAGACCCATGTTGCAGTAGGGCTGGAATATTATGCTAGAGAGTTTAGATATTGTTTTATGGTTAACAGAGAACTCTTGCAGGCTCTTGAGCAGATAAGAGACATCATCAAAGATATGGTTCAAGTCAGCTTAGACTAGTGCTATACAAGATATTGGGCAAAATCACAAAGGTGTTAATTCTGTGTTACTAGACATTAGGTGGATTCCTTTTTTCTCACTTCTCTGACCATACACTATTCCCTTAACTCTTTAATAACCCACTTTCTTTTCTTTTTTTTAATCCTCACTGAGGATATTTTTCTATTGATTTTTAGAGAGAGTAGAAGAGAGAGGGAAAGACAGAGAAAATATTGATGTGAGAGAGACACATCAATTGGTTGACTCCTACAAGTGTCCAGACCAGGGCCTGGGCCAGGTAGAAGCCTGAAACCAAGGTATGTGCCCTTGACTGGAATCAAACCCGGCACCCTTCAGTCCACTGCCAATGCTCTATCCACTGAGCCAAACCAGCTAGGGCTCTTTTTTTAAAAGCCCAAGTATTTTTAATTAGCTGGTTCCGAGTTCTTCTGTCAACTATTGATATTTTTTTCTGTTTCATCTGTCCTTATAAAATCCCCTGAACATTCACACTGTCCAGTTTTTCTCTTCTTACCTCCTGAGCATTTATTATGTTACTACTATGTTGGGATATCTCATTTCCATCCTTTAAAGTTCTCCTAAATTCACCTTTGCTACAAAGCTTTGTTTTTTTATTAAATCAAAACCTTCAGTTAAAAATTTCCAAGATAAATGTGTTGCAACACAGTCGAACACAAAGAACAATATTTATCCCACAAGAGTAGCTAATACTTATTAAGCACTTAGTATGTGCCAGACATTGTTCTAAACACTTTAAATATATTTTATTGATTTTTTACAGAGAGGAATGGAGAGAGATAGAGAGCTAGAAACGTCGATGAGAGAGAAACACTGACCAGCTGCCTCCTGCACATCCCCTACCGGGGATGTGCCCGCAACCAATGTACCTACCGGGGATGTGCCCGCAACCAATGTACCTGCCCCTGACCGGAATCGAACCTGGGACCTTTCAGTCCGCAGACCGATGCTCTACCACTGAGCCAAACCGGTTTCGGTTGTTTTAAACACTTTAGATGTAAAGTATTTACATGTAAATACTCATTTAATCCTCATAACAAACCCAGGAGCTGTGTGCTATTATCATCCTCATTTAACAAATAAACTGAAGCAAAGAGAAGTTAAATAACTTGCTCAAAAATACTCTGCCAGAGAAATGCTAGAGCTGTGGTGAGCAAACTCATTAGTCAACAGAGCCAAATATCAACAGTACAACGATTGACATTTCTTTTGAGAGCCGAATTTTTTAAACTTAAACTTCTTCTAATGCCACTTCTTCAAAATAGACTCGCCCAGGCCGTGGCATTTTGTGGAAGAGCCACACTCAAGGGGCCAAGGAGCCGCAAGTGGCTCGCTAGCCGCACCTTGCGGACCACGGGTGCTAGAGCTTGGAGTCAAACCCAGGCAGTCTGGCTCTAGAGCTCATACCCTTGATCCCATCTCATGAAGCTGCTTCTCCAGAGTGGGCGGTACTAGTAAGTATAGGCCGTCCTGTGGGCGAGAAGCTCTGGTCTCATTAAAAAGGGCAATACTACGGTAGTAACTGTCGGAAAGTAGTGATTATCCCTTTCACTCCCTCAGATTTCTCTGACTTGCCAGTGAGACTTTTGGTTTTTGAGGACAAGATGTATGTATAACTTATCTTTGTATTTCCAATGCCTGGCACAATGTCAAGCCTATTGCAGGTGTTTTATCAGTGTGGAGCAAATAAGTAATTAAGTAAACAGAAGTAATAGTTATAATTCTGTTCTTCAGGAAGTGCTATTTAGCTGAAGACACTTCAACTCTATCATGACCAAATAACAGATTTGTAAAGTTAAGCTGATGAAACCACTTAGAAAACCAAGCAAAAGAAAAAAGCATGGAAAAATAAAATTAAAAGGTTAAAAAGCATAAATGATCAATTCTGGAGATTAGAGTGAGAAAGAACAAAGAAAATGAAGGTGAAGAAAGTAATTAATTAGTTCCCACCATCACCACACCACCCAGAATTCTCAGGACAAGCATTTCTAGATTGAAAGAATCCAAATGACCTTAACCTGGATGAAAATGGATCCATACAAGGCACATCACCAGGAAATTTTGGAAAACCAAGGACAAAGAGAATATCTTAAAAATAGCATTTTAAGAAATGAGACTAGTTGAGAATGGACTTTTTTTTTTTTTTTTAATTAATCCTCACCCAGGGATAATTTTCCATTTTTTTTAGAGATAGTGGAAAAGAGAGGGAGTGACAGAGAGAGAAACATCGATGTGAGACACATCGATTGGTTGCCTCCCACACGCACTCCAACACAGGAATCGGGCCTATAACTAATGTATGTGCCCTTGATCGGATTCAAAACCAGAACCCTTCAGTCCTCAGGCTGACACTCTATCCACTGAGCCAAACTGGCTAGGGGGGTAGAGAGGGGACAGAATTTTTTAAAATAAGGAGAAACCAAGAAAGATGAACAGAAAGGATCCAGGAGCAGGGAATCCAACCTAGGAGGGTAGAAAAGAGCTAGTTTGTTTATTTGTTTGTTTGTTTGTCTATTTGTTTTTGGAAAGAGCATCTTTAGAATGATGTTGAAGAGAATTCCCAGGACAATAGCTGGGCAGCAGGCTTAGCAACCATTGCAGGTTGGAGCAGGTGAGAAGGCTCCAGGAGAGATTTCTTTAAGAACATGAAATTGATAGAATACCCGAGGTAACCAAATGTATTGGAAAGAGATGTAGACAACTGGTTGATAAGTACATAGAAAACTTAAAAAAAAAAAAAAAAAAAAAGACGTATGAGATCCAAAGAAAACAAAAAGTTGTGTAAGAGAGAAATCACTTATCTATTACATGTCTATGTGTGAATGATATTTGCATAGTGATAGTAATATAAACACTGAATAGTGATATGGCTAAAAATTAAACACAACTCTATTGAGCGGTCAGGGAGAGCATGCTCATGCCCATGTGAATGAGAAAAAGGTGAAATGCTCATCTTCCATGGTGGGCAGTCAGTAACGCATAAACATTTTTAGAATCAGAAAAAATTTACTAGCCCTACTGAATTGTGAATGTCACGTGGTATCTCATTATGGTTTTTATTGCCACTTGACAATTTTGATTGGTGAAGGAATTCAGAACGGGCCTCTCCAAGTTGTGCTACTTGGCACATGGATTATTTTGAGGGAAGAAGGTCATTTGCAGGACAATAAGAACAGATGTTCAGTAATTAGATGTTTTCCATGCCTTATAGATTGATCATAAAAATTTAGAGCCATATAAGCATGTCATTTAGAGATACAGAGGTAAATGCCAAAAGAGTCAGCTAAAAAAAGTTGAAAATGGTTACCTCTGTCCAACTGGCATGGCTCAGTGATTGAGCATCGACCTATAAAGCAGGAAGTCATGGTTTGATTCCCAGTCAAGGCATATACCCAGGTTGCAGGCTCAGTCCCCAGTGGGAGGTGTGCAGGAGGCAGCCGATCAATGATTCTCTCATCATTTATATATATATATATATTCCTTCCTCTCTGTAATCAATAAAATTTTTATAAAAAGAAATAAAATGGTTACCTCTGAGGGGCAGAAAATAGTGACAAGAGGTGGATTGGATACTGTTTTCAAAATAAGCCTTATAAAAATATTTGACTCTTTAAACTATGTACAAGTGTAACTTAGGTATAAAATTAACACAAAATGCAAATGAACTATCAGAGACTTTTCAAGTAAACAGACCCCATTAGGACACCACTCCCACCCATCCAAATATCAAAACCGGATTGTCTCTCCTAATGTAATTCCCCTTTCTTACATTCCATTTAATAACTTGATTCCTAATGCAACTTCTACTACTTATTTCTCTAGGTCTCCTCCTTTAGAAGCAGGACTGGTCTCAGGGTTCATCTGCTTTTGGCAGGTACACACATTTGCCAAATCTTTAACACTTGAGTAACAAACTATTTTGTTACTCTTTCACCTCATGAGGTAAAACATCTGCCTGCAGGTTAGAATGTCCACCTGCAGACTGAAGGGTTGCAGGTTCAATTCCTGGTCAAGGGCATGTATCTCTGTTGCAGGTTCCCCAGGTAGGGATGAGTCAGAGAGGCAGCCAATCAATGTTTCTATCTCTCTTTCCCTTTCTCCATCCATCCTTTCATTCTCTAGAAATCAATGGAGAAAATATCCTTGGGTGAGGATTTTTTTTTTTTTAAGTCAAAAGACAACCCACAAAATGAGAAAAATATTTGCTAATTATATGTCTGATAAGGAAGTATTATCCAGAATATACAAAGAACTCTCATAATTCAACAATTTAAAAGAATAATTTAATTTTTAAGTGGACAAAGAATTTGAATATACATTTCTCTAAAGAAGATATGCAAATGGCCAGTAAACACATGAAAAGATGCTCAACATCATTTGTCATTAGGAAAATGCCAATGTGTGGGAGAAAGACATTTTCTTCTACCCTTCTAGGTTATTCAGGCTGGTCTAAATTAAACTGACAGAGAGTATCAAGAGAAAAGCAACCAAGTTGGCCGAAGCTGGTTTGGCTCAGTGGTAGAGCATCGGTCTGCGGACTGAAAGGTCCCAGGTTCGATTCCGGTCAAGGGCATGTACCTTGGTTGCGGGCACATCCCCAGTGGGAGGTGTGCAAGAGGCAGCTGGTCGATGTTTCTCTCTCATTGATGTTTCTAGCTCTCTATCTCTCTCCCTTTCTCTCTGTTAAATAAAAAAAATTAAAAAAAAAAGAAAGCAACCAAGTTGGATTATATACTCACATGTGAGAACCCCCACATACATGAGAGAGTCAGAGACCCCATGTACACAAGAGGTTCAAAACAAAAAGGTAAGTGAAGTATATGTGACTTCCTGAGCTAAGCAATGAGGTCAGGAGCCTGGGGCTACAAAGGGAAGGAAGGTCATTTGCAGGACAATAAGAAGAGTAGATGTTCAGTAACTAGATGTTTTCCATGCCTTATATAGATCACAAAAAATTATTTCTGGCCCTAGCCACTTTGGGTTGGTGGATAGAGCTTTGGCCTGCAGACTGAAGGGTCCCAGGTTTTATTTCAGTCAGGGCATATGCCTGGTTTGTGGGCTTGATTCCCCAGTAGGAGTGCAGGAGTCAACTGATCAATGATTCTCTCTCATCATTGATGTTTCTGTCCCTCTCCCTTCCTCTCTGAAATCAATAAAATATATATATATTTAAAGTATTTCTGGTGATAACTCTTAATATGGGCAAAGCCCTCAATTTAAATTACTTAAGGGAGAGGTGAAAGTTTCTCTTGAGCCTTCAGGGCCTTGCTTGCCTTCAACTCAAAATAATCAATGAGCCAAAAAGCACAACTTGGAGAGGCTTGTTCTGAACTCCTTCACCAATCAAAACTGTCAAGTGGCAATCAAAACTGTAATGAGATACCACTTGACGCTCACAATTCAGTATTGCTATAATGAAAAATACACTAACTAATGTTGGTAAGGATGAAAAGAAATTGAAATCCTCATACACTGCCAGTAAAAATGTAAAATGTTGCTTTCGCATTGGAAAACTGCTTGGCTAGTTAAACAGGTTAAACATAGAGTTACCATATGACCAAGCAATTCTTCTAGCTATATATTCAAGAGAATTGAAAATATATATAAACACAAAAACTAATACATAAATGTTGATAGCAGTATGATTCACAATAGCCAAAAAAGTAGAATTGACCCAAATATTTATTACCTGGTGAATGGATAAACAAAATGTGGTATATGAATACAATAGAATATTATTCAGCAACTAAAAAAGTGAAAAATTAATATTTGCTACAACATGGATGAACCTTGAAAATACGCTAAGTGAGAAAAGCTAGTCACAGAGGACTGCATATTGGATGATTCCATTTATATGAATAGGGAAATTTACAGAGAAAAAAGTGAAATAGTGATTAGGACTAGAAGGGCTGTCATTGGAACAATATAAGGAGTAATACTAATGGATAGAGGGTTCTTTAGGGGAAATAAAATATCCTAAAATTGATTGTCCTAGAAGTTGCACAAACTCTGTGAATATCCTTCAAACCTTTGAACTATACATTTTAAATGGTTGGTTAAGTTTTATGATGTGTGAATTATATATCAGTAAAGCTGTTATGAAAAAATTTGAGGGCCCTAAAGAGGGTTCTTCTGGGAAGTAAACAGGAAACGTGCTGAATGTACAGTGCCTGGTATACAAGAAGAATTCAATCAGTGGGGAAGGGTGATCCAGAAACACTGCTTGGAGCAGGTCAGACTGGAAGCAAGATGTGGAAAGATCAGATCTGGCCCACCAAAATAAAAACAAACAAAAATCAGTGGAGGGGGTCCATACAGAAAAGAAGATTGAGTACTTTTAGACTGGAAAAAAATAAAGTTTAGGAAGGCTGGATAGCTGATTTAAAAAAATGCCCTAGGAGAGGAAATAGATCTATTCCTTTTGTCTGCGTAGTTTCACTTTTAGCTCTTTGGATCTCATCTCTACCTTTCTGAACACCACCATCCTTATTCCCAGCGGTCTACTGGGAAATATTTCCACGTGGATATTCTTCTTGCAACTCAAACTCCACATGTAAAAAAATGGAACTATCCCACCCTACCAGAAATTAAACTATTCCCTTTCCAAAATCTACATCTCATTATTTTTACACTTTTACTACCTATTTCAGAGTGCTACCCTTCCAGTCACTCAGGCCAGAAACCCCAGTCACCTTTGACTCCTCTCCCCCCGTCTCACATATCCAATCAACTATGGGCTATTGCTTTTCTTCCCAAGTGCCTCTCAGCTTGTGCTCTGCCTTTGCACTTCCACCAGTGCCACCCTGGATTCTAGGTGCCAGGGCCTCCTTCCCCATCTTCCAGCTCTCCGCTGGTCCTCCTTTGATCATCTGCTCTTTATGTTGCGACCCGAGTTAACTTCCCAAAACATGGAAGAGCAAAAAACGTTTTCCTCTCTTGCTTGAAAAATACGTGATGGCTCCCTATCTCTTACAGACGCCCAGTCCAAGCTTCCCACGCAGGCTTTCCCGGCTCCCTCCCCCTCCGCCTTTCCTGCTCGGGTTACATCAGCACGAACGTTCCTGAGCACACGTCCCAGCTTCTACTCTACCTGCGCCTCCCCGGGCTGGCTGGCTCTCTGCTCGCTCGCCTCTTCCCTGGTAGATGTGTGCACTGTTGCAGACAAAACGAAAAGTCAGCCCTGCCTACAGGCCTGGCCTGGTGAGCAACTGCCTTTGTGGATTAAGGGCCCACACGGGTAATCCCTAGTTAGGGAGGGCCTCTGCAGGGAGGGAGGCTAGGATCTCTCTTTGCACTTATTTCTTCCCCGCGGAGAAGCGTTGGCTACGTGCTTGGACGGGACCGTGTGCTCTCAGTTCCGAGGGAAGCCCTCCCGGAGTTCTATGGTGCAGATGTGTCTCCTCCTCCGCCGGACGGTCTAGCTATGTCAGCCTGCACCCGCTGCTAGGGAAGAGCATCAGGAGATGGATGGCGGAGGGCGGGGCTCCGAGTCAGGCTCCCGCCCCATGGGAGGCGCCGCAGCCCTCGGATTGGGCGAGGAGCGAGGCCGCCAGGGCAGCGCCTCCTGATTGGCGCGCGCGGAGTCAGACAAGCCCGGCGGCCGCCGATTGGCCGCGCCGGAGTCAGGCGCTGTGGGGCCGCTGCAGATGTAAATAGCTCTGTGACCGGCAGTAACCCCGGGTGCGAGGGGCGGAGAGGGAGGGCTCGGCCTCCCCATTCACGTTTGCTGTGCGAGCCAGGCCCAGACAGGCAAACCCTGTAGCGGAGGGGGCTGGGCTGGGCTGGGCTGCACGAGGCCAGAGGTGGTGTCTCTGCTGATCTGAAGCTGGAGCGGAGGGAAACACCCACTCGCAGGTCTGAGCCAGGGCTGGCAGCTCGCACACGCAGCTGCTTCCTTCCTGCACTTAGCTTTGACTGTTTAAGAGGGTTTAATGGCATGTTCTGTGCGAGGACGGAGGTGCTGGAGGGCGTGAGGAGGGTAGTTTTATGGGCTGACATTAATGGCTGTGGTGGGTGTGCCACAGGGAGAGGGAGCCTGTCCTGCCTGTTCCCGGCCAGGAAATCCTATTTGGGGAAAAGGCAGGAGGGAGGCAGAGTGTGAGGCCAGAGGGGGTTCCTGCTGCTGAGCTTTGCCTGATGATCATCTTTCTACTGGAGGCGCAACTTCCATCCTCTACACCAGTGTTTTCCAAATTTTTGACATATGTGTACCCCTTCTATAATTTTCGTAACGCTGAGTACCCCTCATACTCATGAGAACGTAGAATTAGGCGCAGCTAAGCACGGTGCAGTGCATATCTCCACCAAACTCGGGTGCAAGGCGTACCCCCACCAAACTCTTCCCGTACCCCTGGGGGTACGCGCACCACACTTTGGGAAACACTGCCTATACCAAGGGCTCTGGAAGTAGGGAGGAGGAGAGGAACACGTGGGTTCAAGGTGAAAATAAAGGATGACCTTCACGCATTGTTGGTGGGAATTTAAATGCAGCAGCCACTGTAGGAAAGTTGGGTGGCTCCACAAAAAGTTAAACATAGGATTGCCACATGACCCAGCAACCCCACTCCTAGCTATACATTCAAAAGAACTGAAAACGTACTCAAATCCACACCAGTGTTCACAGCAGCACTACTCACAATAGCCAAAAGGCAGGAACAACTCAACAGATGAAGAGAGAAACCAAGTGTGTTATCTACATACAAAAGATGCTATTCGGCAATAAGAAGGAGAGAAGTACTGATACATGCTAAAATGTGGATGAACCTCCAAAAGCATTATGTTAAGAGGAGGAAGTCAGACCCAGAAGGCCACATGTTGTAGGATTCATTTATATAAACTACCCCTGATCAGGTAACTCCGGGGAGACAGAAAGCAGGCGGGTGGCTGCCAGGGTCTAGGAGAAAAGCAGAACATGGAGAGTGACCATTTAACAAGTGCAAAGTCTTCTTTCGGGGCGGGGAAAAGGTTTGGATGTACAATAGATAGAGGTAGTGTTTGCAGAACATGGTGAAGGAACTCAAATATCACTTTACAGTGGTTAATTGTGTGTTAGGTAAATTTTACTTCAGTTTGTATATATAACATGAAAGGGCTGAATAGGGGAAGCCTGACTCCTGTCCAGAATTCTCTCAGGAAGGGATAGAAGGACAGTCAGGAGAAATGCTGAGCCCTCCCCTGCCTTTCACTTTCACTTTCTTCTCTGGCTCATTTGCTCTGGTTGAGCACAAACTCTGAAGCCTGGCCTGGCTCTGGCTGCTCGCAGCTCCTATGGGAAATGGCCAGGGGGAGAGGACCTCTCTGGTCCTTCCGAACCATCCTCGCTGGGCCCAGAACCCTGGTGAGTCAGCACAGAGGCACTTGGCCTTTGTGAACTCACTGGCTGGGCCGGATTGGATGGGGGAGGGACAGGCCTGGGTCCTGAAAAGGGGGAGGCTCTGCCTCACATCCCACTGCAGAACCTCCGCTCCCTGGAGCCTGCAATTAAGGCCTGTGGCATTTGCCCCAGAGTCAGTACACAAGAATCAGCCCTTTGCCTGCAGCACAGAAAGTTAACTACAGGTCACCGCTGCCGCCGCCGCCACCACCGCGCCCTGTGACATTTCCCACAGTTTGGCAGCGAGGGTTTAAAACAAGAGACCTTTCAATAATTTTATCAAGCATTGGTTGTTTAGATGCAGGAGACGTTTCTAAAGGAAATGCCCTGAAGGATCTCAAAATCTGACAGCAGGGTGGAGTATCGTTTGGAAAAGTATAGAGGAAAGCCTGAAACTCAGGTGTGGTTGAGTGTTAAAATGGGTGATCAGGTGGAGTGAGTCAGGTTTTGCCAGGAGAGAGGCCACTTCTGAAGTTTTAACTTTGTATAAATTAAGCTCCCTGCCACTACCACCAGGCCTTGCCTGGGTATAATTAAATATCACCAGACATGCACTTGAATATATGAGGGAGCATGCATATTGGGCTTATCTGGTTTGTCATCTATTCCACACCCAATATAGAATCCTTAAAGACAGTTCTCTCTCACAGCGTACTTTCTCTCCAAGTAAACTCTGTTATCTCATCAATAAAATCGGGGTAATACTATCAACCTGCTTCTGACGCAGGGCGATAAGGAACTCCCGAGCAAGTCGTACTGTGCCTGGCAGTGATGAGTGTTGTTATTATCGCTGTGTCCGCAGGTCTGCTGTGCTCAGAACTGGATTTTTTTCCTGCACCGAAAGGTTGTTAGATCTGTGTTTTTTGCGGTGGCCTCAATCCCTTTAACTAATGTAGAATTCGGTAAAGCAAGAATATCATCCTAGACTCTCTAGTTTATAGCAGCTTGCCTTTTCTCATGGTGTTGGTATGTCTCCCTGTAGTTGGAGAATAGAAGCCACATCACTATATAAGAAAATATGGAGTGCTTCTTGATTACTTTGGGTTTGAATCTTAGCTATTTACAATTAGTGGTAAAAACATTACACACATAGGATTTTTTCCCCTCATACTTTTTATTGAGATATATTTCAAATCCCATAAAATTACCCTTTCAAGCAGGGGTGGGGGACCTCTGGCCCGCGATTTGGTCTGGCCCTGCCAAGACATTAGGAGTAAGTTAATGAAATGTTTGACCAAATACAGCAGGCTAATGTTTAAGTTGACAATTTAGTATGGCCCAAGAATGATGTTATAAATATCCAAATGGCCCTTGGCAGGAAAAAGGTTCTCCCCACCCCTGCTCTAAAGTAAATGATTCACAGAGCAGCTCCCTCGCTGCAATCTATTGAAAGTCAGCCTTCCACACAAGGTTTGTAAATAAATAAATAAGTAAATAAATAAATAAATAAATAAAAATTTTTAAAAAAGTAAATGATTCAGTTTTCACATGTTCAGAGTTGTGCAACCGTCACAATATGTAACTTCAAACATTCTCATTGTCCTTCCAAAAATGGCCACTCGTTTGTTCCCTTCCCCAGTCTGCTTTCTATTCTGGACAGTCCATGTAAATGGGATTATACCATATGTGTTCTTTGGGTATGGCTTCGTTCCCTTAGAATAATATTTTCAAAGTTCATCTATTTTGTAGTGGCATCAGTATTTCATTCCTTTTTTTCTGGCTTAGTACTATTCCATTATATGGCGATAACTACTGTGTTTATTCATCTATTATAGACATTTAGGTTGTTTGTTCATTTTGGCTATTAGATAGTATATAATCCTGCTACAAACTGTCATGTACAAGTGTGGACATATGCTTTCAATTCTCTTTGGTATATGCCTGGGTCAAACTCTATGTTTTAACCTTTTGAGGAACTGCCAAACTGTTTCCCAAAGCAGCTGCACAATTTTAGATTCCCCCGCAATGGATGAAGGTACCCATTTCTCTACCTCCTCACCAACACTTAACTGTCTTCTTTATTGTAACCAGTCTAGTGAGTATGATGTAGTATCTCATTGTGGTTCTAATTGGCATTTACTTGAGAACTGATAATGTTGAGCATTTTTGGATGTGCTTATTGGTCATTTGTATATCTTCTTTGGAGATATGTCTATTCAAATACTTTGCCTACTTTTTTATTTTTAAATATATTTTTATTGATTTCATAGAGGAAGGAAGAGGGAGAGATAGAAACATCAATGATGAGAGAGAATCATTGATCGGCTGCCTCTTGCATGACCCTACTGGGCATCGAGACTGCAACCTGGGCGTGTGCCCTGACTGGGAATTGAATGGTGACCTCCTGATTCATAGGTCAAGGCTCAACCACTAAGCCACACGGGCTGGGCAACTTTGCCTATTTTTAAATTGAGTTGTCTTTATTATAAAAGTTCCTTTTATATTCTGGGTACTAGTCTCTTATCAGATATATGGTTGTCTTTTTACTTTTTTGATAGTATCCTTTGAAGCACACATCTTTAAATTTTGATGAAGTCCAATTTATTTTTTTCTTTGGTTGCTAAATTTTTGGTGTCATATCTAAGAAACCACTGCCTAATCCAAGGTTATAGACTTATATCTTTATTTTCTCTTCATAGTTTATAATTTTAGCTGATCCATTTTGAGTTACTTTTTATATATGATGTCAGGTAGTGGGCCAACTTTATTCTTTTTTTGAGTTTTTACAGAGAGGAAGAGAGTGGGATAGAAAGCTAGAAACATCGATGAGAAAGTAACATCAATCAGCTACCTCTTGCACACCCCCTACTGGGGATGTGCCCACAACCAAGGTGTGTGCCCTTGACCGGAATCGAACCTGGGACCCTTCAGTCTGCAGGCTGACGCTCTCCACTGAGCCAAACTGGTTTCGACCCAACTTCATTCTTTTGCTCATGGATTTCCAATTGTCCTAACACCAGCTATGGATAAAACAAACAAACCCACTATCTTTTCCTCATTGAACTGTCTAGGAACCTTCATCAATATCAGTTGATTGTAAATGAATGGGTTTATTTTTACACTCTCGATTCTATTCCATTGAGGCATATGCCCACCCTTATACCTGTAGTACATTGTCTCCATTACTGACCCTTTGAAGTAATTTTATTTCAGGAAATGTGAACCCTGGCGAGTGTGGCTCTGTTGGTTGGATATCGTCCTGTCCACCAAAAGTTGCCGTTTGATTCCCAGTCAGGGCACATGTCCAGGTTGCAGGCTCGATCCACAGTAGGGGTGTGCGCAGGAGGCAGTCAGTTGACATTTTGCTATCATATTGCTGTTTCTCCCTCTCCCTTCTTCTCTCTAAAAAAACTAATAAAAACTTTTTTTAAATCAAGAAATGTGAATCCTCTAACTTTTTGCTTCTTTTTCAAGTTTGTTTTGACTATTCAAGTCTGTTTTGACTATTCTTTAATTTCTGTATACATTCTAGGATCAGCTATCAGTTTCTGTAAAATAAAATAAAAAAGGCAGTTGGCATTTTGATAAAAATTGCATCGAATCAGTAGATAGTTTGAGTTGTATTAGCAACTTTGAAGTATTCTAATCCATGAACATGAAATTTCTTTCCATTATTTAGGTCTTCTTTCATTTCTTTTAATAATATTTTATAATTTACAATATACCATTCTTATGTACTTTTGATTTATTTCTATTCACCTAGTCTTTTTAATGCTATAAATGGAATTCTTTTAACTTTATTTGCATAGTATTTGTTTCTAGTTTATATAAATACAATTGATTTTTGTATGTGGATCTTATACCCTGCAACCTTACTGAACTTGACCTAATGGTTTTAATAGTTTAATAGTTCTGTTTTTTTGTGAGGATTCTCTAGGCTTTTTTAATACACAAAATCATGTCCTCTGCAATACAGCAATCATTTTACTTCTTCTTTTTCAGTCTGGGTGTCTTTTATTTCTTTTCATGCCCTGGCAGTTTTGTGTTTGGTGTTTTGTTTTGTTTTTACTTTGTTTTTGTTTTTTTGTTTGTTTGTTTTTTTAGGAACTATCTAACTATGGCCATTGGGTATCAGAAATTTGATTCCTGTGCTCTTCCCCATTATTTCCTTACATTATTTCTGTTCTTTGTTGCATGATTTAATCTTGATTATTAAATAGAACCTTAACCTCTTCATAAATCCATACAGAACATGTCAAAAATAAGAATTCATTAGTTTGTCCCCAAGTGCTATTTTACAATTCATCCTTAAAGGTAAACTCATACTCATTTCTCTTTTCCTCTCAGTCTTGAACTCAACTGTACATATTAATCAAGTTTTAAGAGTTCTGCCAGAACTGGCTTGGCTCAGTGGATGGAGCGTCGACCTGCGGACAGGGGGGTCCCAGGTTCGATTCTGGTCAAGGGCATGTGCCTTGATTGCGGGCACATCCCCGGTGGTGGGTGTGCAGGAGGCAGCTGATCGATGACTTTCTCTCATTGGTGTTTCTGACTCTCTGTCCCTCTCTCTTCCTCTCTGTAAAAGATCAATAAAATATATATTAAAAAAAAAGTTTTAAGAATTCTTCCCCTTCCTTCTTTCTTGGAACTTTTGCATATAGGAATAAAAAGACAGCTCCAGGGTAAAATAACAAACATGAGATACAGAATGTCTGAAGAAAGCATAGCCATCTGTTTAACCAGAGGGAGGACAGCCAGGTATAAAACAGGAGGAAATGAAAAGTGGCAGAGCTTAGCGAGGATAAATTATTGTAAGTTGGATGCAGGTTAATGGGAAATAAAACACTTGGAAGGAACAGCGCAATTATAGAACTGAAAGAAAAAAAAAGAAGTCCAGCCTGAATATTTTAAGCAAAATGGGGTAAAGGGTGGAAAGCCAGATATTGATGAAGAAAATGCCACCGTTAACTTAATTAAGGACTGGCAAGACCTCAATGAATATAGATTTGACTTTGGATGCATTGACTTAACCTGAGAGAATCTTGCTTCTTGTTCACGGTGAGGACAACCTTACATTAGAAAGGAGGAGTTGGTTCTAGGAAACTCTTGGAAGCCTAAGTGTTGGCTTCTGTTGGAGGATAGGGCTTCTTCCAATGGTAAAAAGCCAGCCTTCTCTTTTCCACCTGAGGATTCACAGAGAAAGTAGTAAAAGTTAAAGCCTTTCTCCCTGCTGTTGTCAATCAGCACTTCCAGGAAGCCACTTTATTCCAGGGTTGACCATTTTGGAGGAATGACCTGGCCAGCCTAGCCTAGGCTGCATTATAAAAACCTGCTTTTCCGGAGTGGTTTTCCTGCTGCCAACTTCCTCTTGAGTCCATGTGACCATGTGACACACAAGAGACCTGGCCAGGGCCAAGTGCCAGGGCCAGAGTGTCAGCTGGTATCACTGTGGCTGCTTTAATGGCAGCAGACTGCTGGTTTCCTGTGCCAAGACTGAATTTAACCTATAGTTACCCTTAGCAAAGACAGGGCGGGTTACTAGGCTATATGAGTCAATCATTGTAGCTTTTTCTCCTGTGTTACTCTTAAAGGTACAGGAACAGGACCCAGATATCATGGTGGACCAGAGATAAGTCCCAGGAGACTTTGAATCACACCCAGAAAAGCTCACAGACACAGCGCAGTCAGATTCACTTCACTTTTATTATGAACAAACACAATGTTAGATAAGTACAACTAACCTCAGAGTTATTAATAGAAATTATTCCAAAATTATTCTTAGGTCACAAATAACTACTATCCCACATTAAAAAAAAAAAAAAAAAAAGGAAAAATCCCACCCAATCAAGGAACAGGTGTCCTGTGTCTATTTCCATGACAATGAGTTTATGCATTCTCAAATTTTGTCTGGCTAGTTATCTACCACTTATCCAATGGACTTATTCAATTTCTCAGAGAAAACCATATAGATTAATGATAGCATCTGGGACACATGGTTCACGGCGGACACAAATTCATGGTGGATACTACTAACTATAAAAATACTCAGGACTTAAGAGATTTCTCTGCTGAAGGGTCCCAAAATGCTTTATATAAAGCATTAGTCACACCTCAAAACTGCCCTTTGAGGTAGGTCAGTATTATTACCCCCATTTTAACAGAAGGAAAACTGAGGCACATTATTGTTAAGAGACTTGCCCAGGGTCACATAGCAAGTCAGTGGCACAGTGGTAAGAGAGGCGTTGGCCTTAACCGCCTGGCTAAAGTTGATATCTTGCTTTCTTTAACCTTTCACGCTGACCCATTTAAGCTATCCTTACAGAGAATACACTCAGGATACTAGAAAACCAAGGAGAAAAAGTTTCCATTTTAAATTCTACAAGCATCTTTTTAATCTAAATAAAAACCAAATACATTCAATTACTTCCACCCGCCATCAAATGTGGGCACTTAATAAACACAGACCTAAGAAAAGTTTCCAAAATGAAGCCCAGGAGGGAATCCTGGGAACAGCTGTACTGCTAATTCCCCAGCCAAGCCCCCCTTTCCACCAGCCACTTCTGCAAGCTCTCAGGTGCAAAGGAACTCCACAGAGGAGCAAGGAGGGAGTGAGAGCAGGCTCATATGCAACACTGATTAGAAAACACGTAAGGCACCCAAATAAGTTGTCAGCACACCCACAAAGCAAGGACTGTTAGAAATTCACACTTGATCAGATCTGGGTTTCTGGATCATTAATGCATTATTTGAATTCAGCTTGAGAATCTTGAGAACTGTTCCTTATTCAGCAGAGACCTCCCCCGCCCCCTCCTAACCCTACCCCACATCCACATATACACTAGGGCCTTCAACCTGAGGACTCCAATCAGCCTTGGGTAGGCAGGGTCATGGTGTGGATCAGATCCATGGAACATGATTAGAATAGAAAGATAAAGTTGTTTCTGATCATAAATTATAAAGTAGGCATCTGGTGACCTGTGGCGTTAAAACTATCCAATAGACATTTCCCAGGGGTAGGTGCACAGGTCAACAGATCGAAACTACAGTGATCTTCCGTTTGATTCTTTTCTACTGAGAGGAACAGCTCAAAAGACAAAGATGCCTTTAGACCAGGCTCATCCCTGTAGCCTCTATCTACTCAGCAAACACAAAACGAAAGGCCCTCTTCCCTTCCACCGTTCGGTTTCAACAGTGGACAGAGCATTTGGTATCATACATTTTCAATCTTGACAAAGAAAAGCCCAGGCTTCTGCATTGATGACTGGGGTACAGGGACAGGAGTGGCCCAAGGTTCTCAAAACACTGATTTTTATTTTTTATTTTTTTCTTAGACCTCTTCTACACTATTGGCTACTCTAGGCTGTGCTGTAGGGAATGCTGGTTAGTTTGCTGAACAGAGACGCCGCTCAGCAAAGTTCATGGCATCTCAGATCCCAAGTCCCAGCCAAAGCTTTGCAGTGTACCCTGGCTCCAGGGAATGAACAGGGCCTTCTTTCAAGCGAGGCACTTTGGAACTTGCCTTTGTTTCTTGTGCTTCCCAGTGAAGGCTAGGCTCCCTCCTACTTCTACCGGCGTTGCCGTCAGCCGGGAGCACAGACTAAAGCTGGGCAGGGTAAATAAGCAAGCAGGGGGCGTCCAGTATGTTCTCTCGTTCTGACCCAGACAGAGGAGACGGAAAACAAACTCTCTTTTGCTCCAGGGCTGGCTCACTAGCATGATGCAAGCATTCGGCTTGGCTGTGCCTCATGAGAGAGAGAGTGGAGAGAGAGAGAGAGCCTGAGCCAGGGATGTTCCTACTAGGGTTTGCCAGCCTTGTCTTGAGTCATCACTGTGGCAGGGGATAATAGGACTGTAGGTGGAGAGACTCTGGAGGCCAGGTGAAAGTGGCAGCCAGGGCAACTTGATAAAGAGAAACAGTGGTGCAGTGACCCTGAGCATTCTGTCTGCCTGGACAGCACTCGCCAGCACTGCCTCCGAATACACAGAGGAGGCTGCCTGTCCAGAGAAAACAAGAAAACGTCAGGGGACAGGTAGAACCGGGAGGAGAAATGGACAGATTGGGTAGAGCCAGGAATCAAGAACCAGGGTAAAAAGACTTCTACTCGCCCCCAGGCAGTTCTATATTTTGGCTAGATCAGTGATTTTCAATTGTTGTGCCACAAGCATTTTTTTAAAAACATGCAGCACCTGACTGTTTAGTCAGGGGCACTGACCTCTTTTTCCTTAGATTGTCAAATATAAAAATGACAACAGCCAACACGACAAGAGCTGTCTGGTGTGGATCACTCAAAAGTATACCTTTTGTTGTTGTTAGATTGGCAAAAATATTTTTTTTGGTGTGCTGCAGAATTTTAGTAATTAGTGTATGTGTGCCATGAGATGAAAGAGATTGAAAATCACTGGGCTACCTGTTAACAGAAGAAATGAGTGAAACAGTCTGACACTACGGCAAAAAGCCTCCTAGTTTCTACTTATTCTGAGGAGAAATGGGAGTCAATGAGTGAACCTAACAACTAACTTGTTTGGATAACCAGCTTTCCTATTACGACACCCAATAATTTACTTAGTAAGCTTCTGAATCCAAATCCCCAGACAATGCATTCTCAAAGTCCTTCTACTGTAAAATAATCTCTCAGGAACTGCCCACAGACCCTGCTCTTCAACCTCTCCATCCCCTATTCTCTTCTTCAAGCATCCCTCTCTCAGAGGGAAATACTCTGAGTGAATTAATATTCTAAGCAAAGTATATCTGTATATATATAAATATATGTATTTGTTTAACCTACTTCCTAAAATCCTTCCTTTTTTGGAATGCTCACCATTATACCACCAATACATTCCTTTTTTGGATGTCTGGATATGCTGCAGCTACCGCATTACTGAGTAGAGCTGACCAGTATCTCAAGGGTCAGATGGCAAAGTTAGAAAGATGAAAGAATTTTGATGATTCCAGGAGCTGCTGGATTCATCAATTCTGGAAACAACCAACCTCAAGACTTTCTGATATATGAAGTAAGAAATTTTCCTGTTATTAAAGGGAAAAAAACTCCTCCATTGAAGATCTTTTGTATTACAAGCTAAATGCTTTTTCTTTATCTCCATCCTAGAGTCTATTGGGACCTAAGATTTGCTCCTGTGGTCTAGCACTGCCAAGCTCCATGGCCATTCCCCACTCACAATCAGGAGAGAAAGGAAGCGTGCTGGGCAGTGGGGCTCAATGGCCGAGTGGGCAGGCAGCGGTGTGTTTGATCACCTCAGGAGCTTCTTCTTGCTTTGTTTCCCACCTTACTTATCAATCGTACCATGCATGCTAACTCTCTCCCCTGACAATTTACCTGCTTTAGAAGCTTTGTGACAAATAAAGTTGTTCTTCCATTCCATCTAGCAAAAGTCTGAAATGAAAATAACTAAGAGGGGTCTTCCCAGAAGATTTTGTCAAATCTCTAGCTTGAGCCACCTACCTTGAAGCTTAGAACATCTCAAGGAAAAAGAGTTATCTGGGGCAAAACCATTAGTTTGGGATGATAGAAAGGTTGTCTAGACTTCAGAAGCTAGATACCCACCACTGCCTCACCAGCTGCTTGTCTGGGAGGCAATGAGGAAGAAGAGAGAGGAAGGTGATAGGAAAAAAGCAAAGAAAAGGACCATGGGTCTAGAAGACAGGGAAGAAAAGAGAAGAAAGAAGAGTATCAGCTTAGCATCATGAAGGCAGAGTTGTTGGCTTTCAATACTTTTGAATTTTAAAAGAATACTGGAATGGGTTAACCTCATCATCTTTAGCATCCTGGTAGCATTATTCAGTAGTTAATAAAAAGAACATTAAAACTCTGCCTGGCTGGCTTTTGAAAAGGAAAATGGAGGACCCCAAACTCAGCCACTCTTGTAGCTTCCATCTCCAGTTCTCTTAATCTTGGCCAAGACAGCTGCCTTGGATACTTTCTTCCGGTCGTAAGCCAGGCCGAGGGCAGCCATGCAATCGATGAAGAATGTGGTTAGGTTGATGTGCCAGCGGTATTCACTGGTGGAGTAGTCATAGGGGAAGGAGTGATGGTAGTTGTGGAAGCCCTCACCTGAAACCAAAAAACAAAGAAAAAAGTTAAGGTGCTCTACAGTGAACTGCTGTCTTCCTGATCTTGGAACATCAGTTACCTAGCAGAGTACCTCAAACCTAGTAGATACTTGCTGTTGTTGAATGAATGAATGAAACTAGTCTCTTCTACTCTGAACCAAATAGATCCACTCAGAGGCTTCTTAAGAAAAAAAACGGGGAGCCCTGGACAGTGTTTCTCAGTGGTTAGAGCACCCATCCTCGCATCAAAGGGCCTCAGGTCCATTCCCCATCAAGGGCATGTACCTGGATTTCAGGTTCCATCTCCTTGCTGCAGCTGGAGACAACCAATTAATGTGTCTCTCTCATATCTATTTTTCTCTCTGTCTCTACCTCTCTTCCTTCTTACCTCCCTTCCACTTTCTCTAAAATCAATGGAAAAATATCTTTGGTGAAGATTTAAAAAAAAAAGGAAGAAATGAATAGGGAGACCATGGTCAACCATGGATTTCTGGGAGCCATTGTGTGAGGACTGGCAGTTTCTCTCAGAGTATAAGATGACTAAAAACAAACTATCACTGGAAATGGATTTTAGGTCGGAAAATCCCAGAGCTTTACTAAATATTGGTCTGAGATCCTCACGGCTCTGTGTGTGTGTGTGTTTGTGTTTGTGTGTGTGTGTGTGTGTGTGTGTGTGTGTGTGTGTGTGAGAGAGAGAGAGAGAGAGAGAGAGAGAGAGAGAGAGAGAGAGAGAGAGAGAGAGAGATAGGGTGGGAAGATGAGAGAGTCTAGAATAAAGAACATTTGCTGTGTTTCTTACAAAGGTGAGCAAGGGAGTACACCTGCACTGGAACAACCTACAAGCGTGTGAGAGAACCACAGAATTGGGCAGCAATAGCCGAAAGTCAGAAGAAAGGAGGCCCAGCCTAGGGCTCGAGTGTCCTCGGCCACTACTGGTTCAGTAGACTCTCTGACTTCAAATTCTTTGAGCTTTGACCCTGGTGTGATGGTGATGCAGATACAACAGAAGCTCTCGGAGGGAGTCAGAGGCAAAATGCTTAGAAACTCCCTCTAACTTCTGAGATGAGCAGTTCTTTTTGCTGGATGGAGAAAAAAACCCACAAAATTCTGGATTCGGGATAATTTCTGTAATGGATCAAACTTTGGAAACTCCACAGAGTGTTTCTCCAATCGTTGGCAGAACTCTTTTTTCTGAACCACATTCAATAATAACAATACTGAGCCTTATGAGGCTGTGGTAAAGCCGGGTAAAAAATAGCTAGTAAAAGAGCATATCAAGTCCTTTGAAGATAAAAGAGCCTTCAAAGGAGCCATAATGATATTAATAACGCGCAAGTAAAGGAAGTCCCGCAAAGTAAATGACACCATCCAAGGCATCTCAAGGTGTGTCCTCTCTCTGTAACGTGGACTCTGAGACAGTGTGAACTGAGTAGGAGGGTGGAAAGATCCCAAGACTAAACGTACTGAGAGAGGATTTCTCATTTCCCTCAATGGCTCTGCACCAGGCTCTATATAAAGCACTAACCAGGCCTATACTTATCAGATTGAAAACTGAATCAGACACACACATAGCCAAAGGGACGGGGGGGAGGGGAAGGAGAGTCAATAGGGAGAAGGACAAGACTTTGCAACTGGGGCAGCAAGATACAGCCCAAGAAAGGCTCAAGGGAGGTCAGCTTTGTCAGAGAGAAGATGAGCATGTGACTGTGGGGGAGGTAATTCAAGAAGAAAAGATTAGAAAGGCAGGAAGCGAGCTAGAGGAGAACAAAAGGGGAGGTGATAAGGGAGGAGAGCAGCAGGTACAAATAAATAACTGAGACAAAATAAGATATTGGGAGCCACTTTGTTTTTTGTGGGGGTTGTTTGTTGGGCTGTTTTTTTCCACAAGGGAGCTACTCGGAACTAGTGGTCAGAAAGAGGCTGCAGTTGGGGAAGCTCACTGTAGACCCATTTGCAGTACAGGACAACTCTCATTCCAGAAACTTCCATGTCTATGAAAACCTCAGACTTATATGGCTTAGGTGATTTACTTCAAACATGGTTCAGAGTAAAAACATGCACAATGTAGATGGTGCCTGAAAGGAGAGGGGAGAGGCATGACAGTTAAAAAGAAAGAGGGGAAAAATACTATTGGAGTACAGTCAGTACCCAGTGAAGATGGTCAGGGTTGAGACTATAAAGAGAAAAGGGTGAATTTAGGCCATGATATGCATAAACACATGGAACAGTGAGTTTGCTCACTGATCAACGGTGAGGAACAGGAGGCCACTGGGTTTCCTCAAGGAGGGCTAATTCCAGGCCTTAGTGATGGCTCTATTTAGTTGAAAACAGTGACAGAAAAAATCAATTGGAGACAGATTGTAGAACTCTGGCTATTAGAACTCAAAGTATAAAGAAATAACTTCAGCCAAGATCGGTTTGGCTCAATGGATAGAGCGTCGGCTTGGGGACTGAAAGGTCCCGGGTTCAATTCCGGTCAAGGGCATGTGCCTTGGTTGTGGGCATATCCCCAGTAGGGGGTGTGCAAGAGGCAGCTGATCGATGACTCTCTCTCATCGATGTTTCTAACTCTCTACCCCCCCCCCCTCCTCTCTGTACAAAAATCAATAAAATATATTTAAAAAAAAAAAAGAAGTTTTTTTAAAAAAAAAGAAATAACTTCATAAATAGCAAGCATTCGATCAATTAGCAGGCACTTGTGATTAAACTAACTGCTTTATCAGGGGTTCCCTAAGCCATTCTTAGTAAAGAATAAAGCAGAAGAGACAAAAATCAAGGACAGGAGACAAGCATGGTATGGCCACCAATAGTAGCTTTGTTGTCCTTCAGATTGGCATCCCCAGGCAATAAGGCATGGCATACACTTAACGTATGGCCTACCTGAATATAAAATAGCAAAAAAAGATATATAAAAGAAAAGTTAACTGAATTAAATTACAAGTATTCTACATCTGACATGACATATACACCACTAGGGCATATTGGCCATCCTGAGGGCCCAATTCTATTTATATCGATTTATACTTCCCTACAATCCAAACCAGACACAACTGGAAAAAGGAAAACCCAGAGGGGGCTCATTATATGTAACATTTGGGAATTGTTTAAGAACCTAGCATCAAAGGCATTGCTATATTTAACCTTTCCTTTTTATTTAAGACTTGTGGCCTGGCTCTCAAGAGTTTTCTCATATATTGCCTCTTAGTTCTAGAGTGAAAAAAACAGATAGAAAGAGGTCATAAAGCAAGTTAACCTGGTTTTTCTGGTTCCCAGCCCAATACCCAGACAGCAGACCACTAGATGTGGTCTAGCTGTGGACTGCTGACTTACCCACAGCTCCCAGTGAAACCAGGATATTCTCCCGTGGGTTAATGTTCTTGTCGTAAGGGCGATATCCGTAGAGGTGGGCAGCGCTGTTCACCAGCCAGGTGGCATTGAGCACAATGGCATACCGCAGGAAAGTGGCAACATACAAGCTGTGTTTGAAAGTTTCACCCCAGAAATACCAGGGCACAAGTGTGGGCAGGATGAAGCACATCAGCAGGACAGCAGGCTTGTAATGCCTACATTGAGAGTTCATACACCAAGTCAGCAGACAGGACATAGACCTACTGATTTCCATCATCACTGGGTTGGGCTGTCTCTTTCCTTCCACATTGTGAGGACAGTGTGGCAGGAAACAGAGCAAGAGGGATGGGGTGGGAAATCTTGTGAGAATGTGGTGTCATTATCTCACTTTTTAGATGAGGTAATGAGGGGTTAAATGACTTTTCTAGGATTGCACCACAAGGAACCAGTGGAACAAGGATTGGAATGCTGATCTCCTGATTCGAAAGTCATTGCCTTTTTTTTTCTTCTTCCTTTTTTTTCCTTTTACTATAGCACAATTTCATGTGAGTAAAATAGGCAAGGTCCATATTATAAACGAATACACTGAATTCTCCTGCCCAGGCTGTTTTTCCATTCTGTCCTTGGGCTTCTTTCTCTTTCTAATCAATGTTCTTTGCAGAGTCCATGTGTAGTGTCTTGCCTCCACTTCCTGCCAGCCAGCCTCTAACCACTCCTCTTCTTTTCCCTCAGGATCTCTGATGCCTCCAGATCCCCTGAAGGTCCTGTCCCATTATTCAGTCTCTCCTTGAAGGTAAGACCAGACCAGTGACTTGATTTCCTGCATCTCTTCAGCAGTCAAGCCTTATGCTCTTATACCATTGGCATTCCTGCACCCAACTCCTTTCCATTCTTGCCACTGCTTCCCTAGCATGGGTCCTCACTGCCTCCTAATTTGCGGCCCTGCTTCTCACCTCTTTGGCTCATTGGTTTCTTCACCTGTCATGAGAGTGATCTTTCTGAAGCACGCCTCCAACCATCACAGATTCCCAATCAAAAAACTTATAATGGTCTTCCATTGCCTATGAAATTAAATCCTAAGTCTGCTTTTAATGGCCCCAGTCTCCCTCTATAGTCTTAATCCTACCACACCCTATACTTCAAGCAAAAGGACTCTGTTGCTAGAACATATTTCAGGCTTAGATCATTCTGTTCTGTTTGTACTGTTTGTCTCTCTCCCCTGACACCTGTGAAAATCTCTATCCATTAGTGGATTCCAAAGCTACTTGCTTCACAAATGGTTCCCTGACACTCCCCACTATGCAGTCTCCCTCCCCTTTGTGTCTCTGACTGGTACAGAAAATATTTTGCCATGTATCATACTTATTCAGACACTTGGCTTATACTTTTACTCACCAGTAGGCTACAAACTCCTTGAAGGTAAAGACTATGGCACAATCATCTTTGTACCCATGACTTCCTAGGCCAGTAAGCATTAGTTGAATTTTACTGGCCTAATTAAGAAGTTCAGAAAGAATAATATTCTATAGCTGTAGACTTGGGGACTCTTTAAAAATTAGAGTTTTAAGTTATGATTTTTGAATATGCAAACCCAGTACATTTCTCAGTTTATGTTTATAAGTCCTGGGAGAAAAGGGGTGAGGGGGCTCCCCAAACACCAAGTTCCCAGCTCCATCCCCCTTCCACTCACCTCCTCTGGAACATCAGCAGCTTCTCAGCCTTCAAGTCCGACAAGTCTAGCAAACCACCCTTCTCTTTGACAGCTGGGTGTTTGCGCACCAGCAGCCAACCCACGTGGGAGAAGAAAAAGCCACGCCGGGCATTGTGGGGATCAGCATCTGTTTCTGAAAACTTGTGGTGAACACGGTGATCTCGGGCCCATTCATAAGCATCATTCTGGAGGGACAGAGAAGAAGACTACTGTAGGCCTCAGGAGAGACACCCTCTTAGGGGAATCCCAGTGGATAGACATCTTCAAGGGCCCATGACTCTCAGCACAACCTCACAAAATACGCAGGAGCCGGGGCTCCAAAGGAGGGTCACGGAGTAGCCGCCTCTTTCCCCCCAACTTGCCACTGAAGCTTAATTGGAAAAGCAACTTGAAGTCCCAGGACGGCATAAATAGGACTGGTTGCTTCATAAAGATTATACAGTGGGCAGAATGGAGGTAGATCACAGAGCTCAATTTCATTAGGAGAGGACATGGCAGTTCCTCTAGCAAAACATGTTGGAAAAGGTCTTCGTGGGGTGCCTAATCCCTGGGCAGGGCGAGCAAGGCAGACAGCCTTGCATCCTAGGGCCCTGGTCAGTGGATAAAGCTGCAGGGAGCTTCATTCTGATGCCTTGGCAAGAGACAGCTCACAACTCAGCAAGACCAGACACATAAATCATGAGCGTGGCCACATTCCCAAATGATCTCTGGGCTTCTCTGGGACTCTTTCCATCCCTTAAAGAATGTGTCAATATCTCTTTCTTACCTTTGTCCCAATATCAGGAGCCCTCCAGGTATAAAGTAATATGGCACCGATGATTACATAACTATGGTAAATGCTACCTAGAGTATTGCCATGAAGAAGGGAACAAGTTCAGTGGCCTCTTTTCCCCCTCTGCTCCAAGCTGAGCCCCACACCCCAAGCTATCCTTTGTCCATTGCCACCGCTTAATAGCTATGTGTCTCCTTTCCCCAGTTTCCTTCATTCTATCTCTGCTATAGCTTTCTGACTCAACAAACTTCCATACAGCCTGGCAGCCCAAGACAGGACCATATTGTTGGTCTCCCTAACCTCTCCATGACATAATTTTCTTATCTAGAAAATGGGAATAAGAATAGTACTCACCGCCTAAGAGAATTTAATAAGGTAAACTATGTCAAGGGCTTAGAATAGTACCAGGCACACACTCAGTGCTATAAGTATTTGCTGTCATCGCTGGAAAACAACAGAATTCCTGAGTCTGTGAAACATCCACTTCAGTCCCATCATGGTGGAGCCCTAAGCTATTCACCTAAAATGGTGAGTCTATTGTCCAATGCCTTGCAGACTCTGAGAATGAAGGACCCCAACAGCCAGACTTTGTGACAACAGAGGAACCATAGGAAAAGATAGGAATATATATTTCCTAGTTATCTCCTAGTTCTCTTTTCTAGACTCAGAAATGTGCCCATGCTTTATGGACTGAAGGCCTGAGCCTGCACCTGAGGTGACCACCAGGAGAGAGGAGAGTGAAATGGCTGTCCAGGTGTTGCTCCTCTGCAGGTGCTGATCTCCTCCATCCGCCCCTGGTCACTGGCAGAGTGGAGGGAAGGGCTGGGCAGAGCTGGCTTCCTACCTGGAATGCCATTGTGTTGGCGATGATCAGGAAGATCCGCAGAGGCAGCCGAGCCTTGTAGCTCCGGTGGCTCCACAGGCGATGGGCTCCCGCTGTTATACCCAGAGCACTGATGATGTAGTAGGCGAACCCTGCCAGGCGGAAACAGTGAGAGGTCAATCATCTGGAGAAACATTCACAAGTGGTTCTCTGTATGTTGGATGTGTCTTCAGAGGCTTTTGGGGGGATCTGCTTTTCCCTGAGGTCCAGGGACACCTTGGTCTCTTAGGTCTCTCTGATTTTATTACTTGAAAGAAAAAAAAAACCCATCACCTCTCACCCTCTCCACCTAGGAATTGGAATAAGCTAAGAAGTTTCAGGAACTTTTTTTGATTTCAGAGGAATGGAAAGGGAGAGAGGGATGGAAATATCTACGATGAGAGAGAATCACTGATTGGTTGTCTCCTATGTGCCACACACTGGGGATCAGGACCACAATCTGGGCATGTGCCCCAACCAGGAATGGAACCCTGACCTCCTGGATCATAGATTGGCACTCAACCACTGAGCCATGCCAGCCGGGCTGTTGCAGGAGCTTTAGAAAGGCAGGACAGAGAAGAGCTTGCTACCCAGCGCCTGGCCACTCTTAGTCATGAGGATTATTATCTCAAGCCCCATCTCCTTTGAACTTCAGCTAAGCTTCCCCCAGTTTTTAAGGACCACAGACCACTCCTACAGAGCTTAGGACCCATAACCAAGGGTGGTCCCAAACAATTTAATAGTCAGTAGAGTCTGGGCACTCATCAATCCAAGGGGCTCTGGGTTCTAGAGGACACCCAGGGGCTCAGAACTACGGCTATTTCCCAACTGATCCAAAAGCATTTCAGTATTTTAGCAGGCAGTGTGACCATATCAGGGGGACAATCTGCCCTTCACATAAGTCTTATCTCTGCACAGCTTAGCTAAGAATTTTACAATATATTCTCTGATTTTCTGGTTCCTTTGAATGGACTTTAATAGCCTCACTTTGCAGTTGAAAGAAAAAAAAAAAAAGACACTCATAGAGGTTGTGTTTATCTATGGTCACAAGGCCAGTAAGAAATGGAGCCATAGTTTGAAACTAAGAGTTCTGTTAACAAGCATTCATGTTCCAACTATACCATCCACCTCCCCAGGATATGTACAGAGTTCCTGCGTCTCTCCTTTGCCACACCCCTCTGTCAGCCCCCACTCTCTCTGGCAAGGCTCATTTTAGATGGTGGTGGGATATGCTCAGAACTGTTGGTGGAACATCCCAACACTGTCCTCCCTCACCTTCCTGGAGGCCTGCCAGCTCAGGAGGTGCCAGCTATAATCTCTAACTGGGCAGTGGGTTGCTGGCTGTACCCATATTCCTCTGTTCAGTAGCTCTAAGAGGCAGAGGCTGAGTAGGGCCTTGGTAGAGCAGTTGACTGTTGACAATGTTTCATTCCTAGGACTACAGCTCAAAACAATGGGTCCTCAGTGGCCACAGAATTTAGTTGCAGTTGGAGACACCACATGGTGTAACAAATTGTCCTGTGTTCTTTCTCCAGCCACAGATAACAGTTTCCTAAACAAATATCCCCTACCCCCCATCCTATCTCCCTCCACCCTATCCTATTCCTCCTACAGGATCCCACGGGAGAGGGAGAGCCCTGGAGCCAGAGTCTATCCCAATGACAATTCTGTCTCTAATCCCTTTGCTACGTGACTTGCTGGCCTTAAGCCATGTGACTGTTTGCTCCCAGATGCAAAATCTACCTGCACCCGCAGCTGGAAGAATGACAGTTGAGCCACAACCACACGAAGAATCATCAATGAAGAAGAAAAACAGCTTTGGGCAAGAACACAGCACTTAGCTCAAAATGAAGGAAGCTACTGGGGTTGTTTCATGCCACAGATGACCCTGTGAGCTAACTCAGAAAGCACTTAAGATCCTAGTGTTAACAGGGGAAGTGGGAAAAGAATCCAAGCATTCTAGTGCCTTTTTTATCTACACATCTAAGCCTAGCAACTAGGAGGAGGCTCATTCTCTACTAATGTCCAAATTGATGGTTAAGCAAAATCTCATAGCTCTGGCCCTAAGGGAAGGGAAATTTTGCCCCTCGGTCCTCAGTGATGCCAGAGAGATGCCTTCAGGCTGCCCCGACGGCCCTTCTGGGAGTCTCTCTAAATTGCTCAGTCACCAGAAATGCTGTAATCACAACCAGTTGTTGATTTAATACTGTCCTTGGGGATAAAAGGAAAGGCTGAGGCCAAGCTCCTAAACTCTGAAAGTGGGACCCCTGACGGTCCCTCTCTCCTTCTTGTTTCTTAAGACAGAGCAGTTCTGTTATCCCCATGCCAGGATGGTGATCAGTCAGCCCAACCACCCACCACAAGGTCCAGGGGAGGAGTACAAAAGGTCCCCATCCAGTCTCCGTGCCACATTTCCCTGCCCAAAGGCACCTGGGCAGGGCACATAAAGGTAGTGGGCACAGCCTTGGATTGGGGATTGCACTCTGCCCCCTGCTCCAGCAGCCGAGGGTGAGGGGCAAGCAGAAGCAGCCTGGCCAAACTGTGGACTTAGCCAGGCCTACAGGGAGTGCTGAGGCTGGAAGGGGCTTGCGGGCTACAAACCTACTTGTGAAGACTCCGCTTTTGGGTAGGAGGGTAGAGAGCTGAAGTCTGGCTGGGACCTCAGAGGGGCTAGAGAGCAGAGAGAAGGGCCCTTCCTGGTCTGCAGAAGAGCCTCAGCAATGGGAAACCTGTAACCCAAGGAGCACTACCTTCCTGATCCTAGAAAAGTACCGTTGTCCCAGTTTGTACCCGGAAAGATGGAGATCCGAGGAGAAGGGATCTCTACCCAGTTGCATTTCACTGTCTGAGGCACTGAGAGGATTTCCCAACACAAAGCTCTAAGGACCAGATCCCACCACCTTTAGGCGTAAAAGGTCCTGGGAGAATCAGCTCCAACTTGGCCTACTAGCCCTTCTACGTAACTACCCTCCAAGAGTGCAGCTCTCAGCAAACACCCCAACCCTAACATAGTTTCCCAGAGAGAATTCAGTTCACCACCCTCGGAGAGTGGCAATGTGGGGCCCC
Organism: Pipistrellus kuhlii; assembly: GCF_014108245.1. Lineage (NCBI taxonomy): Eukaryota > Metazoa > Chordata > Mammalia > Chiroptera > Vespertilionidae > Pipistrellus > Pipistrellus kuhlii. Next base: position 31,530,655 of record NW_023425460.1, on the reverse strand, counting down.
TGGGTCCTTAAGAGTTCCCTCATCTCCCGTCCCCAACGCAGGCTTATGATGGCAGAGGTGAAAATGCCTGCAGAGCGCATGTGTGCTTCCAGGGGGCAGGGCGCCGCTCTCTGCTCATACCCATGGATCCTGAAAAAGCTGAGCTAAGGGCAGGTCAGGGACAGAACTCCCTCACTGCAGCAGCCTCGCAGGAGACTCGAGGCTGGGGCTGCTGAGGACTCTCTCCTGGCCTGGTCTGGCTGTCCAGGCAAGGAGAGACTTCATGGCATCGGGAGCTGAAGCTGGAGCAGGCTAGGTAGGAAATGGGACATGAAGCAGTGCTTCCACCTCGTTGCAATCAAAGGACTTTTCCCTGAGTGGTGTGTACCGTGCCCTGGGACCTGCAGGGAGTCACTCCATCTGTTTAACATGTTTCCTACAGGAGCTTCATCTTCCTAACAAAGGAGGCTGGTGGGCCAGGGTCAGGGCACACACCTTTGTGGGTAACCACCTCTCGGTTCCTCCCTCTCCTCCTCTCTTCCTGAGCCATTTTTCTTGCTTTCTCACGACGTTGCTCCACCTATACCACCCCCAAACCACTGGTCTCACCCCATGTTCCCAGCTAGGGGCCTTGAGTCTTTGGTGGATGGTGGGGCTGGGACAAGCAGCCAAGCAAATGGCTTGAAACAGAAAAGCTCTTTCAGGGAAAGCCTACCCTCTGGCACAGGTCTACCCGCTCCCTCCCCAGCATCCACGTGTAAAGACCCCCAGCATTGCCACCCCTGCCTCCCTGCCCCCCTAGCCTCTGCCCCCAAGCCACGCAGCCTCTCAGGAATTGTAGGGCCAGTACTTCTGTTCCAGGTGAGCTCCTGTCCCGTTAAAGGGCAAAGGGAACCTGGCGCCTCCGGGCAGGGGGACGAGCAGCACTCTTACCCCAGAGCCAGGTGTAGACCTTGCAGGTGGGGATCAGGATGATGCCGTACAGGGCTCCCAGGTGCAGCAGCGACATAAGGATGATGTTCCTCCAGACATACTCAAGCTTGGGCCTCGGGCCCTCCTTATCCTTGTAACTTGGGTCAAAGATGTCGTCTTTCATTTCGGGGCGGATGTCTTCCTCCGGGTGCAGGAGATTCTTCTCCGGGTTGCTTTCTCCATTCTGCAGGACCCGGGCGGGAGGCTCGGTGATGGTGGTGGTGGTGGTGGAGGAGGAGGATGCATAGGAGCTAGCCATCTGGCAGGGAGAGGAAGCGGAGGGTCAGGGGAGAGGAGGCTGCACGTGGAGGTAGCAGGGGCCACGTCACTCTCATCCAGCTGGAGGAAGAGCGAAGGGTTGGCACAGACCCTGCCCCAACCTACCCAGGCGGGGGTAACGGAAGGCGGGGTCCACCCCAGATGAAAGCAGAGGAAGTCCCCAGGAAACTATGCAGAGAGATTGGGGAGGGGGGTGAACCTTCAAGGTGAAGGAGAACACTTTCACCCATGCGGACACACAAAGGAACCCCCGCAGGCATTACAGACGCAAGGGTGCCGCCAGCCACGACCCGGTTTTCCTTTGAAGCGTAAGAAACAAAAGTTGGGGAACCAAGTCCCTCAAATTACGACGCAGATCCCCAGCAAATGAAGGCAGCACAACTCGCAAAAGATGGCTCTGTCCTCCGCGGGGATCTCCGCTCCTCCGTCCACGAGTCACCTAGAAGCCGGGCCAGCTGGGGCGCCAAGCGGCCAGGGAGCCCGGGAGCCCGGGAGCCCGGGAGCCCGGGAGCCCGGGAGCCAGGCTGGAAGGAAACTCACCTCCTCTTGCAGCAAGTGGGCCGGCATCTGCGCTCTCGGATGCCTGGGGTCACTCTCCCAGGGCTGAGGCTGCGCAGCGGAGTTCGGGGCAGCGGAGAGATGCCGGTGGCTGAGCCCGCGTTGGCGCTCGGAGGGGTGGCGGTGGCGGTGCGTGGCGGGCGGTGCGCGCTGGATCGGTGTCCGTGGACCCGGTGCGTGGCTCTCCCAAGGCTGGGGATTTAAAGGCTAGATGAGCTGGCAGGGGATGGCCGTGCCCCGTATTTCCTCAGACTCCTTTTATTCGCTGCCAACAGGGCCAAAGTGCGCGGAGTTGGCTCGCGGCGGGACCCCCGCATGGGCGGGGAGGGGAGGAGACAGAGGCGAGGCGTGCTAGGGGCCGGCCACGCACAACCTGGATGCTGCAGGCATACCGCGGCCCGGCTGGCTCCGCAGCCGCAGCCCGGCCCCCGGGGAAATGCTAATGGGCTCCGGTAGACGCTGGCGCGCCATTGGCCGAAGGGAATTTGGTGCCACCTCGTCCCGCCGCTGCCATTGGCTCGGCGCAATCTGCTGTTCCCTCTGCCGCCAGCTCCCCGCTCCCCCTCCCATCCCTTTCTTCTCCGCTCCTCTGCCCCCGGCCGCCCGGCCCCTCTGCCCGGCCCCCGCGGCCCCGGGGGCGCAGGGGAGCTTTCTGCAAGACCCAGAGGGCCCCGTCCGGGAAGGGGGGTGGGTACCAGCCCGGGCCTGGCCCCCCTCCCCAGCACTTCGCGAATGCATAGGCCCTGGGGAAGTTTCACAGAAAACAGCAGAGAAGCCACGGGGGTGACCCCTACGCACAACTCCGCTCTGCTTCCCCTCCCCTTCCCGGAGACGCGTGGGGAGAGGGGACGTGGCTTTAGTTTAAACCTGGGGGTGGGATCGCATGGGGGGTGCAGCCCGCCGTTCTCCTTAGGGAGCGCGGGGGCCTGGGTCCCCGAACAACGGCCCCGCCCCGCCCACCGGCTCGGGAAGCGAGCCCGGACCCGGGACTCCCCGGCCTGCGCGGGCGGTGGGGCAGGCGCACGCCCATCGCCCATCCTCTATGTGTGGACTTGCACGCGCGCACGGGTTCAGCCGCAGACACGCCCAGCGGGGTCGGTCACCGCCAGGCACCAGGGAGCCATCCCATCCCTGTGTCCACGCCTGCAGCCCGCGAGCGGGTGGGGTTTGGGAGGAGGTGGGGGGGTGAGAGGGGGAATGCTTTGGAGATGCTTCAGATAGTCAGGTTGTAATTTCCTTCCTGGGAAAAATGCAGGAAGCATAGACATGTGCTTGTCCCCAAAGCAGAGGAAAGGGTCATAGGAAGCAAGATTGGCTAACAGGTATGGAATTATTACTGCAAGCCAGTTCACAAGAATCGTTTTTGTTTCATCCTTACTGGGACCCTATGAGGTGGCTAGTCCGTATTCCCTTTTCCAGGTGAGGAAGGAGAGACTCGGAGAGATTGAAATGAGGGAGGAGCTGACTGAACCCAGAGGCTTGATGCTAGCGTACGAAGTGGATTCCCCTGTGCGGAAGCCCAGGTTCTTGAGCTGCTCTGACCTCGCAGACGGCACCTGCCCCTCAAGCCCGCCTGTTTTTTCTAGGCTGTGGGAGCCTCGTCATGAGAGAAAGCTGAGAACCAGGCAGGCTATGCGTTCTCCAGCCTCCTCGGAGAGCTGTGTCTCCCCAAACTCTAGCCCAGGATCATTCTGGGAAGAAGGGAAGATAGGCACCTGGGATTGCCTGGGAGGAGGACTAAGAAGCTTCTTGTTGACCACTGGTCTCAGGGTTAGGCCAACACTCTGGTCAGTCACCAGATACATCCATTCCAGTCCTGGCTTCCCCGTCCAGTACAGAAGCTTTATTTTATGTATTTATTGATTGTTCTGAGAGAGGGAAGGAGAGAGAAATACTGATTTGTTGTTTCACTTACTTGTGCATTCATTGGTTGGTTCTTGTGCATGCCCTGACCAGGAATCGAACCCCAAACCTTGGCATATCAGGACAATGCTCTAACCACCTCGGCTACCCTACCAGGGCCAGTGCAGAGGTTTTGAATGGGACTAGATATGGGCAGTTTTTCTTGCCATGGCTCAGAAAGGCTGGCATGTGGAAGAGAAATCTACTCTTCAGACTCTTTCTGCATGTTTGATTTTGGCTAATTCCTCTACCAACTACAGGGTTACTCTTCTAGGGAGAAGATTCCCTGTTTCTTTTGGGGGTGTACTTTTCATTGTGGCTGACGGTGGCCTTACCATTGAGATGAGCGTTCTTTCCCTTTAATGCCTAAGCATATTTGACCTTGCTTCCTCCAGACCCTGGACTTCATCAGGGAACAATCTGAAAAACTCAAGGTTTCCTGGAAACTGCTCTCCTCGTCCTTAAACTCTGATAGACACTCTTGCTGCTATTGCTTAGTGCTGCCGTTAGTACTTAGTAATAATTCCGTTTCTGCCAGAGAAAGGGGAGGCCTGCCAAGACAAAAATGTGGAAGTGGAGAATTGTATTTCTCTCTAAAGATAAGATGCTATCCTGTGGGACGAACTCTGGGAATCTAGAGAAGGTCTGCGTTGGGGAGAGAGTTTCGGGGAGACATGTTCAGAGCCATCTCGCTGTTGATAACTACGACGGAAAGGAGGTCACTGGTTTCTCAGCTTGCGTTCCTCCCCAAAGTTCATCCAGGGCACATCACATGGCTATGAGTGTGCCGCCCATCACTTTAAAACTCTCGGTCACCTGCTATTGCCCACGAATATGCTGCATGGCACAAGTCACATAGGGAAGGATGAGCCTTGATATCAAGAAGTATTAGACCTGCCCCAGCTAGTTTGGCAGTTTGGCTCAGTGGGTAAATTATCGGCCTTTGGACTGATGTCAATAAAAATGTATATATAGCCCAGCCAGCGTGGCTCAGTGAATCAGGAGGTCAGGGTTTGATTTACAGTAGAGGCACATGCCCCGGTTGCAGGCTGGATCCCCAGTGTGGGGCCTGTAGGAGGCAGCACGCAATGGTTCTCTCTCATCATTGATGTTTCTATCTCTCTCTCTCTCTCCTTTCTTCTCTGAAATCAATAACAACATATAAATAAATAAATAAATAAATAAGAAGTATTAGGCCAATGGCAAAGTGCAAGTTGTAAACAAGTGTGTGATCGATATTTGTATGCCATAGAGTTTCCATATAAGAGGATAGATCATTTAGTATATAAGTACAAAATATGCTTGGGAGATGGAGATTGGAACTATGAACCTTCCTCTGTGAAAAGAGGTACAAGGCACCATGGCAGTTTTTAAACTCCATTTTTATTCTTAAACTCCAAAGAGCAAGAAGAAACAGAGCCCCGTTAGCCATCTTACGTGAATGAAGGTGCCAACAGCAAGAAGTCACAGAGAGCCATCTCCTGTTCGTTCAGTCTGGCTCAAATGCTGGCTTTGGCTACTATAGACAAGGGATTGCTCACATGCAGGACAGGGCCGGAAATGCAGTTCTGTGCTTGGGAAAGTTCTCTGGTTCACCCCCGTGTCTCTGGGTGCCCTGGGCCCCTGGGTCTGAAAATCCCGAGGCCCTCTTAGCCAGCATAGCCGGGTAACATAAGGGACCCAGACCGGTATTTCACTGCATCAGTTGCCAGAATTCTAACATTTTCTCAGCCAGAGCCTTGGGAAATGGCTTTTTCACACGCACCTGATGAAAACATAATTTAGACTGGAGCGATACAGTGTTTGCATTTGTTTCAACTACCACGCCCTTTTTCTTTCTGAGTATAAAAAAATTAGAAGTGCTTATGCTGAGGGGGAAAGCTACCTCAGATTAATCATGTGAGAATATTTTTACTGTTTCCGTACCTGGGAAGTCGTTTTTCCTTGGAGCAGAGATCACCTCCACTCCTGTGGCCTTGGTCATACTGTGGCTCTCAAGTGACAATGGTCAAACCTACACACTAACTTGTATTCTACATTTGCTCCTCGGTCTAGGGCCGTGGTCGGCAAACTGTGGCTCGCAAGCCACACTCGGCTCTTTGGCCCCTTGAGTGTGGCTCTTCCCCAAAATACCACGGCCTGGGTGAGTCTATTTTGAAGAAGTGGCCTTAGAAGAAGTTTAAGTTTAAAATTTTTGGCTGTTAAAAGAAATTTCAATCGTTATTCTGTTGATATTTGGCTTTTAAGTTTAAAATTTTTGGCTGTTAAAAGAAATTTCAATCGTTGTACTGTTGGTATTTGGCTCTGTTGACTAATGAATTTGCTGACCACTTGTCTAGGGGGAGAAAATGAAACAAATTGGCCCAACAGTTATCACAACAAACAGCCATTATGTATAACAGGCTCATCCAGACTGATAAACTTAGCTGAAGCTCAGAATGATAAGGGAGCAAAGGAACTGGATGGGTACTTCATAAGAGAAGGCATACAGACGGCAGACAAACACGTAAACTTTACTAATTATTCAGTACAAAATAATAACAATATGTAACTCATCTTTGGTAGGAGGGTAAATGGATTCACAAACATATTCACCACAACATTATTTACAATATTAAAGTAATTAGAATATTTTAAAAACAATTCACAGTATTAAAATAATAAAATAAAACCTATAAGTGATGATACAGATTTTTGCTTGTTTTATTTATTTATTTATTTATTTTTAAATATATATATATATTATTTATTTATTTATTTATTTATTTATTTATTTATTTATTTTTTTTACCGAGAGGAAGGGAGAGGGATAGAGAGTTAGAAACATCGATGAGAGAGAAACATCAATCAGCTCCTCTTGCACACCTCCTACTGGGGATGTGCCCGCAACTAAGGCACATGCCCTTGACCAGAATCAAACCTGGGACCTTTCAGTCTGCAGGCCAACACTCTATCCACTGAGCCAAACCGGTTAGGGCTGTACCACAGCTTTTTTATCCACTCAATCTGCTGATGGGCAGTTGGGCTGTTTCCAGATCCTAACTATTGTAAATTGTACTGCAATGAACATAGTGGTGCATATATCCTTTCTGATCGGTATTTCTGATTTCTTGGGATATAGTCCTAGAAGTGTGATTACTGGGAGTTCCATTTTTAATTTTTTGAAGAAACTCCATACTGTTTTCCAAAGTGGCTGCACCAGTCTGCATTCCCACCAGCAGTGTACTAGGGTTTCTTTTTCTCCACATCCTCACCAGCACTTGTAGTTTATTGATTTATTGATGGTAACCATTCTGGCAGGTATGAGGTGATACCACCTTCTAGTTTTAATTTGCATCTCTTGGATGATTAGTGATGTGGAACATTTTTTTCCTATGTCTATTGGCCATCTGTGTGTCCTCTTTGGAGAAGTGTCTATTCTGGTCTTATGCTCATTTATTAATTGGATTGTTTGTCTTCCTGGTATTGAGTTGTATGATTCCTTGTATATTTTGAAAATTAACACCTTATCAGATGTATTATTGGCAGATATGTTCTCCCATACAGTGGGCTCCCTTTTCATTTTGTTGATGGTTTCTTTTGCTATGCAGAAGCTTTTTATTTTGAGGTAGCCCCATTTGTTTACTTCCCCCTTATTTCCTTTGCCCTCGGACAGTGATCGCGAGCCACATGCGGCTCTTTGGCCTCTTGAGTGTTCTAACGCCACTTCTTCAAAATAGACTTGACCAGGCTGAAAACTGACTTCTGTGCATGGGCCATGAAGTTTCAATTGCACTATACATGCGTGCCTGCACGTGGTATTTTGTGGAAGAGCTACACTCAAGGGCCAAAGAGCCGCATGTGGCTCGCAAGCTGTGGTTTGCCAACCACTGTCCTAGGAGATGTATCCGTAAACCTTTTGCTAAGAGAGACGCCTATGGTTTCTTCTAGGATTTTTATGGTTTCAGGTCTTACATTTAAGTCTTTTATCTATTTTTAATTTATTCTTGTGTATGGTGTAAGTTGGTGGTCTAGTTCCACTTTTTTGCATGTACTTGTCCAGTTTTCCCAACACCATTTTAAAAAAAATACATTTTTATTGACTTCAGAGAGGAAGTGAGAGGGAGAGAGAGACAGAAACATCAATGATGAGAGAGAGTCATTGATTGGCTGCCTCCTGTACTCTCTCTACTGGGGATTGAGCCCACAACCCAAGCATGTGCCCTTGACTAGAATTGATCCAGGAACCCTTCAGTCCCTCTATCCACTGAGCCAAAACAGCTAGGGCCCCAACACTATTGAAGAGACTGTCTTTACTCCATTGAATAAACATACCATTGTATGCTCTTGCCTCCTTTGTCAAATATTAATTGAGCATAATGGCCTGGGTTGATTTCTGATGTTTCTGTTCCATTCCATTGATCTATATGCCTGTTCTTATGCCAGTACCAGGCTGTTTTGATTACACTGGCTTTGTAGTATAGTTTGATATCCGGTATCATGATCCCTCCAATTTTGTTCTTCTTTCTCAAGATTGCTGTGGCTATTCAGGATCTTTTTAGATTCCATATAAATTTTTGGAATATTTGTCCTAGATCCTTGAAATATGCCATTGGTGTTTCAATAGGGATTGCATTTAATCTGTAGATTGCTTTGGGTTGAATGGACATTTTGATGTGTTCATTCTACCAATCCATGAGTATAGTATATTCTTCCATGTGTTATATCTTCAATGTCCTGTAATTTTCTGAGTACAGGTCTTTTATCTTCTTGGTTAAGTTTATTCTCAGGTTTCTTATTTTTGTTGTTCTTGCAATGGTAAATGGGATTGTTTTTTAAGAATTTCTTTCTGAGAGTTCATTATTGGTGTGTAAAAATGTCATCGATGTCCACGTGTAAATTTTGCATCCTACTACTTTGCCAACTTTTTTTTATTAAATGTAGTAGTTTTTAAAAATTATATATATATATATATATATATATATATATATATATATATATATATATATATATAATTTTTTAAATTGACTTTGGAGAGAGAGAAAGAGAGGGGGAGAGAGAAACATTGATCTGTTGCCTTTCATATGTGCCCCGATCAGGGGACTGAACCTGAAACCTGGGCATGTGCCCTGACCTGGAATTGAACTGGTAAACTTTTGGTGCATGGGATGACACTCAATCAATGGAGTCACACCGGCCAGGGCCTATGGCACAGTTTTATGTAGCCAACACCAATACAAACATTGTGTAAGAAATATTTCTAATGACATGGGAAAATGTTCATGCTCTAATGTTAACAAGGTAGGACAAAAACATATATTTATGTGATCACAACTGTTTAAAACAACATTGTAAAAGGGAGAAAATAAAGAGCTGATAGGCTGAGATACTCGTCCTGAAAATTTACTGAGACACTCGCTACCCTTGGTCAATTTACTTTGTTCTGTGAGCTTCAATTTCCTCATTTCGTAATGTGAGGATAATAATACTATTTGTTTTGTAAAATTGTTGTGAGAATCACAGGAATGTAAAATACAGCATAGGGAATATAGTCAATGATGTTGTGATTACATATGGTGTCAAATAGGTGGTCACTTTGAAAGTTATAGAAATGTCTAATCATTATGTTGTACACCTGAAACTAATATAATATTGCATATCAAGTATAAATAAAACAAAATAAAAACTTATTTTAAAAGATAACCTCTTAAAAGAACCCAAAATTGTTGTGAATATTAATGTATAAAGGTGCTTAATACACTATTAGACACTTAGTAAGTTGCAGTTATAGTATTAAAAGTGCTCCTGTTTCAGCTTTAATTCTCACTACCTGCATGGTTTAACTTACACCTTCATCCAACTGCTCTTTCATTGATTTCTAAACATGCTCCATTTCTCCAACTTTTTCTCCCCCTCAATTCTGCCTGTCAAAATATTACTTAATCTTGCCCTGGCTGGTGTGACTTAGTGGGTTGGAGCATCATTCCGAGGATCAAAGGGTCTTGAGTTCAGTTCTCTCTGGAGTCACATGTCTGGGTTTCGGGTTCAGTCCCCTGATTGGGGCTGTGGGAGAGGCTGGGTCAATGTTTTCTGATGTTTTCTCTCTCACATCAGTCTCTCTCTCTCTCTCTCTTTCTCTCTCTCTCTCTTCCCTGGGGTCTCCAGAGAGCTTACTCCATTATTTATGGTACTTCTTACACAGATTTAAAAATAGTTACCTGCATGTATCATTTCTTCTATCAAACTTCAAGCTCATAGAGACAGGGCCCTGCTGCCGAAATTGTGAAGTGAATTTAGAAAGCTCATGAATACAAAGTCAATATAAAAATTGTTTTATTCTATGTACTATTACAGAGCAATTGGAGAATGAAATTTAAAACATACTGTTTGCAATACATCAGAAATATCAATACAAAGGAACAAATTTAACAAAATATGCAGGATACTACTCTGAAACCTACAAAGCATTGCTGAGAGAAATTTTTAAACAAATGGAGACACAACATGTTGATGGATAGGAGGACTCAGTGCTAATCTATAGATTAATTTAATTCTTATAAAAGTCCAGGAGGGCCCTAGCTGGTTTGGCTCAGTGGGTAGAGTTTCAGCCTTTGCTCTGAAGGGTCCCCGGTTCGATTCTGGCCAAGGGCACATGTCTGGATTGCAGGCTCAATCCCCATGTGAGGCATGTAGGAGGCAGCCCATCAATGATTTCTCTCATCATTGATGTTTCTCTCTCTCTCTCCCTCTCTGAAATCAATGAAAATGTATTTAAATAAAATCCAACAAGTTTCTTTGAGAAGACAGACAAGCTGATTCTAAAATTTAAGTGGAAATGCAAAGGGTCTGGAATAGCCAAAAAAATCTTGAAAAAGAAAAACAAAGTTGGGGGAATTAAACTATTTTATTACAGGATGTACTATAAATTTTAAATAGTCAAGATACCTTGGTGTTAGCAAAAGTGAACACAAATAGATTAATGAAACAGATTAGAAATTTTAGAAATATACCAACATATATATGATGTTTTTATAAAGTTCCTTTGTCAATACAATGTGGAGGGGAAATTCTATTTAACAAATATTTCTGGAAAAACTGATTTTCATATACAATAAATAAACCTCAACCTCTTGCTTACTCTATAGACAAAGATTAATTGGAGAGGGGTAATAGAGGTAAATGTACAATCCACAACCATAAAGTGTCTATATTAAACCACAGGAAAATATCTTTGTGACCTTGGGGTAGGCAAAGATTTTTTGTCAGGACACAAAAGCAATGACCATGCCCTAACCAGTTTGGCTCAGTGGATAGAGCATTGGCCTGTGGACTGAAGGATCCCTGGTTTGATTCTGGTGAAGGGCTTGTTTCTTGGTTGCAGGCACAACCCCAGCAGGAGGTGTGCAGAAGGCAGCTAATCAATGTTTCTCTCTCATTGATGTGTCTAACTCTCTTTCCTTCTCCCTTTCTTTCTGTAAAAAATCAATTATATATATATATATATATATATATATATATATATATATATATATAAAAGCAATGACCATAATTTTTAAATGGATAAATTAAACTTTATGAAAGTTCAAACTTTCTGCTATCAAAAGGAACTATTCAGAAAATAAATACACAAGCCAGATAATGAGGACATATATCACACCACATGAAAATATAAATGACCAAGTTAAAAATGGCAAATGACTTGAACAACATTTCATAAAAATGGCCAATAAGCACATGAAAAATTGTTCATTGTTAGTCTTACATGTGACACCAAAAGCATAAGCAATAAGAAAAAATAGACATGTTGGACTTTATCACAATTTAAAAATTTGTGCTTCAGAGGACATTATCGAGAAAGTGAAAAGATAACCCACAAAATGGAAGAAAATGTCTACATATCATACCTGATAAGAGACCTAGATCATCTGAAGAACTCAAAAGATAACCCACAAAATGGAAGAAAATGTCTACATATCATACCTGATAAGAGACCTAGATCATCTGAAGAACTCTTACAACTCAATTGTAAAAAGTGAATGATCCAATTAAAAATTGAATACACATTTCTCTAAAGAAAATTCACAAATGGCCTATCTTTATCTCTCTCTCTATATATATATATAAAACTCTAATATGCAAATAGGCTGAACAGCGGAACAACCAAACAACCAAACAACCAGTCGCTGTTATGTACACTGACCACCAGGGGGTGCGCACGGAACATGTTGGGCATCAACCACAGTGGAATGGTGGAGCAGGTGAGTGGGGCGCTAGACCAAGGCAGGGTGCTGGTCGCTGTCATCAAAGCAAGCCTGTAGTGGTTACTGAAAATTCTTTGCTCTCACACACAGTCCTGCCAGGTGCTCACCCCGAGTGCTCGCTTTCAGCAAGTGTGAGTGGCAGCTGCCAGCCTCAATCGCTCCTCAGCTTCTCCACTTCCCCTTGCTCCTGAGGAGCGATTGGGGCTGGCAGCCACCACTTGCACCGACTGCTGGCACCAGCCCCTCTTGTACCCGCAGCTGGTGCCGGAGTCACTGCTCGCACCTGCTGCTGGGCTCAGTGCTGGTCCCATCACTTGGCACTGTCAGCGGTTGTGAGTGGCTGCTGCCAGCCCTGAATGCGCCTGCAGGCTTCTCCACCTCCCCCTGATCCTGAGAGGTGATTGGGGCAGCCAGCCACCACTCACATCTGCTGACAGCGCTGGCCCCACTCACACTGTTGCTGGTGCCAATCCCAATCGCTCCACGCCATACACAGGTGTGAGCGGCCGGCACCATCAGCATGTGGGAGCAGCGGCAGTGGGAGCAGGGCTAGAGGCAGACAGGGGACTGGGGGCCGTGGTGGGAGGGGCCAGGCAGGAGTGTGGAGGATGGGCCGAGACCCACCCCTGTGCCCACAGCAGCCTCGCAGCCCACCGTTCATTTTAAGGTGCATGAATCTGTGCGCTGAGTCCCTAGTAAGCACATGAAAAGATGCTCAACGTTGTTAGTCATCAGGGAAATGCAAGTCAAAACCAAAATGAGATACTTCATACTCACTGGGATGGCTACTAAAAAGATAGATAATAACATGCCAAAACTGGTTTGGCTCAGTGGATAGAGCGTCGGCCTGGGGACTGAAAGGTCCTGGGTTCGATTCCGGTCAAGGGCATGTACCTTGGCTGCGGGCACATCCCCAGTAGGGGGTGGGTAAGAGGCAGCTGATTGGTGATTCTCTCTCATCAATGTTTCCAACTCTCTATCCCTCTCTCTTCCTCTCTGTAAAAAATCAATAAAATATATTAAAAAAAAGATAGATAATAACAAGTGTTGGTGACGATGTAGGGAAATTGAAACATTCATCACTGCTAGTGGGAATGTGAAATGGTACAGCCACTTTTGAGAACAATTTGGCAGCACTTCCAAAGGTTAGACATGGAACTACCATCTGACCCAGCAATTCTACTCCCAGGTATATACTTAAGAGAAATGAAAACATAGGTCCACACAAAAACTTGTACACACATTTAGAGCAGCATTATTTATAACAGCCAAAAAGCAGAAACGACCAAATGTCCCTCAACTGACGGAAGGATAAATAAGATGTGGTATAATTTTACAAAGGAGTATAATTCAACAATGAAAAAAAAATGTAACAAATGAATGCTAAGTGAAGGAAACAGGTCACAGAGGACCACATATTGTATGATTCCATTTATATAAAACTAGAGGCCTGGTGCACAAAATTTGTACATGGGGGGGAGGCCTCAGCCCAGCCTGTACCCTCTCACAATTGGGGGCCTTTCAGAGGATATCTGTCTGCAAGTTTAGGCCTGAAACCTGCAGTCGGACATCCCTCTCACAATCCAGGACCACTGGCTCCTAACCACTTGCCTGCCTGCTTGATTGCCCCTAACTGCTTGCCTACCTGCCTGATCATCCTTAACCACCTCTGCCTTGGTCCCTGTTTCCATGGCTTCATCTGGAAGGACATCCAGAATGACATTCAGAAGGTCATTTGGCTGTCTGCTCTAATTAGCATGTTATGCTTTTATTATTATAGATGTCCAGAATAAGGAAATCTATAAAAATGTAAGGTAGATTGCCCTTACTGGTTTGGCTCAGTGGATAGAGTGTCAGTCTTCAGACTCAAGGGTCCCAGGTTAGATTCTGGTCAATGGCATGTACCTTGGTTGAGGGCACATCCCCAGGAGGGGGTGTGCAGGAGGCAGCTGATGGATGTTTCTCTCTCATCAATGTTTCAAACTCTCTATACCTCTCCCTTCATCTCTGTAAGAAAATAAATAAAATGTATTTTTTTAAAAAGAAATGTAAGGTAGATTAATGATTGACTAAGGCTTGGAGGGAGTAGTGTGAAAGTTGTAGGAAGAATACAGGTTTTCTTTATGGGGTAATGAAAATGTTCTAACGTTGATTGTGGCATTGATTGTTCTAACAAGGATTGATGCACAATATACTAAAAGCCACTGAATTGTAAACTTTAAATTGATAATTTTGTATGGTAGGACAATTACATCACCATAAAGCTATCAACACAAAAGCTATGAGATACCACTACACGCTATAATGACTAATTTTAAAGAGACAGAACCACTAAGTGTAGGTAGACATGTGGAACAGTTGAAACTCTTCTGAACGTTGGTGGAACATAAGATGGTACAACTACTTTAGAAATACCAGTAGTTTGGCAGTTTCTTGTAACATTAAACATTCATCTACGTTAAGACCCAGTGGTTCTCTTCCCAGAAATTTCCTTAAGTGAAATAAAAATGTATGTCCACAAAATGACTTGCCCTAGAACATTCATTGCAGTTAAGATGTATCATAGCCTCAAATGGGACACATCCCAAAACTTCACCAATTAAAAAATAAATAAATAAACAATTGATGGCATGTCATACAATAGATACTCAGAATCAAAGAGAGTGAATTATAAATACATGCAACAACATGAGTGATTCTCAAAAACGTGCTCACCAAGGATGTCAGTCACCACAGGTACGTACTGACTGATTCCATTTGTATGAAATCCAGTAGCAAAAAAAAAATCCAGTCTGTAATGAAATAGGTCAGAACATGGTTCCCTAGGATAGGATGATTTGATTCGGAAAGGGACCCAAGGGAAGATTGTGATGAAATGTTCTATATTTTGTTTTGGCTCCTGGTTACCTGACTATATAGAGTTGTCAAGATTCATAAAACTGAACACTATGGTCTGCCCTTTTTTTTTTTTATCTGCATGTTTTATTGTATGGTAATTAGACCTCAGCTTAACCAGAAGGGGTTGGGAACCAGAGGATGAACCCAGGAAAAGGAGTCCTCAAATTTGCTTCATTCATTGCCATAAATATTTGCTGAGCCCCTGCTATAGAGCAGGCACCAGGAGCTGGGGACACTGGTGAATAAGCCCCAGGTTCTTGGAGCTTATATTCTGGTGGGGCGGACAATGAAAGTAAATACCCTGTTTCCCTAAAAATAAGACAGTGTCTTATATTAATTTTTGCTCCCAAAGATGCGCTAGGTCTTATTTTTAGGGGATGTCTTATTTTTTCCATTAAGAAGAATATGGCACATATTTATTGTTAAATGAAAATAAAGGAAATTTATTACCTGTATATGGTACGGTAGTACGGTAGTTGTCAACACAAACCAGACAAACTGTGAATCCTACAGTATCAAGAATTTACTCATTTATTCAGTGACAATCATGTCATCATCTTCTGGAACATCATCATAACAATCCAATTCCTGAATTTCCTGGTGAATTTCTTGTGACCCCATTTCTTTCAGAATCAGTGGACCAAATCTCTCATGTTTAGCTGGGGGGAGAGGGGGCCTTATTTTCGGGGGATGCCTTATATTTCACTCAGAAGGAAACCTGTAAGTAGGTCTTATTTTTGGAGGATGTCTTATTTTCGGGGAAACACGGTAGATATAAAAGGTGAAGGGGGGGCAGGATAAAGGGATTTAGAGTTAAGTGTTCTACTGAATGTAGAAACTGGAGATTCTAGGCATCATCATCTTTGCTCAGGAGAAACCCAAAATCCATTTGTGTTTTGCTTCTTTAATTGCTGCCCACTTGCGCTACAAGCTTGGGGCTTCGATGTTTGTGCCTAATAATTCTCCTAATAGTTCCCACTTGGCCAGCTCCTCCTGGACCACAAATATGGTGATCAGGACTTGAACTCCAGCTTGTTTCCAGGGCTGTTCTAGAGTGTTCCTTAGAGCAGGGATCACCAGAGAGGCCTGCCTGATTACACATCCCATCCTGACCTCTTCAAGGGGTGGGGGATCTTTCTGAGGAATTCTGTGGCCTAGCTCTTTTTAAAAAAATATATTTGTATTGATTTCAGAGAGGAAGGGAGAAGGAGAGAGAGATAGAAACATCAATGATGAGAGAGAAATCATTGATTGGCTGCCTCCTGCACACCCCACACTGGGGATCAAGTCCACAGCCCAAGCATATGGCCTGACTAAGAATCAAACTGGTGACCTCCTGGTTCCTTGGCCAATGCTGAACCGCTGAGCCACTGAGCCACACCCAGCTGGGCTGTGGCCTCGCTCTTATTTAATTTTGCACCTGTGCAGTCGCATTTATCTGACCTTTGTCTCACAGAGACACCTGACTGGATGGAGGACTGTTTGAGCACTTCCCCACCTTTTCCCACTGCTTAGGAGGCAAACATGCTGATTGTCCTGTCAGAATTTCCTTCTACCTACAGAGAAAATATGTGGCCCAAGCAGGTCACTGTCAAGACAGGTGAGAGAGAGAGAGAGAGCTATGCCTCTTGAATGTGGAGGCACTTCTCAGAGCAGCCTCAGCACTCTCCTCCCCCTGGGTGGAGGCCTCTCTTTAATGACCTCACTGCACCGTGCATGGATTGGGCTTCCCACTCTAAGCACCCCATCGAACGATGCGGTGGACTTCCTAGGATGCCCTGACCTCTTGGAATGGGGAGTTGTCCAGGCCTGGTGGGCGGGGCAGGTGGCCCGTGGCCAGAGCTTTCAGATGGAAGCAGACATGTGGGGGCATTGTTGCATCTCTCTTCATCACTTCCTGTGGCTGTGAGTCACTCTGTTGCCTGTCAAATCATGTGCCACGTGTATTTAGCAAGATGTTTCCTCTTATTGACCCTGCCCTGGCCTGGGCAAGGGTTTTGAAATGTATTGGCAGACTCGGTTTATTAGGTCTCTCTGCTCTCTAGATTCAAGTAGAAGGCCCCAGATCCCTGGGTATTGTAATACAGATGCTGCGTTGTTTTGTGGCTGACAAAACAATCAACACCCTTTGTCGGTTTTAGTTGTTCCCCTATGTCACCGTAGGCGAGGGGTGACACAGTAGCCGGTTGTGCTCAGAAAATTGGCAGGATGGAAAATAACAAGATTCCGGAGCCTGTGTCTTTCCCTTCCAACTGGTCTCTGATTTGCTTTTTCAATGCTTTCATCCTCAGTTTCTCTTCTGTGAAATGGGGGCAAAGCTGACTTCAATGATCACGCATTGCTCTCCCAGGTGGGAAGTCAACCTATCTGACTCCAGTTTCGGGCGGACGGGGGGTGGGGGGAAGTGGGGGTGGGAGTAGGTAAGGGATGAAGGCTGGGAGAAAGGAGGAGGACCTCTGTGCTAGGCTTTCTGCACATAAGCAACCTTTATTCCAGGAAATCATGAGGTTCTCATGAATGCCTACTGATGGCGAACATACAGGGCCAGCACTGGGTACAGTTTTGGCCCCGATTTTCTCTCCTCCTGACATGTGTGGGAAGAGGGAGCCTGGGGACACATGCCTGGGATTGTGGCATGGAAGAGGGAGATGGAGTTGTTACAGCCCAGTGGCGGGGAACGGTCTTTGTATAACATCTACCTTCAAAGGTCTGTGACTGTCCCCAGCAGTTGTCAAAAGGAGGGTAGGATGTTCACTGTCAGCCCACTGAACATGCCCTTTCTCTTGCTTTCTGGGCTTCCTGCAAGGAAAGGCCAGCAGCAACCATAAGGCTCTGAGGCTGGGGAGGGGTAAGGCTCACAGAAGGACCTGCTGGGAGCCTCAGAGGTGCTCAGGGATCCAGGATTGACTCCTGCCCCAGCCACTCTCCAAACTCTGTCCTTCCTTACCTACTCTTTCCTCATTCTCTTACTTTAAAACGCAGATCTAAGCCAAACGTCAGTGTCCTTCAGCAAAGATAATCCATGTCCTTGATCTATAAGGCCCTACCCTAGGAGTGACAGAAACTAGGCAATCTCTTCCCCTACGACTGCAGGTATTGGAGGAAGCGGTCTCCAGGCCACTGTCAGTTCAGTCCCTTCTGATCCTGAGATTAAAGTGCCACGTTGCTCAAATAAATAAGCATTCTGAGATAAGTTGAGATCTGCTCAGCCCACATATCTGTCCATCCACGCTGTCCCAGCATGGCAGTGTCAGGGTAAAAGGCCAGAGCTGTACAAACTGTCCTCACAGCCCCACCTCAGGCTTTCCCATGGAACAGAGGGCAGTGTGAACAAGGGATGGAAGCCAGCTCCCAAGTCTGGGCCAGCGCTTGTCCTGTGCCAAGTTAAAGGGGCAGGCCCCTCCCTGGCTCTGGGCTCTTCTCTGTCTTGCGGTCCAAGCTGAGTCACAGGCAGAAAAGCCAGTGTGATTGAACTCCCCTCCTCCTGTCCAGAGCGGGGCTTAGGCTGGTCTGTTCTTCTGGATCCCACTGGCCTCTGGAGAAGAGAGAGTGAAACCAAGGATGGGACCCCCACATCTCCATGAGAAAATTGGTTTGTTCATTCATTCAGCAAATGTATATGGCATACCACCTGGGCCAGGCACACCTGTAAGCGCTAAGCAGGTCCTGACCTTTGGCACTTCAGCGTAGCAGATGCTGGATTGGGAAGCTTACTTAGTGCAGAATGCTATAGACTCCAGGCGAGAGACATACAGGCGAGAGACAAACCAGTTAGGGCTGAAACAAGACCAGTTTCAGCCCTAACTGGTTTGGCTCAGTGGACAGAGTGTCGGCCTGCAGACTCAAGATTCCCAGGTTCAATTCCGGTCAAGGGCATGTACCTTGGTTGTGGGCACATCTCCAGTGGGAGGTATGCAGGAGGCAGCTGATGGATGTTTCTCTCTCATCAATGTTTCTAACTCTCTTTCCCTCTTCCTTACTCTCTGTAAAAAAATCAAGAATATATATATATATATATATATAATATATAAAATCAAGAATGAATATATATATAATATATATAAATATATATTATATATAAAATCAAGAATGAAAAAAAAAAAAAAATATATATATATATATATATAACCAGCTTCAGAGAGTCAGGAAAGAGTTCCTGGAGGAGGTGGTGGTGGTGCTAAATCCCTAGGGGCCATTGAGATGTGGATGTGGAGCAGGGCAGTTGACAGTTTAGAGGCCCAGAAGGAGGAAAGAGACTCTAAATTGATACGCCACTAACTAGGACCCTCAACTATGGCTCCTCCTGGACTCTAGGCCAGACGGATGGTGTGGCAGGTCTTCTGCCCAGTGACCTGGTCAAGAAGAGGCCAGTGCACCTGTCCCACCAGCTCTCTGAGTTCCACGCTGTCCAGAGAGCTATGACGTATCTCTATCTCCAGCCCTTCTCAAGGTGCTCCCCTGTCAAGCAGAGAGAGTGTGTGTGTGTGCGCATGTGTGTGTGTGTGTGCGCGCACTCGCATGCTGGTGTATGTCGCAGGGAAGGGGCTTCTACCAGGTTATTACTACCTATATCTCAGACCCAGGTGTATGTCTGCAGGTCAGATAGTGCATGTGACTGGGAACAGTTCATATCTTGAGGCAGAATATATGGTTGACAGTCTGGGCAGGTGAGACTTGGAGACAAAATCTCCAAGGACCAGGCTGGAGATTTCTGTGGTGGCTTGACCTCCCACAGGGAATCTTTCTCCAGCCTGGGAAGCCAGCCCCACAACAGAGCATTCCATCCATTTAGGATGGACATACGAAGAGGACAAGCAGACACAGGCCCAGGGCCTTCAAGAAATAAATGAGCAGCCAAAACCAGTTTAGCTCAGTGGATGGAGCATCAGCCTTTCGGTCCCGGGTTCGATTCCCGTCAAGGGCATGTACCTTGGCTGCGGGCACATCCCCAGTGGGAGGTGTGCAGGAGGCAGCTGGTTGATGTTTCTCTCTCATCCATGTTTCTAGCTTTCTGTCCCTCTCCCTTCCTCTCTGTGGAAAAATCATTAAAAAATATATTAAAAAAAAGAAAAAAGAAAAGAAAAGAAAGAAATGAGCTGAAAGGAACCTCTTTCTTGCCCTGTCTGCTTTGGAGCCAAAGTGGGGAGAGGGGCGGGGCTTGCCTTTGTGGTCAGAGAGAGATGTACCCATTTGCTTTCTGTAGTTGCTAAGAGTATCCTGAGGGAGGTCACAACTGGCTTCCGGAAGTTCAAACCTGGGCCTGTTCTCTCCCGTCTGTGAAAGGTATCAGGCCTTAGCCAGTTCCAGCCCTTCACCCCTCACTCTATTTCTTTCCTCCGCTCTTTCCCTCCCTACAAGCAGGCCCCTGCCAGAATTCCCCCCATCATTACCCCTCCTGCCCCCCTTCCAGGCAACCCTTTTCCTTCCTGTAGCTTCCTGCTCAGGGAGATGCAGTCAGCCAGTCCACTTGCCCCTTGCCTTCCCTTTTGCCTGACAGTAACCTCTTCCCCGCTGATGTCACCCCACAGCAGCTGAGTGGGGCTCAGCAGGGTTGCAAGGTCCAGAGGGCAGCTGGCTGTGCTCAGATTCAAGCTTCCTTCTGTGTCCCAACCCCTCCCCCCCTCCCGCTCCCCAACTCCTCTAGCTTTTACAAGCCAAGTGTCTGCTGCTCTTCCACTCGGTCTCTCCGATCTCTCGGAGCCAATGTATCCACCTGGGGATTGAGTGTTGACTGGGCCCTCCGGTGCCCAGGGGAGAGTCAATTAATTCCCCGCCCAGCTCTGTGGGAGGGAGAATGGAGCCAGAGTTCTGGGGCCGCCCCTGGGGAGCTCGCAGATCTCCAAGAGAAACAGGACAAAGCACAATGGCCAACTGAGCAGGGCAGTATCTGATGTCGGCAGAGGGTAAACATACCATACTAAGTAGGGTACAGGTTCTGGGAAGGGAGAGGGGCTCTTTCTTATAGAGCAGTGTTTCCCAAACTTTTGACATATGTGTACCCCTTCTATAATTTTTGTAGCGCCGAGTACCCCTCATACTCACAAGAACGTAGAATTAGGCGCAGCTAAGCACGGTGCAGTGCATATCCCCGCCAAACTCCGGTGCAACGCGTACCCCTGGGGGTATGTGCACCACACTTTGGGAAACACTGTCATAGAGGGACCCCTAGAGTGAGTTAGGGGAAGAAAACAGGTTTGAAGCGGACTCATTTGGAATTTTTTAAAAATGTCTACGTACGTGCACTTACGTGACTTGACAACCTATTGACATTTACCCACATAGTTCCCCCTCTTTTACCAGGCTCAGGAGAGTGGTCCCAGCCTAGGGTTACTGGGGTGGGGGACCACGTGGTGGGGATGTATCAGGTACATCTGTTAGGTGTGTTGTGGCTACTTCACAGATTTTCCTTGAAGAGCACAGAAATAAACACACTGAACAGACAGTAGGAAGGAGATTTGCTGGATCCTAATAATCCTCTGTCCTCCCACCACCCACCACTGCCCCCATGGTCCCATCCATCCTCCGTAAACCCTGGGACCTAGGGTCCTGGCCCCTGAGCAAGTTCCAGTCTGAAAGGCCTCTGGGAATTATCTTCCTTCCACTCCATCCCCCACCTCCACCTTTCTTCTCCACCTCCCCTGCCCAGGAGAGGAAAGGGAAAGCCCCGTACTTGCCGTAGCTTTGCCTAAGATGCAAAATAAATATGTCTAAGGTGTAAAGTAATGTCACCATGAGGGATCGATTCCAGGCTATTGCCCCGCTCTTTCCACACCAGGGGTTGGCTGGATTCCCTTTTACAGCTCCGAGTTATTTCCTCCTCTTTCCCCAGGCGGCTGGGTTTGCAATGCTTTCTGGCCCAGACATGCTTCTTACAGAATCCTTGGTTTCCCCATATCCTTTCAGGCAGCAGCCAAGAGAGCCAACGATAGCCACCCCATCCCTCCCCGAGCCTGGCTTTTTGGCTGAGAACTGGCCAGATGGGAAGAGAGACAGCAGTGCCTTCGAAGCATGAGGGAAGCCAACAGAGGCCATTGACCCAGCCGGTCCCTGGCATGCCAGGCACCCCGCAGTCTTCTCCTGCCCAGCCTCCTTACCAAACTTCTGCTTTCCCCAGACAAATGCCAACTTCTTCTTCCTGACCCCAAGAGCTACCATCTGGCAGATGTGTGGCTGCCCTATCGTGTAGTAGGCTTCGGCTGAGGCCAGAACTTGGTGCCAAGGGAGGGTCGTCTGAGAGAGTGGGATTTTAGTAAAGGTGTGGGGCATGCTGCTGGGCAGCTTCCTGTCAGGGTAGGTGGGCCTGTGGGTAAGGGCTGAAGCCACCACTGACCTAATCCCATTCTCTCATTCACCTTTCAGGAGTCATAAGCAAGAAGGAGCCAAAGGCAGAGTTATGGAAAAGGTAGGACTTGCTTGGGAAGGTGCACGTACCTGGGTTCATCCAAAAAAAAAAAAGCTGAAACAGAGTCAGATGCAGAGGGTGGAGGAGCCTGTTCTTTGTTTGCTGGGAGAGGGGGGAGAAGAGAGAGAAGTCAGCACATGAAGCGAGAGGTGGGGATTCAGTGGTCCCCTCAGTGGTGGCGAACACAGAAGGCACTCGGTAGAGACTCCTGAAGGCCGATGCTATTCCTTCGTCACCAGAAGGTATGGAGACCTCAGGGACGGACCTGGTAGACCTCCAACTACCAGGGATAATTGACCAACACCATTCACCTGGGCTACCCTTCCAGGCGGGCGGCCTGGGAACGTCCCTGTCCCAGAAGCAGCCCAACCAATAACTGAACTTAGCAGGGATACAGATACACAGAATTCCCCTGATGGTTTATTTTGGTTCCCTGAAGGTTTTGCAAACCTTTCTTAGGCTAACTACACTGTGGAAATCCATCCAACCTTCCTATCCCCACTCCTTCGATCAGACTTACCTCATGGTCTGACGGTTCTCCCTTCCTTCCTCTCTCACAGGTGTTTTCCCCACTAAAACCATCATTCAGTCTTGGGGTCTGCTTCTCAGAGGACGCATGCTAACATAGAAGCAGCCAGGTATACCTCCAGAATGATAACTACCCACAGCTTAAGACCTCTTAGCAGGGCCAGACATGAACCTTTAAATTTTTAAAAAATATGTTTTATTTATTTCAGATAGAGGAAAGGAGAGGGAGAGAGAGGTAAAAACACCAATAAGAGAGCATCATGGATCGGCTGTCTCCTGTATTTCCCCTTACTGGGGATCAAGCCTGCAACGGTGACCTCCTGGTTCATGGGTATATGCTTAACCACTGAGTTACACCAGCAGGGCAACATGAATCTTTAGAGTTACCCAGAAGAAAATAATACATAACAGGAATTGGGAATAAAAAAAATTGGTCCCTAGTTTGGAGATCCTCTGAGCACCCAGGCTCTCAAACTGATTCATCTGCTTTTTTAGGGACAGACAGGACATGGGTCCTGCTGCCACCTGGTGGCTATTATGGGCAAAGCAACCGAGGCTTCCATTCAGTTCTGTGATTCTGCTCAAGAGGGTGCGAGTGAAAAATTTGTTCTGATGTTAGGGGTTCTCTCTCTCTCCCTCCCTCCCTCCCTCCTCCCCTCTCTTCCTTCCTCCTCCTCTCCCTTCCTCCTCTCTCTCTCTCTCTCTCTCTCTCTCTCTCTCTCTCTCTCTCTCACTTGTTTACAGCATATATTATAGAAATTGATTCTAAACTTTACATTCAAAGTGTTTTTCCTTAAAATCTGCACCATCATTGCACATATCTGTGATATACTAAAAACCATTGAACTATACCCTTTGATTGGTTAAATTGTATGGTGTGTGAACTATCTATACATATAAAAGCCTAAACGACCATTTGACCAGTCGACTAGTAGCTATGACACACACTGACCACCAGGGGCAGATGCTCAATGCACAGGATTGGGATCCCTCCTGTTGGGATCGGGCCTAAGGGGATGGGCCGAAACTGGCTCTCCAACATTCCCTGAGGGGTCCTGGATTTCGAGAGGGTGCAGGCCAGGCTGAGGGACCCCACTGGTGCACAAATCTGTGTATTGGGCCTTTAGTATCTCAATAAAGCTGTTTTTAAAAATCAGCACCAAAAGAGAAATTGGAATGAAATGACACTTTTAGAACATAAAGATGAGAATGGTTAGTTTTAGTTTCATGGGACATCCCCAAAAGATATGTGAGGTTATATATTAGGTGTTCAATAAGTAATAAATTACTTGTGCAGTTAAATGAAGCCACTTCTTTCATTTCCTCACTACACCCCTTTAACCTCTATACCCCCACTTGCCCAAACCAAGCATCTATACTCTTCTCACTTTCCAAGGTCACCTGAAGGATTCTAGCCTAAACATCCAAAGGCTTTTATGAGAACCCTCGGCCTTTTAGCATCGTTTGATACTGTCAATTGCCACCTCCTTCTTAAAATACTCCTCTGATTTTGTGTCTTGAAAATCCTTGGTTCTGCTCTGATTATGACTCATTCTCTCCCTTTCTGGCTCCTCTTCCTTCCCCAAACTCCTCAAGCTCATTTCTGTCTTTATTTAACCCTCTGACAATTACTGTTTCTGTGGCTCTAATAAACACATGACCCCCACTCCACTCTCCCCAGTCTTCATTCCTCTCTCAAGTTCTAACTCATCTGAATGTCCTATCCTCACTTTAGACTCAAAAATATATAAAGCTAATTTATCACCTTCCTGCTGAAACCTGCCTCTTTTTACCCTTCTCCCCACCTCCTTTTAATAGAATCACTGTCCTTCCAGTCATCCAGGTTTGAGACCTTAGACCTGCTTTTGATTTCTCTCTCCCTTGTACCAAACATCCAATCAGGTTCTTATCTCAGTAGGTTTTGCCTATGAGATATCTCATATATCTTTCCATTCATTTCTATTTTTACTTAATCACCACAATTCAGGCGTTCATTAACTGTCCCTAATCTAGCACAACAACCTGTCAAGTGATTTCCTTGCTTTCATTTTCTCCCCCAAACCAACCCATTCTATTGTCAGACTACTTTTCATGTAATATTGCTTTGATTTATTATTCTCTTCAGAAGCTTTCTTTGTCTTTCCTAATGTTGCCTAATGAATGAACTGTCTGACATTGAAGGCCTTCCATATTTGCTCCTACCTTCTCTCCAGGATTCATACTCTCTAGCCAGAGTAGAATTGTTCTTCCAAAATGGCACGCAGTGTCCCCACCTGCCTGTCTTTGCACATGCTGCTGTCCCTGCATGGATGACACACAAGAAGTCATTATCACTGTAGTTAGACAGACCTGATTCAGAAGCCTGATTGCACCATGAGTTATCTCTCTGATCCTCAGTTTTTCCACCTGTAAATGGAAATAATAAAAGTCTGCCCCATAGGATGGTGTGGGAACTGCTAATAAATGGTAGCTATACTTTACTTCTGTCTCTTAAGATATTACCCATTCTTCAAAGTCCATCTCAATGCCAATACCTTCAAAATTCCTTTCTTGACCGTCCCACTTCCAAGCCCAATCACCTTCCTTCCTCTTAACCTCTGTTAAATGTTGCACTTCTCATTACATCACTTCTCAGTGTAGCTGTTTTCATACTGTTTACACTTTTCACCCATAATTCTTCCCCAAATGTAATCTTCAAGGAAACAGAAATTAATACAGTCTTTGAGCAAGCAGATGATAAGTAAAGGTATTATGTAAATGATTCCTATGTTAAGAAGTGAACAATTAATAATTTTTTACTAACATGGGAGCTAGAGTGGTGAAAATAACCAGCTAAGAGGTTCTCTCAGTCTGAGATGAAAATGAACCTCAAGTCTTTATGAATATAGCTACTGGCTACTGGCTTTTAAAAAATAATTATTTATCTGAATATAAAAGTGCTCATAATAATAGAAAACAACTTACAAAATAAAAAGCATTTCTAATCAAATCCAGAGATATCACTACTAAATTTTATATTCTATGCATTTAAGTATAATGCACACATAAAATTTGGATGGATTCTGTAGATGTATATGCTAGGATTTTTCACATAACATGTACTGAGCATTTTCTTGTGACATTAAATATTACTTTAAAATATTAATTTCTACACAATAACCCATCATGTGAATGTATCCTAATTTATTTCATCTTTTTTTTCCATTAATTGATACTTGGGCTTTCTCTTTTTCAGCTTTCAAAAAATGTATTCATTATGCTGATAGAAATATCAAGGTAGATTTCTAGATATGGGATTAAAGAACCAATGGAATAAAAAAAAAAATAAGGCCCTTGGTTCTGAATTCCTGTTCATGAAATTTAAAAAAAATTTTTTGAAGTACAGTTGACCTTTATTGAGTTATGATTGACATACAAAAGGTTGTATATACAGGGGTGGGCAAAACTAGGCTTACAATTGTGTAAGTTTACAGTTGTGTAGGTTTGCAGTTGTAATACAAATAAATAATGCAACTAACTAAATAATAATACAAGTATAAACCCTGTGTTTTGTATACTCATAGATGTAAACCTACTTTTGCCCACCCCTATATTTAATGTGTACAACTTGAGTTTGGAGATAAATACACAGATGAAAACCATCACCTCAAGAAATATTTTTTTTCTTCCTCCCTTCCACTTTCTATAAAAATAAAAAATAAATCAATGAGGAAAATATCCTCAGGTGAGGATTAACCAAAACAAACAGAAAACTCACAGAAAATAAAACACATGGGTCTAAGTACTGAAAAAGGAAGAGACGTAGTCTTAGAATATTAAGGAGAGTCCTTAAAAAATATATGGAAAAATCCATTGCACATGATCTTACTCATTTTATTTCATTGCAGACTAGTGAAAGCTTCCTCCAGAGGACAACTCAAGAACTTGAGAACTAGTAAATGAGTCCAGAGGAATTTCCTGACTTTGAAAACTCCATGATTTAAATCCCACCATCTGCCGAAACCGGTTTGGCTCAGTGGTAGAGCGTCAGTCTGCAGACTGAAAGGTTCCAGGTTCGATTCCGGTCTAAGGGCTTGTACATTGGTTGCAGGCACATCCCCGGGAAGGGATGTGCAAGAGGCAGCTGGTCGATCGACATTTCTAGCTCTCTATCTCTCGCCCTTCCTCTCTGTAAAAAAACTATATATGTAGATATATAAAATCCCACCACCTCAGAACATTTTTAATCCAAAGGGAGTTTCACCAGCTACTCTAGTTCTCTTATTCATTTCTATCTGTGTTCCAGGTGTTGAGGAGATAACCAAGGAATGAAAATGTGGGTGGATTTCATGCCTTAATAAAGAATCTAATGCTAGAGTTCAAGTTTAGCTCAGCTCACATTCCAGTGACCATGAGGGATAACGATTACTTAAATCCTAACATTTTTTGCTGTGTTGCAATTTTCTCCTTGTTTGTTCTTTTAACTGGGTCTGTTTCTTGTGCATATTAAAAGTGAAACATTTCTTAATCTCAGAAAACCATGTTTGATGCAGGGACGAGAAGGAGGAAGAGAGGTAGACATCATTGTTTCATATCTCATTAGCCTCAGAAATGCAGGTTTCCTGCTGTGTATCCCCATAGCACCCTGTATTTCTCCTTTGCAGAACTTTTTATGGTTAAAAATGATTTGTGTAGTTGTTCAGTGCCTATCTTCTTCAAAGAATGTAGGTATCTGGTGGTGTTATCTACTGCTTTATCTCTAGAGTTAAGCATAATCCCTACTGTATAGTTCACTCTCAGTAAGTATCTGTGACCCTGACTGGTTTGGCTCAGTGGATAGAGCATCGGCCTACAGACTGAAGGGTCCCAGGTTCAATTCCGGTCAAGGGCATGTATCTTGGTTGCAGGCACATCCCCAGTGTGGGGTGGGCAGGAAGCAGCTGATTGATGTTTCTCTCTCATCGATGTTTCTAACTCTTTTTCCCTCTCCCTTCCTCTCTGTAAAAAATCAATAAAATGCATTAAAAAAAAAAAAGGTATCTGAGGAAGGAGAACTCAGGATGGAAAAATATGTGTCTCCGATAATGGGGCTCTCAGAGACTGGGACAAAGAGGTGATAGGGTGATTGCCTTGAGTCCCTGACATGATGCTGCAAGAATGAGCACCAGAGGGATCTGCCCTGGTGCTCCAATCCCGATTCTTCATGGGGACATTCAGTCACCCACACCCCCTGTGAAATTTGGTGAATGGCTCTGAGGGAAAGAAGGATCCCATTTGCTCAGGTCCTCTTTCCCAAGTCTCTCTGTCATGCATCCCCTTTCCTCTCTTGCCTTTCTTTCTCCTCCCTTCCCCTTTCTAGTCTGGTGTCTCAAACTCACATGGAGCTCTTTCTTTCCCCATGCCACCACCTCCGGCTACAGACCTCAGGTTGCCACAGCTGAAGTTTTGCTGATGGACTGCATCAGGACCACGTGAGCACTCCATGTCCGGACTACACTCAGCAAGGGGACGTGGTCATGGTCTCAGACCGAAATTTCCAGGCAACTAACGGTTAACTTCCTCCTTTTTGTTGATGGTATCCTCTGCCTCCCATTGCCTGGGTTTGATTGGTTCCCTCTATCTGTCCATCTTCTGTAGAAGGCATAGACAAATGGACTTGGATGTCCAGGAGGGTCTTCTAGAGTGGGAGGAAAACTGAGGGTCTCATTCAAAAAGTTTTTTTATAATTAAAAGGTGGCAGATGCAAATAGTATTCCTGCAGGACTTGTGAAAAAGGCTAACGTGGGTCATTTTTTATGTGAAGGGGGTTACCTACAGCCTCTCTGTGAGGCCCTGATGAAGGAGAACAAAATGCCATTTTCCTGGCTTCCTGAGCTGGGTCAAGCACAGCAGAACTTCTTTACACCCACACCTTCCAATGGGTCTGGCTTGTCCATTCTGATGTTTTGAGACGCGAGGGCTTGTAGAAGCCCCTGGTGCAGTGCTGAGGTGTTTGTTACATATATAAAGGTGGCAGGGGAGGACTCTCTTGGCCTTAGCCTACTCCAGTCTGCTTGTTTGATCCAAACTCACACATTCATTGTTGCTGAAAACTTGGGCTACTCAAATTTCAGAATTTTTGCTATGCAGATGACCCAGTGGTATATTAGTGAAGGTTAAGCTCTTATAGATAAGTGATTTTCAATGTTTTCCATTGAGAATAAATGCCATAGCAAGATAGCACTACTTACAGAGTATGTCCTATAGTTTATGTTTATTGGGGTGAAAAAGGTTGAGAGTCACTATGTGGAGTACAGAAGGTGGTTTGCAGCTTCCTTCTCCCTGTAGAATCTGGGCTGTAACTGATCCCAAAATTCCTTCCTCTAAAACAAGCATGTCAAACTCTGGGGGCCGAATGTTTGACATGCTTGCTCTAGAATATGGGAGGTGACTTCTTCCAGGGGAACTTATATGGAGAACTTCCATGGAGGTGGACTACAAGAGTTTATCCTACAGACTTTGATGTCCCTAAGCCCATGGTTGGCAAACTGCGGCTCAAGAGCCACATGCAGCTCTTTGGCCCCTTGAGTGTGGCTCTTCCACAAAATACCACAGCCTGGGCGAATCTATTTTGAAGAAGTGGTGTTAGAAGAAGTTTAAATTTAAAAAATTTGGCTCTCAAAACAAATTTCAATCGTTGTACTGTTGATATTTGGCTCTGTTGACAAATGAGTTTGCCAACCACTGCCCTAGGCTCTTTGTCAGAGCCCAGTAGATCCAAAGACTCTGTCTGGGAGGGGCATTGTGTAAAAAGGGAGCACAATGGTGGTGGAAATGGGGTAATTCTCTTCTCGATGCCTGAACTGGAACAGCCTGTGAACAAAAAATTTATCACAGTGAAGCAATGGGACTAATGCACCAAGTGGACTAAGAGGCATCATCATTAGGATGTCTTTGGTATTTGATGGACAACAAGAAGGTGCTTTCATTCCAGGATTTTATAATACTCTCGCACTAAAATGAGCTTATTCTATTTCATCGATGTCGGCTGAAATGGAATGGGAGTAGATGCAGAAAGTTCTGGGACTCTTGTGCCCCTGGGAAAACAACAAGAGTCCTGGATGAAGGTCTGTACCTTAAACCCGAACTGCTGTGCATGAGCGGAATGGGCAAGGACAGATGCCATGGTAAGATAAATTTGTTTTGTGCTTTAAAGTACACTAAAAGACTTCCTATTCTACTGTTTTGCTCCTATAACAGTCCTTAGGGTAAGCAAGGCAGGCTTTATTGTCAACACTTTGCAGAGCGGTAAACTAAGTCTCAAAAGGAACTTAGCCAGAACCAGATGGTTAGTAAAGAGCTAAGCCAAGAATTACACCCGGGAGTTTGGGTTTCAAGTTCAAGCCTCTTGGGTTTTGCAGCCTGAGCCATTGGACTCCTCTGAAATTGGTTGCCTGCTTTAATAGGGTCACACAAGAAAAGTCTAGTGCCAGTAGGAACTTGAGGACATGGAGAACTGCTAGACTAAGGTGGCCAGACGTCCCGCTTTTGGCGGGACAGTCCCGCTTTTTAACAATTTGTCCTGCGTCCCACGGCGTTTTAAAAAAGTCCCGATTTTTGGAAAGAATGCATGACAAGCTAGGGAACAGCGGGAGAATGGGAAGGGAATATTTAGCCAGGATATGAGTTTTATATTATTTTTGTTATTTTTATAATGTTAAACTTTAATAGTAACAAATAATTGTTGAGAACTGATTATTGAGAACTGCTTATCAAAGTTTGAATTGTTGATCAGTTGTTAGAATTCGACCACCATTGTTTGGACTTAATGAACAATGGCATTTTTTGGGATTGGCAATGACGAAAGCATTTTGTAACTGTCTCTCAGACGATACACATCGTACTGCGTGCTAGTAAGCTAGTTAAACAAGTGATGTCATTACAAATCAGCTATTCAGATAATTTAGGTAAGTAATTTATTTATTTATATCATAAATACATAATTTTTTTTGAATTTAGCAGACAGTACTCATTTATATTTTATAGTGGCGGCAAAAAGTCTAGCACTGGCCTTTAAAGTGACACTTATGACTATACATAATTTTTATTTATTTATTATATTTGTAAATTGTACTTATGTTGAAATTTTAAAAAATATATTACAATATTGTTTTTGCGTTCTATGACAATTTCTGTTGCTCCATATGGACCAAATTTTTATTTTTATTTATTTATTTATTTATTTATTTTTAATATATTTTATTGATTTTGTACAGAGAGGAAGGGAGAGAGATATAGAGTTAGAAACATCGATGAGCCAGGACCGGTTTGGCTCAGTGGATAGAGTGTCGGCTTGGGGACTGAAGGATCCCGGGTTCGATTCTGGTCGGGGGCATGTACCTTGGTTGCAGGTATACCCCCAGTAGGGGGTGTGCAGGAGGCAGCTGATCGATGACTCTCTCTCATCGATGTTTCTAACTCTCTATCTCTCTCCCTTCCTCTCTGTACAAAATCAATAAAATAAATATTTTAAAAAAAAAAAAAGAAACATTGATGAGAGAGAGTCATCGATCAGCTGCCTCTTGCACACCCCTACTGGGGATATGCCCGCAACCAAGGTACATGCCCTTGACCAGAATCGAACCTGGGACCCTTCAGTCCCCAAGCCAACGCTCTATCCATTGAGCCAAACCGGTCTTGGCTAGACCAAATTTTTAATCAAGAACGCACACACAGCCGAAACCGGTTTGGCTCAGTGGATAGAGCATCAGCCTGCAGACTGAAAGGTCCCAGGTTCGATTCCGGTAAGGGGCATATACCTAGGTTGCGGGCACATCCCCAGTAGGAGGTGTGCAGGAGGCAGCTGATCAATGATTCTCTCTCATCGATGTTTCTCTATCCCTCTCCTTTCCTGTAAAAGATCAATAAATTTTTTTTTTAAAAAAAGAACACACACACACACACACCCCAGTCAATGGTGTCCACTTTACCAATGTTAAAATCTGGTCACCTTATGCTAGACACGAAATCATTAGGAGATCCCACTTGACTACAAGATCAGCAACTTCTTGAGTAAGACTAACTATGTTAGAAATAAGAGCATTTTGGGAGGAAATTTCTCAAGCTGTTGCATAGCCTGTGCTCTCAGGGGCATTAGAGATTGATCCACACACATGGGGAGTGCTCAAGACTGAGAAGCAAAAGGCACTGTTGTTCAGGTAGATGACCATAAATAAAAGCAGGCCAGCTCCGGCCATAAGCTCTCGGGAGGATGGGGCCTGTCATATGATGAGCCCATCCAAAGCCCTGCTGATCAAAGACCGCCCTCAGAATGTAGAATAACTGCAAAGAAATCAGAAACCATCTCCTGTTCCTCTCCCCACCACTGTGAACTATACTGCTAGCTTCCTCACCCTGTTCGTCACCCCTGTCCCAATGTTCAGTTTTGCGAGCCAGGAATCCTTTTGCAATTGTTTGAAAGCTTGTGGGTAAGAAGCACAAAATCAGCTGATTTTACCCAACATAGTCAATCCTGGCACCATTCCTTATTTTTTTGTCTTCCCATAGAAAATGAGCACCTTGGGATGTGTCCCACCAGCCAACAAAACGGAGAGATGGGAACTCCATCTTGGAGGGCTCAAAGAGAGGCCTTAGCTTCAGCCCAGACAGCTAGTCAGTTCCTTTAACAGTGTCTGGGCAGAAGCAAAAGATCCAGATAGCAGACCCCGTGGCAGGACAGCTGCTGCTTATTCAACCCTGCCTCAGATGTTGGGGTGCACTTATTGGTCAAGGGGCTGAGTTGTCTAGAGTCAGGATCTCTTTATGGGGACACTCAAGACTGGTGACTTCCACCAGGCTGATGTTTCCCTGAGTGTGAAACTGGGGGCTTCGGGCCAGTGCAGCTATAGACTGAGAAGCAAAAAGCAATGTTGCTCTCTCATCCCAGACGGAGAGCCTGGAATTGGAGAAAGGGTAGCCCTGACTCCAGCTATCAAGGAGGAGGGATCTATTTGCACCCGTGGGGCCAGCCCCATTCTGGGCCACAGCACATTCCTGTATATGAGCCAGGGCAGGGGATCAGAGGCCACATGTGGGCCTGGGCAGAGGTGTGCTTGAGGGCCCATGCCAGGGTTTAACTTCAGACACCTGAGATTGGAAGGAAAGCAGATCAGCCCTGATCTCTCTCATATTTCCGTTCTGTGCTCACACACAGTTCCAGGCCCAGTAGAAGCAGAGCTGTAGATAAGGTTGTCAGCTGAGCTGGGCCCAGAAATCACCCTGTCCTCGCCTATCCATCCTCCCAATCAGGGCTTAGCCTTTCCCCAGGCTGAGCCCCACCTCCTTAAGGAGCCCCTTTCTTTTTTTTCTTTTTCTCTCTCTCTTTGTTTTAAAATATATTTTATTGATTTTTTACAGAGAGGAAGAGAGAGGGATAGAGAGTTAGAAACACTGGGGATATGCCTGCCACCAAGGTACATGCCCTTGACCGGAATCGAACCTGGGACCTTTCAGTCCGCAGGCCGACGCTCTATCCATTGAGCCAAACCGGTTTCGTTAAGGAGCCCCTTTCTATTGGTATAGCGCTCTCCAAGCCACAAGCACAGCTGAGAAATGAGAACTTTCTAACCAGACCTCAGAGAAAAGGATACAACCTGAAACTCTGCAGACCTTCTCCCTTCCTCGTCCATGAGCAGCCAGAGACCCTGTCACTTAGGTATCTGCACACTGAGGAGGAAATCTCTCAAGCTGTTACATAGTATGTTTCCCAAACTGCCACTACCCTTTCCCTCCAGCTATGGGGTGAAGTGAGGGATAGGAGCTTCCCCTCTGCATCCCACCGGGGACAGCTCAAGGTCAGACATAAAGCACCCCAGACACTGCTGGCTGAGCCTGTTAGGGAAGCAGCACTTTTCAGTCCCCTTTCCCTGGCCGTGGTCCTCCCCCCTCTACCCCCTCTACCCCTGCATCAGCCCTTTCAGGAGCTTTTAGTGGAAATGAGCTCAGACCCACAATGGAGTCTGCTAGCCTCCTGCTCTCCCAGCTCTTCCCATTGCTCTCTCATCACCTCGTCTGTCTCACTGGGCTCAGGACCATCCCTCCATCCAGCCCCATCTGCAAGCAGCTCTCCTCTCAGCGCTCACCTCTTTCACTCCTCCTTCCTTCCACCCGAGTCTTCACATCTTCTTCATTTTCCCTTTTCTCAAAATAAAGAGTTCGTCAAACCCCCACCTCACAGGTCCCTCCTACCCCTTTCTCCTTCTCCCCTGAGACCGGCAGCCGAAGGGAGAGAAAGAGAGCCCCTGACAGGATTGATGGCCCTCCCCGCCTCTTCTGTTCCCTCCCCCCAGCGGCCACAGATTTTCCCCCTACAAAAGGCAGGAGGCAGATGTTGGGTGAGACCAGCTGCTCTCAGACTCCCTTTGCTCTCTGCTGGCCTGGCTGGGCTGGGCCTTTGCTCCCTCTTTCTCAGGTGGCAGTGTCAGGTCCCCACCTCATTCCCCATGAATGCTGTGGGAAGTCCTGAGGGCCAGGAGCTGCAAAACCTGGGGAGCGAAGCCTGGGACAACCCGGCCTATAGTGGTCCCCCCTCCCCACCCGGGACGCTGAGGATCTGTACCATCTCCAGTGCGGTCACCCCCCAGCCCCAGGCCAGGAAACCTGAAGACAGACCCCAGGAGAAGGCATCCGGGACCCTGGTGTCCACCTGCTGCCTCCAGATTTGTCGGGGCATCAGAGGTAGCTGGTGGGGGAGGGTTTTCCTAGGATACTGGAGTCAGGGGAAGGAAGGGGTCACCCAAAACTTTTTTGTTGGGGGGAAGTGGTCTGAAGAAGAGGTGGACTCTCATTTCTCTTGGAGGTTTGTGAATTGTCTGTGTTAGAGCTGCATGCCCTGCAACACAGGAGCCAGCCCAGGCTCCCCAGAGTGAAGCCTGGCACAGTCACCACCTGGGGGTCCAGGAGGGCACGTGGGAGCTAGTTTAAGGAAAGACATGGATTTGATCATGCTCTAGACCAGTGGTTCTCAACCTTCCTAAAATCGCGACCCACAGGTTGAGAACCGCTAGCAGGGTCGCCTAAGACCATCGGAAAATACAGATATTTACATTATGACTCATAACAGTAGCAAAATTACAGTTATGAAGGAGCAACAAAAATAATTTTATGGTTGGGGGTTGCCACACCATGAGGAACTGTATTAAAGGGTTGCGGCATTAGGAAGGTTGAGAACCACTGCTCTAGACTAGGGGTGTCGAACTCAATCAGAGAAGGGGCCAAAATCTAAAATCCAGCCTAAATCGAGGGCCGAATGGTTTACTGAACAGTCATAAACTGTCATTGTGATGGAAATGCAGCGGAGTGCAGTGATGACAGCGCGGTGCGGGCCACATTGCAAGGCCTGGCGGGACGGATTTGGCCCGCGGGCCTTGTGTTTGACACATGTGCTCTAGACTGTCCCACCTGGACCAAGTGCCTTCTTTCCATGCCTTCATTTAGGGACTTGGATGGAGGAGAACAGGCATGGTTAGAGTAGCTAGATTCCGCCAAGGGATAAGATGATGAGGGAGGAAAGGGGCTGGGATGGAAATGGGAGTGAAATACAGGAATTGATGAGTGGGGATAACTGGGAGGAACCCTGCTGTTGGGGACCCTGGGCATCTCTCCAATGCCTCTTAGGACTCTGGGGGACAACCCTGACTGAGAACACAGCTGAGAACCGGGAACTTTATGTCAAGACCACCCTGCGGGAGCTTTTGGTGTACATCGTGTTCCTGGTGGACATCTGTCTCTGTGAGTAACACCTGCCTCTGTGTTCAATAACATCCGTCTGTGAGAAGCAACTCTGTGTACAGCGTCTGTGTACGCACTTCTGCAGGCAACATCCTGGGGACAGCTTCTATCCATGTGAGCAGGCTGGGTCCTGGGATCTTGATATTAATAACAAAATCCTATTTATGAGCTTTTCAGCTGAAGATATTATGTTTAAAAAGAACCAGTTTGCTGAGTTTGGGAAAAGACCACTCCTTTCTGTTTGGGAAACATACTTTGGTGGTTTTCACATAGTTATTATACTATGTCTGTTCCATGTTTCTTTAGGGCAGTGGTTGTCAACCTTCCTAATGCCACGGCCCTTTAATACACTTCATGTTGTGGTGACCCCCAACCATAAAATTATTTTCATTGCTACTTCATAACTGTAATTTCGCTACTGTTATGAATCATAATGTGAATATCAGTGTTTTCTGATGGTCTTAGACTCTACAGTAGCGGTTCTCAACCTGTGGGTTGCCTAAGACCATCGGAAAACACAGATATTCACATTACGATTCATAACAGTAGCAAAATTACAGTTATGAAGTAGCAACGAAAATAATTTTATGGTTGTTGGTCACCACAACCTGAGGAACTGAATTAAAGGGTACTGGCATTAGGAAGGTTGAGAACCACTGCTTTAGAGGAAGGAAGAAAAAGATTCAGCAGGTCTTAGAGCTCAGGCCCTTGAAGAAAAAAAAAGGGAGAGAGAGGTTAGAGATGCAAATAGTGTGGTGATGGTCGATGCAGTTTAGGTTCTTCCATACAAGAGACCACCAGGCCACAGGGAGATGCGAAGTTCTAGCTATAGGCTCAGACTGGGGAGATTTGGTTGGGAGAGAAGCAAGTGAAAAGATAAAGTGGTGGATCACCAAAGGATAGAAGCAAAGAAATGTAAATAATGATGAAGTTGGACCCAACAGATTCTGTAACGCCTGTAGATAAAGGTGCTTTGTACTCAGGTAATTACTTCTTTAAAAACTTGCACAACAAGGGAGGTTTGGCTAATTTCACAGAAGTGTGTGTGTGTGTGTGTGTGTGTGTGTGTGTGTGTAAAGCTGCTCCTTGGATTATACAACTAAGTATCTCCATCAGTAGGTACCTCATGCCCCACAGGAGACTCTGGTTTTTGTTGTTGTTTTTGGGACACATGACTCTTTTGAAAGTGGAATCTGAAGGTCTGATATCAGTGTTGCTGGAAATGTTGTTATCTTTGTGAGCCACCCACATTTGTGTGAGCCCTCCAGAAAGCTAAGCACTTGCATCCACCTGTAATTTGGGACTCACTCCAAGGGGACAGATGGGGCAATTCTAAGTGTTTACCATGGACCCTCAACACAGACTGAAAAGAGACAGTGCATGTGGGGAACAACGGTCAACCCCACAGTGCATTTTGTGGGGCTCATTTGGTTGTTTTCAGCAAACAACTGCCAGAAACTCGTTTGTTGACATACTGATCTTTGTTTTCACCATCTGCTAGGAAGGAGTGTGTTCCTCTTCTTTTTCAGATCCCATGACAGCAGCTGAAACCCACAGGCAGAGCCTTTCTCTATAGTAAATGAATTGGACGTCTGCTTTTTCCTATCTAATAAAAGAGTAATATGCAAATTGATGATCACCCCAACACACAAGATGGCTGTCCCCATGTGGTCAAAGAGGGCCACACAGTCAGTAAGTGGCAGAAGCAGGAATCCAATTCAGTGTCTGTTGGCCTGACTCCAATTCTGTTATCTGCTAGAGTCTACTATAGTCTCTCTGAAGATGTG
This sequence comes from Pipistrellus kuhlii, assembly GCF_014108245.1. Lineage (NCBI taxonomy): Eukaryota > Metazoa > Chordata > Mammalia > Chiroptera > Vespertilionidae > Pipistrellus > Pipistrellus kuhlii. Next base: position 31,493,363 of record NW_023425460.1, on the reverse strand, counting down.
TCACACATTAGTCTCAGCAACCCATCAACATCTTAGCAAGAACAGCTTCCTGCCCTACCATAACACTAGCAGAATCTTTTTAAAAATATATATATTTTATTGATTTTTTACAGAGAGGAAGGGAGAGAGGTAGAGAGTTAGAAACATCGATGAGAGAGAAACATTGACCAGCTGCCTCTTGCACACCCCCCACTGGGGATGCGCCCGTAACCAATGTACATGCCCTTGACCAGAATCGAACTGATGCTCTATCCACTGAGCCAAACCGGTTTGAGCAATAAGCAGACTCTTGATAGAATTCTGACTGCTTTCTTTTCTTTGTGTTACTGTAGTTAAAAACTGTTTTAGCCTGGCCAGTGTGCTCAGTGGCTGGAGGTCACAGTTTGATTTCCTGTCAGGGCACCTACCTGGGTTTTGGGTTCAATTCCCAGTGTGTGGCATGCAGGAGGCAGCTGATCAATTGTTCTTTCTCATTATTGATGTTTCTGTTTCTCTCTCCCTCTTTCTTCCTCTCTGAAATTAATAAAAATATATTAAAAGCTGACATAAACATTTAGAAAAATCTTAAAATACAATTCACCTATAATTCACCACCACAATACCAAAGATATTTTCACATTACCAGTCCTTATTTATATATTTACACATTTTACCTAGTTGTATCATATTTTACACTTTCACTTACATTTGTATCATAAACATTTCCTCACGTTTGTAAGTCGTTTTTATATTTTCATTTTAATGGTTACAGTCATTCCACAATTAACTAAAGCATTTCTCTTGTTATTTCAATATTTGCCTATTGTAGGTAAATATAGCTATCCTTGCTACTTTTTTTTTCCTTTACTTTTGTTGAATTACAATTTCCTTGGGAATTTCTAGGGAGAGATATTACTAGACCAAAAGATAGGAGTATCTTCTCAGTGCTTTCTACGTGTTGTCATTCTGCCTCTGTAAGGAATCATACACATTTATTATGCTGCTAGCACCAATTATGTGACAAGCTCACCGACATTGGATCCTTTCATTTATAGTTTTCATTATTAAATAAGCATCAAATGGTGCAATTTGCCTTAATTTATTTGTCCTGATCACTAGTGAGGATGGACACTTTTCTCATGTTTTAATGTATTGTGTGCATTTATTTTTGTGTTAATTGTAAAAGGAAGATAAGTGTTAAGAGGGACCACGGAGCAATTGGGGGATGAAGTTTGGAGCATTGGACCCTAGGTGTGGGACAGCCACCAGGGGCCTCATTTCCAGGACCTGGGTTCCCAGGGCTGAAAGCAGCCAAGGAAGTTAGACATCACTTGCACAGCTATCTGGCCTGGGATGGGCCCTCGGAAATTATAATGGTCAGCCATACTGACCACATTCCTTCTCCCTTATGCTTTATTCTAGGAACTGGGTGGAACTAGACACCAGGGCTATTTGGTATCTCATCTGGCTAAAGTAGAGCTATCTTTTTAATGCGGGCAATGTGGGTGAACCATAGATCTTCTCATAATAACCGTATCAGTATGTAACCCTTTAAATCTTACAAAGAACTTCCACAACTCTTATCTCATTCGATCCTGACAACAGTGCTGTAAGAAACAGATATGATTATTTCTGTTCCACAGATTAGGAAGCTGTTATTATTGTCATTACAAATAGTTGAGGAATGATCAGTCATTCAGAATGGTCCCTGATAGGTGGAGTTGGTTCTATTCCTAGGCAGAGAAAGTGCTGGAGAATGATCTTTCTGCCTCCACCCCTCCCCTCTCACCATCACACTTATGAAACAGCTTCCAGTCCTTTGTCTTCTTGGCAGGATGGCTGTAGCCTTTTGTTGATGGAGAAAACATTGGAGGTCTTTGTGTGGAAACAATAGCTGTTTGTTTTAGGAGACAATATTGTTATCTCAAAGGTGCACCTGGAACTGGCCCTGTATAGGAGTGGCTCTGAGCCTGGACAAGGCTGGGTCTGATCACCATGGAGTTGGGGAGGGGGGCAGAGACCGCTGGCTTTTGTGACTTGTGACTACATGCCAATCATCAATTGGATGCTCTTTATCCATCACTGGTTATAAGCAAATGCTTGCCTATATCACTCTACTTTCTTTTTTTTTTTTTAAATAACAGGATTTCCTTTTCTGATGGCTGAATAATATTCCATTGTATTTATATACAGCACATTTTCTTTATCCACTTATCTGTTGATGAATATACAAGTTGTTTCCATGCTTTGGCTATTGTAAATAATGCTGCAGTGAACACAGGGGTGCTGATATCTTTGCAAGATAGTGATTTCACTTTCTTTGGATAACTACCCAGAAGTGGAATTGCTAGATAATATGATATAGTGGTTTTATTTTTAATTTTTTGAGGAACCTCCATAAAAGTTACCATTCTTTCTTTTTTTAAAGTTATCTTTCATCACTGAGCATTCTTAGAATTGACAAGGGAAGGAACAGAAGTATATTGGAGGTTCAGGAAATTATAGCTAAGCTTCTATTTCTTATGTGGTACAGCTACATAATGATGGCAGAAAATAATTGGTTACATAGAACTATGACATGAGTGAAGGCCCAATGGTAATGGAAAGAGTATGGAATCTGGAATAAGATGACTTGGTTCATATGATAGTACAACCTGTTAACCTGATATTAGCCATGTGCCTTGGCAAGATAGGTCAAGATACTTAAATCTCTGGAAGTCTTGATTTTCTTATATATCAAATGAGAATAATGTGAGATTGGTGAAAAACAAATAAGGTGCTTTGTATAGTGCCTAGCATAAGTGAGCTTTCAATAAATATCAGTTGTCATTTCACGTAAAGGCATAAATTTAAAAAATATTGAAAAGTAAAATTTAACCCACTAGAAAACTGAGATCTGTTTGAAAGCATCAGAATAATGCTTATGAAGAATCAGAAAGGCTAGCCCTCTGGAAGTGGTTGTCAAAGATTAGGAATGACTAAGGGTCATGATTTCATGTCTTTCCTAGCATACTCAGTTACTATAGCCTACCCAGACACAGAGAGCTACAAAGTTCTTTTCATATGAGGGTGAAGTGATCTGAACCTTAATAATAAGGATTTAGCCCAACCAGAGTGGTTCAGTGGTTGAGCATTGACCTATGAACCAGAAGGACATAGTTTGATTCCCCGTCAGGGCACATGCAAGGGTTGCAGGAAACAGCTAATCAATAGCTCTCTCTCATCATTGAGGCTTCTATCTCTCTCTCCCTCTCCCTTCCTCTCTGAAATCAATACAAATATATTAAAAAAAAAAAAAAAAAAAAAGAGTTGGCAACCAGTTCAAAGCAATGTTAATTCTGAGCAGTAACAGATTTGGAGAATTAGAGAAAAAGCTATGGCAGTGAGTACCACCTAGTGGCCATTCTGAAGGCGCAACAATTTAATCAGCCAATTATTGGGAAAAGTTCAGCTCACTGACCATTAGCTCTAACTGTGTAATGGAATGGGCTCTCCAGCAGGCAGAAATTTGTTTTCCAGAGCCAGAAAATTGAGTCTGAGTCTTCCAGATACTTAGGATAGGTAATCACAGATTTGGTTAAAGAGAGGTAAAGTAATTTATTAGACTTCATGGAATGAAATGGGAAAATGTGAAGTAACATATTCCTTCTTTATGGATATGCGCCTTGGAAAAATATGATGTTACTTGTGTCTAATCTGAGGCCATATTGGCCCCTTTATCATCCAAGATTATAGACAAGTTCCAGTCCATCCCAAGTCATACCTTTTCCAGATGAGGTGGTAGGAGAAAACATAACCCAAGATTTGAAAAGGAAAATTCTTAAAAGGGAATTGCCCATTAGAGGCCAGCAAACCATATTTAAACATTTTTTTAATGTAATTACAGACTTATAGAAAAGTTGCAAGAATAATACAAAGTATTCTTAGCTCCATCCACCCAGACTTCTCAAATAAGAACATGTTACTGTGCTTGCTTTTCCTGTATCATTCCCTCTAGATATCTATCTACATATACATACAACTGTTTGAGAGTAAATTGCAGACAAAAATGTCTCATTACTCCTATACTTCAATGTATATTTCCTGAAAACAAGGACATTCTTTTATCAAAGTCAGAAAATTATCAATGATTCAATACTATCATCTAATAAATAGACCTTATTATACTTTCACCAATTATTCCACTAATAGCTTTTAAAGCAAAATAAAGAAATTATGGTCCAGTATATAATCCTAACTGAATGCATACACCGCATGTAGTTGTCATACTTCTTTACTTTCTTTTAATCTACCACAATTCTTTAATCTTTCTTTCTCTTTCATGACCTAGCTAAAATATTTAGCAACAAAATAAATCATAATATTAGCAAATTAAGGAATACATTAAGGACCAATCTGTAAAATAAATGGCTATAGTCTTCAAATTCTGCCTTTTAATCAGAAAACTTGTACTTTCCCTTGACAACCCTACTTTAGTCTGGGTGTCTGTCTTAGGGTGGTTGGTAGAGATCCAGTTCTACAGAGCAAAGGTCAGGTCTTTTATATATATCAGGGATGCTCTCAGTTCCTCTGTCAAGTGATAATTGTGCCCATCGGATGCAATGGGGCCAGAGGTACCATGCTTACCTCTGACCCTCATGGCTGCAAACTGACTCCAGGGTCCAGGAGACCACATCTCCATTGTAAGGTGTTTGGCCAAGGCCTTGGAGTACTCTAAAATTTTCAGGCACTTTCTCAAGGACATAAATATAAGACAAATAAAATGAAGCACTATTTGATGCAGAAGATGAAAATTTCTTGGCTCCAGGGAGTGAGAACTAGGAAGTTAAGCTGGTTGAGGAAGAGAAAAGTGAATTTTTATAATGGCAATGTCAAGAGACAATTACTGAGTGGAGTTCAGTCTCTCTGAGGTGAGCTAGGAGGGAAGGAGGAGATCTTGTAGCCACAACTCTTCCTTAATGCAGTCCCTGGCTTCCCCAGTGCCGCCATCAGCCTCCCCAGTCAACTCTAGGGGGTGAGTCCGATATACTTCTATCTAGGTTGCATTGTTGGCCCAAGGGCAATGGGTTTTCCTGTGTTTTTTGTTGTTGTTGTTGTTGTTGTTTCTGAGAATGGAGATGGGAACAGTGAGAAGAATGCCTTTTGGTTTTGTTTCTAGTGACCTATGGGATGACAAGCTCCAGTGCCTATTACTACACCAAAGTCATGTCTGAGCTGTTCTTACACACCCCATCAGACACCAGAGTCTCCTTCCAGGCCATCAGCAGCATGGCAGACTTCTGGAATGTGAGTATGACATAACCTCTCCTTTCTCAATGGCCTGAGGGATGAGGCCACGTACAGGCCAGAGTTCAGGTACATCAGACAATGGATGAGACAATATCCAGAGACCAGATCATTCCAGCATCAGGCTGAATCAAAGGGTCATGAAAGGATTAATGGGTCAGATTAGAGTTAAGGTGGAGGTAGGTGAGAGATCAGGATGATGATCAGGGCATCAAGCCAGTAATTAGACTAGTAAGAGAAGTCAGAGGTAAGACTGAACTTCTAAATACATATTAAATAAAAGTAAGGCCACAGGTCAAGATCTGATTAAGGTTCATGGGTCAGCTGAGGAGTCCAACAGAAACAGACTAGAGACAAGGTGGGCGGACAGGGAGTGAGGGCAAAGGTCATTCTAAGAGTAGAGGTCAAGATGAGGCTGGGTCAGGCTCAACCCTGCTTGTGGTCTAGTTTGCCCAGGGCCCACTACTGGACAGTTTGTATTGGACCAAATGGTACAACAACCAGAGCCTGGGCCATGGCTCCCACTCCTTCATCTATTATGAGAACTTGCTGCTGGGGGTTCCCAGGCTGCGGCAGCTGAGGGTCCGCAACGACTCCTGTGTGGTACACGAGGACTTCCGAGAGGACATTGTGAGCTGCTATGACGTCTACTCTCCGGACAACGAAGAGCAGCTCCCCTTTGGGCCCCTCAATGGCACCGCGTGAGTTCCCACACCAAGATTATAGGGCTTGCCCCTCTGGGCCTGACACCACCCCAAGGTTTGGAAACCACTTCCACAGAGCCATGGGGAAAAGCAGAGATAGAGCTTTGGGGTACTCAGAGAAATGGGTAGGGGTATCTCTCTGAGTCCCAACTTTGGCTGTTGCACACGTGTCAAACACAAGGCCCGCGGGCCAAATCCTTGATAGCATGTGAGTTGGTTAACAGCACTGTTAAGGAAAAGATTGTTCCACTCATTTTAAATTCACATTTCTGGTTAACATTGTCAGTTTATGACTGTTCAGTAAACCATTCGGCCCGCGATTTAGGCTGGATTTTAGATTTTGGCCCCTTCTCTGATTGAGTTCGACACCCCTAGTTTAGAGACAGACTTTGGTCTGAGTCATTCAGGAACAGAGAAGGTACATGTGCAGACTGAGCCACGGCCTCGGGACTTGTTTCCACACACAGATTACAGTCACATTTGCCTTACTCTGGAGGCATTCCTGCCAGAGATGGCTTTTTTTTTTTTTTTCTTGCACAGAAGTCACTTGAGAATATGGAGAACTGATGAAGCATCGATACTGTCGTATGAGTCATGGTTGGAAGTCTAACCCTTGGAACTGATAGGGAGAGCAGCAAAGAATCAAGTATGAATGACAAATTAGGGGAGAAAGGGGGAAAGTATGGCTAGGTCAGGAAAGGAAGGGGGGTCCCAGGTAGAAAGTTTGTAATCAGAACAGTTATGAGGTTACTCAGCTGGGTATATGTCCACAATAACAGAAAGGGATTTTTTTGTATTATAAGGGCCAGGTGCTTCCTGTAAGGGGACTACTCAGGGAGGGGTCAAAAGCCATGCTTGGGTATGTCATCCATACTCTTGGGTGACGTCATGAAAAATTAGGAGATTTACATTTGAGTTTCGGTTTGGCCACTAACTAGCTGGATAATCTCAGACACCTCTGAGTCTTGGTTTCCTCATTTGCAAAATGTGGATAATGTTTATCCTCAGGTCTAAAACTGATGTTGAACACAAAACAGGATAATATATGTGAAATATACATTCAGGGTGTCCCAAAAATGTAAAATTATTCATTTCAATGGGTTAAATCGGAAAAGAAACATTGGAATTACTTGTTCAAAGTGTGTATACATTTTTTGGGAGACCTTTATATATGTGATATGTATATATAATATATGTATGAAACTGTAAAGCCCAGATAATCATAAAGTATTGCCATTGCCTTGGGAGATCAGCCTTAGGTTGACTCAGACATCTGCTTAGATGGCTTCTTCCTCGGCAGGTGGACATACCACTCAGAGCATGAGCTGGGGGGCTCTTCTCACTGGGGCCAGCTCTCAAGCTACAGTGGAGGTGGCTACTACCTGGACCTTCCGGGATCCCGACAGGGCAGCGCAGAGGCACTCCGGGACCTTCAGGAGAGCCTGTGGCTAGACAGGGGCACTCGAGTGGTCTTCATCGACTTCTCAGTCTACAATGCCAACATCAATCTTTTCTGCGTTCTGAGGTGGGTCCCCTTCCCCTACTGCATCCCTCCATCCATGATTCCTGGTTCTCTTCTCTGCTCAAAACCCTTCCCTAAACATACAACCTGTGCTGGGGATAGGGAGAAAATGGAACAGGAGTAACTGTCCCAGCCTAGGCCCCACCAGGCATCTCTCCTCCCACAGACTGGTGGTGGAGTTTCCAGCTACCGGAGGTGCCATCCCATCCTGGCAGATCCGCACAGTTAAGCTGATTCGTTATGTCAGCAACTGGGACTTCTTTATCATTGGCTGTGAGATCATCTTCTGCATCTTCATCTTCTATTATGTGGTAGAGGAGATCCTGGAGCTCCACGTCCACCGACTTCGCTACCTCAGCAGCATCTGGAACATTCTGGACCTGGTGGTCATTTTGGTGAGGAACAGATATCTTGGACATAGTTGGAGGAGATGGGGGAATCTACCCTGATAGGGACCCTGAGTTATTCCTTTTAGAATCCCAAGTCCTCCTTACGACTTCTGGTCAAATCCCTGTGTAACAGCTCTCTGACCAAGCCCTGGAAAAGCCTTGTCTCCCACATCCCTTCTCCCTCTAGTTCTTGATCCAGACCCTGCTCTTTTCTTTATGTATCGATACTTGATACTCTCTTCCTCATCTGTCTCTCGCCTTGATGATCCCCTTGAAACTCCTGCCTTTTCTCTCGTATTAAAATATCCTGCCTCTTCATCTGTGTCTCATTCCTATTAATAGGACACATTCATTTTCTGACCAAGGCAGGGAAGTGGTGGGGGAAATAAAGTTACTTGGTTCCAGTTCTCTATGGTTCTTCTCAACCTAGGTATTTACCATTGGCCCCGGAACCTTCTCTTGGGCTTTAAGACGCTCCCCAATAATCCTATCCAGTTCCACTTGAACCTGGGATAGTCAACAAGTCAGCAATGAAGGATGTTTTGTTTCCCACCTGTGTTACCCCTATAACTTCATCGCTGAACTTCCCTTGAGATCCCCTTGACTTTTCTGACCCCTCAACCCCTGTGATGACAGCTCTCCATTGTAGCTGTGGGCTTTCACATATTCCGAACTCTTGAGGTGAACAGGCTGATGGGGAAGCTCCTGCAGCAGCCAGATACATATGCCGACTTCGAGTTCCTCGCCTTCTGGCAGACACAGTACAACAACATGAATGCCGTCAACCTCTTCTTTGCCTGGATCAAGGTACCCTGGGACTCCGTACTCCCAGTTTCACCTCGGTGCACTCATTCTCCCTTCCTCAATATTGGTCTCATTTCCCTTGCCTGTTTTGGCAATTCCTGTGACCTCCATAGCCCCCTGAAGTGGATTGTTTAAAGGTTTTCCTCTTTTCTTTCTTAATTGCTTGGTACAACACGGTCCTTCCAGATATTCAAGTACATCAGCTTCAACAAAACCATGACCCAGCTCTCCTCCACGCTGGCCCGCTGTGCCAAGGACATCCTGGGCTTCGCTGTCATGTTCTTCATCGTATTTTTCGCCTATGCCCAGCTCGGCTACCTGCTTTTCGGGACCCAAGTGGAAAACTTTAGTACTTTCATCAAGTGCATGTGCGTGTCCTGTCCCCTTCACTCTTCCCTGGCCCCTCACTCTCCAACTCCATGAGTGTATGTGTCCTTGGGGAAGCTGGGTATATTCATATGGGCATGTCTGTGTTTAAAGTATCTGCGTGAGAGTCTCTGGAGGCCCAGATGCCTGCACTCAAGTATCTGAGCATCCTGTCCTGTGTCTATCAGATTGGGTTGGAGGAGCAGTGAGTGGTCTGTCTGAGTCCACTAAAGAGCAGTTGGGAAAGTGGATGGGGTATGGGTTGGGACCAGGGTTATGGTTAGGCTCTGGGTAAAACCCAGTACCTGGTCTCTCAGTTTTACTCAGTTCCGGATCATCCTTGGGGACTTTGACTACCATGCTATCGACAATGCCAACCGCATCCTGGGACCTGCCTACTTTGTCACCTATGTCTTTTTCGTCTTCTTCGTGCTTCTGGTGAGGGTCCTTCTGAGAAAAGGGTGGGGATTTGGGACCTGAGGGGGGAGATGTAGATGGTTTTGACACCTGCACCCTGTTCTGCATCCAAGATTACAATAGTTTGTTTTTAAATTGAAGGTGGGGAGTGTGTTGTGAGGTGGGCGGGATCTTCTGAGAGTTGTATAATATGATTGGTCAGTGTGGTAAGCACTGTCAGGTAGTTTGCACAGTATAAAGGAATCTGTAGGTTACCTCACTAACATCAAACCTGTATTCTCCAAGGATGGAAAGAGAGAGAAAAATGCCTCATTAGAAGGGGCTTCACCTAAAAGCTTCCACGCCTATTCTCCAAAACTCCCCTTCCTGTGGGGATCACTAGCTGTTTTTACTACCACTGTTTCTGGCTTCGGTGCTTGGTGGGCCCTTACATGAAGGGACTGTGGCATATGTTGGAGTACCTTTCTGGTCAGAGTACCTTTCTGATAAGGTTACTGTAGCAATGGAGTGAGATCACCCCTCCATGATCCATCACTAACAGGACTGTGCTGGGAGGCTGGGCTCTGAAGACCTTGAGATTCAGGGGTTAGTGGGCCGTAGATCTGGGGTTAAAAGCATGGCCCCTTTAGAACATGTCTAGAACATTAATAGAGCCAGTGGGCTCCATGCTGTTAGTGGGTCTGGGCATGAGAAACCACATCCCTGCCTTACCCTCCAGAACATGTTTCTTGCCATCATCAATGACACATATTCAGAGGTCAAGGAGGAGTTGGCTGGACAGAAGGATGAGCTACAGATTTCTGACCTCCTGAAACAGGTAACTAACTACTCAATCTCTTGAGCTGCATATCTATGTCCTGATCTGTTCCTGACTAATGTAGGGGCCTGTGCTCTTGTGTCCTTTCAATTTGTCCCTGGAAGCCTGGAATCTTGTGGATAAGGAGGAGGCTGTGGGAACTGGTTCCTGTTTCCCTTTCCAGGGCTACAAGAAGACCCTGCTGAGGCTGCGTCTCAGGAAGAAACAGGTTTCAGATGTGCAGAAGGTCCTGCAGGGTGGGGAGCAGGAGATCCAGTTTGAGGATTTCACTAACACCTTGAGGAAGTGAGCAACCAGCGATCCAACTTTCTCTGATATTGGTCTATAAATCCTTGACCTTCAACCATACATCCTTTGCCTATAAGCCTCTGATCTTGGCCTATGGGTCTCTGCCCTTGACTAATAGGCTTTTGACTTTGGCCTATATGGCACTGATCCTGTCCTTCAGAATTGTGCCCTTGGTTTAATGGTCTTTGACCGTGTTCTATAATGTTCTGGACTTTGTTGAACCAACTCTTGGGAGTAATGTAATATAGTTCCATGATCATTGTATACATCCCTCACTCACACAAAACTCTGATCTTGGTTCCATGCTTCCCCACAAACACTGGTCTATTTCCTTAGCTATTCTCTCCCAGCTTCCCAGTTAAACATATTAATAAACACTGAAGAAATATATTGTAAGCACTAGCTGTAGGCCAGACACTGAATAATATGTAGTGGATCATGGCTAAGGTATCCAGTGAAAGGTGGGTCATAGCAGGAGATGCTGCCAGAGAAATGGACCACATTGGAAAAAGCCTCAAACACTACTACTCTATCCAAAGGATAGGATGCTCAAGAGGCATTTTAAGCCGGGAAGGGCTATATTTAGACCCATACTTTAGAAAGATTAATTATTCTAGTTCCATTATAGAGGATGGATTTCAAGTAGAGAGTAAAGGGAAAGCTGAAGAAATGGAGGGCAGGTTATTTAAGGCAAAGAGATTCTGCACTGTAGGAGAACACAAGGGCCTGAACCAGGAGACAGGAATAAAAGAAATAGACTCCAGTGATTTCTTGGGGGTAAAATTGCTAGACTTTGGAGATCCCAGCTTTCCTATGAGGTGGTCCCTTTCTTCCCTAGAGAATGAGACTCCTGCCAGAGTTTGGCTAAAAGAGTGGTGAGTCCACAATCAACAGATTACAGCCACAGCTTGTCAGAAGTTATTTTTATCATCCTGTTCTCCTCAGACTGGGGCACAAAGAGCACGAGATCACTGAGCTCACGGCTACCTTCACCAGGTTTGACCAAGATGGGAATCATGTCCTGGATGAAAAGGAGCAAAAACAAATGCAACAGGACCTGGAGGAGGAAAGGGTGAGCTCAGCTGGATGGTGTAGAGGTAGTATCAGGAAATTGCTCTCCCTCCCTTCCCTATCTACTCACCCAGAGCACAAACCCAAACTGAAAATCTTCCAATAGATGAGCAGGAAAGAGCTCTCTAGAACAGTGGTTCTCAAATTGCTGCATATTAGAATGCATGAGAGCCTTTAAAAGTCCTCACACTCAGCCCTGGCCAGGTAGTTGGTGGGTTTGATATCTGGTTGGGGTGTGTACAGGAGGCAGTCCATTGATATTTATCTCTCATTGATATTTCTCCCCCCTTCTTCTCTCTCTAAAATCAATAAAAAACATACCTTTGGGTGAGGGTTTTTAAAAATCTTTATTATTTAGGCCACACCTTAGACCAGAATCACTGTGTGTGTGAAAGTTGGGGACCCCAGAAATCAGTATTTTAAAAAATATATATTTTATTGATTTTTTTACAGAGAGGAAGGGAGAGGGATAGAGAGCTAGAAACATCGATGAGAGAGAAACATCAACCAGCTGCCTCTTGCACACCCCCTACTGGGGATGTGCCTGCAACCGAGATATATGCCCTTGACCGAGATATATGCCCTTGACCGGAATCGAACCCGGGACCCTTCAGTCCGCAGACCGACGCTCTATCCACTGAGCCAAACCAGTTTTGGTGGAAATCAGTATTTTTTAAAACATCCTAGGTGATTCCAATGCATAGCCAAGGTTGAGAGCCATTGCTCTAAAATAGTCTGTAAGGGGAAAGGCTCAATTGCTCAAAAATCCCTGATGATTCCTTCCTTTTGAGATTTTTTTCAAACTCTTATCCTTAGCTGTCCGTAATATTCCTGCCCCACCCTTATCTAGTGTAGACCAAAAAGTCAACGGCAGGAGGGACAGTACAAGGCATTCTGGTACTGTCCCTCCTCTCCCAAACTGAGTTGGCCTCTAGTGAAGACCTCTTTAATCAAGGCCTCAAGGAGCTTGTATCTTATTTCTTTGGATTGTGATTCCTTTCCAGAGGCTGGGCCAGTGCCACTACTCTGATCATTGTCTCAGAGTTTGAGAGGGAAGGGGCATAGCAAGAACTATATAACCCAAGGCCTGTTCCTGAAAGCGAATTGGAACCAGAGATGATGGCTTCCCAGAGTCATCTTCTCCTCTCTGACATCTGACTTCTTGATCAGGTGGCCCTCAGTGCTGAAATTGAGAACCTGGGCTGGTCCTTTGTGAGGAATTCACCAGATAAATCGGATCTAGAGGCTACTGGAGCAGGTGACTGGGTTTCAGGAGAAGAATTCTACAGGTATGTACATCCAGGGACCAGGGCTGACTGTGTTTAAATATCCTACCTTGAACTTCTTTCATGGCCTTCTAATCCTCTGTCCTAGCCTAGGAAGAACTTCTGCCCCCATTTAATTCTCCCTAAAGGTTAGGTCTTACCTTCTTTTCTCCCACCTAGACATGCACTATTCTGTTCTCCTTCCCCTGCAGACACTCGATCCCCCAAGCACTTATTTCTGCTCCCTTGATCTCTCTCAAATCCTGAACAGGCTCACGAGGAAAGTTCTGCAGCTGGAGTCTGTCCTGGAAGGAGTCCTGGCCCAGGTTGATGTTGTGGGCTCAAAGCTAAGAATGCTGGAGAGGAAGGGGCAGCTGGCTCCGCCCCCAGGCCCGGTGAGTGGCCCTTCACCTGAGTCCTCTTGGCTCCCACAGTTGAACTCTACCATCTTCTCCAGTCAGTGGGTGGAGGCAAAACAGTTCTGAGAAATCTGTCTTCAGGCTACTGGGGTGAAATGTTCTTCACAGGAGTCATATACAGGGGAGGTTAGGGAGTGGGGCAAGGCCTAAAGGTGGTTGCTCTGGCCTGAGGGATGCCTTGGCCTCTAGGAGATGGTCTAGAATTGGAGAATCAGATCCAGATAAAAGGAAAGTGGGACACAAAATCCTCTAATGACCTGTCTGTCTCTTTTTCTTCTAACAGGGGGAGCAGGCACTTGGGAACACCTATAGCCAGCCACAGCTGTGATTCCAGCCCCCTGGGGAGTTGAGGGTGGGCAGGACAATGGTGGGGGAGGGGTCCTAAAGCATCAGACAGTAGGCTCCTCTCTCACTGCCTTCCCAGAGCCCCCTCTGCACATTCCCTCTATTCCTAGGGCAACAGTTCCCACTGCTCCTGCTGCCAAGTCCTATCCTGTGTTTGGCCTTTTAAGCCCATGTTTTTGTGTGTGTTAACTAAGCGTCATGTTTAGGCTTGTGCCTCTGTTTCTGTGTGTAGCTACAAAGCTCTGCATAGCTCTGTGAAATAATATCTCCCACTGGGCCTCTGATACCCTGTGCTTCCTATCTCTGCTGTAGTGATTAAACAAACAACCAAAAAGGTTAAAAGCAAACAGAATAAAGGAAGGGAAGGGCTCAGTGGTAAAGCGTCGGTCTGCAGACTGAAAGGTCCCGGGTTCGATTCCGGTCAAGGGCATGTACCTTGGTTGCGGGCACATCCCCCATAGGGGGTGTGCAAGAGGCAGCTGATTGGTTATTCTCTCTCATCGATGTTTCTAACTCTCTATCCCTCTCTCTTCCTCTCTGTAAAAAATCAATAAAATATATATATTTTTTTTTTAAAAGGAAGGGAAGGTAATGATTTCCCCAAGCATCTGGATGGTCATGATTCCTGAAAAAAAAATATAGCATTCAAGAGTAGCAATATATAGATATCTTCCTATTTACCAGTGAGTCTTACCCATTGGACATCTAGAGACCTACTTCTAGAACCTATTGGGTTCTTGTCTTCCCCATAGAATTTCCCTGTAGAAGAGAAGGGGAAGTCATATAGGTGAGGAGACTCTTATGTGGGGAGATTACAATGTTGCAGAGCAGTTGGGAGTGATTACCTACCTCCCCAACCTGAGGAGACCGTTCATGAACGCTCCATGGAAGATCCTACTCCCAACCTCCTACAGAACAAGGAGCTGAAGGGGCTGTAAAGCAGGATGAAGTTGGAGCCTGCAGAAAACCAGGCAAAGAAATGGTCCCAGGATTCAGAGATCTTTGGATTAAGATGTGCTAGGCTCTGACTCTATTCTTCCATTTGACAGTGTGGGTTTGCCTGGTGACTATCAATAAAAATACTTAGGAAAATCAAGGCTTTGCACTTGCTTCTGGGACTGTAAGGGGAAGAAAAGAGTTGGAACTGAGAGTCATCTTTGTACTTGGGTTGGGGACAGCCCATCCCTGCTGGGAAGTCTGGAGTGGAGGCAGTGGCAGTATGAAGGAGCTGGCTGCTTCAGGAGTCCTGAAATAAGATCTTCTGGCTCAGACGAATGGTTTGAACTGGTGGGCACTATGACTGTACCATTAGAGACTGGAGACAGTGACCTAGGGAGACCTGGTCCTCAGAATGAAGGGAATAAGGAAGCCCCCTTACTTTGATGTGTGAGGGGTGGGGGGCAGAAGGGGTAGCTGGTATGTGGGGGAGGGTGACAGGGTGCAGATGGAAGATAACCATGGGTAAGACCAAAAACTTCTACATCAAGATTTTGAGTGTACAGGTCTGCATCTCAATGAAATGGAATTTTTGAACTGTAACCGGATTCTTTGTACGCCAGAGTTGAAGAATGAATCCACAGACAGAAAGTAATATAGCAAAGGTGGAAATTTATTGAAGAACAAGTACAGACTCCCATGTGGGAAGAGGGAAAGAGTCCCACAGAATGGACTACCACATGGGGAGGGGAAAAGGGTCCCACTGAGTTTTTTCCCCCTCTGGCTTATAAAGGCTACAGATCCTTGATATCCCTTCTGATTGATCACTATTCCCTTATTGGTCACCTGGCTTCCTTGTGTTATGGAGATGTACTTTCTCCCAATCTGTAGCTCTTTGTTTTTCCATTGACCCCAATTCTAAAAATTCCCTAAGCCTGTCTTATATTCCCCTAAAATTCCTGTTTCATCAAGACTTCCTATATATCTCCTTTCCCTTCCCCTGTGATCTTCATCCTTTCCTCATTTTGTGTCTTCCATTGCTCCCCAGTCGCTTTTTCTTATCTATTTCCTTTACCCACCCCTGTTCTGCCATCCCACCAAGTACACTCTGTACACCTAGGAGACTTTGAGAAATAGCAACACGCTTTTCAAAGTAAAGAACCACAGTCTATCCTCAGCCCTAAAAAAAAAAAAAAAAAAAAAAAAAAAAGTTACGATCTAAGCTTTCTTATAGAGAGGCTGCATCAACAATAGAAGTAGATGCCATCCTACAGTTTAAGAAAAGGGGACCAAAGAATAGAGGTTAATCCAGGACATTGGAAGGGAGAGCATTCCGGCACAGCGATCATCGCCTGAAGGTTTCCGCAAGCCTGAATGAGACTGCTTTCAGAAGCATGGATTTTCTGAGCAGTTTTTTTTTGTTGTTGTTTTTGTTTTTTGTTTTTGGCGACTCATACCAGCCTGGGCGGTATTAACTGGGAGGCGATAACCTGTCTCCTCCGGTGCATTTGACCATCAGACCAGACCCAGACGGGTCGTGCGTTTCCCTGGACGAGTGACCCCTCTAGGGACAAGCGCATCCTCAGTTCCAGACGTCGCGACTCTTGGGAGTGGATCGACTCAGGAGAACCTTTCTTAGCTTCCGTTTTGGCTTCATGCTTTACATTTTCTTACTCAAACTTGGGCTGCAAGCCGAAACCGGTATGGCTCAGTGGACAGAGCATAGGCCTGAGGACTGAAAGGTCCCAGGTTCAATTCCGGTCAAGGGCATGTACCTTGGTTGCGGGCACATTCCCAGTGGCGGGTGTGCAAGAGGTAGCTAATCGATGATTCTCTCTCATCGATGTTTCTAACTCCCTATCCCTATCTCTTCCTCTCTGTAAAAAAAAAAAAAAAAAATCAATAAAATATATATTTAAAACAAAACAAAACACAAAAACAAAACTTGGGCAGCAAGACTTAGCGGAGAGCGTGCATTGGCAACCCAGGGCTCCCGGTGCGCATGCGCAGGCATCCCCAAACCGGAAGCAGCGCGGGGCCTGGCATGGCGGCGGCGGCGGCGGCGGCGGCGGCGCCCGAAGGTGTCCCTGCGAGCCCACCAGAGGAGCCGGTTAGAGGTGCGCCGGGTGGGTGGGGATGAGGTGTCCAGGGGGAGGCCTGGGAATCGGGGTTGGGGCCCGGATGCCGGGGTCACCTGGCAGGAGCGGGCATCGGAGGGGCGGACCGGTCTGTGCCCTGTCAGCGGGAGAGGTGGTCCGGCGGCGGCGGCGGGTGTGGGCTGCAGCCGGCGCGGGGAGCGGAGGGGACGTGTCCGGTGGGGCCGGGCCGGAGGGAGGGGCTCGGAATCACGGCACGCGGAGGGTTTAGCCGACTTGATCGGCGGAGGACCGGCGGAGAGGGGTGGGAGCCGGCGCCGGGGCTGGAGGAGGAGGACCGGCTGCGGGGCACTGAGTCCTTCTCCTTCCATCCAGACGATGCCGCGGTGGAGACGGCCGAGGAGGCGAAGGAGCCCGCGGAGGCCGACATCACCGAGCTCTGCCGGGACATGTTCTCCAAAATGGCAACTTACCTGACAGGAGAACTGACGGGTAGGATGATGTGGGTAGTGCGGTGCCCCCCTCGCTGGAGCTGCGGTTCGTCTTGGGGAGACCCTGGAGGTGCTTCCGTAGCATCGGTCTGCGCCCCTCACCCCCACCCCCCACCTCCAGCCCCACCTGCCCAGAAACATGCCTGTTGGAAGTTTGGCGCCATCCTGAATGGGAAGGAAAGAGGTGCATTCCTTCCCTGGAGAAATGCACGAACTACCTTCAAACACACACAAGAATACTTAATACAACTCTCCACAGGCCTCCGTATTGCAGACTAACGCCGAGAAAACAGAAAAGAATGAATCAAGAAGTGCCTCCTTGGGGGAAGTGCATTTTGAGCAGGTTGTGAAGGGAATGAATGATTGGCCCAAAAGGAGGGAAACAATTAGTGTGTGAGGGTGTGTGTGTGTGTGTGTGTGTGTGTGAGTGTAGTGGTGTAAGCGAGAAGTATATTTGGCCAAAATAGTTGTAGTTATTGGGGCAAAGAGAAAGGGAATGGGGAGAGACCTGCAGGTTTAGGGGCCTGTTAGGTCGGTCAGAGGATTTGGTGACACCCCTTGGGTGATTTATGTGTTGGTTCCTGGTGTATTTCCAGATGAACACGTGATCTGTGTGCTGAGGAGGGTCCAAAAGGTGAAGTGTGGTCCAGGGTGAGGAGTGAGTGATTGTAAAAGGAATGGAAAGGAAGGCATGGGTGCAAGAACATGATAGAGGTGGAATTTATAGAACTTGTTAAGGTGGGTACTGAGGGGTTGGGAGCAGCCCAAGATGGATGTACTTGTATTTGAGCTATTAAAATAGCCTGGGTGGTTCCATCAACCAAAATAGGGAAATTGGAAAGAGGAACTGTGCTTGATGTGAAAAGAATATTTTCGGTTTTGGCTTGGCTGACTTTAGATTTTACCAGGACCCTCAGCTGACTACTGTTAAGACACTCCGGTAACTTGAACACATGAGTCCAGATCTCAGAGAGTGGTCAGAGCAGGAGAAACAGATTTTTTTACAGCGGGGGGGGGGGGGGGGGGGGGGGGGGGAGACACGACGACGGACGACGACGACCACGACCTGCATAGAGCTGTGAGCTGGGGCTGTGCGGGATGAGATTGGCAAGGAAGAGCTTAGAGGTAGATCAGAGCACCTTGACTAAAATCTCAGGGGATGCCGTTATAAGGCAATTAATTTACTTTTAATAACAATACTTTACCTAGTTTTCAGATGATTGTTTATTTTTTTACTTATTTAAAATATATCTATTGATTTCAGAGAGGAAGGGGAGGGAGAAAAAGAGGTAGAAGCATAATGAGAGAACCATTGATCGGCGCCCCCTGCACGCCCCTATTGAGGATCGAGACTGCAACCCCAGCATGTGCCCTTGGCCCTGGGACCCGTCAGTCGCAGCTGATGCTCTATCCATTGAGCAAAACCGGCTAGGGCTGATTGATTAATTTAAGCAGATTGTAATTCCCCCCGATTGTCATTTTTACCTGCATAAGTACTGTTTTGAGTTTGAAAGGAAATACCACCCATGTAAACATCAGTTTCCCGTCACAGCTGAGAAAAGTTGAGAACTGACAGTTAAGGAGGTTGGTTTAAAAAGGATCTGGCATTAGAAACCTAAAAAGAACAGTTAGAAGGAGATTTAAAAATCAGTGTAATGCAGTATACAATTCTACAGCAGCCCAGGGAGGATTTCCTGAAGAGAGGGAGATCCAAGTGTCAGATACTATAGAGAGGTTCGGGAGAATAAGAACGATGGATTTCATGGTTAGGAGGCTGAGGCATGTAATTTCTCAGGATGGTAGGGGCAGAGGCCAGACTGCAGGGGTTCACATGAGTGAAATGTGAGGATGAGGAAGAGTGTAAACTACTCTTTCAGAAGAGTTAGCAGTGAAGCTCCTTTGCTTTCACGAGCAAATGAGTGCTTTTGGGCTGGAGGAAACCTGGACATATTTCCAATAGAGAGGAAGATCCAGGGTGGAAGGAGTTTGGAAATGCAAGAGAGAGGAGGTGATTGAAGAGAGGCCCTGAGGCGGTGGAAGAGTTGGGGGTCAGGAGCACAGCAGGTGGAGATGTGTTGGCAGGAATAAAGCACTTCTGCCTCTTGGGAAGATCTTAAGGTACAGAGAAATTTCTAAGTGAGGCAAAAAGGCTGAGGCAGCTTGAGAAAATTGGAGTAGAAGCCATGTGCTTTGAGTAGGAATGGGGAAAAGAATTGGGGGTATGACAAGCCAGCAAATGGTTTGGAAAAGTAAGTGCAGAAAATGCAGGGTAGAATCGCATAGTAATGAGTGAGTTTCTAAGAAGTGGTTAGGTCCTAGGTGACTATATATATAAGTAATATGTATGGTGCAGTTCCCCAGTTTACATGTTTTCACACTGTAGAAATACCAAGACTTTCACTTCCCTTTCTTAGGACATACTTTTATCACATCCCTTTCTAACGCAGATCCTGAAGTTTATGGATCTTATTTGGTTTAAATAATTTGCCGATTGTTGCCTGAGTTTCTACTTAGACATTCAGAGTACACAAGCTGAGTATAAATGTCATAGGTCAAAAGTGGATTGCTCCTTCAACATTCCTAGATCCTGCTTTGAATTACCATTTGGCCTCTAATTTCACATTGCAATAATCCAAGATAAATATTAAATACATTATATCTTCTGTTTGTTTTAAAGCCACCAGTGAAGACTATAAACTCCTGGAAAATATGAATAAATTAACCAGCCTGAAGTATCTTGAAATGAAAGATATTGCTATAAACATTAGTAGAAACTTAAAGGATTTAAACCAGAAGTGTAAGTAATAATTTTTATAATTACACATATTTGTAATAAATGTTCTGTTAAGCTTGGGGCCATGGAGAAGGAGAGGGACCATGGAGCTCATTTCCTAAGTGAATTACAAAGTTAAGGTGCATTTCTTCTATTCTGAAGAGCAGCATGTTTTGGTGGTATGGTTATTTCTGCTTCCGAATCTTGATTTGATCAGTTTATCCCTGAAAAGGGATGAGGAAAAGAAAGGGTGGCCAGATTCTGATTTAACAATGAAATCAGTGAATTGGTTTAACAATGAAATCCATAAAGAATGTCTCTATAAACAGAAAACCAGAATATCTATAAGTGGAAAATGGTAATTTAGACCGGTAGACTATATTTTTTCCATTAACTTATATTTGTGTTCCCTGTCTCTTTCCTGGTCTGGGAGTACCCAAGATGTGGAATCTGTAATGGGAAGATTGCTTGTAGAATAAGGAATTTAAGAGACAAAGTTAATGGATGAAAGACTTGTTTTGTCTAGGCCATATCATGTCTTCTAAAGCATTTGTCCTGCTAATGATCAGAATCATGTCATCCCACCTTGTGTGTCTTAGGCAGAGCTGGAGAGACACTAGCACTCTTACATTTTCACTCTTTTCTATTCAACTTGTTGAAGCCATATAAACATGTGGCCTGTCTTTGTTTTCAAAGATGCTGAACTACAGCCTTATCTGGATCAAATCAATGTAATCGAGGAGCAAGTAGCAGCTCTTGAACAGGCAGCCTACAAATTGGATGCATATTCCAAAAAACTGGGTAACAATTTTGTATTTCTGTCTTGCTTAATAAGAGTACCTGCCGTTATGACCTTAGCTAATATGATAGTTAATATTTATGATGTGCTTATAATGATCTTTTTTTCTTTTTAATGCTCATCTGAGGATCTGTTGGGTGAGAAAGAAAGAGAGAAACTTCGATATGAGAGAGAACATTGATCGGTTACCTCCCAAAGGTGCCCCCACTGAGGACTGAACCTGCACCGACACATGTGCTCTGACTGGGAATCAAACCTGTCACCTTTTGGTGCACAGGACAACTCTCCAACCCACTGAGCCTTCTGTCTAGGGCTATAATGATTTATTTTAATCTTCACAAAAACCTAGTGAGAATAATTTCTTAGTAGTACTAGTAATAAAAATAACATTTTCTGGGTATTTGATATGTCAGTCACTGTTCTTAGTGCTTTACATATATTAGGTTTTTTTTTGTTGTTGTTGTTGTTTTTTTTAATCTCAATACCTATGAGATAAGTACATGATTTTTATCCTTATTTTTTAGAGGAGGAAACTAGTTGAAGAGGTTAAACAATTTATATAAAGATACAAAGCTAGTATGTGGAAGAGCTGTATTCCAAACCAGGTCTGATTGATACAAAGCTCAAGCTCTTAATTGTGGTTCAGCAGGCTAGAGCTAGAGCATCTTTAATAATGTAGATCAGCGTTTTTCAACCGCTGTTCCGCAGCACACTAGATGTTGCCTGGTGTGCCGTAGGTGCAGACAAGACAAGAATTTTATAATTTTTCACTATTTTGTTTACTTAATATTTCATAATAAAGTAATTGTAAAATACTTTCTTTGTGTTTATTTGATTCCTATTCAAGAGAATTACTTTATATATAGTCAATATAGGCACAGAGTTAAATTTTTTAACATTTTCTAATGGTGGTGTGCCTCGTGATTTTTTTCATGAAACAAGTGTGCCTTTGCCCAAAAAAGGTTGAAAAACACTGATGTAGATACATATGTCTTAATAAACAGGAAAGTTATTTAAGGGTTTTCTTCAAGAATTACTTTTTTTTTTTAAGGAGGAAACTGTACTTTTAGTGTTGATGGCTTACTAATTGTTTCTTGCTCTTATAACCATGACTAAAAATAACAAAGTGGTTTTTATCCTACAATTTTATCCTATAATTTACA
Organism: Pipistrellus kuhlii; assembly: GCF_014108245.1. Taxonomy (NCBI): domain Eukaryota; kingdom Metazoa; phylum Chordata; class Mammalia; order Chiroptera; family Vespertilionidae; genus Pipistrellus; species Pipistrellus kuhlii. The sequence goes on along the minus strand of NW_023425460.1, from coordinate 31,471,433 downwards.
GATTTTTTAATTTTTATCATAAACAGTTGTTGACTACTTCAAGAGAGTGGTTTGTAGCAGACTGAGATTTGATGTGGGTGGTGATTAACAGTGTCATTGTCTACAATGGAACTTACTGAATGGTGACCTTGAACCTCGCTATGTAGGTGGCATTGTACTAAGGTGCTTTTAAAGCTTTAAAGACCAAGGGAATCCATTCCATTAAAAAGCCTATTTGATGGTCTTTTAAAACTTGTATCTTTCAAAATTGCTTTCTGAGGATAAAACAATAAAAGGTAAACATACATTTATACTTCCTAAGAGTTCCAGTCTGGCTCCCAGAGGGTGCCTGGCACAGAGCCTGGAGAGGCAGCTTCTTATGCTCCTAGTGGCTCAGATGCCCGTAGATCGGCTTACTCCCCGTGGAGCCATCTGAGCAGGTGCTGTTGACAGGGTTAGAATATAGTGAACTTGCCGAAACCGGTTTGGCTCAGTAGATAGCGTGTTGGTCTGTGGACTGAAAGGTCCCAGGTTCGATTCCAGTCAAGGGCATGTATTAATACATTGGCTGCGGGCACATCCCCGGTAGGGGGTGTGCAGGAGGCAGCTGGTCAGTGATTTTCTCTCATCGATGTTTTTAGCTATCTATCCCTCTACCTTCCTCTCCGTGAAAAATCAATAAAATATATATTTTTAAAAAGAATATAGTGAACTCGTGTTGGGTTCTTCAATCTATGTCTGTGTTTGACTTTTTACCTTAAGCTGTGCCTGTTAATAAAATTTAGATAGACATTCAAATATCTGTCCTTAGCTAATATAATAGTTAACTTTTATGGTGTGCCTACAATTTGGATACAGTTTGGACAGCTGATGAGATTTGGGGCTAACACAATTTTTTAAAAATATAATAAACATTTTTGAACTTGCTAGGAAATACTAATGAAGTATCTTTGTAAGAGCCAGTTTTAAATATAACTTGCACCCTCGCAGAAGCCAAGTACAAGAAGCTGGAGAAGCGATGACAAACTTATTCCTGTGGAACAAATCTTTTTTAATGTGGAAGAATGAGACCTGAATCCTGAGGCTGATGAATTGTCACAACTCCTCAAAAGGAAACCATGCTGGCCGTCTCAGAAACATCCGACCATTGGAGTAAACTGGAGAACTGTGGCTACTCCTGAATTTCTCTTGGGGCAGTATCCCTCAGGAACGCACACTTACTACCCCCTACCGTTTACTTGAATGCTTAATTATACATTTAGGACCCCAAGTCTCTCAAAGTTCAGGATAAACCTGGGCTTTTCAGTTGAATCAAATGAGAGGGCTTAAGTGACTGGATTTTGAGTTACTGTGTAAATGGTGGTTTGTTTTTTATTGAGCTAATGTATTGCTAATAAGAATCTAAATTAAAAAAGGAAAATAAAACTTCACAGTTTCTCATCTTGTGTCGGTATTTTATTTTTCTATTAAAGTACAATAAATAATAATAAATAATAAAAAGTCTTAAAATAATTTCATGCTGTCTTTTAGACTGAGCAGAAACAGTGAAAGGAGTGTTGTGATAGTTTGGTGTATGTGATGGGCCTCTCCAGTCTCTTCTTTGTGTGAATCAGATGTCTCAGGATGGATGACATCTTGACATGTATTCCCCTTTGGAAATGTGATAAAGACAAAGGCAGAATGTGTATGTGTATGTATGTATGTCTGAGGTAGGGGTGGGGCAGGTGGAGCTGCCGCTCATTAAATAAAGCATTTTAGCTGAGGCCGGATTGGCTCAGTGGTAGAGCTTCAGTCTGCAGCCTGAAAGGTCCTGGGTTCGATTCCGATCAAGGGCATGTACATTGGTTGCGGGCACATCCCCAGTAGGGGGTGTGCGGGAGGCAGCTGGTCGATGTTTCTCATCGATGTTTCTGGCTCTCTGTCCCTCTTCCTTCCTCTCTGTGGAAAATCAATAAAATATATTTTTTAAAAAAATAAAAAATAAAGCATTTTATAAAATATCTTCCTACTTGTGTTTGCAGGATGAGGGGGGCTCCTGAGGACCTGATCATCTTGCTCCCAGACTAAGGACATCAGTAGGTGGAGAATACGGACTGACTAGGGTCGTTTAGAAGACAGGCAATCTTATCCATAGTTGTATGTTAGCAGCTAAGAAGGTGGCTGAGGTCCCCAATTCCATCTCTAAAAACAGTTCTTAACTTTGTTTCCATCATTTTCCACTACCTGTGTTCCAGACCACCTCTGTCTATACTTTGTTCCTCTGGACTATTTCTTTTATTCTGCTCTAATCTTAATTATTCCCTGCCTTCTAACTTCAGGCTTAGTTTACTCTTTTTCTAATTCCTTGAGGTGTAATGTTAGGTTGTTTATTTGAGATAGTGTCTCTTAATAAAGACATTTATAGCTGTAAACTTTCCTCTTAGAACTGCTTTTGCTACATCCTACAACCACATACAAATTTCAGTATGTGGTTGTTTCCTTTTCATTTGTCTCAAGACAGTCCTTTATATTTTGATTTCTTTTTTGGTCCATTGGTTGTTGAGGGGTGTGTTGCTTAATTTCCACCCATTCATCAATTTTCTAGTTTTCCTCCTGTTATTGAATTCTAGGTTCACACCTTTGTGGTTGGAAAAGATACTTGATATAAATTCTGTCGTCTTGAATTTGTTGAGACTTGTTTTGTGGTCTAACCTATTCTGGAGAATGTTCAAGTGCACTTGGGAAAAATGTGTATTCTAAAGCCAAACGTGGCATGCGTACAAGGCTCCTGTCTTTATTTTCCTTTTTTAAATTTCATTTTTTGTTACACTTGCATTGTGTTTAACTGTCTTGATCTACCTTAATTCCCATGGATGAGTTTTCTTTTCATAAACTTTCTACTTTAGAATAGTTTTAGATTTGTAAAAATGTTTTGAAGATAATGCAGAATTCCGTGGATGAGTTTTCATTTCTTACTGTTGTTTCCTCTTTTTGAAATTATTATCCATCCATACTTGGCAAACTTCTACTCTTCTTCAAATTTCAGTCTTGATCTCCAGTGCTGGACTGTGCTGCATTACCCCAAAGAGGAAAATCACATGCTTAGTTTGCCAGCAAAGCAAACTACATTTTAGTTAATTTTGAATTGTTTGGCTGCCCTTGATGAGTTTTCCATGTCCTTCAATTGTTAGGAACTCTGACCTTTGTTTCCACTTCTTTAAACACTGCCATCTCCTGCCAAATGGCCTGAAGTCTCCAAAAAGCCAATGTTATAAAAAACAAAACCAAAAAGGTAGATGGGCTACGGGAGATTAAAGGAGACAAGAGATGGAATTGAATGTGAATGTGAAACTTGATTGGATTCTGACTGAAAACAAATAAAGGTATGAAATAAATGGGGTGGGGGGGGGGGAAGAGAGAGAGACAAATGAAGAACTTTAAGTATGGATGTGCTAGGTGATATTGAGTTAATGTTAATTTTCTTAGGTGTTAATGATGTTATGATTATGTAGGAGGATGGTCCTTGGGAAATGCACGCAGAGGCATTCTTGATGTCTGGAATTATTTTCAGATGATTCAATGAGAATAAAAGTGATTGTGCACCTTGAAGGCGATGGCCATTCTTTTAATTTTTCAAAAGGTCCAAAACCTATGAAAAGTGGGTCTGAAGGGAGTGTCTTGCTCTCCAGCGTGATGTGGTTAGGTTAGCATAGGTTAGGGTCCAACATTGTGCTGGGAACTTTCTAGCAGCTCAGACACTTACTCCAGTTGCCCGGAAATACAAAATCATAATGGGATTTTTAAATGCTATTTCCCCTTTCTCCTTAATTCCCCTTTCTTCTTGAGGCGAATGTACCTACTAGAGGCTTCTGTCCCTCGGCGCTCTCCGTAGACAGGAGAACCCTCATTGGCTGGGACGCGCTGACGTCTTATTGTGCTGCCAGCGCGTTTTCCGGAGGAGTGCGGTGCGGGTCCTGAGCGGCGGTGGTGGCCCCAACCCGGGGTTTCGGGACCGATGGCCCAGAAACCGCTGCGCCTGTGAGTGACCCTGGATCGGGAGCCCCTGTGCGTGTGTGTGTGCGCGTGTGTGTGTGAGTGTCGGGGGGAGGGGCGCACGTGGCTGCCTGCGGCGGTGGGGTGGGCTCTCCGGGCGGGAAGGGAAGACCTAGAGGCGGGGATGGGAGCTCCTGTCACATCTCGGCGGGTTGGGAGCTCCGATCCCATCTTGGTCCGGCGGGGTGCCCTCTTTCCCTGGCGGTTTCGCTTCCAGGCGGGCACCGTTGGCGATAGTCGCCGAGGGAAGCTCCGTGGGGCCTCTTCCTGGTTAGGCCACTCTGGCCTCTGACACCTCATTTACAACCCTGTTCTCCCGCACGCCGTTTACTACGCCAGAGTTTCTAGGTGTGCGGCCGGCTGAGGGGCCCTGGGCGGAAGAGGTGGTTGGATGGGTAGGTCCTCTGCCCTGGCTCACTCTCTGAGGCAGGTGGAGGGGGCGAGAGGCTGGGACCGTAAAGAGAGGACTTCCATTCATCCGCTCGTTCAACCCATATTTACTGAACAATTGCAGTGTGCCAGGCACTGCACCAGGACAGATGGAGTGACTGCCTTAGTAGAACTTATAGTGAAGAGAAACAGACTGACAGTAATAATCAGGGAGTCCAGATCCATGCAAAGTTAATGGTAGTGGTGAATGTCAGGAAGAAAAGATTCACAGTTCCGGTAGGGTGTATAATAGGAGTATTTGGTTTAATATGAGAGATAGGAGAAGTGAGGATTGAGCCTTAACATTTTTGTCTTTATCCTAAGGAAGAAAGTCATTGAAATGTTTAAGAACAACTGAGCATGATCAAAATTTTCATTTTGGAAAGTGATTCCAATTTAAGGTGAAACCGGGACGGTCCCGACTTTTAACAATTTGTCCCGCGGCGTTTTAAAAAAGTCCCGATTTTTGGAAAGAATCTTTTAAATCTTTTGGACTTTTTAAAAAACGCCACGGGACGGGGGACAAATTGTTAAAAATCGGGACGTCTGGTCACCTTATTCTAATTGCTATGTGGAGAACAAATTAGAGCCGAAAGAGAGGACAGCAGCTAGGGTTAGATGGAGTGACGTCAGCAGAAAAGTGCAGGGTTGCAAGGCCCATTGAGGAGATGCAATACCGGGTTTGAGGTGCTTTGGTTGTAAGAAGGAGCCAGCATTGTTGGGGTCCTAGATTTTTTTCTTTCTTCAGTGGGCTAGGAGACGCTGGAAACGGGCTCACACGAGGAGATGATGAATTTTGAGGTGTCCTATGATGTACAAACTGAACCATGGCTCTCCCAGAAATAACTATAATCCCATGTGACTGCTACTGTGATAGAGGAAGTGGGAGCACCAAGAACTGGTACCTGATAGGGACCAGAGGGCTCCCTAAAAGAGGTGTTGCCCAGAGGTAAAAATGCTTAGTAGGTGATTACAGAGCTTGCTTTGGGTTTCTGAAGTTTGGAGAGGGACTTTCTGACCTGGTCAGGAAGACTTTAGAGATGTGCCAGGATTTGAAGCATGAGAAAAATTTAGACTCAGGCTGGGACTCATAGAACTAACCATTCCAGGGAATGGCAGAAGGAGAGAGTGATCAGATTGACCGTAGGGAAGGTTTCTGTTAGGGAAACTTGCAGTCTCCCCTCTTTTTTTATTTCTCACCCGAGGAGATATTTCCATAGAAATTTAGAGAAAGATAGAAACATCTATGTGAGAGATAAACATCAATCGGTTGCCTTCTACACACATCCCGACCCAGGATTGAACCCACAACCTGTGTATGTGCCCTGACTGGGAATCGAACCTTCTACCTTTTGGTGTATTTGATGATGCTCCAACTAACATTGAGTCACACCAGCCGGCAACCCTTTTTATACAGGGTGAGACAAATGTAGGTTTATAGTTGTGAGTATGTGAAACAGTTTATTTTTGTGTTATTATTTATTATTATAGTTTCCATACAGACAGCTGTAAACCTACTTTTGATCCACCCTGTATAAATTTATGATTATAACAGTATCCCTTCCCTGATTGTAAACTGAGGTTTGAACTGTCTTACCCCACTTTGTACTCCTAATACATTCTTAGCATAGGACTTGGTATATTGCATTTAGCATATTATAGGTTCAGTATGTATTTATTGAATGAATGATTGAAACTCTGGACCAAGATAATGACAATGGAAATAAAAAGGCCAGGATGGATGTGTAAGCTGTTTTTGGGGGTGCGGGGGAAATGATGTTTTGAAAGGGGATTGATAAGACTTGATGATTGGAGGGGAGATTTTTGATTCTTAGTGGCCAGGTTGGTGAATGACCGATCCACAATATTTGGGCAGTGAGGAGAAGCTGGTTCAATTTTGGAGGAAAAGATAAGGTAAACTTTAGGTAGGGTGAGTGGAAGGTGTTGGTGAGACTTTTAGGTCAGTAATAGTTCACATGCACTGAGCCTGTCAGGTGGCCTCAGGAAGACTTGGTCACATGTCTGCGTGACCCAGGAAGATCTGGCAGCCCTGTAATTGCCTTGATGTTTATCTCTTGTTTGCAGCTTGGCTTGTGGAGATGTTGAAGGAAAGTTTGATGTTTTATTCAATCGAGTTCGAGCAATTCAGAAGAAAAGTGGAAACTTTGACGTAAGATGTTTCCTTTTTCTGAATTTAATTTTACTGTCAACATACAAAAATAAAGTTTGGACTCCTTTATTCGTTTCTTGATTTAACACATACTCCTTTTTTTGTTGTTGTTGTTGTTAGATTGGGTACCTTTTGTGAGCATAGAAACTTAGTAGCTGCAGAACAGTGGAAGAAGGAGACCTGTTTACCTTTTTATACTTTTAAAATTTCAATCTTGTTATTTTATCAATGTACACAAATGTGAAAACAGACCAGCAGAACATCCCTAAATGATTCTTTTTTCTTTTTTATTGAATATATTAACAGAATTATATAGGCTTCAGGTATACAATTTCACAACACATCATTTGTACATTGTATTGTGTGTTCACCACCCCAAGTGAGGTCTCTATCCATCACTATTTATCCGCCCCGCCCCCTCCTACCCTCCCCTCCCCCCCAGGTATGGGGATTATATGCTCATTTGCTCATTGGGTTAAAAGTTGAGTAAAGACAACAGGCAGCACATGTGTTTTTTATGCCCTATATTTCTCAAGGTATCTAATATTTAAAGTTTTGTTTTTCACAGAAGATTCTTCAAGGTTGATTTCTCCATCTTCCCCATTCCCAACTTGAATTTGACAGTCAGTAAGACAAAATGTAGTTATTTATACAACTGTTACTATAGAATTAGGTATTGAAATTCTGCAAGTTGATTAAGGCAAAAAAAACCTGGTTTGAGATCATTACTTTGGATAATTAGCTGAGTAATGTTACTATCAATTATGTACCATTTGATTTAAAAAAAACTCATATCTGTTTAAAAAACTCATTTTAGCTGCTGTTGTGTATAGGAAATTTCTTTGGCTCCACTCCAGATGCTGAATGGGAGGAGTATAAAACTGGCATCAAAAAAGGTATAGAAATTCCTTTTATTTAGCAAATGATTTCTAACAAAGTTTCAAGACTACACAGTCTTTTTTGGGTTGTTTTCACAAATGTTAGTTATTTAAAAAATTCTTTTTGAGCCCTGCATTGAGCTGATTCATATTTGGAATTAGTTCCAGAAAAATCATTCTTTTTTAAGTCGGCAAGAATTGAATAAATGAAATCGTATGTGTTCTTTCCTTTTCCCAGTATCAGTGTTTTTTTTTAAGCTTTTTAGGGACTATTTTTTCTAATTACACATTGACCATCCTCTTTAAGATTTCACTTCATCATCTTAGTCAGTGTTTTTCAACCTTTTTTGGGCAAAGGCACACTTGTTTCATGAAAAAAATCATGAGGCACACCACCATTAGAAAATGTTAAAAAATTTAACTCTGTGCCTATATTGACTATATATAAAGTAATTCTCTTGAATAGGAATCAAATAAACACAAAGAAAGTATTTTATAATTACTTTATTATGAAATATTAAGTAAACAAAATAGTGAAAAATTATAAAATTCTTGTCTTGTCTGCACCTACGGCACACCAGGCAACATCTAGTGTGCCGCGGAATAGCGGTTGAAAAACGCTGATCTTAGTGATACCATTTAATAATCAGGCCATAAGGTTGGGTGTAGGATATGCTAACTGGTGATCATATTCCACATGTAGGATTGCAGACTCTGTACTTTTGCTATGATTATTTTTCCTATGTGGAAGCATTGCTCAAGTTCCAAAGCAGATCTGGTAACTATGGTGTCATGTATGTTTCTCTCACTAGCTCCTATTCAGACATACGTGCTAGGTGCCAATAACCAGGAAACAGTAAAATATTTCCAAGATGCTGATGGGTGTGAATTAGCTGAGAATATTACTTACCTGGGTAAGTTGATATTTTTTGTGTTTGTAATGAACATAATAAAGTCTTCTAGGAAATTTGTGGCTAGATTCTTCTGCTATTACTGTGGCCCAGATTCTGACTGAATGGGGATCAGAGGGGTTCTTTCCCAAAGTCTGTGTTGAGTAATTACAGGACTATAGTAATTATAGAAATGTTGGGAGAGGTAAGGGTATTTGCTAGTTCAGACCTTTGTGACCTGTTCCACCTCCCTCAAATCTTGTGTTCCCACAACCAAATACATACTCTTGCAGCCAAACAGAGGAATAGCTTACTTGACTGTGTATATATAGTGTTTAAAGTATAAATTATGTTTTTTTAAAAATCTGTGGATGTGGTCTCGCCATATAACACACAGCTTACTTAATAGATTCCTTACTAGCTATAGCTCTAAGTCTCTCTGAGCTTTTTGAAACTGAAGTTTTTAGTGCCGATCTTTGGGTTTTTCACTTCCTTTGTCCTTTTTCTGGTTCCAGGTCCACTCTTTAGTTCCAGCTTAGAGTTGTTTCCTCCCACCCCCTGCATCTCATTAGTGGCTTTCTCAGTGCTGGCCATTTTGTTTTCTCTTCACTTGTTGTCAGTCCACAACCTCTTGGATCACTCAGCTCAATTCCTCCCTAAAATAGCTCCACTGCTCTTCACGTTTTCTCCACTGCTCTTCTCATTTGTCTTCTGCATTTTCTTTGTTGTAAATACCATTCTTCTCCCTCCCCACCATAATCCATCTTGACCTTTATTTGATTCCCTACATCTGACTATGGCCCTCCTGAATCTCATCTTGTTTCAACCATATGAGATTATTTTAGGCAAAAAATTGAGGGACAGATTTTTATTTGTTGTTTTAATCATCATTGTGAGAAATACATTTTGAGATCCTTTTGTTGTAGCTCTTACTGTGGGCCTGACTTATGGCAGTTCTCACTGTAGTTAATAGATTTGGATTAAGACCACTGCTGTAGATATTTATGACAGCCGTTTTACCACATGAAGTTAGTGCCAAGAGTGGAAAGAGCAGCTGAGGTATTTAGGTTATTTCTGTGAAAGAGAATTTTTGAGATCCAGTAGGCAGAGCAAACAATGAACTTAATAGTGAACATGTGATACTGAACTTGAAGGGCTGGCAGAACATCCAACTTATAATGGGAGTGATTTTTCTTGAGTTTATAAATGAAGTCACTGTTGGAGAGTATAGGTTTTGGGCTGCTGGTCCCACAAAGATGAGAAATAAAGCTGAGAAGAGGATCAAATTGTTAAATAAGAATATGAGAAAGGAAGCAGGCAGATGGTAGTATCTTGTGGTTTAGGGCATATATCTTCACCTAGAAGGCAGGCAGAGGTGAAAGTAATTACAGGTGTGTTGGGAGAGGTAAAGATATTATCTTTCATAGAGTAAGTGAAGAGAGTAGAGACAATTGGTGATTATGACCTTGAAGAGAATGGTGGGAGAGGGAAACTAGATTGCAGTCGGTTAAGCAGCTAATTAAGAGGTAAAGCACTTAGGATGGACTACTCTTTTGAAAAATGTGAAACTGCAGAGGAAAAGCTTTATCAGTTAGTATGTGTATTTATTAATTAGTATGTGCCTTTACTAGTATGTATATTAATTAGTATGTTTAATATTTTGTTTCCTGAATGGAAAGAGCCAGTTGAGAAGAAGAGACTTAGTAGATGAAAGTGAAAACTGATGGAGCAAAGTCTTAAAGGCACAACCAAGGAAGAAATTTAGAACAGTCACTAATTTTTCCCAAATAGCTGCTCTTTTGAAACGTTTTCCTTCAATTGGCAGCTGTTGCCTGCATGAAGCGTACATCTATTCTAGATTATACCTTCCTCAGAACTGCAGGTATCTTTTTCTTTTCATCACCTCTCATTATGTCCAGGTGTCTGGCTTTCTTTTAATCTGTGCAGAATCTCCACTAGAAGGCAGAAAGCCTTTTGCTTCCCACCTTTTGTCATTAGCACCTGGGTAAACAGACTGACCGGTGGGCTCCAGCAGCTGGTCTCACTGAACAGGAGTACATTGTGGCCTCTGGCACAGAGACCTAGCCGCCAGCAGGGCCGCTAGGGCTTTGCAGTAGACATTCAAAGCAGGGAGGAAGCAGGGTCATGGCGTGGGGAGAGAGATTTACCCCCATAATGACATTTCATTTTGCAGTTTTGACTAAAACTTGTCCATTTTTCTTTGAACCCAGGGCGGAAAGGTGTCTTCACTGGAACCTCGGGGCTGCAGATCGTGTACCTCAGTGGGACAGAGTCCTTAAATGAGCCAGTCCCAGGCTACAGTTTTAGTCCCAAGGATGTGTCTTCCCTGAGGACAATGCTGTGTTCGACACCCCAGTTTAAGGGTGTTGATATCTTGCTCACATCCCCATGGCCCAAGTATGTGGGGAACTTTGGGAATTCTTCTGTGAGTAGCGCTTGTTCAGTTGGAATTTCTAAAAGCAAATGGCACTGGCTTAATTTGGGCTTTTTCTGCTCTTTATATTAAGTGTTTTAACTCTTAATGTAAACTCTTAATATGACTCTTAATTTTTATGTGAATTTTTCATGATACGTAAAGCTATATTAACTGACCAAAGCAAAAGTCGATCTTATGAAAGTTTGATTCACAGTTGAGATTGTTGAAATCTTAATTATAAATGAATGGTTCTTTAAATTATATTCTCTGCTTTAGGTGCCCTCTTTCAGGCTTCCTCTTATTTTGTTTTGAGGGTTCACTAATTTTCAATGAAAATATTTATAACAAGTGGCAGCTCAGGTTATAGCTTTTTTGCTATCAAAATATTTTTTTAGATGGAATCATTATGGATCAAAGGTAGTGATCTAAAGACCTAAAGATAGGAAAAGATGTGTTAAAAACTTAGTACTTCTCTAAAGTGAAAACTTAAAAAAAATTTTTCAATTTTATTTTATGTGAAAGCTTTAATGTTGGGATGCACTGGATCTCACCATAGCATTTTTTAAAATATATTTTATTTATTTTTCACAGAGAGGAAGGGAAAGGGATAGAGAGCTAGAAACATCAATGAGAAAGATACATCGATCAGCTGCCTCCTGCACACCCCCAACCAGGGATGTGTCCGGAACCAATGTATATGCCCTTGTCCGGAATCGAACCTGGAACCTTTCAATCCGCAAACCGAGCTCTATCCACTGAGCCAAACCGGTTTCGGCTCACCATAGCATTTTTGTAAACAATCTAAAAGAGGGTGTACATCAGGTTGGTGAATAACAGCTACCGGGAAATACTATATTGGTGGAAATCAGCCTAAGGAAGACCTGGAAGGTTGTGAGGACAGAAATCATCAGTTGAGCTTTAGTGAAGGGAAATGATCCAGAAAAGGGTCTTGTAGAGCACTCTGCCACTTTAGCACAATGTGTCTATGACCAAAAAGGCCAACGAGATAGCAGGTATTGTCAGGAAGGATGCTGAAAGGCAAAAGGACAATGCTCTCTTCCCCTTCCACAAATTCAGAGTTATTCTGGAATTCAAGGGGCAGTGCTGATTGCAGCATAGAGAAGATACAGCAAAGCTAGGGAGGATCCAGAGGTCTATTAAGCTGATGATAGGAGGGAGAAAGACACATGTGATGCTCTGTAAGGAAGGAGAAGAGACTCCTTCATTTTTGGGGTGCTAACAAAGATCTTAATTCAAGTTTATAAATAACCATACAAGATACTTACAGGGAAGAAAATGTAGCTCATCAGTCCTTAAGCTACCATAGCTAACCTCAAGGCCAATTCCCTGCCCCTCAGTAGAATCCTGAAGGAGGCAAGCATAAAACAACAGGGGTTCTTGCTTTACTTAGTGGAAAATTAACTTGGTAGTTGATTTCCAGCTAATATCTTCACATTATGGATGAGAAATCACATAACTTGTTATTTGAAGCTAGGGATTTTCTGGGAACGAGCCTAACTTTTGGCGGACTGTAACAATGGCATGATGTGCTCTTCCACAAACTACACATTCTTTAACTGAGGCAAAATAAAGGATTGCATGCTTATATGATGAAGTTCTTTAATATTTCATCCCAAGTATTCTCTACATTCTAGTGGCTCTGAAAGCTAGCTTTATTTCTATATTGTAAATTGACTATCTGCATTGTCATAACTATAGGTGCACAACAAAGCAAATCATAGTAGTCTGTGCACTTCTGACAGAGAACTTACTTTCCAAAAACGATTTTTTGTTTTTAATCCTCACTCAAGGATATTTTTCCATTGATTTTTAGAGAGAGAGTGGAGGGGAGGGATGAGGGGGAGAGGAAAAAAGAAATATTGATTGGTTGCTACCCACACATCCTGACCCAGGCTAGGGATTGAGCCTGCCACCAAGATATGTGCCCTTGACAGGAATTGAACCCTGACTGTTTGGTCCGTGGGCTGATGCTTTACCCACTGAGCCACATCGGCCAGGGCTCCCAAAATATTTTAAGAGGTTTAAAAACCCGGTTTTGGGGTATTAGTCTGGAGAACTGGCTTTTTAACCTCTAGCTTCCATCAGTTGTTTCTGTTTCTGCATTCATAGTAACTCAGTTCCATTTGTATGTTTGAGATTTCATTGACTTCCATTGTATGGAATTTACTATGCAAATTCTACTGCCCACATTTGTATCCACATTCAAATTTCAAAGTGTCTTGTTATTTCTTTGCATTTCTCGGTTACTCTTAGGTCTGCTGAGGTGACTGAATTTCTGTTTACTAGGGAGAAGTGGATACCAAAAACTGTGGCTCTGCTTTGGTCTCCAATCTTGCCACAGGCTTGAAACCAAGGTATCATTTTGCTGCTTTGGAAAAGACCTATTACGAGAGGCTTCCATATCGGTGAGTAGCATTTCGTTCTTTTTGACTTTTTGAAGAATTTACCTTGGATCTTTTGTGTTAACTTCTCATGTTCATTTCAGCCTTATAACATCTTAAGGTTTTTTAGTTACTCGGGCACTGAATGAGTGACTCTCAAAGTATTCAACTTTACTGAGTTTGCTTCCTAATTTTAAACATAAGGGATTGCACTTTATAGAGCCTTTAAAGGTCTGAGGGTCTGAAATAACAATGTGTAATCATCATAGCTTGATGTAACAGTAATTCCCTTTTTTTTTTTTTTTTTTTAGTAATTCCTATTTTGATCAGGTCAAACTGTACTATTTTTATAATCTTAATCTCAGTATAATCACTTTAGAAGTATTTTGATTTGAGAATCAAGAACTTGCTTTAGCTTCAGCCGAAGCCGGTTTGGCTCAGTGGTAGAGCGTTGGTCTGCGGACTGAAAGGTCCCAGGTTCGATTCCGGTCAAGGGCATGTACCTTGGTTGTGGGCACATCCCCAGTAGGGGGTGTGCAGGAGGCAGCTGGTCGATGTTTCTCTCTCATCGACGTTTCTAGCTCTCTATCCCTCTCCCTTCCTCTCTGTAAAAAATCAATAAAATATATTTAAAAAAAAACAAACAGATTTAAAAAAAAAACTTGCTTCAATTTATTTATGCTTTTAGTTTAATTTTTAAAGGTGCAATTTTTAAAGGATATATTGCAGAGAAAATAAGCCCATTGATTTATAAGTGGTAGAGCTAAGTAAAATTAACTCTGAATCATCTTCAGTGTATAAGGCATGGGTAATCCCTAAAATAATTTTTCATAAAAGTAATATATGTGTATGTTGTTGAAAGTTCAAAAAATAGAGCTAAGTGAAAAGGAGAAAATAACCTGCCTTTTCCCCAGAGTAGCATAGCATAAGACATAACCATGGGTAATACAGGTTTTTGTATCTCCATATTTGCATTCCTCTGTGAATAAACTAAAAATTATTAAGTTGTATACTTTAAATAATATAGTATTTGAATTAAATCTTAATAAAATTTAATTTTTTTAGCCAGAGTTGTAACAAAATTTTATATAATTATCATAATACAAATACTAATATAGCTAAATCTCCACTAACATTTGCACCTAGAATATGTCAGTCCATGGCTTTGCATCCCTGTATTCCTTTGAAGAGCTATTATGATTAAAAACACCATTCAGGGGTAGCATTCTGCATCAGTCATTTTTTTTTATTAATGTATTTTTATTGATTTCAGGGAGAGAGATAGAAACAGCAATGATGAAGGAGAATCACTGATTGGCTGCCTCTTGCACGACCCCTATTGGGGATTGAACCCGCATCTCAAGTATGTGCCCTGACCAGGAATTGAACCTGTGACCTCCTGGTTTCTAGGTTGACACTCAACCACTGGGCCATGCTGCATCAATCATTTTTATTTTAAAGTAATGAGGGAAACATTTTCCCAACTTTTTTTTATTGTACTTGTAGTTTGCCTGTGGTATTAGTTTTCTATTGCTACTATAACAAATTACCACAAACTTTATACTTAAAACAATACAATTATTATCATACAGTTCTATAGGTCAGAAGTTTGACACAGGTCTCTTTGGGCTAAAATCAAGTGTTGACTAAGTTGTATTCGTTTCTAGAGGCCCTAGTGGGAGTCTGTTTCCTTGCCTTTTTCAGCTTCTGGATTCCACCTACCTACACTCCTTGCCCGATGGCCCCTTTGCTCCATCTTATAAAGCCAGCAACTCTGGTTGAATCCTTCTTACTACTCTTACCTGGTTCAGTAGCCACTTCCCTCTGACTCTCTTCTGCTTCCCTTTTCTGCTGCTAAGGACCTTTGTGATTATGTTGGGTCAACCCAGCTTATTCAGGATCATCTTCCTATGTTAAGGCCAGTTAATTAGCAAGTTATTAAATCTATCTGTCATCTTAATTTCCCTTTGCTATGTAAACTAATATTCACAGGTTATGGGATTAGGACATTGACATCTTTGGGGGCCATTATTTTGCATACTATACCTGGATAGCTTAACAGTGGAGAATATTAGCAGTTCTTGAGCTCACTGCACTACGTCCACTAAAAAATACATATCTTAGGATATTTCTTAATGTCTTCATGTGTTTTTAAAGCTTCAATTTAATTATGAGTAAACTTGTTCTAATCATTTAAAATAGTTGGAGAAAGTTGTATATGAAATAGCATGACTTTCACCTTAAACTGACATCATTCCCATTTATCAATTATGAATGTACTTATTAAAAAGAAACAAGTTGTAGCAGTCAGACTATATTTTGGTTTATTTCTTTCAATAATGTGAATATGAAACATGTATTTATGGATTTATTTGAGTCCCGGTGTGCAAAATTTGTGCAGGGGTAGGATCCATAGGCCTGGCAGGCGATCAGAGCTGACCTGCAGAGTGATTGGGGGGCCCTGCTCATACCCACCCTGGCTGGCCTGGCACTGCCTGCTCACTGGCCCTACACCCCCGCCACCAATGACAGTCGGGGCCTGTGGGCTGGGGGCAGCTTCTGCATTGAACATCTGCACCCTGGTGGTCAGTGTACATTATAGCAACCAATGTTCTGCTGTTTGGTCAATTTGCATATTAGGATTTTATATAGATAGTGTACTAGATTTTAAAAAAATATATATTTTTATTGATTTCAGAGAGGAAGGGAACCAGAGAGAGAGAGATAAAAACATCAATGATGAGATAGAATCATTGATTGGCTGCCTCCTGCGCCGCCCCCTACTGGGGACCAAGCCTGCAACCTGGGCATGTGCCCTTGATTGGAATTGAACCCAGGACCTTTCAGTTCGTAGGCTGATGCTCTATCTATTCACTGAACCAAACCAGCTAGGACTGCAATACTATATTTTTTAAATAAAATTACATTTTTTGACAGATTCAGGAAATTTCTGAGGCATGAGGAAAGTAAATAACTCTTAAGTATTGGCATCTATATTAATGATCAACTAACTCACTAAAAATAAAAAATATGTATACTGCCATAACTTAAAAAAAATTAAAAATAATAAATTGCTTAATATAGAATGCTTATAAATATAGAAAAGCTAAAAAAATATTTTGGTATATGTGATTCTCATATTTTTTCTATTATAAATAGACATTTATGTGTTTTTATATTTTTTCTAGGAAAATAAAATGATCCTATATATTACTATTTGAAACATGTTTTTTCCCCCCACTTAAAACTCATTTCCTTTTGATTTTCATTGTTATAGCTTTTTATTACACCAGAGAGAATAGTACAATGAACCCTCCTATACTTATCACATAGTTTTATCAATTATCAACTTTTTTCTAATTTGACAACTCTTTTAAAACCAAAAGTTGGAGTTTTATGCTTTTTAGATTTGTGATGTTATTCTTACCCAACAATATCCCTGGGAGGTAGGAGTGATTTTCCTATTAGATAGACAGGTAACATCTGAGATTATGTTATCGTTGGTGATGGACTTAGGACTTTTCATGACCCTGTGGAGTCTACATATTTTAAGTTTTTTGGTAACCTTTCGTCTCTCTAATATATTATAGAAACCACATCGTTCTGCAGGAAAATGCACAGCATGCCACCAGGTTCATAGCACTGGCAAATGTTGGAAATCCAGAAAAGAAAAAGGTAAAGATTTTAGTATTTGTTGGTAATAATCATTGTCTGTCTGATAAATGTTTCTCTTTCCTTGTTTAGCATTCATGTCTTCTCTCCTCCCTAATCGCAGTGTCCCAGCACCTCAGTAACTATAACATGCCATACGCAGTGTACATGCAAAAGATTAGCGAATATATATTTTGTCTTTCCCATAATATTTTAAACTTTTAAGCCCAGTGCATTCTTACCAAGTTTAGATAGCTAACATTTTTTGCTGCCTTATAAAGACCGAGTATCATTCATAGTATTTTCTGTTTATTGCTTTACTCTCAGGGATGTGTTAGCCTCAGCCCTAAGCAACTCATACTTCAGTCAGAGAATGTGCACATTTTTAAATTTGGGAGGCATTATTAAATTCATCTCAAAATTTTCTTCCCATTTACACCCCAGCAGCAGTGTATGAGTTTGTTTCCTATCCACATTCTTACTGGGTAGTGCCAAATTTTTACTAGTTTTTGCTATTCTGATAGATGAAGATGGTGTATCATTGTTAATTAGTTAGATTTCCGTGATCAGTAGTGAGGTTAAGCATCTATTCCTATCTCATCTAAGGTTCTCAATAACTGCGTAATTAGTCTGAAATTCTATGTATCCATATGAATATTTACCTCTTTGCTACTAAGAAAATGTATCAGCATATACAGCAGAAATTATGTAATGCCAGAGTAAACACTAATTTGTCCAATTTAGTTTTCATTAGAAAAAAGAAGGGCAGTGCTATGGTTCTGTTGATGAAGTACACAAAGATACAGGACTTAGAGACAGAAGCAGTATGGCTTCAAAGTTTATGGAGCAAATTCTTCTGGGCTTTGTAATGATGGTTGTTTTGCGTAAAGGCGGGTACTTTGACTTGTTACTCATTACTTGTCATCCCTCCGGTTAGCCCTGCAGAGATCACTGAATTGGCATTTGATTTACTAAGTATTCTCCTAGCCACAGGTGGATCAATTGCTGCTTTTCAAATCTTAGTTTCAGAAGCCTCTGTGATATCTTCACAATGAAATATTGTCTACATTTGAATGAACAGTATTTCCCTTAATGTAATTATGTTGTTTTTCTCCAAAGTATCTTTATGCATTCAGCATCGTTCCCATGAAACTAATGGATGCAGCAGAACTGGTAAAGCAGCCTCCAGATGTCACTGAAAACCCTTACAGGAAATGTGGGAAGGAAGCACCAATAGGAAAGCAAATTCCTGCCCCTGAGGTGTGTTCTGATGGAGAGGTAGCGTTTTCTGGGCAGGATTTCCCCTTGCTTGTGCTATAGTTTAATTTATAAGACAAGATTATTCCTTAGAATTGAAATTTTCATTTTCTGTTGGGAAATCAATGGTGATATTTAGAAAACAAAGTAAGCTCCGTGTTGTTGTTGTTTTAATTGTAGTTTGAGCTTAACTTTTCAACTTTTTAAAAAAATCTAGTTGATTATTCTTAACTTTTTAGGCAGGAATCCAACAACTGCTTGGTAGCAATGTAATTTGTGATTTTATGAGTGCTAGTAGGTAAATAAGATTCAATCTGAAGAAATTTCTAAGTAGCAAACTCTACTAAAATTAATTTCTCACTACAGCAAGGAATGTCAAATGAGAGGAAAATTAGTATGCTTTCTCATTTTTTCTTTATGAACAACCTTATCTTTTTAATTAAATCTCAATTAGAGTTCTTTTGACCTGGGGAGTGTAGGACTGCATTGAGAAAGGGAAAGGAATTTGGATGAGTTCATATTTTAGGCAAGAATTGCTCTGTAACTTGGATTTTTAACATGCCTCTTCAAAGCGATGGATTTGGTGGCAGCTGGGATAAATGCTTCTCTAGAATAGGCATGTTCTATGAAAGGGCTGGGAGAAGAGATAGACATTACATGGCAGGAATATTCCTTTGTGTGTGCATGGTTGGCACTTGTCTAGAGGTTAAATAATATATACTTTTCCACCTTTGGCCATTCCAGGAAGAGTCGGCCTGTCAGTTTTTCTTTGATTTAAATGAAAAGCGGGGAAGGAAGCGTTCATCTACAGGCAGAGATAGCAAATCTCCTCACCCAAAGCAGCCTCGCAAACCTCGTAAGTACCTCAGTTCCAGAGGTCTCCTCTGAGCGATCATTGTTATTGTGGTCTTGTTTGGGAAGCAGCATTGCTAAGAGCCTCTTCTGGCAAAAGAAATTGTATAATGAGTCATTAGGACCAATAATAAAAAATGAAATAATGCAAAAATGGCCTGACTTTGAGGCTATCTGAGTCTCTTATGAGAACTATGGAAACTGCTCCTTTCCTTCATGTCTGTAAAACATGAGCTAAACAGCCTATAAAAAAACTAATGTTGGTTCATAAAATAATAGGATAATCAAAATGATAAAAGAGACTTTAAGGCTATTTCATTGAGATACTTTTTTTATTGCTTTAAAAATTTTTTAAAGTATGTTTTTATTGACTTTAAAGGGAGGAAGGGAGAGGGATAGAAAGGTAGAAATATTGAGAGAAACATCGATTGGCCCCTTCCTGCATGCTTCCAGCAGGCATGTGCTCTGACTGGGAATTGAACCTGTAAACTCTTGGTTCATGGGTCAGTGCTCAACCACTGAGCCATATTGGCCAGGTGAGATCCTTTTTATCCACCCCCTCATTTCAAAGATGAAGAAGTTGACCTTGGGAAAGCTTAATGCCCAGGGTCATGTGGCTAGCTAGTGGCAAAATTGGGGCTAAAATTGGGGATCCTGACACCCAGTTCATTGTTCTTTTATTGCAATCTGTTGCCAGTCACATGCTTCTTTAGTCAGTATGTGGTTATCAGTTATGGATTACCTACCTGTGGAAAGGTTACAAATTCAGAATTTTTTCTAATAGAGGTTTAGTTTCATCGATAATGGTGATGGAGTAGTGGTCATAGTGGGGGTACAGCAGGCCCAGCCCATTGTGGCAATGCTGAATACCAGTCTTTGCAGAATATAAAGATCAGACAAGGGTGGTTATATGCTGGAGTCTTTGGACCACTAACATTCAGCTTTCTTCCACATAAAGCTCAGCCTTCAGGACCCTGCTGGTTTTGTCTCGCCAGTCCTGAAGTGGAGAAGCATTTGGTAGTCAACATTGGCACACATGTAAGTTACTTTCTTGGATCTTTTACAGAGATGGCGACATCTGTTTGTTGTGAGTCCATAAACATACTGTAAAATTTACCCACTTTAAGTGTACAATTCAACATTTTTTAGTAAGCTTACCAAGTTGTGCGACCATCACGTAATACAGTTTTAGAACATGTCCGTCACTCCAGTAAGATCCCACATGTCCATTTACAGTACAGTTAATTCCCATTTCCACCCTCATCCCAGGCAAGCACTAGTCTAGTTTCTGTTTCCATGGGTGAACCTTTTCTGGATAGTTCATACAAATGGAATCATAGAATATGTGATCTTTGTATCTGGCTTCTTAGCATAATATCCTTGAGGCTCATCTATGTTGTAGCATTGATCAGTATTCCTTTTCAAACAGTATCCCATTGTATACTACATTCGGTCTATATATTTGTTAATAGATTGATATTTGGGTTGCTTGCACTTTATGGCCATTAGGAATAATGCTGCTGGGAACATGTGCAGGCATGTGTGGACATTTGTATTCATTTCTTTTGGAGAGACTCCCAGGAATGGAATTTATATTTAATTTTTTAAGAAACTGCCAAACTATTTTCCAAAATGACTATACCATCTTAGATTCTCACCAGCAAAATGTTTTCTCACATCCTTGCCAACATTTGCTATTGTCTTTTTTTATTATAGCAGTTCTCTTGTGGTTTTGTAGTGCCATTTGCACAAGGTTGCTCCCCACCTTCCTCCCTCTCTGATAAATAGGTATGGATCTCCTATATACTGTTCAAACTATTTTTATTCCATACTACTAAAAAGTGACAAATTCTCAGTGTTGTCTAGTAGTAGAGGCTATAGCTTCCTAATGACAGGAATCTCCATATCCACATTCCTGACGTGGGTATCTGGGAACCCTGGTAATACTTATAAGGTTGCTTGGTGAGTACTGAATCAGACTATGATCTTAAAGATAATGTTACTTAGGCTGTGGAAAACGCTAATGAAGTATGTGTGTCTCATCCTATTTCACATTTCCCCAGTTACTTTTCCTTGGGGAGGGCTCAATTAGGTATTAAATAATACTAGTCTTTGACCCTCATTTCACTGGGAACCACATAGATCATTATCCCTTTCATCAGCTTTGAATGAAAAAAGCTTATTTTCAGGGTTATAGTTACATCCTTGTATGTCTAGAATTGGCTGTTTCCTGAGGCTCCTGAAAGAAATATTTACAAACCATTTTTTAACGTGTGGTGCTTCTGCAGAAGGATATTTTCATCTGTTTTTCATTAATTTATTCTAATTTTGGTTTCTGAATGTGATATTTTCCTCAACTTAATCCTGACAATCTGAGGGCCTTTTATTGTGGCCTCCTATAGACTGACAGACTAGAATCTCAATTTAAGTTATATCCCTTTCCTGCCTTTGTTGTTTCAGACTCAATAGTCTCAGTCTTTTACATTTAATGTTTATGTACGGGTATGTATTATTAGCATGCTCCTCTCTCTAGGGGGAGCATCGATGGGGTCAAAGCCTGTGACACCATTGGACCACAGAGCTTCTGGATGAACCCATCAGTGAGAAGAGCAAACTTGAAAAGCTCTCGCTTTTTACAAGTATGCCCTTCCTTTTGGATTAGTTTATGACATTCTTCTCTCCCTCACACATTGAATGATAAGGCAGGTTTGACACTGCCTCTCTATTTTGGAGGCTTCAACAGGCTCAAAATGCATGCAGGGAAAAAGAGGTTTGTAATGTTAACTTAGGGGATAATCGAGGAAACCGGTTTGTTTCTCATCTGGGTTTGAAGGTAGAAGGGGCAAAAAAACATCCTGCGCCTTGACTGTGGCCCTGCACCCCAAGGCGGAGGCCACATGAGGATTCTATCGGGTCTAGTAATAATTAATGTCGTTCTCAACATTCGTTTAAAATCTTGCTTGGCGTTGACTTGTATTGACATAACCTTCAAACACGTGGTATCTACAGAACGTGTGAAGTGCAATTAACAAGTTTTGCTTGAAAAAGTTTGTGTTTGGTTTGGTTTTTGTTGCAAAACTAGGGCTAAGAAGATGGCTGATGAAGAGCATATTCGGCACTGCATGCTTTACGAGTTCCAATTAGGAAGAAAAGCAAGTGAGGCTGCAAAAAACATCTGTAGTGCTCTTGGTCAAGATGCAGTTAGCGCCAGAAAATGCCAGCGTTGGTTTGAGAAATTTCGCGAGGGAAATTTTTCGTTAGATGACAAGAGTGGTCGAGGCCGTGTGTCCAGTTTTGATCAAGAAGCTCTTCAAGCTCTTTTGGTGCAAAATCCTCAAATTACCCAACAAGAGCTTGCGACAACTTTAAATTGTTCACAAAAAACAATTTCCAAACAATTGCGTGCACTTGGCAAAGTCCAAAATTTTGGAAAATGAGTTCCTCAGGAGTTGACCGACAACAACCGTAATCAAAGAGTCACAATTTGCAGTTCGCTCCTCTCTCGTCAGAATCGTTTGCCGTTTTTAGAGCAAATTATTACCGGAGATGAAGAATGGGTGCTGTATGTTAATTTGAAAAGGCGGCCTCAATGGTTGGACAAAAATGAGGCTCCGCAGCCCACGCCAAAACCTGACTTGCTTGCGAAAAAAGTGATGTTGTGTGTTTGGTGGAATTTTAAAGGAATTCTTCATTATGAACTTTTACCATCTACCCAAACCATTACAAGTGCAGTGTATAGTGCCCAATTGGAAAGGTTAGCCCAAGCTTTAAGAGAAAAAGAACCCGCGCTGATTAATCAGAAGGGAGTAATTCTTCACCGCGATAACGCACGACCGCATACTGCAAGAATCACTGCTGAAAAACTGCGCCAGTTGGAATGGGAAGTTCTCCCTCAACCTGCATATTCTCCTGATATTGCCCCTTCCGATTACCATTTGTTTCGTTCTTTGCAAAACTTTCTTCTTGGAAAAAAATTTAATAATGAAGAATGCCTCAAAAATGCATTGACCGAATTTTTTGCATCAAAATCACAAGAATTTTACAACAGAGAGATTAAAATGCTTCCTGAGCGTTGGGCACAAGTAGTAGAAAACAACGGCAACTATATTGTTGATTAAATTTTGTTGTATTGTTTAAATTCGATTTTAAAAAGTATTAGAAAACGACATTAATTATTGCTAGACCTAATAGCACCTACCTAATAATCAAGTCTACGCTTACCAGTACTGTCCTTTGGTGGGAACCTCTTGGGAACCTCTGGTGACCTTTGGTGTTTGGCAAAGGGTTTGCAATAATCTCCTTTCATTACTTTTCCCCTCTGGCTTTCTATCTTTGCCATGCCTTCCTCTAGAAACATACATACACCTATGCTAATGGCCCATGGCCACAACTGGTAAAAGGAGGGGAAGCTGCTAAAAGTCCAAAATAGCCGAAACCGGTTTGGCTCAGTGGATAGAGCATCGGTTTGTGGACTGAAAGGTCCCAGGTTCGATTCCGGTCAAGGGCATATACAGTGGTTGCAGGCACATCCCAGTGGGGGGTGTGCAGGAGGCAGCTGGTTGATGATTCTCTCTCATCGATATTTCTCACTCTCTATCCTTCTCCTTTCCTCTCTGTAAAATATCAATTAAAATAAATAAATAAATAAAGTTGTTGACTTGAAAAAATTTAAAAAATAGAGACCGGTTTGGCTTAATGGATAGAGCGTCGGCTTGGGGACTGAAGGGTCCCGGGTTCGATTCCGGTCAAGGGCATGTACCTTGGTTGTGGGCATATCCCCAGTAGGGGGTGTGCAAGAGGCAGCTGATCGATGACTCTCTCTCATCTCTATATCTCTCCCTCTCTGTACAAAATCAATAAAATATATATATATTTTTTAAATTTAAAAATAAATAAATAAATAAAAATAAAAGTCCAAAATAACTCCTTTGAAGCCAATACATTTTCATATGGGGGAAGCATTCATTTAGGTCCTATTTATACATTTGAGATACATTCAGATACATAATTCAGTATAGAACAGATTAAAAGGTGAGAGTTTGAAAAGAAGGAAGGAGATTAGGCAAATGTGAAACTATTCACACGAACTGGAAGGTACTGTATTGGGGATTGGTAGTTAGTGTAAACTAGAAAGCTTCAGTAGCCTCAATGCACATCATAATATAAAAACTGCTATTTATGACAGTGACCCTTTGATATAAAGAAAAGTCTAGAAGATGCAAGCTTTTGGAGTAAGCTTTAAAAAAAGTGGTTATTGTAAAAATTAAGAAAATGCATTAGTGCTTATGAAATTTTGATGAATTTTAGTCATCTCGAAAGTTAACTGTAGATGTACTCAATTCTCTATGCCAAGTAGATCAAGGATGATCATACGTTAGTTTGTTTCCACTACCTATTTTGTCATTTTATTGGACTTTCTCAATAAATGACTCCTACTTTCAGCCTTAACTTTGAACCTGCCACACTAAAAGTATACTTTGGATATAGTACCGCCATTTGCATTTGTATGCATTGGCTTTTCTCTATTCACTGTGTTGTTTTCCTTTCAAAGAATGAGTGTAGAGAGGTCTGATGTTTTGGTTTTGACAGATTTTTAGTTGCTTTTTAGCTGCCAGTATCCATTGTTGGAACAATAGTTTTCTACCTTTTTGGATACAGTTGGCTTTGAAGTTTCTCATTCTTCCTTCAATCCGTTAGGTCATGTTTGCTTTCATTTTGTAGAGGTTAGTCAGCATCTTAAGGCGTAGGACATTGGATGCTAATCATGTCATCTGAGCTCTTTTTGTGAGCCTGTGCATGTATTTGCGGTAGGATGGGATGGATGTTACTGTGGGGAGAGTGGTCATTTGAAAGCAGAGTGGGTGGGCTCTTTCTGTGGCTAAAGGTAATAGTAACTGAAAAGTTGTTTTGTTTTGTTTAAGTTTGGAGCCTAGAAAGGAAAACCAACTGTTTGTTCTGGTCCTTTTTTGGCTCTGGTGTGTCTGAAGGCAAAAGTCTGTTTGTGTGTTCTCATTTGCTCCCAATTCATTTGATATTTGCATAGAAATTTGTTGCATCCAATCTCATTCTTCAGCAGGTACTTGGGGACATGATTGTTGTAATCTCTAAATTGGATTTTTAAAAGTTGAAGAATTTCTATTAATAGCCTCTTGAGCTGTTTTTCCACACACCCCAGCCTCACTCTTTGTATCAGCTTTCTCCCTGAAGAACCATACATGCAGTATTGATTTCTCACTTCTGTGTGCTTCATCTTCAGTGCTACCTTGCTCTGGCCAAAGGAGGCTTATCTGATGATCATGTCCTTATCCTGCCCATTGGACACTACCAGTCAGTGGTGGAGCTTTCCGCAGAGGTGGTGGAAGAGGTGGAGAAGTATAAGGCTACATTGAGAAAGTTTTTTAAGAGTCGAGGGAAACGATGTATTCTATTTGAGAGAAATTATAAGAGCCATCACCTCCAGCTACAGGTAAGTGGTCTCTGCCCAAGAACTTGGAAGGACCATGTGGGGACCTAGATATTGATAAAAATTTAAATAGTGCTAATTTTAATAATTATTTTTATTAATGTTTAAGTATTAGATTCTAATGTAAAACTAAATATATTTAAATTTTTAACGTGAATTTTCATATTAATATTCAGGTAATGTTCATTTAAAAGGTTAAAGAGTCTCTGGTGATAACTCCAGAGAATTCACAAGGAAGTGCATGGTCAGTATAAGTGAATTGCACAGACAGTAAGTACCTTGTTCAGAAAAGGAATGGGTATTTGAGGAAGGTTCCAAGAAAAATTTGGGCCTTGATAGGTAGTTTGGAAGAGGTTAGGTATTTTATGTGAAGCCCAACATGAGTGACTGCTCAGAGGTAGGAAACAGTCTCAGAGCCTGTGGGGCTAGCAGCTCAGTAATTTGGAGAGTGTTATGGATAATTTGTTTGTAGTTGTGGTGGTTTTCTTTCTGGCACATTTGTTAAGTTTTCAAATGGGCCTGACTCTGCCACATATATTATATAGGAGCTGGGAAAGGCTTGATGATAAGATCTCTCTCTAACCTTTCCTGCATCAGAGATTGGCTCCCACATGTGCAAGCTATCTCATAAGTTTAAGTCCTTACAGACAGGCTGACATGGACCTGTCTGGCCTGAGGAGAATCTCTTCTGAGGGGTGTTTCTCCACCCCTGTGATGGATTTGCTATCTCTCAAGAACTGCAGGAGGCATGACCTCTCTGGGACCTATATGAAAACTTTTTCCTATCCGCCCCCACCCCCACCCCCACCCCAGGTTGTTCCTGTGCCACTCAGCCGCTGTGCTACTGATGACATTAAAGACGCCTTCATTACCCAGGCACAAGAGCAGCAGATAGAGCTGTTGGAAATCCCAGAGCACTCTGACATCAAGCAGGTAAAACAGAAGGACAAGGTGATGTTCAGGGAGAAGTAAAAACCTGGTTTCTGACACATGGAGCCTGAGGTACCATCAAGGCATTCCAAAAGCGTTAAAGACAGATGACAGTTTGGAACAAGAGCTTGGAGTTTTTATTAGACTGGAGACAAATATGGCATTACAGCAATGCCTCAGTACTTTCAGGGAAAAACAAGAAATGAGAAACTTCCTAAGGCAGGAACTTAGAAAGACGAGTGCCACTGGGAGGGTCTTGCAATATCTGCCAGTTTGGCTTTTTAAACTCAAGTTCCACTGAATGGCTTGGGATCTATAGCTGCTTACATCCTTTGTGCTTCTAGACTGAATTCTTTGCCAAATTAAAACTTCGAAGAGATGAGCCAGGTTTTTGATTTTTAAAGCACTATTATATGTCCTCATGCAACTCTGTTTACTTTAGATTGCACAGCCAGGAGCAGCATATTTTTATGTTGAACTTGACACAGGAGAGAAGCTTTTCCACAGAATTAAAAAGAATTTTCCTTTGCAGTTTGGAAGGTTTGTATAGTTTTCTTATTTTAAATGTATTTTCACTTGACCTACTCTGAACAAAGTAGTGGGCTGCATGGACAGTTAAATAAAAAGCCAAATAAGAAAGAATTCTTGCCCCAAGGAAGTAATAGTCTTAGAGCAAGTCAGATATTTACATATATGACAGTAATGTGAAAAGTGCCTTAAGTTTAGGAACAATATTTCAGAAATTTAGAGACAGTGAGCTCATGTTTAATATGTGAAAGGCTTCAGGAAAGGATTGAGGCTGAGACTGAGAGATTTAGAGGGTAAACTTTGGACTGTCAAAATTCTAGCCCGAGTGAATAAATGCCTCCATTAATTGAATACATGCTCTGGGTCAGGTATTGTGCCAAGAACTTTACATGCATTGTCTCATTTAATCTTCCCAATTCTGTAAGGTAGGTAGTGGCATCTCAGTTTACCACTATGGAAAATGAGACTTTAGAGC
Organism: Pipistrellus kuhlii; assembly: GCF_014108245.1. Lineage (NCBI taxonomy): Eukaryota > Metazoa > Chordata > Mammalia > Chiroptera > Vespertilionidae > Pipistrellus > Pipistrellus kuhlii. Next base: position 31,444,060 of record NW_023425460.1, on the reverse strand, counting down.
AGTACCCAACAGACTTTTTACATGATGGAAATACTCTGTAAATCTGCACTGCCCTGTGTAGTAATCACTAGCCACAAGTGGCCACTGAGCACTTGAAATGCGGCTAATGTGACTGAGGAACTGCATTTTTAATTTAAATTAATTGGGATTAAAATTTAAATGTCTGTATTTGAGTACTGGCTCCTATAATGGACAACATGGCTCTAGAGTGGTTAGTAACTTGTCCATGGTCACTGGAAGGTTCATATCCAGGCCTGATGAACCACAAAATATGAGGTTTTAACCTCATTATTCTGTACTGTCCTGAAGGTTGGGATGGGACTTCTTGTGGTGGCCATCTTGTGTCCACATGGGGCAGCAATCTTGTGTGATAGAGTGATGGTCAGTCTGCATATCACTCTTTTATTAGATAGGATAGAGGCTTGGTGCACAGGTGGGGGCCAGCTGGTTTGCCCTGAAGGGTGTCCCGGATCAGGGTGGGGATTCCCATGGGACGTGGGGAGGCTTGGGTGAGGGGCCAATGGTGGTTTGCAGGCCGGCCACGCCCCCTGGCGACTCAAGCGGAGGCCCTAATATCTGGGGTTTATTTATCTTATACAATTGAAACTTTATAGCTTGGAGTGGAGCCAGGCCTTCTGCCTGCTCTGTGGCAGCAGCCATTTCTGTTGGGGTTTATGTATCTTCTATAATTGAAACTTTGTAGCCTTAAGTGGAGGCTGGACAGGCCAGGAGGTGCAGAAAGCTTGGTTTCCTCCATTGCCAGGGGCAACCCAGCCTGCTCTTTCCAGCTCTGTGGCTGCCGCCATTTCTGTTTGGATTTGTTTACCTTCTCTAATTGAAACTTTGTAGCCTTGAGTGGAGGCCTAGGCCGGCAAGGGCAGGTGGAAAGCTTGGCTTCCTCCATTGCCTGGGAAAACCCAAGCCTCTCTCCTGTTCTCTGTGGCTGTAGCCATCTTGGTTGGGTTTATTTGCATATCTACTCTTGATTGGCTGGTGGGCATGGCATATTGTAGTGGAGTGATGGCTAATTTGCATATTACTCTTTTATTAGATAGGATATAAAGGGCTAAGTTAACTTGCACATGCGTGATACATATAAAGCTCTTGCTGGTGTCAATCGCACGGTGTGTTTCCATCTGTCATTGTTGATCATGAATTTGGTTGACGCTTCTATTATAGAGAAAGGGTGAATTTCTTCTAATTAATTTCCTTTCAGTGTGCATGAATTCATGCACCGGGCCACTAGTTGTAGAATAAAGCTGGTTCTATATTCATTTTACAGATGAAGAAGTTGGTTCAAGGTTTGCATACGCAGGTAGAAATTATGCTCACGTCCTTTGAACATAATTAGGAGATTCATGTGATTTGTTTTCAGCTCTTCTATTTATTGTATTATAGCTTCAAAGTGAAAAATAAACCATGTATATGCACAAGTAGTATTTATAATATAGCAAAATAAATAAAAACAAATATAAAGCAGTGACAATTAAAAGCTATATTGTATATGTGACTGAAAGTAGTTGTTTTTTAATTCTAAGAACCAAGACAAATTGTTGTGAGTTTTTTTTATTTGTTTTGTTGAGCCTGTGCTATTGTGTCTATGTAGGCTTGTGTTCTCTAAAAGGAGGCATAAAGTCAGAGTGGGTTATAGTACTAGGTGGTTGACTCTGCACCATGCTCTTAGCAAACTCACGGTCTAATTCAGATGACAAAACTAGAGTTTAAGGTAGGGTGTAATAATCACAGCTAGTTTGGTGCTTTGATTGTGTTATGTCTATCCCTCACAAAATCCTTATTTTGCATTTCATAGGTAAGAAAATCAAGACTCAGGGATGAAATAATTTGTTCAAGTCATAGACTAGCAAGTGGCAGAACTAGGAATGGAGTTGTCTCTGATATTCTGGCACCAGGGTCTGCCCTCATCCTCCTGTGCCATGTTGCTTCTCTAAGTACCAAGTTGTTCAGAGAAGTGAATGGGATTTGAGGGGTTAAGAATGAGGTAGGACCTGAGCTGGTCACTTAAAATGGGTATGATTTTGAGAGAATGGCAGAGATGGCACTCAAGACAAGAGAAAATGGTATGAGTAAAGTCAGAGGAGTTTGCATGCCTTCTTTGGGCGATGCTGAGGAAAGCTCTCCGCAGACAGGAGGGGGCCAGGGGTGGTTTAAATTGTTTCTATTATGACTTCTTTGTGCTCTTTTTGCAGGGAGGTCCTGGCAAGTGAAGCCATCCTTAATATTCCTGACAAGTCTGACTGGAGGCAGTGTCAGATCAGCAAGGAAGAGGAGGAGACCCTGGCTCGCCGTTTCCGCAAAGACTTTGAGCCTTTTGACTTCACTGTGGATGACTAAGCAAAGGGACAGGCACTTGATGAACTTCACAGGAAGTAGTAGCAGCCTGTGTTTTAAAGAAACTAATCTCCCATGGGGACTGTTTCCATGCCTCTTTTTGGTGCATTCCCATGGAACCTGTCTGCAACAAGAGGCCTAAGATGGAATATTTTTCAGAAAACATCACATTTGAGGATGAAAATTTTATGTTAAAAAACATATCTGTCATCCAGCTCCAAGTACAGCTTTTGTTTATCAATATTTTCAAAAACACTGAAATTATCAAATAAAATCCAGATGCTTTTCTATCCTTGGGAGGTGCCTTATCTTTATGTTATCTGTAACCATTGAAATGAAGTAAGGTGTGTGTCTAATAGGAGGAACCAGGGCTGTAGGCCCAGTTGTTGTCCCAGGATCTCACAGGTGACTTCTCCCTAAGCAGCTTAGGATGGAGAAGGGACACAGGGCCTTTGCCATTTTTTTCTTTCTTTTTTAATATATTTTATTGATTATTTACAGAGAGGAGGAGAGAGGGATAGAGAGCTAGAAATGTCGATGAGAGAGAAACATCGACCAGCTGCCTCCTGCACACCCCCTACTGGGGATGTGCCCACGACCAAGGTACATGCCCTTGACCGGAATCGAACCCGGGACCCTTCAGTCTGCAGACCGACGCTCTACCACTGAGCCAAACCGGTTTTGGCCCATTTTTCTTATAGCATTCATTTTATTGATATAAAAAAGCTTCTTCAGTCTTTCAGCATATACTGAACGCCTATGTGCCAGGCATTTTTCTAAGCTCTAGGAGGATAGCCATGTCCTAACATGGTCTCTGTTGTCCCAGAATTTATAGTCTAATTAGGAAGATAAGGAACATATTTAAGAAGAGTTCTACTTTAGATATGTTGAGTTTTGGTGAGCTGTTGGATAGTTATAAACTCATGGAGTTCTAGATTGGTGATAGGGCTTTGGGGCTCATCAGGGTATTGGCCACAAGTGAAATGATGAGAATGGATGAAAAGATAGAGTGAATACAGTCCAAAGCTGAAGATGACTACCTTGGAAGTAGAGTGACCCAACAAGTGTATGGAGAAGGAGCAGAGACAGACTTTACAGGAGAATGGGTATCTTGAAAGCCAAAAGAAAAGGAATTGCTCCTATATATTGGACACTTATGGCCTAGACACTATTTCATTTAATCCTCACAAAATATCTGTGAGGTAGGTACTATTACCTCCATTTTATGCATGAAAAAACAGATTGGCCAACTTGAATTTATGGAGCCCATCTCTCAGCCCAGGATTAAAAAAAAACAAAAACCTATGCAATATCCATGTGAATGGGATGTTCAAAGAGGGAGCTATAGGAAACCAGGTTCCTGCAAAGATCAGGGTCAGTCCAATCCTCAGAATCCTCAGTCCTCAGCATGTCTCCCTGGATCTTCCAAGTGATAGATTTCAGCCACACCTGTGGAGATCGGACACTCCAGTGTCACCTAGCAAATGATAATACAATCTACATCACAGTCATCAGTGCAGGCTGCCCAGCTCTAAGGTATGTATTCTTAGAGGTGCCATTTGCAATCACCTCCAAGTCTGATACTTCAGCTCCATGGTTACCAAGCACATAGAGAAATCAGAATTTCCAATACCACACACATGACTGTTCCAATTATAACATGACTTGCTTTGTATCATGCACTGCTCAACAATCTGATTGCACTATTCAAGGATTTTGATGACAAGAGACACATTTGCTCTACCAGATGCAGATTCCGTGCTTTCAAAGTATTGTGGTGCAAACAATGTACCCATCTTTAAACATCTTACATGTTACATCAGGTGTGTCACGAAGTGTTGGTAGGAATTCCAAGTACTGAGTTCATAGGCTAAGATGTGGAAAGGATGTTCCAAGTGTACATGATCTCAAAGGACACTCAAATGACCGGCTTAACGCAACTTATAAATTTCTTCAGAGAATTTGATTCCATGCTGATTGTCACACTTGAAGTGATTAAGGAGATGCCCCAATTATGGGACTGTATGACCCACTCAAAGCAAAACTGGGGAGCTGATTCCCCTAAGCTAACGGAATCCGCCACTGGATGGACTTCCTATTGCACCAACAGTATTCCCGAACCTTTCTTCTGCACCCTGGGTCACGTATGACACAATCTCCACAATGAGAAACTAGAGCCACTGGCAAACCCATAACGTGACAGCAAGCTCTGTGAGGCATTTGGGGGAAAGCTCCCGAAATCAGAAGCAACATTCTTTTTTTTCTTTTTTTAAATATATTTTTTAGTGATTTTTTACAGAGGAAGGGAGAGATACAGAGAGCTAGAAACGTCGATGAGAGAGAAACATCGACCAGCCGCCCCTTGCACACCCCGCACTGGGGATGTGCCAGCAACTCAGGTACATGCCCTTGACCGGAATCGAACCTGGGACCTTTCAGTCCGCAGACCGACGCTCCGCCACTGAGCCAAATCGGTTTCGGCAGAAGCAACATTCTTTACTGTGGAACAGCATCACATCTTTGAGTCGTTTGGGTTTACAGGGGCTATCCTGGGACAGTGTATACAAGTCAAGCAGAAGAGCTGAGCCTGGCTAGCGTATGGAAGATAATAATTTAATTTTAAAAAAAGGCGAACTATGAAGACTAATGCATCAGTGGGCCTGTTAGCGCAGGATTCTTTCTAATTCTTCAGATTCCTCAATATTTAAATCACTTTAAGGGCCTTGGCCTTTGCCAGCTCAGCGGGTGACGGGTTGATGAATAGACTAGAGGTGTGAAGGTGACAGGTAGTCGGGTGGAGACCAATATGGACAGACTGGTTTGGAAAGTGATTGGAAGGGAACATACGGCCTGGAGAGATCTTACACTTTTGGAGACTGGGGTGGGGGTGGGGGAGGAGAGTGGGTTCTCTCAGCTAGGAAAATGTCCGGGACACTCACCAGGTGCAAAGTGCCCACCTTTCCTGCCCACCTTCACTCCCGCTGGGTAGCGGCGGATCCTGGGGGAAACGTGGGCGGGGCTTGCCCTGTGGCAGTTACCGGAAGTGACGCGTCGCTATCGCGAGAAGAAAGGCGCGCGAGCCTCCGCGCCCCGGAACCGGCCCTGGAACAGCGGTGGACTCCGAGGCCGCTCGCCCTCCCGCCCCATGGAGCGGCCCCCGGGGCTGCGGCCGGGCGCGGGCGGGCCCTGGGAGATGCGGGAGCGGCTGGGCGCCGGCGGCTTCGGGAACGTCTGCCTGTACCAGCATCGGGTGAGGCGGCGCGCGGGGGAGCGGCGGCGGCGGCGGGGGCAAGTGTGAGCGTCTGTGGAACCCCGCGGCTGTCAGTTTGTGAAAGGTTGTCTGTGAGACCGAGGGCAGTGTTGTGGGCCAGGGATCGCGCGTGTCTGTGGGTGGGTGCGTGTGTGTGTGTGTAAGAAAGAGAGATTGTGAGCGTGCGTGTGTGTGTGTGTGTGTGAGAGAGAGAGAGAGAGAGAGAGAGATTGTGAGCCTGTGTGTGTGTGTGTGTGTGTGTGTGTGTGTGTGTGTGAGAGAGAGAGAGAGAGAGAGAGAGAGAGAGAGAGAGAGAGAGAGAGAGATTGATTGATTGTGAGCCAGATGATTGAGGTACTAGGTTTGCGTGTGTGAGAACTATTAGGGAGAATTCATAGTATAAGTGTCAAGATGAGAGAGACCAGGTGTTTACGAGTGTGACAGTGTGTATGTGTCCCTGTGAATGCAGAGTGTAAGGGTGGGTGAAGCGCATGCACATCAAGAGTGTGCACGAGGGGATGAGAAAAGGGGGCCGAAGAGGGGGTTCCCGTTGGACTGTGTGTGTGCTTGGAGACCATGTGATGTCAGTGGGGCTGGAGGCGACAAAGAAGGTTTCATGGTGGAGCCACAGTTAAGCTTTTGGAAACATAGGTAGGCTTTGGAATTGGAAATAGGTTCCAGGTGGGGAACAGTATGAGGAGCCACTGCTGAATGTGATCCTGGTTTCACCATGTAAAGGAGATAGATTGAGGGTGAGATGCTCTAGTTTAGTGGATGGAAGACAGCTAACATCCCACTTGGGAATTTTGCATTGATTTAATAAAAAAAATGTTTAACCAATGTAGCAGCAGTTAATAATCATGTTTGTCTTTTTGATGCACCTATAAAAATAGAACCATTTTCTCAGGAAAAAATGTAGAGGCACATCCATGCAACTTTATGCATTGCTATTTGAGAAGTTCATGCTTTCCTGAAAGACATTCACAGAACTTTTTGATGTATAGACCCTGGACTAATGACCCTGCCTTATACCCTTTGTTTGGGCATCTGTAAAATGGTTACAACAGTGTATACGAGTCTGTTTGAGAGTTAAATAAGATAATGTGTGTAAAGCTAAGTACAGTATCTGGCCCATGATAAGCCCTTAGATATTAGCTCCGCTGCTGCTTTGTTGTTGATATCATCATCATCATCATCATCAATTGACATTAAAAAAGGAAATGCCAAGATGAAAGTGATGTTCTCAGATTTTTTTTGTGTGAAAGATAATCTGAGTGGAAAAATATATGGCACAAGATGAGCAGTTAAGATATTACTAAAATGCTTGCAATTGGCCTATGAATGGAGAAGTGAATTCAAGAGAACAAATCATGATTGATTGCCTTTTTTTCTTCTTCTTGGAATCTAATGATTTGTTGTCTTAAAAAATATGGTTGTGGGAGGAGAGCCCATAATATAGGGTGGGAAGTAGGGGAGATGGGAGTGTATCTGTGTAGGAATAGGATGTCTGTGTGACAGTTACAATGACAAATGTCACTGATAGAACTGAGAAAACTTTGTGAGGTTGGTTTTCAGATAGAGCATATGAGAAAATCTTGGAGAGAGGGAGAATGGAAGGTGAGAACTAAGGCATTAAATACTTTGCCAGTCAGACAACTAACTAGTAAATTTAGCAAGTATTACCATCAGAGAGGACATAAAGGCACTCAAAGAGAAAAGAGGGGGAAGCCAAGTACTTCCAGTGGATGTTGCCTGTGGCCTTTTTATCAAAGCCTGACCATCAGAAAAAATTTGTATGCATTCTGGCATGTTTCATTACTGCTTTTCTTGGTCCTTGGCTGGGGGTGGATGAATATATCACTTAAAATTTTAAAAAGTATCTATAACATAAAGTTAGCGATTTTAACCATTTTTAAGTGTACAGTTCAGTGGCATTAAGGACGTTGTTGTGCAATCATCACCACCATTCCTTTTCAGAACTTTTTCATCTTCTGAAACTGAAACTGTACCCATTAAACAGTAACTACCCATTTCCTCCTTCCTGGAAGCCCAGTAAACCAACATTCTGCTTTCTGTCTCTATGGAATGTATCACTTTTTAAATGGAAGAGATTTGAGTCTTCTGAAATCTTAGAAGTTTTTCAGGAACTGTCTAGGTGTCCAGAGTGGACTTCCCCCAAACTGGGACATTTGACAGCTGAACATGTATTAAATAGAGAGGAGCCTGCCTGGCTTAGCTCAGCAGTTGAGCATCGACCCAGGAACCAAGAGGCTGCTGGTTTAATTCCTTGGTCATGGTCAGTGCACTGCCTGGGTTGCCGGCTCCATCCCTTGTGTGGGGGTGTGCAGGAGGCAGCCGATCAATGATGTTTCTCTCTCTTCGGCGTTTCTTATCTCTTTATCCCTCTCCCTCTCTCTCTAAAAACAAAACAAACAAACAAAAAACCAATAAAGATATTTATTTTAAAAAAGAAGAATAAATACCCTGTCATATGACATGGAAGCAGCTTCATTGCTTTTCCAAGCCTGACTTACAATTTGCATTTGCAACTTTCAAGATCCTTGTATTTTAGTAGAAGCCACATCTCAGTATTTCATTTACACCTCTTAAATCACTGTAAGGAAGAGTAAAGGATGTGAGATAGTTTATTTACTATGTGAGATAGTTGATTACTGTGCTGGAGGCTGCTGGTGCCCAAGTCAACAAAAACAGTATTTTCTTTCCTCAAGGAGATTTCCAGTCTAGTGGGAATGGTAGACACGGAAACACCTTTAAGTACAATTAACGATGTAATGGAGAAAGGCAAAGTAATCAAAGAACACTTGCTAGGGAATAGGGTAACACTTCTCAAGTGTATTTGGAAAAACTAATCCCATGAAACACTTTGAAAAAAGGGTACTATAGTCAAATAGTTGGATAAATGCTGCATATATAAAACTAGAGGCCCGGTGTACGAAATTCTTGCACGGGGGGTAAAGGGGAGGTGTCCCTCAGCCCTTCCTGCACCCTCTCCAATCTGGGACCCCTCGGGGAATGGCCGACTGCTGGCAATCAGGCATCCCTTTCACAGTCTGGGACTGCTGGCTCTTAACTGCTCACCTGCCAGCCTGATCACCCCCTAGCCACTCTCCTGCCAGCCTGATTGACACCTGCTTCCCTGCCAGCCCAATCGCCCCCAACTGCCCTCCCCTGCCAGCCCGATTGCCCTAACTGCCCTCCCCTGCCGGCCTGGTTGCCCCCAAATGACTTCCCCTGCCAGCCTGGTCCCCCCCAACTGCCTTCCCCTGCCAGCCTGGTCACCCCCAACTACCTTCCCCTGCCAGCCTGATCGCCTCCAACTCCTCTCCCCTGTTGGCCTGATCTTACCCCCAATTGCCCTCCCCTGCCAACCTGATCTCCCACAACTGCCCTCCCCTGCTGACCATCTTGTGATGATGTGAGGGTGACCATTTTGTGGCTGCCATCTTGTGAAGACATCGCCTGAGGATTCCTTCATTTGGAGCATCATAATCCACATTAGCATATTACAAGTTTTGAGAACTCCGATAGTAAAGAAACTAATTTAATTAAATATTTTCCATTTTTTATTGTGGTAAAATAAATATAACACAATTTTAACTCTTTTTAAGTGTACAGTTCTGTGGCATTAAATACACTGTACAAAATTGTACATTATTGTATAACCATCACTATCTGTCTCTAGAATATTCCCATTTTTTAAAAAAGTACGTTTTGGTTTTTTTTCCTGGACATCTACAAACTTTCCACAGAACATTCTTTGTGAAAAGTAGAGTGAGGAAGGCCTTTAAGAATAGGTGAAATAGCCCAGTGATTGAGCCGCCACTGAGGACTCAGCAGCCTCCCCCTTGAACTCTCTCTTCCCAATGCTTTGTCCCCCCTGCCCGCCTTCTCCCACCTCAGACTTCTGCAAGTCATTTCCACTGAGGAAAAGGAATCATATCGTATGTCCCCTATCCAGAGACTCCACTCTTTCGACCCCTTTGCTGATGCAAGTAAGGGTGATGATCTGCTTCCCTCAGGCACAGAGGAATATCTATATACACCGTATTTTTCCGGCGTATAAGACGACTTTTGAAATGAAAAAAAGTCAACCGAAAATCGGGGGCAAAAGACCAAAATTGCACAAAAATTACCTGCAAATCTTGATGGCAAAGTAGGTCTTTTCTTTGAAGTGGGGGGTAGTCTTATGCAGCGAATATAGGCCTAAACCTATGTTTTAACTGTAAAATTAGGGGGTCGTCTTATATGCCGGAAAATACTATAAAAGGCTAAGTGACCGTCACAACTGAACGGACAACCGAACAGGCTGCATGGGGCAACCAGGCTGGCAGGGGGGGACAGTTGGGGGCAATCAGGCTGGCAGGCAGAGGCAATAGGGGTGATCAGGCAGGCAGGTAGGCAGGTGAGCGGTTAGGAGCCAGTAGTGCAGGATTGTGAGAGGGATGTCTGATTGCCGGTTTAGGCCTGATCCCCGGGATCTGGCCTAAATTGGCAGTTGGACATACCCCGAAGGGTCCCAAATTAGAGAGGCTGCAGGCTGGACTGAGAGGACCCCAGCCCACTCCGTGCACGAATTTTGTGCACCAGGCCTCTAATATCCATATAAGAATTCAACAGAATTGGCAGAAAGACCTTTACTACTGTCCCAGGGATTGCTGATGTTTACGATAAAAGAAACTAGTGAAGGCTTCTAAGAAGAAATTTGCCTACAATGGTACTGTAATTGAGCATCCAGAATGTGGAGAAGTAATTCAGCTGCAGGGTGACCAGTGCAAGAACATATGCCTGTTCCTCGTCGAGGTTGGACTGGCTAAGGACGACCAGCTGAAGGTTCATGGGTGTTAAGTGCTTTTGGCTCACTGAAGCTTAAGTGAGGATTTCTTTGCAATGAGTAGAATTTCCCTTCTGACCCTTGTCACAAGTTTAAAAACCTCACAGCTTGTATAATGTAGCCATTTGGGGTCTGCTTTTAAGTTGGACCAGTGTAACTCCTTCATGCAATAAACTGAAAAGAGCCATGCTGTCTAGTCTTGAAGTTCCTCATTTAAACAGAGGTCAGGCAGTAGGCGCCTGGCTGTGTCCAGCCTGAAACAGCAATACCGTGATGTTTCAGCCAAGCCTATGCCTGGCCAAATCTCCTCAGCAGAGTTCCCTGCCCTCAGAGAATGTCACTGCCTGAACAGTCTTCTGTGAAGCTGAGAGGGAGAGGGGTTAGGCAGCAGTGCCATGCGCACCACTAGAGGGAGCCCTCCATAGTCGAAGATTTCCCCCTGACCAGGTGGATGGGGTTTAGAGCAGCCTGCCACCTTCCCTCCAGTGAGGTGTAAGGACTTCGGGCTTGCCTGACATATCCTAGCTAATTGTTGTCCAAACACCGTAGTAATTTGACCTGACATATCCTAGCTAATTGTTGACCAAACACCATAATTTGAGGCCAATCTTCTATCAGAGTTAAACTTTTGACAAGGGAACAAATTTCAAACTGAAATGTCAGTCATGTAGCTAGCTATAGAGCTTGCAACTTTCTACATAGCAACAGCTGCCCAATGCCATATGAAGTAAAAAAAAAAAAAAAAAGAAAGATAGAAAGAAAGAAAAAAAAGATTTTTGGGTGTTTTTTTTTTCTTCCCTCATTCAGTTTGTTTTTTTTTAAATATATTTTATTGATTTTGTACAGAGAGGAAGGGAGAGAAAGCTAGAAACATCGATGAGAGAGAGTCATCGATCAGCTGCCTCTTGCACACCCCCTACTGGGGATATGCCCGCAACCAAGTTACATGCCCTTGACCGGAATTGAACCCAGGTCCCTTCAGTCCCCAAGCTGACGCTCTATCCATTGAGCCAAACCGGTCTCGGCCCCTCATTCAGTTTTAATGTTATGTATTTAAACCCTAATTTAAATAAAAATTGTTTTCAGAAACAAACAAACAAACAAACAAAGAAACAGAGTAGGTGAAATAGAAACTGAGGAGTTGAAGGGTCTTACAGAATGAGGTTTTTTTGAAAAAACTTCCTGCCTCAGTCATATGAGAATCTGGGTTTAATATTTATGTTTGTACCAAATCATTTCCATGGTGGCAAAAGTTTACTTGGGATGTAGCTGCAATAACGTAGTACCTGATTAAAACTAAAGATTGAAAGGCACGAGGACTGTGGTTAGGCTAGACCAGTGGTTCCCAACCTTTTTTTGGCCATGCCCTACCTAAGCATCTCTAAAATCCTGATGTCCCCCTCCCCATGACATATAATTCTTATTATTCAAAAAGAGAACTCCTGTTCATGTGGAAGAAGCCTACAAGGACCGTTAACTTGATCTAAACAAAGAACATGGCGTCCTTCAAAGAGAAAAATACAAGTACAAAAGGACAGTTGAAGTGCCAAGGAAGAATTCACTAAGAAATTATTTTAAAAATAATATGAAGAGATATGAAAAAATAGCAAGTAAAGTTTTAAAACAATAGAGAACTGAAATACATAAATATGTCACTATATATTTATATACTGTATGTGAGGTCCCTAGAACCATAAAAAATGCAAAAAAAAACCACTGTTAATAACTCATTCTCAAATTGCCCCCTTAAAAATCAAATTGCCCCCCCTTTGGGGCATGTGCCAGTTTTAGTTCCTTTCTTCTCTCTCCATACATCTACTGGGTTAGGGGACCTCAGGTTGCCCCCCCTGCCCCAGCACCAGGCCAGGGAACCTCAGGCCATGCCCCCCACCCAGCAGGGCTTGACAGGGGACTTCAAGGTGCTCTCCATACATCCACTAGATTTAGTTCCTTTCTTCTTTCTCCATACATCTATCTTATCTCTAGCTTTTTCCTCCCACCTTCCACTCTTCTTCCCCAGTTAGACTATCCCATACAAGTTATGTCTTGCTTCCTATATATTTTCTTTCCTCCTGGTTTGTCCTGACTGCTGTTCCTGGCTGCATTATTTCTGTTGCCAGAATGTGATGAAGTCTGGCTATTTCCTGTAATGCACATTAGGTTGGGTTTAATTTCAGTCTGACTTGGGTAAATTACTAACCATAAGCAAGATCTGTTAGGTTCATTTTATAAATATGAAATAGAAGTAAGTTATTGTTAGGATTTTTTTTTTTTAATGTCATTTGAAATGCAAAGAAAGCAGGAACTAGTTTGGAGTTTTTGTATTAGGTTGGGTCATATTAAAACCTGGTATGGAGGCCTGGAAGCCTGAATTATCCTCTTCATTCTAGTTCTGCTGGAGGCTGGTGCCCTTGTTAGCTATCTTAACTAAGCTCAAAGAGGGGTTTGATGGGGAGACAGGGTCTTTGCATTTTCTAGCAATATATTATGAGACAGTGTTCTGAAGAGGCCTGTTAGACAGTTAGAGGATCAACAACCTCAGTTACTTTGCTTGTACACTTTGGTGTGTTTGCTCAGTTTTAAAGCATTGGTTCTCATTTTTTATCTGGTAAAAGCATTGATTCAAGAGTACTAAGCTAAACAATTTTGTTTCCCCAGGTTGATATTTCTTTGATAGCAAGTAAGTCTGTATAAGAGCCTTATTTGTATTATTTTCTGTTCATTTTCTATTTTGGTAGGAACTTGATCTCAAAATAGCAATTAAGTCATGTCGCCTAGAGCTGAGTACCAAAAACAGAGAACGGTGGTGCCATGAAATCCAGATCATGAAAAAGTAAGTGCACTTGACTTATATTTCCCAAGTTCTCCAGCCCAGCCAGAGAACATCATAGAGAAGAAGGCCTGGAATCCATTCTTCATACAATCTTTTTAGGAGTATATTTTTCATTAAATAGATGTGTTCTATTTCACATAATAACATCATGTTATGACTAATTTAGTTTAAAAAGTCAGCTAGGTATTATCAGATTCAGCTCTGTGATTACTGAATATGTTTCTTCTGGATCCTGGGCAGTGCTCATCTGTTTAACTTTCTAGTTAAATAACAGTAACTATTCTCATTTCTTACTTTCACCTAGTTTTGATAAATAGTGTATCTATTTCTTTGTAAAAATTATCCCAAAATTTAGAAGCTTAAAACAACAAACTTTTAGAATTTCACCATTTCTGTGGGTTAGGAATTTGGGGATGACTTAACTGGTAGTTTTAATGCAGATCTTTCCTGAAACATCCCAGCATTTGAGTGGAGCTTTAGTCATCCAAAGGCTTCAGTGGGGCTGGAGTAACCACGTCCAGGCTATTTTACTGTATATGGCTATTGGTCAAAGGCATCAGTTTTTTACTATATGGATTTCTTTATAGGGAAGCTTAAATGTCTTCATGACATGACAACTGGCTTTCTCAAAAGTGAATGATCTGAGAGAGAGCAAGATGAAAGGTGACATATCTCTTAAGATCTTTCCTCAGAAGTTGTACTCCATCCTTTGTGCCACTTTCTATTTGTTAGGCATGAGTCACTAAATATTGCCCACACTCTAGAGGAGGAGAATTAAGCTCTCAAAGGAAGAAGTGTTCATATTTTAAAACCTTCATGGATATTATGCCAGCTACTTCATAAGTAATTCTTCTAGTTACCACAGCAACCCCTGTATTTAGATATTATTATTATTTTATAGATGAGGAAGTTGAAGCTCAAAGAGTCATAAAATTGGTAGGTAAGAGATTCTGGCTTTGATTTAAGTACTTTCTGACTTCGGTATCTGTTCTCAATTCATTTTAATGCTTCTCAGACTCAGAATGGCCGGAAAGGTTGGTAAAAAGGTAAACTTTCAGGTTTTAACTAGAGAGATTCTGTTTCTTTAGATCCCTAAGACCTGGGAATCTATTGCAGTTTTGAGATCCACTGCATCATGATGATGATGGCGGCTGGATGATATATTTTAAGTTAAAAAAAGATGTTAGAAAACAATGTATAGTGTGATGCAGTATTTATTGAAAAAATATATTTGTGTACAACAGATTAAAATCTGGAAGGCAATTTATCAAAATTTTTATAGTGTTCACCTCTAGGTAATTCTGTGATTATGGGAGAGGCAGTATGATATATATATACATTATATATATATATATATATATATATATATATATATATATATATATATATATATATATATATAGGCTTTGGACTCAGACTGCCAGATTTTAATCATTATTTGACCACCTACTTGCTGTGACATCTTAAGTTACTTAGCAATTTGTGCTTCAGTTTTCTCCTGTGTGATGAAACTATTAATAACTCTATACATAGTAGAATTATATGACGAATAAGTGATTTAATGTATATTAAGGTGCTTACTACTTGGCATATAGAAGTATAATTATAGTGATAGTGACAGAATTTCTATTTACTAATTTACTAATTTTTAATTATACAAATGATGCCAACCTTTCTTCCCTCACTGCCCCTCAGTTAACCACCATTTCAAACCCAGTCCCTTTTTGTTGGGAAAAAAATGTTGATTATAATTTTCCCCCTTTTGTTAGGTTGAACCACTCCAATGTTGTAAAGGCCTGTGATGTTCCCGAGGAACTAAATTTTCTGATTAACGACGTACCTCTTCTAGCAATGGAATACTGTTCTGGAGGAGACCTCCGGAAGGTAGTGTGGATGTTTGAGATGATGAGATAGTGAATAATGAACTTTAACAGTGTTTGAATCACATTCAGTATGATAATCTAGATTAGAATAAGGTTCAGTAAACTATGGCATGTTACCTGCTTTTTTATTACGTGGCAGTGCTGAGTAGTTGTGACAGATACCACTGGCCTTCAAAGCCTAAACTACTTATTGTCTGTCTCTTTACAGGAAATGTTTGCTAACCCCTGATTTAGAACATGCATTCTTTTGTTAGTGGTGGTATTTCCAGGATGGGACTATATTCGTGGTGTTAGATTAAAATATCATTGTTTAAGGTGTTTATCAAAAAGTCCCCTTCCCCCTTCTTGCCTATTATAAATAATGTTGCTCTAGAACCAGAGGCATGAATGCATGGAACAGACTGACAAATGTCAGAGGGGGTGGTGGTGGAGAGGACTGGATAAAGGGAGGTGAAGGGATTAAAGAATACATATGCATAGCCCTTGGACACAGACAGTAGTGTGATGAGGGCTAAAGGGAGTAGGGGGCAGAGGGTGGGTGGTGGTGGGCAAAGGGGAGAAAATGGGGGACATCTGCAGAAGTGTCAACAATAAAAAATTTAAATAAAAATAAAGTTTTATTTTCAATATTATTTTATATTGGTTTCAGATGTACAGTCTAGTGGTTAGACAATTATATACTTTATAATTCTTTCGATATTTCCAGTACCTAACTGCCATCATGCATAGTTATCACAATATTATTAACTATATTTCCTAGGCTTTACGTTACATCCCTGTGACTATATCTGTACTTCTTCATCCCTTCACTTCTTTTTCCCACTGCCTCAAAAAAAAAAATGTTTCTTTTGTATTGCAAATTTTTCTTTCCCATCTTCTTTAAATCTGCCATATGGATTTTGTATGTATATATATATGTGAGATTTTTCAAGCTTTTCAATTTCAAATACTTTATCTTGTAAGCCTTGTCATGAAATTTGCATGTTCTCTGTGTGGATTTGGTAATTTTTCCCCTCGTATATTTTCTTAATCATGACTTATTTTCTTATTTGAATATTCTCCTACAGTATAGTGATTAATGTGTTACTATTACTGCCCAGCAGCATTGGCAGTATACATTTTTAGCCTTTTTTTATTTTCTTTAGCTGCTCAACAAACCAGAAAATTGCTGTGGACTTAAAGAAAGCCAGATACTTTCTTTACTGAGCGATATAGGTATGTAATCAATTTGAAAATACTATCATGATTTAATGCTGTCTTGGTTCACAAAAGATTCTATATGCTACTATAAAGTATAGATTTTAGCATCTATAAGAAATTACCAGAAAATTTTAATTGTTATTGTTGATGCTAAATTATTATAAAACTAGTGTATTTTGTTATTTTTTGTTTTGTTTTTGACTAGGAGTCAATTTTTGGCTAATAGATGCTGCAGTTGCTGACCAAAAATGGTGTTAAATGACCTAATTTAATTTTTCTCTTCCTCCCTCCTTAATTAACATAGTAATTTCATTTAACAGTGGCATTATATCTGTTAAATAGTTTCTCAAGTCAGCTCTTAGGGTGAAATCTCTTTTTAATCAGAATAATTCCTGAAAAATCCCTAAAATAATCAAAGATTATTTTAGCAAGCTCAAAAGCCAAGAATATGTTTCCCTATGTATTTCCATTTTGTTTCTTTTTCTGGGTCATGGAGGCCAAAGCTTAGCTGAAAAGAGAGGGAAAGGCTACAAGGATAAGTATAGGATTTTTCTAAATTGCTTTTTCCATTTCTTTTTAATGTTAATTTTCATAAATTAAATGAACATATATTTCTGTAGTATTTTTTAAGTGTTACTGGATTTTCTGAGGAGAAAATCTTAACTGCTGTAATATTAATTGAGTGGTTATGATGGTCCTTATAAATTTGAGCATTAGAGAAGTACAAAATGTGAGATGATTTTTTTTTTTTAATTCAGTATTTTCTCGTACCTCAAAATACATTTTAAATTTTACTTAGGGTCTGGGATCCGATATTTGCATGAAAACAAAATTATACATCGTGATTTAAAACCTGAAAACATAGTTCTTCAGGATGTTGGTGGAAAGGTAGGTGAAAACTGAAGAAATTTTCCATGGCAGTTGAATACAGTATCCTTGTGATAGTTAATCTTTGAAGTTTGGTGCCCTTCCATAGCATTCTTACTTTTTCTATCTGCCCTCACTATTCTGAACTGTGGTTTTGTGTTTAGTTGTTTGTCTCCTCTGCTGCCATAGTAGCTCCATTAGAGAAGGAACTGCACCTGTCTTGTTCACCTCTGTTTTTCCAGCACAGTATCTAGCAGAAATGGTAGGCAGTAAGTAAATAATTTATTAATCTTTACAAGGCACACTAAAACACACACCTGCATCCTGGGTCTGCATTACTTAAAAAATAAAAGCACATTTACTTAAGTATGTGTTTTATATATTTTTAAAAAACTCATTCTCCTCCTAAGTTCTATATTTAATTAAAAATCAAAACTTGATTTCTCAGATTCTTAAATGAGTCGTCTTAAAAGGAACCAAAAATTGTGATTTGATTCCTGAAATATTTGTTTTTATCAGAATAATTTGAGCAGTTTATTTGCTGTTCGCACTGAAGTCCCATCCCAAAAAAAGATGTAAAGCCAAGACTAAACTTTGAATCAGATTGTGTGGTCTTGTAGTAAGATGGTAGTCTGCTAGAAGTGATGAAACCTCGATGATGCTTCTTCTCTTAGGAGGCTTTCATGTGTGCTTGGCACCAACTATCTCTCCCTTCTTTTGAATCCAAAGACTTCAGCATATTTTTGAGGTTAGATGGGTATGTACTCACACTGATCCACTCTAAGATGGTTTGCTAATTCTTCCTTTGGAAGTCATCTTTACCTCTGTCTTTCAGTATAATGGATCAAGTTTATTTTGAATATACCAAAATAAAAATTGATAGCCAATCTATATTTAGTTTTTACCATGTACAGGCACTGTGTTAAATTATTTTTTTTTGGGGGGGGGGCTGTTTCTTTGAATCTTAATAACAGTTCTGTGAAGTAGGGATTGTTAATAATATTATATAGGAAGTCAAGAGAAGTCTAAGTAACTTGATTAAGATCATAAGGCTAGTTAAGTGGTGGAGCTCAAGCTTGAATCACATTTATGTTATTCCAGAGCTCAAACTCTTCACCATTATCTCTCCAGAACCTTATCAGGACATTGTTGCCTTTCCATTTCAAATTTTTCAACCATTTAATGCTTATCATTTTGTAGATTATACATAAAATAATTGATCTGGGATATGCCAAAGATGTTGATCAAGGAAGTCTGTGTACATCTTTTGTGGGAACATTGCAATATTTGGTAAGATATGTATTGTTTCTTTGAATTTAAGTGTTCCAAATTCTCTTATTTATGAAGGTTATAAATATACATAGTAGATAAAAAATAAAGTACCTTTTCTCTTACAGTATTACATTTAAAGCATTTCTTTTCTTTTTAAGGCCCCAGAGCTCTTTGAGAATAAACCTTATACAGCTACTGTTGATTATTGGAGCTTTGGGACAATGGTATTTGAGTGTATTGCTGGATATAGGCCTTTTTTACATCATCTGCAGCCATTTACTTGGTAAGAAATGGAAGAGTACTTCAGTGTGCTTAATGTGAATGAAAATGTTCAGTAACATGCCTTTTTCTCCTCTCTTTAAGTGGAATAATTTCCTTTTAAACACACAATTGAATAAAATTAAATGGCAAAAATCTTGAGTTTTTTTGTGAGTCAGGTTGTCTACTAAGGTAGCTTTTGTTTTGTATAGGCATGAGAAGATTAAGAAGAAGGATCCAAAGTGTATATTTGCATGTGAAGAGATGACAGGAGAAGTTCGGTTCAGTAGTCATTTACCTCAACCAAATAGCCTTTGTAGGTAAGTATATGTCAGTTCACCTCAGTTTCTTCAATAGAGTTGTCTGTTTCAAGTATTATCATCCAGTAGAACTTTCTGCTATGATGGGAATGTTTTATATTATATAATGTTTTATATTATGACCACATTAGGTTCTTGAGCACTGAAAGGTGAGTGATGTGATTGAAGAACTGAATTTTAAATTTTGTTTAATTTTAATTAACTTCAGTGTAAATGAAAATAGCCACTTGTGACTATTGGCTCTCATATTGGGCAGCACAAGTCTAGTGGGAACAATAACTGCTGCCATTCAATTGATTGGCTTAAGTGCTAAGAAGACTCTTGGGATACTGAAGTAACTGTTCCTTGGAGAACAGTTGCCAAAAACTAACTTACATATGTGGGTTTTGGGTTGTAGATTTTCTTATAGAGAGAGAAAGGGAGAGAGAAAAATATTGATGTGAGAGAGAAACATTCGTTTGCCTCTCCTATGCACCCTGACTGGGGATTGAACCTGCAATTTGAATATGTGCACTGACCAGGAATCAAACCTAGATAGGACAACATTCCAACCAACTGAGCCACAATGTCCAGGCTGGGTGTTTTTTTATGGAAAAAGTTTGTCCCCTATCATTTCATGAATTATTTATTTTATTATTTTTACCCAAGGATATTTTTTCCATTGATTTTCAGAGTGGAAGGGAGGGGGAGAGGGGACATGGAAGGAGAGAGAGAAGGAAGGGAGAGAGAAAGGAGAAAGAGAGAAACATTGATTATTTGCCTTTGCAAAGGTCTCAAATGGAGCCAGAAAGAACCTGAAACCCAGGTATGTGCCCTTGACTGGGAATTGAACCTGAGACCCTTTAATGCATGCGCCAGCACTCTCATCATTGAGCCATGCCAGCCAGGGCTATTTTTATTTGTTTATTTTTTAGTCTCACCCAAGGACATAAGAGAGAGAAACATTAATCAGTTGCCTTCTGCACACATCCCAACCAGGGATTGAACCTGCAACCCAGGCATGTACCCTGACTGGAAATTGAATTGGTAACCTTTTGGTGCCCAGAATGATGTTCAACCAACTGACCCCTCTGGCTGGGCCTTTTCATGAATTATTTGAAAGTAAGATACAAAATGGTACAGACAAGTAATGAGAAAGGAAATGGACAACCTATAAGATTATCTTTTTTACAGTATTAAAATAATATTGGAACAAGGATTTTCACCCATTTTTGTATGTTTTCTAGTTTAATAGTAGAACCCATGGAGAATTGGCTCCAGTTGATGCTGAATTGGGATCCTCAACAGAGAGGAGGACCTATTGAGCTACCTTTGAAGCAGCCAAGATGTTTTGTATTAATGGATCACATTCTGAATTTGAAGGTTAGTTTCTGATGAATGGGATCTATTTCAGAAGACTTGATTGAAGTTAACAACTTTATTTGGGAAATTAGTATTAAATATGTTTTATTTATTTATTTATTTTTTAAAAAATATATACTTTATTGATTTTTTACAGAGAGGAAGGGAGAGAGCTAGATTAGAAACATCAATGAAAGAGAAGCATCAGTCAGCTGCCTTCTGCATGCCCCCTACTGGGGATGTGCCCGCAACCAAGGTACAAGCCCTTGATCAGAATTGAACCTGGGACCTTTCAGTCCACAGGCCGGTGCTCTATCCTCTGAGCCAAACCAGTTTCAGCTTAAATATATTTTAATAGTCTCTTTCTGATGCTTATTTGAAAAAGAAATTTATTTTTTTAGAGTGGATGTGTTTTTATTTTTTTAGTAAGCCTTCTCAGTTTTACTTTTAAGTGGTCTTTGCTTTGAAGCATCTTTTAGATTTTCCCTTCTCAGATTGGTGCCTCATTCATTTAGGTCTGGATGTGATTTCTGAGAAATGTTTCTACCTGCCTTACATGCCTCTATAGTTTTATCCATTTTATAATCCATGCAGCATGAACTGCCCATTTCATCTTATAAAAATATGTTTTTATTTCCCTTTCCAAGAAACCAACATAGTTCTTCCTTGCCTACTAAATCAAGTCTAAGCTGATCTGCCTTGGTCTGGGGGGCTTTCCTATTGCAGGTCCATCCCAACCAAGTTCTTGTCTCATACCTGCTTCTCTTACCCTTTATTTCACTCAGGACCAGCTTGTGACTGCTTCTCATGCCATCAAGCTCCTGTTTCATGTTTGTGCCTGAATAGATACTATCCTCTGCCCAGAATGATCTCTATCTCTTTTTATCTCCTTACTTACACTGGTACATATTCAATTCTCCTTTTTTTCCTAATGGTCTTGGCCACAGTTTATCATTTAGTCATATTTACTATATTGTCTACTTGTTTTTCTTTTTCTTTCTTTTTTTTAAAATATATTTTATTGATTTTTTACAGAGAGGGAGAGAGAGAAGGATAGAGAATTAGAAACATCGATGAGAGAGAATCATCGATCAGCTGCCTCTTGCACACCCCCGACTGGGGATGTGCCTGCAACCAAGGTACATGTCCTTGACCGGAATCGAACCCGGGACCTTTCAGTCAGCAGGCCGACGCTCTATCCATTGAGCCAAACTGGTCTCGGCTGTCTACTTGTTTTTCATCTTCCACTTATTCTTCTCTCTGTAGATTGTCCTCTTCCTCAATGCTGGGATAGTTTTTACTGCTTTTATTAGCAATTGCCCAGTCTACCACTATGCCATCCCTTCCCTGGCATTCTATATAAAGCAGGCCTGTAACGGGTTCTCAGTAGATCTTCATTGATATGAATGAGAGGTTCTTCTATGCTATTTACCCAGACACAACTCTCACCTACAATCTGCAGTATTTCTGTTATTTATTGGTTGCTTGAGGTAGACAGGGTTTCTCAAATTAAATGAGAATGGAAATCATATATTGATGCCATTTGTGACTTACATTGAAAAGATAGCTGGCTTTTTGACTTGGTTATCTTCTACTGTGTCAAGGAATAAATCACCTCTCAATGTGTTAGCCAACTAGGACTTGATGACACCTTTTGGTTCTCTTGCCTTCGGTAATTTTTTTTTCTTTTAAAAAATGTTTTTATTGACTTATTATTATTATTATTATTATTATTGTTTGAAGTATTGCAAATAGTAGTACATATGTCTCATTTTTTCCCCCCTTGACCTCCCTCCTAAATTTTGCTTTTTATCTCGGGCTTTTTTCAGACTTGTCGGTAATTGTAACATTATTTCTACTTTGAAGATATCTGTGGTCATCTGCTTGTCATGAGTGTGGGAAAAAAGTTCTCCCTAGGTGCTTGTGGTCTATAGACTTTAATTCAATTTGTATTATTACCACGTATCTATCTGTGAATCTAGGCAATTATTTGTTTGTTTATAGCTCAGATTCAGTAATAGCTTTTTAAAGGATCCATGTTATTGTGAGGTTGTTTAGTATAAAGTATGCGTAGGGTACTATTCAAGTAGTTTAGGGACATTTCCTATACATGATAATGGGACTGAATTTTGAAGGATAAGTAAGAGTCCATCAGGGGAAATGGGCAGGGGGAAAGATTAACAACTCAGTTGGAAACTTGAGTTGTCTTACTGTTCTTTCTCCTTCAATCTACATATTCAATTATTTTGTCAGATTTATCTTTTGAATGTTTTAACAATTCTGAACTTGTCAGATTCTTAGTTTAGAAAGTTTTCCATAGTTCCTTTTTGCTTATTGAAAAAAAGTCCAAATCCTAACATTGGTGTTCAGAATCTATGTTGATCTCATTTCATCCTACACTTCCAGCATTATCTCGTATTAGGCCCTATGCCAGCACTGGTTTAAGTATCTTTCAACTGGATTATTTATATATTCTCTGATTCCATTCATCCCTTTCTACCTCTCTGCCGACCTTGTTTTCAAGAAAACACAGAGAATATGAGCATGATCAGAGAGGTTTCTTTCAGTTTTTTCTCATTCTAATCTTCCTTTTCAAAGTTTAGCTCAAATAGTGCCTCTTTTATAAAAAATATCCCTTTTAAGTAATCTCCTTTGGAATCTGCAAAATACCTTATTATTGCACCTATTGCATTTTGCCTTGTATTTTAGTTCTCTTAATGCTTCTAGTATCTTCTTTTTTACTATTTTCCTATGGAGGGCAAGGATCATAGATTACTCAACTTGCATACCCACTGTTACTACAACACAGTTAATAGTATGTACCATAGTAGTTACTCATTAAATGTTTGAGTGAACAAAATTTAAGTTGTATTTTCTTTTTCTTTTTTTACCTCCTTCTAGTAGGATGCTATGATCACTTACCCTAGTTTTAGACATATATCCTCTATAAAAGTAAATGTTCACTGTACATCCAACTTTGAAGATTCCCTTCTCTTTCCTTTTCTACCTTTTTTAAACATAATGGGTTATTATATATTAAAGGGAAGTTAATGCTTTACTGATGTAATAAGCATTTCCAGCAGATATAATTTTAATTATTTGTATGCAGGGGTGGGCAAAAATAAGTTTACAATTGTGAGTACGTGAAACAGAGTTTATTCTTGTCATATTATTTCCTTATTAATTATTATACTTCTAAATATTGTTATTATTTTTATTAACCCTTCTTCCCATCCCTGTAAGCTTTGGAGAAACAAAGCTATTACTTTGTATAGCTTATCTAAGGACAGTGGGAGGAAGAGGATTTAAAATCATGTTGTTCAGCCGAAGCCAGTTTGGCTCAGTGGTAGAGTATTGGTCTGCGGACTGAAGGGTCCCAGGTTCGATTCTGGTCAAGGGCATGTACCTTGGTTGCGGGCACATCCCCAATAGGGGGTGTGCAAGAGGCAGTTGGTCAATGTTTCTTTCTCATCGACGTTTCTAGCTCTCTATCTCTCTCCCTTCCTCTCTGTAAAAAATCAATAAAATATATATATTTTAAAATAAATTAAAAAAATAAAATCATGTTGTTCAGAAAACTGACCTCTAACTCTGGCTTCTAACTCTTGGTTATCTCACCTAACTCAGTTTCACACTTAGTTGGCTACCCCTACTTTCAATGGGTCTTTGGATAAGAGTATTTTCTTATCTAACTTTGGGCCCTTTAAGATAGATTACTGCTATGGGATTTGGTTTTCTTATCATACATAATAAAAACCTAATATGCTAAGTGTCTGACCGTTCATTCGACCAGTCTTTATGATGTGCACTGACCACCAGGGGTCCGACCGGTAAGTTAGCTTGCTGCTGGGGTCTGGCCAATTGGAACTGGGCAAGATGGCCTGTCATGCCCTGGACAGATCCGTGCACCGGGCCTCTAATCTGAAAAATAAGACTAATAATACTTCTTCCTGTTTAAAGAGAGGCCTATCTCTTCTATCATAATTATTTCTTGAGACAATGTAAGGTAGTCAGTTATCAGCTGTGTGATCCCTCAGAATTCTGTGGTTTTTTTTTCCTGCCAAAATGGAGATTAGAAGATCTAATTCATGGTGTTATGTTAAATATAACTTAACTAATTAAGGGGATGTTATGTTAAGCATAAAGCACTTAACTCTGTGGTTGGCATCTATTAGGTTCTTTATAAATGGGAATGTTTTCTTCCAGGTCTGTGATAAGTTTCTCAGAATAAGTGTTGCCTTTTTAAATTGATTTTTTTGTGCATTCCTAGGATTTTGTACATCCCTAGAACTTTGAAATTTTATTCCTTGGAACTAACATTAGTTGTAGTAGAAAGTAAATTCTTAAGATTTCACATGTCATTTTATAATTATATAAGGAGATTACACTTCAGAAATGATTGAACCTTGCATAGAACAAAGATGATATGCAATTCATATCATATTCCCTTTATTATCTTGCACTGAATTTTTTATGTAAGCAGTTGGTTAATCATTTTTCTTTCTTCTTATATATACAGATAGTACACATCTTAAATATGACTTCTGCAAAGATAATTTCTTTTCTGTTACCACCTGATGAAAGTCTTCATTCACTGCAGTCTCGTATTGAGCGTGAAACTGGGATAAATACTGCTTCTCAAGAGCTTCTTTCAGAGACGGGAATTTCTCTTGATCCGAGGAAACCAGCCTCTCAATGTGTTCTAGATGGAGTAGTAAGAAAATTCTAATATATCTAAAATTCTAATATAAGAAATCCGTTTGCACAGAGGGATTGCATGCCCTGCATTTTTAGATGTTTATTTGAAATCCTTTGGGGGATTATGCACGTTTCACAATTCTTTTACTTTTATCCCATTCATTTCTCTTACTGCTTTGCAAGGTGAACAAGATAGAAGTGAAACATTTGGTATTTTGAATGTACTATGACTTTTTCTTTGGTGCTAGCTCTCTCCTTCTTCTTTTTTTTCCCCTTTTTGTAATTGAAACCTAGAATCTTAAAATTATACCAGCAGTTTTGTAGGTCTTGCCAGAGGATAGATAGATGGTAAAATATGATTGTGGTCAGGACTCTTTTATCATTTTATTTGACTTTATTGAGGCATATTTAAATATTATATAACTTACCCATTTCAAGTGTATAATTTAGTGGGGTTTTGTTTTGTTTTGTTTGTTTTTTGTTTTTTTGTTTTAGCAAATTTACTTAATTGTATAGCCATTACTATGAATCAGCCTTAAAACATTTCCATCTCAGTAAGATTCTTCATGTCCATTAACTGTTAATCTCCATTCTGCCTACCCAAGGCAATCACTAGTTTACTTTATATATCTATAGATTTGCCTTTTCTGAACATTTCATACAAATGGACCATAAAACCTGTAGTCTCTTGTGTCAGACTTCTTGAGGTTCATTCTTGTCATAGTATGAATTCATTCCTTTCTATTACTGATAATGTTCCTATTATATAGGTATATGTTGTTATCACTTTTTTTGCCTTTGTCCTTTTGGGTCTGGTGATTGTTTTCACTTTAACCCATACTAAAGTTATTATTTTTCCTAAACAAAAGTTTAGACCTTAAATCTGTAAGATGTATGCTAATTAACATTGACTTTGTTCATTTGCATTTCACTGGTACTTGGAGAACCTATGATTATAAGTGTTTTTTAAAAAATTGTTTCTTTGTTTTTCAGAGAGGCTGTGATAGCTATATGGTTTATTTGTTTGATAAAAGTAAAACTGTATATGAAGGGCCATTTGCTTCCAGAAGTTTATCTGACTCTGTAAATTACATTGGTAAGTCTAGTCCATTTACTGACTGAGATTTAAACCTGAAATGATATCATTTTGATTGAACATGATTAGTAGAAATGGTTTTTGGTGTTTTTGTTTTGTATCTCATACTTTAGCTTACTATTTATGGTGAAAATTTTTTATAGTTTGGAATGTGAAAAGGTAGGTTTTAAATCACCGCCAGATTCCTCATTTGGGAAAAGACTTTCCTCAGGATAACCCTCTCACAGATGAATTAATCTCCATTTTTCATTAAGCCTACTTTTTAGTTTGTTTTTCATTATTTAAGCATGTTCAAATATTTCATTTTATTCTGTGAATACTGCTTAATGTTCAATTTTTTTTCCACTTATTCTGTGAGAATTATTCTTTTCTTTTGAAGAAGATAGCTGTCAGTTTCTGTCTACCCCAAACTAAAATCAAGCACAAAATTGTGCATAAGGGTTAAAATTATTTAATCTTTCTCCTGTTACCTTTTAATTAGTTTTTAAAAGACAAATTTACAGGAAAAAAATGATCAGGTAATAGTACAGAGTTCTCATGTTATCCCTCTCCTCATTTGTAACATCTTACATTAGTGTTACAATAAATGAGCCAATATTTATTATTAAGTCCATACTTTATTTAGATTTCCTTAGTATTTATCTGGTCTCCTTTATTTGTTCTAGGATCTCATCCAGGATACCACATTGCATTTAGTTGTCATTCTCTTTAGGCTTTTCTTGGCTATGACTTTCATTGTTTTTTATGACTTGGACTGTTTTGAGGAGTACTGGTCAAGTATTTTTTTTTTTTAATATATTTTATTGATTTTTTACAGAGAGGAAGGGAGAGGGATAGAGAGCTAGAAACATCGATGATGAGAGAAACACCGACCAGCTGCCTCCCGCATATCCCCCACCAGGGATGTGCCCGCAACCAATGTACATGTCCCCAACCGGAACTGAACCCGGGACCCTTCAGTCTGCAGACCGATGCTCTATCCACTGAACCAAACTGGCCTCGGCTGGTCAAGTATTTTGTAGGATGCTCCTCTATTGCAATCTGTCTAATTTCCACCCCCCTCATGATTAGACCAAGATTATGGGTTTTTGAGAGAAAGATCATAGAAGTACCATTCTTA
This sequence comes from Pipistrellus kuhlii, assembly GCF_014108245.1. Classification (NCBI taxonomy): domain Eukaryota; kingdom Metazoa; phylum Chordata; class Mammalia; order Chiroptera; family Vespertilionidae; genus Pipistrellus; species Pipistrellus kuhlii. Next base: position 31,416,721 of record NW_023425460.1, on the reverse strand, counting down.
TCTACACTAATAAAGGAGCCGGGACCGGTTTGGCTCAATGGATAGAGCGTTGGCTTGGGGACTGAAGGGTCCCGGGTTCGATTCCGGTCAAGGGCATGTACCTTGGTTGCGGGCATATCCCCAGTAGGGGGTGTGCAAGAGGCAGCTGATCGATGACTCTCTCTCATCGATGTTTCTAGCTCTCTATCTCTCTCCCTTCCTCTCTGTACAAAATCAATAAAATATATTTAAAAAAAGAAAAAAAAAGAAGAAATACTAATTGACCGTACCTTTGCTACACCCACAGCCAATCAGAGTGAGCATGCAAATTAACTCAACAAAGATGGCGGTAATTTGCATAAGCAGGCACTGATTGGCCTGGGTCCTGGGAACATCCTCCAGACCTAGGCTGCTCCTAGCTTGTAGGCCCATAGGCCCTGAGTGGCAGGGGTCCCAGAACGCCCCCTGGCCACTCAGAGCCCATGAGTGCAGGCGCCAAGCAGCTAGAGGTGGGGCAGGGAACGTCCCCGCGTCATTGTGATTATTTCTTATCTTTATTTTCCCTTGTATCAGGAGCACGGTTTGTATATTACAGGTGCTCAGTAAATGTTTATTGAACTGAATGAAACAGTGACAAGTGGTTCTTTCTAGCATCCATGGGAATGACATTTGTAAAGACTGGAAATCAAAGAATGATTAATGAGCTCTAAAATCTTAAAAAGTAACTCCTGTCTTTTTCTCATCTTCTTATATATAGTACAGGACAGCAAAATACAGCTTCCAATTATACAGCTGCGTAAAGTATGGGCTGAAGCAGTGCACTACGTGTCTGGGCTAAAAGAGGACTACAGCAGGCTCTTTCAGGGACAGAGAGCGGCAATGTAAGTGGATTCTGGTGTTTACAGTGACAGTGTCATGCATATTAATAATGTTCAATAATTAATCTTGCCAATTTTCACAAATAATTTTCCATGCAATATTAAAATATTAGACCAATTTGAAATGTAATTTTCTCATCAGACTAGTAGACTTCTTATTAATGGTATGAAACCCTTCAGTTGCAATGGCTTGAGAATAGTTTTTGAGCAGAACGTCCTAGTATAAAAGAAATTGTGTTGCCACCAACAGAAAGTCTTTAAAGACTAGATTCTACAGATCAGCTATTTCTCATAGATTGATAATAGAAACTTAGGCAATGGGCTTATGGCAATATAATTTTTAAAATTTTTGTTCAATATTTATGAAATATTAATTTTAATTTTTTTTTTGGCTATGGTTTAGGTTAAGTCTTCTTAGATATAATACTAACTTGACAAAAATGAAGAACGCTTTGATCTCAGCATCTCAGCAACTGAAAGCTAAACTGGAGTTTTTTCACAAAAGCATTCAGCTTGACTTGGAAAGATACAGTGAACAGATGACTTATGGGATATGTAAGTTTTGGGGTAATGTATTTGAAGGAAGGGTCTAGTCTTTTGAAGCCATATGCTATTTTGCCTTCTTGCCTTGTACCAATTGTTTCTCTTGCATTCAACATTAGAACAAAAGGCACGTTTGTTTTGAATATTAGCTTTTATTTTAACATTTAGTTGAACAATTTAACAGGAATCTTCCCCTCCCCCAATTGGACTAAAGTTAAGTTGTTTAGCTCCAGAAAAATACAAAAGTGATTTAAGAATTTATGATTTTCAAGCTCAATATAAAAAACTAGAGTCCCAGTGCACAGATGCATGCACTTGGGATCCCTCAGCCTGGCCTGTGAGGATCAGGCCAAACAGTCTCTCTAACATCCCCTGAGGGGTCCCGGGTTGTGAGAGGGCAATTCTCTGGTGACACACCCCAGAATCGGGCTCCCTTCTCTCTGGTTCCGGGTGTATCACCCAAGAACCATAGCTGCCAAGTCACTGCAGCTCTGCAGCTCCTACATGAGCATCTGCTTCCTGGTGGTCAGTGTGCATCATAGCTACCAGTCAGTCACTTAGGCTTTTATTAGATAGGTAGATACAAAATCCATATTGGAGTGACTTCTTAGCCAGGGAAATCCTAAACTACTTACCTTTCTGTAAATGACAACACAGATAATTCTGTGTTTTTTCCCAAACCACCTACTGTACAGGTCCCACTTTTTTATTTTTCAGTTTTTGACTTCAAGCTTATCTCCCTTCAGATATACTAAGTAAATCTAAAGAGCAGAGTTAAAATCAAAGAATAAACTGAAGAGGTCACCACCAGCATTTCTGTTTGTTTTTTTTCCATTGAAACAAATCCTTTTTTTTTTTTATCTGGTTTGTATACTTGTCTTGAATAAGATGTGGGTATCTTAGAATAAGTGATCAGCAGTGTCAGGTGGGTGAATAAATTTACCCCCTAGAGCTGGTTCTGATTGGTGTTATGTATTACAGGTATTCTGGTTAATGGCAAAACATTTCATCAAGTTAGCTTGACTTACCTTGTAAGTTGTATATATGATACAGTCGTTAAAAAAGAATGAAGTAGAAAGAATCCATATCAGCTCTATATAAGATTAAATATATAGGTATTGCTCAAAAAAGAAAAAGAGTGAGGTAGACCTGATATTAAAAGATCACTTGGATCTTTAATGGCAGTGATGTTTTAATTTGGAGAATAAAAGCAAAGAAAGGCAGGCATGTATAGATAGTCTCATCTTTGAAGGAAAGGGTATGAGTCTGTATAACATTATTAAAGTAAGATCCTATAAGATGGAGTGTGGAGAGGAGGAAGGGTTTTCTTTTTTATATCCTTTTATAATGTTTGATTTTTTTAAAAAATATATTTTATTGATTTTCCACAGAGAGGAAGGGAGAGGGATAGAGAGCTAGAAACGTTAATGAGAGAGAAACATCAACCAGCTGACTCCTGCACACCTCCTACTGGGGATGTGCCCGCAACCAATGTACATGCCCTTGACCGGAATCCAACCTGGGACCTTTCAGTCCACAGACCGACGCTCTATCCACGGAGCCAAACCAGTTTCGGCTAATGATTGATTTTTTAAAAGTCATTTTCATGTGTCATTTAAATAATTTTCTTTCTTTTTATTTGAAAGAGAAAACCATCTGTATTAGTGTCCTAATACAAATTAGTGTCCATAACAAATTACTATAAATTGGGTGGCATAAAACAACAGAAATTGCTCAGCTCGGTATGGCTTAGCTGTTGAGTATTGACCCTGGAACCAGAAGGTCACCTGTTCGATTCAGCCAGGACATATGCCTGGGAAGTCTGCAAGAGGCAGCCAATCAGTGATTCTCTCTCATCACTGATATTTCTATCTCTCCCTCTCCCTTCCTCTCTGAAATCAATAAAAAAAAATATTTTTTTAAAAAACAGAAATTTATCATCTGACAATTCTAGAGGCTAAAAGTCTACTCTCAAGGTGTTGGCATGACCATGATCCCTCTGAAACCTGTGGAGAGGAATCCATCCTTCCTTCTTCCTGGCTTCTGGGATGTTTATCAGCAATCCTTGGCATTCCTCGGCTTGCAGCTGTAGTACTTTAGCCTCTGCCTCTGTCATCAAATGGAACTCGCCCTTCATACATCTGCATCTTTGTGTCTCTCCTCTTCTGTTAAGGATCCTAGTTATACTGGATTAACTACTCCAGATTGACCTCATGTTAATTTAGCCAACTATCTGCACTGACCCTGTTTCTAAAAAAGGACACATTCTCATGTACTGAGTTAGGTTTTCAGCATAACTTTTGGGGAGACGACTCAACCCATAACACCATTTTTTACGTTGATAGTCAAGGACGTGGGTAGGTCAGTAATTAAAACTGGCTATTTCTGAGATAACCAATTAAAACTTTTTTTTTTTTTTTTTTAGCCTCAGAAAAAATGTTAAAAGCATGGAAAGAAATGGAAGAAAAGGCTATCCACTATGCTGAGGTGAATTCACTGAGCTTGTTCTGTGTGTTTATTTCTGAGGTCTCCCTTAGAAACTTTCTTTGGTTTTGATATGTAGAGTATCTTTCCTGTCATTTCTGAATATTAACTAGTAGATGTTTTGTGTATATGATGGATAAAAATAAAGGTGTTGGACAAATGAGACTACTAGTAAACTGAAGCCTCCATGAGCTTCAGTTTCCATATTATATTATGGGGACTATATATACCTTTTTTAGTAAGGTTATGCATATTGAATGGTAATAAATGATAAGTGTCAGTTATCACTATAAAACAACAGTGATACACAACTGGTTTAGATAGGATGGCTGCATATCCTGGTTTACCTAGTTGGTCCTTTTGCACCTGTCTTGCCATAATTATCAATGGTACTTTCATTGTCAAAGTTATGCAGATTTGGACAATATATTATATGGTCACATTAGATATAGGTTATTCTCTAGGTGATAGATTCTTTCCTTATATTTATCTATGGTCCTACTATTGATAAATTATTACTGTCCTGGGAGTGAAAACTTACCCTAAGGACATGGGTGGGACAGTTAGAATCCTGGAGTGGGAAATCCAATGTCATTATTATTATTTCAAGGCAGTTGGGAAGAAGAAGCAATGAAAATCATAGAACTGAGTAGAAGTGGTTTTGATGGTCATTTTCTCTCTGTGTTGTTAGCGACACATGTTTTACTTCTCAGGAGGAGAAAGCAGATGCTAGTAGTTTACTATTAATAGGAGAGAACAGTGAGAAGCTAGGAATAAGTATGTTCTCGTGTGAAAGGTAGTCAGAATCTGAAAGATAAAAGACTTACATAAAATCATTATTTCATATTAAATCATTTAGTTCTCCTTTGCAGGAGTAAGTCATTCTTTGTCTGAGTTCTCTGTATTGTGTGGTGGTGAGCCTGTCATTTCTTTACGTTTCATCATATTGTAGGTAGGTGTCATCGGATACCTGGAGGATCAGATCATGTGTCTGCACACTGAAATCATGGAACTCCAGAAAAGCCCTTATGGAAGACGTCAGGGAGATTTAATGGAATCTCTGTAAGGACATACTCATGTCGTTGGTATTGGTATTAATAATTTTTTTTTTTTGTAGCAGATTACTCTTTCTATGTACTCCTGGCATATTAAGCCTGCATATGGTTATTTTTTATAGTTTTCCTTTCCCCAAATATCTTGGCATCATTTTTAAAAAGGAAGTTTTTTCATCACTGGAAATTTTGGAAATAACTCTTAGGGTTGACTTCTGCTATTTTAATCAAAGAATCTTTTCATGTGACTGTTAAGAATTTTTCAAGTATCTAAGTTACAAACTATTTCCCTACTTACCATAGGTATTGTCTATCAAATGCCCTACATGAGGTTAACTTCCTAAACGTTTGGATTAGAAACTTCACGTATTTGTCTCTAATCACAAGCCATAATTTTTGCACATTTAAGTGTTTCTGGTGCAAGGATCAGATATGTGCTGGCAGACCACAGCAGATAAGAAGTATATCACACTTCGCGTTTTAAGATCTTGCTTAGCACTAAGTGAAATTCTTTGTAAAATATTCATTGACAATATACACTTACTTTATAATTGGATCATTATTCTCTTCAAATAATATTTGTTCACTAAAAGTTGTGGATTATAAGTCATTAAATTATCTTCGCATAAAGACATTTATTATTGTTTTGTAGGGAGCAGCGCGCCGTCGATCTGTATAAGCAGTTAAAGCACAGACCTCCAGGTAAGACACTTCTATCGCAATGCACAAAGGTGTTTTAAGAAACCGCCCAGCCTAACAACTCCTGGGACTGGATTTTAAACAAGCTGCAGGATAAGTTCCAGTTTTGATAATTCAATTGAGATATTTATATGTAACAGCTTTTAGTTTGTGAGAATTTAAGCGATTAGGAAGGCAAAGTTACAAGAAAATTGAGGTAGAAAAATTTTTTAAAGAAAACTGAAAGAAAGGAATAAAAGAGGGAAAGGGGAATTCATAGAGGAGGAGAAGGCAAGAAAATGTGGGAAAACTGGAAAAAAAAAATAAGTGCAGCTTAAGATTAGAGAGGTTGGTAGGGAGTTGATGATACTGGTTCAGGTGTGGAATGGTCAGAGGGAAGACTCATGTGCTGGGCCAAAGCAGTTTACCTTGAAAATGAGGCTTTCATCTAACCTGTCACTGGTTTGCTTCATTGGCAAAACAATTCTTTTTGAACATCTATTGAATACAGAGCATGGGCTATTGGAAAGAATATAGGATTGGGAATTGGAAAGCTTGAATTCTAAATTAGGCATTTTCCTAGCCAAGTAACTTTGGGCAAATTACCTAATCTCTCTCCATTTCCTTTCCCTTTTCTGCAATATGGGTTTGAAACCTCGCTTTACTAACTCAGTGAGTGTGTGTTGTATAATGTGTTAGAAACTATAAAGTAATATATAGCTGCAAAGTATTAACCTTCAGTTAAAAATTGCTTTGTCTTGAAGGGTATCTATGGGTCCTTTCATTAGTGTATGAGATTTGGCTTAAGTCAGGTAGCTTTTTCTAAGTATTTATGGGCTGTGAACAGATGAATAAATACGAAAATCCAAGCAATCTAGTTGGAGCAAGAGCCTCCTGTGAGGCAGTGAAAGTTAAATGAATTATCCTACTGTTTCTAAATCAATGATGTTTATCATCCAAGAAAGATTGATCTTTTGGCTAGAAGGCTGCATGTTTCTGAGGCTTGGGTTAGTATGGGTTAAAGATAACTGAGGATACAATGATAAATGTATATACCTATGTATGCACCAACACATACTTTTAGGTATATAATTATAGATATTCTAGTGGCCTGGTGTCTCACAGCCCAGGCTGCACCCTCTCCAATATGGGACCCCAACCAGGGCATGTCGACAAATCGGGTCTAAACCAGCAGTCGGACATCCCTCTCACAATCTGGGACCGCTGGCTCCTAACCACTTAACCTGCCTGCCTGCCTGGTTGCCCCTAACCACTTTGCCTACCAGCCTGCTCACGCCCAACTGCCCTCCTGTCGGCCTTCTTGCCCCCAACGGCCCCCCTTGCTGGCCTGCTCGCCCCCAACTGCCCTCCCACCAGCCTGCTCACCCCTAACTGCCCCCCCGCCAGCCTTATTGCACCCAACTGCCTCCCACTGCTGGCCTGCTCGCCCCCCAACTGCCCATCCCTGCTGGCCTGATTGTCCCCAACTTTTCCCCCTCCCTCCCCGCTCCAATTGGTCCCCCCTGCCAGCCTGATCACTCCCAACTACCCTCCCCTCCTGGCCCGATTGCCCCTAACCACCTCTGCCTCGGCCCCACCACCATGGCTTTGTCCGGAAGGTCTCCTTGAAGGTCTCCTGTTCTAATTAGCATATTACCCTTTTATTGGTATAATCTTAAAATCATCTCAATTCAGTTTTGCATTTAAGTGGAGATGTTATTAATTAAAACTAGTTTCAGATTTTTAGGAATTTTTGTTTGGAGGCTGACATGTTCTACAGAAGAGAGGTTACACCCACTGACTGAAGTATTTTATAGATCACTCCTACAGTGACAGCACGGAGATGGTGAAGATCATTGTGCATACTGTGCAGAGTCAGGACCGGGTTCTGAAGGAGCTGTTTGGTCATCTGAGGTAGATAAATAATTTTATTTCCTATTCAGAAGCCAGGGTATTTTTATCAGATTTCTTTCAAAGTATAATACTCCTTTTGGTAAATACATTAGATTCAGGAAGAATTCTATCAATAGCAGTATCTTGGGTATCTTGACCACCGCTGTGTACATTTAGGTGTCCTGTCTTTGTGCATTGCTTTGGAGATCAGCCATTAAATATGCCTCTGATTGTGGTTTATTTACTCACCTGGGTTTGGGAGTATGGTGTACAGTCTTGGGGGATACGTAAGGGTCTGATTCTGATTTCATCTCTCTAGCAAGTTGTTGGGCTGTAAGCAGAAGATTATCGATCTACTGCCCGAGGTGGAAATGGCCCTCAGTAACATCAAAGAAGCTGACAATACTGTCATGTTTATGCAGGGGAAGAGGCAGAAAGAAATATGGCATCTCCTTAAAATTGCCTGTGTAAGTAATTTTTAGTGAGTTATTTAATGGGCATTGATATGCTCTTATTCCCTGCAAAAGAAATTTTTGTCAGCATGACCTAGGTCCTCTTGAATGGGTATATTGTGTTTGGTTGATGCTTATGTTCTTTGCTTGATGTCTGACAGCAGTTCAGATGAATGACTTCATGATCACCTTTCATTATCTTTCCAGTCTCCTGTGTTTTTTTGTTTTTGTTTTTTTTAAATATATATTTTATTAATTTTTTTTTTTAATACAGAGAGGAAGGGAGAGGGATAGAGAGTTAGAAACATTTATGAGAGAGAAACATCCATCAGCTGTCTCCTGCACACTCCCCACTGACGATGTGCCCCAAACCAAGGTACATGCCCTTGACTGGAATCGAACCTGGGACCCTTGAGTCTGCAGGCCGACGCTCTACCCACTGAGCCAAACCTGTCAGGGCCAGTCTCCTGTTTTTATACTCCTTCAAGCCCTAGACCACTGTGATATCCCAACCTGATTTGGGGATAGACATGTCTGACTAGTTAATTAAAAAACAAAAACTTTTGTTCAAATGGGTTTATTATTCTTCCAACTAAAATGGAATTAGATGAGTAGATACATTTGGTTTTAGTCAATGAAGAATGGGCCTGGGGACAGGATAGTGGCATGAAATACCCACTACTGGAAACAGTTTTGTGCAGAAATATTCTGGGTGTACATGTAAGTTGTGATAGAAATGTAAGTCTTAGGAATATGGTAGGAAATTGTTTAAATTAGCTGAGATGCTTGCCTATAATCTTTTTTTTTTTCCTTCAGACACAGAGTTCAGCTCGGTCCCTTGTAGGGTCCAGTCTAGATGGTACAGTAACTACCCCTCAGGCATCAGCATGGCTGCCCCCGACTTCAGCAGAACGTGGACATCCTCTGTCATGTGTGGTAACTCCTCAAAATGGGTGGGTTCACTTTGAAACAATTGATAGTTGTTTTTATAAGCAGTGATAGGATTGAGGCAGTAGAGCATAGTGGTTAAGGCAATAACCTTGTGCAATTAATTTGATTCTTTTAATGTTCACATTTCCTCACCTGCAAAATGGGAATTGCAGTGAAAAGTCAATTAGACAACAAATGTAAAGTACTGGGAAGTAAATATGTATTCAGCAAATGTTACTTATTATTTCAATTTATGTTCTAAGTTCTCTCTCTGTTTTGGCTTATCAGTTCTTTTACCCAAACGTTATTCTTCCCACAATTATTTATCTCTGAGAAATTTTACTGTCCTTTTGCATTTGTCATTTTGGGGTCTTGGTCACCCTTCTGATAAATTTTGAGTTTAATCTATTTTATAACTTAGTGTTTCTAACAAACTTTTTTTAATGCCTTAAATCAGTTTTGCAAACAAGAACTGAAGTTTGAAGCCCTATATTTTCTTTAATTTCTACTCTTCTGCTAAAAGCTGAATGACTATCCATTTCTGTTATTTTTCTCAGCATAAGATGTGCCGTATCCAGAGCCAGTGGCTCTTTGCTAGCTTGTGTATTGTCGCTTTTCTCGCAACTCATGGAGACCTCTACAGCACCAGCATTTCCTGGAAGCTCTGCCCATAATTAGTTTTGCAGAAGTGCAGCCATGTTACATCACTACTCAGGAGGTCATGCAGTTTGCATATTCTGTACTCTACTTATATGAGAGAAAAGCACATAGAGGAAGGCAAGCTGATAACAGGTATTTTATTTTTTTAAAGAAAGCAAGTTCCAGGTTATATCTTGAGGTCATTGTAGATTTGACCCGGTATATAATACATCCACAGCTATAACACAGGCTATAATCAATTATATAGACTTTAGGAAATAATCCCAGTAATCAGAGATAAATCAAGTAAATTTTAATACATTACAAACCTTTTTGCTTTCATTAAAGGCATGTAATTTTGTTAGAGGATGCTAATGGTTGCAGATGTCACCTTTATACAGTGAATTTCAGATTTGAGGTTGTAGTTATTTGCTAAACAAAATTCCTGTATCCGACAGAAATTTTAAATATACTTTTCAGTAGGAATACATTATAAAGAAAAACTGATTTCAGTTATTATGTGGTATTTAACCATATTGGATTGGGAACTATTGGCCTCAATTTTTCCATCTGTTGAAAAGGAGCTGAATTAGAATTTTGTTCTAAGCTAACAATGGCTATCATCCATAGCCTCAAACTGATTCTAAGAGGGTAGGAACTCTGAGGGGTGGTAAAAGGCGAGAATAGGGGCCATATGGGAGAGGAAAGCATGGCAGGTGGAAGGTGGAAACCAGAATCAGGATTTCCTTCACATGTAAACTTCCAGGAATCTTCTCGGTTCTGGTCAGCTCCCATCACACTGTTTTCTTCCGCTCTCCTCAGGAATCAGCTTGCTTGTTTCATTTTTTTCATTGCTGTCATCTGTAGTTTCCAACCATCTTTTCACCTTCCCTGATCTTTGCAGAACAGATTATACTTTTGTATCTTCTCCCTGCATTTGTGTCTCTGAAAAGTCAGCATCATGGTGCTGTTCTTCCTAATTGTAAATGAAAGGGAAATATTCCAGAAACAAAAAGATTTTCACCTGTCTGTGCCACAAAGACCTACCCCACACCCCCATCCAGTTAGCATTTCTGGGGTGGGGTGTGTGTGTGGGGGGGGGCGTATATAAGTATCACTTTTATTGCAGAGGAAAATCAGATTGGAATTATAGTGGACTTATTGTTAAAGCTGGGCAGAGGCAACAGTTGGAGTAATAGGCAGGACTGTGTCTCTGGGTAGGAAGGATGAGGAAACTGAAGCCTACAGGAATCAGCTGCATTGGGGTACAGGGCTGCAGGAAGGGCATTGATCATCCTGACCCTGAAGACCAAAAAGTAGAGGAAATTCATATGTTCTTTTGCTGAATTTGAAAAGCCTTTTTTTTTTTTCTTTTTTCTTTTCACAGGGAGACTTTGGCACAAATCATAGAAGAAAATGTGAACTGTCTTGGCCATTTAAGCACTATTATTCATGAAGTGAATGAGGAGCAGAGCAGTAGAATGATGGTAAGTTTTATATGGACCTGGATGTGTGTTTTAGGTATTTTGCAAAGGGTTTAACTTTCCATGCTAGCTTAACTGGCATTTGGGATGCATATGAGGAACAGAATTCAGAGGGAAGAGAAAGAGCATTTGAGGAATATCCTTGACCTCAAATCCCCATCTTCTCTTATTCGTGCATATACTAGGATTATGTCATTAATAATCTTCAACAGTAGCATTTTTGGTCAAATTAAATGATTGGTGAGCTTTCTTTGCAATATGATCACTGAAATTAAATGGTTTGTACCTTTCTGCTTCAACAATCAATTTTCTCCAATAAGATGGGGCAGGATTTATGATTCAAATATAGTAACTTTTGCATACAAATGAATACTATAATTATAGTTGAAATTATTATAATTATTTATATTAATAAGATTTAGTTATTGTCAATTACTGATTTAAAACTTGGAAATACTACAATAAAATGTTTACATTTAGTATCAAGGTCAACTCTTTATATTTCCTCTTTCATTAATTATTTGCTTCAAATATTTATGAAAACACTGAACTACCTTTTAAATTAGCAGAAAATAAGGTAAACTAAATTCTAATTGCAACTTATTTATGCTTTTAATTTTTAATCTTTTGATTATAAAATGTATGAACATACTTAGAAAACTTGCAAAAATGAACACCCAAAACCTACCACTTCTAGTCAACATCTAATTGTCATTTTTCATGCCTGGTTTTAGAATCTTGATTGGAGTTGGATAACAGAATGACTTACCACTTATTTGCTGTGCCCAAACCAATGGAAGTTGTTGCTGCACATGGTCGAAATTTGTTTTCTCCCATGAAACCATTCTTCAAACACCATTCAATGGAAGAAATGGCTGTGATCAAAAACTACATATGGTTTTACAAAGGCTATATTTTGGTTTTGGGTAATTTTAACCCCTGAACAGATATAATTTTATGTTGGTGAACTTGTTTAAAAACTACAACTAGTTAGGTGCATCATTGCAGTCTATTTGTTTTTAAACTTTGTAAAACATTACTTATTTAACTGACTAAAAATACCCTTTAACTTTTGGACATAAGGCTAAAAATAGTATGTACAGAAAAGAAAAACCTCAATTAATATGTTCCAAGTACACACTGTCTGCATATATTTCTGTAGCAAAGATTGCTTACAAGTAAAATTGTACTTCTTGAAGAAAAAACCCTACCTCCTTGTGTTGCACTCAACAGTGCTCTTTCTGGCATCGTAAGGAGCTGGGTCAATCCCATTTTTCAATTTTATTACACATTGGACAGTGCATCTGTGCCTTTAATATCAATGGACTGTCCTAAGTGTGCTATGTGTATATGTATTTAAGATGTACATTTAGTAATATCAAAGAAGAAATGTTAATTTATAATGTGTTTGAAAATGTGTTTTTTTCATTTGTAAAAATGAGTCATTTGTTTTAGGAATCTTACATGTCTTGTCATACCAATATAAAGGTCTGCACTCCCTTATCTGTAAATCTAAAATCCAAAAAGCTCTGAAAACAAGGTTTTTCATAAGCTTGGTGACAAAACTCATTTGCTTTCAAATCTAACTTGAACTGACAATTGAATCAACTTATCCCATCTAGTGTGAATCTTCACTTATTTTGCTGTAAAATTATTAACATGTTTGATTATTTGGTGGGGAGGCTGCTGCCATAGACCCTGCTGGGTGTTTATGTAATATGGTATATGCATTGAATTTCCTTTCTAAAATCTGAAAATGTCATAATTCTGAAACATCTGGCTGTAACGATTTCAGATAAAGAATTGTGGATCTATTATCTGTTAGATAATTTAGAAGATACTTGTTTTTTAAAAAATGTGAAATGCTTTTGTATTATAGTTTTTCACTTTGTGTATTAAATGATTTTTAAATTACTTTTTGATTCTCTTTTCATTAAAATCAGATGAATATAGTTGACCCTTGAACGAAGTGGGGGTTAGGGGAATCAATACCCACACTGTAAAAAATTTGAGTATCATTTTAGCTTCTATAATTGGCCCTTCACATCTGTGAATTCACCAACAAGTTGGGAATGCAAAAATACTGTTTCGAGTCATGGCTGGTTGAATCTGCAGACATAACTGTGTACAGGACTTTTGGGCAAGGTGGTGGCATAGGTAAAAATACTTGCCTCCTCCCACAACCACATCAAAATTTCAACTAAATTAGCTGAAACCGGTTTGGCTTAGTGGATAGAGCATCAGTCTGCGGACTGAAAGGTCCCGGGTTCAATTCCGGTCAAGGGCATGTACCTTGGTTGCGGGCACATCCCCAGTAGGGGGTGTGCAAGAGGCAACTGGTCGATGTTTCTCTCTCATTGACGTTTCTAGCTCTCTATCTCTCTCCTTTCCTCTCTGTAAAAAATCAATAAAACATATATTTTTTAAAAATTTTTTTCAACTAAATTGTAGAACCACCATCGTTCAGAACCACCTGAAACATGGTTGAATGAAGTCCTGTAACTAGGGAATGAAAGAAGCCACATCGAGACCAGTAGGAGGAGCAGAGATGCAGAATGGGCTGGTCACACACACACACTTGTAATGGATAAAAATTGGGAAGGATATCTCACCTGCAGAGGTGCCCCTGAGGAGCGAGAATTCCCAGCCCCATATCAGGGGCCATTTGGATATTTATAACATCATTCACAGGCCACACAAAATTGTCAACTTAATAAAAATTAGCCTGCTATATTTGGTCAAACACTTAACTCACCCCTAATGCCTTGGCAGGGCCAGAACAAATTATTTTGTGGCCTTATATGGTCTGCCGGCCAGACAGTCCCCAGGACCTTGTTTGATCTGGAACAAACAAGGTCCCAGGGAAATGAATGATACAGGTAAAGAAGAGGATAGAGTAATCTGGGCGGGCTGGCTTTAATGACTTGCCCCTTCCCATTTCCAGTTATCACCATTATAACTGGACCTGCAGTTTCTAACCACTTTGCTTCCTTGCCTCTACTCTCTCTCCACTGTAAACCATTTTGCAGACTCACTGGCCCTAAAGCACTGCCCAAGAGGTTACAGAGTCTTCCTACCCTAGTCCACTTGTACAGTTATGGTCCCACTGCTAGCCTTTGAAGGCTTACAGTAACCATTACTGGCCAACCTACTCTAATATGCTGCCCTTATTTCCCTGTTTGTTCATCTCATTCCTTTCTCTGCTCTTTCACCTTGTCCTTTTTGTGTCTGGTAATATATGCTTTTAATGCATATTTAAAAAAAAAACAGAAGAATATGCAGTAAAAAGACTGTCTCTATTTTCTAGCCTTCCAGTTCCCTCTCCGTACAGAAAAAGTGCTTTGAGCCTTTCAAAATCTGGGACTAGCCCTCCATCCCACTCCTTCCCATCATAATGGCTTCACAGGAGCTCAAATGCTCCCTGTTCCTTTTCATTTTTCTAGAGGACCCATTCCTATTGCTTGGATGGCCATCAAGTCCTCCCCAGATCAGCTTCAGGCACATCAATAGGTGCTCAGAAAAATGACTTGGTGAATGACTATGCAATGAAATTGATTATCTTCCTCTTCAGAATTTACGCTTCCAACAAGTCTGGTTGCCCCTGAATTCATTGCAGGACCGGTACATAAAGCGTGTGCTTGCCACTTAGGATTTGGTAAAAAAAAAAAAAAAAAAAAAAAAAAAAAAACACAAAAAGACAAAAGGAACACTTGAGTGAGTTTTTGCACAAGAACTGACCAGTTCCTTGTCCCAGAGTCCTTCTTCTAATTGGACAACCCTGCCTACCCTACCGACTTGTTTTCCTGAACTGGAAACCAGCAGCGCCCAGAAAAAGAGTCCGAGCGGTTTTATAGGAAATTGCGCTGCAGGCGGCCGGAGAATTTTGTCCCCTCTGCTCCCCCGTCTCTTCAGTCGCGGGGCGAGCGCTGCGTCGGCTTGCGTGCCCGCGCAGCCCGCGCAGCCGCAGAGCCCAGGGGTGGGCGGGGCCGGCGGTTGGCGGCGGTTGGCGCGAGGAAGCCGCGGCACGTGCGGGGCGGGGGCGATGCGTCACTGACCGGTGAGGCGCGGCGGCGGAGGGGTGGGCCTGCCCTCGGACTCTGCGGGGGGGACCCCCTCCTGAGCACCTTGTGCCGCGGGCGCGGCCATTGGGAGACGGGGTGTCACGACGCTCCCTGAGCAGGGGCGGCCCGCGGGCCGTTTCGCGCGGGGTGGGGTGGGTGAGCGGGTTCTGCCAGGAGGAATGAATGAGGGGAAAGGGGGGCACCAGACTTCCCGGCGCGGCGTGCGGCAGGGAGCCGGTTGTGCGGACGGGATAGGCTTGTCTCTCACGGGGCTGGGGGGCTCCTTCCTTATTCAGGAGCAACAGGATGAATATGACTCAAGTCCGGGCTCTGGTGGCTGCAGTGGTGGGTGTGGTGGTCGCCGTGCTCTATGCCTCCATCCACAAGATCGAGGAAGGACACCTGGCGGTGTACTACAGGTGAGCGGCGTGCGCGGTGCGCTCCGGGGGAAGCGGGCTCCCGCCGGAGCGGCTCCCTCTGCGGCGTCTGGAAAGCCCTCTCCAGCCCTCGGCAGTGACTTTCGTCCTGGCTCTTGGGGGCAGAGGCTCTTGGGCTTTTGCAGAGCACCCTGCAGGTGTTGGGCAATGTTAGTGCAGAGGTCGAGTCCCCATGTATTTCTTGTAGCTCAATTTTTGTAGGAAAAAAAGTGAACGAAGAAAGGCAGTGGCCACGCCATCTGTAACTGAAGAGATGGGTAAATTGTTGTATTCCATACACCAGTGTTTCCCAAACTTTTGACATATGTGTACCCCTTCTATAATTTTCGTAACGCTGAGTACCCCTCGTACTCATGAGAACGTAGAATTAGACGCAGCTAAGCACGGTGCAGTGCATATCTCCACCACACTCCGGTGCAAGGCGTACCCCCCACCAAACTCTTCCCGTACCCCTGGGGGTACCCGTACCACACTTTGGGAAACACTGCCATACACCTGTACAGACTTTGGGCTTGAACTTTACATGCTGTTTAGAAAGGATGGCCCTATTAGTGATGGTCCTTTACATCCTCTCTTCTCCCCCCCTTAAAATCACCTAGTGTCTGGTTTCGGCTTATAAATGACAGTTGTTATATCCCTGGACCTCGAGACACAGAAGCTCAGCATTGATGGACCACCCTCCTCCCACCTTATTACCCTTTCTTTCAGGTTAAGGAAAGGAATGGTGTGGGATGTGTTGCTCTCTAGTTGGGCTCCAGTAGCTTTTCCTTCAACGTGGTACCACCAGTTTTTGTGTGTGTTTTTTTAACCTAGACACAGAGGATAATCTGGAGAAATTGCAATAATGATTTGAAAGGGCTTGAACTTCAACTTTTTTACTTGTTTCCATCACCCCCCCAAAAGTGATATTTCTACTTTTAAATCCATCCTGAATCTTAGAAACAGTCTTACCTGTGAAACACGAGTTTCAAATGCAATTTCAGTGATAAATCTTAGCAGATGAATAACAGGTTAGTTCATAATTCCATCTAGTTCAGCATTGTCTTCCTGGTAGTGAAATCTTGGAAAGAGCTTTTCAAGGTGTGGGTCTCAAAGAATTAGGGATATACCTCAAACAGTTCATATTTTTTTAGTTGTTTGTTATTAATCCTTTGTATATCTATATTTTCAAATAGGAAGCTAAGTTCTATGAAGTTATTCTTCACTGTGTACAAAAGGTCTTCTTTTTAATATTTATCCCTCAAGTGCCTTTTTTTAAAAAAAAATAATTTCCAAGATATGCTGTCATAGTTCACACATTCCAAAATTTGGTGAACAAGTCCAGAGTTATATTCTCTCTACTTTTAATCTTATTCCCTCACTCTTTATCTTGCCATGCTACTTTTTTCTGTGTTTTTAAAAATAAACACCCAGTATTTTCATTGCCTTATTATATAGGTAGATTAAAAGAATCTTGAACCTCTGAAATTTTCTCCTTGAAAGTTTGTATTCTTTTTTAACCTGGTGATTAAATGTATTATGTTTTGAACTGGTTAGTGAATGTGTTATGCACAATCAAAATATAGCAACTGAGAGCCATTAGAATTCTTTTTACAAGTATTTTTCAGACAGTTAAAAACCATCGAAAATCCTTTGTACCTATGAGCAGTGCTGGAAACCCAGAGGTATAGTTGGTTCATCTTATGAAACAAGGTGTAACATCAGCAGTTTAATGTGATTTTTTTTTCCACCTTAGCTGTGGCAGATATTTTAGGGACTAGCAGTTGTTCATTATGTATAATTCATATTAGTGAGGCTTTAATAGGTCAATAGCATGAGTAAGAGTGAATACCTATTACAGCATTTTAGATTTGGAAAGAGAATTTCTCTCTTTATAATTTTGTCAATTTGAAACATCTTTGCAGGGGAGGAGCTTTACTAACTACCCCCAGTGGACCGGGCTACCACATTATGTTGCCTTTCATTACTACGTTCAGATCTGTACAGGTAAGTGGTTTCTAAGGAAGCCCCTACACTGGATGAACAGGTGTGACAGGAACAGATGTGGATGGAGATAGATTTCCTTATTGCTTAATCAGATGGTGCTATTTACTTAAGTGCAGGAGTTAAAGTACAGAGTACAGTTGTCACAGTACAGGTGTCACAGTACAGTTTGTGCTTTTGAACCACCTCACTCTGTTGAAGTATGTTAGAAGTAAGAGCTATGCAACTTGGAAGAACTGATTTCTCACATCTATATAGGGGTATGCAGCAGGTTTTCTGTTGCTGCTGTCAAAATAAAAGCAGGTCTTCCACGCACAACTAGAAAAACAAACCAGTGATTACTGGTTTAGAACAGTGTTTGGTTTCCATAGAGGCAAGCTCCTAGACTACTGTTAACACAGAGGATCTGAATTTTTATACACAGCTTTTCTGCCTCACATTTTTTGCCTGGGGACATTAAGCACAATTTTATGTGGAACCTTAGGGAATGTTTTATTTTAATAGTATTTCAGAATATTTGAAGTAGCATCTTATCATTGAGAACAGTGTCTTGATTGTGGGAAATAGTAAAATATCTTTTGAAATCTATATATAAAAAGCCTAAACGACCGAATGGACCAAACGACCAAACCATTGGTCAGCCGGTCACTATGATGCACACTGACCAGGGGACAGATGCTCAATGCATAGAATTGGTCTCCCTCCTGTCTGGATCAGGCCTACAAGGCTTGGGTCGAAACCGGCTCTCCGACATCCCTCTAGGGGTCCTGGATTGCAAGAGGGCGCAGGCCAGGCTGAGGGACCCCACTGGTGCACGAAACTGCACCCGGCCGTTAGTAAGATCATAAAATAGGATTAGATTGTGACTGTTTTATCAGTATGATTATAAATCTATGGATTGTCTACTATCTGCTAATTTTTTAAGACTGAGGAAAATGTAATATAGTTAATCATGGAATTTAAATCTAGTCTTCTTGATAAGTGAGAGTTTCATTATAAATACTTAAATCCTCCAGGTTTCCTTCCAAGTTGTTTTTCAATGGCATAGTGCAAGAATTTGTATCTGTTGAAGTGAAATGTGTTCTTCCTTTACCTGGACTGATTTCCATATTTTCTCTATTTTATTCACACTTGCCTTGGTTCATGCCATCACCTATTCTCTCCTCATCTTTCCCTTCATTTCTTCTCTCCTGTCTAAATCTTGCCAGACTTAAGGCTTATCTCAAATCCCTCTTTTAATCTATAGCTCTGAATGTCTGTACTATAAATTTTGGTCCTTGATCTTATTTCTTTTAATACTACTGTCTTGTTTGTTCTCTAAGTTTTTGTGTGTATTTTCCTTCCAGAAAATCTCCAAGCTTCTTGAAGGCAGGGATTGTAACCCATTTATATTTCTGACCTTTCTACTTGTGAAAATTGTTAAATTGAGCAGGTAGGTGTAGTGAACACATGGGGTCAGAAACCTGGAGACTTCAGTTCTGGCTCTAAAACCAATTAATTATATGACTTTGCAAAAATCACTTCACTGCTGTAGAGTTCAGTTATTCCTCTGTGAAAGAAGGAGTTTTAATTACATGACCTCACCAATAGCCCAAATGGTTTGTAATAATGTTATCAATGGCAGCATCACACTCTTAGAGATTAGGGGATTTTGTTAGATCTGTTCAAAGCCAGGCAAATCTATCTCTGCCTTCTTGGAGCTTAGTATGTTGAGTTATACTGATGCAGAGATATATAGAAGAGATACAGATAATAAACATTAAATAGGTTTTAGAGTTTAGTTGCACATATAACAAATACAATATATAGTGTGTATACATGTATATTTACATATTGCAATAAACCATCATACTTAATGGAAATGAAATTAGTAAAGAGATTTCCATGTCAACAATATACTTTGAATTTACAAAAAAATTAAATGGTGGAGCCAGTGTGACTTAATAGGAATGTTCTTTTTTAATATGTGAAGCAGTAACATTCTAGGAAAAAATTATATTAATAAAAACCCTTTTTAGCCGAAACCGGTTTGGCTCAGTGGATAGAGCGTCGGCCTGCAGACTGAAAGGTCCCGGGTTCGATTCCAGTCAAGGGCATGTACCTTGGTTGCGGGCACATCCCTAGTAGGGGGTGTGCAAGAGGCAGCTGATCGATGATTCTCTCTCATCGGTGTTTCTAACTATCTCTCTCCTATCTGTAAAAAATCAATAAAATATGTATTTTTTTTTAAATTGTTCTTATTCAAATGATACATAAAAGATTTACTTTTATGAAATTTTGGAACATATTAGAAGATATAAGCTTCTTTGTTGGTGTAGAATATGACTAATGTTTTGAAGGAAACACAATAAATTGAGCTCATTTCTTCAACTTTTCTCTATCTATCTAGAACCTGTCACTATGTTTACCATCACCCTATTTCTCAACCCCTGAATTAAACTCAATTCTCTTTTTTCCTGGAATTTTATATGCAACCAGTTTTTTAATCCTTTCTCTATTATGATTCTTGGACTGACAGCTTTTAATTTCCATGCCCTTTACTAAATCAGCTTAAATAAATTAATACTTTAGCTTCCCAGCTGGTTTTCTTGCCTCTAAATAAGATGCATACTGAGAATGCACCACATATGAGCCAAGGAATTAAAGAAAACCATATTTTTGAAAGTTTTTTTTGTGGTTGTATATAAGATAGATTAGGAGGGCCCAAGCCCCTCCCTCCCTCCTTTGAACATGCAGGGCCCTCTACCTAGTACCACCATGTTCTCTTCTCAGAAACTCAACTTTCATCTATATCCTCCCTTCTGCTGCAGGCAAGCCAAGCCTCTTCCTGTCACTTGTACTAGTAGTATGTACTGTTCGTTCTCAACTTTATATATTTGAATAGATATTTATTGAACCTAAAATGTTCCTCTGTCTCATCTGTTCTTATTTCTCCCTCTGTAGACCTGGCTTATAAATACTTCACTTCAGAGAGCTTTTCAACCTATCATTTTACTCTCTGCCATTTAATACCTAACATTCCAGTTTATACGCTGTTATTTTATACCTGTTATAGATTGCTTTGTAAGGATTTTATCTCCTGTGTTGGATAATGAGCTCTTTGAAAACAGGGACTATACTTTCTCCTTTGTATTCCATAAAGTAATATGTTGCTGAGGGCTTAGTAACGAACAGTGTGTCTAGAATATACTCATTAGGTATCCACCTAGTGGAGGCCTTAGAATACAAGAGAGAATCACTATGGGTCCAAACAAAGGGGCAAAGTAATAATGTACCAGATTCTTGGAAAGAAGTAGCGCTGGTGGTGGCACTTCTGCTAAAAAGGAAATTGAACAGACCATTTGAGAAATTACTAGGGCCTAACCTAAATGTTGACCATAGCTTCAGAGAAAAAGATTGCTTTTCAGTTCAAGGGTACCTTTGAGTTGTATGCGTATAATAGTTATCTTTTTACCTTCGTCATAAGCAGTGGTATTAACAGTGGAATCAAAGTTCAGAGCACAAGTCCTAGTAGTAGTATCCTGTGAGTAAGCCAGGTAGTTTGTAATCCCTGGCCAGCTATAGGCAAATAAGGGACTCTGAGAGGTTGAACATTGAAACTTTCCAAGTGCATCCTGATTCAAACATTAACTGTAAAATATTTTGTCTCAAAACTTTCATATCTGCTGGGATATTAATACAAAAAGAAATTGCTTTGATAGTTAATCTTTGATGACTAAAATTGTAATGGAGCTCTCCTATATTTACCTCTCAGTACTTCTCCAGAGTTTTACCCTCTGGGACTGGTAGTTCTTTGACAATATGTGTCCTGAGTATTGAGATGTTTTTTCCTCCCCAGACAACACTGCAAACTGATGAAGTTAAAAATGTGCCTTGTGGAACAAGGTAAGCTTTCCCTCACAAACTGCCCTTTAGTTCAGATAGTTTCTGTTCATAAGCTCTAATTAGTTAAACATCTTTCAAATGGCATGAAAGTAACCCCAGGAGTTTTCTCTTCTGGGCATTATATGAGGAAAGCCCTGTCTCCAAACAGGAGCTTTTTATCTTAAGAGCCATTAGGGTGTTATTGAAAAGAACCAGCAGACCTAACTTCATACGTATATCAGGACTGCCACATCTGCTTTATTGAGTTTTGTGGCTATTTTTTTTTTTAACTAGACTTTATTCTTTAGTGCACTTTTAGGTTCATAGCTAAATTGAGCAGAAAGAACAAAGTTTCCATATAATCATTGCTGCCACACATGCCTTTATTGACTTTGCTAAGCCCAGTTCCCTCATTTGTAAAAATACTATCTAATAAAAATTAGAGTAATATGCAAATTAACCACCACTCTGCTACACCCACAAGCAATGCCCACCAGCCAATCAGGAGCGAGTAAGCAAATTAACCCAACCAAGATGACTGTGGCCACGGAGTGAGCAGAAGGCTTGGGTTTCTCCAGCAATGGAGGAAGCTAAGCTTTCCGCACACCCTGGCGGACCCAGGTCTCTACTCAAGGCTACAAAGTTTCAATTATAGAAGATAGATAAATCCCAACAAAAATGGCAGCAGCCACAGAGCTGGAGAGAGCAGGAGGCTTGGGTTTCCCCTGGTGATGGAGGAATCCAAGTTTCCGCAGCCCTGGCCTGCCTTGGCCTCTGCTACAAACTTTCAATTATAGAAGATAAATAAATCCCAGATACCAGGGCCTCTGCTTGGTCACTAGGGGGCGTGGCCAGCCTGCAAACCACCACAGGCCCCTCACCCAGGCCTTCCCACACCCCATGGGAATCCCCACCCTGATCCAGGACATCCTTCAGGCAAACCAGCTGGCCCTCACCCATGCAGCAGGCCTCTAGCCTATCTAATAGAAGATAATATGCAAGTTGACCATCACTCCAACACACAAGATGGCTGTCCTCATGTGGGCACAAGATGGCCAGCAGGGGAGGGCAGTTGGGAGGGAGCAGGCCTTCAAGGGAGGGCAGTTGTGGGCAATCAGGACAGGAGGGGAGGGCAGTTGGGAGGGACCAGACCTGCAAGGGAGGACAGTTGGGGGCAATCAGGCCTACAGGGAGAGCAGTTAGGGGTGACCAGGCTGGTAGAGGAAGGAAGGTGGGGTGACCAGGCCTGCAGGGAAGGATAGTTGGGGGGGACCCAGGCCTGTAAGAGAGAGCAGTTGGGGGGGGACCAGGCCTGCAGGAGAGGGCAGTTAGGGGTGACCAGGCCTGCAGGGGAGGGCAGTTAGGGGCAAAAAGGCTGGCAGGAGAGCAGTTAGGCATTAATCAGGCTGGCAGGGAGTGGTTAGGGGGTGATCAGGCTGGCAGGCAGAAGCAGTTAGGAGCAATCAGGAAGGCAGGCAGGTGAGCAGTTGGGAGCCAGCAGTCCTGGATTGTGAGAGGGATATCACACATCCCTGTGGGGTCCCAGATTGGAGAGGGTGCAGGCTGGGCTGAGGACTTTTGTGCACCCGGCCTCTAGTCAGGTAATAAGACCTATCTTGCAGTTATACTAACTAAGGGATAGAATTAGTGTATATGAAGTGCCCAACCCAGCACTTGATCCAGAGTAAGTACTCAATAACAGTTTAAAATGAAATCATCTCACCTGTCATATGTAGTATTAAAAGCCATCTAGAGTTTCTGATTCAATAGGTCTGGATTGAAGCCTGAGAATTTGATTTCTAGCAGAAGTTCTCAGGTGATGGTAATGCTATTTGTGGTTTTAGGACCTTATTATGAAAAAAGCTAGTTTTAAGGAAAGAAAGGCAAGCAAGGCATATATTATTTCTAGAATATAATCAGTACATTGAATTGTATCAAAAGTAATATAAAATTGAAGGTATTTTTTAAATGATTAAAATATTTATTACAAGCCTATATAAAAGAGGCTTTGACATCAGTGGAAGGACACATGCTTTTTAAAAGGGAGCAAATTTGATAAATTCGCTCTAGGTCTGTCTGTCACTTTTTTTTATGGATTCCCTTTAGAGATGACTCAAAATTGGCAGCTAGTGAGATTTTTGGTAAATTTCATGTTAATCTTTTGTTTTCCTATTTTTTCAGGTGTTGTTTTTTTTTTTTTTTTTTTTTTTTTAGT
The DNA here is from genome assembly GCF_014108245.1 of Pipistrellus kuhlii. Taxonomy (NCBI): domain Eukaryota; kingdom Metazoa; phylum Chordata; class Mammalia; order Chiroptera; family Vespertilionidae; genus Pipistrellus; species Pipistrellus kuhlii. The sequence continues at coordinate 31,393,149 of NW_023425460.1, read as the reverse complement.
GAGCATGTACTACTCTTTTCTTATCAGCGAGGGGTCAGGGAAATGTTATTGTAAGTTGGTAGGAAGGCTTAGTTGTTTCGTTTAAAAAATCTCATGTACCTCAAGTTGAAATTCACATGTCCCTCATGGTAGCCCAGGAAGCATTTGAACCACTAATTAACAAGACCTGTCTTTGTAGTGTGCCAGGTTTACTTGAGGAGCAAATTTTCTTATACAAAAATAAATATGGATAAAACATAAAAACTCTGATTAATTATTAAGATAAAGCAGGAAACCAAAAGGATTTTAAAGTGTGGCTGGCCTTCATATCTCCTGAGGAACCATTTTACTTGGTTTCTTTTTTTCTTTTTTTAATATATTTTATTGATTTTTTTGCAGAGAGGAAAGGAGAGGGATAGAGAGAAATATCAATCTACACACCCACTACTGGGGATGTGCCCGCAGCCAATGTACATGCCCTTGACCGGAATCGAACTTGAGACCATTAAGTCAGCAGGCCAATGCTCTATCCACTGAGCCAAACTGGTTAGGGCTTTACTTGGTTTCTTGATGGAAGACTTTGAGAAGAGCATTGCTTTATCTGTTGGCCAGTTAATAAGCAAAGTGCTAAGTAGCGTTAGGTTATAGGTTTGGTCTTCATGTGAGCTGAATTGGTCACAACAGTTACAGAGGTGAACCTTTGTTATGTAAGGAACTAGGTGAGTGTGTAGGGTTATTTGAGTAGTGATTAGTGGAGTCATTTTAATCAGTAATATATGTCTTTAGATTTTCTTTCTAAATTTCTATCTTGTGGCATATGTTTGATGATCTGGGATTATAATAGATTTGTATTTGGCTCATGCTTTTTTCTTTTTCTTTTTTTTTCTTTTTTTTTAGTGGTGGGGTCATGATCTATATTGATCGGATAGAAGTGGTTAATATGTTGGCCCCTTATGCAGGTATGGTACTGATCTGTTCTGTTGTTTTATGGTTATAATCAGAGTATTTATAACTGAGAGATTCCCTAAAGAATAGAAAGGTACTTTTAAAGTTTTATGACTTCATTTATTTCTATATGTATAAAAAATAATCACTGGAATAGTTTCCATTTTGAGAGAATGGTGGCAGAAATAGGTCACAAATTCTACACAAAGTTGACTTTTCTGCAAATGTTTGGGTTACTCTTTGTTTTTAAAGAGCAAGACAGTCATTGATTATTTCTAGAATTTCTAGAAAATAGCATTTTATCCATTCAGGATGAGAGATCATTTCCATGCATGCTAAAAATCTATAATTGCTTATCTTAAGCCACATTGATTTGTGACCATAGAAAAATCTTTTTTGGTTATGAGATATGCTATAACTTACAGAGCAATCTGAAAGCATTGTGGGGGCAACATTTTCTTGGTAAAAGATGAAAACATAGAGATGGAGTGGGCACTTTTAAAAAACTTAAGAAAATCTGTCTTTGTTTGGTTTGATTGCTCCCCCCAATATTTTGTAGCAAAATACACATAACATAAATCATCTTACCATTTTTTAAGTGTACAGTTCAGTGGTATTAAATACATTCAGATTGTTGTGCAACCATCATCAACTCAATCTTGATAACTCTTTTCATCTTATAAAGTGAAACTATAAACATTGAATAATAACTCCCATTTCCCCTTCTCTTCAGCCTCTGGTAATTACCATTTTACTTTCTGTCTCTCTGATTCTGAATACTCTATGTACCTTATATAAGTGGAATCATATGGTATTTGTCTTTTTGTGACTGGCTTATTTCACTTAGCATAATGTTCTCAAGGTTCATCCATGTTGTAACATGTATCAGAATGTCCTTTTTAAGGCTGAATAATATTCCACTGTATTCATATACCACATTTTGTATATCCATTTATCCATTAATGGACACTTGGATTGCCTTTACGTTTTTGCTGTTGTGAATAATCTGTGAACACGGATGTACATCGATCTCTTTTAGTGGAAAGATCTGCCATTCTACCTTTATCCTTATTATTAAAATTGGCATGCCCAGTATGTACAGTATACTGTATTTGATGAAAACAATTTAAAAAGGTGATGTTAGAACCTTTGCCATAAGGAGTTTTTGTTTTACTTAAGAAGACATAATACCAAATATATATTGAAATGTAAGGTCATGCTAAATTTCATATCACTGGATCAGGTCAAATAGCAAAAGGATTTCATACCAGAGAACAGGTTGTATTATTGCCCAGTGGATTGGTATTCTATTGTTCAGTGCTTAAGTATTTTCATTGTCCTTTTTCATTTACTTTCCCTGGCAACAAATCAGTGGGATGAATTGTGATTGGAAAAATAGAAGAAAGGGAGATTGCTTTTCTCTAGCCAAAGATAAAGAGGAAAATTGGTTCGCCAGTTCATTTAGAAATGACCAAGCAAATGAATTAATCAACAAATATTTATTATGGCCTATTTATCAAGGAAAGGCCAGTGGAGCAAGTCCTTGGGTCTGAACAAGAGAAAGCAGCATGTGTTGTTTTTTAATTTTTTACTTTTCAGTTATAATTAACATACAATGTTAGTCTCAGGTTTACAACTAAACCTTTGTATTATATATAATACAAAGTCATCACCCCAATAAATCTAGTTCACATCTGACATCATACATAGTCAATAAAATATTAGTGACTATATTCCCTATACTGTATTTTACATCCTGATGATTATTCTGTAATTGCCAATTTGTACTTCTTAATTCCTTCACCTTTCTCACCCATTCCTCAACTCCCATGTTTGAATAGTTAAAGCACAGGTTCAGGTATGGTCTAGTAGGTACCCTTAAGCACATTCTGAAATGCTCTGTTTCTCAGTTTTCTCAATTAGATTTTTTGTGATATTTAAATGCTATGTATGCAAATTGCCTGGCATAAAGCCTGGCCCAATAAATGTTTGCGTCTTTCCCTTCTAGCCTGGTCTCTTCTGTAACAGCCTTTAAAAACTGCCTTTTTGAAAATGGTTTTTTGTAGCTGCTTTCTTTTATTCCCACTGTTCCTCAATTAGTTAAGGCCTTTAACACCTCTTAGCTAAACTTTTGCTTTGTAGTAATTGCTTTACACTTTCCTGCCTCTGATCTTCGTGCCTCCCAGTTCATCTTCATACTGCTGCCAAAGTACAAATCTGATTGTGTCATACCCTTGCTTGAAAACTTTCAGTTCCCTATACCTCCAAGATATATATACTCTTCTTAGTATGGAATATGAAGTTTGCCTCTAGAATTATAATATTAGTGTAACTTTTACCTTGGCTGAATTAGAAGATACATGAGTAAACATGGATTGTACCTCTCCTTCAGTGTTTGATATTGTGAGGAACTACACTGCAGACTATGACAAGACCTTAATCTTCAATAAAATCCACCACGAACTGAACCAGTTTTGTAGTGCCCACACACTTCAAGAAGTTTACATTGAATTGTTTGGTAAGTGTCTTACTTGTTTTGAATATGTAAATAACTAATTGGAAATCTTGTTCAACTCGTTTATGGATGCTATAACAATATTAGTAAACTTGCTCTTTGAGCATTCCTTCTGATTTTAAAATAGAGCAATTGTCTTTAAAATATTCTTTTTCTTATTATTAGATTAATTAGTTGCTCAGACAAGCTATTTTAAGAATGACGAAATTAGTGCACTGAGATAGGTAGTCCCTCAGCCCAGCCTGCGCCCTCTCACAGTCCAGGACCCCTTGTGGGGAGTGGGCCTAAGCTGGCAGGTGGACATCCCTCTCACAGTCTGGGATCCCTTGCTCCTTACCTCCTGGCTTTCTGCTCCTTAGCGCTGCCATGGAGGCCAGAGAGGCTCCCACCACCACCTCTGTGCTCGTCAGCCCAGGCTGAGCAGCACTCCCCCTTTGGGAGTGCACTGCTCACCAGGGAGCAGCTCCTGCATTGAGCATCTGCCCCCTGGTGGTCAGTACACATCATAGCAAGCAGTCGTTCTACCATTCGGTTGATTTGCATATTAGGGTTTTATTATTATAGGATACCCATTTTCTGAAATGCATAATACATTACTATATCCTGTTTTTACTGTGATAACTTACTAAAAATATAGCTTTGTTGCTATTTTAATAGATAATTTAGGGAAATTTAGAAATCTGTGTCCTGGAGTTTCCTAAGACCCACCTCCATGTTTGATGATTTGCTAGGAGGTCTGACAGGACTCATTATATAGTTGTACTCTCAGCTAATATGCATTAATAGCAAAAGAATAAAGCACATGGGTGAAGTCTGAAGGAAACCAGGCACAAGCTTTCAGGAGTGTTCTCCCAGTGGAGTCAAGCAGTATACACTTAATTATTCCAGCACTGAATTGCAACATGTGTGAAAATGTTGTCTACTTAGGGAAGCTCATTAGAGACTCACTGCCCAGGATTTTTATTTTTATATAGACACCCTCTTCATGGTATATATCAAAATTCCAGACTCCCAGAAAGAAGGCAGTTATTTGGCATAAACCACATTATTTGTATGAACAGTGAGTTATTCTTATCAGTTATGGGGTTGATGGAAATCCTCTCTATGTCCTAGTTGCCAGGTGACAAACCAAGGGCTAGCTTGCAAACAGGCTTTTCTAAGGATGGCAGCTTCAGGCCTCCTACATCTACTGCTTTTCTGCATAAATTACCTTTTTTTTTCATTCTTGCCTGACAATATTTTTTTCCCATTGATTTTGAGAGAGAGTGGAAGAAGAAGATAAAGGGAGTGACAGAAGAGGGGAGGGACAGAGGGATGGAATGTGCCTTCCTGCACCTGCAATCAGGGTACATACCCTTGACTGGGAATCAAACCCAAGGCCCTTTGGTGTGTGGGCCAACGCCCTAATTATTTAACCACACTGGCCAGGGCTGCACAAATAACTTTTTTTTTTTAATTGATTTTTTTACAGAGAGGAAGGGAGAGAGATAGAGAGATAGAAACGTCGAAGAGAGAGAACATCGACCAGCTGCCTCTTGCACACCCCCTACTGGAGATGTGCCCGCAACCAATGTACATGCCCTTGACCGGAATCGAACCTGGGACCCTTCAGTCCGCAGACCGATGCTCTATCACTGAGCCAAACCGGCTTCAGGCCAAGTAACTTTTCATTTATAACTGAGAAAGTTCTGACCAGTGATTGCATTGTTGCTTTGGTTTCTTACTTCTTCCTGGAATTCTTAGTGAATTTCTTAGAGGCAGGCATAGTTAATCAGTTTGTAAATCTACCAGTTGATTCATCAATGATTGACAACTATTGGGATCATGTCTGAGAAAACTGTTCTGTCCTGATTTGTCACGTCACCCATCCTATTTAATAAAAGGGTAATATGCAAATTAACCATCACTCCGTTACAAAGATGGTGGCACCAATAGCCACAAGATGGCAGCGCCCAGTCCCCTCAGCCCCGCCAGAGTCCCCGGAGTCCCCCAGTCCTAGGGGGATGGCCACTGAGAGCAGGCAGCGTGAGCGCCCTGGTAGAATGCTTGCTTTGTCATTGTGGCAACAAGGCAAGCATTCTGCCCTGGCCCCGGAGGGCCTCTGGGTAACGCGTGCACCTGCAGAGCAGCCGGGGCGGGTAGGGCCTCTGGGCCATGGAGAGCCTATGGACAGCGGGCACAGAGTGGCCAGGCTTGCAGAGAGCAGAGAACCACAGGGAGTGGGCCTAAGCCATCACGGTTCCTGGATTGGAGAGGACTTCCCTGAGGGTTCCCAGGTTGGAGAGGGTGCAGGTCAGGCTGAGGGACCCATCCCCTGTGCATGAATTTTGTGCTCCGGGCCTGTAGTCTTTATAATAATGGTGAATGTACTATTGAGGTGGATCAAAAATTCATGAGTTATAAGGCCAAGTGAAGTGACATGTTTGTCGTCTGTTTTTGTGGGCTTCAAAGACCTTCCTGTGAGCCATTCCACTCATCTTGTCCTCTCTGTTTTTAAGTCCAAAATAATAGTTATTTGGAGGTTTGGGGTAAAGATTGAAGAAAGAAATTTTAAAAAAATGAGAATCAGGACATGTGTTAATTAAAAACAATGAATTGATATTAGAGACCTAGATTCTCTATTTATTGGATCAACTTAATTTCTTTGATAATTCTTCACACTTTCTCCCACACAAAAAGAAAACTAAATATATATAATATACATATATTTGTCTATATATGTGAAACACTTTAAGCTCTGTGAAAAAATAGTACCATGGGAACTTTAGGTCTAATAATCAGTTTTGTTTCAGTATTAAGACAATGTAAAAAAAATTTTGAGTGTCATAAGAGTTATTGTTTTTGGCTTCAAAAACAGATCAAATAGATGAAAACCTGAAGCAAGCTTTGCAGGAAGACTTAAACGTCATGGCACCAGGACTCACCATACAGGTAAGCCTTTTTCTAGAGAAATTCTCGGGGAATTTTGAGAGCTTTAAAATTTAAAGGTCCTTTTATTATACTGTTTATTCTCCAATTATTTTTTAAAATATATTTTATTGATTTTTTACAGAGAGGAAGAGAGAGGGATAGAGTTAGAAACATCAATGAGAGAGAATCATTGATCAGCTGCCTCTTGCACACCCCCTACTGGGGATGTGCCCACAACCAAGGTACATGCCCTTGACCAGAATCAAACCCGGGATCTTTCAGTCTGCAGGCTGACACTTTCTCTATCCACTGAGCCAAACCGGTTTCAGCTATTTTGAAATTATTGAAGTTCTGTAGTGAGTTATAGAATACCTTTCTCAGTTTGACTTTAGGTCTCTGTCAGAATAAAATATTCTTATAGCTAATCATGAATTCCTAGAGGGAACAGATAAGCTGAGGCCCTTACAAAGAAATAAAATACACATATTACTAGTGTGAGGCATTACTAAGTTACAGTAATGGTTATAAATCAGTGTAAGAGTATTCCTTATGAAAGGAATTTCCAGTATAAGATTTAGACAATAATTCTACACAAAGTAGATGTCCTAACGCATTAATTGACAGGCAAATTGATTGGGTTATTGCTATAAGAGTTTAAGAGAACATTTCAAGAATTCTGCCTAGAAATGACTGTGATTGAGTTGGGATTTTAGGTATGTCTGGAATTAATAGGACTTATAAGGGAAAGGGGTAAAGAAGGTATTTCAGGTGGGTGGAATGCCCTGAGAAAAGAAAGGCAAGGTAGCAGCTGAAATTAATGGTGGTGGTGGCAGGAGTGGTGACGGCGCTGGCAGTGGTGGCAGTGGCAGCAGCACTAGCATTGGGAGATGGAATGATGAGAGGCTATATGCTTGCTTTTTTGAGTTAATAATTTTTTAGATTGAATTGAAATCCATTAGTGATTCTAAAATCAGTTTTAGTGGGTCATGACCAGCATTTTAAGTAAATTGGAATTAAATAGGAAAAGAAATCAGTAAATGTAAGTTTAAGTCATTCTGTAAAATTTTTGTATTATGTAAGTATGAGGGTAGATTTTTATATTGGGTATCACTGTAAAATGTGTCTTTGAGAGCTTCTTTGGAGGTTCTAGCAGGGGAGCGCTAGACCGGTCCTCTCCTCTGGGAGAAGGTGGTCCGAGCGCATAGATTCAGGAGGGACACACATGGATAGGTGTGAGAGGAGGGGGACACCCGCCTAGCCATCTAGATCAGCTGAATCAACCCTGGCGATCAATGGGGTGACAGATGTCGCTGCCAGATCGCCTTCACATCCTAAAATATCTCTTACTGTGGTCATATCATGGTCAATAACATTTGAAAGCCATGGTTCTGGATCTAGATTACCTGAGAAGTGGTAATATGGCTTCTCTAGTATCATTTCTCAGAGTTACTAGGAGACCAATTGATCATTGTGGTGAACGTTACTGTAGTTAAAGATAAAGCTTTGTTTGGTGTCACATGTCTCAAGTGACTGTCTCATTGCTACTGAGAGGTGCATTCACTGTTGAGTGACAGTGTCTTATCGTATAAACAAGACTGGAAAGATGGCTATGGTTTTTCCTATCCTCATTTAGATTGTGCCATTATCTCTGATGGGTGCCTGGGGGAGCCACCGAAGTTCAGGGGTCATTTGAAATGTCCAGAGTTAACTGCAAAATTCTCTTGGTTGTGGCTGGAGTAGCTTTTCAGGTTTAAAGATAATGTGAATGTCACAGAGTCTTAGATTCTGCCCAGTTTGTGACTTGGGGTATAGCTCATTCTTTTTATCAGCTGCCTAGAATTCCTTGTCATTATTATATAACCACCAGAGGCCTGGTGCACGACATTCATGCACTGTTGGGAGGAGAGGGAGGACAATGGTCCCTCAGCCCAGCTTGTGCCCTCAGCAGACGGACATCCCCTGAGGGGTCCTCAGTGCTGCTGTGGAGGCAGGAGAGGCTCCAGCCACCACTGTTGCTCACCAGCTATGAGTCCAGCTTCTGGCTGAGTGGCGCTCCCCCTGTGGGAGCACACTGACCACCAGGGGCAGCTCCTGCATTGAGTGTCTGCTCCCTGGTGGTCAGTGCATGTCATAGCGACCAGTTGTTCCACCATCCTGTCGATTGCATATTAGGGTTTTATTATATAGAATTTCCCTATTGTTCTCCCCCACTTTTTTTTTTTTGCTGTTAGTAAGCAATAATGTAGCGAACATTCTTGACACATCTTATTTGTAAAAATTATCTTTCAGTCAGCTGTACAATTCTACATTCTTACCAGTAGTATCTGTGAGTACTTGTTTGTCTACAACTCACCAGATTTGAAGCAATCAGATGTTAATTTTTGCTAAATGGCTGATAGATTTGAATTTATCTCTCTCTTTGATTTGCATTTCCTTAGTTTTTAAATGAAGTCAAGCATCTTTCTAGTTTTTATTTTTGTAGCCATCCCTATCTACTCTTCTCCCTGAATTGCCCATTTATCTGTTAGATTTTTTTCTTATTGATTTGTTAGTAATAATTTGTATATTCTGGATACTTTGTATCAATATATTCTGGATATGTTATGCAGTATGTTGTAAAATATTAGATATTAAGAAAAAGATGAATAACAAAATGAATTAACCACTAATCTTACTATGCAGAGATAGGAGTTTGTTGTATCTTTCCAGATTTTTTTTAAGTATATTGTTTATAAGTATAAATAATGTTAAACTAAAGTATAATTATGCCATAGCTGTTTTTTTCACTAGCAGTGTATATAAGCATCTTTTCAAATCAAAAATAAAGATTTGCTGCATTATCACTTTTAATGGTTTTATTTAATTTCTGTGCTTCCAATTTTTACTATTATATGCATGTTGCAATGACCAAGCTTATAAATACATCTTTTAAAATCCTTTCCTTAGGATAAGTTCTTAAATGTAGGATTTAATGTGTAGGATTGACAGGTCAAAATGTATGCCCTGTTTGGTGCTTTTTGATACATAATGCCAAATTGCCTTTCAGAAAAACTAGCAGCTTATACTCTCTCATCAGCAGTGTTAGCTGAAATTTCTGCCAGAGGAGTTTGATTATTGTTTTTGAAGGCATATCAAGTACCTCAATTGGTGTATAAGTTTTAAAATTGGGAGCATAATGCCCAGTCAGTGTGTCTCAGTGGTTGAGCATCGACCCATAGGCTTTATCCCCAGTAGAGGAAATGCAGGAGGCAGCTGATTCTCTCATCATTGATGTTTCTCTCTCTCTCTCTCCCTCTCCATTCCTGTCTTTGAAATCAATAAAAATATATTATAAATAAATAAATAAATAATAAATAAATAAATAAAAATAGGGAGCATAGTTCATGGCTTTTATGTAATTATAATATTTTTGTTTCTTTTAGAATTTCTGACCTAGGTTAGAAACTCATATGCCAAATTAAATTAATACTCATAAATTTAATGAGTCTTACTGCTGTTAAACGCAGTCTTTTTTTTAAGCATTAAGGTATGCAAATGATTCTTGGTGAATTCAGTGTCTTTACTTATTTTTTTTGTTAGTTTCCTTAGGGTGGGGTTTGTGTGTATGTGTGTGTGAAAAATATTTAACATGAGATCTACCCTCTTAACAAATTTTTAATACATTATTATTGACTATAAGTAAAATGTTGTACAGAAGATCTCAAAAACTATTAATCTTGCTTGACTGAAACTTTATGAGTTTCCTTAGATCTTTTTTTTTCTTTTTTCTCTTATTAAGGTATTATATGTATACATATCTTACCATTGCCCCCCTCCTACTCCCATACATGCCCTCCCTCCTTAGAGTTTTGCGTCCATTGGTTATGCTTATAAGCATGCATACAAGTCCTTCGTTGATCTCTTATCTCTCCCATATCTCCCTACCCTCCCCGCTGTAATATGACAGTCAGTTTCCTTAGATGTTTTTAGTTACATAATTATGCCCAAAAAAATCTTGATTTTGCCTTTCACAATCTAATATTTCTCAGTCCCCAAATCATCCTATTTTAATTCTTTACATAATATTCTAACTCTCTGAAATTCTCTTGTTCATTTATTTGCTTTTTGTTGTTGTCTGATGTGTTTTCTCCTCAAATTTTAAATTTCATGAGAGCAGTCTTGCCTTGTTTATTAAATGAATTATTCTCTGTAACAATCACTATTTTAATTTTTCCCTTCTCATTTTTCTTGAACAACTATTATACTATGGCAAATTAGGGTAGTGGAAATAACATTCTTGATATTCATTTAGTGATGTGACTATATTATATGCTGACTTTTGGTTTAAAATACATGCTTATAATGCAGGGGTCAGTTTCAACAGATAAATTTATTTCATCAGTTTGTGGGGTTGCTTTTCCTTACTCCATGTGTATGTTTATTTTGGTCTGTTTTTGGATATGTGTGTGTGTGTGTGTGTGTGCGCGCGCACGCGCGCACACTTTATTTCAGAGAGGGAGAGGGAAAAAGAGATAGAAACATCAATGATGAGAATCATTGATCTGCTATCTTGTGCACGCCTCCTACTGGCAATCAAGCCCTTGACCAGAATTGAATCGGGACCCTTCAGTCCGCAGGCGGACACTCTCTCAAACCAGTTAAGGATTTTTTTTCCCCTCTCTCTTAAATGTCATAATGCAACTTATTCATGGTATCTATTACAAGTCTTTATAATTTCACATATATGAAAATGATAAGGTTTCCCAAGATTGGCAAACATGTATGTTCTTCAGCCTCGTATAGCAAGATAAAAATCTATAGAAAACAGTTCTATTTTATGCTTCTTTTTATAAGACTAAAAAGATAAATGGCTAATCTCTTAAATACAATATGACAATGCTTTTCTTTGAAACATATTAAAATGTATTGGAAATCATCAGTGTTTCTGATAGTCAATGGCATCTCTCACCAATTCTGGTTCTGAATTTTTGTATTCTGGTTATCTTCAGGAATTGTTCCTATGGTCTTACATGCCTCGCCTTTAGCTGGTAATGAGTGTTTTCACCACAGTCCCCAGTTTCTAAAGCCATTTCACTCTAATGTTTATAATAAGTTATGATAGTCCTCAAAATTATGTGCAGATTTGACTGTTCACTTTCACGTAAGGAAGGCTATGTTGCTTAAACATTGTAAAAAAAAATTTTTTCAAATGCCTTAAAAGAAGGGCATGTGTTTAAAGTCTTTGTTGCTTAAAAGTTTAATCAGTTGAATGAATGAATGAATGAATGAATGAATGAATGAATGAGGAAGGGAGGAAGGAAGGAAGAAAAGGAAGGGAAGAGAAGGGGAGGAAGAGCAGAAAAGGGAAGGGAGGGGGAAGGAGCCCTAGCCAAGGTGGCTCAGCAGTTGGGCATTGTCCATGCACTGAAAGGTTGCAGGTCTGATTCTTGCACATGCCTGCCTGGGTTTCCAACTTGATCCCCAGTAGGGAGCGTGCAGGAGGGAGCAGACTGATGTTTGGCTCTCACCTTAATGTTTCTCTCCCCTTCTTCCTCTCTCTCTAAAAATCAGTTTGTTTTTAAATAAAAGTTTAACCAGTTTTCAGAGGAAAATTTACTTTCAGGTCAGCAAAGTGTTTTGTGTATGCTTGCTAGGAGGGAGTGAGAGCTATTAGAAATATTTAACTAGTAAAACCAAAATGTTGTGAGAGATCAAGTCATATATGTAGAAAAGTCAGCCTTCAAAAACTATTCTTTCCAAGTATGTCTAAGTACACTGATTAGGAAAACAAATTTTCTACCAAACAGTGTCTACAAAGGCAAATAGACTTTGTTCTAAGTGAGATTCTAGAAAGAATATAAGCTATTAATTGGTATTTCTTTTCCTTCTGTCTTTGGCTGTTGGTTTATAGCCAGTACTGAGTGATTGCTGGTTTATAAAGTGGTAAATTCATTTACTCACTTTGTTAAGTTGCATGTACCCACCTGGGTTTTTTGTTTTCATATTTGTTTTCTACTTAACAATTTAAATCTGGGAATTTTACCTGTCTTTTATTTCTTTGGTTTGCAAATTGGTAAAGGAATCAAAATATCTAAAGAGCTTTGTGAAAAGTCTTTTAAGAGAGAACTTTTTCCCTATAGGAGTTTGTTTCCTCAACTGGTAGAATGGTTTTTCTTGTAGTCAGGCTTTTTTTTTGCTTATCCTTGATTATTGGTGTGATGGCCGAAAAGTAGATTTTTCTCATGGGATCCCCACGGGTGTTAGAAGGCAGCTAGCCATGTCATAGTTGTTTTGTTAGTTTCACTTGAGGAGCTCTTCTATAGAAGATTTAGTTTGAAGATTTATTTTTCAAATATATTTTGGCTTTTTCACTTTTATTTTTTAGGCTGTGCGTGTTACAAAACCCAAAATCCCAGAAGCCATAAGAAGAAATTTTGAGTTAATGTGAGTAATGTGCATGGGATCCCAATATTTTATTTAGGGCTGTCTACATATTAATATGCCAGTCTAAAGGAAATGTCTGTGTGAGATATTACACTCTGGAGTGTGTTTTGTGTTTGTATTCCATACTTTAATTCTAGTAATACAGTCAAACCTCGGTTCTTGAACATCTCCCATCTCGAACAATTTTTGTTCACAAAAAATGTCTCAGCTGTCAAACAAAACTTGGGTTCTCGACCCAACAACTCTTTCATGATCAGTTACTCATCTCTCAGGCAATAAAGGAGAGAATGTGTAAGTTTGAGTCATTTTACTGCTGAACCTCCTGCTAACATCTCAGGAAATTGTGCTGTGAATATTTTCATGTGCTTTGCTTTTGTGGCCGTTTATTATTATTAAACACATACAGTAAGTCACCATGGCCCCTAAGAAATTTAGTGATAGCAGCAAAGTGGAAGGAAAGTTGTAAGAACACGATAGAGTTTTAAAAAGACATAATTGTAAAGCACGATAGAAATGTTTGCATGTCTGATCTGTATATTTTATTTCATTTCTGCTAAATTTTCATTTACATTTCATATCCTTTTTGTTTTTATAGTATTTCTTGATAGCTTAAACAGTAACTTAGACATGTACTATATGTTGTAACAAAGATTAAAACAGAATCATTGAGGGTCTGGAATGGATTAATCAATTTACATTATTTCTAATGGTAAAAAATATTTTGATTCTCTAATAAATCTCTTCTCGAACAGCCTTCTGGGAGGAATTAAGTTCCAGAACCAAGGTTCTACCGTATGGCCTATTCTAGTGACCTAATTCCCACTAGACTTTTACTAGTTTGCTCCCTATGGCCATTTCAGGAGCAGCTTCAGTGACTAAGGGTGCAGATGGCTGTAGAACTATGGTTGGTAGCCTAAGGAGCTATACTTGTTTGTGAATAATACCTTGAATTAAATATTAATAGGGGAGAAAAAGAGTTCTAGCTATTAAGGTTGAAGAGAGCCTACGTTTTGTTACTGTGTTATAATGGTAAGAATAGACTTCTCCTTGGTATAAGGTTTGGTTTGTATGTGATTGTGTATCTAAAGTCAGACTTGAGTCTTTACAATTTGCCCCTGGGGAAGCTTTTCCTGAGTTGACTCCAGAGTACTATTTTCTTTTTTATGTGTCCAGTGCTGACTGGATATGAGAAGTTACTTGCTTGACATGAAATTGTTTTCTAAGTGTTTTTAGAAGATTCTTTTTAGGGGAATACCTACCATAGTCAAAATGGCAATATTATTCTCATATGACAGTACTGAGTAGAAGAAACAAAGTCTAGAAAATTTGGCTGACATGTTAAGAGGAAAAATATGCAATGCTGGAAAAGTAACTTTGTAAAAGGAATACAACAGATATATAAATACAAGGGATCCAACATGTAATAATACTAATACTTTATTGAGTGACATACAGTCTTGTTGTTCCCCAGTCTATCTTTTATTATGCAGAGTTTTATTTTCCCTTTTTTCATTGTAGAAAAGGAACCCTTTTTAAAAACTGTAAAGCATTGCCAGGCCGGTGTGGCTCAGTGGTTGAGCATCAACCTATGAACAAGGAAGTCATGGTTCAATTCCCAGTTGGGGCACATGCCTGGGTTGCTGGCTCAGGACGCAGCTGATCAATAATTCTCTCTCATCGTTGATGTTTCTGTCTTTTTCTCCCTCTCCCTTCCTCTCTGAAATCAATAAAAATAACTTTTAGAAAAACACACACAAAAAAACTTGTGTGGGGCTGAATAGATCATGGGTCTGATCCATTAATAGGAAAGATATTTATTGAAGGCTCAGTATGGTGTTAGGCTTTCAATATGGTGGCTTCTGGTGATGGAAAGATGAATACTATGTGTTCTCTGCTCTCAGATTCCACATAGTATCCAGTATGCCATTTGATGTTTTTATTAGTGTTGGCAGGAGGAAAGGCAAGAGCTTTGGGTAAATGTTTTGGGGAAATCATTGGAGTTACTTTTCAGATAATTCTGGATCTCTCCTAATTTTATAGACTATTGTATTTTCAGAATCAAAGCCATCTTGAGATCATCCAAGCTAACCACTCACTTAATAGTAATTTTTAAAATATCTTCTTGCTATGTGGTCACCCAATTGCCACTTGTACATCCTTTTACTGATAGGTCAGCCATTTCTATTATTAGAAAACTCCGATTCTTAGAAAAAGTTTTCTTACCTTGAGCCCCGGTTCACCACCTAGTAAATTGCCATCTAGTTTTATCTTTCATACAGCAAATAAGGCCACTACACAAGGGTGTCTGTCTAAAGAGGGACTGAAATCCAGCCCTGTTCTGCTTGCAAAACCATGCACCTAAGGACTGCATCTACCCAGAAGTCGGTGCCTTTTGCTAATTGGCCCAGAGATGCTGTGTGGGCTAGAAGGAGGCCTAACAGCAAAGGAGCATTTATATACTCCATATACTTCCAAACCACAGGCCTTTCCATCATACAGTTAGAGGGAAAAGTCTAATTAAAATTCAAGGTGCTAAATTTGATTCCTATCTCTAGGTAACTTTGGGCAAATCATTTAACATTTCAACCTCAGGTTCATTGTATATAAAATAGGGTAACACCTCTCTTTGCATATCTTAATGATTCAAAAAGTTCTTGTTGAAGATGGTTCTCTGATCCACTATAGAATCAAAATTACTTCCTGTGACTGCATGTCATTTCTAATGTTTATAATATTTTGTCCACAGGGAGGCTGAGAAGACAAAACTTCTTATAGCTACCCAGAAACAAAAGGTGGTGGAGAAAGAAGCTGAGACAGAGCGGAAAAAGGCTATTATAGGTATTTGGATTTCTTTCTGAAATGGCTGTCTCTGTGTTGTGAGTTTGTCCTGTTCTTTGTCAGCTTCATATTAGATATTGATGGGACTCAAATAAGATTGAATCACACATAGTTTAGAATTCTGGAAACTTCTTTATACAGTCAGGTTTTCTGAAGCCTTTAAAAGAAGGTGAGGCAGGTACGTAATAAAGTTCTTTGGCTCTCCACCATATCATTGGTGCCACGACTGTTGTCTTCTTCAAGGACAGGGAAAGTAGACAGGATTTGGGGTAGCTCTAGCCTTTGTGGAATATGATTTTTGTTTGTACAGATTTAGGAGAGAGAAGTTTTGGGCAAAAACACAAGATTATAGTATGTATCCTTGCTGTTGGCAAAACTATCCAACTAATTTTATCTGGATAGATGAATAATACCACCTCTGAAACCAGCAAGATTGCTTACAGGAACCAGTGACTTCCCTAACACTGCAGGGTTACTGTATATTAAATTGCCATTTTGGCCCCCAGTTGTTTGTTTCTTGAATGCTGAAAGCTTAAGGAGCTTTTCAGTGAATATTTCAAATATGCAGAATATACAGAGAACAATATAATGAAGGCTATATAAGAAAATTATATATCTGTTTGAAGCCTCCTGTATACCCTTCCCTGGTCTTACTTTTTGACCCGTCTTCACAGAGTAGCTTGTATTCTGAAGTTGATGTATATCTTTCTACCCATATTTTTATACTTTCACTGAAAGAATGTGATAATTCACAGATTTTTTTAAACTACAAAAATGCTATCAGATTCTACCTCTTATTTCATAACTTGGTTTTTGTTGTTGTTGTTGTTAATTCTTACCTTGACTTTTAGAGAGTGGAAGGGATGAGGGGAGAGAGAGAAACATGGATGTGAGAGATCGGCTGCCTCCCACACACACCCATCCGGGGCCAGGATCGAGCCTGCATCCAAGGTATGCACCCTTGACTGGAATTGAACCCATGACCCTTCAGTCCTGGGGCCCACACTCTAACCATTGAACAAAACTGTCCAGGGCCTCAACTTGCCTTTTTAAACCAACATTATTTGAGTTTTATTCATATTGATACATGATCTACTTTGTTTTTAATTACTGAGTATTTTCATGAGTAACCCTTGATTTATTCTGATAGATCACTAATGAATAATTAGGTAGTTTCTATTTTTTTCTTATTTCAAAAAGTGCTGCATTAATGCCCTTATCCAGGTTTCTGTGAACACATGCAAGCATTTTCCTAGAGTAGTGGTATTCAACATGTAGTGTGGATTAGTGCCCTGCCCCCGGCTTTTTGTTTCTGATCCACAATGAGAGGGGTACAGAAATGGAGAATGGGTGTTTAAAAATTCCTTCAGCTTTTTTTATGTCTGTTAAATATAAATAAAAACTTGAGCTTGTGCTTTTGTTTTGAATATTTTTCTTAGTACTTCAGTTTTTTATAATTTAATAAAATATTGATTCCTAACAGGTTGAAATACCCCAAAAGAAGTGTGCTTTACCACAGATTCTTCTTAAATACATATCTCGAAGCAGAATTGCTGGGTCACAGGGTATATAAATCTTCTAATTTATAATCTATTGCCAAGTCGCTCTCCAAAGTGGTTTTTTCATTCCACCTTCTGTTCAGCAGTATTTGAGTTCCAGTATATGTGTTGCCATATTGAATCTCATTTCTGCACATCCTCCTCAACTCTTGGAGTTACCAAACTTTAAAAATTTTATGCCAGTTTGATGGCGGACATTGTATCACATCATTTCAGTTGAATTTCCCTCAATACTATAAAGTTAAATGTTGTTTGTTATTGACCATTTAGGTTTCCCTTTTTTTGTAGTATGTGAATTGCATGTTAATATCATTAGTCCATTATTTGATTACGTTTTTTGAACTGACTTGTAGAAGTTCTTTATATCTTCTTGATTTTAATCCTTTCCCATGTTTATACACTGAAGTTATCTTCTCTCAATTTGTGGTTTGTCTTTGAACTTTATGATGTTTTTGACATACATATATATTTAATTTTCAACTAGTTAGATTCATCAATTTTTTTCCTTTCTGGTTTGTGCTTTTCCAGTCTTGCTTAGGAATTCTTTCTTAGCCCCCAAATAATGATTTTATTCTAAAAGTTTGTAGTTTTGCTTTTCATATTTCATATTCATATTCATCTTGAATCTCTTTGGAATTTATTTTAATTTTTAGTGTGACATAGGAACTCAAGTTTATTTTTTTCAAATGGCAAACCAATTGGCTTCGGACTTAAATAGTTCATTATTTCCTCTACTTGTTTCTAATGCCACATTGGTCATACAAGATTCTATATATGGTTTGTTCTGTTGCTTGAGTCTATATTTTGTTTTAATTTCTTGGTCTAGCTTTCTCCAATATTACCCTGTTTTAAATATTGTAAATTTTATGTTAAGTCTTTCTATCTGGAGAGCAAGTTTCTCCTTAACTATTTCTCTTAACTGTCCCTAACTATTCCTAAAATTGGCTTGAAAACGATCGCAGGCCCTTTATTCCTCCATATACATTGTAGAGCCAGTGCCTCAGGTTCTGTAAAATATAGTACTGGGGTTTAGATTGGAATTGTATTACTTGTATATGTCGTTTTATAGAGAATTATAATATTTATGATATTGAGTCTTATAAATCTGTGGTATTTCTCCATTTATGAGAAATGTCTTCCAAGAACTGTCATTTTCTTCTTAAAGTTCTTGCATATTCTTTGTTAGAGATTTATTTCTATGTGTTAACTTTTTTGCTATTTATAAATATGTTTTTTTGAAGGTACTTTTTCTAAGTTTTTTGCTTTTGTATAGGTATGCTGTTGTTTTTTCACTTAGCAATCTTGTTCAAAATGATATTTCTAATAGTCTTGGAATTCCCATGTAAGCAATCATACTGTCTACAAATCAGTTCTGTTTTTTCCTTTGTAGTCCCACATTTTTTAGTTCTATCTTACTGCTTTAGGCTATGCCTTGTTGAAAAGAAATATGGTAATGAGCATTCTTGTCTTGTTCCTAACTTTACATAGTCCCAATGATGTTGGCTGTACTTAACTTTTATTGAGTTAGTGAAGTTTCCTTCTGCCTCTTACTTGCCAAGAGATTTTATCATGAATGGCTGTTAAAACTTTTAGAATTTTTATGTATCTGTTGAAATGACCATGTATTTTTTTCTTTTTAAAGCTGTTAACATGGTGAATTATAGTAATAGATTTTCTATTACTGGATTATTTTGTCTTCCTAGAATAAACCCACTTGGTCATAATGTAGGAGGTTCACTCCAATACATTTCTCTATGTGGTTTGCTGGTTATTTCTGTAAAATGTTTTTATTCTAATAAATGAGAGCAGCTTATATGTTTTTTCCTTCTATTCTTAATGTCAGGTTTTGTTTTGTTTTTGTATCATGGATACATTAGCCTCAAAATGAGATGCAGAGCATTTTTTCTTTGCTAAAACATTTTGTATAAACTACATATTATCTCTTCTTTGTAGATTTGGTGGAACTCACTTGTAAAAGCCATCTTGGTCCAGTGGGATTTGCGGTTGTTTGTTTGTTTGTTTGTTTGTTTTATATGCTTGGTTTTTTGTGGTAATAGTTAACTTACTGTTTTAATTTCTTTAATGCATATAGTTCTACTTAGATATTTGTTTCTTTTTGAGTTCTGGTAGTTATATTTTTCTAGAAAATTGTCTAGTTCGTCTGCTATTTCAGATTTGGGGACATAAATTTGTAGAATTCTTTTTTGATTTTTAAAACCCTCTACCAAATTGATATGCTGTGCCCCTTTTTTTTTTCTGAATCAATTTTGCCAGAGGTCTGCATTATTTTACTCATCTTTTCAAAGAACTGGATTTTACTTTGGTTGATTCTATTGTCACTTTTTAAAAAATAATATCACACTTAGTTTTATTATTTCTTTCCTTCTACTTTTTTGAGCTTATTGGTTCTTTTCTAACTTACTAAGTTACTTAATTCTTTAGTTTTCAGTATTTTCTAATGAAAATATGTAAGATTACATGTTTTCTAAATTCATCTTTAGGTATACCTCAAATTTTGAAATGTAGTTTATTACTGATTTTCAGTTAAAAAAAAACAAACACATTTTCATTAGGATTTCTTTGCTTGGTGAATTATTAAGAGGGTTTTCAGGGGGCTACCTTTTCAGTGTTGATTTCCAGTAGTCAGAAAATATCATCTGTTATATGAATTCTTAAGTATTTGTTGAAATTTGCTTTATGGCCTATCAATACATGGTCCTTTTTTGGTAAATGTTCTGCCTGCTTACAAGATTAAATGTACGTTCTCTATATGCTGGATGCAGATTTCTCTGTATAACCATTAGGTGAGGCTGTATTCTTCCAATTTTTCCCTACTTGATCTATCAGTTACTGAGAAAGGTGTGTTAAATCTCACTATGACTATGGATTTGTTAACTTACAATTTTTTTCTTTATGTGTTTTGGGGCTATATCATTAAGAGCATTCAGGTTTAGATTGCTATATCTCTTAGGAAAATTGCACCCATTATGTAGTAACCCTCTTTATCCCAAACATGTTTTTGGCTTAAGGCCTATTTTCTGATAATAGCTATACCAGATTTCTCTTGATTAGTTATTTTCTTGTTGTATCTTTTCGCATCCTTTTACTTTCAACTTTTCTATGTCATTATGTTTTAGGTGTGTCTCTTGTAAACAGCATATAGCTGGATTTTGTTATCTTATCCAATGTGAGAATCTGTCTTTTAACTGGTGAGTTTAGTCTTTTTATATTTATTGTGGTTACTGCTATGTTTGGGTTTGTTTATATTATTTAATTTTGTGCTATTTATCATGCATCTTTTCCTCTACTTATTTCCCCCCTCTTTTCTGATGGATATTGAATTGATTGGATTTTCTTTATTCTTTTACTTGATTGGAAGTTTTACATTTAGTTTTTAGAATTATAACTAGTCATGACCTGTAAAATGTTAACAAGTATATCTGACTTGACAAAGTCTAAAGTTATTCTATTCTCTTCTTGAATAAGACCTTAGAATACTTTAATTCTTATCACTGTCCTCCAATTTTTTATATTACTGTTGTCTAGTATTTTAGTTTCATGTTGTTTTTATCCCCCATTAACTATCATCATCATTGATTCTTACGTAAATATTTATTTCAATTTACATGTATTATGTAATTTTTTTCTTTTCCATTGTTTTGGGCAATTCATTTTTTTTTTTTTTTCCTGCTAGTTTTTTTTCAGTGAAGGCTTAGAGTGGAAACTTGCTCAGTCTTCCTTGGTCTGAAATGCCTTTGTTTCATTCTTAATGATAATTTAGCCTATAATTCTAAACCCAGTTATAATTCTTTGTTACTTTGGTGGAATTATTTTATTTTTGTTTTGCCTCTTTTCTTTTTACTTCTAAGGTTTTTCTCTTTGTCTTTGGGAATTCTCCAGTTTCACTATGATGTGTCCAGGTAGAGAAAAGCTTACTTCTCACTAGACTAGTAGAAAGAGTTTTTACTAATTAATTTCTTTATTTATTATAGTTTTATTGATTTCAGAGAGGAAGGAAGAGAAACATAGAAACGAGTGATGAGAGAGAATCAATGATTGGCGGCCTCCTGCACGCCCCCTACTTGGGGACTGAGCATGTAACCCGGGCATGTGCCCTGACTGTGAATTGAACCATGACTTCCTGATTCATAGGTTGATGATCAATCGCTGAGCCATACTGGTCGGGCATGATAGAGTTTTTTAGTCTCATTGGAGTTGCAGTTCTGTAGCTGTCTCTCTGTTGTATACAGGAGTCTCAGTTCCAACATCTCAAGGCCTCATCTTCTGGCCTTGCCTGAGCAATAACCCAAGTTCTTCTCCCTTACTTGTCTGATAACCACCTTGGGGCTGCCACTATACAGACTCATCTCTCCCTTTGCTTATGTCTCTTGAAGAGCTCCCATTTTTTTCTTAGAATCTCAGCCCTGGTTTAAAAAACAAATTTTTTCTTAGAATCTCAGTCATCCATTAAAAAACAAATTTGTTGAATTTTACCTAGCACTTTAAAGCAGTTATTTTTAACCAGTGTGCTGAGGCAGGAACACTGGTGAGCTGTAAGAATTTTTAATACCTGACTATTTAGTCAGGGCACTGACCTCTGTCCCTTAGATTGTCAAATAAAAAAATCACAACAGTGAACACAATAGTTGTCTAATGTGAATGAATCAATAGTATACCCTATTTTTGTCAGATTGACAAAAAATATCATTTTTGGTATGCTGCAGAATTTTAGTAATGAGTTTATGAGTGCCATGAGATGAAAAGGTTGAAAGTTGCTCCTTAAGGTGTTGTTAGCTGAAGGATTTTTCTCATTAGCTTACTCACCATTTTCCTAGACTAGAAGTTCAGACATACTCTTCATAGCTTCATCCACACACATCAAAGAGTGGTGTTAACTGGGGTTCTTGCTGCAGATGCCAGATCCCCCCACCTTTTATTCAATCTTTATCTTGAGTTTCTGCGTATCACTAAATTTCTAGCCCAGTTGAATATAGTCTATCTTTAGGATGGTATGATATAAATTGGCTTTATGGCTGATAGGGAAATGTGCCCTGGAGTAGTTGAAAAAGACTACTATCTTCTAGAAAGAAAAAAAACCATGCATTTCCTGTGGTAAGTGCATAAAAATGTGTTAAAATATTCACCTTCTTTGAGAAGGAGAATTGAAACCGTTCTTTAAGAGATGCAGTGATTGAAATAAAAATTTAATTAGCGTCTTTCTCCCTTGGTCCTGGATCCTTTGATTGGCCCAGAGGTTTACTAAGAAAGTTTCTCATTTTCCCCGCCTGTGACAGCCTGCTGCAACTAACGTGTTCACTTCCGCACTGCTTTTACGTTCTCAAATGAATTATCCTTCTTCCTCTTTTACCTTCCATGCCAGTCAGAATATTCCTTCTCTGATATTATTTTCATCGTGTCATTTCCTTTATGGCAATTTAACAGTTGGTCCTGAGCATATTAAAGTCTAAATTCCTTAGGCTGTCACTGAAGACAGGTATCTTCTAGCCCTCTTTCTATTCTTATTTTTTGTTGTATCTCTTGTCAGCTGACTCTGTATACCTCTCACTTGCTCATTCGTACCTTCTTTGTTTACACCTTCTGCCTTGTCCACCTAGGTCATGTCCATTATTTTATTTAAGATTTCTTCTAGAAGGCCTTCCTTCGTGTAACTTAGCTTTCTTTCTTCTGCCACATTATATTAATTGTCCTACCCTGCCATGCATTTCTGTTGCTCTGTTTTTGTTCTGAGGACTATGATGAAGTATCTTTTCCCCCCATTCGCGTGTGGACCATTGCTATTTAATCCCTTGAAGGGCTGGAACTATTACCTTTTGTATTCCCCTGCCCACAAAATGAGCACTGTCAAAATAGAAAATCGCAAAGTAGGAAATAGACTCCCCTTTTTTCCATCGAGTTGTTTGCTATGTGGTTAGATAAACTTAATGAAACAGTCCATAACACCTTATGTAAGTAAACGTTAGATTGTGTGCTGTTGATTCTATGTACTTGTTCAGCTAGGGAAATGTTTTTGAATGTGTCTTCTTTTGTATGATTATAGAAGCAGAGAAGGTTGCACAAGTGGCAAAAATTTGGTTTCAGCAGAAGGTGATGGAGAAAGAAACTGAAAAACGCATTTCTGAAATTGAAGGTACATCAAGAAAAAAGAGACTCTGACTATTCTAGTCTGCCTCTCTGCCCCAGGGGTGGGGCTCTGTGGTGGGTGGGAAGGCCATAGACGGAATAGTCTGTAGAAAGTGACTGACTTGATATTCTAGATTTTTTTTTTTAATTGCCATTACATATCTTAGCTCTTGGTTTGGTCTGTGACTTTGGCTAACTCAACCTTTCCTTTTCCGACTTAAAATACGGCTTATTAGCTCCCACTTTGTTCTCAGGCAGTATGATAATTACCCATAATCGGTTGTAAAGATTGTATATGATGAGAAACCCCAACACAACCAGTTTCTTTCCTACCTGTCAATGAAAAAAAACACATAAAATTAGCTGGGGAAAAGGAAGCCACAGTTTTCACAGAGCTCTGAAACTCCTTGATTTCACAGTGGGATGTTGCTGTTCTTAGCTCATAGTCTTGAAAACCAAACATTCAACCTCTTCTGCTTATATACTGCTGCTTTCTATTGTTTGGATCAAATGCAGTAAATAGAGCAGAGTTCTTCTGTCTGGATTTAGTTATTTCACTTGAAGCTGAGAGTGGGGTGGGAGTTGAAACAGGTGCTAACAGCAAGTGAATTTTGTCGCCTTTGGGGGCTGTGACTGCGCCTCTCAAAGTGAATTAGAAGGTTCTACGCTCCTGGTGGAGAGGAAAAAAAAAAAGAAGGTGGGGTGGGGTGTGATGCTTTGGGTGATGGGGGTGGAGGAAAGAAAGCAATTCTAGGTGGAAAATGAAGTGGGCTCAGCTGAGCTGGGAGTTGTTCATCATTGACAAGAGTATTCCCATTTAAGTCCTCAGAAGCTGAGGACTGGAATTTGAAAACTGCTAGAGTTGTTACTGGTATATGCTTTTAAAGTAAAGTAAGTGATCTAAGTGATCAAAATATCAGGCAGTGGAGAAAGGGACTGTTACCTAAAGTAGAGTCTGAACTTGTTACCCATCTGAGGAGATAGATCACAAGTTTCCTTTGTTTTAAATACCCTGTGTTGTTTTGCTAGATGCCGCTTTCCTGGCCCGAGAAAAGGCAAAAGCAGATGCTGAATATTATGCTGCACATAAATATGCCACATCAAACAAGGTGCCACTCTCCTAGTAATACAGTTTGGGGTTTTGGTTCTCTTGTGGGGGGCTCTAATATGATAAAGAAGATTTTATCCAGTGTCAAGAAAGGGTAGTTACTGTCACACCCTCTAGAATCAGCCAATAGACAGGGAATTTTGTATATTTGCGTATAAAATATGGGGAGCTATGACAAAGGCAAGCAGATATATAAAAATACATGCCATATAGCAAGCACGTCAAACTCGCAGCCCATGGGCCACATGTGACCCACAACGAATATTTTTGCAGCCCAGCTAATATAATGATATGCAAGAAATGTTTTAATAAAAATTTCATAACTTAATTTTTACAATGTCCTGTTATATATAATTATTAATGAGCTACTATGTTCGCTCTTGACTGATTACTATAATCGTGTTCATAGTAATTCATTTCCCTTACATGCCTTGCAGACAGGCGCACCATTTCTCTCCACTAATACTAGCAGCAAATATTTTAGCAGCCCATGTCATTAGTCTTGAACTGACTTGTTTGGTGTGTGCAACAGGAATTAGTTTGCTTTCAGAAAACAAGAAAAATAGAAGTTTGTGATATGCTTTTTAATTTATGTAGTTATTCAGTGTTTGGTAAGTTAACATTCAAGAAAAATACTAATTTATTAAAATGTTCTATTATTTTATGTTAATGGTTACTCATTTATTTTATTCCTTTGTATTCAGAATGTCTCTATCAAAATTTATGTTTCTATGAAAATTGAAGCTTTTGTTTTTTGCGGCCCACACAAACTTAAACCTTGTTTATTTAGCCCGCGTTAGCCTTTTGAGTTTGACATGCTTGCCATATGGCCATTCATTTGTACTGCTGTATAAAAATTCAGTAATCAAGAAAATTGAGGGGCTTCTGAAATGACAAAAAGAACAGAAGAGTAAAGTTTACTTAGAATTGCTTCCCAGAGGAGGTAGGTTTTTGAGAAAGCTTGTTAAAGCAGTGTTTCTCATCAGAGACATTCTTGGCATTTTGGAGTGAGATACTACTTAATTGTTGAAGATCATCTTATGCATTAGGGGATATTTTGCACCCCAGGCCCTTGCCTACTAAATGTCACTAGTGTTTGCCAATTATTTTAATAGTCAATGCCCCTCCCCCACACACGTATTTCAAGTGCTACCAATTGAGTATTGCTTATTTACTGGGCTTTTAAAATGTTCTAGTCATGAGGCATTTTATGTGTAATAACTTGAGAAAGAAGGTTGGGTGCTGTATGGGTGACCAATTTTTGTGAAGGGACTAGGGTAAGTTTAGGTCTAGAGACTACAGGCCTCGTTAACAAGAATTATTTAATTAAGAGGCAGCAAGAACCCCTATGGCTTTCTGAGAAGGGAAGATGAACAAGGTTTATAAGGTTATTGGTTGTAGAGTATATTGGACAGAAAGAATGGAGACAGAGTTTGCTAAAGTGTAGGATATAGTTTCCAAGATTACAGTAAAGATTGAATGTAGAGACAGAGCTTAAACTCTTTTGATTTAGAAAAGAGCAAAATAATCTGTATTCAGAAGAAATGATAAGACTTGAAATTCAGTATGAATTTAGAAATACACTTAACATATTGGAGGACACAGCTCTATAGAAACGGAATGTAGTTAGGTCAAGATGAAGGTGAGATGAGAAACTTGAGTTTGCAAAATTAACATTTCAAATCTATCATGGGAGAGTCTGACCAGGCACAAATATCCACATCTTGTGAAATCAGCTTATGCCAAAAGGGCAGCAAGCAGTTTTATGTCACTTTGAAAAATGCTATCCAGATATTGACCTATAATAATAAGGCTTTAGGAAGTAATTTGTTTATACATGGTGAGCAGATTTAATGGCAGTGTTTCAGCAGGGGCTATGAGTCAGCTGGAAAAGGTGTAGGTCCAGGAGTGGCTGTGAAGAACAAGATGGGCTTTTGCCTGGAGAACAGGCTGGGACTTGAGATGAGGAGAGAATCACTAGGGAAGGCTCTGAGAGGCTGTGGAGTATATTTTAAGGATCATTGGAAATGAATAAGTTTTAATCAAACCCAGAGACATTGTGATTGGATATGTCTTAGCATCACAATTTAAACAAGACACTGTGACAGGGAGAGAAACCTGATGATTGACAAACATCTGTCCATCACAGACAATTAAACATCCAGTTTCTGGGTAGAGGCAAGAGCCCAGACCAGGTGATTTCTTGAGAAATTTTCTAGTTCTGAAATGTGATCAAGAAAACCAGAATCACAGGTGATTGACGTAAGTTTCTGAGCCCAAGCTCTTCCTTTGAAGCTCTGCCACTCCCATCCATGGACCTGTTCATATATCAGGAGTGCCAGCACAAATTCCAGACCTATCCCAGGTTGATTCAGCTGGATGAAATGAGAAAGTACATATGGAGGTACTTCAGCAGTCACAAGTCACTATGGAAATGTTATCATCCATTGTTCCTCAAAATCATCCCAACCTTTTTTTTTTTTAATTAAAAAATAAACAGATTTTCCTACATTGTAACAACTTGTTGAAGGAACTTCAAGTCTGGAATATAGCTATTAATGTGATAGCCACACTTCAAAGTGAGAGAGAGTCATTGCAACAATTCAGATTTGAGTAATATCAGTAGAGCAATAGGGAAATGTGTGTAAGGAAATAGAGGGATGAATATTGCACCCAAGTGTCCTCATGCCTCTGCTCCTGTTTGTCCCCACACAGCACAAATTGACCCCGGAGTATCTGGAGCTCAGAAGGTACCAAGCCATTGCTTCTAACAGTAAGATCTACTTTGGCAGCAACATTCCGAGCATGTTCGTGGACGCCTCTTGTGCTGTGAAATATTCAGATGTTAGGACTGGAAGGAAAAGCTCTCCTCTCCTCTCTAAGGATGCTGCTGAACCCTCTGGAGAGAGCTCTGTCCAAAAGAAGGAGAGCATAGGTTGATGCAAGAAGTGGAAATGTTCTCCCATAACAAGATGTGGCCCAAGGGGTTCTGTGGGAATAATGGTTACGCGACTCCCTGTGCTCGTGTGTTCTGCCTCTCCTGTGGTAGTCCTGGCTTATCAGCTGATTCCAGGATAGAGCCAGCTATCTGGCACCCAAATGGTCTTTTCAGCCACAGTTTTATCAAGTATGCTGTGTGTGATCCTTGCTAAACTGGTACTCATGAAAGAAGGAAAGTCTAATGCTAAGATACTGCCTGCACTGGAATGTTAAACACTAAATACATAACAAGCTGTGTTTTCCTAAGCTGGGATCTATTGAATAATGTTTACATGGTCCCGGGGGAAATGTGTGCTCAGCCACTCAAGAGCTATAAGGCCAGAGAGAAGACGGCCAGGATGTGGTAAGTGTAAAGAAGACTCACTACACCTGGGATCCAGGCTTGCTTTAGGGTCTGCAGTGTACATCCATGTGATTAGCGTCTAGGCTGCTGCAGTTCCCCAGGAAATGATCTTCCAGTTGAGCAACCATTTACTTGATACAATTTGCACCTTTTTGTTTTCCTGCAGTCAAGTTGGTGGCTTGCTGGGACATGCACCTTGCCACTCAACCAGATTCCTTGTAGAGATTCCTAATCACTAGTTTATTGCATTAGTAGGCTCAGAGATAGAGCTTGGTTTAAAGTTTTGGATGAGATGAAACGTTGGCTTTGAATCGAAGTTCCGGGGACCTGAATTCTCCATTAAGTAATGACCGTCTGTGTCACTGCCTCAGGCTGTGTGTGACTAAGGTACTTGGTTTCTTGTCACAGCCAACTCCTTATAAGTCACCTCTCAGCTCTGGCTGGCCAAGAGCAAGACAGGGCTTTACCAGAAATAGGAGCAGCATATACAATTCCTAGCTATTCACTGCACAGTATTGTATTATAACTGCAGGAAGTTTTTAAACTGGATTTGGGGTACATTCATTTGCCCTAGTACCTCTGCCTCAAGGCTATATTCTAGGCTGCCATGGTTACTAGCACACTATTCTCCTCAATATTGTTCATCAGGAGCCTACTTAGTGTGGAACAAAGAGTAACTTAGTCATTTTTGTCTCCTTCCCTATTGGCCCTGAGATGCTGAAATCAAAGTTGTTCTCCAGCTTCGCCTTCCCTAGGAGGTTAGGATTCCACTGACTTCCGGGGCAGCCAGTGGTTTAATCTTCCGTGAGAGGATGACAGATTAATCTGTGGCTAAGAGACCCATTTCACCTGGACATTTTTTTCCTTAAAGATAAACTTTCTGAAAATAGTGGGCCCCATAGTTAGGCCTGAGTATGTGCTGCTTGTTAAGACCTTTTGAGTAGACTTTGTTCAAGACAGAATGTCCTGGGATCCTTCCAGCAACCTCTCAGCTGACTCTCAGTCTCATGACAAGTTGTGAGTTGTGCCAAACACTCTATGTGGGAATGGAATCACAGATTTGAGTGGGTCTTTTCCTTGGGCCTTACCCTATAAAAGCATTTGTAATATGGAGAGAATCATTTTTTCATTTTTGCTCATTGTATGCATTCTCTTTTTGAGTGAATTTTGTGTTCTCTAGCCCTCAAAAGAACTTTTGAACTAAAAATAAACTCTTCACCTGTCATATATTGTTGCTGCAGATAATGATTGTTGTGGGAAACTTGGATCATTGGTTTTTGTGCTTTCATTACTAGAGATGTTTTCTATTCCCAGGAGCTAAAAGTTGCTGCCCCAAAGTGATGGATGTGGGTTATCTTACAAGCCACAAGCCCCGGTGGCAAGAGTTGAGGGCAGGGAAATCACATGGTGAAGTTTTAAAGAAAGTACTTCCACTTGAAGCGTGCTTCCCTGTGCTCACTCGAGCACTAGGTCTAGTCCTCCTTCAGGGATGTTCCTTTTGGCAAATATATACTGTAATCTTGAGTCTAAATTTATATGTGAAATGCTACCTTTTTTTTAAAAAAAAAAGAAACTAAATAAAATTATTTTACTATCAGTGATTTGTGTTTTCCGTATGTCTCCTTTCTTGCCCATTTCACTAGGTAGCCCTTTATTTAGTAGTTTTACCTAACTATAGAGGCTTTTCTTATACCTCTCCCAGAATACTGCCTCTCTAGTATGAGAAATGTTAAATAATTTAAAAATATTTTTAATTACAGTTGACATTAATTTCAGCTATATAATAGTGAGTAGACATTTCTATAACTTATGAAGTGATCGCTAGTACTTGGCATAAGAATTTTGAAAGAACAGTTTCCATTTTTCTTGACTTGTGGAATTTACTAGGTGTACCAGTTAATGTGGATTTTTTTCAATAGATGGAGTTACACATACGTTGATATATATGTGATTTGATATGTATGTTATATTGTTGAATTGCTCCTTAAGATTACCACTTGTTCCGATCGATGGCAAAATCTCAATGAGTTGGCCCAGCCTCTCAGCTTTCTCCGGGTCTCTGGTCTTTGAATAAGCCTTTAGAACTACAGTTGGCCCTTAAGCAACCCTGCAAGTCAAAATTCTGCATATAATTTACTCTTCCCAAAAGCCTTACAGGTAACAGTTGATTAACATATTTGTATATTAATATGTATTACATATTACTACATAAGGTAAGGTAGAGAAAAGAAAATGTCATTAAGAAAATTGTAAGGGCCCTAGCTGGTTTGGCTCAGTGGATAAAGCATTGGCCTGTGGACTGAAGGTTCCTGATTCGATTCTGGTCAAGGGCATATGCCAAGGTTACAGGCTCAATCCCCAGTAGGGGAAGTGCAGGAGGCAGCCGATCAATGACTCTCTCATTCATGTTTCTATCTCTCTCCCTATCCTTTCCTCTCTGAAATCAATAAAAAATATTTTTAAAGGAAAATACAGTTAGAATATTTATTGGGGGGGAAAATCCATGTGCAAGTGGACCCATGCAACTCAAGCCCATGTTGTTCACGGGTCTGCTGTAGATAGTGTTAATTCATTGCTCACACAGAATGACATTTTACTTGTTTCCCTTATCATGTCTCTTTGGAATTCGTACTTTCTTTTTTCCTATTGATTCATTTCCCTACTTCCCATTGCCTATAAACTGTTCTCTTGAAGCTTATATGTTGAAGCCCTAACCCCCATTGTGATGGTATTTGGAGAGGCAGCCTTTGGGAGGTGAACAGGTGAGAGTGGAATTGGTTCCCTTATAAGAAGACACACAAGAGAGATGTCTGTCTCTTGGTTATGTTGAGGACACAGCAGGAAGAGGGCTCTTGCCAGACTCCAAGTCTCTGGCACCTTGATCTTGGCTTCCCAACCTCCAGAACTAAGAGAAATATGTTGTTTAGAACATCCAGTTTATGGCATTTTGTTACAGCAGCCTGAGCAGACTAATACACCATTTACTTCTATTATTTATCTTCAATTTCTTTCCTTCCTTTCTTCCTATAATTATTGGGCATCTAGAATGTGCTCGTTGCCAAGGCAACAATAAGGCTTATAACCTTGTGTGGGTGGGGGTTGGGGGTTTGGCAAGCAAATAAAAGGCACTTGTAGTGTGGTAAATAACACTACAGAATGGACACTGGATGCAAGGGGCATAAATGAGGGTCAGACCAGCCTAGTGGTTTCTAGGAGGCAATGTCAGGTTTTAGCCAAAATTTTAAGGATATATAAGAGGTAGCCAGCCAGGTAAAGAGAGACGGTGATGGTGTAGTGTGTTCCAGGCAGCGGGAGCACCAGATGGTATTTTAAATGCAATTCACTGTGTCCCCTTGCCTCAACAGTGCCATGCCTGCTCTTCACATGTGTTTCACTGCAGGGATCCTCTGCACTATGGAAGCTGCAGGCATTCTACACATATATTCAACTCAAGATACACCCAAAATTGTCTCCAGGAACAACCTTCAACCAGTGGGAGACAGGAGCCCAAGTGGTCAGGGAGGAGGTGACCTTTAAAACCTTTCCAATGGAGACAACTACCCTCCTGACACAATACAAGACAATGTGAATATCAAATATAATTCAATGTTTGAGTGCCTGGTATATATTGGGAAACCTAAATCGTTTAAATTATTGGACCAACAGTGAACAAACTAGGGAATAAGATAGATAATGTTGTGGAGCAAACACGAGTAAAGACCACTGGAGTCCAAATTAAAATTTAGGGAGATTTTATTAGCCGGCTGGCCAGCTGACCACAGAGAGTCCAGAGAGCAGCAGCGACCATTTGTGTAGGACCACTTTTTAAAAATATATATTTTATTGATTTTTTACAGAAAGGAAAGGAGAGGGGATAGAGAGCCAGAAACATCAATCCCCTACTGGGGATGTGCTCACAACCAAGATACATGCCCTTAACCAGAATCCAACCTGGGACCTTTCAGTTCGCAGGCCGAGGTTCTATCCACTGAGCCAAACTGGTTTTGATTGTAGGACCACTTTTAAGTCTATTAACCACATCCTATTTTCGTAGAACAAGTAACCCAAGACAAAACAGTTTTTCCTAAGCTATGTCAGGGTCATGCCATTGACAGCCATGTTATTCACAGTGTCATCCTGTCCTTTAGAAAGCCGACAGAGATCTATGAAAGAAGGCCTACGTGCTGGGAAGGGGCCATGAGACCCTGTCTCAAGGCCTGGCCTGGTGTCAGCACTGACAGCTCCATCTGGGCCACAGTCCACGGCCTCTGTGGAAGCATGCTCAAAAACTCCCGCTCTCCAACAATACCATTTCTGCTCCAAGAGTGAACAGTAATGTCAGCTATGGACTTAGCTGTTGGCTCATGGGTTGTAACAAATAACCACTCTGGTGCAGGATTTTTAAAAATATATATATTTTATTGATTTTTTACATAGAGGAAGAGAGAGAGATAGTGTGTTAGAAACATTGATGAGAGAGAGTCATCCATCAGCTGCTTCACACACACACCACTGGGAATGTGCCCGCAACCAAGGCACATGCCCTTGACCGGAATCGAACCTGGGAACTTTCAGTCCGCAGGCCAACACTCTATCCACTGAGCCAAACTGGTTTCGGCTGGTGCAGGATTTTGATGGTGGGGGTTGGGATATATGAGAACTCTTACCTTCCGCTCAGTTTTGCTGTGAATCTAAAACTATTCTAAAAAAATATAAAGTGTTAATAAAAGAAACAGTTTATTTTTTAAAAAGTCCTTTCAAGATTTTTAAGCAAGGGATGATATGTCTATGTTGTTTTAAATTTGTCCTTTCCCAACATGTTTCCAACATCTCACTGTATTTCTTCACCTGCTTTCAACATCCAAAGCAACATTAAAATCCTAACTGTTTAAGCATTTCCAAGTCAATATTTACCTCACTGTGAAATGTCTGCAAATGAATACCTGAAAACAACTTAGCAATCGTATCAGTGGACAGGTTCCACAGAAGGTGCTTGAAGGAATACAGAAACATATCAGAGGCCCTTAAACTAATCACCTTTGCCTGAATTCTCCCCTGTTTAAATGCATCAGAGGCTGTGCTCCATACCAGCTCACAAGCCCCCAAGCTAATGGATCCACTAGTGCAGGCTAATAAGCAATTTTGTTTAACAGAAATAGTCTGTTACTGCCGAGACCGGTTTGGCTCAATGGATAGAGCGTTGGCTTGGGGACTGAGGGGACCCAGGTTCGATTCTGGTCAAGGGCATGTACCTTGGCTGCGGGCATATCCCCAGTAGGGGGTGTGCAAGAGGCAGCTGATCGATGACTCTCTCTCATCGATGTTTCTTGCTCTCTGTCTCTTTCCCTTCCTCTCTGTACAAAATCAATAAAATATATTTAAAAAAAGAAAAAGAAAAAAAGAAATAGTCTGTTATGAGAAATACAGAGATGGCTCTGAAATAAGTGAAACACAATAAAGTTCAAAAAACCATTTAATGAATTTTTGTGCTTAATATATATTTAATGTTCATAATAATAAGTAATAGAAAACCACAGTAGACTTCTTAGAATTTAGAAAAAGATTTATTATAGTAAAAATTCCCCATAAAATAGTGTATAAACATTATTGTTAATAGTAAGACTTACCTCAAAGGATAAATCAATAAGAAGATTAATTATCTTAAATGTCAATACAAATGAGAGAACATTTTTCAAAAACCATCTTAGTGAATGTTTTATTTATTGTGATAAAATATACATGAAATTTACAATTTTAACAGTTTTAAGATGTACATTTCAGTGGTATTAAGAGCATTCACAATTTTTAAAATATATTTTTATTGATTTCAGAGAGGAAGGAAGACGGAGAGAGAGAGAGAAACATCAATGATGAGAGAGAATAATTGATTGGCTGCCTCCTGCATGCCACCTACTGGGAATCAAGCCTGCAATCTAGGCATGTGCTCTTGGCCAGAATCGAAACTAGGACCCCTCAATCCGTAGGCTGATGCTCTATCCATTGATCCAAACCAGCTGGGGCCATTCCCAATTTTTTATGAGAGCATCATTGATCAGCTACCTCCTGTGTGCCTCCTACTGGGGATTGAGGCTACAACCCAGGTATGTGAACTGGTTCATAGGTCAACGCTCAACTATTGAGACACACTGGCCAGGCTCCAGAACTTTTTGAATCATTCCAAACAAACTCTGTACCCATTAAACACTGACACCCCATTTCTTCCTCTCTCAGGCCCTAGCAACTTCTAGTCTACTTTCCATGTCCATGAATTTAATTTCTCTAAGTACCTCATATAAGTGTAATCATAAAATATTTGTACTTTGTGTCTGACTTATTTCACTTAGTATCATGTCTTCATGCTGTAGGAAATATTAGAATTTCATCCCATTTTTTTTAAATATATTTTTTATTGATTTCAGAGAGGAAGGGAGAAGGCGAGAGAGAGAGAGAAACATCAGTGATGAGAGAGAATCATTGATCGGCTGTCTCCTACACACCCGCTACTGGGGATTGAGCCCATAACCCAGGTATGTACCCCTGACTGGAATTGAACCTGGGACCCTTCAATCCACAGGCTGATGCTCTATCCACTGAGCCAAACAGTCTATGGGTCTTCATCCCTTTATAAAAGTGACTAATATTTTATTGTATATATATATATATATATATATATATATATACTACCTTTTTATCCATTCATCTGTTGATGGACGTAGTAGACTCTTAACTGGTGAGAAACATGATAAAAAATGATGTTTGAGGAAGACGACTCTGACAGCTCTGTTTTTCCAAATCAGATTTCAGGATATATGATCTATTTCCCACCCAAATTTATCAATTTAATTATTTGAACAGTTTAAGAACGTTATAAAAAATAAATACAACTTTATAGTTAATAAATCACTCGTGCTGTAAGAAGAAAAGTACATGCAATGAAGATGCTTAGAAAATCCAAAGTCGCAGATTTTGTTAATGAGAGGGAGAGGCCATGAGTCTTTCTTGATCTTAAGCTTCAGCAAATCAATTTCCAGGGTTTTTCTGTTTGTTTGTTTGATTGGTGTTTTGTTTTTTTTTTCCAAATCCAAGAACTGCCAAGTCACACCCCAAGTCACTAGACTTCGCACTCAAACAGTACTTCATTCGAGGAGCTGAGATGGGGCTGCTGGGAATCACTACTCCTGTTTTTATTATTTTTGTTATTTGCCTGGTTTTCCTTTGGGTGTGGAAAGGTCGCAAACCGGGACGGCTACCACCGGGCCCAACTCCCCTTCCCATCATTGGGAATCTGATGCAGCTAAACCTGAAGGACGTCCCTGCGTCTCTCTGCGAGGTAAGGGGGGTTCATTCCAAGGCTGGCCATTGTCAGGCCGGGGGGTCACCTTCATCTTCCGGCTCTGTCCCTGAGGCCATGGCAGGCTGGCTCTCCTACCTCAGTCTTTCTTAGTTTGCCTCCCCACCGAGGTACTTCGGGGTGTCCACTTCGTATTACAGACATGCATCCTCTTCCTTTCTGGACTGGACACTTCCAACCAGGGAGTGAGGTATGTTGACCAGAAATGTAGGTTGGATTTTTAGTGTGTGAGAAAATTCTGCAATCAGAACTTACTTTAATTGAAAGGCTTCCAATCCCTTCAACATATAACACCAAAAGCCCAGCAAATGTAAAAATGTGTCAAATGTCCTATATGATTATTATTGTTGCATCTATTTTATACTAAATGACCTATCGGAGGTGTGATCCTCACTTCCCTCCCTAACATCTCGCTCTGATACAGCCCAGCTCTGCTACCCTGACAAACATTCATTCCTTGGCAAATATGAGAAAATATTTTTTAAAATACATTTTATTTATTTTTATTTTTTTTACAGAGGGGAAGAGGGATAGAAGTTAGAAATATCGATGAGAGAGAATCATTTATCAGCTGCCTCTTGCACACCCCCTGTTGGGGATGTGCCCACAACCAAGGTACATGCCCTTGACTGGAATCGAACCTGGGACCTTTCAGTCCGCAGGCCAACACTCTATCCGGTATCGGATGAGAAAAGATTTTATCAACAGCAGTTCATCGTGCAAAAATATATTCTCCAGAACAGCCTAAATGTCTATCAATGGATAAATAAAGAAAATGTGGAATATCTGTCATCTATCTATCATCTATCACCTATTCTGTCTCACACACATGGAATATTACGTAGCCTTAAAAGAAGGAAATTCTGCTATTTACAACAACATGGATGAGTCTAGAAGACATTATCCTAAGTAATATATAAGACACAGAAAAACAAATACAGCATGATCTCATGCATGGGATCTAAAATAGTCAAACTTAGGGCCAAAACCGGTTTGGCTCAGTGGATAGAGCATCGGCCTGTGGACTGAAAGGTCCCAGGTTCAGTTCCAATCAAGAGCATGTACCTTGGTTGCTGGCACATCCCTGGTAGGGGGTGTGCAGGAGGCAGCTGGTCAATGTTTTTCTCTCATCAATGTTTCTAGCTCTTTATCCCTCTCCCTTCCTCTCTGTAAAAAATCAATAAAATGTATTTTTTAAAAATTAAGTAGTCAAACTTAGGGAAGTAGAGAGCAGAATGGTGTTTGAAAACCATACTCCAATTGTTGGCTGAGTTTTTATTTTATTTTATTGTTTATTACAAATAGTATTACACATGTCTCCTCCCGGCCTCCCCAACCCCCGGCACATTCTCCTCCCCCCCTGGTGTCTGTGTCTTTTGGTTATGTTTATATGCATACATAAAAGTCCTTGGGTTGACCTCTTACTCCCCCACCCTCACCCGCCAACCCTCCCCGGCCTTCCCACTGAAATTTGATACTCTTTTTTTCTTCTTGGAACAATGCTATCGTAACTACACAGGTTTCTTCCTTTTTCTTACCTGCTTAGTGAGCTCTCCACAAGTTCATGTCCTGGCTGCTTCCTTCTCATCATTAGTTGAACCTTAAATCTTACCTCCTCATAGATTCCTAACCTCTCTGTTTTATTAAGTTTTCCCATTATCATCCAACATAGTACACTCTATCACTTTCATAGAATTGTGCTCAATTTGTATTGCAAATATCGTTTGACAGTTTGCTGCCTGTCACTTTCGCTAGACTCAAAATTCAATGGGGGCTCCTGGTCTGTACACAGGGTCAGACACAGGACAGGTGCTTAGTAAATATTTGCTTAATGGTTGCATATTACAAATGAAGGGAAGGGTGAATCCATGACTATACCCTGGGTTAAATTTCTAAAATGCAATGGATGGGGCAAAGTCTAAGCTACATATAAATTATTACTTAATTTCTACCCAAGACTCCAGTGGAGAGATTTTGCAATCGTGTTTACACAACTGCTTGAATCTTTCTCCAGTTAGCCAAAGAGTACGGCCCTGTTTACACGTTGTACCTTGGACCCTCGCCCACTGTGGTCTTACATGGATATGAGGCGGTGAAGGAAGCTCTGGTCGATCAGGGTGATGAATTCCTTGGCAGAGGACCTATTCCAATTATCTCAGATTTCCAAAAAGGACATGGTAAGTTTCAAATCAAACTGTGGGTTCATTTTCTTTAGCAAAAAAATGACTAACAATAAGTGTCTGAACTACACCATGCAACTGATTAGACACTACAGTACTGCAAGGTAATTTTGAGCTCGTACAAACTCCATAGGTTAAGGGTGTTATCCCCCAAAACACTAAGCTCATTTAGATGCTAGACATAAGTTCAGGGGTTCCCAGGTCATCCATACTTCTGACCAACTGGTGAAAAACTCAGGGATACCCATGACCTCCTCCGGTTTGGAAATTGGTAAAATAATTCACAGAACTTGGGAAGGTGCTAACTTGTTTTATCATATGAAGGACACAAATGAAGAGACACAGAGGGCAAGGTTTGAGAGGGTCCCAAAGGCAGAGCTTCTGTTTCTGTGTCCTCTCCCTAGAAATCAGAATATTACCCATTGACGTGTTCACCAACCAGGAAGCTCACCCTGAGCTTTGGTGTCCAGAGTTATTATGTGACTATGACGGATTGATTCACTGATTACATGAGGGAACTCAACCTCTAGTTCTACTCCCTGAAAGATGAGAGATCAGTTGCTATCCTTTGGTTGAATAATACCCCAACCTTCTAAATCCTTAGTTGGTCTTTCTGGCATAGCCAGCTCCATCTTTGTTTTTATTTTCATTAATCAATACTTGACATATGTAATATATATACCTCAAAACCACTTAAAATTATAAAATTGCAATTCCCAGAGAAATGTAAACTTAATTCCATTAAGGAACAAAATTCAACTGAGTAAAGTTGAAGCTCTAATTGGCTTTAGAAAACTATTCATGCTTTGTTTTGTTTCTTTTTCTTTTTTTCTTTTTTTTAAATATATTTTATTGATTTTTTACAGAGAGGAAGGGGGAGAGATAGAGAGCTAGAAATGTTGATAAGAGAGAAACATCGACCACCCGCCTCTTGCACACCCCCTACTGGGGATGTGCCCGCAACCAATGTACATGCCCCTGACCGGAATCAAACCCGGGACCCCTCAGTCCGCAGACCGACGCTCTACCACTGAGCCAAAACGGTTTCGGCAGGAAGCTATTCATGTTTTGGACAACATCCCGTATATCATCGAGGAGGACCTCTGAGAGGCTGTACAAAATGGACGGTGCTAATAGATGGGCATGGGAGTTAATAGCAAAGGAAAGAAATAACTCGTTTTAGGCCAGCTCGCCTATTTTTTTGTAGAAAGGGAACGACAGGAGTTTTATGCAGATCAGCTTGCTGGAATAGATCAGGAAATTCTGGGCTGATTGGTTTAAAATTTCTCTCCTGAGAAAGACTGAAACTGCAATCAGGCTATTAAGTTTTGGTTTAGTGACTGGCTTAGCAAAAGTGACTCCATTTCGGCCTGTATTTCTTTTATATTTTTTTAAACATATATTTTATTGATTTTTTACAGAGAGGAAGGGAGAAGGATAGAGAGCCAGAAACATCGATGAGAGAGAAACATAGACCAGCTGCCTCCTGCACACCCCCTACTGGGGATGTGCCCGCAAGCAAGGTACATGCCCCTGACCAGAATCGAACCTGGGACCTTTCAGTCCACAGACGGGCGCTCTATACACTGAGCCAAACCGGCTTCAGTGTATTTCTTTTATTAACAATTCCCCCCTTTGATCAAACTTCAGTCTGAGAGATACAGTCAAATTGTCAGTCATTAAGTGCCACTCTCCACTCCTGCTCCGTGGCTATGGGAGCTTTTATTGATCCTCTGTGTGATATTCACAGGTCATGATGTTTTTGTTTAACCCATGTGATACTCATAGGTCACATCTTCGGATTCATAATCCTTAAGTAGGTGTTGGTGTGTGTTTTGATGTTCTAGTCTTAGATCATTTGTTTAGGTCAGTTAGCAGCTGCAAACATGCATTGACTTTTGAGAGGATACAACACGCCGATGAAATTGATGGCATGTTAGGAGAAATATGAACTTTAGACTAAGTAACAGGTTTTGAGCAGAGGGAGAAATTAAAAGGCATTGGTATTGGGACATACTGGATTCCTTTGCTTCTTTCTTCTTATTTGGATGAGGCTAACTTTCACTGTAGTAAATTCACAGAAGAATAGGATCTTAAATCCCATATTGCTTTGCTTCGCTTATCCTCTCATAGAGAAAATCACAGCTAGAACTAAACCATAAGTTGGAGGAATATGAAGTATAAAAACAGACACTCAGGAAAGGAGTTTGTGAGAACACATGCCACTTTTGACCATTTTTAAGGAAACCAGACAGGGCTCTTCCACATTTGGAAATGTTTTCCACTGGCCAATGATTCCCCTGCCCCTTTCCATCATCTCTGCCCCCTGTTGACCAGAGCATGGGTTTTCTTTTCTGTGTGACAAATAATTCACCCAAACCCTGAATAGGTTGTGCTTTGCAATTGCCATTTGCTGAAACTCTGCTAAGGGGCACTGGAAAGAGTTCAGCTTTAAGGAAAATCCCACTCTGTGACACCAACGTTCCTCCTCCTTGCTTTTCCTAGGAATCCTTTTCAGCAATGGAGAGACGTGGAAGCAGATGCGACGCTTTTCCCTCATGACCCTGAGGAACTTCGGGATGGGGAAGAGGGACACTGAGGAGAGGGTCCAGGAGGAAGCTCAGTGCCTGGTGGAGGAGCTCAGAAAAACAGGGGGTGAATTCCACTGATCAACCCTTTGGGGGCAAAAGGATTTCCTGTACACACCGCCCCCAGGCATAGTTTCTCCTTTGGGAATCACTTTGTGGTCCACAACCTGCTCTATTTAATAGGGAGCTG
Source organism: Pipistrellus kuhlii (assembly GCF_014108245.1). Classification (NCBI taxonomy): domain Eukaryota; kingdom Metazoa; phylum Chordata; class Mammalia; order Chiroptera; family Vespertilionidae; genus Pipistrellus; species Pipistrellus kuhlii. The sequence continues at coordinate 31,353,079 of NW_023425460.1, read as the reverse complement.
GCAAGGGAAAAGGGGTGGGAAGAAGGTGATACAGACCTTTTAGTTAGGACTCTCACGACCTTTAATTTGGACTCATTTCCCAACTTCAGCACTTACTGGATATGTAAATTTGGACAAGTTTCTTAACTTTTCTAAGATATACTTCCACACCTGAAAAATGGAGCTAAAAAAGGTAAAATCTCCAAATGAGAGTTTAATGTAGTTTGTAAGACAATTACACAGTATCGAGCATGTAAATGCTCTATAATATCATTTATGCTCTTAGGACTATTAAAGTACTGTATTCATCTACCTAATAAAAGAGCAACACACTAATTGACCATACCTTTGTGACACCCACCAGCCAATCAGGTGTGAGTATGCAAATTAACACAGCAAAGATGTCAGGTTAATTTGCATACACTGGCACTGAGCAGCTGGGGGCGGGATTCTTGCATTGTTGCCATGGTGACAACACAGGCCTTCTGCACCACCCCAGCCACTCTGGGCCTCTGGGCAGCATGGGAAGGCGGAAAGGCAGCTCCAGCCACGAGTGAAGGCAGTGCCAGCAGCCAGGGAAAGGAAGGCCCATTTTTGCACAAATCTTCATGCATTGGACCTCTAGTATAATAATATAATTGGTAGTATTAGTAGCATAGTGTAATACTATCTAGTATCAGCATTATTTGAAGGTGTTTATATACTAATTTGGGGAGGTTTAGAGGAAATACATCCTGTGTATAAATCTGAGCAGGAAGAGGTGCTGTTCTTGATGAAAATCCTAATGTTAAGAGTTGTTCATTTCTCATGTCAGCTCAGCCCTTTGACCCTACTTCCATCCTGTCACTTGCTGTCTGCAATGTAATCTGCTCCACCCTCTTCAATGAGCGTTTCCAGTATGACGATGAGGAGTTACTTTACCTGATGAGTTTGTTAAATGAAAATTCTAAGAAATTAAGCTCTCTATGGATCCAGGTAAGGCTGAGGCTGCATCGGTACTTGTGGTTGCTCTCATTGGTCCAGGCTATGAGCTCACCTATTCCAGGAACAAGTGTTGATGCCAGCATTCATTGTCACCTTCCCTCCACATATGTCCAGTGAATGAGTGCAATGGCAGTTATCCCCGCACCACTGGAAAGTTGCCCTCTGCCTGCCTCTATGGCTTTCCTCACACAAGGGGGCAGATTAACCATCCTCAGTTGCCAGTGTTTCTTTTCAGGGCCTTGTGCCCATTTTCTCCTGTATGACTCAGGGGTTGGCCGAAGCTGGGATGAGCAAGGAGATGGGCAGGGCCCACTCTCCTGTATGTAGTGATTGTCCTCCCTTCTCTTCCGCTTGGAAGTTGGAGGAAGGGATTCTGTCTGGCCAGACCACAGATAGATCAGTGTTAGGCAGTCCATTCAGGAGCTCTGGTTCCTCTAAACCACATGTGTCAAACACAAGGCCCGCGGGCCAAATCCGTCCCGCCAGGCCTTGCAATGTGGCCCGCACCACGCTGTCATCACTGCACTCCGCTGTGTTTCCATCACAATGACAGTTTATGACTGTTCAGTAAACCATTCGGCCCGCAATTTAGGCTGGATTTTAGATTTTGGCCCCTTCTCTGATTGAGTTCGACACCCCTACTCTAAACAAATTGAATTTCCAATGTATTTCCCCCTCCTCCCATTTTCAGATGTACAATCTGTGGCCAAATCTTATAAAGCATCTCCCTGGAAACCACAGATCATTTTCCAAAAGGATGACAAATGTTAAAAATTTCATTCTGGGAAAAGTGAAGGAGCATCAGAAATCCCTGGATCAGAATAACCCTCGAGACTACATCGATTGTTTCCTCAGCAAGATGGAGCAGGTACTGTATGCAGCGTCTCTCTCAACACCGTATCTTACCTTCCCATGGGAGTGCATGAGAGCATAGTCACACCATGGAGGTCATTCTTGATTTTTATGGCAGTGGGGCACAGTATTATCAGTAATAACAGAACTTCCTCTCCATGTCTATTTTCCTGTAAGATAGCTATCGATAGAAGTTTTTTTGAAGTGTTTCTGCTTTCCTATAAGTTTTGTTTCATTCTGTTTTAAATTAAGTTAATATTAAATCTCTATAATCTTATTGCATAATAGATTTGGCTTATGCTAAGAATTAAATAAAATAGTGGAGTTCATCCTAGTTAATGAAATTATAGTTAGAACATAAATAAAATATATGTTAACATTTCCATTTTCTCCCTAACTCTCTTTATCAGTAAAGACTTTAAAAAACTAATGGAACTGTCCTGGCTGGTATTGCTCAGTTGATTGAACATTGTCGCATGCACTGAAGGGTTGTTGGTTGGATTCCTGACCAGGGTGCATGCCCAGGTTTCTGGCTCCATCCCTGGTCAGGCTCAATGTTTTGCTCTCACATCAATGTTTCACTCTCTCTCCCACCTCCTCTCTCTCTAAAAATCATTAAAAATGTTTAAAACAACAATAACAACAAAAATGAACTGAACTTTCTCTTGTGAGGGACTTTCACCTACTCAATATTCTCGATTCCAGATAAACACAGCAGGACTATAGGTAGGAAACAACAATGTGCCTAAAATTTTAGAATTCCACATGCAGATATAACTCCATTTTGAAATGAATAGAAGGGACGTAGTATAAAGAAACTGAGGGAAGAAAAACTTGATTTAGACTTTTAAAAATAAAGCGAATTTAAAAACAAGTACTCCAGTACTTTTCTCAAATTTAAAAACCAAATGGTAGTAAAAGCCCACCAAAAATAATCAGCAATGAAAATAATTTAAATATAAAGGAATACCGAAATTTTATTAACTAGTGTAATAGCATTAAATATTCAAATGTTCAGTGCCCGTTTTTATGCCAGGTGTGCGGGATACATCTACAAAGACTTAATCCCTATTATTTTTACTATAATCATTTTAAAATAGGAAGCTCACTCACTATTTTTAAGTTCTGGATCAATTTATTGTCTAAACACTTTGTAGACCCCACGTAAAAAATTATGAGTAAAAAATGTCCTACAAGTACAGTCTTCCTATTAGAAATGCCTTTATAATGATGAAAGTTATATGGGAGAAGGTGGGGCTGAGAGCATCTAAGTTAGTGTAAGTGAAGGAAACAGACCAGTTATAAATCAGTGCTTTCTCTACATTGTGTTTGCATAGATTGTATCATCTGGTCTTTTTCATTAAATATAATAAAAGAAGATCTCGTTCACTGAGTATTTGTATATATGAGGCATAGTTCCAAGAGCTTCCACCCATTAACTAACTCTTTTCATCTTTCTAATAAGCCTATGGAGCGTGTTCTATTTTTTTTTTTTTTTTATCTTCATTTCACAGATGATGAAACTGAGTAGAGAGTAAAGTAACTTGCCTAAGGCGCACATCTATTCGTTGACTAAGCTGGGATTGAACCTTGGAGTTTTGATCCACAACTGACTTTTTTGTTTTCTTCTATCCACTACATGACAGTGCACAAAACGAAGCCTATTGCTAGTAAAGGGGTGTGATTGTGAAGCTCTGATAAGCCATTGCCTTCTTTTTAACTCCTATAGCCATTAACTCTACCTTCTACAGGAGAAACACAACCCCATGTCTGAATTTGACTTGGAGAACTTGGCCGTCTGTGGATCCAACTTGTTTGTGGCAGGAACAGAGACCACCAGTTCCACCCTGAGATTCGGGCTCCTGCTCCTCATGAAACATCCAGAGGTGGAAGGTACAGCCAGCATGTTGGGGATCAGGGCAGTAGCGGGGGTGGGAGGATATTGCTGACAGCGACTGCTTCGCTTTCTCTGGGCTGCCTTTTAGAGCACCCTGCAAATGGCCATGTATGTGGTTTTGCTTTGTAGATTAGAACTCTATCTAATAATGCTGATAAGGAAGAAGCACCTTTAAGAACTGAAAGGCTGTTGTTCAAATTGGAAGCAGAGGAACTTCTGAATCCTGAGCCTTGTATCTGAGGTGCAATGCCAAAGAGTGAGCACTGTTTCGATGAGGGACCAAGGCTGGATGCTCATCCTAGGCCTGCCGATACCGGGCTATGTGACCTCAAATGAGTCATTTAATCTTTCAGGCCCCTATTTTCCCAACTTGAAAATGGACCCTATTTCCCAAAGGGGATTTTTTAGCTGTGATATAACAGCATTCAAAAATGAAATTTTGGTAGATTCCTTTTCTTAAGCGCATTTCAGAGCACAGGCCTTATAAGCTAGTGTTTACACTGCTCAACAAAATGGTATTTACCACCCCCCAAAAAAACTTGAAGGAGACTGGGTGAAGGTGACAAAGGAGAAGCTCCCACTAGAGTAAGGATCAAACATTTCCCCCGATAGCTGCTTTGCCAGGAATCATGGGCTAAGCCATAATCCCTGCTACAAAGGTCCTTGCCTCACCAGTACATGAGAACAAACCAATGAAGCCAGGAGGCTGAGGACATGGTGAATCCAGCCTTTGTGCTTCCTTCAGCAAGTCTCTGGCATTTACAGCAAAACAGAAAAGAGAAATTCAGCCAGGAGCAGAGCAAGGGGCTGTTTAACAACAAGTCTTTGACCTTGGGAACCTTTCCTAGGCCATGTTCTGCTGCACATGGCAAGCATTTCAGGTAATTTCCAGGTGCCCAGGGAACACATCTCTTGAGTGGCATCCGTGATTCATGTCTCTGCAGCCAAAGTTCATGAAGAAATTGACAGTGTGATTGGACACAACCAGAGGCCCTCCTTGAAGGACAAGATGAAGATGCCTTACACAGAGGCTGTGTTGAATGAGATTCAAAGATACGTCTCCCTCCTTCCTTCTAATTTACCACATGCTGTGACTAAGGACACGAAATTCAGACAATATGTCATCCCCAAGGTTAGATGTGTCTGGGAAAACGGACTGGGATAGAAGGGGTGGTACAGTCCCTCAGTGGGACCTGTGAGAGCTCTCAGTTCTATTGCAGGAAGAGAGGCAGTCGTGTGTAATGGAAAGCACACAAGGTCTTGGTTTGAAACCTGTCACTGCCACACAGTGCACCCTCAGGTCATTCAGCAGCTCTGTAGCCCTGTCTCTGCCTTCCTAGGATAGGGGAGGCTGACCTGGGGATTCTAAGGACCCCTCCTGCTCTCATATAGAATGTATTATGGGTGCAGTGATTTCCATTAATGAGAATCTTCTGGGGACTGGAACCTATTTTTTCAGGATAGATAATAAAAAGGGGGAAGTGGAAAATGTGTCTGTAGCTCTAAGGTAATTAAGCCAGGGTCAATCTTCTTTCACCCAAATGTTCTCCTCCCAGAACTTTATGTATAGGACATTTGAGATATTGCTGCTCTTGATGGTTAACATTTGTAGAACACCTAGCACTTACCAAAACTTACATGCTCACGAGGGATGTAGTCAGTCTCCTGTAGTGATTAGGGGCTTAGGTTTTACATTTAAATAGTTCCAGAGCATATAAGAGGGGGGAAAGGTGCCAACCTGATCAAAATATTGCAAAATCAGAATAAAAATACTACAAAACAGCCACCAATCTTACTTTTTAAAAAATATATATTTTATTGATTTTTTTACAGAGAGGAAGGGAGGGGGATAGAGAGTTAGAAATATTGATGAGAGAGAAACATCTATCAGCGGCCTTCTGCACACCTCCTACTGGGGATGTGCCTGCAACCAAGGTACATGCTCTTGACCGGAATCGAACCTGGGACCTTTCAGTCTGCAGGCCGAAGCTCTATCCACTGAGCCAAAACGGTTTCGGCCACCAATCTTACTTAAAAGTATCAATGCAAAAGTTTAGCATCATATTACAAACCCCACATCACCAACAAATTGAGATCCTTAAGAACACAGGAATGGTCTAACACCAGGAAATCTAGTTTAATAAAATTCACCATATAAATAAAATTTAGGAGAAAAATCATATAATAATCTAATTTGTACAGAAAATGCTTTTGCTAATATTCAATAGCCATTTTAATTAAAAATTATTTTCAAATTATAATTGACATTTAATGTTATATTAGTTTCAGTCATTAGTATAGTGGTTAGACATTTATATAACTTAGAGAGTGGTCCCTCTGATAAGTCTAGTACCCACTGGGACTATACATAGTTATTACAATTTTATTGACTATCTTCCCTATGCTATATTTACATCTCTGTGACTATTTTATAACTGCATATTTTACTTCATTTTTGTTTTTTAACCCTTAATAAAGTAGAAATAGATGAACATCTCGTTAGCCAAAAAAAAAGCCCCATTTCCCAATCATGCTTATTGATGAAAGATGAAAAGCATTCCTAAGTAGAAATAAAGCAAGGCTATTTACCATTATTAATATTATGCAAGCAGAATTAGAAAAAATAATGAGATAAAACATTTAAAAGAAAGAAGCCACTTTGTAAATGACTTTTCGGATTTGAGGCAGCAATTCCAGTACATGTCATGTCTAGACAATGTGGGTGGCAAACCCCCATTTACCAACAATAACTGGTTACCTCACATTGATCACAACATCACTCTTCCCAAAGAGAATTATCTTATTACCCAATAAGTATTGTATGATAATAGCATGTATAAAATAGCCATAACTCAAGTCAGTCACTCACCAGGCAAGCGTAAGCGTGCTCAGTCCTATTCAATCCACTAATGAAGAGTGTTATTGTCTTTAATGAATCAAGGATGGGTGCGATAAAGTACAACTCCTCTCTCTTTTCTTGGTTCCAGGGCACCACGGTTTTTCCATTGTTGTCTTCCGTCTTGTATGACTGCAAGGAGTTCCCCAACCCAGAGAAGTTTGACCCAGGCCACTTTCTGGATAAAAATGGCAGGCTCAGGAAGACAGATTACTTCGTACCCTTTTCCCTTGGTAAATACAAATAAACCCACCCAAACCATACACATGTACAATTTGGACAACTTTTTAGCCTCACTGAGAGTTTGGCATAACTAAGTAATCCCTGGATGATAGCAAAGTTGAGCATGTGAAACTGTTACAGTTTCTGATGTAACTGTATGGAGCCACTTTAGTCTGTACACCGGGAGGATTAGCAAAGTCACCCAGGGACTGCTTTGTTGTTGGGTAACTGAGTGTAATGCCAGTTTTCACAGAAACCAAAGTTAGTTGAGCCAATTCCAATGTCACATGTTACCAGATGGCAAAGGGATCTGCTTTTGCAGACTTTTATCTGTTGATTTCCCCTTTGTAATATTGATTTTTCCAAAACAAACGTACAAGTATTTTTTCTTCTTTTAAAATTATTAATGATTATTAACTTCTTTTTTTTAAACAATATATATTTTATTGATTTTTTACAGAGAGGAGGAGAGAAGGATAGAGAGCTAGAAACGTCAATGAGAGAGAAACATCGACCAGCTGCCTCTTGCACACCCCCTACCAGGGATGTGCCAGCAACCAAGGTACATGCCTTTGACCGGAATCGAACCCGGGACCTTTCAGTCCGCAGACCGACGCTCTACCACTGAGCCAAACCGGTTTCGGCAATGATTATTAACTTTCTGATTCTTAGGGCCAGACACCATCAAAGAGACTTGGCGACTTCATATTTTTTCTTCCCCTCTGAAACCTGAGCCCCACATACCCTGGCCTCTTTTCAAGAGCTGGTTGGCTCCCAGTTACTATTTCCCATGAGGTTATAAAGACAATTCGGGATTGGTCAGCACACATTCTTTTTCCTTATCTTATCCAATCATTTGCTAAATATTTAAAAAAATAACAGTTAAGATGTTTTGTTTCTAATTACAGTGATAATAAGTGTTCAACATAAAAGATGGAAAATGCAGAAAAGCAAAAAAAGAGAAGGAAATAAAAGTTATTTGCCATTTCACTCTACAGAGATAACCACTATTGTCTAAGTATTCATAATAGATGTATATTTAAAAATAAAATTTGGTTCATTCTGTACAATCTTTGATAATTTATTTTCACTTAGTTTGTTGTGATAAAAGACAGACTGTGGTGTTAAATAATCTTCCGCGTCAACATACTTAGGTTTCACTGTGTGAAATGCGGAAGGATTTATTTCATTAGCTTGTATAGGTGGATATACAGTTTTCATCTGACTCATCAATATCATAAATAACAGTGCAAGTGACATCCTAATAGATGCATCCTATGGCTACATACCCAGAAGGAGAGCAACCCAATTAAAGAGTGAACATTTCCCGAGAGAGTTTTGTTATATATTGACAAAGAATTGGCTTCCAGCAGTTGATAAAATTCCCTTTTCTGGTCAGTGTTTTCCATGGCTCTTAGAGGCATCTTGTATTTGTCGTCTTGATTGGCATGTTGTATTTGAATGTGAGCTATTGTATTTGAATCTGGAGCGAACTAATGGGATGTTTCCTCCTTCCAGGAAAACGGGCCTGTGTTGGCGAGGGCCTGGCCCGCGTGGAGCTGTTCCTCTTCCTCACCACCATTCTGCAAAACTTTTCCCTGAAGCCCCTGGTGGAGCCCAGCCAACTAGAGACCAAACCCCTTGTAACTGGGCTTCTCAACGTTCCCCGGCCTTTCAAGCTGTGCCTTCTTCCTAGATGAACGCACTTTTTTAACAATATGATTCAAAGTAATTGCTTCTCCTCTTACTCCCCAGCAGTCTTTCTCTTCATTTTAAATTCTGTGTAGGACAGAAATACTACTCACTAAAAACTTGATGGACATTTGTTTAAATCTACAAATCCCTTGACAAAAAGGAGCTGGGTCCTGAAAACTCCAAGGGCACAAACACTGTATTCACACCCTGTACAGTTCTTGGTGAGCCACGCTTCGGCAGAACCAAGACCAGGCCCGCCCAAGGCTTTTGTCGGGGATAGTTAGCAATAGAGAGCCTTTGCTCTTCTTGTGGCTGCGGACATATGCTGATTTTCTGTTGATTTTCAAAACAAGGACATTAATATAATAGCCTCTGTGTGTGATTTCTATTTCCAATTGAAAGCATGTATAGGATTTGTACCACATTCACAAAATAAATCCTTACTTCCACAATATATTTTCTCTGTATGTTTGACTTTATTCCAAGTCTCAAACATTTTTTTTGTGTGTGTGAGTTATGGCTCTCCATAGATAGGATAAGGTAAATAGATGAAATTAAACGATAACCTATCACAAATCTTTCCCTCTTCTATTTGCAACTATGGACGTGCATGGGACTCAAAGAGCCTTCTTTTATTTTTTTAGAAATACTTTTATTTATTTCAGAGAGGAAAGGAGAGGGAGAGATAGAAACATCAACGATGAGAAAGAATCATTGATTGGCTGCCTCCTGCATGCCTTCTACTGGGGATTGAGCCTGCAACCCAGACATGTGCCCTGACTAGCAATCAAACTGTGATCTCTTGGTTCATAGGTTGACGCTTACCCATTGAACCACACTGGCCAGGCCCAAAAAGCCTTCTTGCATAAGAAGTCCATCTATGCATAGCCATTCTATTCGAAAAGAGGTGAGAGGTGGATTTGGGGGTTGAAGAGCAAGAGGAGCTGCAAGGAAAGACTGAGCATTCCCAAAAGAGCCGTGACTCAGAAAATAGCTACAACTACCCCAGCAGTGGCCCAGCTGTGAGCAGCAGCTGCCACAAAAGGTTGGTTCAAAAACCAGCAGGCAGTCCCACCTCCAGGGACCCTGGGAGGGAAAGGAGCTTTAAAAGTAGAGCTGAGCTTCTGGATAAATACCCTAAAGAACTGAAAGCAGGGACTTGACCTGACATTTGCACACACATGTACCTACAAGCATAATTCACAAGAGCCAAAAGGTAGAAATAACCCAAATGTCCATTGACAGGTGAGTGGATAAGCAAACTGTGACTATACATATATGTACAATGGAATATTACTCAGCCTCAACAAGGAAGGATATACAATATATTCTGATACATGCTACAACATGAATGAACCTTGAAAACATTATAAATGGTGAAAGAAGCCAGATATAAAAGACCTCATATCATATGATTCCTTTATATGAAATATCAGAAGAGGGAAATCCACAGAGACAGAAAGTGGATTGGTGGTTGCTTAGGGCTAGGAAGTGACTACAAATGAGCACAGGATTTTCTTGGGGGGTGATGAAAGGACTCTAAAATTAGGCTGCAGAGCCTGCAGACTAAGGGGTCCCAAGTTTGATTCTGGCAATTAGGCGTTCTTAAATTATGGCTTTGTTTTGTTTTCTGAAATTTTTTTTTTATTGTTTGAAGGATTACAAATAGTAGTACTTACTTTGTTTTCCCCTTGACCTTCCCCCAGCTTCCCCTAGCTCGCCCCCTCCCTCCCCCCCAAAAAAAAAATGATGAGTTTTTTTTTGTTATCAAGTCATGAAAATTCTACCATAGTCAGTGCAAATTCAAATTTTAACTTTTAAGGCAGTCATGCCTTTTTTCCGGTCTGTTTCAGGATTTAGTGTGAAAAATCCAGGCTTAGCCGAAACCGTTTTTGGCTCAGTGGTAGAGTGTCAGTTTGCGGACTGAAAGGTCCCAGGTTTGATTCTGGTCAAGGGCATGTACATTGGTTGCGGGTACATCCTCAGTAGGAGGTGTGCAAGAGGCAGCTGGTCAATGTTTCTCTCTCATCGACATTTCTAGCTCTCTATCTCTCTCCCTTCCTCTCTGTAAAATATCAATAAATATATTTATTTTAAAAAGAAAGAAAAGAAAATTCCAGGCTTAGTCACTATTCAATCAATTAATATTTGTCATATCTCTCTAATATATTGACATGTTGGATTCTTTTATACTACTTATTATAATGTTGAATTTCTCTAAATCTAAGATGCCATCTTTTTAAAATGCATTCCAGTTTCAGAGACTGTACCATGTGAAATAAACAGCACCTTAGAATTAATGAAATGTAGTTGCCACCTAGTATGTTAGGACTTATAATCCATCACTTGTCTGCTTAACGGCTGTTCAAAGTCTAAATTGTGTCAGTCCTTTCTTTTCAATGACCGGAGTACTTTGAGCCAGACTCTTCCAGTTAATCTCTGCCAAATACCCTGATACCCAATATGATGTCATATCAGGGCACACATTGCATTCGCTTTTCAAACTCAGAAAGAACCTCTTTACTTTCAGGAATGATGATTATACAGGTATAGGCTATTTACAAATTAAGCAACACTGGTACACAGAATGGATTCAGAGTCCATGTCACTCATGCTTCCCATTGGCTAGAGGGCAGTCTGAACCAATATGTCACTGAACCAGTGATGGCCCTGTTGGAACTAGTGGGGGCATGTGGAGGAACCGGGGTTACTGACATCCCATTTAATCATTTCCTGTCCTGTTCTAAAGTCAACAAAATGTCAATGCAGAGGAGATAGTTCATTATTTGTTACAACTTTTCAACATGTATTTAATACATGTTATATATCAAGTATAGGAGGAACTGGGAGTCCAGAAAGAAATACAATATTGTCTCTGGTCTTAAGGGCCTTATATTTTAATCAAGGAAGATAACACACACACACACACCCCAGAAAGTAGAGGAAATCCCAGAAGGATTTCCCTTCTTGGAAACCCCTGGGAGGCTGCATTTAGAGAAAGCATATTCAAGAATATTTATTCTGGTTGAAGACAGTGGAAATGGAATATTGTGAATTGACTTCCAACTTTTGAAACCAACTGAAAGCAAAATAAAAGGTCAAAAAAGAAAAATGGAACTTCCACCTTCAATAAATAAGGAAGAAGTTATAAATACAAAACTATGAAAAATAGCTGACAAGTGAAGAGAATTTTGACCTTACTATGTGAGAACAGGGAGCCAACACATCCTGCACAGACTCTGGGAAAGAGTTCAATTTAACTAAAAGTAGGTGTCAGATTACTGAGCATGGATTGAAAAAATACCATTTAAAAATGAAATTTGTGGTTGAAAAACATAGGAGCACACCAATCACCACCCCTTACTGAATTTTGTGTTGTGTTATTAGGGCCATTATTTGGGTTTCCAAGAAGGTAATTCCTTCTGGGGTTTCCTCTACTTTTTGAATCCAGCTCACTCTCTCCTGTTGGGTTTCCAATGCTCTCCATGATCAGTCTGCTCCTCCAGTCCAGATAAACACCCCTGGGGCCCCATCCCCCTCATCTATATACAGATTTTTTTACAGAGAGGAAGGGAGAGGGATAGAGAGTTAGAAACATCGATGAGAGAGAATCATCAATCAGCTGCCTTCTGCACACCTCTCTCTGGGGATGTGCCCGCAACCAAGGTACATGCCCTTGACCGGAATCAAACCTGGGACCCTTCAGTCCACAAGCTGATGCTCTATTCACTGAGCCAAACCAGTTAGGTCCCCTCATTGTCTTCACTAAGCGTGCCTCACTTTTCAGGAACAGTTTTGTATACACTGTACAGTGCTATGTATGTAGTAGTCATATTTATTATTTTCTTACTGCCTTGACTAGGATGCTTTCCCCTTCTGTCTATTCCCCTGGACCTCAAATGCAATCTGTTTGAATCTAAATGCAGCATCTCTTCCCCAGCAGCTCTTCTTGGGAAATGGCACCACCTGTTGCCCAAGTCAAGAACATGGGCGCCATTCTAAAGTCTTCCTTGTCACTCATTCCCCAAAGGCACTCGACCTCTAAGCCTCTGAGCCCACTCAGTTTCCACTCTTGTGGATCCTCATAACCAACTGCCCCACTGTTTTCGGCCTCCACCGCCAGAGCCTCAGTCCCGCTCTCATTCATCCTTACCTGGATCTGACTTCCTGCCTGGGTTCAACCCCCTCCTTTGTACAGGTCACGCTGTAGCCAGCACACAGCCAGTCACAGCCAATCATATCGTGTCAACTCGCCCCCTGATTCCACTGTTCAGATTCTTTATTGGTTCTCCATTCTCCTTAGTTAAGTCCAAACTTCTCTCCCTCATCCAGGCCCTCATGACCTATGTTTATGATCTTTCCAATGACCAGTGATGTTGGACATCTTTAAATGTGCTTATTAGCCATTCATATCTCTACTTTAATGAAATGTCTATTCAAGTCCTGTACTCGTTTGTAAAGTGGGTTGTTTGTTCTAGTATTGTGTTGTAAGAGTTCTTGATGCATTCTGAATATATTGCCAGATATCTGGTTTAAAATGGTTTATTTCCACCCTGTGGCTTATCTTTTCATTTTTCCAGGGGTATCTGTTTAAATATTTTGGGGGAGGAAAGGGACAAGACGGAGCTGTGTTTCAGAAAGATGGCCTGGCCTCAGTGTGTGCGATGGACGGAAAGGGACAGAGAGCTCCCTTTTATTGATCTTCTTTAAACTTCAACAGGCAGCAGCTGAGCGGCAACCTATGAACCAGGAGGTTACCGTTGGATTCCCAGTCAGGGCACATGCCCAGATTGCAGGCCCAGTCTCCCCTGAGGGGCATACAGGAGGCAGCTCGTCAGTGATTTGTCTCTCATCATTGATGATTTTTTTTTTTTCTCTCTCTCTCTCTCCCTCTCCCTTCCTCTCTGAAATCAACTTTAAAAATACATTACATTATCACATAGGGAACAAGCATCGCCCACGTTTCCCAAAGCTCTCTGGGAGTCAAAGGGTTATAAGCAGCTATTTATTGAAAGCCAGTTTCCAGTGCAGTTAATCAGTAAGCCAGAATCCGTGGAACTACCGAATCTGGGGGACGTGTAGAAAACCCTTCAAAGGGTTCTCCTGCGTTCCGAGAGGCAAAGAAATGGGGGAGGAGAGGTGATGATCCCAGAGCCACAGGAATAACCTCCAGCTGTGGGCTTCCTCCAGGTGCGGCACGCTGCGTTCCCTGCTGGAAGAGCAGGTCCCGGCCCTGGGATTCTGACGGAAGCAGGCAGGTTTGGGGGAGACGGTGGCTCCCTGCCGGAACCCCTCGGAAGAAGGCCGGCGGGATGTCAGGCCTGCTCTCGGTGCTCCTCCGCCTCTCCCTGCTCCTCCCGTGGGCCGCCCCGGTGACCTTCCGCCACCACCGCTACGATGAGCTGGTGCGGACGCTGTACAAGGTGCACAACGAATGCCCCTACATCACGCGTGTCTACAGCGTGGGGCGCAGCGTGAAGGGGAGGCACCTCTACGTGCTGGAATTCAGCGACTACCCTGGAATCCACGAGCCCTGTAAGCCCTGAGCAGTCCTGGGAGTGTCGAGGGCAGGACCCTTCCTTACAAATCCAGTCGGGGGTTGGGGGGGGGGGGTGGCGGGGGTAGAGCGAGAGGAGAGGTGCTGGACCCCTGCATCTGTCAACTAGCATCTCTCTCTCCTCCAGCCTGTGCTGAGAACTTGTCCCTGCTTTAGCCCTCTGTGGCCTCCGCCTCTAGGGAGCTGCAATCTCCAGTCAGGCTCCAGAGGTGGTTCCTCTTTGTTAGGTTCCAGTTGCTCAGGACCTTCTTCCCTGCTCCCACCCCCCATCCTATCCATTTCCTTTTCTCCCATTGCCCCTCCCTCACCCCTTATTACTCTGTCATCCTCTGTCTATCCAATGCCTCAGGAGACAGAAGCAGAGACAATTAGCCCTTCCAGTTCTGCCAGAAAACTGAGGAGGGTTTAGGGATATTTTGTTGGGGAAGGATGGTGAGCTAGAGTGTGGTGTCCTGGAGAGGGTTTGAGGGCTGGGGTATTAGTTTTATTCATTGCATTATTTGTTGTTGTTGTTGTTGTCAGTTTGTTTCTATTATAAAAGCAAGTGATGTTCGGATTAAAATTAGAAATTAGAGAAGGGAAAGAAACTCAGTCATAACCCCACCACTCACAGATGACATAGCTAACCTACTGATGTATATCCTTCCAGACTTTTTCTATGCAGAGTTAAAACCCCTTGGCACGGTTTATTTTATAAAAGTGGAATCATACTGCAACGGCATTTCTCATCGCCTAGCCTTTTGTGAATGGCATCCATGTCTGTAAATGTAGATCCACATCATCATGTTCGGCTATATAACATTCCATTGCATGGTTGTATCTAATTGTTCATTTATGGATGGGCATTCGCGTCTTTTCTAATTTCTCACTGCTTTACTTCTAACAATGGTGACATTCAAGTTATGTCAGTTCCTCCAAACTGTCCACCTCAATCCTCTCTTCTGCTTCACTTCCACACTCTCTCTCCTAGCCCAAACTTCATCCCAACCTGCCTAAGCCAGTGGTTGGCAAAATACGGCTCGAGAGCCACATGGGGCTCTTTGGCCCCTTGAGTTTTTAACAAAGACCAGTTTAGGAGTACCCTAATTAAGTTAATAACAATATACCTACCTATATAGTTTAAGTTTTAAAAATTTGGCTTTCAAAAGAAATTTCAATCGTACTGTTGATATTTGGCTCTGTTAACCAATGAGTTTGCCGCCCACTGGCCTCTGCAGTTATCCTAGGCTCCCAACGGACCTCCTGACTCCTAACACCACCACTCTTTGAGCCTTCTGTTTAACATCGAGATGCCAGAATAATTTCCCTAAATGCTGATCCAATCATCTCACCCTCTGCTTACAGGCCTTCAATGACAGCTGCACACCAGGTGGATTCTGTCCGTGACGCTTCAGAATATCACATGGCCAATGGGTAGGGGGGAGGGTGGTGGGATGTGGCTAACAGAAGGCCAGAGTGAATGATTAAGTGCAGATAAGGGCCTTGCTTGGAAGCCTCACGTACACAGCAAGCACCTGCTGTGACTCGTGCCGTGTGTTCACTGTGGAGCCTGTGGGTGCAAATGGACGTGGCAGAGTTAGCCCCTTCTTGCTCCATGCCCTCCTCCGCATGCCACCTCCACTTTCTAGCATTCAAGCCTTCCTTCAGGCTTTTTCATTTCAGCCCTTCTTTCCTCTGAGACCTGCAACTTAGCTTTTCATCCACTTGTTCCTTTCATTTATTCATTATTCATTCTGCAAATATTACGTTACTACTATAAGTAAGCACGTTTGTAAATTCTGAATATACAACAGAATAAAATGAAGACACTGCCCTCAGGGCCTTAATTCTAGCTGGGTAAGACTGGCAATAGATGGGTAACTATGTAAATATATACTGTATTGTATTGGATAAAAATAAGTGCTCTAGAAAAAAAAAACCAGGAAAGAGATAGAGAATGTTATTCAGTACTATGGACAGAGTAGGGGAGAGGTCAGTGCTATGTAGAAAAAGCTTCTCTGTCAAGGTGATATTTCAGTATGTCCTCAAACTGATACTGGGAAGGAAAGCACCAGAGGCAGGGAGAGAGCAGGAGCTGGGCACAGGTGAAGAACAGCAAGGAGGCCCTGCAGCTGCAGCGGAGTGGACATTGGGAGAGCAAGAGGCAGGTCGGAGCAGGAAGGTCAGGGCAGCCGAACAGGAGGAGACTGGGTAGGGCCTTACAGGCTTTTGTAAAGATTTTGGCTTTTCCTTTTCCTTTGAGCGAAGCCAGAAGCCACTGGAGGGTTTGAAGCAGAAGCCTGGCATGGTCTGACTTAAAAACGTAAAGATCACTCAGAGCAGTTACCTGTTTGGGCAAATAAAGTTTCTTTGAAACACAGCCTTGCCTAGTTTTCGTATGTTCTAGGACTGCAGGAGTTGAGTAGCTGTGACACAGACTATATAGCTCACAGATTCAAAGTATTTTCTATCTGGCTCTTTATAATAAAAGTTTGCAGACCTTTGACTCAGGGGAATGCACTTTAATGGGCCTGGGCAGAGGCAAGGAGTTCAAGTAGGAGATTTAGTGTAATAATCCAGATGTGATTAAACCAAAATGACAGCAGTGGTTGTTGTAAGTGGTCGTATTCCACATGCTCTATTGAA
Organism: Pipistrellus kuhlii; assembly: GCF_014108245.1. NCBI lineage: Eukaryota > Metazoa > Chordata > Mammalia > Chiroptera > Vespertilionidae > Pipistrellus > Pipistrellus kuhlii. Next base: position 31,336,372 of record NW_023425460.1, on the reverse strand, counting down.
AGTAGAGATAAGAGAATGTGACAGTGAGCACCTACGAAGTGCAAAGCACTCTATTAGTTTCTACAGGTCAGTCGTTGCCCACTTTTAGATTTCAAAGAAGTTAAAAAAAAATTTTTTTTAAATATATTTTGTTGCTGAAACCGGTTTGGCTCAGTGGTAGAGCATAAGTCTGCGGATTGAAAGGTCCCGGGTTCAATTCCAGACAAGGGCATGTATATTGGTTGCGGGCACATCCCCGGTAGGGGGTGTGCAAGAGGCAGCTGGTTGATGTTTCTCATCGACGCTTCTAGCTCTTTATCCCTCTCTCCTCCTCTCTGTAAAAAAATCAATAAAATATATTTAAATATATATATATATATATATATATAATATTTTTTAATTGATTTTTTTTACAGAGAGGAAGGGAGAGGGATTGAGAGTTAGAAACATCAATGAGAGAGAAACATTGATCAGCTGCCTCCTGCACACCCCCCACTGGGATGTGCCTGCAACCAAGGTACATGCCCTTGACCGGAATCAAACCCGGGACCCTTCAGTCCACAGGCCGACGCTCTATCCACTGAGCCAAACTGATTTTGGCAGAAGTTAAAATTTTAAAAAAATAAATAAGAGAGGTTGGAGGAGACTAAAATATATTTTACAAATTTTATTTTACTGAACAAGGATGTTGAAGATACTACCTATCATCTGCTATCACCATCCTTCTTAAAAGAAGGGATATTTTAATACTAAGAAAAGTAAGAAAGACATAATCTAAGATTTAAAAAATGCACCAAGATTAAAGACTACACGTTATGGAAAATTTACTACATGATCCTTGTGAGTTATAGACATTTGGAGGGGAAAGACTGCTGTAGGTACACTAAGATAAATGCCCTAAAATATTTGTTTAAATGTATATATATTGGAAAGGCCAGGTCCAGTAAAGAAAATAAGACCTATGCAAAATTAGGTAAAAACTTAGAGTAGAAAGTGGTAAGCACCATAACAGGGAAGTTCAACCCTAGCTGGTTTGGCTGTGTATAGTGTTGGCCTGTGGACTCAAAAGTCCAGGGTTCAATTCCAGCCAAGGGCACATACCCGGGTTGTGGGCTCAGTCCCCAGTAGGGGGCATGCAGGAGGCAGCCAGTCAATGATTCCATCTCATCATTGATGTTTCTAACTCTCTCTTCCTCTCCCTTCCTCTCTGAAATCAATAATATATATATTGATTTATTGATATATATATATATATATATATATATATATATATATATATTTTTTTTTTTTTTTTTTTTAAAGGGAAGTTCAGCAGTGAGTTCACTTCCTAGATGACTTCCCAGAGCCTACAAGGATGTTGAGGGGGGACTGGAAATATAGAGATGAAGAGGTCCAGAATCAGAAAATTCACAGACAGGAAGATGGGTGGAAGCGAAAGCATGGAGGGAGGAAGATAAATCAGTTGGCCAGAACTTTTCTCCTTCCTCTAAAAAGGGGCAGGAGTTGCTTTCTTTAACCGGTTCTAGAGGTTCTTTTCCTGACCTCCGTTCTGGCTTTCTTTGAGCAGTTAACGTAGCCAATGAGAAGATTAGGGAATGAGACTTGGGTAGATTCCTTCCCACTCTGTGCCTCAAAACACAACATTCTCGGATGTTAAACGAGATTTTCGTTTCCTAAGTACCAGGAAAATTAAGTGTTCAACCAAGATGATTAGACGGTAATAGTATAACCTAGAGCAGTGGCTGGCAAACTGTGGCTCTTTGGCCTCCTGAGTTTTTAGCAAAGGCCAGCTTAGGAGTATCTTAATTAAGTTAATAACAGTGTACCTACCTATATAGTTTAAGTTGAAAACATTTGGCTCTCAAAAGAAATGTCAATCATTGTACTGTTGATATTTGGCTCTTTTGTCTAATGAGTTTGCCGACCACTGACCTAGAGAGCATTTCATGTGAGCAGGTCTTGGGAAAACACCGCCCTGACCCTAAAAGACTTGTCTCTGAGAAGCAGCGAGCTGCTGTCAGTGCTCCCTGGACTTTCTCTCAGACTAACTAGCTAGGTGACTTCAGACAAGTGACTTAGCCTCATGCCTCCCCAGGGCCCTCATCCTGAGGCTAACAACGACCCCTCTCCAAGGTTTCTGTGAAGATTAGCAGTGTGAGCACAGAGGTCTGGTACACAGTAGGGAGTCAATGCATGGCAGTCCTTATTGTCCCTGGCATGGGTTCTTGTAGCGTTCGGGACTGCCATTTGTTGGGAAGGGGCTTGGGGATTGCAGGGAAAGACCCACCGGAAGCATGAGCTTTTCTCTGACTCGCTGATGAAACAGAGGGAAGAGGTCCCTTGGCAAAGTTAGGCATCCAGGGCACTGCAAACGTTCCCCTTCTTTGATCGTCCCACGTGTCTCTCTCTCGCTTGCAGTGGAGCCCGAAGTCAAGTACGTGGGGAACATGCACGGCAACGAGGTGCTGGGCCGCGAGCTGCTGCTGCAGCTGGCAGAGTTCCTGTGCGAGGAGTTCCGGAACGCCAACCCGCGCATCCTGCGGCTGGTCCAGGACACACGCATCCACATCATGCCGTCCATGAACCCGGACGGCTACGAGGTGGCGGCTGCCCAGGTACCGCGCTGTGCAAGGAACAAAGCCATCGTCAGGGACAGAGTAAAAGCCAGTAGACACTGTGTCCTCTCAGGGCCACTACGTCATAGAGAGAGAAAATAAATATAAGGAAGTATGAAGATTTGGGTTCACGGCTATAACACCCTCTGCAATGATGTGGGCTCTCTGAATTTCAGTTCCCTCAACACCTTTCCAGTTGATGTCCTGTTTTTTATATAGATATTAAGAGGGAGAGAGAGGTAAACATCAGTGATGAGAGAGAATCATGATTGGCTGCCTCCTGCAAGCCCCTCGTTGGGGATGGAGCCTGCGACCCGGGCATGTGCCCCTGACCGTGACCTCCTGGTTCATAGATCGATGCTCAGCCACTGGGCCACGCAGGCCCAGCTGACCTCCTGGCTTTATTGGGAAGGTCAATGAGGCAATATTTGTGAGGACACTTTGTAAACGGGAAAATAGTGTGCAGGCATGAGGGATATTGCAAAACAGACCTCCTTCCCTGGACTTCTAGCTTCGAACCCTAAATGCTCTGCTTCCTCCTTCAAGACACATTTGCATGCTGGGGGAGGGGGGGACGGGGGGACTGAAGAGGGAGGCGATGGCAGAGATCAAGCTTTTCTCAGAGCTGTGAAGTAAGGAGTTAATTTTAGATTCATCATACTTCATTTCTGTAGATATTTTTTCCTCTATTAGTGTAGTATTCAGCTTTTTAATTCTTTTTTTTTTTTTTTTTTAAATATATTTTACTACTGGCTTGATCCCCAGTAGGGGGAGTGCAGGAGGCAACCAATCAATGATTCCATCTCATCATTGATGTTTCTATCTCTCTCTTCCTCTCCCTTCCTTTCTGAAATCAATTAAAAATATTTTTTAAAAAGCCAGCTTTCGGTAAGGCAGAATAATGCCCCCCAACTCCCTCAAAGATGCCCAAGTCCTCATCCCAGGAACCTGTGAACATGCTATGTTACGTGGCAAGGGGGGATAAAGTTGCAGATGGAATAAAGGTTGCTCAACAATTGGCCTTACTATCCTGGGTCATTTGGGTGGGCCCAGTGTCATCAACCACCAGTCCTTCGGGTGTGGGAGGAGGAGGCAGAAGGCCAGAGTCAGAGATTGGAAGATGTGAAGGCCAAAGGAGGGATCGGGTGGCCTTGGGATGCTGGGACAGCTTCCCCGAGCGCCTGCGGAGGACACAGCCCTGCTTTTAGTCCTGTAGACCCATTGCAGTCTTCTCTCCAAGACTCCACATGTAATGAACTTGTGCTATTTGAAGCCACTAAGTCGGTGACATGTTGTTACAGCGATAATAGGAAACTGATCTACCACCAGCCCTGTTTATGGGAACCTTCTGTTAAGAGGATTCCTTACCGGCCTGCTTAGCCAATGGCCCTGTGTGAGCAGTAATACTGAGAGGTCAATTAACATAGCTGTTAATAGGAACAGGTAAGAGCTCGTTGATACTAATAGAAAAATCGTGAAAAACCCTGAGAGGCATAAGAAAAAAATCATGATCTCAAGAAGTGAAAAGCCAAACTCCAAACTGAAAAATCAGATAAGTTTTTTCATTGGATAAAATTGATGTAGGAAGTGTAAGAGAACTTCAAAAAACATTATGTTCTCAATGAGATCTAAGGATAAACTATAAGCAGAATGCCATGAAAATGAAGAAATTTGTGAACAGTAGATTTCTTGGAAAGATAGGAGACTGGTAGTACCTTTGAGCGTTTTTAGCTGCCCAGCGCTGAACCATTCACCTTCTAGGAACAGCCACCGCATGGGGCTCTACTCTCTCAGTCAGCAGGGCTCAGTGGACACTGACACTATTCCCCTTCTCCAAGGCCACCCAAAACATTACCTGGAATTTATTTTAATAAACATCTGCCTCCCCACATAAACTGTGAATTCTTGGAATGGTAAAATAATGTCTTACTATCTTTCCCCAGTGTCTATCAGAGATGGATTTAAATAAGTGTTGGTTACTACCCTGTTTTCCCAAAAATAAGACAGTGTCTTATATTAATTTTTTCTCCCAAAGTTGCGCTAGATCTTATTTTCAGGGGATGTCTTATCTTTCCATGCGCTAGGTCTTATTTTCGGAGGATGCCTTATTTTCAGGGAAACACGGTAGATGGATGGATAGATGGATGAATAAATGAATGAATACATGACCAAATAAGTGATAAAATCTGTAGTGTAAGCATGAGGTTGATATTACTCAGAAGAAAGATAAGCAAGTATACTAACTTTTAAAAGTGCTGGTGGCCGAAACTGGTTTGGCTCAATGGATGGAGTGTCGGCTTGGGGACTGAAGGAACCGGGTTCAATTCCGGTCAAGGGCATGTACCTTGGTTGCGGGCATATCCCCGGTAGGGAGTGTGCAAGAGGCCACTGATCGATGACTCTCTCTCATCGATGTTTCTAACTCTCTATCTCTCTCCCTTCCTCTCTGTACAAAATCAATAAAATATATTTTAAAAAAATAAAAAATAAATAAAAGTGATGGTGGGGTTTTCATGCCGCAGCCAATTTGAAAAAGTTTAGCTATTTCTGCAAAAGTTAAATATAGACTTACCTTAAGACCCAGCAGTTCCACTAGGTATCTGCCCAAGAGAAATGAAAACATAGATCCACACAAAGAATTGTACATGAGTGTTCATAGCAGCATTATCCGTGATAGCCCCAAAGTGAAAACAACCCGAATGTCCATGTACTGGCTGAAAAAGTATCCCCCCAAATTCATGTCTACCTGGAACCTGTAAATGTGATCTAATTTGAAAACTAGAAGCCCAGCGCACGAAATTCATACACAGGAAGGGTCCCTAGGCCTGGCCAGCAATCAGGGCCTATGAGGTTCATCTCGCCCAGTCCCAATTGGGGCCAGACTGGCTGCCGGATGAGGCCTGCCAGATGGGAAGAGGGACCATGGGAGGTTTGCTGGCCAGGGAAGGAACGGGGGGGGGGGGGGGGGGGGGGGGGGGGGGGGGGAGTTGGCTGACAGTGGGAGATTGGTTGTGGGAGCACACTAACCACCAGGGGGCAGCTCCTGCATTAAGCGTCTGCTCCCTGGTGATCAGTGTACATCATAATGACTGGCCAACCATTCATTTAGTTGTAACAGTTGCTTAGGTTTTTATATAAATAGATAAGGATTTTGCATATGTAATCACATTAAGATAAAGTCATACTGGATTAGGGTGGACCCTAAATCAAATATGCCCGTTGTTCTTATAAGAAGAAAGAAATTTGCCTGGCTGGTGTTGCTCAGTGGTTGAGCATTGACATATGTACCCCATGCTCCAAGAGGTAACCTGGATTCCAGGTCAGAGCACATGCCCTGTCTGGGGCTCAATCCCCAGTAGGGGAGGTACAGGAGGTGGCCAATCCATGTTTTTCTCTCTCATCAATGTTACTTTTTCTCTCTTCCTTCTTTCTCTCCCCTCCTCTCTCTTTCTCTCTCTAAAAAAAGATCAATAAAAACATTTTTTTAAAAGAAGAAATTTATACAGAGACACAAACAGATGGAAGCAGGAATTGGAGTGATTCATCTACAGGCTAGGGAACAGCAGGGATTGCTAGCAGCTACCAGAAGCTAGAAGAGACAAAGAAGGATCATCCACTGAACCTTTAGCAAGCATGGCTAGATTTCAAATTCTTAGCCTCCAGAATTGTGGGAGAACAAATTTCTGTTGTTATAAGTCACCTAATTTGTGATCATTTGTTATGGCAGCCCCAGACAACTAATACAGTCTATTAGCTGGTGAATGGGTAAACAAAATGTGTTAAATATAATGCAGCTATCCTATATAATAAAAGCATAGTATGCAAATTGTCCCCTCAATCAGCCAGGAGTTTGTCCGGGAGTTCAACCAGGGGGTGGGGCTGTCTGGGGGAAGGAAGGGAGGCCCCGGCGGCAGCCAGCAGCCATAGGGACCCTACCAGTGCAGAATTTCGTGCACTGGACCTCTAGTTCACCAATAAAAGGGAATGAAGTACTAATACATGCTGCAACATGAAGGAACCTAGTGAAAAAAGCCAAACACATATGTGAAATGTCCAGAAAAGGCAAATCTACAAGAGTTGGAGTGAAAATGCAGAGTGACTATAAAAGGCATGAGGTGTTTTTCTGTTTTTATTTTTTATAATTTATTGATTTTTTACAGAGAGGAAGAGAGAAGGATAGAGAGTTTGAAACATCGATGAGAAAGAAGCATCAATCAGCTGCCTCTTGCACACCCCCTACTGGGGATGTGCCTGAAACCAAGGTACATGCCCTGGTCCAGAATTGAACCTGGGACCTTTCAATCCGCAGGCCGACGCTCTATCCACTGAGCCAAACTGGTTTTGGCCATGAGGTGTTTTTCTTAGGGTAATAAGAATGTTCTCAAATTAGATTGCAGTGATGGTTGTATACTCTGTCAACATCCTAAAATTAATTGAATTGTATACCTCAAATGGCTGACTTTTATGGTACATAAATTTTATCTCAGTAAAACTGTTTTTTTGTTTGTTTTGTTTTTAAGTAGGAGGTTCTTCAAATATAGGATTCAGTCTGAAACCTTCATTTTCCCCCTCTTCATTTTCCCAACTAGGGCCCAGAAGCTTCTGGATATCTGCTTGGCAGAAACAATGCAAATGGAGTGGACCTGAACCGCAACTTCCCCGACCTCAATATGTACATCTATTACAATGACAAGTACGGAGGCCCCAACCACCACTTGCCCCTTCCAGACAACTGGGAGAGCCAGGTATGGGAAGAAATTTACATACAGAAGCAGGTAAATCAACATCTGGAAGTTCTAGAAATCTTCACATCAACTACAGAGGCAAAAACTAGGCATCAACTCAACTCCATGTTCATGTGCCCAGAGTAATAATAACTGCCTCTTTGTATTTATTCCCTCCCCCAGCATAGGGACCTCCGAGGGGCACCTGCTCACAAAATGTTTGATGTGAGTGGCCATGGCAGTGAGGGAAGTGAAAGCAGTATCATACAGTTGCACAGAATTTTATAAAATTATTTCGGTTGACCATTGCAGCACTGTGTGGCGAGTGCCTCTAGTGCCTCTAACAGTGTTATCCATCTCTGTTTTATAGATGCTACGCTTATAGAAAAAAATAATTTAAATTCACGCAGCTATAATTGATGGAATCAGATTTAAAACCCAGGCCTCCCCACTCCTCATCCAACATTCTTTCCACTGCACTGTACTGTTGACACAGCACTCTGGCTTTCTATAGAGAAATCTCTCTTACATGTGGACTGTGTGCTCATCAACAATGAGCTATACAGCCCTGACTGGTTTGACTCAGTGGATAGAGTGTCGGCCTGCAGACTGACGGGTCCCAGGTTCAATTCCAGTCAAGGCCATGTACCTTGGTTGCAGGCACATCCCCAATGGAGGGTGTACAGGAGGCAGCTGTTGATGTTTCTAACTCTCTATTCCTCTCTGTGAAAAAATCAATAAAATATATTTGAAAAAAAATACACAATGAGCTATAGAAAGAAATTCGGAGTCTTGACCTTATGCATAGTTTTCCTCTTTCCTTTCTATATGAGCATTGGCTACTTTACTGCGCTCTCATTTTCCTGCTCTCCAGTCAGAGGTGGTGGTGGTCCCAACCTTTCTCCCCAAGAGGCCTATCACATCACCTCTGGTGATATAAACAGTTTCATCCTCCTTGTGGGCCTGCTCCTGAGACACATTAGCACCACATAACCCTAAGCACATCCATCCTGAGAGGAGGAAAGACAGTGAAGATGGAAATTATTTACTTGTATTATAAGTCCCAGTGGCTTTCCTTGGAATACCATCCCTCATGAGCACTATAATATGTGATCAGTAGGGTGGGATTTTACTTCTTAGCCAAGTCTGGCCCATATTACACTATTCTAATCCATGAAATGGGGGTATGACCATGTCAACATCACAGTAGATGTGTTAGGCGAAGGAGGAGGTTGGAAACCATTACTGTAAACCAGCGTTTTCCACATTTATTTACCAGAGCCCTGCATTTCTGCCAAGGTGTCTCAGAAGCCACGGAAGCAGTGGGGAAATGGGAGGACGCTTCCCAGGGGGGCAGAGAGAGGTCAAGCTTGATGCATTTATTACAAGTGACGAGCCTACTTTGACTCATTGTTACCACACAAAGTCCATAATTTACATTCGTGCTCACTCTTCATGTGCTACATTCTATGGCTTTGGCCACACACATCCTGACATGTGTCATACACAATGATGTCACTGCCCTAAATGCTCTCTTTTTTATCTGTTTTATATATTAGGATTCCATATAAGATTTCATTTTGAAAAAGGGTTCCATCAATTAATTTTTAAGATAATATTCTTTTAATTATTGTTATTTAGAGGGATGGGGGAGAGAGAGAGAGAAAGAGAGAGAGAAACATTGATGTGTTGTCCACTTACTTATGCATTTATTGGTTGCTTCTTATGTGTGCCCTAATCAGAGGTTGAACCTGCAACCTTGGTGTATGAGACAACACTCTAACCAACTGAGCTACCTGACTAGGGCCATCCACTTAATTTTTTACTTATTTATTTATTTTTTAATATATTTCTATTGATTTTTTTTACAGAGAGGGATAGAGAGTTAGAACATCAATGAGAGAGAACCATTGGCCGAAACCGGTTTGGCTCAGTGGTAGAGCATCGTCCTGCGGACTGAAAGGTCCTGGGTTCGATTCCGGTCAAGGGCATGTACCTTGGTTGTGGGCACATCCCCGGTAGGGGGTGTGCAAGAGGCAACTGGTCGATGTTTCTCTGTCATCGACATTTCTGGCTCTATCTCTCTCCCTTCCTCTCTGTAAAAAAAAAAAAAAAAAAAAAAAAAAAAGAGAGAGAGAGAGAGAACCATTGATCAGCTGCCTCTTGCACACCCCCTACTGGGGATGTGCCCACAACCAAGGTACATGCCCTTGACCGGAATCAAACCTGGGACCCTTCAATCTGCAGGCCGACACTCTATCCACTGAGCCAAACTGGCTTCAGCTCCACTTTGTTTTTTAAAACCATCATGAAAAAGGTAAAAGTTTCCCCACCTATACTTCTCATACCAGTAGGACCTGTCTTATTTGGACATGCTATCTCCTCAGGCCACTCACTGACAAACTTATTCAGATGTCTCTCATCTCTCCTCAGGTGGAACCTGAGACTCGAGCCATAATCCAGTGGATACAATCCTTCAACTTTGTCCTTTCAGCCAATCTCCATGGAGGGGCAGTGGTGGCCAATTACCCGTATGACAAGTCCCTGGAGCATCGGTTCCGGGGTTACCGCCGCACTGCCAACACCCCCACGCCCGATGACAAGCTGTTCCAGAAGGTATGCAGAACGGCGGCTTGTCCAGCTGGGAACTTGGGGCTCAGGAGAGTAACCCAGGCCAAGTCAGGAACACAGGACCCTGTGAGGTACAGACCACAGAAAAGATAGCTGGCAGCACTGCTTGCTCATTAGGAGCTTACAGCCTAGAAAACTGCATTTTGTTCTGAGTGATGAGCCAAAGTGTCATGAAAAAAGTAAGTATATAGGCAATTTTTATAGTACAATTACCACAATGTAAGAAAAGTACTTAAGCTAATGACAAGCAAGAGATATGCCCAAAGACTAATTATGATGGCGGTGAGTGAGTGGCATTAAGTGTGAATTTTGGGGGCTCTAATTTGCAATTTCATGATAGTAGGGCTATATTAATGAAAAATAGACTATGCACATAGTAAAAAAAATAGCAGTAGAATAAAATTAAGATTATTTTATAGTTAACATATTTTAATAACATAATGTATATAACTTAATAATATTTATTATTACAATTATAACATTAATTATTAATTCATCAATTAATTAATTACATAGAGAATAATATCAGTTTTTGCTTTGCAAAGCAAGTATATCTCATTTTTTTCACTGATAGAAAATAGTAATGGAAGGGAATGAATAGAGATTCTAAATAAATTCCTTTCTTAATACACAATTCACCCTCAAAACAGTTTTTTCCTGATGAAGTCCTATCTTACTTCTTTCTTTTACAAAACTTAGCTAGGAAATACCTAGAAATAGATTAAGGAGTACAAAGTGCAGTTATAAAAATAGTCACAGGGATGTAAAGTACAGCATAGGGAATATAGTCAGTAATCCTATATAATAAAAGTCTAATATGCAAATCAATCAAATGATGGAATGACTGGTCACTATGATGTGCACTGACCACCAGGGGGGCAGACACTCAACACAGGAGTTGCCCCAGCCCACAGGCCCTGACCGGTGGCAATGGCCAGCCAAGGTGGGTGCCAGTGGGGGCTCCTTGATCACCCCGCCAGTCGCCCCAAAATCAGCCCTGATCACCAGCTAGGCCTAGGGACCCAACCCATGTACAAATTCCATGCACCAGGCCTCTAGTATTGCAATAACTATGTATATGTCAGATGAGTACTAGACTTCCTAGGGTGATCACTTCATAAGTTATAGAAATGTCTAATCATTATGTTGTACATCTAAAATATATTATATGTCAACTGTAATTGAAAAATAAATTTTAAAATAGAAAAATAATTTTTAAAAAATAAATTGTACACTTAGAAGGGGACTTATACATCATCTAGTGCCACCCCTCACTTTACACTTGGAGAAATTTAGTCCCAAGATAGTGGAAAAATCAGATTTCAGGTTGCTTAACTATAATCCACTGCACACACATACCATCTCTATCTTGGCTGGTATTTTCTTTCACTAAAGCAAATAATCAGTAGTTTATACCTAGGTTTTACACATCTTCTAAGTATGAACATCGCAATGTGAGGGGGAAACACTCAAGTTCATTTCTGCCCACTGTCCCTACAGCTGGCCAAGGTCTACTCCTATGCACATGGATGGATGCACCATGGCTGGAACTGTGGGGATTACTTCCCGGATGGCATCACCAATGGGGCTTCCTGGTATTCTCTCAGCAAGGGTAAGGGGAGGCCTGGTTACAGCAGTGCTTCAAGCTGAAGTAGGGTGAGATTAATTTCTCCTTCTGATTTACCTTTTTTATAAAATCCTCACCTGAGGATATTTTTTCCATTGATCTTTAGAGAAAGTGGAGGGAGAGGGAGAGAGGGAACGGGGGAGAGGGGGAGAGGGGGAAGGAAAGGGAAAAGGAGAGGGAGAGGGAGAGGGAGAGGGAGAGGGAGAGAGACAGGAGAAATATAAATGTGTGAGAGACACATCAACTGATCCCCTTCTGCACGCACCCCAATTGGGGCCTGGTATCAAACCTGCAGTGAAGGTAATTGCCCTTGACTGGGAATCGAATCTGAGACCCTTTGATCTTTAGACCAACGTTCTAACCACTGAGAAAACTGGCCAGGGCTATCTTTTTTCTTCTTCTTCTTCTTCTTCTTCTTCTTCTTCTTCTTCTTCTTCTTCTTCTTCTTCTCAGAGAAGTGACAGGAATGCTATAGAATCTTGCATTGGGGATACAGATCTAAAAATGGCAACATCTTAAGTTAGCATTAATGGCATTTTGTTTATTAAAATGAAGGCAGGGACACCTTGTGGCCTTTTTATTTTATTTGTTTGTTTGTTTATTTGTTTTTTAAAATATATTTTATTGAATTTTTACAGAGAGGAAAGGAGAGGGATAGAAAGCTAGAAACATCAATGAGAGAGAAACATCGACCAGCTGCCTCCTGCACACCCCCTACTGGGGATGTGCCCGCAACCAATGTACATGCCCTTGACCGGAATCGAACCTGGGACCTTTCAGTCCACAGACCGACGCTCTATCCACTGAGCCAAACCGGTCTTGGCCTTGTGGCCTTTTTAAAACTGGTGGTTTACACAGAATACTGGGGCATAGGAGGGAAATAATATAGTCAAGTGGTTAAAGTGTGGGCTTCAACAGCACATTGGGTTGAAACCCAGCTTGCCCATTTACCAGTTATGTGGCTTCAGGCTAACCTCTTAACCTCTCTGAGCTTTGGTTTCCTTATCTGTACTTTAAGAATAACAATATTGCCGAGACCGGTTTGGACCAGTGGATAGAGCGTCAGCCTGTGGACTGAAAAGGTCCCAGGTTCGATTTCAGTCAGAAGCATGTACCTTGGTTGCAGGCACATCCCCAGTAGGGGGCATGCAAGAGGTAGCTGATCGATGATGCTTTCTCATCGATGTTTCTAACTCTCTATCCCTCTCGCTTCCTCTCTGTAAAAAAAAAAAAAAAAAATCAATAATATATATATATTTTTTTAAAAAAGAATAACAATATTTTCCCCATAATTTTGATATGAGTATTAGATAGAGTAATGCTCATAAAGCATTTGGAAATACCTGGCTTACAAATGTTGGGCTTTTTCTAACTCGCATAGAGATATGCCTCACATAGCAACAGGTGAGGAGAGGAGCTGGCCTGGGCACACACATTGCCTCTGGTATATGCTCGGTACCCTCCCTTCCCATCTCCCAGGATCAGGAGTCTGCTTGGACATTGGCCACTGATAATGCAGCAGACACTTCCGGCCAGCGGCTCTGTCTCTACACCCGGGGCCTTCTCCATCGCAGGGAGTTGAGACAGAACCTCTGTAGATGAGCCTTCGGTAGGTAAGGAACCTAAGGGTAGGGAAGAGGCTGAAGCAAGAAGCTGGGACCTTTGAGGAGTCACATGTCAGCGGTTGTCTTTAGGGAACCTCTCAAGTCTGGCCTGGTTGGAGCCTAGGTAGCAGAATGCTCACTGGTGAAAACTAAGCTGATAGTTGGTCCTGCGGAGAGTGGGGAGGAGGAAGGTTGGGGAGGCGCCATGTACTGGCAAAGTGGCTGAAAACTCACTTGAATACAGAGCAAGAAGATTTTGTTGAACTTTACATTCTTTAGTTTGCATTAGGAAAGCAATAGATTATTTTCCCTCAAAAAATAAAATATCAAGTATACCTTTTCAATTATACTTGTTCTTCCCTTCCTATCCTTTGGGAAAGCATTGAGAATCATGGCCCCAAATTAAGCTGGCACCATTTCAAGATTATCAATTTCATTAAAACAATTGTTCCAACAGTGTGGCCTCTGGACCAGCCTCATCAGCATCCCTTGGTACTTGTTAGAAATGCAAATTGAATTTGCATACCTACTGAACCAGCAATCTGTATTCGACTGGAAGATGCAGCCTTATTCTAATTCTGAGAGAGAAGTGATGGAACGCGGTATAGTTGTTCTTCAGCTTCCTATAACAGCTGCTTGCACACAGTAGCTCAGAGAGGAGGTGAAAGTTGCTATCATTTTGTTAGGGTATATAAATATACACTGAAAACAATTACAGAACAAATAAAGTACAAGATAATGTCAAATGCTGTGAATATGTGGTGAATCACTAAATAATCAATGAGTTTTCTATATACGCTTCTATCAGTTGCCAGGATTTTAAAACTAAATTTTAGGATTTCCATCTTAAATTGGCAAATGAGATGTAGGAGTTTTCTTATGTCCCCACACAGTAGGGGGTCTGTTTTCCAGCAGAGTATAAATGTATAATTTTTAACTCAAAGAAATTTGTGGTATAAACACCATTCTAATCATCAGAAACATATTTTAAAATAATTCAACTGAATAATACAGAAGGTAGAAACCAGCCAGCTTTGATGGAGGGAAAATACAGCAGCTTTTTCAGGGTTGTTTTCCAGGTAACTGTTTTCCAGGTTCGGGCTGTGTTCTTAGGTAGGAGGAGGAATGTGAAAGCAAGGAATTTGTCTCACTTCTAACCTCCCTACGATGGAGGGCATCGTAGTCCAAAGAGGAAACCTGGCCCCAGAAAGCAATACATGTGCCTACTGTAATGCTAAGGCACAGCCAGTAAGCAGACTTTGGACATGCTAGGAGAGGCAAGAAATGAATTTAAGTCATTGAATGCAAAAGGAGTTGAGGGCAGAGGTGACAAATGGGCACCTACGAAGAGAGAAAATGGAACAATAAAAAGGCATGTGGATGGGAAAGGGGGGAAGGTTTTAGAGGAGGAAGTGAATATCAAGAGGAAGAGTAGAAAATAACGAGGTGTGTGGAGAGATTGGGGTTAGAGCTGGAATTGCCCATCGGGTGGGAAGCTGGTGGTTCCCATCTGCCCTTTGCTCTTTCCCCTAGGAATGCAAGACTTCAATTATCTCCACACCAACTGCTTCGAGATCACGCTGGAACTGAGCTGTGACAAATTTCCCCGCCAAGAGGAACTGCCGCGCGAGTGGCTGGGTAACCGGGAAGCCCTCATCCAGTTCTTGGAGCAGGTAACACTGAACTCTTTAATTTTATGGTTATGGAAAAAGAAGGTTTTTCCAGCGGCAGCAAGATTCTCTGTGTGGCTCAAGGCTCACTTTTGCTCTGACTCATCCATATATCTGGGCTTCTTCTACCAATGAAATGTATCCATTCAACATGACTGAGCAGAACTATCCATCAGGAACTAGACTCTATGCTGGGGATTGTGCATATAAAGCCACAAACACCCCTGTTCGTATGGAGTTTATATTCTAGCGAGAAGAGATAGACAGACAATAAGCAGAATATAACATGCCAAATGCTAGGAAGAGGCCTTCCTGAGGAGGTGACATTTAGACAGACTTAAAGGAGGTAAGGGAGAGAACCATGCACATGTCTAGAGAAAAGGGGGTTCCTTGGTGCGGACACAAAAGTAACTGCAAGGCCAACAACAGCACTAAACACCAGTCACTAGGGAAATGCACATCAAACCCACAGGGAGATACCACCTCACACCCAGTAGGACGGCTGCTTTAGAAAACAAACAAACAAACGATGACAGAAAATAGCAAATGGCAAGGATGTGAAGAAATTGGAACCCTTGTATATTGCTGGTAGAGATGTAAAATGGTGCAGCCGCTATGAAAAACAGTGCTACTGTTCCTCAAAACAATTAAAAATAGAACTACCATAGGAGCCAACAATCTGCTTCCAGGTAGATATCAAAAAACAACAACAAACAAACGAACACAAAACAAAACAAAACAAAAAACTGGAAGCAGATCTTAAAGAGAGATTTGTTCATAGCAGCAGTATCCATGAGAGCCAAGAGGTGGAAACAATCCAAGTGGTCAATGAGAGAAAAACGGATAAACAAAATATGGTATATACATAAAACGGAATATTATCCTGCCTTAAAAAGAAGGAAATTCTGGCTGTAGCCAAGTTTGGCTCGGTGAAGCGTCCTGGGTTGGATTCCTGTCAAGGGCATGTTGCAGGTTCCTTCCTGGCCTTGGTCGGGCTACAAGGAGGCAACCAATCAATGTGTCTCTCTCACATTGATGTTTCTCTCTCTCTCTCTGTCTCTCCCTCTCCTTTCCACTCTCTCTAAAAATGGAAAAATATTGTCAGATGAGGCTTAACCAAAAGAAAAAAAGAAGAAGGGAATTCTGCCACATGCTACAACATAAATAAACACTGTGGACTTTACGCCAAGTGAAATAAGCCAATCACAAAAAGACAAATGCCTTATAATTTCACGAATATGACATATCAAGAGTAGTCAAACCCTAGCTGGTTTGGTTCAGTGGATAGAGCATCGGCCTTAGGGCTGAAGGGTCCTGGGTTTGATTCTGCTCCAGGGCACATGCCTGGGTTGTAGCCCAATCCCCAGTAGAGGGTATGCAGGAGGCAGCCGATCAATGATTCACTCTCATCTCTCTCTCTCTCTCCCTTCCACTCTGAAATTAATAAAAATATGTGTGTGTGTGTGTGTGTGTGTGTGTGTGTTTTTAAAGAGTAGTCAATTTCATAGACAGAAAGTAGAATGGTAGTTGCCTGGGTCTAGAGAGAGAAGGAGATGGGTCTGGTTTAGTGGGTATAGAGTTTCAGTTTTACAGGATGAAAAAGATCTGGAGATTGCTTGCACAACAATGTGAATGCATTTAACACTACTGAACTCTACACTTAAAATGGTTAAAATAAGAAATTGTATGTTGCCTGTATTTTATCACAATTTAAATTTTTATTAATTAAAAAAAATACAAAGCCAGAAACACTATTGTGGCTGGAATAATCACAAGAGGAGGGGGGAAGGTAGCAGGAGATGAGACCGGTCAGCTACCTGGGGCTGTGGCTTTAGAGACCATCGTAAGAACCTCAGCTGCTGCTCTGAGCTGGGTTTGAGTATGACACGATTTCGACTTAAAATATAATGGGCTTGTTCTGATTGCTCTATTTAAAAGACATTATCTGGTGTAAGGAGAGGGGACAGAGAGCCCAGGTTACTAGGTTAATCTTTGTGAGTTAAATGCAAAAGTGTATGAGACAGGGCTGGGGGGACTCTAAAACACTGTACAATGTTTTATGATCATAGTTATACCATAAGTTTTGTTTGTGTGTGTGTGTGTTTTTTTTATAGGTACACCAAGGCATCAAGGGAATGGTGCTTGATGAGAATAATAATTATCTCCCTAATGCTGTCATATCTGTCAGTGGGATTAACCATGATGTCACCCCAGGTAGGTGGCTACTCCCTAGTGGGGTGAGAAGGAAACTTTCCCTCTTCTTCTGCATAATCAGGAGGCCAAACTGTAAGCCAGCGAGACTCACAGGGACATCAAGGCCATTGGGGGCCAGGGACTGGAGGAGGGAAAGGCAATAGAAATGGGAACAGTGAATTAAGAGGCAAGGACCAGGAAAATGCCAATGTCACATCTCTCTCAGCATCAGGAGCCACTTCCTCCTATCACTGTGTTAGGCGTGTTTTCTGGGTTTGCAGCTATTAATAGCTCTCATACTGGTGTGAAAGGGCTAGAAAAGGAAAGGACTGAAAACCGGATGCTTAGTCTTGTCCCTGACCCGAGCAGGTCACTACACCTCCATTCAGGACAGAGCTAGCAAAATGCATCCTATAGACCTGGTGCAGGGCGAGACTGACAGAGCCTCCTACGTGGTACAGAACGTCTCATGCACCATGGTGTTGCAAACTGCACCAGCCCCATTGGATCATGCACAGCTTGTAGCGGTTTTTGTTTTGTTTTGTTTTGTTTTTAAAACAACACAGTGGCTACCAATGGTTAGGGGCAAGTGAGACCTGCCTGCCTCTCACAGCCTCAATACCAGCAAAGCTCGGCCACATCTACCACACCAAGCAGACACCTTACTGCTCAGACAGTTTGTTGAAACTGGATGAAATCTCAGCTTTAAGGAGATTACTCTTGTTCTCTAAGACATCCCAACATACCTTCCATGAAAGGCTCTTTCGAGACAAAGGCATGTGAAACCCTAAAGGCGGGATTCTGTAGCCTCATAGGGAAGCATCTGACTGGGACCAGGACTGTTAAGAGATCAAACCCGCAGTATCCCTAAGAGCTTCAGGGCTTGCTAGACTCATACCTTATTCACGCCAAGGGTGGAGAATGCCTCTGAAGCATTCTAGCCAATCGACAGATATTGAATACCTCTGATGTCACCAGTAAGGGCCCGTTTCCAGTATCCATTATGCTGAACTAATAACTTGCTACTTTTTACCTTAGGGGACGGTGGTGACTAGCAACTAACTCATTGCTAGCATTCATTATCCTACTTAGCAAAGCATCTAGTGTTGATTAGAGATAAAGAGAGTTGAAGCCCTCATCATAGCTGCATCTGGAATTGGGCCTTTCTTTTTTCCCTTTTTTCTTTTTAAGTAAAATGAGGATTTCTTGACCGATGTTATGGTTGTGCGTAGCAGGGAAAGAACAGGATAGATGGACCAACTGGAAAGGAAGAAAACGAGGCTGATTTTGGTGCTCCCAGCAGGAGGGCCCGTGGACTTCCTTTTGGACGAAATCTGTCAAATTATCCGTGGTGAAGGGTGTCTTGATCTGTGGGTTTTTAATTCAGTATTCTTTATATATATATACATATATATATATATATATATATATATATATATATATATAAAATCATGTTGGTTCTGAGTGTATGACTGTTTATATGCAAACACGGTTTAATTTTTATTGGAATTGGGCCTTTCTGATACAGTCCTCGCCGCCACACCTGGATGGGAGCCCTTGGTTAAGAAAATGATAGCCCTGGGGTATGACTTAAACTGTCTAACATAAGCACAGTAAAATACTGCTTTTACTAAGGTATTGTAAAGTAAATTGCAGACATTTAACAGGGGGTAGAAAAGAGACTTTCTCGCTATTTAGGGACTGTCTCATTCTTAATTGCACTTATTTCAATTATTCATTGCTGTACACTTAAAAAGAAATTTAAAGGCATGATCACAATTGGTTCAAAAGCAACGTGAGGTCATTAGCCAAATTGCTACACCCTTGCCATAGACAGGCCTTTTTAAAAAAAAATTTTTTTAAAATATATTTTATTGATTTTCTTCAGAGAGGAAGAGAGAGGGATAGAGAGTCAGAAACATCGATGAGAGAGAAACATTGATCAGCTGCCTCCTGCACACACCCCCCCCCACCACCACTGGGGATGTGCCCGCAACCAAGGCACATGCCCCTGACCGGAATCGAACCTGAGACCCCTCAGTCCACAGGTCAACACTCCATCCACTGAGCCAAACCGGTTTTGGCCAGGCCTTCCTTCTGAATTTTATTTTTCTCTTTTAGAGATGATGGCAGATGTATTGAAAATAGGATTCTCAAAGTCAGACCTTCAGTGGTCATTCCGTCCAGCCCTCCCACTCGATGTAAGGTGATTGTAGGCGTACAACACCGCGGAGACGCTGGCTGTCCGTCCCAGGCCCCCACCCCGTGAGGCCGGCCGTGCACCGCACAGCTGTGGTGCTTCTCCAGCGCCCTCCTCAGTGTCCGCCTCAGGCCTCACAGCTTCCTAGCGCAGCTCGCTTTCTTTGTGGGAGCTCCGTGGGTCCCAGCCGTCTTTGCTTCTGCCTAGCTACATCTTCCTCCCAGCGGCTTAGCCCCAAACTCCCCATGCTTGTTTCTTCAGGCACACACTTCTTCACTGTGGCTTTTCCGGTATTGAAACGGAGGTCCCGTCCCGTGTGTTCTCTCTCTTTTTTTTTTTTTAAATATATTTTATTGATATTTTACAGAGAGGAGGAAAGAGGGATAGAGAGCTAGAAACGTCGATGAGAGAGAAACATCAACCAGCTGCCTCTTGCACACCCCCTACCGGGGATGTGCCCGCAACCAAAGTACATGCCCTTGACCAGAATCGAACCCGGGACCTTTCAGTCCACAGACCGACGCTCTACCACTGAGCCAAACCGGTTTCGGCGCGTGCCTTCTCTTTACCAAGCAAAACCATTCACAGATATTCAAGCTTTCTCCCAGGGACCCTTTCCTGGGCATGCGTTTTTAAAAACACGGGGTCTAGAGTTAAACACCGTATTCACAGGGCAGAGCACTGGGAAACTCCCGTTTCTCAGGAGCTGAGGCCCATGCTCCTATGAGGTAAACCAGCCTATGATTGTTGTAGATCTTAGGTAACCAGTTTCGTTACACCATTAAGAAAAAGCAAGCTTATGGCTAAAACCCTCAGATCTTTTTTTGTTTTTTGTTTGTTTGTTTGTTTGTTTTCATTTAAAGACCCTATACCTGGGGCAGTTTCTATATAACTATCCTTGTAACTTTAGGTGCTCACGGTGATTACTTCCGGCTGCTGCTTCCAGGCACCTACACTGTCACTGCCACGGCACCGGGGTGTGACCCAAAGACCGTGTCTGTGGTCGTGGGTCCCGGGGAACCAACGCGGGTGAGTGAGGCTGGCTTTTGCAGAATGCGTCACTTATCCAGAGTCACAAACAGCCAATTGCATGGTTCTACTCTTTGCTAATCTTTCCTCTTTCCCCATTTAAAAAAAAAAAAAATCTCATTGCTCTCCTTTGCTAATTTTTCTCCTATCCCTTTGCTATTATATCCTTCCCCGCTTCCTTTGGACTTTTCTTTTTCCTCTGTTTAACATAGCACACTAGTTAAAAGCGCTGTCTGCTTCTAAATCCAGCTCATTTGTCCACTGACTGTAGACAGATCAGCCAATCGCTCTCATCCTCAGCATCTCCGTCCATAAACTGGTGACAATAGCACCGCCTTCACAAGAGACTGAAATGAGAACCTGCCTATAAAGCATGCAGTGCAGTGACCGACACATGGAAAGTACCCGGCAAATGTTAGTTCACAGGGTCCGGGAGGCCTGGCCCAGATACACGGGTTCCCAGGGGTTGCATTCTTCTGTGCCATCAGCAAGGACTACCACCAGATGGCACTCTGCCCCCTTCTGGTGCCCCGTGTGCCCAGACCCCCTTCCTTCCCACTGCGCCTCAGCAAGAAAAGAAACAGCTGACATTCAGCTTTCCGTGGCATGTTTTACATGAGAAGTGAAGAATTTTCATCTATAAGCCCAAATCTTTTGAGCTCTAGTCCTATTAGATTAGGGTCTTAACGATAAAGAGACTCCGTGATCACTCCCATCTCCTGCATGTTGTGAATGACTTCGATGCAGAGGCAGGAAGCAGAGTAACTCTTCCTTCCACTGTAGCCTGTTCCCCGGTCCCAATCTCCCTTTTCTTCTTACGATAACCTCTGCTCCTCATCTACCCTAAAATCAAATGGCAGTTAGGCAGCTGTATGCATGTGTCTTGCAATAAAGCAAGTCTATTAGTTATGTTTATATGCATGCATTCAAGTCCTTCCGTTGATCTCTTACCCCTCCCCCAACCATCTCCTAACCAGTGGACACAAGACACTGGGGGAGAGAGGAGGGGCATGTGTGGGGACAGGAGTTGGGGGGGGAGGGGGTAGGTGAGGCCGCAGGGAGGTCAATGGGGAAAAAAAGGAGACATATGTACTACTATTTGTAATACTACAATAAAATAAAATTTTCGCCCTAACCGGTTGGGCTCAGTGGATAGAGTGTTGGCCTGCGAACTCAAGGGTCCCGGGTTCGATTCCGGTCAGGGGCATGTACCTTGGTTGTGGGCACATACCCAGTATGCAGGAGGCAGCTGAATCAGTGTTTCTCTCTCATCGATGTTTCTGACTCTATCCCTCACCTTTCCTCTCTGTAAAAAAATCAATAAAATATATATTTTTAAAAATAAAATAAAATAAAAATTTCAAAAAAAATAAATAAATAAAGCAAGTCTATTCAGGGCCAAATACAACCAACTAAAAATCTTGAGTGACATGCTCTGCTTCAAAATATTTCAACTCCGGTGTCATATGGCCTTTAAATAAATTAACATAAGCCATTAATATATTGTCTTTTGAATGCAGTTCCCAGATACCATAACAACTAAGAACCCATTTATTGGTCTCAGTAGAGTCTTCCCATTCTAAAGCGGAGAACCACTTGGCTGGGGGGGAGGGGAAGATCCTTAACTAGATGGTTTTCATGTTACCATGGAGACCCTCTCAGATACCTCCCGGAGTCCAAGGTTCTCCCCTCTGCTTTCCCACAGCCTTCTGGATGTCATGTTTCTTTCATTTCCCTCTTCCTTTCCTCGTTTTGTTGTTTCTTGTTTCACTTCTAAATTCCTGTATTACCATAGTGCCATTGGTCCTGACTTCCCTGACTTTGGGGAAGTAGCAGAAAAGCTGGCTGTGGATTTTTGTGAAAGGGGCAAGACATAATCTCCTGGAGAGCCCTCTTAGTCACAAGTGTTTCAACTGTCAGCTGGCTTCAGCAGCTCCAACTGTCCTGAGGATGCCTCAGGGAAGGGTGGTTAGAACCCTGAGCCACTCCCTCTCCCTGTGCTTCCTGGGATGGTTCTCCAGCTCCCGCACAGCCAGGATACCCCAGATAGTTGGTCAATACCATCATGATATCCGTGTATACAGCCAGCAGGCAAGTTTCCAGGTATTACTGGAAATTATGCATTAATTAATTTAAGAATCCATACTATGCCGAAACCGGTTTGGCTCAGTGGATATAGAGCATTGGCTTGTGGACTGAAGGATCCTGGGTTTGATTCCTGTCAAGGACATGCACCTTGAGTGCAGGCACATCCCCAGTGGGGGATGTACAGGAGGCAGCTGATTGGTGATTCTCTCTCATCAATGTTTCTGACTCTCTGTCCCTCTCTCTTCCTCTCTGTAAAAAATCAATAATATATATATATATAGAATCCATACTAACAACCTATCTCTTTTCTCCTCTCTGTGTTTCTCAACGATGACGGCAGAAAGTTGAGTTCTAAGGATCTGAAGCGAGTGCATGCCTGAGCACGCCGCCTGTGACTCGCACAGTCCGAGGAACAGGGGTTATTATGACACCTTCCGTCTTAGTTCTTGTCCTAGGCCACAGTATTGGTTTGAGTTGCAGGTATAGTTTTGTTTTTGTTTTTTTTCCCAAATACAGATAAAGTGAATGAATATGAAGTTCATCCAGATACACCTTATGTGCCACCTTAGGCAGCACTTTGGGGGAATAGTAGCCAAGCCAATCCGACACCACCAGTGCTGCTGTGGGTCGTTGCTGTGATAATTCTCCTTAGTGACCCCCTGCACCTGTGGTGAAACCGGGTCCAGTTGGGGAGCCCAATTGCAATATTAGGAAGTCCCCAAACGGCCTCCTCACCTCTCTGAGCGGCCTCTTCTTTTCTTCCAGGTTGACTTCCAACTCACGAGAAGCATCCTTAAGGGAACCGAGTCCCCAGCGCAGCACCGGGAGGCAGACTCTCACCAAAGCAAGTCCAGCCCCGGGTAGCCCCGGGGGGAGAGAGACAGAGGCGGCTGCGGCCCAGTCCCTGCCGGGAAGCTGCCACGGCTCCCAGCCGCCCAGGAAGCACTTCAGAAAGGCTCTGGTCCTGCTCTCGGATCGCGTGAAGCGTTCTTTCTATTTTATTATCTGAGACATATTTAAGTATAAATATATTCAGAACAGTGTAGAACGATCTCCATCTGTTCCAGGGGTAAGCCCTCCCTGACGCAGTAGTGCATAGATTCAGCGGTGTTCAGCAAGGTTTCCTGATTGTGAGTGAATGGAGTGGGTCCCGAAGGCTCCGTGCCAACCCATGCTGCACCCAGGGACCGGTTCTGGCTGGCTGGCCACTCTGTCAGCATCGTCTCCCAATGTCATAGGTCCTCAAGGGAGACTTCCGAATGAACAGCTGAAATGCTGAGATGCATGGATCACCACTGATATTGTTCCCATAGCACGATCGGGGGAGCATCTGAAATCCCAGAGAACCCTTTCAGCAATAGCCAGTAGTTTCTTGATAAGAAAAGGATTTCACAAAAAAACAAAACAAAACAAAACAAAAAAAACCACACTACCCATTTTTGTACATGGACATGTTAAACAATGCGCATATATACATATATTTTTTAAATCCTTACCAGAGGATATTTTTTTCCCATTGATTTCTAGAGAGGGTAGAAGGGAAGGAGGGGGGGCAGAGAAAAACATAGATAGAGACACAATGATTGGTTGCCTCCCACATACTACTGAGTCTGGGGAACCTGCAACCAATGTATTGTACATGCCCTTGACTGGGAATTGAACCCTCCACTCTTCGATCCACAGGCCCACATTCTAACCACTGAGGGGAACTGTGCACCTTTCACACATTTTCTGGGTATGCAACTGGGAATGCAGATGTTCCTGTGGAATGGCTCTGCCTTGCCCCATGTCAGCAATACAGAGCACTCTCTTTAAAAAACAAAAAACAACCAAAAAAACACATATATTTTATTGATTTTTTACAGAGAGGAAGAGAGAGGGATAGAGAACTAGAAACATCAAGGAGAGAGAAACATTGATCAGCTGCCTCTTGCACACCCCCTACTGGGGATGGGCCCACAACCAAGGTACATGCCCTTGACCGGAATCGAACCTGGGACCTTTCAGAGTCCAGAATGCTAACCATTACACAATGGAACCAACTGAACCTGGGACCTTTCAGTCCGCAGACTGACACTCTATCCACTGAGCCAAACCGGTTTTGGCAATACAGAGCACTCTTGCTCATTTCCCAGAATGAACTCATTTGTTCTAAAAGTGCTGCTGAGCACAGCAGATGTTACTGACGATTGTGAAAGGACGTGTGCTCCTTCATCACACACCATACAGCACACAAGTTCATAACCCGCACTGGGCGTGATGGGGTGCCGACCCCTGGCCCAGAGCTTGGTAGGATTTTATTTTTATTTATTTATTTTTTTTGCCATGCACCCCACTTCAGGGCTCAGCCTCGATTATAAAAGCAGGTTCCAGTTTCCCCCACCTGCTTCACCACCCCACCTCTCAGCCACTCCACTGCCCAGCCCTAGCCTCTAACTAACCCAGCCCTTGCTTACCATGGAGCAAGTTAGCTCCTCTCATCCAGTAGCCGTGCCCATCAGAAAACAGGTGCTCTGGCTGAGACCGCCCACCCCCTGTCGGAGGCCATTCAAGAGGAGGATTAACACAGGACTTTATTCTTCTGTTTCTCAAGTAATCTCTCTATCTCTGGTCAAAAGAGAAGCAGACGAAGATGTATCTTTCCTCATTGGGAAACGGTATTCCTCAGGCCATTCACCCTTTCTCTACATTTTTTTTTTTTTCTTCCTTCCTTGTGGACATACACCATGGGCATGGATTAGTGCGCAGGTGGGGTCTGGGCGGCCAATCCCAATTGGGGTTGAGTGGAAGGGCCACAGGCAGTAAATTGGCCTGCCCTGCACCCAATCAGGGTGGGGGGCCAATAGAGGACTGGGCCAGCTCAGGGGAGGGGCCAGGTGGTTTGCCGCCCCCCCCCCCTCCCCGCAAGGTGTCTGGAGCCAATCAGAGCCGCAGTGCACATCAAAGCAATTGGTCTTTCTGGTCATTTCAGTTGTTCCCATGTTCCGGTCGCTTGGCTTTCATATACCGTGTTTCCCCGAAAATAAGACATCCTCCGAAAATAAGGCCTAGCGCATGGAAAGATAAGACATCCCCTGCAACTTTGGGAGAAAAAAAGTAATATAAGACACTGTCTTATTTTCGGGGAAACAGGGTATATAGTTAAGAAAGATTTATCTGAAGAGGTGATATTCTGGCTGAGATGCAAAGGATAAGAAAAAGGAAGACTAGCAAAGAATAGGAGTAAAAATTCCAGGCATTCCTGTCCACGAAGCCCAGAGCAAAGGAGGCCAAGAAAGCAGTGTCCAGGCTGTGGGTTCTGGGGCCCCACGCTCACCCAGCAGATTTCTTGGACCTGGGCTCCATCGCCCTCCCACAGTTCCAGACCAAGGGGGCTCTTCCGGCCTCCGTGCCTTCGCTTATGCAGCTCCCTCCATCTGGAATGCGCTTCCTCAGCCTTCAGGTCCCAGCCAGGCTTGACCTCCGCTGGAGAATCTTCCCCGAGTCCCTTGGGGCTCACCCCACAATCTGTGGCCACCTTGGTCAGTCAGACACATCCATTTTCTCAAAGATGCTCTCACAGGGTGGTGAGGTCTTGGGGATGCTGGGCTTGCCTCTGTACCCCAGTGCCTGGCACAGGTAGGTGCTCAGTAAGGTCAGAAGGAAGCAAAGAAACACCTCTTCTAAGATTGGAGACGATCTGGACCCTGAGCACCTGGCCCAGGCCCGGGCACGGAGCAAAGCCCGCTCCCTTCCTGGGAGAAAGGCTTCCCTCCTCTGAAGTCCAGGACCACGCAAGTTTGCAAGGGCCTGAGGGCTGACCTTGAGAGGGAGGGGGCACTTCAGAGGGTTTCCACACCCTGTCCTTTCCGCAAACAATGCCTTCCTTGCCTGATGGCCATGAAGTAAAGTGGGCGGAAACCAAGCTGCTTGGGGCAAAGTGGTGCAGTGGGTGTCTGTGGAGGGCGCCTGGGAGAGGGCACCGGAGTGCGCTTTCCCCTGTAGCTCTGGGTCGGTTGGGTCGCCGCTTGCTTCCCCTTGAGCCTGGGCTCCAGCTCCAGCTGACTGTTGGCTCCGAGGCCGTCTCCATCCCCGCAGGCCTGAGTCAGCTGCCCATGTGTGTGTGGGCAAGGTATCCTCTTCTGTCTGAGTGGCCCACCTTGCCAGACAGGGTGTCCCCACAGCCTGTGGAGGACAGAGCAGAGGACTCCAGTCCAGAGGCTGCTTACGGGTCCTGCCTACCAGGTCCCAGCCTGGGCCTCGAAGGGACCTGTGGTGATAGAGCGGCAGCAGTCACAGATGCACAGGGGGCCCCGGAGCCTCCTGTGAACGTGGGGGACCACACACATCCGCGGCAGAGACCATCCCGATTCCCAGTCCAGCTCTGCTCCATCTCGGCTGAGGGGAGCCCCGTCTGGTTCTGACCTGGGACATGGGGATGGTGTGTGGAGCTGGCTCCCAGCGGGCAGGGGCTGGGTGGCGGGGTGCCTCCTACTCTCCGCAGTAACAGGACCTAGCCAGCAGAGGGCGACAGCCCCTGCCTCCTCCCAAGGCAGGCAGCTGGGCTGGGCAGGGCTGGGCTGGCTAAGGGGGAAGCTCTAGGATGGCTCTGGAGCCAGCTGGGCATCCCGTAGTTGCCCTGGAAGGCCTGTCCTGCCTAACCACCCCGCAGACCGGTCCCCTCCAGTGGCCACAGAGCTCAGGCTGAGCCCTCCAGGAGCTGGGGCAACCTGCCCCCCCATCCCACCTGCACTGCCAGCCCCAAACCCTAGTCCCTGTCTGAGGACCCTGGGGCTGAAGGCAGGACCTAGGGAACAGGTGATCGTCTGGGGCCTGGGCCCAGCAGGTCCCTGAAGCTACAGGGGAGCACTGAGGGTGCCGTGAGCTGACTGGGGGTCCAGGGGACGCGACATGCTGCCATGGGGGCAGGGGGCAGAGGTCACAGGTCAAGGGGACAGAGGCTCTGGGCAGCCCAGCCTTCCATTTTCCTCTCTGTCCTTTTCCAGCTGTGTACCCTCAGAGGAAGAAGCCCCTCACCCTCTCTGTGCTGCCTGTAGCTTCACCTGTGGGCAGGTGCAGGGGGGGCGGGGCTGGGCCACCCGGAGAGGTGAGGGGCACCCTTGGTGGGGGGGTCGGGGCCGAGCGATTGCCTGGAGGTGCCCACGTGATCAGGAGACAGGGCCGCGTGATTGGCTGGAGTTGTGGGCGTCATCAGAGGCGGGTCACGAGGACAGGTGGAGGTGAGTTCCTGATAAGGGGTGAGGCCATATATATATGTCCGGAGGTGTGTACGTCATCAGGGGGCGGAGCCCTACATTGGCGGAGGCGCATACGTGAGTATGGTGTGGGCTTCTGTGAGGGTCGAAGTGGAGTCAGGTGAGGATGGCGGGAGCAAAGGAGGAAAACAGCAATTCCCAAGAAAATGAAATATAGAATTACTATGTGGTCTGGCCATTCCATTTCTGGGTGCATACACTGTGGACGAAAGGGGCCACGTGCTGGAAGCCGATCATTGTTTTAATAATAGAGAGCTGTGGACAGGGACTTCGGAGGGCTGGTCAACCTTAATTGCTCTAACGGGGTCAGAGCTAATTACGAGATATTGTTAGTTGAAGCAGCCCCCACTTATTAGTCCTAAATTCACTGATTGGCTTTTATTGGAGTTTCCTGCCTAGGGGATATGGGTGTATCCTATAATTTTAATCTTTATAAAAGGGATGGAAAAGCCAGAGCGAGTTGTAGTCCTCCCACTAGAGTTGGACTGCCCCCTGGCCCCCATTTCCCAAATTAATGCTTTTCTAGTCTCTTTTCATTTGTGTGCGGCCTTCCCCAGAACACAAACCCTGAACTGGAACCCTGAATCACGTTGGACGTGAAAGGGGTTCCCATAGCCATGTGCTAACCTGACAAGCTCAGGGAAGGCCTGCATGGCAGTCTTGCAAACTCAGACCTAAAATTACCATAAAGGATGCTCTGAAATGAAACTTTAACTGAAAGCAGTTATGGTGGGTAGTTACTTCCTAGACTGGTATCTTCACTGACAAGGTCAACATTTACCCTTAACTGAGCCTATCTGTCTTTTTGCATCTGTTAAAAAAAAAAAAAAAAAAAAAAAAAAAGCCAAAACCGGTTTGGCTCAGTGGATAGAGCGTCAGCCTGCGGACTGAAAGGTCCCAGGTTCGATTTTGGTCAAGGGCATGTACCTTGGTTGCGGGCACATCCCTGGCAGGGGATGTGCAGGAGGCAGCTGGTCGATGTTTCTCTCTCATCGATGTTTCTAGCTCTCTATCCCTCTCTCTTCCTCTCTGTAAAAAATCAATAAAACATATTAAAAAAAAAAAAAACAAACACATTGAAAACTGTAAAGAGTTTTGGTGAGTTTATTTGAGCCAAACTGTCAACATATACCAGGAAGCAGAACCTCAACTGACTGAGATAATGCTCCGGAGAATGCAGGGTTACATCTATATTTATACATTGCAATCAAAGGAAAGGGACGTAGGTGAGTTACATGAAATTCATTGGTGGTAGATTAGGGAGGTGGGACAGAACAAAGTGGGGAAACCTCTGGGATAGGGTAAAAGGATGGACAGGTGCTTATTTCACAGAGGTGGATACAGGATACTTTAACGTAATCAACAGTTGACAATTAACTTGATAACAATAACAATGAGGGAATGTCTCCAGGCCATTTGTTGTGCCCCCAGGGGTCCGGGATAAAAAGGAAGTTACAAGTTACCCAGACATCTCACAGATATGTTATCTTCTTAGAGGCTAACAGGCAAATGGGCTCAGTAAAGAAGATCTAAGTTGATCTTTGTCAGGTGAAATATCAATCTAGGACATGACTACCCACTATAACCTCTTTGTAGTTAGATATTTAATTTTCAAACCATCTTTTTGTGGTTATTTTAGATCTCTGGGTTTGCAAGACTGCCACGCAGGCCTCCCTTGAGCTTGTCAGGTTAGCACGTGGCTCTTTTCGTTCACACATCTATAATAACATATCCTTTGAAACGTCTGGGTAACATGTAACTTCCCTTTTTCTGGACCCCTTGGGGCATTAACCTAAAGTGCTGGCGCTTGGACAGATACCACAAATTCCTTCATTATCATGTTAATTGTTCCTGTGGTGTCTATCTTTTTACGTACTTTGTGTTCAGCTCCAGGGGTTTCCCTGCTTTGCTTTCTCCCGCCTCTCTGGCCTGTCACCAATGGATTTCATGTAACTCACCTACACCCCTTTCCTTTGATTGCAATGTATAAATACAGATGCAACCCGCAATTCTCCGAAGCATTATCTCAATTCCTTGAGGTTCTGCTTCTCTGAGAATGTCGACAGTTTGGCTCAAATAAACTCACCAAAATTCTTTACAGGTTTCAATGGTGTTTTTTTTTTTTTTTTTTTACGATAACAACACAAAACAACTGAAAGCAGAGATTCAAACATATCAGAACACCCATGCTCATAGCAGCATTATTCATATTAGCTAAAAGGTGAAAGCAGATGTGGGATAAACAAAATGTGGAATATCATTCCAACTTAAAAAGAAAGGATATTCTGACACATGTTACAACATGGGTGGAACTGGAGGACATTATGCCAAGGGAAATAAGCCAGTCACAAAAGGACAAATACTGTATGATTTCACTTATATGAGGGGATCTGACAGTAAGTAGCATGATGGTGTTAGGAACTGGGGGAGAGAGGAATGAGGAGTTAGTGTTGAATGAGGAGTCAGTTTGGGAGGATGAAAAAGTTCTGGAGATGGATGATGGTCATGGCTGGACAACAATGTGAACGCACATAATGCCACAGAACCATACGCTTAAAATGAAAACATTTATGGCATATATATTTAATCACAATTAGTCAAGTAAAGTAGGGCCATGAATGATAATGTGGATTATGATTCTTTGGCCTGTGACAGGATTGAGCTCAGTTGTTAAAAAGTTAGTCTCTCTCTCAGGGTCAAGAGAATTTATCTTTGCGTCCCTACTGCCTAACGAAGGAAAGGAGAGACGATAAACCGGTGAGATTTTGGAAACAGAGGTTTATGTCTGTTATGCACACACAGTAACGGGCTTCTTGCATGCCTAAGGATCTCCTAGGTAGATATCAGAAACTTAAGGCACAGACTTTCAATAAGGTGTGACTTCGTGGCTATTGAATACACAGAGGAATTCACCAGTCCTCCCATTTCTGTTCTTCCTCGCTTTTAGATCCTCAACCACGTCCTGGGAGACTTCCCTCAGGGGAAAAATGGGACGGACAGAAGCGAAGCGGTAAAGGAAGCTGCCCCGGGGGGATCACCGCGGACCGCACCACCGGCGCGATTGGATGGGCTTTCTCCAAACAGAACTGTGACTTTCTTGGGTCGGAGGTGGGTGTGGGGTGCGGGAACTGCCCGGGGGAGAGAGGAACTCGCTGTTGGCCGGAGCTGCGCGCAGGACCGCCGGCTCGCGAGCAGAGGGCGCCCGGGCCGCACTAGCGGGTCCGCCGCCCCGGGTGGAGGTCCCTGGAGCGCCGCCCCCGGACGTCACTGGGGCGGGGCCTGGGACTGGGCGGGGCCTGGAGGCGCGCCCGGGCGAAGTGTGTCGCCTCGGGCCCCACGAGGCGGAAGCCCGCGCGGGGGGCGGGGCCGGGGGCGGGGCGGCCGCCCTGAGTCACATTGGGTGACCCGCCCGCCGCTTCCAGGGGCGGAGGTGACAGCGGCCCCGGACGGGCGGCCGCACTAGCCGGCGGCACCGAGGGATCGCGGAGCGGCGGGGAGCAGGTCAGAGGCCGGGCGGGGCGGGGCGGGAAGCCCTGGTCCTTGTCTGGGGACCGCGGGCACCGGGCACCCGCGCGGCCCGGCCTGCGCCGCCCCTTCCCCGCGGCGCCCGTGGGCGGCGGGGCTCCGGGCCCTCCTGGGAGGTCCCGGGGAGCCGGCGGGGCCGGGGGGGGGGCCTGTAGTCAGGGGGATGCGGACGTGGGCTTTCCAAAGGGTGTTCGGCGAGCCCGGGGCTCCTCTCCCCACACCGCCCTGCCACTCCGGAGGCGGAATTTGAAAGCTGGGGAAGAATCCAGCCCTCGCCCAGCCTCCTTATTCCACAGATGGAGGAGGCATCCTCCTGGCATGCCCGCAGTCACAGCCAGTCCATCTAGGAGTGAATGCATCTGGGTCAGGGAGGCCGGGAGGACTGATTTCTAACGCAAGAGTGAGACCTGTTGGGCTAGAGACGCTGGTTCGATCATGAAGGAGGGTTTGCAGTTACTGTCGCACACCTGCGTTCCTGCCGCAGGTTCTGAGGTCCACCTGGCTTCAGTTTTCTCCGAGCAGGTAACCCTGAGAAGGGTGAGGACAGTTGAAGGCACAGATGTTGGGGTTGCCAACAGGCTAGGTCTGCTGCACACGGGGCGCTGTGGAGAGCACTTGGGGTACAGGATTAAATGTTAAACACCAAGAAAGACCCACTCCACTTTAAAAGCCATCTCGTGATCGCTGATACGCAATAACGTAGGATACATTAGTCTGTAATGCTGGCCACCTGTCTCTCGGGGTCTGTTTAACAGCAAGAAGGGCCTTGTGTACTGAAACCTTTCTTTTCATGATGGTAAATGGCAAGCCACTGGGTAGCGCTGATACATAGAGCTGGAGCATGCTTCAGCTTTAAGTGTTATTGTCGCGGAGTTACAGGGGGAGAGTCGGACTGATTAATCCATAACTGTATTTTGCAAGACTGAAGTACCTGTCAGGATAGACATGATTTCTCTGAGTTAGCGCAGTATTGGTTACTCTCAACATCCATAGACTCCATGTGGTAGGCAAGTTAATCTCCTAGTACCCACTTTTCTCGAAATTATTGAATTAAAGGATCTCTAAGCCCCCCCTCCATCTCTAAAGTTCCCTGATTTTATGTGTTAATTTGAAACCTGTCTTTCATTGTGACAACAAAAAGTTTCAAGGAAACACGATGCACAGCGAATCTTCAAGTTCATTATTTTTTCTCAGCCCTCCGGGCTCCTGCGGGGCCAGGGCTTTGTCTGACTTTGCCAGTGACTTTATCATTTGGGCTGACCTAAGCGAAAAGTGATTTTTCCCATCACAGACCCCGCAGTGTTAAATTGGCTTACACTCGGAGGCGAGGCCGGAGTGCTCTGCGTACGGTAAGGAACAGCTGAGGTCGGACCCGCATGGGGCCCGCCGTGCGCAGATAGCTTCTGCAATAGGATGAGAACGTTCTGCCTCAGAACATGTGATAAGACGCCTTTCCCACAATGTCCAGATTATGTGTGTTTTCAGCTGAGATGCAACAATGATCTTTGTAGACAGTCTGTCCAGATATGTACACGTTACTGATTCTGCCTCGCAGCTCCGAAGCGCAGCCTTCCCTGCCTCCTGTTGCTTCTCTTCTGGCTCCTTTCTTCTGAGGGGACATCCCCTCTCACCTGCAGAGTCCCTTGTCCCATGCCTGTCACCCACACGGCAGTGTTCACAGCCCCTTCCAGCACTGATTGAGTTACATTACGTTTTCTCCTCTCAGAGGATGGGAGTCATTCTTGAGTCACCGCTTAAGATGCCCTAAAAGCAAACGTTGGTTATTCCTTTTTAGAACAGAGTGCAAGGCACAGGAGGCTGGGTTCAGGTAGGCAGTGTTTAGATTTTTATCTTCCCGCTGCCAGTAACAGCTCCTTATTTCTGCCTCAGGGAAATCCTTTCTGCAGAATGAGCAGTGAATCTTCAGACTCCTTATTGCTCTCAACCTTGCCAGGCACTTTATTCATTTTGGGGCTAAAATAATCGAAAAGTGATTTTTTAAAAATTACAGGTGCTTCCGTGTTAAATTTTTTAAGGAAACTTTTAAAAAATGATAAACACAATTAAAACAGAATGCAAACAGAGGCTTACATACCTATTGTCAAGTACAAGACTTGACTTATTTTTTAGGTTTATTATTCTGTCATTTCCTGAAGTCATTTACTGACACCATGGCATTATTACAAATTATCTGCTCTGACGTTTTCAAGTGTGCTTGGTCTTCAGCTAAGGCATCCTTAAAATTCATTCAGAATACTTTAAAAAAGTTTCTCATCAATTAGTATTAATTTTTTTTATTATTATTCTTAGCTCAGGAAGACATTTGAAGAGACTAATTTTCAAGATTGGATAACTTAGTCTTCCTGTTGAGCAGTTAATTATGAGGTAATTAACTCTTTCCCCTGGAAAGGTAAAAAGGCCTAAAATTGCAGCCATAAAATCAGATTATACAACAGCTCTCTCATGAAAGAGCCAGTGAATAAACCAAGGTCTTAACTTTTGGTTGTATGCTTCATCCTCGCTGCTATAAAAGTCAGCTACAGGAGGAGGTGAAATAGACACAGGGTAATGAAAATGTATTATTTCACTTTTAGATCTGTAGGGTTTTCTAACAGGAAGGATATGACCAAGAACCCAGGCAGCTCAGGGGAGCATACAGGGCATTGTGCCAGGAAGCTCGAAGGCATGGGCTTTGCTACTAATTTGTTCATTCATTCACCACATAGTCACCGAGCACCTGCATGTATGTGCCAGGCCGCGTTCTAGGTGCTAGGGATGCAGCTGTGAATGAGACAGACAAAGCCCTGCCCTCATGCAATACATTCCAGTGGAGAGGAGGCAGACAGTAAACAACTATGTGAACAGATAGGTCACATAATTACAAGTGTAATTGAGGACTCTAAAAGGTCTAAGTGCAAAAGGGTGTGTGTGTGTGTGTGTGTGTGTGTGTGGCCACAGGGGGCAGGGTTACTTTTTATACAAAGAGGTTAGAGAGGGCCTCTACAAGATCATTTTTTAAAATATATATATTTTATTGATTTTTTACAGATAGGAAGGGAGAGAGAGAGAGAGAGAGAGCTAGAAATGTCGATGAGAGAGAAACATCGACCAGCTGCCTCTTGCACACCTCCTACTGGGGATGTGCCCGAAACCAAGGTATACATGCCCTTGACTGGAATCGAACCCGGGACCTTTCAATCCGCAGACCGACGCTCTACCACTGAGCCAAACCGGTTTCGGCTACAAGATCATTTTTGATCTATGACTTGAAGGTAAACCAGGGAGAGAGCAGGGGGCAGAGGGATGAGCACGTTCCAAGCTCCGGATGCAGGCTCCTGTTTGGCTTGTGGGAGCCACTGTGAGGTTATGGGGGCCAGGCAGGGTCAGTGTGGGTGAGGAGTTAAGTGCCAGCAGAGGAAAGGCTGTGGGAGTGGGAAGGGGCGCGTCATTGGAGGCCATTGCAGGACTTGGGCTTTTCTCTGAGTGAGGGGGAAGCAAGCCCATAAGAGGGTTTTGAACA
Organism: Pipistrellus kuhlii; assembly: GCF_014108245.1. NCBI lineage: Eukaryota > Metazoa > Chordata > Mammalia > Chiroptera > Vespertilionidae > Pipistrellus > Pipistrellus kuhlii. The sequence goes on along the minus strand of NW_023425460.1, from coordinate 31,301,712 downwards.
CAGGCACTCAGGATGACTTCAGTTTTCACAGGATCACTCCAGCTGCTGGGCAAGAACAGACAGAAGGGGGTCAAGGGACTACCCTTTTATACTAGCGGTGTGACCCTAAACCAGGCTCCGTTCTCATGATTCTTAGCAGTGTGGGGCATTGCCATGAGGAGCCAGAGGGTTGTATGCGAAGAGGCTCTAGAATTGAAGAGCTTCAGGTGACCTGAAAACGTGACGCTGCTGACACACCTGTAGCTGAATCACTGCAAATGGAGAGGTAATCAGGTCTTTCCAGTCAGGCTGTCAGGTCAGAGAACAAAAAGCGCTCTTTCCCGAATATTCTCTGCTGATCCCTTTAGTGCCCTGCTGATCCCTGAATTTTCCCTTCCTGCTTGAAAAAGGATGAAAAGCTGTTACTCATCAACAGAGCTGGCAACCGGAGTAGCTTTTGTTGTTGGGAAAGTTGGAAACTTTTTGGGGGAAGGAAACAATTCTAATTTTCTGTTTATCATAGGTCATTCGAATCGTTGTTTAACATGCGAAGAGCCCAGAAGATTTCTTTTGGTTTTAATTCATCTTAACCTCTTCCCATTCCCCTTGTGCTTCATGGGTGCTTATTCTAATGAATTTAACGTGGGGATTTTTTTTTTTGTCTGGATAGGATCCTGCAAAGTGGGGATATTTTCTAAATGTGTATCTTACTTTCTGAGGCTCTGTTTTATGTTGCCTTTTTTTTTTTTCCTTCTTTAAGACTGTTTGTAAGATCCACCCATGTTTGTATGGGTACATCTAATTCTTTGTTTCTGAATGCTCCCTGCTGTGTGCACACAATAACTTTACTTATCTGCTCTCTGAGTGATAGACACTCAGATTGTCCCTGCTCTCCAGCATCCTCATAACGCTGTGTAATTTGTCTGTGGGATGTATACTTAGAAGGGAGGCGCTGGATTATAGGTTGGCATGTACCGAATTGGGTAAATAGTGCCAGGTTCCTCTCCACAGGCATTTCACCAGTCTTTCTCCCGCCAGAGGAGTCCGAGGTCTCCTCCTCGTCACGTCCCACCAACACTCAGCTCCATCCGGCTCTGTACCTTGTCTGATCTCATAGGTGCAAAGTGCTAGCTTGTCCTTCCGAGTTGTACTTTTTTCATTACTAATGATGTTAAGGATCTCGTATGCATTTAGACATAGCCGCTGCTTATATCTTCGCTCATTTTCTATTGGAGTTGCTGTCTGTGTTGTTGCCTTAGACTTGTAGAAGTGATTTTATAATATAGATAATCACTCTGTCACATATAGACTTTGCAGATACCTTCTCACTGGTTGCCTATTAATTTTGCCTTTGTTATCCTTTGATCAAGAAACATTTCTTAATTTTGATATCATCGTATAAATAAATTCTTTGTTTTATGTTTCTCGACTTTTGTTTAAGAAGCCCCGCCCAACCCCTAGGTCACAGCTATATCTTTAATTCCTTGCATGTGGTATTAGATAGTGAGCCAGCCTCTTTTTAATGAACTTCCCTTCCTCCAATAACACCTCCAAAAAGTCCACGCTTCCCGGCATTGAATTATGGCACCCTCTTTCTCATATGGTGTCCATGGATATACTGGTCTGTCTCTAGGGCTCTGTTCTGTTCCATGAATCTGTCAGGTTTTGCTCCATATTTTTATTGTTCTGTTTTTATTACAGTGATTTAGTAATATGTCCTCATGACTAGCACAGCAAGTGCCCTGTTTCATATTTAAGTTTACTTAGCTCTCCTGGAATAAATGATTTGTTTCATATAATTATTTTCCTGTATAATATTTGGAATAAGTTTCTCAGGCTCTTCCAAAATTGTATTTTTGAGGATATTTTTTATTGGGATTACATTGAATTTATAAATTATTTAAGAGAGGCTCGACATCTTTCTGATATTAACATATTTCCTCCAAGAGCATATAATGTGTGTGTCTCTTTTTTCCAGGTCAACTTTTAAAAATAATTTCTGTTTTATTTGGAAAAGACTTAAAACTAACAGAAGAGGTCTAAGATTAGTACAAAGAGCTTCTGTATATTCCTCATCTGGACTCGCCAATGCTAGCCTTTTGCCATATTTGCTTTATTACTCCCTTTCCACATTTCTATGCTTTTTTTCCCTTGACCCATTTGAGTTAGTTGCAGACATGATCCTTTTATCCCTAAATACTTTTTCTAAAAATATATATATTTTATTGATTTTTTACAGAAAGGAAGAGAGAGGGATAGAGAGTTAGAAACATTGATGAGAGAGAAACATCGACCAGCTGCCTCCTGCACACCCCCTACCGGGAGTGTACCCACAACCAATGTACATGCCCTTGACCAGAATCGAACCCGGGACCTTTCAGTCCACAGACTGATGCTCTATCCACTGAGCCAAATCAGTTTTGGCTATCCCTAAATATTTCATCAGCCCATTTTTAAGTTCTTTATTAGAACTTTAAGGTTTTCCCTATAAAGGACTAGACTAGTTTTCTTGGTTAAGTTAATTTCTAAACAATTCATAATTTTATTGCGATTTTGAATTATGTTGCAGAGGGTGTATGCCAAAATCCTAAGCCTATGCCAAGGTTAAGTTTCAAGCAAAAGATGATTAATAAGTCCCAGTACTTCTGAAATCTATGTATAAGTTTATGGTAAACACCTCATGATTCCAGTATAAGTTTATTTCACCATTAAATCAGCTTTTCTTCCTGCTGTTAAGAGTCAAAATTTAAATAGCTGGTGTGAAGAATGGGAGAGAGCGAGCCATATTCAGCATCATAACTATAGTCGTCAGCGTGATTTAAATATAAGATATGCAAGGTTATAGTTTTCTTCCTCTGTGGATCAGTCTTTACTCTGGTATAATGCTAACCTAAGTATAGTTCACAACGTATTGAATAGTTCAACAGGTAGTTCTTCAGCAGTCATAACTGTTAGGGTGTTGAGCAATCGATTCTCATGGCCAACTTTTGGTCATCTCTCAAGTATCTCTCTATGGTTGGGTTGTTTTTTCCTAATTGTGGAAATTATACATTTTCATTATAGACATTTGCAAAATATAGAGAAGCAAATCTTTACTCTTGCCTTTTAGCACCAATCCCCATTTAAACATTGTTTTTTTTCTCTCTCTCTGGTTCCTGTGTGTGTGTGTGTGTGTGTGTGTGTGTGCTGGGAGGACATGTTTAAGGAAGGGGAGAATGCATTTAAAATTGGGCTATAGCCGAAACCGGTTTGGCTCAGCGGTAGAGCGTTGGTCTGCGGACTGAAAGGTCCCGGGTTCAATTCATTGGTTGCGGACACATCCCCGGTGGGGGTGTGTGCAAGTGGCAGCTGGTTGATGTTTCTCTCTCATCGACGTTTCTAGCTCTCTATCTCTCTCCCTTCCTCTCTGTAAAAAATCAATATTTATTTAAAAAAATAAATTAAAAAACAATAAAATTGGGCTACATGATTTGTATCACCCCTCCTTTTTCAGGGTTGGCCATCAACTCTTGTCTGTCTTGCTTTGGGTTGATCCCCTGGAAAAATACACACAAAACAATAAGGAAGATAGCGTTAGTTTATAGGAGTTGGCAGTTCCCAACAGGCTCTGACTGAGGGAGCCACTGTGCATAAAGGCTCCAGGCTCATTGTGACAGCAGGGACCAGTGATGACATACAGACTATGGTAAGGGAGGAGATGGGGAGGAGAAATCTATTTGGTATCACTTTGCTTCAGTTCAGTTAGTGCCTTCCTCCTTTAGACCACATTTGCTTTCATTTTTCAGAAAAGGAGTATGGAGAAAAGAGTTGAATTTATTTATTTACTTTTTTTTTTACTCTGAAATAAACCCAACAATTGTCTTGTCTCCCTGATCACCTGATGAGTGGTGAGGGAGAAGGGTGATAGAGGACAGTGGCAGAATTCCAAAGTTAAGAATTCCATCCGCTGGTAGATTCAATATCAAACTGCCCTCCCCTCTGCACTTTCCACTCTTCACCTTGCTATGTTTCGTTCATTTTGCAGGAATACCTGTCCATTTCCAAAACGCACTTGTCTGCCTGCCCCTCCCCACAAGAGAAAAGTTCCTCAGGGACCGGAATCTTTATTTTATTTCCTGATGGCTCTTAAACACCATGAGCTGTGCCTGGCACATAGTGTGCCCTCCACAAATGGATCCATAAAACAAACCAACCATTAAAGGGGCAGCACTGTGATACAGAGAAGGGAAGTCGGAGAGAAAGTTCTCATGGCCTCCTTGAAATACATGGCTTCAATAAGCTAGCAGAACCCTCATTTCCACATTGACCTGGTAAGCGTAACTGTCAGCCCAGCCACAGGCCTCATTTCTCTCCATCTGTTTTAGCCGCTCCGTCTACGGTTTCTGAAAGTGGGGTGCGAGTGTACGTTGCTGACAAGCACGTGGTGGGAGAAGGGCCCAGGAGAACAATCAGTGCTGATGTTTTGGCCGTGGGTTCTAGGCCCAGCACACGCTGCATTGTTCTGATGAGGTGATTCTCTCAGGATAAATGATGTGCCCCATCAGCAGGAAAAGTCGCAGTGGATGTGCCGAGGTGTGCTGAACTCCCTCGCCTCACGCCCCATGTCCCATGTCCACCCCCTTTCTAGTTTATTCTTCCCTCCCATTCCCAGCAGTGCTTTTGGCTTTTCTGTCATTTCTGGATCAGGGTCAGGATTGTCATGATGAACAGTCATGCCATGTGTACCCGGTCACTTGATTACAAAGCAAGGCCTCAAGTCACCAACTGCTCTGTATAGGGCGCTAAAAAAAACCAAGGCTGCCACAAATACTCCATAACGCTCTCCCGTGTGGACTATTATTGGATTGCTTTCATTTCTTACTCTATGGCTGCACACTTGTTACCCGACAGTTCCCCCAACAAATCTTAAACTCTGCTGCCTGGCCCTGAACTCTGATCCAAATCTACCATATATTCAACTTTACTTCCCTGTCTCTACTTTTTACTCTAATGAGACGGATCTCTTTTTCTTTCCTACAACAATAATGATAGCAATAAGTATATTATGAGTTATAATTATGAGTATTTCTTTTTTCTATTTTACTGGGTTTCATTCAAAAATTGATAAAAAATAATAAGACAAATATCCATGTACCAACACTCAACTTAAGATCTGGAAAACTGAGTTGGTTTCTGTATTCTACCTCTCATTCCCCTTTTGTAGACACTGGCTCTAATGACTTAAAAAAAGAAAAAAAGAAAAAAAAGAAAAGATTCCCTTTTATTGACATATGACAACAATACCATGATTGTCACAAAAAAAGGAGCAGTCATTAATGTAATCAATAATCTAGTTAATGTTCAAAATATCCCCATTCATCTCAATTTTTAAAAAACAATTTAATTGCTTAAATTGGGATCCAAGAAATGTGCTAGTTTATGTGTTTCTTTAATTGATAAGTTCCCTTTCCTTCCTTTTTAATTTGAATGTTTTGATTACAAAACATTTGTTGAAGAAACTGGGCTTTTATTCCCACATTCTGGAATTTTTGCATTGGCTTTTGACAAAGCTTTATTGACCTATGGTGAGTTAACTGTCGATCATTGTAGGAGGTTCCAAGTTATTCAGCTTCCATAAATAGAAAGGATGTACTGACCCACATAGCTTGGTCTGGCTCAGAGGTCATTTCCGAGGAGTCTTCCAGAATGCCCTAGGTGTTAGGAATGAGATCAACACCAGACCATCTGTATTTAAAAACATTTTGCCTCTGAAGAAATTTTATAGCTTTTATTTTGCAAGGCATTCTTTTTTCCCTGTGTTAGGGCAGAGAGTTGAGGAGCGAGTGGGTAGTCTGGTTTTCTTCTGTTAGACAGCGTTTGTTGCTTTAAGGATTGCAGGGCTCGGTGCCAGAACCTACTTGGGATATTATTGTCTTACAGTTAGATCTGCTTATCAGGAAACAGAATCCCTGGAGGGTCAGGTAAGAGGAGGATGAGTTTACATTAAAACCAGACTTTTGTTAGTGCTTGTTGGGGTCCTGTATAATTCAGCAGCTAGCTGGACTCTGGGGCATAATACTAATGCAGATGTTTTTTAAACCCATAATTTGTATTAACTGTTCTTTTTGCTGCCTTTATGTATATGTGGTTCAGTCAATATAATGTTTGGACCACTGTAGACATGAAGATAATCAGTTTCCTTTTCTTCCTTCCTTCCTTCCTTCCTTCCTTCCTTCCTTCCTTCCTTCCTTCCTTCCTTCCGTGCGTGCATGCTTTCTTTCTTTCTTTCTTTCTTTCTTTCTTTCTTTCTTTCTTTCTTTCTTTCTTTCTTTCTTTCTTTCTTTCTTTCTTCTTTCTTTCTTTTCTTTCTTTTCTTTTTTTTCAGTCTTGTTGCCTTGACCTGTTAGTCAAATATGATAGTTCTACAGGGTAGTGACTCAATATTAAAATAAAAAGAAAAAAATTGTTGAAGTGTGAACCTATGCTTGGATTTACTTATTTAGTGATTTACAAATTAAAATATTATTACTGTTCTCAATAAAAGCATTAACCAGAGGTGATTTGCTGGTATATTATTCTTCCTTGCAGTGATCCATTAATACTAAAGACAGGCTCTTCTTATCCATACCCAATCACAGGTAGCAACAACACACACATGCGATAATACGTTTGAAAAGCAATCTGTAGATATAATTGTGTTGTATTCTAAAGCTGTGCCTGCAGAGAACTGCTAGGATTTGCGGGAGGCTAGAGCTTAGGGTGTGAGGGAGGTGGAGAGTGTTCAGGAATGAGACAGGGACCAAGTTTGCAAAAGTTATGAGACTTTGTATGTAAAAAGGGATCCTCGTTGCAGTGTGGAGCAGAGGGAGATGAGACTGGTAAGTCTTGATGAGACTTGCCATTTAAGAAGCTTTCACAGTAGTCCCAAAGAAAAGACGGCTAGCGTCTCAAGTACCAGAACACTGCCAATCTCAAATTTGTAATTTCCAAGCCCCCAAGAACAATTTGTAAAAGACCAATGCACTGAAGGAATGTAACAGCACTGTCACTAGTTTCCCAGAAGTACGGGATTATTTTTTTAGAAGAGTACATCAGTTAATTTCGTATCCCTCTTCTATCCCTGGAAGGCATCTGGCAAAGGTTTTCTTGGAGCTGAATGCCGGGATCCCATTTGTAAACTGCTGCCAAGTCGTTGTGGGTCTGCTGTGAACACGCAGCTCGTTCAGGGCTTTGAGGAGAGGGGAATGTCAATTGGTTTGTCCTTGTGTGCAGTAACCACAGAATTACTTTACTCCCCCTTCGTCTGGAGAAGACAATGGCAGTTTTGAGCAGTTCGCCCCACCCCGAAGTTGCTGCCTCATCTGTACTCTTATGTTATAATCGGTCTGGGTGATGATGACGGCCCTCCTCTGCCTCCTCCTCGTCCTCCTCCTCTTACATTGTCATCAGACCTTTCTCAACTGAGTGCTTACTGTTTGCCAGGAACTGTTTTAAATGTTTCACTGACATTATCTAATTTAATCCTCATAACTGGCCATGAAGTAAATTACTGTCATTTTCTTCGGTTTACAGATGAAGAAGAGAAGGTTCAGAGGGCTTATGTAACTTGCCCAAGGTCACTTAGCTTGAGAAAAGGCAGACAGCAACTAATTCTCTCTGACTTTGGAGTCTGAGCTCTTAACCGTGATGAATACAGTTATTACTTAGTATAACTTAATAGCAAACATGATTTCTCTTTTTAAGGTTGCCATTTATGTATTCCTGCCCGGGGAAAGTTCATGTAATCAAACACTGTGCTATCTTCCCCCTGTGCCCACCCAGCTTATTGCCAGTATGAAACACAAGTGTAGAACATTTTTAAAAACATGAAGTACAGGAAAACTTCACAGGGTGGGTGGGGATAGAATAGATAAGCTATTTATATTTCTAGTTTTTTTCCAAGGCAATGTATTTATGTATACCTTCACTGTTTTTGCTTGAAGTATAGTAATTTCTGAAACAGATACTCATTTTAAAGTATATGATTGAGGGGTTTTTTAGTATATTCACAAAGTTGTGCAACCGTCACCACTGATTCTAGAACATTTGCATTCCCCTGAAAGGAAACCCATACTTATTAGCAGTCATTTCCCTTTTCCCCATCCTGAGATGTTCATTTTCAAACCTATTTTTTTTAATTATAATATTTTATTTATTTTTTAATTTTAATTTTTTTATTAAATTATTATCTGTGTACATATTTTAACATTGCCCCTCCTCCCATACATACCCTCCCTCCCCAGAGTTTTGTGTCCATTGGTTGTACTTATATGCATGGATACAAGTCCTTCGGTTGATCTCTTATCTCCCTCAGATCTTCCTACCCTCCCCGCTGTACTTTGACAGTCTGCTTGTTGCTTCAAACCTATTAAAAATATTTTGAGACTATCTATCTACAATCCCCCCCTCTCTTTAATACAACACCTGGGGGTGGTTTAGTATGAGTAAGGTACTGTTCTTTTTATTTTTTATTCCTGCCCAAGAATATTTTTTTTCCCATTGATTTCTTTCAGAGAGAGTGGAAAGGAGGGAGGAAGGCAGAGAGAGAGATTGGTTGCCTCACACATGAGCCCCGGCCTTGCAGTCCAGGTATGTGCCCTGGACGGAGATTCCAACCCAAGACCACTTGGTGAGTAGGCCAAGGCTCTAACCACTTTGCACACTAGCCAGGGGTGTAAAGTACTATTCTAAGTGCTTTACATATATTTACTCATTTACATTTTACTATGACCCTAGGAGGCAGGTTCTGTTTTTAAACCTATTTCACAGATGAGGAAATGAAGGTGCAGAGAAGTTAAATAAGTTGCCTTAAACCATTTAGCTCTAATAAGAGATGGAGCTAGCATATAAACTAGAGCAGTCTGGCTCTGTAATGTGTGCTCTGAATTATTACATACTAGAGGCCCAGTGCATGAAATTCCTGCACAAGTGCAGTTCCTAGGCCTGGCATCTGGTGTGGAAGGGCAGGTCCCAGCTGACCTCTGGGCCCTGGGCAGCACCTGGGCCCTTGGGCCCCCACACACCCCTCTCCACCTGCATCATCGGGTCCTCATCCGGCTCCCTCAGCACCTGGAAGCCAGGTGGCTGCCCTGCGCTCTGCTACTGCTGCTGGTCACTGTCTGTGGGGGCGATCAGACCCCGCTTGCACCTGCCTTGGCCTGGTGCTGCCTGCTTACCTGCTCTACCAACCCTCTGTGGCCCTGCTCTCATCAGGGCCCACTGGGGCCAGCAGCACCTCCAGCACCGCGTCTCTAATGCCCACCATGTTTCGCATCGCCCCTGGTGGTGGTCAGTGCATGTCATAGTGAGCAGTCGAACTCTTGGTCAAACTCCTGGTTGAGGGGACGATTTCCATATTAGGCTTTTATTATATAAGATGTTTTAAGCTGATCATATTCATATTTCAAAATGGTATGAGGGCCTTGAAGACATTATGCCAAATGAATGTAGCCATTCACAAAAGACCCACTTACTGTACTATTTCATTTATATGAAATGTCCTGAAATGGCAGATATATAGAGACAGAAAGTATCGATAGATTAGTCACTAGGTTGCCTAGGCCTGGAGGTGGGTGGGGGACTACTGGAGGAAATAGGAGCCATCTGCTAATGGAAATGGAGTCTATTTGCAAGATGATGACCATGTTCTGAAATGGACAGTGCTGGCCCTAGCTGGTCTGGCTCAGTGGATAGGACACCAGCCTGTGGACTGAAGGGTCCCAGGTTCAATTATGGTAAAGGGCATATACCCAGGTTATGGGCTTGATCCCCAGTTGGGGATGTGCAGGAGAGAGCCTATCAATGGTTCTCATCATTGATGTTTCTATCTCTCCCTCTTCCTTCCTCTCTGAAATCAATAAAAATATATTTTAAAAAATAGAATAAAATTGATAGAGCTGAAGGTTGTTAATATACTAAAACCTTATGAGTTGTATACTTTAAATGAATTTTTATAATTGAATAATTCAAGAAACCTGTTTTTAAAATATGATATGAAGAGAAACATTAGAATGATATTTTTCAGACTACCTTTATCTTCACCTGAAAAAAAAATTAGAAAAAAAAAATCCATCTAAACACACTCCCCCCTCCCCCTTTTTTTATTTTTATTTAGGGTGCTCAGTCATTTGCAAGCAGTTCTAATTCTAACCATTATACTTTCCTACTCAAACATTTTGGGTGCTTCCAAGTGCCTAAAAATCAAAGCCCAACATTCCTAACCTGGAAGTTAGGCCTATGAGACCCTAAGGAACTCTGTGGGAAAGAGGAGCATGATCGCTGGGAATGTGAATACATATTTTTATATATAACTTTAAGTAGGTCAGTGTGTTAAATCACTAATTCTGCAAGTGCTTATGGAGAACCTTCTATGTACCAGGCAGTGCATTAGGTCCTTGATATACATCAGTGAATAAACTAGGTAAAAAAACAAAAAAACAAAAACAACAACAACAACAAAAAAAACACAACTGCCCTGTAGGGCATACAGGGTATAAGGACTAATCTTACAGGCTTCATAGAGTAAGTATCATTTGAATTGAATCTTAACAGATAATAGAAGTTTGTCCAGTTGATGACTTATGTGTTTATTTTAAAGAGTTGTTGTTTTTAAATTGATTTTTAGAGAGAGAGGAAGGGAGAAAGAGAAAGAGAGAAACCTTGATGTGAGAGGGGAACATGGATCGGCTGCCTCCTGCAGAAGACGAAATCTGCAACCTGGGCATGTGCCCTGACTGGAATCAAACCAGCAACCGTGCCCAACCAACTGAGCCACACTGGCCAGGGAGACTTACTAGTATGTGTATTTGATGGAAAAGTGAGGTGTTCAGCTATTCTAGTCAAAACATCCAACATCTATATTCTCTCTCTCTCTCTCTCTCTCTCTCTCTCTCTCTCTCTCTCTCTCTCTTTCTCTTGTTGTAAACAAATAACTACAAAATCTCAATAGCTTCTCACAGCAGTCATTTTCTTTCATTTTTATAGGTCTGAAGAACAGCTGCAGTTTGGTTGCTCTGGTCTGGGCCAGGCAGAGCTTTATAGTCTTTCCCCGTTGCCTTCAGACTGGGGGCTCAGACTGAAGGGGCAGGGGCTTCCCAAGGCATGCCCTTCTTATGGTAGGTTATAGGAACACAAGGGGACAGGCTAAACCATAAAATGTGGTTTAAAGCTCCTGCTCATGTCATCTCCACTGGCACTTCATGTCTCAAGTCACATGGCCAAGTCCAACAAAAGTGTTTCAGGGAAGTTCACTCTGCCCACAATGGAAGGCACTACAGTTATACGGCAAAGGGTATAGATACATAATTACACTACAAGAAGATGAAGATTTTGAATAGCAATTTGATCTGTTATAAGCACAAGGAGTAGCTGAACCTCACTTGAACATGGATGTAAATGGACATGGGTATAGGAATGACTAAAAATTCTCAGAGGATGTCAAAGATGTTAGATGCCTGGGGAAAACTTGTGCATTATGGTGATTTTTACTGATTTACTGATTCTTGGCTTATTTTAATTCAAAATTGAAGTCCCTACTAGCAATACTAAGAAAAAAGGAGAGAAAATACAAATTTCCATATATAATTATTCTAGATCATACAGATACTAAAGAGTTAAAAAGGATTATTGTGAACAACTTTATGCCAGCAAGTTTAAGCTGGGGAAAAATGGACAAGTTTCTTAAAAAATACAACTTATCAAAACTGAGGCAAGAAGAAACGGAAAATTTGAATAGCCCTATTACCTGATATCCACATGGATTTATTATCTTTACATCATTCTGTTGCCCTTTCTCTTCTGTCAGAGATTGTTTTTATATCAGGCGAACCACTCTGTTGTTGAATTTAGGTTTGGACATCCTGATTTAGGACTTAAATCCTTCTCATGACACTATCCAAGGAATCTGCCCTTCAGTGGGTTTGCTGTATCTTCATATAACTGGTTCATTTGAATAGTAACTGGAAGATTCTGTATATACATTTTCCTTCCACGTTCCTTTTCTAGTTTCTATAAATGACAAGTTTTCGTTTTTGCCATAAAGTTACTGGTCCCTGTTTATATGGTGCTTGGATGTTGGTGCTCCTTAAAATGATCTAAATCACCCACCCTTTTTCTCAGTTTTGTTGTTGTTGTTATTCCCTAGTTTTCTGAAATGCTTTCTTGATTCTTCTAAAACACCCAGAATACTTTAATACTGTAAGATAGGCCAAAGTTTAGGGAAACTCGTGTCTTTTTAAACCTTTTTCTTTAGCTAGCAGAAAAACTAGTTTGTACTCCAAACAGATAAGGAAGAGAAACAAGATGCAGATCTCTGTAACATTTATCCTCATAGCGTGGAACACTGGGTTCGTAAGTGTGCTTGGCCTTTTCTGGAAGCTGTCCTAAACACTGCCTGTTTTCACATGTTTGCTGTGCTCCTTGCTATATGCAGCCTCACCCTAAAGTTTCATCTTAATCTGCACTTCTGCAACTGCTATCGTATGTATTATCTGGGCATTTATTACATACACAGCATCGGGGAGATGTTAATTTTAATGTGCCACTAAACTACTTAGCTCAGACATGTCCATGACTCAGTGATTCTTAAATTTCCTCCTATATTTGAGATTCAAGAAATATTCAAATTTAGGAAATGTGAGTCTGAGAGGATACTTAAGTAATTCTTAGGTTGATCCATTTGAAAATGTTTTTTTAATGTAAATTTCCTCAAATTTTGTAGGTCTTGGGACCTTCCTCCACTAATGCAATTTTTCCAAGAAACCAACAAAATTGATGTAGAGATTTATAAGCAAAATTTTAAAAAGTAGCTTAAAAACATCAGCTTAATGTGGGGGTGGGAGGTGAGGGTGGGATCCTAAAGTTGGTTAAAATAGTTATCCCATAAGAGCTGACCCGGAAACGTCCTTAATTTAAATGTATATGTGTTAGATAGAAGTTGTTCAGCTTTAATCCTGAAAAGGACTGAAGGACCTTCACAATTGACAGAAACTCTGGTGTGTATCTTATTCTATCTGCTGCTTGAAAGAAGCAAAATCTAATATCAATTGTAAGAGTTTCTGAGAGCAGATTTTTTTTCTTTTTCTTCTCATGTTTCGCTAATCATCCCACCTAAGTCAGAACAGGCTTTCCATTTTTCTTCCAGTCCCACATTCCATAGCCTGTTTAGTCAAAGCACATGTGAGTCAGTGCTGCTGTCATCGGGAGAGTGAATGAGGAGGCAGAAGAGCCTGAAGGAGGACATATGGACCCAGGTCACACTCCTCGGCTTCACGGGGGGAGGAAGGGCACGATCAAGATGGCTTCCACGTTTCCTCTTCGCCCGTTGCTAGTTCTCTGAGTGATCACCTGTCAGTGACTGCTGACCTTCTGTCCAAAATGGACTCCAGCAACATAAACCAGAGAAGGAAATGCTGTTTTTCTAGCCTTTCCCATTTCCTTCCTAAAACAGATTTAGACTTCATTTTCTGACATCTCTTATCCTTTCACACAAAGGAAAGAGACTGTTCTTTTTAGCCTCCTTGTTTTGCCAACAATAAGAAAACTATGCTGTTGCTTTTGAGTTTAAATAGTCTTATTGCTAAGACTTGTGATTTAAAAACTGTATTCCACCCAGCTGGTGTGCTCAGTGGTTGAGCATCGACCTATGAATCAGGAAGTCATGGTTGATTCCTGGTCAGGGCACATGCTTGGGTTGCGGGCTCCATTTCCAGTGGGAGACATGTAAGAGGCAGCCAATCAATGATTATCTCTCATCATTGATGTTTCTATCTCTCTTTCCCTTGCCCTTCTCAGAAATCAATTTGAAAGATTTTTTTTTTTTAATGGATTCCCATTCCCAAAAGGTAATGTTTTCTGGAGATTTTAATTACAAGACATGGAAATTTCCAGTTGTCCATGATCGCATATTCCTCTGAAGGAACCAGTACTGCGGTTCCCACGGGAACACCCTCTCCCCCTGCCCTTCTCAGGTAGGCAGAGATGCGCTATGCTGCTCCGGCGCCCTCTGTAGGAGCAAACAAGGAGAAACCACAGTTTATTGTCTTTCAATTAGGGAAACCCCTTCAGATATTTTCCTCTGGAAGTCTAGAATTTAGACTTATGCTATGAATTGGGCAGCATTAGAATGTTTGAAAGAATATAGTAAAATTTCAAAACTCTCAGTTTTGTGCTCTACTTTTCTACTAGAAAAATAGATTGCTCAGGATTTCAAAATAAGAATTTAACTCTGGGTCCTATGTACCCAATTAATCAAAAGTGGGGCTAATTTGGAGGTTGGTGGGGGTTGAGACATCAATATCTTTCTAAACGTTTTTAAAGCCTTCAAAATTTATATCTCTAGCTCTTACCTCTCACCTGGATTTAGAATGATAGATTTAGGGAACTAATTTTGTAGTTTTCTATGTTCTCCCCATGTTTTTCATGCATAGGTCTCATAAATCCTAAAAATCCTTTTAGGCATGTATTCCTCAGGGGCCCAGCAGAATGTAGAGGGTACACCAAAATTGGGTAATTTGAGGAGCTCTTACTTACAATGGAATGGGCAGGTTGAGGAAAAATAGCAAAGAACCATACTGTCCCCATGGTTAGCAAAAGAGCCACCCCAGGCCTGAGGGCAGGGCGCTAACTCAACAGAAGGAGCTGTTTTGTGGGTTCCTTCTGAGGTAGCCGTGGCCTTTAGTAGAACAGTGTAGCCAATTAAAAGCCTCGCAGGGAGGGAGCCAGGGGAATACTTAGCCCAAACTCACTGTCCTCTACCTTCAGATCTCCTGCTGGTGTTACCCATTGGCTGAACCCAACTGGAAGCCAGAGGCAAGGGCGCCTGGATGCAGTTCTTATAGGTCAGCCTCAGGGAGCACAGAGCAGGTGAAGGGTGGAGAACAGACCTGGGAGGAGATGTGCAAGACAGCACATGCTTATCATCCAGTCCTCAGTCTATCCCAGGTTCAGATCTTTTCTTATGTTGTTTGATATCAGTATCAATCAAAGTAAATGTTGATAGTTTGTGATCTCAGAAGATTTTTTTTTAGTAAAGCATGTCCAGACTTATAGATATGCTGCTTATTAAAATTACTGAAGTTTTCCAGGCCTTTCACATTCACATTTTATGACATGCATTTCTAAAGATCTTTTTATTGTGGTAAATGCATATAGCGTAGAATTTCCCATTTTAAAGGTACATTTCTGTGGCATTAAGTACACTCACATTGTTGTGCAGCTATCACCACCATCCATTTTAAAAAATATATCTTTTATTGATTTTAGAGAGGAAGGGAGAAGGGAGAGAGAGATAGAAACATCAATAATGACAGAGAATTATTGATTGGCTGCCTCCTGCATGTCCCCTAATTGCAATCAAGCCCACAACCCGGGCATGTGCCCCTGACCAGAATTGAACCCAGGACCCTTCCGCCTATAGGTTGACGCTCTATGCACTGAGTCAAACCAACTAGGCACCACCATCCATCTTAAGTACTTTTTCATCTTCTCAAACTGAAACCCATTTTCCCCTCCCATATCCCCTGGTGACCACCATTCTACTTTTTGTTTCTATGAGTTTGACTACTCTTGATATCTCATGTTAGTGAAGATATATAGTATTTGTATTTTTGTGACTTAGCATAATGTTCTCAGAGTTCACTCATATCATAGCATGAATCAGATTGTCCTTCCTTTTAAAGGCTGAATAATATTCCATTGTATGCACACACCACATCTTGTGTATAATATTCCATTGTATGTATGTATCACATTTCATTTATCCATTCATCTGTCAAAGGTTGCATGATACACGTTTTTATTTCTTATTGATTGATTGATTGATTGATTACGGTATCACATAATTGTCCTCATCCCCCCATTCCCATGCTAAACCCCTCTCCACATATGCACCCACCTCCTGTTGTCCATGGCCACTGGTTAGGCTTATATGCATGCACACAAGTCCTTTGGTTGATCTTTTCCCCTTACCCCCACTCTCCCTTACCTTTCCTCTGAGATTTGAGAATCTGATCGCTGCTTCTCTTTCTCAGGGTCTGTTTTTGTTTATCAGTTTATGTTGTTCATTATTTCCTCTAGATGTGTGAGATCATGTGATCCAAGAAATACCCTTGTAAGAACCAAAACTGAGACAAGCCATAATGGTTATACTGAGAGGCAAATGAATCAGTCTGTAATGAGTTCCTTTCTGGGCCAACAGTTCTTTTGAGTCCCAATTTCAATGTTAAACAGTCCCTTACATGTACATGACAGCCATGATATTTCAGATCTGGTTTGTGGACAAATGGTGGTGATGAAGGTCCAACCGTCTCTGGTTTGGTCCTGGGCATCCTTCAACGTCACACAGCTGCTGTCTGCTAGTATAGAGAGGCGTTGTCAGCGTCTTCCATTGATACATGTGTTTTTAAAAAATATTTTAATTGATTTTTTTGCAGAGAGGCAGAAAGAAGCATAGAGAGTTAGAAACATCGATGAGAGAGAAACATCTATCAGCTGCCTCCTGCGCATCCCTCACCGGGGAATGTGCCCACAACCAAGGTACATTCCCTTGATGGGAATCGAACCTGGGACCTTCAGTCCACAGGCCGATGCTCTGTCCACTGAGCCAAATCAGTTCCGGCCGATAGGAGTCCAGTTGCTTTTTATTTTATTTATGCATATGAATGCATTCACTTTCATGGTATTACCTCTAAACAGCCTGATGTTTCACAAATCTCAGGATGATGTAAGAAAGAGCACGGCTGTAGGAGCTGACACATGAAAGGTGAGGTGGGCTAGAGCAGGTGAGGCGGGCATCATTTGCAGGAAGTAGAGAGTGGGGAGTATTTAAATGTGTGGAAAGACAGGACAACCCACCATGGATAAAAGAAACAGTATAAAAACAAAGAAACAAGTTCTGCTCAGAAAGCGCTTTATGGGAGTAGAGAGTATTTTGCTTGGATAGGCCTGAACTGAGAGGGCTACTTATGAATAAGTGGGGTGAGGTAGTTACACATTTTTGAAGTTTTACCTAAAAAAAAGTACACTATGCTAGACAAGTTTAAAAAAGCTGGTTTAAAAAGGGTTCTTGTCATGATTATTTCAGTCTTTCATATACTGGCATAGTTTATGTCCCTCCAAGACAGACTATGCTTGATAGCCTTCCTCAAGTCAGTCTCTCTCTCTCTGTCTCTCTAAATTAAGCCTGAGAATCTCTTTTTAAGATTAGAGGTCAATGGTCAGGTTATCTGCAGGGTTTTATTTTTTCTTGTAGATTTGGGGTTGATACTTTGGGACAGGAGTCCAGTTGCTTAGGACAAAAGAGAAGGGTCTAAATGCTCTTGTCAGCCACCAACAGGATTAGAGAATAAACATTTAAAGAATTCCGGGTTAAATGTCATTAGCCTATCCAGAAGAACCAAATTTTTAGCCTGCATGGGAACTTGACTCCATTGGTCTGATAAATATTTGTTGACTGTGTGAAAATAGAAAGACCTTGTAGCCGAAACCGGTTTGGCTCAGTGGTAGAGCGTCGGTCTGCGGACTGAAAGGTCCCAGGTTCGATTCCGGTCAAGGGCATGTACATTGGTTGCGGGCATATCCCTGGTGGGGGATGTGCAAGAGGCAGCTGGTCGATGTTTCTCTCTCATCGACATTTCTAGCTGTCTATCCCTCTCTCCTCCTCTCTGTAAAAAATCAATAAAATATAAAAAAAAAGACCTTGTAAATTCCAAAGCAACTGAGTAAAAATTGACAGTTTAAAAGATTAACTGGTTCACTGACAGATTAATGGGGAGAAAAGAATTATGTCTTTGGCCAAAAAGAGAGGAAAATGGTACTTCAAAAAAAACCTCTATAAACAAATAATAAGCTCCAGTTAAGATAAATATGCTGACATACTGGGGGAAATATCTGTGGTTTATTTTTAAATGCATCAAAAATAAAATAAAAAAAACACTTTAAATGCATCAAAAATAAAATGGATTGATAAATGAATAAAGTGATAGATGATAAGTGATCAAGTGACTACAGTAAGATATTGGTAGAATCTAGGAGGTGGATGTAAAAATTTTTTTAACTTCACTATTTGAAACTTCATATACAGTATATAAAGAGCCAGGGTCTGGCCGAAACAGGTTTGGCTCAATGGGTAGAGCGTCAGCTTGGGGACTGAAAGGTCCTGGGTTCGATTCTGGTCAAGGGCATGTACCTTGGTTGCGGGCATATCCCCAGTAGGGGGTGTGCAAGAGGCAGCTGATGGATGACTCTCTCTCATCGATGTTTCTAACTCTGTATCTCTCTCCCTTCTTCTCTGTACAAAATCAATAAAATATATTAAAAAAAAAAAAAAAAAAAAAAAAGCCAGGGTCTGTAACGACCAAGGCTTGACCAAACACCGGAAGTCAGTGCTGGGTTGCTGTGGTGACCCAGCACTGACTATAGCCGGTACTGGTGCAGTGACCCAGCACTGACTGCGAGGGCTCTGTGGATCATGCCCAGAGAGAGGCCTGCAAAGAGAGGCAGGATCTGATCACCAACCTCTGTGGCAGCTGTTGATCATCCATTGCCTCTCTCTCCCAGCTTCACCAGCAGCAACACCTCTGTTTCTCTCTGGGCCTCCTTGGGGACTGCTGATCAGCTCTGCCTCTTTGATCAGGCGCAGAGATAGGTCCGGAGATGCCGACTGGCATAGAAACCGACCAATCAGAACCAAATCTGGGTGAAATGCGAGTTGCGAGTTGCCAATAGCTGCCTAGGAGGCAGAGCTTTTCTTTTTTTCTTTTTTTTCTTTTTTAGTAAACATATATTATTGATATTTTGCAGAGAGGAAGGAAGAGAAATAGAGAGTTAGAAACATCGATGAGAGAGAAACAGATCAGCTGCCTCCTGCGCACCTCCTACTGGGGATGTGCCCACAACCAAGGTACATGCCCTTGACTGGAATTGAACCTAGGACCTTTCAGTCCACAGGCTGATGCTCTATCCTCTGAGCCAAACCAGTTAGGTGGAAGCGGAGCTTTGGACACTGACTGGCATAGAAACCGACCAATCAGAACCAAATCTGGGTGAAGTATAAGGAGCCAATGGCTGCCTAGGAGGCAGAGCTTTTACACTGACTGGCAGAGAAACCAACCAATCTACCCAATTTGGGTGAACTGCGAAGGCAGAACCTAAAATGGAGGCTAAGGAGGGGTTTTAAGGGCAACACTATTTTTTTAAAATTTTAATAAATCTTTATTGTTCTGATAATTACAATTGTTTCTTCTTTCCACCCTCCCCCCCCCATAGCTCCCCTCCACCAGGTCCCCACCCCACCCTTTGCCCTTACCTCTCCCCTGCTGTCCTCATTCATAGGTGTATGATTTTTGTCCATCCTGTATCCCACACACAGATAACCCTTTTCCCCTGAGAATTGTCATTCCCCTCCCATTCTATGCCCCCGATTTTATTATATTCATCAGTTTATTCTGTTCCTCAGATTTTTAACTCACTTGACTTTTAGATTCACTTGTTGATAAATATGTATTTGTTGTTCATAGTTTTTATCTTTACTTTTTTTTTTTTCTTTTTTCTCTTTTTAAAGAACACCTTTCAGCATTTCATATAATACTGGTTTGGTGGTAAGGAACCCTTTAGCTTTTTCTTATCTGTGAAGCTCTTTATCTGCCCTTCAATTGTGAATAATAACTTTGCTGGATAGAGTAATCTTGGTTGTAGGTTCTTGCTATTCATTACTTTGATTTAAAAAAAAAAGATATTTTATTGATTTTTTACAGAGAGGAAGGGAGAGGAATAGAGAGTTAGAAACATTGATGTGAGAGAAACATCGATCAGCTGCCTCCTGCATACCCCCCACTGGGGATGTACCTGCAACCAAGGTACATGCCCTTGACCGGAATTGAACCCGGGACCCTTCAGTTCGCAGGCTGATGCTCTATCCTCTGAGCCAAACTAGCCTTGGCACTTTGAATATTTCTTGCCACTCCCATCTGGCCTGCATAGTTTCTGTTGAGAAATCAACTGATAATCGAATGGGTGCTCCCTTGTAGGTAACTAACTGTTTTTCCCTTGCTGCTTGTAAGATTCTTTCTTTGTCTTTTGCTCTTGGCATTTTAATTATGATGTGTCTTGGTGTGGTCCTCTTTGGATTCCTTTTGTTTGGGGTTCTTTGCACTTCCTGAACTTGTAAGTCTATTTCTTTCACCAGGTGGGGGAAATTTTCAGTCATTATTTCTTCAAATATGTTTTCCGTGTCTTGCTCCCTCTCTTCTTCTGGCACCCCCATAATTCTGATGTTGGTACACTTGAAGTTGTCCCAGAAGCTTCTTACACTATCTTCAACTTTCTGTATTCTCTTATCTTCTTGCTTATCCGGAGGAGTGTTCTTTGCCTCTTTGTATTCCAGATCTTTGACTTGATACTTGCATTCCTCTAGTCTGCTGTTGGGTCTCTGTATAATATTTTTTATTTCAGTCAGTGTATGTTTAATTTCTAGTTGGTCCTTTTTCATATCCTTGAGGGTCTCACTAAATTTATTGGCCTTTTCTAAAAAATTCTTGAAAAACCTTATAACTGTGGTTTTGAACTCTATGTTCAGTTGTTTGTTCTCCATTTCTCTCATTTGTGATCTGTTTCCTTGTCTCCTCATTTTTGCTGCTTCCCTGAGTTGGTAGGATAGCTTTGTGTGCTGGTTGTCCTGTATGGTTCAATGGTTCAGCCTCCCAGTTACTTGATGCGGACACTCTTGGTACACCCCTTTGTGGAATGTGTGTACAGCCTTGTTGCAGTTAAGTCTTGATTGTTGTTGGTGTCACTGGGAGGAATTGACCTTCAGTGTCTATAATGGAAGAATTGCTGTACTGGAGACACATTTATGGGGTAGGACTTGCTCCATTAGGGCTTTGGTGCTCTCTGTGTCTGCCTCTTGAATGTGTCCCTTATGAGAGTAGTTGAAATCTGGTGTCATCTCACACCAACCACTAGATACACTAGTTTCTGGATCTCCAATGGGGTGCAGATCAACTATTGTCTGAGACCACCCAGAAGGAGCTATATTAAGAACTACAGCCGAAACCGGTTTGGCTCAGTGGTAGAGCGTCGGTCTGCGGACCGAAAGGTCCTGGGTTCAATTCCAGTCAAGGGCATGTACGTTGGCTGCAGGCACATCCCCGGTAGGGGATGTGCAGGAGGCTGCTGGTCGATGTTTCTCTCTCACCAACGTTTCTGGCTCTCTGTCTCTCTCCCTTCCTCTCTGTAAAAAATCAATAAAATATATTTAAAAAAAATTTTTTAAAAAAACAAACTACAGTTTTCTCCTCTTTGCTTGGGATTTGGCGGTTTTGGAGCAGTCTGACTGGAACTACAGTTAAGTTGCCACAGAGCAGGACATTTATATGCAAAAGCCGCTGTGTGGAGCCTGGGCGGGTGTGCAGGGCATCACTAGGCTGGGGTGTGGCAAACAGCAATGGCTGCCGTCAGCCATCTCTGCCTCTTCGTGCTTCCAAGTCTCCGAATCCCTGCGCTCCAGCACAGTAAACAATGATTGCTGCACACACCTCTGCAAAAAAGTCACCTTCACTTTCTGACCCCAATGGCTGACAGACCAGCTTTTCCCTGTAGGCATCTGGGTCCCCTAAACTGGATTTCAGAGTGATCAGGAGCTTGTTTCCCTTCAGGTTGAAAAAAAGCCACATGCCCAGTTTCCCGCCACCAGCCTGATTTGCGTACTTCCTTTTAGTGTTTGTGTTCCTTTCTCTTCTAGTTGTAAGACTTCCATTCAGCCAGCTTTCCCATGGTTCTGGGTGATAGACGTTTTGTCTTTTAGTTGTAGTTTTGAAATTGTTGTGCGAGGCGACAGTTTAGTTGTTTACCTATGCTGCCATCTTGGTTCCTCTCCGCAACAGCTATTTTGTGTAAGATGTAAGAAAGCAGTTCCATTTTTTCCATGACCAGTTTGATAGTATAGTGCATATGACTGGCTATCAGTCCAGATATAGAGATTATGTGTTTTTGTCTGCCAAGAGCATCTCCTCCTGTTAAAAAAGGCTTTTCCCCCCATTTAAGCAATCCTATCCTATATAATCTATCTATACTAATAAAGGGATAATATGCTAATTAAACCGGGTCGACCAGCCATCTTCCAGATGTCTGACTTCCTTCCAGACAAAGCCATGGTGGTGGGGGCTGAGGCAGGGCAATTAGGGGTGATCAGGCTGGCAGGGGAGGGCAGTTGGGGGCGATGAGGCAGGAAGAGGGATTGGGCCTAAACCAGCTGTTGGACATCCCTACAAGGGGTCCCTGATTGGAGAGGGTGCAAGCTGGCAAATGTCATGCACCGGGCCCCTCATTTCATAATAAAATGTCAGAGAACCAAAGAGAAAAATGGAAGTCTAAAAGATTTTGAAGGAAGAATCATTGGGATTTAAGAGAAGCAATGTTTATAGTAAAAAGAACATGGGCATTGGAGTTAATGGTCCTGAGGTCTGGTTCTGGCTTAGCTATTCTCTAGAGTAGGGGTGTCGAACTCAATCAGAGAAGGGGCCAAAATCTAAAATCCAGCCTAAATCGTGGGCGGAATGGTTTACTGAACAGTCATAAACTGTCATTGTGATGGAAACGCAGCGGAGTGCAGTGATGACAGCGCGGTGCGGGCCACATTGCAAGGCCTGGCGGGACGGATTTGGCCCGCGGGCCTTGTGTTTGACACATGTGCTCTAGAGAATTAAGTATATTGCTTAGTGGCGGCACTGGTATTTGAACCTGTGCACCCTGGCTCTAGTGCTTTGGTCTCTCTCTATTTGCAGTGCTGTAAGCTCCTTGTCAGTGTCTAGCACGTGATAGAGTCTCAAATGATAGCTGTTGCCATTCATTAGTGTACTGTCTGTGGGCTGCAAAGGATTAAGTGAAGTCTAAGATTTTAATGTTTGATCTGGAAGATTTATATGCAAACTGGAAAGTAAAACTATTTGTGAAGAAATAGTTTAGTGTTAGATAAGTGGGAGTAGAGATTTTTATATGAACAGTCTCACGTAGTATTTTCTTCAAGTTCAGTAAATCATTTGCTCATCATAGTGCTGTTTGTGCCGAGCACCGCTCTAGACCGGTGAACAAAACCGACAAAAATCTCTTTCCTTATAGAGTCTTACATGCAACAGGGTCTGAAGAAGTAAGGAATTTTATATCTCCAACGGGGAATGAGTGCAGAAGTGGAACTGCAGGCGTTCACCAGCAGGGGAAGGTGGTGTTTTCCCAGCAGACTTCAGATGCCCCTGACACCACGCCACGAAGGCAGTCATTTCCTCTGCTTTCTCGCAAGCCCATCTGTGTCCTGATTTCCTCTGCAGTTCTTTTGCCTTCCATCTGGAATGGGTGGAACAACTTATATAAGCTGTTTGTGATTGTTTTAGAACTATATGTTCAGGCTTCTAAAATGGGCCACATAGGAACAATCACGGTTGCTTTTCATGGCGCCTTCTATGAGCAGAGAAGACTGAGAGGAAACTCATGGAACTCCACATAAAACAGAGGACACTGAGGTCTCCTTTCCTGTCTCATGTACGAATCCTGTTACGTGGCCAGGCTCTGACCTCAGCGGCCTTCCAGGGTGTGTATCCCTTGGCGATTGCGCACTCATTCCAATAGGGTAGGAGGTCAGTCAGTAAAAGTATTTACTGAGCCAGACCCTCCTCCTCTGCTTCTGAGTCATTTTCGGTTAGAGCAACGATGTTCTCAGGGAGAAGCTTTAACTCTTTCAGATGACAAAGGTCCCTCAGTGTGATGGGTGGCTCTCTAAGCCATCCTCAGGGCTTATGCTTATTCTTTTCTTGGTATTTTAGATAATGAGGTATGCACTTAGATAGTGTGGTGGAATTTGTAGTGAGAAAATGCAGAAGAAGGAAAACAATAGCCACCTTGTCCCAATCTTGGGAAGTTGTTTTAATAATGTATAGATGGCTACAAGGCTTGCAAAATACTATGTTCGTTTTAGAAAAAAACACACACATATTTATGACACACCCTTCTGTGGAAATCTGACATCTGGCAACTTTAGCTCCTTGGGAGGCGGCCAGGAACTAAGAACAGGGCCTCCGAGCACATAAAAAATATCTGTTGAAAAAACTCTAGCAGTAACACATGTATTTTACCACCACAGGAGAGTGTGTTAGTCTCTCATTTGGAGCTTGTTTACTTTTTATTTATCTGGGAACTTTGAACAATGTTGGCTGTGTATGTGTGGTCCCCCTTCCCCAGGAGATTATAAACAACCGTCTAGGAAGAGGTTGGGAAAGTTGACAGAGGAGATAAACCGATAGCAGAGGGAAGGCTGCCATCAAAAGAGAAAGACTTAGAAGCTCTACAGTACTGGTATGATGTGTTACAACACAGTATAGCAATTTATGGTCTTCATAATGCACTTTATCCATCAGCCAAAGAATTAAGTCATGTGCAGTGTCTTTTGAAGAAGGCAGAGAGATACATAGTGTGTCCTTTTAAACATGGTCCAAGTTTTGACATGCTGAAATGGTAAATTCTGTAGTGTTTATAAACTTGAAACAGCACACTGTCTAGAGATGCCATATCAGTGACACAGATTTGAGCTTGTAGCTGATTATGGAAATGATGTGTAGTAACAATTGCTAACATTTACACAACACCTACTGTACCAGCCCTGTCCTGGGCTTTGGAGACAGGCAGATCTGGGTTCCCAATTCCACCTCTGCCTTATTGTGTGACTTTGGACCAATGACATCACCTCTTTGAGCCTGTGTCCTCACATGAGCAATTGGGAACCAATAATATATGACACCGTATCCATGCAAGGATACTACGCAAGGTTGGGACACAGGTGTCTTTCAACCGAAAACACATTCTTGAGCTGGTGTAGTGTACAAAGTTTTGTCTGGAGGTGCCATCTACATAGCCTGTCTTTGTTCTTTTCAATGAATTTTTACTTTTTCATATGTTTGAAATAAATTAGACTACTTTGATAAATTTAAGTATAAACTTTTTATTTGCTTAGCTTTGACTTTAAGTATCATATCTTAAGCTATGTCATTCTCAAGATATCTATCTAAATTACAGTGTCTTAAATATTAATGCTTCCTTATTTCTTTTGACCTTTCTGTCCAGGTTATAAAACATGGAGGCTGGGTCAGTGGTTCGAGCCATCTTTGACTTCTGCCCTAGTGTCTCAGAAGAGCTGCCCCTGTTTGTGGGGGATGTGATTGAGGTGCTGGCAGTGGTGGATGAGTTTTGGCTTCTAGGAAAGAAAGAGGATGTTACAGGTAAGAGGCACCTACCTCCCGTTTTCCATGCATCTGGTTTCCTTTCTTTTGTTTTTTACAATATAAGTTACCACTAATTTCTTTCATTAATTAGCTTAGGGAAGGATGGCAGTTTGCCCCCCACACATGCCCCTATGTTAAATCCCATCCTAACTTACATACATTTATGCAAATCTGGGTTGGAGGATGTTACACGGTCCTTAGAACAGACCCTGTTGACACTTAGCCCACATTTGTTAGATAATCCGTTATCTCCCAGTAGAAATGATATCTCAACTAAGACAAAATGATGAGTAGGAGTTAGCAAGGCAAAGAGGATAGGAGGCAGAGAGAATGCTTGTTCAAAGGCCCTGGAATGAGAGAGAACACGGAGGGACTGAGAAAAGTTAGGTATGGCATGAAGTATGAATGGTGGAGGAGGGGGATATTGTTTGGGAGATGAGCAGAAGTTAGATCATGGAGGACAGACTATGCCTTGGTAAGGAGTCACAGAAATGAGAAACCATTAATGTGCTTTAAGATATTTATCAGAATTTTAGAAAGCTCTCAGCTGCCAATTGAAAGATGGTAGGAAGGGGCAAAACCAGAAGCAGGGAGGCAGGATGGGAGGTTGGTGCAGTAATCTGGGTGAGAGATGCTAAAGGCTTGGACCAGCATGGGGGGTCTGGAGGTAAATGAACAGGTACCAGAGACATTTAGAAGGTGGAATCAATTAAACCTTCTGATGCTTTCCAATCAACAGGCTCTGTCTCTCGTCTACCTCTACCTATTAAAACCTACCCATCTTTAGACTCAAATGCTATCTTTTTCATAAAATTTTTCATATTCTTTCCTGACCCATCCTCTCCCTTCTCTGAAATCCCCTAGTAATTTGTGTATCTGTATTGTGACACTGGATTTTAGAATTGAATTTTTGTTTGTGTCTGAACTAGATTTTGTCTGAATTAGATCTTTGATGGCCAAGACTGTCTTATTCCTTTCCCCCTCTGCAATGCACCTTGCATAAGTGACACCCAATAAATATTCATTGGCTGGAATTGCATTTTCTCATTGAGTTTTTAATTGGGCCTATTAATGAGCTCAGAAAAACAATTTGTGTCCTGGTACATAGGCATAAATATATTTTTTTCAAAATGTTTGCTTTTATTTTCAGGACAGTTCCCCAGTAGTTTTGTGGAAATTGTGACCATTCCCAGCCTAAAAGAAGGAGAGAGGCTGTTTGTCTGTATCTGTGAATTTACATCCCAAGAAGTGAATAGTCTTCCCCTTTATCGAGGTAAGTTGATCAAGAGTAGACTGTTTAAAATTAGATCAGGGGAGCCCTGGCTGGTTCGGCTCAGTGGATAGAGCATTGGCCTGCAGACTGAGGAGTCCTAGGTTCAATTCCGGCCAAGGGTACATGCCCGGGTTGTGGACTCCATCCCCAGTGGGGAATGGATGTGCAGGAGGCAGCCAATCAATGGTTCTCTCTCATCATTGATGTTTCTGTCTCTTTCTCCCTCTCTCTTCCTCTCTGAAATCAGTAAAGAAATATATTTTTAAAAAATAATTAGATCAGCCAAAACTGGTTTGGCTCAGTGGATAGAGCTTTGGCCTGAGGACTGAAAGATCCCAGGTTTGATTCTGGTCAAGGGCATGTACCTTGGTTGCGGGCACATCCCCAGTAGGGAGGGGGTGTGCAAGAGGCAGCTGATCGATGATTCTCTCTCATCAATGTTTCTAACTGTCTATTCCCCTCCCTTCCTCTCTGTAAAAAATCAATAAAATATATTTAAAAAAATAATAATTAGATCAGTGAAGTTGGTCCATTTTGACAAATAGATCTTTTTTGGACTTTTTTTAAATGGCTAACTTCTGGAAGGTCTCCAGCAATACCAAGACGGTGCTGACAATGCCAATGCCTTCTGTTTTAGCAGCATTTTATAATTTCCACAGTATTTTCTCACAACTTCATTCTCATTTGATCCTCCACACAGACCTGGGAGGTAGCAAAGTGGGCATTATTTCCTGCATTTAATAAATGATGAAAATGAGATTCAAACGATGTTACCTACAGATGAGAAGTTTTAGCCTCAGAATGTGAAGTCCTTTCAGTGGATTATAAGTCCAGCATTGTTTTTCCACTGCCCCATGCTATGGCCACACTTGACTACATATATCTTTTTTCTCATAAAAACCGATATGGTTTTACTAACCACATTACTATTTATTAATGCATAATAGTAGGGCAGTAGTTGTGGTATGGAAATTAAGAGGCAGATTTACTACTATTAGGCCTGTTTTACTATTCTACATTCGGTAATGTTATTAAAGTTCTCATCAGAACCAGTTTGAAAGGAAGCAGTTTAAAATGGATAGTGATAGCCAGGTCTCAAATGATATTTCAAGTATTTCCCACTTTTGTACTCTAATACAGCAATTGCCAACCTTTCGGACCTCACAGACCAACTAGTGGTGGACCACTGGTTGGTTATCACTGCTCTAATAGACATGTGACCTTCTAAAGATGGACTGTTAACTGTTTCGATAAGTATACTTGATATAGCCCGTGCATTTCTGCATAAGCATAGACACATATCAATGCAATTTTGTGATGATTCAGAAAATGGTCTCAAAATGGTAGTTTACTGGATATGTTATTAATATTGTTACTTGCTGTTATGAGTGAGAGCGAGAGCAAGAGCAAGAGTGAAGGTGGGGAGAGGGAGAAACCTCACAAACTCCTTAACTCTTGATCAATAATAAGAATATTGCATTTTGATCTTAATCTCAAAACCAAATTTGAAAGTTTCTTTACACTGAGACTGTGCTTGTGTTCTGTGTACTTCCTTGCTAATGAGCGTTGGGAAGGCAGGCAGAAATAGATCAGGATGTTATGGCAGGAAACCTCATCTGTCTCTACTCACCCCCACGGGAGGGCTGTGACCCAAGACAGGCCAGTCAGAGGGTGGGGAGAAAGGGCTTCCTCCGTGCTCCCTGACTGGAGATGGGGAGCAAACCCTTGACCGAGAATCAAAACCAAGATTCTGGTGCAGAGTCCAATGCTCTAACCACTGAGAAACACCAGGGCAAAGATGAGCTATTTTTATTATTCTTTTAAAAAAATATATTTTTGTCGGTTTCATAGAGGAACAGAATTAGAAACATCAGTGATGAGAGAGAATCATTGGTCAGGTGCCTTCTTCACACCTGCTGGGGATCGAGCCTGAACCCGGAGGGCATGTGCCAGGACAGGAAACCTAACCGTGACTTCCAGGTTCATAGGTTGATGTTCAACCACTGACCACAGTGGCCGGGCTACGTTCATTATTTTTAACCTGGGATTCCTAGAGCTCACAGAGGTGCTTTGGGGAACCCTGTTTCCCAATGATTAGGCGAAGTGTTGTGTGTATGTACATTTTTCCCGGGAGATTCTGACTAGAACCCCAGAGATTCTTCCAGTAGATGTCACCCTTTCTCCTTTCCCAAAGCTATCATATTGTTTTGGACTGTTCCCTGTATTTGGAGTTCTATTTAAACTCAGCAACAAGTCTATCTGTTAGAAGGATCAATGCAGCCAGGGCCACTGATTATACCAAAGAAAAGAGGAAAAAAATTAGTGGGAGATGAATATCACTAATCATTGCCCTACATAACACAGTGCTTATCCTTTGCCTATAACTTTATGTTCCTAGACCACTTCCTCATCTCCCAAAAAGGACCAATAAAAAATAAACTGAACAACTTATTTACAAATATTTACAAGTCAAATCTGTGATGTGAGATATCAAGATTAAAGTTCTGATATAGCGCATATGTAAACCTAAGTAAATAAATGTTTAATTTGCATAAAGCACACAGTGCCCTGGGCATTAGGATTCAATGAGATATCTAATTCTCAGAGTCAGATTACTTGTATTCAGATTCTAAAAGGACTTGCATTCATTCTAATTTATTCCTAATGCAGTTCTTGTTTAAATAAAACAATCTAACCAGAAGAAACAAGCAGTGTGGCCTCTGGGATTAAGTGTGCGTGAGTGAAAGGCTCAGAGTCACCACACTTCTTATTTTTCAGTTCTCAAAATCTGGCCACTGTCCTCCAGGAGTTCCTCATCTTGGTGTCTCAGAAGTCTAGAAATGACCTCTCGGCAGCCTTCTTTCCTCAGGGATCGCCTAGGATGCCAGGGAATAGCTGCATGGCTCTTTCAGATGAAAATGAGAGACTCGTGCAAAACATTCAGCAAACAGGATTATAAAATGAGGGTGTTGAACAATGATCTCTAAAGTGCTTTTCAGGAAGCTAAATGGTGATATTTTTTTAAAAATCACCTTTATTATATAGAGATAACCAACAGAATGACTGTCTGTCTATATCTATAAAGCCTAAGCGACTGTTAGGACTGGTTGACTGAATGACTAGTTGGTCACTATGACGCGCACTGACCACCAGAGGACAGACGCTGTACGCAGAAGCTGCCCCTGGTGGTCAGTGCGCTCCCACAGCCAACCTCCTGTGGCCGGCTGGCCAGCCTCCTGAGGTCACTTCTGCCCAGCCAGCTGGCCCTGATCAGCCCCAATCGCTGGCCAGGCTGAAGGATCCTACCTGTGCATAATTCATGTACTGGGCCTCTAGTCAGATAATAAAGCTTAGTAAGATCATCACCCAGCTGAAAATAGGAAAACAAAGCTTATTATAAGAGTTTCATGGATAATATGATTCTACAGCTTTAAGAAGTCCAGTTCATTTCAAAGCCAGTAGAGTAGGAGGGATGGCATGCTTTTATTCTTCTTATTCACCAATGGGCCTATTCACCAAAAGGCCTATTGTGTGTGAATAGTAGCCGGCTCCAGTGAGCTCCCTTGTGGTACTGATGGAATGGCCTTAGAGCTGGTCAGGGGAAATCACTTGTAGTAATCTGGACCATAAGCTCTGACCCATGGGTATTGAATCATAAATTAAAGGAATATAGCAATATAGGACCAAGACCTTATTTCTCAGGAATACAATATCAAATCAGTGAAAATGTATTTGGTGCCTACCACTAAGTGCAAATTTTTACATTAGGGGCTGTATATTATATAAAAATACAAATGTTAAAATTGGTAATATGGATCGTTGACTATGATCATTTATGTAAGATGAATGTGGGCTTCTAGGTTCTTTAAAGTGGCTTGCTAAGGTTTCAAACGAAGAGGCTTACATATAGGAGACAATGAGAGTCCCTTCGTGTGAAATAGGGCCTTATAGATGACGTATATTGGACAGCTGAGGGTGGGAGCAGGTGATATTATGACTGGATATGAATGCCAGGTTACATGGAGTTGAAAACATGTAGCTTAGTAACTAAATCTTTTTGGAGAGTATCCAGAACAAACTTATTTTTTACATATTTCAGGTAGTAAGGATTATTAGAGAAGAAGCCTTTGAGAGAAGGAAGAAGCCTTCATGCTTCAGGGTAAATGTTTGAGCAGGGGAACGACATGATAAAATTGATGTAGTTATAATCTTGGGCATGAATCACTTAGTAGACAGGAAGAGACAATGTCTAAGGTCAAGGTATATAAGAGTGAGATAATGTGAGTTGGACTAAGATGGAAGCAAAGTGCAAGTAATGAATGGAATAAATATTCTGAAAGAAGAAACTAGAGGGAAAAAAGTTGGCAGCATGGAGCTCGTTTTGGAGGGAAGGTATAATTCATTTATTTGACAGTTGGAATTGAAGAATCACTAGCTAATGGACAATAAGAGCTTTGCTTATGTGGGTCTATTGATATTTAACCATATTAGCTATAAAAACTGAGAAATTTTTAAAATGTTTATTTGGCTTAGGTCCGATCCCCCCTGGCAGTCAGACATCCCTCTGCCAGTCTGGGGCTCTCGGAGTCCAGGACTCCTCGCTCCTTACTGTCCGCCTGCAGCGGAGGTGGGAGAGGCTCCCACCACCAACTCTGCGCTCGCCAGCCATTAGCCCTGCTTCTGGCTGATGGGCGCTCCCCCTGTAGGAGCACACTGACCACCAGGGAGCAGCTCCTTAGGTGAGCATCTGCCCCCTAGTGGTCAGTGTGCATCATAGCGACTGCTTGTTCTGCCATTCGGTCAATTTGCATATTAGGGTTTTATTATATAGGATTTTTCTTGGGTGATGACTGGGACCATTATCTTTGCTTCCCTTTTTTAGGCGACCTCGTGATTCTCGATGGCACTCCCACTGCCGGCTGGCTGCAAGGCCGAAGCTGCTGGGGTGCCCGGGGCTTCTTCCCGTCCTCGTGCGTTCGAGAGCTCTGCCTGTCCTCACAGAGCCGGCAGTGGCACAAGCAGAGTGCCCTGCTGCAGATTCCCGACTACTCCATGGGACAGGCCCGGGCGCTGATGGGGCTCTCTGCCCAGCTGGACGAGGAGCTGGACTTCAGAGAAGGGGATGTGATTACCATTATCGGAGTTCCTGAACCAGGCTGGTTTGAAGGGGAACTAGAGGGTCGAAGAGGCATTTTCCCCGAAGGTTTTGTAGAACTTTTGGGGCCCCTGAGGACTGTGGATGAGTCGGAGAGGTCTGGAAATCACAATGACTGCATGGAAAACGGTGAAGTAGATACCTCTACTGAAGAGGAGAGAGGGCTGGAAGAGGAGGATGAGCAGCCAGGGACCTACGGCATCGCCCTCTACAGGTTCCAAGCCCTGGAGCCCAATGAGTTGGATTTCGAGGTAGGCGATAAGATCCGGATTC
This sequence comes from Pipistrellus kuhlii, assembly GCF_014108245.1. Taxonomy (NCBI): domain Eukaryota; kingdom Metazoa; phylum Chordata; class Mammalia; order Chiroptera; family Vespertilionidae; genus Pipistrellus; species Pipistrellus kuhlii. Next base: position 31,269,752 of record NW_023425460.1, on the reverse strand, counting down.
TGGGGACCCTGGAAGATGGCTGGCTGGAAGGATCACTGAAGGGCAGGACAGGCATCTTTCCTTACCGCTTTGTAAGTGTATGTTCTGAAACAAAGGTGGAGGAAACTGTGACACCGCCACAGGAAAGCAGCCTTACCAGGGTCCCTGAACCGTCTTTGGATTGCTCAGAGAACTTAGTCCTGGGAGGAAAAGGTCACGCATCTCATGAGTATGAAGAAGAGACGTCCAGCTGTATTATTTCTGAAACATCTGCTTCTCCCCCAGATCATCTGGCCTCTGAATATGAACTAAACAAAATCTCTCACTGGGATGAGGGCACCTCGAGGGGGCCGCCGAGAAGCCCAGGCCCAGGGCATGAACAGCCTCTGGCCAGAGACTCTGCCACGAAGGATTCTTCAGAGGTAGTCAACGGCGTCTCCTCCCAACCTCATGTGCCTTTTCACCCCCAGCCGCAGAAAAACCAGTATTATTCTAGGGCAGGAGGGAGCCATCCAAGCTCAGGGCAGTTCTCTGACCCTTTTCCTCTAGAAGCAAGAACGAGAGACTATTCCAGCCTCCCTTCCAGAAAAACACACTCTCAGCCAAAGACTCTAGCATCTCCTTTTCATGAAGGCTCCTCTCTCCCAGCCTCTAGGGTGGTCAGGCCCAGCCAGTGGAGCCCTCAACTCCAGGGCAAGGCAAGGTGTCCCCAAAAGTACCACACACCCCAAGGGAAAAACGCTTCCCGCTTTTGTGCAGAGACGAAGCCTGGTCTGCGAGACATGGCGTCCGCCGTGGAAGCATTGGCCCTTCCCCAGGGAGACGGCCACGTTGACCTGGATTCGAAGTTGACGCAACAGCTGATAGAGTTTGAGAAGAGCTTGTCGGGGTCTGGCTCTGAGCCCGATAAAATTTTGCGCCACTTTTCAATCATGGACTTCAGCTCCGAGAAGGATATTGTCCGAGGTTCCTCAAAGCTCACCACCCAGCAGGAGCTGCCTGCGAGGAGAAAGGCCCTGAGACCACCGCCACCCCGGCCAGCGTCCACTCCTCCCCATTTGCTGGTGGACCAGAACCTGAAACCCGAGCCACCCTTGGCAGTGCGGCCCTCTCGCCCAGCCCCCCTGCCGCCCTCAGCGCAGCAGAGGATGAATGCGGTACCCCCCAAACTCCCAACCTGTAACCGTCCTGCCTGTGAGGACCTAGGAAAGGAGGCCCCTGAGAATATGGAAAAGACTTTGGACCAGCCTTCCCAGTGTCCATTAGTGTTGGTTAGAATTCAGGAAATGGAACAGGACTTGGACATGTACAGCAGGGCTCACGAAGAGCTAAACTTAATGCTGGAGAAGCAAGAGGAATCCTTAAGGGCAGAGACCCTGGAGAATCTTGCATTCTACGAGAGCAACATTGAAAATTTGAATATGGAAATCCAGCAACTTAGAGGTAAGTGATGAAGAAATAATATATTCTTATTTCTTGAGACCTGTCAGTCCAAGTAGTAGCCTACCCATATTTTTTAGGGATATGTTACCATCTTGGATTGACAAAGAATGACTTGCTTTTTCATTATCTAATTTCTTCTCGCACCACAATCAGACTGCTCTGTCTTGATGCATCCTATGACCATTGTGGCCTCCTGACTTTATTTGCAGTTCAGTGACATTTATACCTCCTATACTGCTGTGACATCCATAGCAGTCATGTAGATGGGAAGTCCCTAAATGTAGCTTTCTTTAACCTGGCCCTACTAAAGGATTGAAGATATCTAGGCTAAGACTCTATCTAGACTGAGAAAACTGCATCTTGTATATTTGTGGACTAGATTTCAACAATAATAATAATAACATTTATTAGGTTGTTAATAAGCATTTGTTACCATTTACTTACACAGAGAATTTCAGCCACCCTGAAGGCACCGGGGATAATCCTTATGGCTACTTTATAGATGGTGAAACTAAAAGTTGTAGAGATTAAGTCACTAGCCCCGGGAGCAAGGATTTGAGCCCATGGTTTTAACTTACTCCAGGTTACTGCTTCCCACCTTGCACATTCAGAAGTTTAAATGCTGTTCCTTCATTCGGGGGTGACCAATCCTTGGAGATTTCATTCATGTTCGCCAGGCCACCAGGGGAAATAATTTGCAAAGTAGGAAGAGTAAGAGGGTGAGACACAGGCATTTGTCCTAAGACCCAAGGAGAGCCTGACCTCAGGGCACTTTGGCATGTGCCCGAGGGCTCTGCACCTGCTTGTCAACAGCAAAGTGAATAATAAAAGTATTCTGTGGGTCTAGAAATTGCAGGAGAATGGTGACCCAGAGAGACTGGGCCAAGATGGCAGATCAAGTGCACATGCCTACTCCCTTGTTCTTTAGATTTCTGAAAGTGAATGAAAAAACATAATTAAAAATCCCAAGAAGAGTATTATCAGAAGGCCGGAAATCAAGTGATTTTCTGAAAGGATTCTTGGATAAGAATTTTTATTATTTATTTTTTATTTTTAAAATATATTTCATTGGTGTTTTTTTTACAGAGGGGAAGGGAGAGGGATAGAGAGCTAGAAACATCGATGAGAGAGAGACATCCATCAGCTGCCTCTTGTACACCCCCTACTGGGGATGTGCCCGCAACCAATGTACATGCCGTTGACCCGAATCTAACCTGGGACCTTTCAGTTCACAGACCGACGCTCTATCCACTAGAACCAAACCCGGTTTTGGCGGATAAGAATTTTTAAAAAAGAAAAAAGAAAGAGAACACTTCCATGTCATTAAAATATATAATCTTGTCACATTATTTTGATTCATAATAATAATAAACTGCATTTATTTTATATATGTTTCTCATCTATATACAGATATAAAAACTTTAGTACAATCCAAAACTAACACAGGAAAATTATTCACTGTTGATTATTAAGGTCACTACTATTATCATTTAAGAACATGTAAATGAAGAGTTTTAAAAATATAGGATAACTTATCATTTTAAGAATTATGCCGAAACCGGTTTGGCTCAGTGGTAGAGCATCGGTTTGCGGACTGAAAGGTCCCAGGTTCGATTCCGGTCAAGGGCATGTACCTTGGTTGTGGGCACATCCCCGGTAGGGGGTGTGCAAGAGGCAGCTGGTCAATGTTTCTAGCTCTCTATCCCCCTCTCTTCCTCTCTGTAAAAAATCAATAAAATATATTTGAATAAAAAAAAAAAAGAATTACTAGGAATTCCAATTTTTGTTCTGAACCCCAAAGATTACTTTTCTTGCAGAATATATTTTTTTTTGTTAAAAAATATTTTTATTGATTTTAGAGAGCAAGGGAGAGGGAGAGAGAGAGATGGAAACATCAGTGATGAGAGAGAATCATTGATTAGCTGCCTCCTGCACATCCCCTACTGGGGATTGAGCCTGCAAGCCAGGCATGTGCCCTGACTGGAATAAAACTGGTGACCCTTCAGTCTGCAGGCTGATGCTCTGTCCACTAAGCCAAACTGGCTAGGGCTATGCTTGCAGAGTTTAGAAACTGCTGACCAACAACTGAAAGAAACAAGTGCCAATTCTCTCTCTGGAATGAGGTGCCTTCCTCTCAGGTCTTAAAGTTTTCCAAACACTTACATTTAGACTAGCAAACAGTAAAAGACAGTCAGACACATAGGGAGTGTAGACCATACTAAATGAGAACCAGATGGCACCAGTCCCACTAAGACTTAATATCACACAGACTATATATTTTCTATGTAAAGAAAAGAAAAAAAACTTGTTTGACTCAATGGATAGAGCATCGGACTGTGGACTGAGAGGTCTCCAGTTCGATTCTGGTCAAGGGCACATGCCTTGGTTGTGGGCTTGATCCCCAGTAGGGGGCATGCAGGAGGCAGCCAGTCAATGATTCTCTCTCATTATTGATATTTCCTTCTCTCTCTTCCTCTCCCTTCCTCTCTGAAATAAATAAAAATATATATTAAAAAGAAATGAAAAGAAAAGAAACAAGCTGAAAGGTATCTGCAGCAAACAGGAAACTATAAAAGGTAACATATCAGATTTGAAAATATAAAATAAAACTTCTAGCAAATGAATCCTCATGACTTCATAATTATTCCATAGTCTTTAGCAGGAGCAATATGAACAAAAGTGTAAGTGCTGTATAGATTTAGGTGTGAACAATTATGAAAATTTGTATATCACGCCATACTTAAATTAATTCATTCAATGTATTTATTCCCTGTTGGTCTAAACCAGATTCATACTTATACTTAAGTCTTTAAATTAGAAGTGCTTCTTAATAATATTTTCTTCTAATTCTCAAACTTCTATTTAATGCCTGCCATGTGATAAGTATAGTAAGGCATTTGCCCATACATTTTCTTATTTGAAGGAGGTGGAGGAGACAGAGAAGCAGAAATAGCTATAATAAAGAGCTTCATTTTGAGTCTGGCACAATACTGGACTATTTTGCTACCCAGTAACTTTGTCTCAGTGACATTTCTGCTCTGACAGTGCCCAGCCCAGTCCAAGTTCAATGTTAACAATAAAGGTAGGAAATCTTTTAAGGCTCTGGAGGTAGAACAAGCAACTTCAATTCAATTTCATCCAGTTAAACTAAATTCAATTCATCAAGTATTTAATGAGTCTACTGCCTGCAGAACACTATGCCGACTGTGAGAAATGACACACTGACTAATACACAGTATCTGTCTTCTCATTAGAATTAACATTTTCACTGAAAGGCACAAAAGCATTAAAAATAATACCAACCAGAATTAAGTAAATATTGTACCAAAAATTCTTTAAATCTTAGGCCTTAAATGCCATGATTAGAGATAGTAGGAGACTGGATTCAGGGAATAAAGCCTGATGTATAAATTGATTAATTTCCTCCTATTTCAAGGGACTAATTTTATTGTTGGATACGGTTTTTATGAAAATAAGAAAAGATGACCTTAAGAGGCTCTGTCATGATTGCAAGAAATAAGTAATTTCATTATATTAGCAATTGATATAAAAAAGAAAATCAAGTCAACATTAATACACTGAATGGATTTAGTGGATTCAAATAAAAGTCTTTCTGATTAAGACTCTACCCACCTACTGTAGGTCTTTCACAGTATTAATCTTTTAGAATGAAAAAACACATAGTAGGTACACTGACTGAATATTCAATTAGTCCTGAAAAGAAGATCAGTTGAATAAAGAAGAATACCAATTTCATCACTTAGTACCAGTCCATTAATCCACAAATCCATTGAAAAACACTTCATGGTATTTTTAGGGATAGAAGACATAACATTTTTCTTTCTTTCTTTCTTTTTTAAAAATATATTTTATTGATTTTTTACAGAGAGGAAGGGAGAGAGATAGAGAGATAGAAATGTTGATGAGAGAGAGTCATCGATCAGTTGCCTCTTACACGCCCACCCACTGGGGATGTGCCCGCAACCAAGGTACATGCCCTTGCCTGGAATAGAACCTGGGACCTTTCAGTCCGCAGGCTGACGCTCTATCCACTGAGCCAAACCGGTTTCGGCAGACATAACATTTCTGTGAAACACTATTAATTCTCAAAAATATCGTTATTGAGAAATTCTTGCTGGCTGGAATGTGGGAGACTTTTGTTCTGCCACCTGTATGTTTAATGCAGGACTAGTTTAGAAGTATATTTCAAAACTTGCAGTTATGGAAGACAGTGGAGAATCCTGGGGCTTGCCATGGCTTTGGGAATGTAGTGATGTGTCAGAACTGTCAATGTAAGGCCTTATTTTGCTTCTAAAACTTGATATTCTTCGACCATCGCTTATAAAATTTGTGCAAAATATACTCTGCACATAACCTTGTTAATATTTACCTTATTTGCAAGAATGACTCACTGTTAGCACACACACGTAACATAGCAACAGCTACAAGCAAAACAATCTGGTTAGATTTTGTTTATTTTCTCTCCTAGGTACTCTTGTCCTGGTGAGCCTTAATCTTTTACTCTGTATTGCTATTTTCTGCTCTCTCAACTTAATATCTGTGGATTCCTTCAAACTAGAAATATCTCTACACTAATTGTTAAGCTTTATTCTCACAGGCGTAATAGCATATTTTCTCTGGGTTTCCAGATTTCTCAGTTAGTCTTTTTGAATCCTAAGAAGAATCAATTTCCTGAGAAGGAATTCCCACATGGAAACACTAGTCACTCTCAGTCCAGCTCCACCTTAAACTGACTTCAAGGCTTAAAGCACCTTGGATGACCAGGGGCCCAGCTGTAATTTTGCAAGCGGGCCGGTCAATTCTGATTTACTCTCAGGAATCCGTTGGAATCTTAGCTTATTACATTCAAGGTCTCCTAGACTCCTCCCCTTGCAGCTCTGGCATTGAGTTTTGGGCCCCTTCTCCCCAGAGAGCCATTGAACCAAAAGTTCCATTTTCTGGGACTGGCAAGCACCGTGGGGCAATGCAGTCTCTGTGGTTTTGGCCTGTACAATACCATCTTGTCAGTGTGTTGATAGTTTTAAGTTGTTGTTTTTTTATATTTCCTCTAATTTTTTAAGCTGTTTTTCTGTAAGAGGATAGATTCAAGTAATCTAAACTTCCTTTATTGGAAATAGAAAGCCCAGTATTACTAGTTCCAGATGAGCCAGTGTTTCGCTCTGAGAATTAGGAGTTTTAAATTTGGAATCATTATGTAGAATCAGCGTAGACTATTAGGAGGCATTTTTGATTGTGTGTTGGGGAATGAAATGTCACATTGTTGGATGGTACTGAATTCAACCACGCATTCCTCCAGCAACTGTTCATTGAGTTTTTACCATGTGCCAGGCACTGTGCAGGGTATATATACCACAGTAAGAAACATGGATGTGCTCTCTGCTCTCAAGGAGTTTTGGATCAAATGAATTGCTAATTAATTAATTAAGGTACAGACCTAAAACATAATACCCTTAAATCTGATAAACGGGTTGCTTTCTGAAACATTCAGAAACATTCAGGGTTAGTGCACATACTCCGATTTCCCAGCACACGTTACTTTTGGAAGCTCTGACTAGGACTACACACTGCACTAAGAGAATCTCATTGTATTATATCACCGTTCTTTTCTGTCTGAAGGAGAGGTTCATCTGCCTGAATCTGATAAATAGAACTATGCATTCATTTCTTTACTCAGCAAACATTTCTTGAGTACATCCTATGAGCCAGCCACTAGTTGTGCATTTATTAATAAAAAAGGCACAGTCACAGTATCATTCATATTTGTATATCTTTGAAACGCTAGTGATTTTACTGATATTCTCCTCTACATTTACTCACTAGCTGTCTTGCTGCCTTGGAATCGTGGTAGTTACTTTTGATGTGGGCCAGACCCTATGGTTCCAAATGATGGATGGTAAACTGTAGAGTGCGTCTGCCTCTTCTGTATCAGGAACCTTGCCCCTACACTTCTCTCTTCCCTTTAAGGTAATGCCAAGAGGAAGGATGGCCAGAGACTCTTGGGGTAATTTTTAATTTTAATTAAAATTAAATGTTGCAAAGCAAATCAGAATATGCTTTTCAGGAAATGAGCATTTTCAACAAGATATCGGGTGGAACCTAAGGCCCATTAAAGAGAGCCATTAGATTAACAAGTTGGAGAATTACTGATACGGAATAATGACATGTTTATATTAAAGTGACCCATAACATTCCAACCATACCTTTAAACTTCGAAAGTATGGGCTTTCCTACGTACAGAAGCAAGTTGTTATTCTGAAGACTCCTTGGGATGCTTCGGGTATAAAAATCTTTTCTTGAATTAGTAAAAGATAATAGATTTAAGTAGCCAAATAATTTTCTGACCTTTCCAAATAAAAGCTTATGTAAAAGGAATAACAACCTTTCTTTCTAGTTTGTCCATACATAAGAAAAAGCAAGCAAGTATCCTCGACTGTATAACATCTGGTTTGGGGTGTTGCCTCGGTAAAAATTAGCTCAGTTACTTCCAGTGAACTTTATCTTGGTATAAAACAGCAGTCATAGTCAGAAGCCCGACTGTTAGTAGACTTAATTCAGGACAGAAACTAGTTTTTTGTTTTGTCTTGTTTTTGTTTTAGGATAGATGCTTTAATGTATGTGTGAAATGTAGCTTAGAAGAGTTCGCTTAGTTGTGATTAACCTGTGAATCATTATTCTTTGTAGCGTGGCTTCAGAACATGTTCTTACCCTCAGCCCCAGGCCCAGAGGTGGAGTCCCTGGAAAAGATCCAGGGACTGCAGTATCGGCTTCAGGTTTCCCTGAGGTCTCGCAGTGCCTAGTGAAAGGACCCGTCTCTTGCTAGCGTGGGACCCCTCAGCCACAGGCATTCATGCCACCAGGCCCATATCTGAGTGTGCTGCCTCCTCCTACCAGATGTAGCAAGACCCAAAGAGTGAAAACTCTGGGGCAGACAGACATTTATTCTACAAATATTGTTACGCTCCTGTTATATTCCAGACAGTGTTCTGAAGTTGTAGCAGTGATCTTTGCCCTCGTGGGGAGAGAGAAACAAGAAGTAAAAATGTGTATGTACAGTATTAGAAGGAAAAATAATCTATGTAACCAGGGGAGACCTCACTGAAAAGTGACATTTTAGGGAAGATCTGAATGACTGTAGGGAGCCAGCCAAGCCATATTTTTGAGCGGGTAGGGGGTGTGGGGATTGTTCCAGGCAGATGGGACAGGATAAGTACAAGACTGTATTTGGGGTTGGAGGAATAGCAAGGAGGCCAATTTGGCTAGAGTAGTGGTCAACAAACTCATTAGTCAACAGAGTGGCAAACTGCGGCTTGCAGGCCACATGTGTCTCACAAGCCGCACTTTGCTGACCACTGAGCTAGAGCAAGGGCATGGGCTTTAGCACACCATTTAGGTGAAGTAGGATCCTTGGAAGGCTTGGAGCAGTGGAGTGATACGCTCTGACTTACAACTTTACAGAGTTACTCAGGCTGCATTGTTGCTAACAGACAGACCAGTTAGGAGGCTATTGCAGTGATCCAGGGAAGAGATGATGGCAGAGGAGAGACAATGAGAAGTGCTCAGCTCTAAGTCTAATTTTAAGTTAGAGCCAGTAGGACTTGCTGGTGGATTAGACATGAGATATTAGAGGGAAAAGAAGAGTTGGCATGGCTTAGTGGTTGAGCGTTGACCTATGAAACAGGAGGTTGAGCTTCGATTCCTGGGCATATGCCCAGGTTGCAGGCTCGATCCCAGGGCGGAGCTTGTGGAAGGCAGCCGATCAATGATTCTCTCTCATTGATATTTCTGTATCTCTCTCCTTCTCCCTTCCTCTCTGAAATCAATTATATATATATATACTAGAGGCCCAGTGCATGAAATTTGTGTACTGAGGACGGGGTCCCTCGCTCCTTAGTGCTCACTGCTCCTTAGCGCTGCCTGCCGCAGAGGTGAGAGAGGCTCCCACCAATGCCTCTGCGCTCGCCAGCCATAAGCCTGGCTTCTGGTTGAGCGACACTCCCCCTGTGGGAGTGCACTGACCACCAGGGGGCAGCTCCTGCATTGAGCGTCTGCCCCCAGGTGGTCAGTATGCATCCTAGTGACTGGTCATTATGGTCGTTCTGCCTTAACAGTTGCTTAGACTTTTATTTTATACCAGAGGCCCAATGCATAAAGATTTATGCAAAAAAAAAAAAAAGGCTTTCCTTTCCCTGGACATCCAGGTAGAAGTATTGACTAGACAGTTTGATATATAAGCCATAATTCAGGGAGAGGTTAGGGCTGGAGACATAAATTTGGGACAAATAAATTTTGACAGCACATAGACATTATTTAAAATCTTAACTTTTAGTAAGATTACTAAAAAAAAAAAAAAAAAAAAAGTATAGAGGCTGGCCAGTGTGGCTCAGTGGTTGAGCATCAACCCATTTACCAAGAAGTCTTTGGTTCAATTTCTGATCAGGGTACATGCCCTGGGTGCATATCAGTGAGTATACAGAGAGGTGAAGGTGAGAGAGAAAGTTGGCCTAGGGGTCTGCTTTTATTTTTATATTTTTTTATTTTATTTATTTTTTTTCTTTAGGGGTCTGCTTTTATTGGGTTGGGGAGGGAGGTGTCTTAGGGCTCTGCAGGCTCACTCTCTATTGGTGAGAATTTAAAGTGCAGGAAGAGAAAACAAGTAGACCAAAGTGTCAGTTATCAAATCAACCAAGATCTGTAAAACAAAGGGGTCTCAGTGGGAGAGGTGGTCTGGGTCTTGATCTCCTCAGTGGCTGGCCGTGTGTTTATTCCAGACAGCTATCTTTGGAGTGGATGCTTCTTTGAAGTAGATGCCTCAGCAATCAAAGCTTAAGTCAGGCACTTGCATTACAAAAAGAATAGCCCACTGTCAGGGCTTTACTAGTATAAACAAACCTACTGGGCTGCCAGTCATACATAAAACTGTGGCACGTACAATTACACCAGGAGCTGTAATATCTAGGTTTGTGTGAGTGCATTCTACCATGTTCACACTAGGACAAAATCACCCCATGATGTTTTTCTCAGAACACATCCAGTACTTAGGTGCCCTGTGACTATAAGGTGAGAGATACAGTTCTCTGGGAAATAGCAAGACCTAAGAATCACAGTCTTAGAGTCTTAGGTGAGGAGGATGGATCATCAGATTGGAGGAAGGTCATGGACATGTGAGGGAGGAGAAACTGTCCTCAAGGTTCTTTCCTCTGGCCTAATGATCAAATAGTTAGGTGACAGATTAGCAAGAGAAAATAACCAAATTTAATGTTCACAACTATAAATCTACTTTCATCCCACCCAGTATGTGCGGGAACTCCACATCCATGAGAGAGGTTCAGAGACAGAAAGGGAACATGGGTACCTTGTGAGCTAGGGGTGGGGTTTGAGGGCTTCAAAGGGTCATTGAAGAATGATGAGAGCAATTGTTAAGTGAATAGGGGTTTGTCCTCTGGAGTCAGAAGAGGTTATCTCTGATGCGGAAGTTTTCCTGCGCCACCAGCTACAGTTGCCTTTAGTTCTAAGCAATCTGCACACCACAGAGACACATCCTGGGGTGACTAACTTTAAACCCCCCCAGGCAGTTACAGAGACATTAACAAGAATTTAGGGAATTGCCTGTCCTTGCTGGTTTACCATCTCCTCCCTTTTCTTCCTTAACCTTTCCTCTTCCTTCTCCCTCTTTTCTCTCTCCCTCTAAATCCTGCTGCTTCTAGCACTATTTACAGTTTGGTTTCTGTCCACTCTGAGAGTCTCATAGTCATTATCCACACCTACCCTCCAGTAACAAACAACAAACATCAGGGTGGAGTGCTGCTTTGGGGCTTTTGAGAAGGGGGTGGGGAAGGGGACGTGTGTCCAGGGAGAGCTGAAGGTCTATAAGGTTGAATGTCATCAGTAGTGCTGGGATTGGAAAAAGTAGAGTTATTCTCTCCCTTCTCTCAGGCCACATTGCTTTGCACACAGATTTATCACATGAAAATATCAATCCATTCACAGCTTTGAAAAGGAATTCAGAAAAGAATTCAGAAAAGGAGAGGGGGCAGGCGGTATTCCGTATTGTAACCAGCTATTCACTCTCCACTTAACCGAAGATCATTTCTTTTAGCTTCATGTAATTTCTTCTACTTGGTCATTTTATAACTACCATCCTTCCTTACCTGCAATTTGTCCTCTCTTTTTATCTCTTCTCATGTTGATTTACTAGGTGTGTTTCTTATCATGCTAGCTTTATCAAGGATACTAAATTGCTAAAGGGAACTTTGTTTTCCATAACAGGGAAAAATTAATCTTGTACTTTTTATCCAGAAATAAGACATAGAATTTCAGATTTAAAATGGCAGAGAAAGTGTTAGCTTTCTCATTTCGCGTGTAAGAAAATTGATAGCCAGAGAAGTGAAACATAGCCACAAGTTGATTATTGGCAGAAATTGAGCTTGTACTGTTACTCTGCATAACTCATGGCAGAAGCTGTGCTCCTAAGTGATGTGAACCGAATAAAAATCTTTATTGAGTTTAGGCAATAGGTTTTAGATGATGAGTCTTCCTGTTACTGTGTAGGTCTAGGTGCTCCTTGTGGTTGGGTGATGAGGAATCAAGAGAGGCAGGGATGTGACAAACTTGCCTCAGAAATAATGGTCCATGATAGAGTTTGTTTACTTGGCTTGAGGGAAATTAAAGTTCTACTATATTTGGGGGGGGGGGGGAATGAAGAACTTTTGTAATAATATGAACAATAAAGATTGATTAAAAAAAAAAGTTCTATATTTTGAGATAGTCTAGGAAAAGCATGTCAAACTTCCGGCCCAGAGGCCACATGCCTCATTTATTTGGTCTGGGTTAGCCTTTGAGTTTGAATGCTCGGCCTAGGGCCATGAAGTCAAAACAGATCTGGGCTCAAATTGTGGCCCTTCCTCGTTCAAATTCCCAAAGATTCTTTATCTGCAGTAAAATAAGGATAAGGTGAGACCCTTTGTGCAGGGTAGTGAAGATCAAAGAAAATTCATGTCAACTTTCAAGAACTAGCCTTAGCACAGAATATGCACTCACAGCATGGCAGCTGTTGCTGCTACTGCTGTTGGTTTGAAAGGTGTAAGGTGTAAGGGAGCAGAACAAATGAACCAAAGACTTGGAAAGAAAATTTGACAGTCTACAGATTCTTTCAGTAACTGTTAGTAGAAAATCCAAAAGGTGTGACTAGTAGGTATTTGAGGAAAGTACAAGGAAGTTGTAAGGAACATGAACCATAGATTTTTAAAACTGAAGGAATGAGAAGCATCTTTGATGCCACTGCTCATTTTATAGATAAGTGACTGAGTCCCAGAGAGAATGAAAGGGTAAACATCTAATTATTGACAAAGCATATAAACCTGGTCTCCTCAGCATTCTTTATATAATTTTACAAATAGGGATTAGATGAAAGTTCAAGAAATCATTCCTAGACGTGACCAGATAGCTAAAAGAATAATCTTATTAACAACTGTCTCTTAGCATGTTACTCTCCTACTCAGAAACCTTCCATGACTCTTCATTATCCATGGAATGAAACAAATGGCATTCAGGTCCCTCGGGATCTGTCGTAGCCTACGCCTCCGTCCTTATCTCCTATTACTTTTTCCATATACAGCCCTCAAACCGTTTCCCATTTCCTAGTCCTCCGTTTGCAGAAAGTCTATGGAAATCCTGCTTATGATAGAAGGCACTGTTCAAAGGCCACCACTTCCATGAACCCTCCGTTGGCCCATCAGGGACTTTGCTTTGTTGCCTTTGCCGTCGGTGTTTCTTTTAGCACTTATCACATTCAGTCTTACTTTATAGTGTGTTGCTCCTGCATTGTAAGAGGCAAGGACTAACGAGGTCATCTTTTTCTCTTCCGCACTGCCTCCCACATATTAGGTATCTCTCTAATGTTGATTAAAGTCGAATAGGTATTTTTGAACCCCACTTTCTGACTTCTCGTCTCATTCTTCATCCGGGTCGTAAATACGTTGTATGAATTAGTTAGAAAAGAGATTTGGGAAATGTGTGCTTTTGATGCTTCTCTAGCATGACAAGTATCAAGGAAAGTGTGAGCATACATAACTGTATTCTTCTGGCAAAGAGTTTCACACTATAAAATTACCCAAACCACAGATCAGAGTAAAAAGGAGTGCTTGTTCTTCCTTCAGTGGCATGTCCAGTGTGTTGGCAGGCAGGAGCTTAAACAGCTTGTGATTTGAGTGTAAACTAACTGGTTGGTAACTTGAATCCCATAAAACAGAGCTCTCAAAGGAGGAAGGGGTCTGCCTCTAGACAGAGGGAAGGGAGTCCCAGAGTTTCAGATGTCCCAAGATTAGAAAGCTGAACTGGGAGGACAGAGGTTGAGGTCCAGTTTGAGTTGCACATGAAAGCATGTATTCATACCCCTGCTTGATTACTAAAGGATTAAAGAGGCAGATGAGACTGATATAAGACCTTACCTGGGGCTCTTAAAGGGGGCTTGTTTCTCTTTCCCACTGCTTTTTCTGCAAAACCTTTGGAGCAGGAGAATGCTTCTAGTTCATAAAGCAGCCAAGCCAGTTTGACCAGCTTGAGGGAAACACCAAACCAGGCTGCCAACTCCAATCACATGAACACTAGTTACTAATTATCCCCTGGTCTCTGCGGGGAAAGATACAGCCGCTCACTGATTGGATCCCGAGGTTGAAATAACTCCACATGTCTCAGCGCTCCAACTGGAGCAGCAAGAAGAGTGACTCTAAAGCTTTGGGAGACATTTTAAGAAGACAGATACAGCCTTAGGCTACACACCTGTCCACGGTTCAACCCAACCCAAGCCCATGGAAGAGAGAAGTGAAACTTGTGTCTTGAAGCACATTGAACATGTGTGAAAACCATGAGATTAGGAGAGAAAGAGAAACTGAGAAGAAAGGGCCCTGGGACTCTAGCTGGGAGTACGAAGATTGCAGGAATCTACAGAAAAGGGACCTTACAGTGCTGGATGGGCGTCACAGAGAAGATGACTTGGATTCCAGGAACCAGACCACCAGGCGGAACCGGCCCTACAGAAAAAGGCATTGTGGATACTGGGATTTTGAGCAGAATGAAGCAAGCTATATGGACTATGAGGAAGCAAAAGAAAGTGGGAAGGACTATATGCACCACACAAGTGGACCTCGAGGTTGTGATGGTTATTGGAAATCAGAAAATGTAGATTATGGAAACCTGAGCGCTGGAACTGGAAGCCCAGAGGTAACCTGGAGAGCTGGGGGTAACGGGGAGAGAAACGGCTACGTACATTGTGAGAATCTGGATTACAATCCCAAGGACTCTATAGAAACCGACCAACAGACTAGCTACAGGGGTTTGGATGACTCTTTGGGGAATTTTGGTCAATCTCAAGACTGGAATAAGAACCACAGGAATTTTAATGATAATCTTGAGGATTGTAAAGAAACAAATATTTATTACAGTGACCTCAACGATTTATATCATGTTCCTGGGAATTATCCTAATGCTCAGGCTGTGGATTTGAATGGTGTCAATGAAGGTAAGGGGTTTGTCAAATACTCTGAAGGGGACAGGAATGTTTATCAAAATGATAAAATCTATCCCAAAGCAAAGACTCACGTCCTGGATCAGAGTAATTTTGAGACAGAAAATAAAGTCTATGATTTTTTATTTGAAAACTGTGAGTATGAACTTCGGAATTACAGGGAAACAGATCCTCTCCATCAGATGAAGAATTTGGAGTGTAATGGCATCGACAGACCAGGAATGATGGCATTTGGGAACAGAAGGATCACCCCGGATATCCTGTGGAATCAACGGACTAGGGGAAGCCAAGGAGAGCATCACTGTGGCATTCCTCGGGGCTCCCCATCAGAGAATAACACCCAGCACTTAGAGGAAGAGCGGAAATCAAATGGTCCAGAAACCTGGAAAAGGAATAGTTGCTTACGTCGCACAGCACCGAGCACTCTGAGACACTCAGAATTTGTGCAAAACAGGAAGAGGACCCAAGGTAAGAATGCAGTCTTCTTAGAAGTATATACAGCATGGAAATAGATAAAAAGGGTGGTTACAGCAAGGACACTTGTGTGCTTTAGGAGCCTGGGCTCTGTGAGTTCTCATTAAGTGTATCTTGAGTGGGAGCAACCTTAGAGATTTAATTTCTTTGGGAGGCACTTTTATTTACTTTTTCTCTCTTTATTGATTAACTTATTACATATGTGTCCTTATCCCCCCTTCCCGATTGCCCCCCAACCCCCACTCGTGCTGTCATCTCCCTGATGTCTGTGTCCATTGGTTAGGCTTATATGCATGCATACAAGTCCTTGATTGATCTTTTCCCCTTACCCCGACCCTCCCCTTTGGAGCAAGAATTTATGTAGTGCTATAGACATGTAACATTGGCTTTAAATCAGACAGTGCTCTCATAGGAATTGTCCTTGGTGTTGTTAGTTCATCTCTAACCCCAAATATCTTTCCATTCTTATTTTACGATTTTTGTCTCATGGGGATGGCAACTGCATTAACAGGCACCAAGCAAAAATTTACTTTTCTGGCATGTTCTTTCTCTGAATTTCTTTAGACATTGATGGAAAAGAAGACTTCATTTTGTTTTATAGATTATTCGTTCCTTGACATTCGGGAATCTTAAGTGAGTGATGAGCACTGAAACTCCTGTGGAATTCAGACGATTATTTATATTCTTCTTTGCTTTGTACAAGTTGGGTATTCAAATTATTTCATCTCACGGAGCCTTTAACTTAGAGATACTTAAGGTATCTGTAAAATGGGGAGATTGAGAGTCTTATTATGTAGAGGTTATTTCTTTCTTGCCAGTTGGTCTTCTTTCTTCCAGTTCTCTGAAATGAACTATGTTAATTTTTATTTATTTACTTTTGCTGCTGTTGGTTTTATAATTACTGGACTCCCTGATAAACCTTTACTTTGATGATATATGTTACCCTCATGCTAAGCAGACTTTCTGGCCAATTTGGGGCAGTCCTGGTAATGACCAGGGGATAAGGGTTAGAGTCAGAAAATGTGAACTATCTGAAAAATCCATCTCATACCTTCCTCCTCAGTGGAAAGTTTCTCTTCTAAGTTTCCTGCAGAATAGGCTCCCTGGTTAGACTGGGGGTGGGGGGGCATCGAAGACTGAAAATCTAGGTCCTGGTGTGATCCGGGACCTGCCAGTGGTTTATCCCAGGGTCTTCTAACATAGGCTTGACTTCACTTGAATTTCCAGGGCACTATTGTGGACAAAGCAGGCTCTCTGTCTTTGTTTATACAGATAAAAGTGAAACCAAACCTGGCCTTAGCCATTTTTTCTAGGTGCATTTTTGCTCTGAAATGATAGGGATTGGAAGACTTCCAAATTACTTCCAGCTCAAAAGAAAGTCTGATTCTGTGATTCCTGGTGTTGGTTTCTGTGGCTTTCCTATTCCCTTCCCCCACAGCTATTTCTTAGATGAACTTTGTTTCCCATCTTTAGTTCCTTATTGTATTAAGCCTCCTAACTGTAATCAAAGTGTATTTATTGTTTAACAAGCCCTCCTCTCGAGTGTTGCAAAGTGGCCTATGATCTCTCCGAAACCAATTCAGTTCCATCTCTATTATTTCTGTTTTTGAAATTTTCTCTCTTTAATTTGAGGACTTAACTTTTGATAATATGTTCATATTTAACTAAATTGACACCCATATATGCATGATGTATTTATTGATTTCAGAGAGGGAGAAATAGAAACATCAATGATGAGAGAATCATTGATTGGTTGCCTCCTGCACACCCCCTACTGGGGATTGAGCCTGCAACCCAGGCATTTGCCCTCCACCGGAATCAAACCTGGGAGCCTTCATTCCGCAGGCAGACACTCTATCCACTGAGTCAAACCAGTTAGGGCAACACCCCTTTTTATACCTCTATCATCTCCTTCTCCTCCTCCTCCTCCTCCTCCTCCTCCTTCTTCTTCTTAATATATATTTTATTGATTTTTTACAGAGAGAAAGGGACAGGGAGAGAGAGTTAGTAGCATCGATGAGAGAGAAACACCAATCAGCTCCCTCCTGCCCACTCCCTCTTGGGGATGTACCCTCAACCAAGGTACATGCCCTTGACTGGAATGGAACCCGGGACCCTTCAGTCCGCAGGCTGAGGCTCTATCCACTGAGCCAAACCTATCAGGCCACCTCTATCTTCTTTAACCTACAACAGATTCTTGTTTTTTGCCAGAATCTGTGTGCTCTCTATCATTCTCTGCTAGTTGTCTTACAGCACATGTGCCACTGCCCTTACACAGTCACAACACGTAATTACGGAGGGGAAGCCAGTGTTGGAGTTGGTTGTCTATCTGGTGCTCAAATCCTAGCTCTACCATTTGCTAATAGGTGTAAGGTTAGATGGGAACTACTGAACCTCTCTGAGCTTTGGATTCTTTATTTGTAAAATAAAAAAAAATACAGTCTCATGATGAGATCATCTGAATAAAACTCTTAATCATATGTCTGGAACAGAGCAGGTACTCATAAATTATGACTTCGCTGTTTTTCATGACCCTCCTTTTCCACTTACAAGTTGCCCCATTGGACTGTCCTTACATGTCCCCTCCCAAGTTCCTCATTGAGCCCCCAATGGGCACCTGCTTGCAGGTTTAATTATTCTAGTGGAATGCCCTGTCCCTTCCTCCTCTCTCACTCTTCCCCCTACTCTACCTGAGAAACAAAGAGCTGTTGTATGGCTGACCCCAGCCTGCCTCCAGGCTAGAAAACAGGTCTGTTGTACTAGGATTTGTCTTTTCCTTCACCTGTTTTATTAGTTGAGTTCATTCTTTCCTACAAACCTCCATTTTGACAGCGCATGTCTGTTAGGATTTTGTCCTTAGTCCTAAGGTGTGACCCCTGACCCTGGGCAGTGATACTTACTCACAGCTCTTCTGTGGTCTTGGTGGAAAATTGGAAGTATTTATTGAACCTCCTAACTTGGGGGATCTCGAATTTCAAACTCTGTCTTCCCAGCCCAGACAGTTGTGAACACCTGCCAGGCTTCTCTGGCCTCCAGCTGTGACAGCTTTCTGCTGAGTTCCTCTTCCCCGCAGTCTCATATTTTCCACCCCCATTTCACTGGCATTACACATAACCATGGTTGTCCCAATACTCTGTTGGGGCATTCTTGCATTTTCTGTTTCTCTTCCTGTCTGATCTGCCTGATAGTTCCTAACTCAAATTCCCAGGAGAACAAGTGTAATGGACTCAGTTTGAATTTCTTAGTTAGGCCTCACCATAATAATTAACCATTTATTGATTAGGTGTATATCCCTGATCCAACGGCAGTCATGAAGTCCAGGATGGGGTCATCTAGTTTAAAACATAGCTACAAGGACTACTGATAGATGCCAGTTGGTATGTAGTAGGCTCCTAGGTGTGTGTGTGTGTGTGTGTGTGTGTGTGTGTGTGGAGGTGGGGGGCGGTGGAACCAGACATTCTGACATTTGTCTAACCCAGACCAGCCCTGGCATTTTGAAGTGGGTGAAGGTATCTTTTGATTTTCACAGTGGCAGGGTGCAGGGGACTACTCATGTTTAGAAGGATAAGACCTGGGACACTAAATGTCTTAGGTGGTTAGGACCATCCTACTCCTGTTTAAATTATTTCATCTTTCTGTGCTGCAGTTTCCTCATCAATAAAGCCAGATAATTTACCTCCATGATAGTATTATGAAGCTTAAGTGAGTTTATAGAAAAACAAGTAATTGGAATAGTACACTAGGGTCTTGCACATAGTAAATGCTAAATAAACATGAACTGCTGTCATCATTATCATCATCATCATCATCATCATCAGAACTGCACATAGATCCCACATCCCCTCTGAATTCAGTTCAATAGGCATTCATTAACTTATTATTGTACTTAGCACTGTACCAAGCACTGGGGGTATCCTAAAAAAAGGATACCTAACCCACTCCAGACATACACATACACATACACATACACATACACATAAACATAGGTATTTACAGATCATCAAAGAGACAAAAGGTAAAAATATTAATAATTAAATAAAGTACACAAGTATGTAACATAGATAGTAACTGCCCTGGGCAATCATAATCTTGGGGAGGGGAGGGGAAAGGTGGGAAGGGGAGCTCAGTATTACCTGAGTTATTGGAAAGGACTTTAGGAAGATGTGTGAACTTGAGCTAAAGCTTAAAGGAGTAATGGGGGTTGAAATAGGCAGAGAGAAACAAGACCATTCCTAGTTAGGGAAACTATTTAAGCAAAGATACAGAGTTGTGATGACAAAGAACACAGTTGGGTGAAGAACAAAAGTATTGAAGTGTTAGAAACCAGGAGGGAGCCTGCAGAATAAGTCAGAGCTGGGCCTGCACACGGTGAGTCATCCTCTTAGCTGTACTCACTGAAACTGTGAACAGATGACTTCTCCGAGGAGGGGAACTACTAGGGCACATGTGTCAAACACAAGGCCCGCGGGCCGAAGCCGTACCGCCAGGCCTTGCAATGTAGCCCGCACCGCGCTGTCATCACGGCACTCCGCTGCATTTCCATCACAATGACAGTTTATGACTGTTCAGTAAACCATTCGGCCCGCGATTTAGGCTGGATTTTAGATTTTGGCCCCTTCTCTGATTGAGTTCGACACCCCTATACTAGGGAGAGAGCATGGGTCTAAGAACTGAGCCTAGGAGTTACCTACTGCTTGGGGCAGGTGGAGGAGGGAGGCCAGAAAGAGAGCAAGATTATTTGAGGGTGTCAGGAGAAAAACAACTGAAAGTAAGAGACAATGGCCAACACTTTCAAATGCCATGGGAAAATCGAAGATAACACCATTGGATTTGTTGAGGAGGTTATTAATTGACTAAAAAGACAATATTACTGAAATAATGATGATTCAGAATTAATCGCAAAGGATGGGGGATGAGGTCATAGAGGGAGGGCATGAAGACCAATCTTTGAAGACCTTTTCACAAAGAGAATCAAAGAGATTTAACTATAGCTTAAGTGGGAGACCGAGTTGAACAAAGTTTACATGTGTTTACTCGTTTTTTTTTAAATTATTTGTTGTTTTTCAATTACCATTGTCATTCAATATTGTTTCAGCTGTATGGCATAGTGGTTAGACATTTATATAACTTACAAAGTGATTCCCCCAGTAAGTCTTGTACCCACCCAACACCATGTATAGCTATTACGATATTATCGACTGTATTTCCTAGGCTATACTTTATAGCATCATAACTGTTTTGTAACTGCCAGTTTGTACTTCTTAATCCCTTTATCTTTTTCACCCAGCACCCCAAGCTCCTACCATCTGGCAACTGTCAAAATGTTCTCTGTATCTATGGATCAGTTTCTGGCTTGTTTGCTCACTTATCTTGTTCTTTAGATTCCATATGTAAGTGAAATCATATGGTATTTGTCTTTCTCTGACTAACTTATTTCACTTAGCATAGAACCCTCCAGGTCCATACATATTGTTACAAATGGTAAGACTTCATTCTTTTTTTATGGCTGAATAACATTTCATAATATATATCTCCATTTATCTTGACTGGAACATTTGATCCATTTAAATTTAAAGTAATTATTAATAGGTATGTAGTTATTGCCATTTTATTAATTTTTTAAAATTATTTTTATAGATCTGTTTCTTATTTTCTTGCTCTCTTGTATGTTGTTGACTCTCTGTTGTGCTGTGTTGTGTTTGGATTCCTTTCATTTTATTTCTTATATATATCTTATATATTTTCAGTTTGTGGTTACCATGGGCTTCATATATACCAAGCTATGTTTATAACAATCTGTTTTAAGTTGATGGTCGCTTAACTCTCCCTCTCCATTTTTGTTTTTGTCATTGTTTCTTTACTTCTTTTGTGTGTTTGTGTGTATCCCTTAATTTGCTGTTGTTTTTACGCATGATCTTACTTTTGTCTTTTACCCTTTGTACTAAATTTAGTGTTGATTGACCCACTGCTTTTATTATGTATTTGTCTTTGTCAAGAGTTTTTTCTTTGGATATTTTAATATTCATATTTTTATCTCTCCTTTCTTCTTCTCTTTCTCCTCCTCTTCCTTTTCTTCCTCTTCCTCCTCCTTTTTTTCCTTGCTCTTCTGCTTGAGGTACCTGTATGATGCAAATGTTGTTATGCTTAACATTGTCCCTGAGGTCCCTTAAACTATCCTCAGTTTTTAAAATTATTTTTTCTTTTGTCTTCCAAATCATTGATGTGAGTCTCTGCTTCCTATAGTCTGCTATTGATTCCATCTAATATATTGTTCATTTCTGCTATTGTATTCTCCATTTCTGATTTTTTTTTCATGTTTTCTATCTCCTTTTTTAAAATATATTTTTATTGATTTCAGAGAGGAAGGGAGAGGGAGAGAGAGATAGAAACATCAATGAGAGAGAATCATTGATTGGCTGCCTCCTACATGCCCCACACTGGAGACTGAGCCTGCAACCCAGGCATGTGCCCTGACCGGGAACCTAACTGTGCATCCCCTGGTTCGTAGGTTGACACCTGCTGGGCTCTATCTTCTTTTTAACATTTCTTCTCTTCGGTGAAGTTCTCATGTGGATAGTCTATTTTCCCCCTAACTTAACTGAACATCCTTATAACCAACTTTTTGAACTCTGCATCTGATAGACTGCTTTCCTCTATTTTACATGCTTTTTTTGGAGTTGTGTTTTGTTCTTTCACTTAGGGTGTTTCTTTGTTTCCTCATTTTGGCTGCCTCTCTATTTGTTTTTCTGTATTAAGGTCCCTTGTATGGGCTATGTGTGTCCTCCTGCTCTTGTTGAGCCTTTATATGCTATTGGCATGTCAGTGGTGGGCTTGGCCCTCGGGCTGCCTGATTGTGAGGACTGGCTTTGACTTGAGCAGACAAACTGTCCTGTAAGGGTAACCGCACAGGACACTGTTTGTTTTAGCAGGACTCAGGTGCTTGCTGAGTTCACCCTTTGGGTGTGTCATTTGTGGCACTCATCAGGTGGTGTTCTGGTGTGGTCTGAAGCTGGCCACTGGGTGTGTTCCTTCTGGGACCTCTTGTTGGGGGGGAGGTTGCTGGTGCAGGCCAAGGTCAGCCACTGCCTGTGTCTGGTAGGGCATTAATTATGGTAGGAGCTACAGAGTGATCTTTGGTTGGTAGCTGCCTGTGCTGGGCTTGGAGGCATCTAGGAGTGGTTATGCGGTGAACTGAGGCTGACTTCCACTCGTGCTGGACTAGGGGCCACTTACAGCCAGTTGCTGCTTATTTTTGGCTTTGTGAATTGTTGAGAGATTTTAGGAAAGTTCAAAGCACTGGCCCAGACTGGCTTCTGGTGTAGATTAGCCTCTGAAAGAGGTTCTACATGAATTGGGTGGGGCAGGGAGTCACCAGGGTGGGGTGAGAGTGGTGTTATCAGGTTAATAGGGACTCAGACTGCGTGCCTGCCTGTGCCTGCAATCTGTGCTGTCCCTTCACTGGAGCGTAGGGCAAGTGTTTGTGAGGGAGTGAGTCTGTGCTCAGGACCATTAGGAGGGCGGATCTACAGCAGCCCTTCATCTCACCAGGACTAAGTCCCTGCTGATTGTCACAGCCAGTCTTGTGGGGACTCCTCGGCACTGATGCTCTGGGTTCAGTAGCCGAGTCTGGGGCTGGGACCCATTTCTGTAGTGGGGACCTGCACAGCCAAGATATCCCTCCCAATTCTCAACAGTCACCTGTAGGTGTAGGGCCAGTTCATTTGTGTCTCTAACCCTCATACCAGACTCGATGTAGCTTCTTTATATCCTTAGTTACAGGAGTTCTGTTTGGCTAGTCTTTATACGGTTTTATTTTTTTATTTTTTTATTGTTTAAAGCATACAAATAGTAGTACATATGTCTCCTTTTTTTCCCCCCTCTTGACCTCCCCCCATCCTCTCCTACCTCCCTTCCCCCCCCCCCCCCCCGCATATATGGTTTTTAAGGGTGGTTGTTCCATAATCTGTTTGTAATTTTGATGTAGCCATATGGGAGGTGAGCACAATGTTTATCTATTGTACTTCACCATCTTGGCCAGCAGCCTCATGTGCTTACTTTTTAAAATCAGGGTGTCAGTCCTTATTTGAAGTTAGATGGGTGGGTATGAGGCAAAGGAGAGGGAAAGAGTAAATATGTGGAAGCAAAAGGAAATAAGTTGTAGGGCCATATTTCTTCAAGAGTTGGGAAATGAAGCTTTAGAGAAAATAAGGCACTCCTTTTCTGAGGTTAGAATGAACCAATCTGGCAGGCTCCATCCAACTCTTGCCTATTGGGGTCACGAGTTGTAGTCTCAAGAAGCTAGGTTGCCTGTTTTCTCTACCTAATTACCTAATTACCTAAATTATTTTTATGTTATGTCGCATCAATAATAAAGGAATACTGTCCTGGGAGGAATCCAGGTCTCACTAAAAGCAAGAGATAGTCAAGACGGGAGAAATGGAGGTAGGATAGGAAGAGGCAATCTTTTAGGGCATCTTCTTTCATGTGGGCCTGAGGATGTCATCAGGTGTAGAGGGAGGGGGGGAGTCAGAGCAGCGAACTTGCAGCGCCAAGGCAGGCTCAGGGTGGCAGCTCAGGAACTTGACACACCCACCCTGAAGCCACGACGTGTATCATTTTGACATTTCCTGAGAAACCAGAAGTGCCCACACTGTGCATAAACATCAGGCAGTCAAGTCACAAGGGTGTGACAGTGCCGATACAGTCATTTTAAATGCAAGGTGCTCGTTTGTGTCCCTGACTGCACAGCTGGCCTTATTCCGCGGTATCAAGAAACCCCTTTCTTCTAGTCATAAACGGGGAGGGGACAGACAGACAAAATCTACTGCATCTCATTAAATCTAAAGCACTACCTACTGCAAGACATTGAATGATTTTATGTATCATTAAAAAGAAAGAGGAGCCGAAACCGGTTTGGCTCAGTGGTAGAGCATCGGTCTGCAGACTGAAAGGTCCCAGGTTCGATTCCGGTCAAAGGCATGTACATTGGTTGCGGGCACATACCTGGTAGGGGGTGTGCAAGAGGCAGCTGATCGATGTTTCTCTCTCATCGACGTTTCTAGCTCTCTATCCCTCTCTCCTCCTCTCTGTAAAAAATCAATAAAATATATTTAAAAAGAAAGAGAGAGAGAGAGAGAGAGAGAGAGAGAGAGGAAGGAAGGAAGGAAGGAAGGAAGGAAGGAAGGAAGGAAGGAAGGAAGGAAGGAAGGAAGGAAGGAAGGAAAGGAAAGGAAAGGAAGGAAGGAAGGAAGGAAGGAAGGAAGGAAGGAAGAAAGAAAGAGGACTTCCAATTAAACTAGAATACTTTTATAAAATTGCTATTTGGAAAACACATCTTGCTCTCAGAGATGTTAGAATGTGAAGGGGAAAAAAAGTGCAGCTGAGCATCTATTGAAATACGGAGTGCTTCCACTTTCTGCTGATCTCACAGCAATTCTTAGAAGGAAAAAAAGGTGTAGAATTCCTCTAGTTCCCTCCCCAGTGATTTGAAGGTAGGGAATTCCATTTCTCTGCTCTCCAGCTCTCCCCTCCCCCATTCCCTGTTCCCCTGAGGGGAAGACTGAACCCTGACTTACTCCAGTGCTGTAGGTTCTAAATCCTAACCGGTTGTGGCAGCTGGGTGGCTAAGGCAAACAAAAGTTAGGGTATATGATGACTTAAATAAATCTTTGGGTAGTGTTTTTCATCACAATCACACTCGGGGCACTCTAAGTTTTAATAACAGCTGTCACTAAGTGGCAGTTGCTGCGCTAAGTACTGTAGATTAGATGCACATCAGGTATGCAGAAAAGTCCATAATCTAAGCCCCAGACCCTTACATGGTACTTGGCATGTAGTAGTCGCTTAATGAATATTTGTTGTCAAATGAAATATTTTGTTTTGGGCAGAGACCATGTACATCAAAAGATAAATAGTCCAAAACCGGTTTGGCTCAGTGGATAGAGCGTCGGTCTGCGGACTGAAAGGCCCCAGGTTCGATTCCGGTCAAGAGCATGTACATTGGTTGCGGGCACATTCCTGGTGTGGGGTGTGCAGGAGGCAGCTAGTCGATGTATCTCTCTCATCGATGTTTCTAGCTCTCTCTCTCCTCTCCTTTCCTCTCTGTAAAAAAATCAATAATATATATATATATATATATATATATATATATATATATATATATGATAAATAGTAATATCAGTTTGCATTGTTCCTTGAGAACCAAAGGTTAGAGAACAGAGTCATGCAGGGACTTCATCCAGTGGGCTCGTCACGTCCAAGAAGTAATAAGGAAACAGTATTAAAGTGCATTGTGCTAGCTTCCATAAGAGCAGCAAGTGCCCGGTCCACTGGGCTCCCTGAAAGGAAGTGACTAACTGCCTAGCCGAGTTCAAAGAGGCCTCACATGCTAGTGACACTCCTGTGGAACTAGTTAGAGGCTGGTGTGGTGATACCAAGCTGAGAGGAGCATGTGATGTAACAGAGTGGGAAGTCACGTAAGATTTCTGAGCCTGGACTTGAACAGAGGGGTACACACACATGGAAACAAGGGCCCAGAAAGGTTGTGATCCACACAGATAAGAGGGGAAGCTTGGTTAGATCCCAGTTCTAGGTCCCTGATGCCCTTTCAAGTCCTAGAAGCAGCTCCACATACCGGGAACCCTGAGAAATGGGAGCCAGGGAGATGGAGGGGAGTAGAGTGACTGTTAGGATGCTAGAGCACATTTAAACCTATACAGCATGTCTGACTGACTGCCTGGGGAAAACCCAACTTATGTTTTCTTGTAATGAGGTTTTTCCCCCCATATTTCAGCTAGAAAATAAGATAGTACTGACCTATATTGTAGGTTTCATAAGATTTTACCATCAAAATATTGGATTATACTTGGAAATTACCCTTATAGTGAGAGACCGGGTTTACCCTTTTAAGTAAATATCTGCAAAACATTTAATGCTTAATGATCATTTCATTTTATATTTTTTCTTTTTTATTGAAGTTATTGGGGTTACCTTGGTTAGTAAAAAAGTAAAGTCTCCTTTCATGACCATTTATCCCCCTATACTCTTTTCTATCTCCTCTTACCTTTTTCTCTCTGGTAATCACCATACTGTTGTGTATTATTCTTTTGTTTTATGAATTTATGTCTTGCTTGTTCATATAGATTCATTAAGCTAAATGCAAATAATTTTAAAGCCGTCTAGTTTAATGCCACTCAAATTTGCTGTTCTTGAATTCTGAACAGGTAGAATGATTTGCCTGAGACTGAAGAAAGCATGGAGGGCATTTCCACACTGTGGATCTCTGCCCCATTTCCTGGTAGCTCTCTCTTCATGCTTTATACATTTTTGTAATTCAAACTTGGAACGGGATTATAATTCAGATCAAACTCATTGTTTTGGTGCACAGTTCTAGAAGATACATAAAATATTATGAGGGCAAATGGGAGTAATAAAAGTAAACCACCTAATAGAAGCTGAAGGAAGTCCAGTTTTATAGAGTAGGCTAGAAAAATAGCCAGAGGGCCATATAGACAAGCACATTTCGAGAATCTCTGTAGTATTATTTTAAATATGAATGTATAATACTGGGAATGGTCATGCAAACATGGAGAAGACATATAACCTAGAATAGGACTTGGCATTTAATGGAAGGCACTGGCTGGTTTTTAATATGCAGCGTTATTAGCTGTGTAGTCTCGGGCAAGTCATTTTATTGTTTTGTGCCCATTTCCTCATTTGTAAAATGAGAATAATAATAATAATAATAATAATAATAATAATAGCTTTCCTCAAGAGACTTGTTCAATATAGTTTCAGGTGTGTGTGTGTGTATAGAAAATAAAGCATTTTATTGCTTAATTATAATCAAATTTTGCCTTTTTAAGCAGTGATGATTTACTTTTGATTAATTATTTTATATAAAGTGTATTTGCCTTCTTGATAACTTCACTTCTGCTGTCTAAAGATGAAATAAACCGAGCCGGTGAGGCTCAGTGGTTGAGTGTGGGCCTAAGGACACTGTTCAATTCCCAGTCAGGGCACATGCCCAGGAGGGGATTTGTAGGAGGCAACCGATCAAGATCAGATTCTCCCTCATCACTGATGTTTCTCTCCCTCTCCCTCTCCCTTTCACTTCTGAAAAAGAAAACATTAAAAAAAAAAACAACCTATACTGTAGTACACTTAAAAAAAAAAAAAGATGAAATAACAATAAACTCACAGTCTTAAGCACACCAACAGCACATCTCTCTGGGATTTATGTGTATTTGGCGAGTATTCCAAATGGTGTTTCAGTGGATCCTAGTTTTAAACTCGCTCTCCTGGCAGCATAAGAAGTCGCACTCTTGTTCGCTCTCTGGCTAGCGCCTGGAAGAGGAAGAGGGAAGCGAGGCTTTGAGGGTGGACACCCTCCCAGCAGGGATTATACTCCGGGCCACTTGCCCAAAGAGGCAGGGCGGACACTGAGCAGAAATGACAGGGAAAGTTTTGTGAGTTGTTGCTGAGATTCGGGACCTGAAGTTTGGCGATCCTGGAAAAGTGGTTTGTGAGCCAGGCGGGAGCAGCAGTGGCCACAGTGCCGGAAGGTTTACCTTGAGCAAACTTTCTCCCTTGGAAGCAGTGTGGGTGCTAACGGAGAAGAGGGGGTGGGGGCTGGGTGGGCTGGCTGGGGCGATGTGGTAATATGGAAAACCAGGATTTACGATTCCTGCACGTGGGTTTGGGGAGAAGAGGAGCCAGTTTACAGATTGCTTCCTCTCAGGGTTTGCTGGACAGATTGTTAAGCAGGCAGTTGTGTTTGGCTTTTCTCATAAGACTAGCAAATTGTCATCTCAACAGCATTTTATTACTCATTCTCTTCAGCGTTGTGAAGGGATTAGCTCAGGAAAGAAACCTCAGATTATTAAAAAGTGAAGACAGAACTTGAAATGAATTAACAGGGTAATTGTGAGCTGTTAGTATTACAACATTCTCATTTACAGCAAATGTTCTGTTTTTACTTTATTATTCTTTGTTATGTTGCTATTATATATTCACTATAGAAAAACTAGAAAATGCAGTAAGTGAAAAGAAAGAAAAATATCAGAACTTCTATCACCTTTAAGACTTTTTCATTTTCAAATATTTGCATTTCCCCCTTTTAACAAAATTGCATTTCTTTCATAAACTATGTTGTAATCTGCCTTTTAAGTCTTCATTGTTGACAGTATAACATACACCCCTTCCTCTCCCTCCATTACCCTTCCCCACTCCCCTCCCCCAAAGCTTTCCCTATTATCTGTGGGTAATCTGCTTTTTAATTAATAACACAGGGTTCCATATTAATAAATAAAAACCTGTATGTCAGTGGTTGTTATCATATTCCATTACACAGATATGCCAAAATTTATTTAACCAGGACCTTTTGGGGAGAAATTTTGGCTGTTTCTGTTTAGGTTGTTCCTACACTTTTTTAATATAATAAAGAACATTCCTATATGTACATCTTTGTACTCGTACCCAATTATTTACATAGCGTCAATTCCTAAAAGTAGACTCTTCAGTTCTTTTTAAAGAAGTCGAGATGGGCCGAAGCCGGTTTGGCTCAGTGGTAGAGCGTTGGTCTGCGGACTGAAAGGTCCCAGGTTTGATTCCGGTCAGGGGCATGTACCTTGGTTGCGGGCACATCCTCGGTAGGGGGTGTGCAAGAGGCAGCTGGTCGATGTTTCTCTCTCATCGACGTTTCTAGCTCTCTCTCTCTCTCTCCCTTCCTCTCTGTAAAAAATCAATAAAATATATTTTTTTTAAAAGAAGTCGAGCCAGTACTAAAGGTTTTTATTTCCTGTTCTATCCTTTTGGTTCCTCACGGTTCCCACGGAGGAGCTGAGGGTTCCTGAGGGGGGCTCTCTGACCCTGAGTGACCTGCTCAGTGTGGAAGTAAGAAAGACCAATCGAAGGACATGATACAAACAAGGCCTTCCCCTTCATTTCACATAATTTCTGCCATAAATTACCTGGGATACTATTCAGTATTTGCGGTGATGGCACTTACACAGATTCAATTGTGCTAAGGGCTTATTTACATTACACTGAGTGGGGTTTCAGAGCTACAGTCATACGAACATATGCATCGATGTTTAAGTACATAGTTGTTCACAGTCTTAGTGGTGGGAGGTCACGTTGTGCTTTGGAATTGTCCTATTTTATCGTTGGCTACCAGCTGGCCACCCACAAACAAGGAGAAGTCCAGGCCACGACTCCCATGATTTGCCTGGAGGCAGAATAGCTATTGGTCAGGAGCCCAGCATGAGCTCCAATCCCAGTCTTCCACTTACTGGTCCAGTTACTGAATTTCTCCTCATCCCTCATCAATCAAATGGGTTTGTTAGTAGGGTCGTTGTGAGAATTAAATAAACTAATATTTGTAAAGTGCTTATATCAGTGGTTGGTTCATGTAAATACTTATTTTTTAAACTAAAATTTAAAGCCGGAAGTATGGAGGGACAGGGGCTCACCACCCAGGGAAGCCTCACAGGTTGATGGTGCAATGTTAGAAGCAGTGGGAAGGCTCTTCGCCAAGAGTTATCCTCTCTCGGGTTGCTTAGAATTTCACCAACAGAAATGGATCTTTGCCCTGGCTGGCTTGGCTCAGTGGATAGAGCGTCAGCCTACAGACTGAGGGGTCCCGGGTTTGATTCCAGCCAAGGGCACATGCCTGGATTTCGGGCTTGATCCCTAGGGGGGGGGGGGTGTGTGCAGGAGGCAGCCTGTCAATTCTGATTGATGTTTCTATTTCTCTTTCCTTCTCCCTTCCTCTCTGAAATCAATAAAGAAATATATATATATATATATATATATATATATATATATATATATATATATATTTTTTTTTTTAAAGAAACATAAATGGATTTTAATTAGGGCCAGTTTGTTTTAAATCGCTGGCAATGCAGTAACAAATTCTTGTGAGATTACAAAGTACTGATTCAGCTCAAGTCCCCATTGATCCTTCAACCCCAAATCCCAGTTCCCTCCCTGAGGCAAACTCAGACCTCTTTCTGTCCACTTACACATCATAGCATAGGTGCAGGGTAGGCAAACGTAGGTTTACAGTTGTGAATTTGTGAAACAGACTTTATTCTTGCGTTATTACTTTTATTAGTTATTGTATTATCTATTTGTATTACAACTGTAAACCTACCTTTGCCCACCCCTATATATACAGAAATATGTAGGGGTTTTTTGCAGGTTTTCTTTTTTTTTCTTTCTTTCTTTTCTGTTCTTCCTTTATCTTTCTGTTTCTGTCTCCAAAAATAGCATATTGTTCTGCAACATTTTCCCTCGGTTTCCTTTAAAATCGAAGTGTGAGCTGTGAGCAGGGCTTCCAGTCCCTGTGAATCACTCTGTGCTCTTCCTGCTGCCCCGGGACGGCCAGATGAGAGATCTGCCTTCTGATGGCTTTAGGATAAGGTTCCTAACGTAGGGGAACCTTCAGAGTGAGGTTCCCTTGGCCGAGTGAGGCTAAGCCTGGCCTGGGAGAGGGGCTGCAGGGAGGGCCTGGTGCAGCGGAGGAGACAACTGCTGCCCGCTTCCCACTGTGCCTCCTATGTACCCTGAGAGATAGATGGGCCCTCAGAGAGCACCTCACACAGCCATGCTCAGCCGGGGAGGGAAAGGAAGAGAACACTCTTGGACTAACAGCTCCTGAGGGGGAGTAGTGGCTGCTTAGCACGTGGAGAGGAGAGCCAGAGGAAAAGGTGTTCGCTGAGCCTGACTGAGCAAAGCAAGGCCCCTCTTCTGCTTCTCAGTCCAGTTAGCGGAGGATTCCGGCTCCATCCTTTAGAACTGGCCCCGCGCCGATAGCCTGGGGGACTGGGGCAATTCATATGTAAATGTGGGAAAGCCCTGGGGGATTTAGGGGCTCTGGGAGCATTCCACAGCTCTGGGAAGAGTCTGCCCAGCCTGCCCCTGACGAGGTGATGCTCCCGTACCCCCACCGCGCCACCCCGTCAGACTCTGGGCGCTGCAGGTACCCCCCGTGTTGCTGGAGTCCACACAAAAGAAGGTAGGATAGTCAGCCTCCTCGCTCAGCTCACGTGCAGGTTGGTAACGGGCTGGAATTCCAAGATTTTCTTTATCAAAGACAGAGCCACCTCTCAGAGCAGGGGAAGAAGTGAGCCGTGGAAGCTGTGGGATGACCAGATCCCTTCCCAACACACAAGGAATGAGCCTGGCCACAGGACTAACCTGAGAAGGTGGGGGATCTTGAGGAGTGGAGTTGGGGCTGGGAGGGAGAGCACTGGGGGCTCGAAAGGGGAACAAAAGACAGAAACCATCACAAACTGTTCTATCGCCGCGAGTAAATTTGTGCCGTCCGCCCCAGCCCTTGACCACGGGCAGGCCACCCCGGGAGGAAAGTGGCTCTGGTCTGCACGCTTTACTGATCGGCTGGTCCTGGGCCACAGATTCCTCACCCCTGTGCTTCCTCACCCCAGGTTTCATTGTTCTCACAGAAAAGTGGAATTTGTGGTTCCGAACAGGGCATTTCCACTTGGTGCATTGCACCTTAACCTGGCGCGGTCGGTGTTCTCTGGCCCATCGTGGGGAAAGGGCTAATTTGGTGCTGAGTTATTACCTTGTTCCGTTCCCTCAACAATTCTGCAAAGCAGGTCCTATCACCCTCCCTCTGCAGAGGAGGGAACTGTGGCCCCGGGGTAAAGAGGGCTTTCCCAGGGCCTCCCCAGCTGCAGCGTGAGGAAGTGCAAGGTCCAAGCCCCCTGTCTGCACCGCAGTGGCCGAGGGTGGGCTGCCCTCTCGCACTTGGCTGTCCTGGATACTGAAATTGTACCATAAGCTTTTTTCTTAGGATATAGTTGGAATAATGGGAAAACAGCCATAAATTTGGAGTCTTTTCAAGCCAGATATTTCTAGTTTGACTTAACCTATAAATATTAATTTACCTGTGTGGAGTGTGAAGGATCATATGCGTCTTCAGAAACATCTAGGATTTTGTTAAAATTGCAGATACCCGGGTCCCACCCAGATTTGCTGAATCAGAATCTCAGGAGCAGTGCCCGGGAAACTGCCATTTAACAAAAACCATCCCACGGGGGTTTTAATCACACTAAAGTGTGTCTGGTTTTGTTTATTAACCCTTTGCACTCCGCTGGCCCCTCTCAGGGGACATCGGAATTCTAGCATATCACTCGGATGTCCCCTCTCAGGGGGGACATTGCAGTTTATTAGTGATTACAGGGAATTGAGTTAATTCAACGCACGTGTCCGCCGCAAAGTAGCGTCGAGTAGCTGGTAGCCAATGTCCAGAATGGTTCGGAGTGCAAAGGGTTAAAAGCTGTACAAGAGTTTATAAATTCACCTGCAAATAAAGACAAAGCAGGTAGTTTAAAAGAAGTATTAACTTTTTTTTCTTTCTTTTAATACAAATAAAAATCTGGTTGAGTCTCTGTGTAAGTTATTGGCTTCTGATTGATGAGTGTTTCATGCTTTCAACTACTCTAATTTATAGAACTTTGATTTCTGGGAGATGATAGTTCCCAGGGAATTTTTAAGATTTGAAGAAATAAGTTCCGGGCCTTTTCTAGTTGAGATACCAGGCTAGGGAGGCAAAATGGTGCAGAATTAAGTACGAAGCATTTTGATTTAAATATATTTAGATTCGAATTCCAGACTTGCTTACTCACTACATAAGCTGGGACAAGTTAGTCAGCTTCTCAAAGCCAAGCTTTTCTTATCTATTAAATGGGAGTAGTAATACTACTTCAGAGTATTGGTGTGAATATTAAATGAGTTCAGGAACATAATATGTAGAGCGCATGGCACTTGGTAGGAATTCAATAAATGTTCTTCTTTCCCAATCCTGTATACATACGAGTTTCTTTTACAAATATCGAATCATGTTGTGCACCTGAAATAAACACTCTTTTGTGTCATTATACCTCAGAAAAATTATATAAATTATTTGTTTTATATGAATTCTATATAATTTTATATAAAATTATTATATATATGACATTATATAAAACAAAAATTATTTTCTCTTCTCAATTTACCACTTATGAAACTACTAGAGGCCCGGTGCATGAAATTCTTACACAGGTAGAGTTTCTAGACCTGCCCAGCGATCAGGCTGATCAGGGACTTCCAGCTGTTGGCCAGCCTGGACCTTCCTTCTTTCCCGTCGTCCCCTGGTGGTCATAGCAAGTGATGGAACTAGTTGGTCTCCGTTGAACTCCCTAGGGGACACTTTGCATAATAGCCTTTTATATATATAAATATTTGGGATTCTATTGCTTTGAAATTGCGCACACACACACACACACAAAAAAAAATTAAAACAAGCCTATTAAAAATAAACTTTTAGAAATATATTTTTTATTGATTTCAGAGAGGATCGGAGAGAGGAAGATAAAAACATCAATGATGAGAGAGAATCATTGATCACATGCCTCCTGCATGCCCCCTCCACTGGGGATTGAGCCCACAACCCTGGCATGTGCCCTGGCTAAAATCTGTGACCTTCTGGTTCATAGATCAGTGTCCAGCCACTGAGCAACACTGGCTGGAGTGAAAATAAATTTTATATACACTACAATTAATTTAGAACTATAGTTTAGCACTCTGATGAAATAAGACATGTTTTAAATTTTGTCATTCATTCTACCAAATATAAGTTCAAGAAAAATATTTTATCATTATAGCTTTCTAAACTTTATTTTGAATAATATCAAATTTACAGAAAATTGCAACAGTACAAAGAACCTGTATATTCTTTATTTAAATATATATTCTTTATTCAAATCCACCAGTATTTAATATTTTGCCATGTTTTTGTTTTTATTTTCTCTCCAAGTGTGGACACACACACACACACAGGTTTTTTTCACTGAACTATTTGGGAGTAGGTTGCATATATCATGTTCCTTACTAATAGCTTCATTGTTTATTTTGTGTGACCATGGATAGTCTCATATGTGACCACATAGATTTGCCATTTCAGGACATTTTGAATTGATTTAATAATTACTATAATCTGCCGAGACTGGTTTGGCTCAATGGATAGAGCGTTGGCTTGGGGACTGAAGGGACCCGGGTTCGATTCCGGTCAAGGGCATGTACCTTGGTTGCGGGCATATCCCCAGTAGGGGGTGTGCAAGAGGCAGCTGATCGATGACTCTCTCTCATCGATGTTTCTAGCTTTCTAACTCTCTCCCTTCCTCTCTGTACAAAATCAATAAAATATATTTTAAAAAAATAATTACTATAATCTATAGTTTGTATTACAATTTCAGTTGACCTATTGTATAATGTCCTCTGTAGCAACCCCCCCCCCCCCCCCAGGGCAGGATCCAGTTCAGTTCAGAATCACATTACATCTGTTTTGTCTTTAGTTGTCTTTTTAAAAAAATATATTTTATTGACTTTTTTTACAGAGAGGAAGGGAGAGAGAGAGTTAGAAACATTGATGAGAGAGAGTCATCGATCAGTTGCCTCTTGCACACCCCCTACTAGGGATATGCCCGCAACCAAGGTACATGCCCTTGACGGGAATCGAACCGGGACCCTTCAGTCCCCAAGCCAATGCTCTATCCATTGAGCCAAACCTGTTTCGGCTGTCTTTAGTTGTCTTGATTGTGAACGGTCCCTCAGGCCTTCTTTGTCTTTCCTGATGTGACATTTAGAAGAATACAAATCATCAATTTGGGTTTGTCTGATGTTTCCTCAAAGTTCCTTTCAGATTATGCATTTTTAACTGGGATGCTTCATTAGAGATATAGTAGTAGTGTTGTTTCCAGATAGGACATATGCAAATATATGATGTTTATTTGTCCCTTATTAGTGATTTGAATTTTGATTATATTATTCATTTCTCTACCATATAGTCACTATTTTTCATTTTTGTAATTACTAAGTAATTTTTAATAACTTATTCAAAACTATGCAAATACCCTGATCATCTTCAAACCCTACCATTATTTTCTACCATAGAGCTTTCTCTTTGAGCTTCTTTCTCATTTATGTACTTACATATTGACAATAGATTCTTATTTTATTCAATGGATTATAATCCAGTGCTGTGTGTGTTTATTTATTTATTTATTTCCCTTTTTAAAAGTTTCTTTATTAAGGTGTTACATATGTGTGTGTTTATTGATTTTGATACTCAAATTGTACCAGTTTGGCCCG
This sequence comes from Pipistrellus kuhlii, assembly GCF_014108245.1. Lineage (NCBI taxonomy): Eukaryota > Metazoa > Chordata > Mammalia > Chiroptera > Vespertilionidae > Pipistrellus > Pipistrellus kuhlii. Next base: position 31,234,153 of record NW_023425460.1, on the reverse strand, counting down.
CAGGAGCCCCTTTGGACATGAACCCCTTAGTTTCCTGAGCAGTTCCTTACTTTCTACCATAAGATGTTTCAGGCTCATTTATACTTTCCCTGCCCCAACCCTGGACGTAGCCATTTCTCCATAGAACACTGGTTCCTTTCAATGGGGAATGGTTTTTAGAAATCCGAATCTGGTTTGCACTTTTTCAACGTAGGAATTCCTAAACTCTTAGAGAAGAGGCAGTGAGGAAGAATTTTGTAGACTAAAATCTGCTGTGAAAGCCTAGATTTCATAAGTAATTTGAATACTTGTATTTTGTATCTTAAGGCTGGGAAAAAATTTTGTAATTACACTGAAACTTACTAATATATTTACATACCACGTCTGTCGTTGTTTTAAGTTGATCTAAAGGATTTGGACTACACAGCAGGGATTGCTTCACTGTTGAAATTTTTTAATTGTTTATTTTAGTACTTAATGTCCATTTTAATGAACAAATGTCCTCTAATATAAATAATTCTCATCATGTGTATCCAAGTAACAGGTAAATGAAAAAGTTACAAGATCGTATTTGTTTTCATTTTTAGATCATGCAGTGTGGGTCCATAAAGATTCATCTAATTGAAAATACCATTAAAGAACTTCATGTTTACAGTACATTTGTATCTTCTGGGACACTTGAAGTAATAAAACCTGCTTGTGAGACTTCATTAATATTTTGATAAGGAGAATCTAAATAACTTTTGCATAATTCATCATATGTTAATGTTAATCCATCATCACACAACTGGAAAATAGTGGGTCCTGCAGCCACCCTCATCTCCAATGAATCATTTCTGCCTAATTCTTGTCTTGCCCTTATTTGGCATTATGTTCCCCATAATATTGTTTTTAATGTGCATATCAATGTTTTTAACCTCCAGCTGGGTACGTCTGCTGAGATCATGGGATGGATTTTATACCTAATTAAATGAAAGCAGTTCTTCATGTGAACAGCAGCTCTTTCGGCCTCTTTGCCAAGGAAGCTGTGGACACTGATTTGTCCTTATAACATGTGCCAGCTACTCTTTTTTTAGGGAAAATTCTAAAAATGGTGTCACACAGATGGAGACATTCTCTCTGCAGGAATGGCCTCCTGAGTCTTCATCTGTTCATGATCAGAACTGGCGTGTGGGATCAGTGGTCCTGATTGTTGACAATTGTGAGGCCTTTGATTGTCAAGGACTGTGTTCGTTTCTCACTGAGTTGTTGGAAGAGTCCTGCTTTAGCACACAGAGATACCGACCAGTTCTCTTTCCCCTTCTAGAAATGACCCTCCTCTCCTCCCAGTCTTCATCTCCTGGGGCCGCTTCTGGGTCTGTGTCCACGGAAAACCCGGAGCAGAGGATGCTGGAGAAGAGAGCCAAGGTGGTAGAAGAACTTCATCAGACGGAACGAGACTATGTTCGAGATCTGGAAATGTGTATTGAAAGGATCATGGTACCCCTGCAGCAGGCACAGGTGGGAACTGAGAGCAAGTTAGCTTTGCCTTGAATATGATTCTCCAAGCCTAAAGCATCAGGATAAGGGAACTTTCACCACAGAGGTTTATTGTGTTGGAAGTTAAGTCTGTGGCTGCTTAATTCAAGGCTCCCAACATCCATGTGTCAACTTAAGCCATCAGTATCCCGTCACTTATCAAGTCCACTGTTAACTAATCGGACTTGTTGCAGTAAAACTAGGACATTTCTGTTTATTTTGACTCCTGGAAACAGTACCAGGGAGTCTGGATTGTCACTTTCCTGGAAAGGCTGTATAAGAACAATGAAGTCTGGAAATGATTGCGTTCCTGGCTCTCGCAACTGATGTGATTGCACAAGGTTTACTCAGGAAACTCATTAACTGTCATGTGCAGATCGTGTTAGTTACTTTTCTGGATGCTGAAGATAGAAAAGAGGTTCACAGTTTCTGGGGATTTATAGTCCTTATTGCTTGTTACTTGACCACTTCAACTGGGTTTGGGTTTGTCACTTCCAAGAACTTCTATAGGAAGTATGCAGTGCCATCAGGTTTTGGGTACCGGGTGGGAATGTGAATGTGATTATAGACCAAATTGTTTCCACAGCCATTCCACTCAGGTAGCAGGGGGGGTGGATGGGGAGAATAGTTGAATCAAGGACTAAGGGTAACACTAAAGCTAATGCTGGATGTTTCTGTTCTGGAAACTTTGTGAGAGTGAGTGAAAATGACCTTCAACAGTTTTTTTAAAATAAGTTTTTTTGAGAGAGAGAGAGAGAGAGGAAGGGGGAGAGAGAGAGAGAAACATCAAGGAGAGAGAAACATTAATAGAAACATTAATAAGAAAGAAATATTGACCGGCTGCCCCCCCCCCCCCCAACCACCACCACTAAGATAGAGCTCAAAACCCTGATATGTGCCCTGACTGGGAATCAAACCAGTGACCTTTTGGTTCATAGGTTGTCGCTCAACCACTGAGCAACACTGGCCAAGCTGACCCCGAACAATTTTTGTATCATACTTGAAGAGGTGTTTCTAATGTGAATGATATGCTATTAATTTCATTTTTGTGAACCTTTATGTTTGTTTCCCTTTCTCAGATACCAAACATTGATTTTGAGGGACTTTTTGGAAATATGCAGATGGTGATAAAGGTCTCAAAACAATTATTGGCCGATCTGGAAATCAGCGATGCTGTAGGTATGAGCTCCAGAAGCAACTTTAAAAAAAAAAAAACTTTATGGGTAGAAGGCAGGAGGAGAAGGACCTTGCTAAGAAACGAAGTTTTAGTTACTTAGTTCAGAGGTTGTTTGGCCCTCAGCTTCTCCTTTTATCTGCAGCCTACTTTGAGGAGATATAGAATCTTAGCAATAAAATAAATTTTAGCTATTACTGAGTAGGATGTGTTTTAGACCGATGGTTGCAACCTGATAGTGGATCATGAGGTCAATTTAGTGGGTTGCACTAATAAAATAGAAAATACCAGAAAGTATTTTTCTCCTAATTTATTTTACTACCGGTATATTATGACAACAATGACACAGGAAATTAAAACAAAATATCCATAATCTCACCCCTATAAGATATCAACTGTGTTTATTTTTCCTTGTTCCCTTCCACTTCTTTTCCCAAGACAAGCAGGAACTGGGTAGCAGAGTGTGACGCGCTGAAGGTACACAGAGGATAGCGGAGGAGAGGGCCTTGGAACGGAATGGTTCAAGACCTTGGCAGGAGGTTTAGCTTCACAAGTGAGGGCCACCCTGCAGGGGCCACGTGCATGAGATGGAGAGAGACTGTATGAGAGCACCATGCGGGGGGCTTCAGTCTGGTCAGCCAAAAGGCCAGACAGTACCTTCCCTGGGAGTTACTAAAGGATTAGATTTGGAACATCTGACGAGGGACTCTTCTGAGAAATCAGAGAAAGGGAAATTAAGTCTTTGTTGAGCCACTAGCAAATGGCAGATTGACATGAATTGCATGAGCAAATTTTTACTTTGCTTAAATTTGATTTAACAGTTTAAATTTAACTTACTTTCGTTACATTTACACGGCACACAGTCAGAAAGCTACAAAGAACTAACGAAATGTACCCTACCTGTCCCCCGTACCCAGCTCTTTTCAAACGGAAGCAACCAGTGTGACTAGTTGTCTTATATCTCCTTCCAGAGATAGCTTATTATATATCAGCAATTACATATATATATTTTTCTACTTTGGTTCACCATCCCTGTTTTTTTAAAATTATACCAGTGTCGGCATACAATGCAAACTGCTTTACACTAAGTCTTTTTCCCTCTCAGCACTGCACCTCCCAAGCAGCCTAAATGACTAGGAAAGAGGGGTAACTCAGCAAAAATCAAGGTGATCTAGGGTGCTGGAGAAAGTACTAGGCTGCCGAATTAATTTGCTAATCCTGATTGGAGAAGGGTTCCAGTACCACCAGGACAGCATCTAGCTGGAAAGGAAAGGATGACAGGTGTTCAGGGCTTGGATGAGTTAGAAGATGAGGAGGTTGAGAAAAGAAGAAAGTACCAGGAGACTGTGTATGTATTAATATGTAAATGGACTGGCTTTTAAAGTATTTTAAACATGTCCCACAGAAAGAAATATTTTACATAAGGCCCCAGGATATGTGTGCTCGTATGTGTGTGTGTGCCTATGCTTACTTTTACTATGTCCAATGTTATCTGATATTTTTTTTTTTTCTATTCTATTTTCCCAAATGAGTGCTGATCATTACCTGTGAAGTCAATTTCATGATCCATTTATGGGTTGTGACCCACAGTTTGAGCGATTCTGGAAAGTACTTGCAAACCCCTTACTCTGCCTGATTGAAAAGGGGCTGGAGACTGTCTCAGGGACCAGCTCTGTGTGTGTGTGTGTGTGTGTGTGTGTGTGTGTGTGTGTGTGAGAGTGTGTGTATACGTGTACTGAAAAGTAAATACACGGATAACATGTCTCTTAAATTTCTTATTAATTGGATGGGTAGTCTTATCATCCTTTCTTGTGGTAGGGTTTAACCGACATTAAAGTTTTCTTATACACCTTACATTTAGGACACTGAGAAGAAATTTGCTAAAAACACTGTGTGTGTATTTATCTTAAAGGACCTGTGTTTCTTGAGCACCGGGATGAGCTTGAGGGAACTTACAAGGTTTACTGCCAGAATCACGATGAGGCCACCTCACTGCTGGAAATCTATGAGAAGGATGAGAGGATCCAGAAGCATCTCCAGGATGCCGTGGCAGAGCTTAAGTAGGAATTTTGACCACTTCACTTCCATCCTAGCTCTTTGGTTCTGCCTTTTGAACATCACGCCCATGTATATGTCTATCCTGCTTATGATATCCATCATCCATCTTGTTTTAAGCATAAATGATATTACAGGTCCTATTAGGTAACTGGCCTTTTTCCATCATTTATCATGGAAATCATAAGTGGCATCCTGCTTGTACTTTTATCCATTTCAGGTACTTTTATCTATACATACAAAGTAGTAAGCTGGCATTTTGAGGTAAGAAGTAGCCAGGAAGGTAGTTTAGTCCAAATAGATAAAAGTGTAGATAAGAAGAACAAATCAGTTATCTCCCCCCCCCCCCCCCCAACTGATCTTTAGAGAGAGTAGAAGGGATGGAGAGGAGAAAGAGAAACATTGTTATGAGAGAGACATAGAGTCACATCGATCAGTTGCCTCCTGCACATGCCCCAACCCAGGCCGGATTGGGCCTACAACCCAGGTCAGGTACCTGCCCTTGACTGGTAATCGAACCCGGACCCTTTGGTTCTTGGGCTGACACTCTAACCACTGGACCAAACTGGCCAGGGCAAATTCAGTTCATCTTGATCATCTGGTGAGATTCTCCTGCTCCTCGGGAGGCATGTTATATATATATATATATATATATATATATATATATATATATATATATATATATATCTAAGTAGATCAAAGTGAAATTAGGGGCTTACTAACTTTTTAAAATAATTTCTCTTTTATCCTATGTGATTTTTGTTCGCTCAGCTAATAGATGTTAATGTTGAATTGATATGTTCTGAGAAAAATACGAAAATCAGCATTATCTCTGATCAGCTGTCTCTTTTCTTTTCATGTTCACTGCCCTATAGGAGCCTGTACAGCGAATGGTAAGTTCCCTCGCCACCTGCACAAACTCATTTTTAAATTTTCTTCCTTCATAGACAGAAAACTAGAAGTAGATTTACCTTGTTATATTTTTCTCCATAGCACTTACCACCCAATGACACTTTTTATGATATTTGTTTGTTTATGGCCAGTCTCATTCCATCAGGGCGGGGACTTTTTATGGTCATTGCTACATCCCCAGCACCCGGAACAGTACCTACCTGGTATTTATTAGGCGCCCAGTAAACATGAATGGATGAAAATAGAAAGTAGGAAGAAAGAACAGAGCTCTATTTAGGAATAAAGGACACTACCTGTGAGTCCTGTATTATTTATTGACAGCGGACTGACGGCTCTGTTTTTCCTTCTCTTCTAGGGGATGCACAAATTATATTAACCTGGGCTCCTTCCTCATCAAACCAGTGCAGAGAGTAATGCGTTACCCACTGCTGCTAATGGAGTTGCTGAATTCCACCCCAGAATCCCACCCGGATAAAGCGCCTTTAACCAAAGCAGTACTTGCAGTCAAGGAAATCAACGTTAACATTAATGAATATAAACGTCGAAAGGATCTGGGTAAGAACCAGCATAGTTGCTACAAAGCAGCTAGGCCTTTGAGAATGTTCTTCTCAAAAGAATTATTTCACCAGAGGCGGACAAGGCAGATGGCAGGTTATAGGGTTGTAATGAAGGAACAGCAGTAGAATTTGGGGGAAATGTGATCTGAAGAGAGACAGCAGTAATGATGAAAGCACAACCGTGGCATATTGGAAGTAGACATCTCTGATAAAGCTTATAGCAGCAAGAGTCTTTCTCAAGAGGTCTGAAGACTGATTAGAAAATGGCGGCTCTAGAGTTCCTCCAGGCATGCGTGGTTGCCTTTTCAACTCATTGATGACAGCCCTTTTCTATCCGTGCTTGCATTTGTTTGCTCTGCACGTCTGGTTAGCTGTTTCACTGTCTCCATTTAAGTTAGAACTCGCAATCTTCTTCCAGAAAAGTCCCCTGTGCCCCCATCTGTGGGTCCCATCAGTCTGCCGATGCTCAGAAACCTGCCTCTCTCATCTGAGTTCCTTCTCCCACACACCTCCCCGCATACTGCAGTCAGTCACCAAACCACCCACTCACTCTTCCTTTATAGTGTAGAATGAATTAAACCATTTCTTTTCCCTTCTCCTACTCCACCTCTTCGTCCTCCTTTTTTTTTTTTTTTAAGATATATTTTATTGATTTCTTACAGAGAGGAAGAGAGAGGGATAGAGAGTTAGAAACATCTATGAGAGAAAATAATCTGTCAGTTGCCTCTTGCACACCCTCTACTGGGGATGTGCCTACAACCAAGGTACATGCCCCTGACCGGAATTGAACCTGGGACCTTTCAGTCCACAGGCCCACACTCTATCCACTGAGCCAAACCAGTTTCGGCCCTCCTCCTCCTCTTTCTTCTTCTTGATCAAATGTCTTGTTAAGGCTCTAATTTGAACATTCAAATAGTATGGTGACCATGCTGAACTGATACATTATTGATATCCTCAAAGAACCTATAATGTAGTGCAACCTCTTTTCCTGTTCTCCACTCTTCTCCCCACTTTACCTAAACCATTTCCTCTGCCCCCTACTGCAGTCATTCACCCACATTCATATGTCATGTAGCTCATGGCTGAAAAGCTTCCTAGCCACCTAGCCATTATGGCTCATCTCCTGATGTAATGTCCTCTTCATCTCCCAAGGTGATAAGTGTGTCTTTTTGGTGCCCCCTATCCTTCCCCCTGTGACCCTGCTACTGTGAGCCCCAGTGTTTTCTGCAGATTGTGCCTAATGTTGGACACGGTGATTAAAAATAACTCCTGTACAGCATTTTACTGTGTGAGATGATTGGATATAAATACCTCATTTGCATATGTATGAGACCATTTAAGATGGTCTTATAAGGCAGATACTGTTACTTTCTACATCTTATTGGAGAGGAATGAGTCTCAGAGAAGTTTAGTGACTTGTTTAAGGCCAGACTTCGATGAAATGATAGACCCTGCCACTGAACTCTGATGCTTCCATGAGTTCAGATCTTTAGGCTCTTTTCCTTAGACCTGCTACCTCTCCCCCTTGTCACTAACCTTCTCCAGTCTGTGCAGTGTCTCTCTGCTCTTGAGTATTCTCTCTGTTCATAAATGGTGATTTCGAGTAATAATTTGTCTATACTCATTCTAAGCTCAGTGAATTGGAGCACTAGCTCTACTTTGGATTGTTAGTCTCGTTTTGTAGCTTATTTTATAGTCTGTGCTCAGGAAAGAGCTTTCTAACTCACCAATTTGACTCACTCCCTAGTCCTCAAGTACCGGAAGGGCGACGAAGATAGCCTCATGGAGAAAATTTCTAAACTGAACATCCACTCCATCATCAAGAAATCCAACCGCGTGAGCAGCCACCTGAAGCACCTCACTGGCTTTGCTCCCCAGGTGAGGGTCCTGCACGTCAAAGTTCAGCATGTCTTTAGCAGCTTTTCAAGGCTCCGTGGGGCAGCCTGTGTGATGCCAGCTGGCAGGACTCCCCTCTTGGTACCTCCCCTGGTGTTTGCTGTCTGGTGGATACCGGACCCAGCAGCTACTGGTGATGTCAGTCCATCCACCCACCCAGCCCTCTATCCATGCCTCGGTGAGCTGCCTTGGTGTACAAAGGCAAATCCGAAGGCCAATCATTGTGGCTTTAGACCACATGTGTCAAACACAAGGCCCGCGGGCCAAATCCGTCCCACCAGGCCTTGCAATGTGGCCCGCACTGCGCTGTCATCACTGCACTCCGCTGCGTTTCCATCACAATGACAGTTTATGACTGTTCAGTAAACCATTTGGCCCGCGATTTAGGCTGGATTTTAGATTTTGGCCCCTTCTCTGATTGAGTTCGACACCCCTACTTTAGACACTCATAAAAACCTTATAATTTATTTAGGGAGATAAAATTAAAATTGCAGTCCTATTAAGCTAGAAGGGATTTGAAAGCTCATTTAAATTCAACACCAGATGCTGCATAGAAGTAAACACAAAGTCTGAGGGACTGAGTGATGGACAGTGCTGAGGATAAATCCGAAGGCTCCCGACCTCATTCACTATACCATGTATACACGGTACCAGTAAGGGAAAATGCAAGTGAAGCCGAAACCGGTTTGGCTCAGTGAATAGAGCGTCAGCCTGCAGACTGAAAGGTCCCAGGTTTGATTCCGGTCAAGGGCAGGTACCTGGGTTGTGGGCACATCCCCAGTCAGAGGTGTGCAAGAGGCAACTGATCAATGATTCTCTCTCATCGATGTTTCTAGCTCTCTATCCCTCTCCGTTCCTCTCTGTAAAAAATCAATAAAATATATTTTAAAAAAAGAAAAGAAAATGCAAGTGGAAAAAAAAAAAAAAGTCAGTCGCTAAGCTTTGCAGTTTGTTCTCTACCCATTATAGTACTCAGGAGCTCCATGAGTGTGATATCTTCATGTTAGCTAGAGATTTCATCTGAGTCTTAAAGGGGGAGAGGGAGCAGGTGGGTCTAGAGAGGAGAGGGCGCACCAGGCAAAGCAACAACACAGGGTTAAAGGCATAGAGTCCACCGATGAGGCAGGGAAAATGGTGGACAGAGCAGCCTCACCAGACCAAAGGGTCTCTACCAGGGCGGAGGAGTAAGGGGATCCCTCTCTCAAAGCCATGCAGAGGAGTTTAAATTCAGTTTAGTATGATTCAGGGAAACATCAAAGGTTTAAAATGTAAACAGGATGTGTTTTTAAGAAAGATACTTTTGCCAAGAAGGTAGATTGAGGGAGAGTTCACATCAGCTAACAGCACTTGTGTATTTTGAACAGATAAGAGATGAAGCATTTGAAGAAACAGAAAAGAACTTCCGAATGCAGGAACGACTGATCAAATCTTTTATACGAGACCTGTCTCTCTACCTCCAGCACATCCGGGTGAGTGAGGACATGGCTGACATGGCTCTGGTTAGGATCCCCTAGGCACCATTCTGTCCATTTTCCCCTTCATCCAGCATGTTGTTGAATGTTGAACAGTCTGGATTCAAATGACCGTAATGCCATGACATGCTTTTTCTCGGGATTCCTAAGGATTATTTAAAAGTTAAGTAACCTTTAGAAGGTCAGCACAGTTGTATTAATTTTAAAGTGTCCAGCCCTTCCTCCCTCTCAGTCTTCCCCACCACCTGTTAACTGTCTCCTGTCCCAGGTATGTAAGAAGCACTTATCACAGTTCATTCTGTCAAAACAATTTTAAAGATAGAAGAGTTCCTGTAGAAGTCTTTCTAATAATATTTGTTTCCAACGTACTTAGCTGCCCTTCAGAAGGCTCTAAGGCTGTTCGAGCCAAGCCTGGAGCGGCCAGGAGGTCAGGCCCAGGGCATGCTCACCTCGTCCCAGGACAGCGTCTCCTTCACGAAGTCACACCAGGACTAGAATCCTTTCTATTCATATTTCTAATCTGTCTACTGATTTTATGGAATGTGTTTATATACGTGACACACGCTGTCCCTATGAAAGAAAACCAACTTGGTATTTAAAAAACGGTTGGGATCAGTCAGGAGGTGTTTACTCCGCATTCACTTATTTTTTCGCATTTTCGGCATTATTACAGATGAGTGCTGCCTTCACGTTAATAAGTTACATTGTGTGTAAGGAGGTATTTTTGTAAGGAAAAGGCAACAAGAGCCATCGGGGTGCCAGAGTTTGGGTGAAGGAAGCAAGGTTGCATTACCCAGAGGGCCCTGGGCAGTTGTTTTTGAGAAGGTAACAGCGTGAGCCAAGACGCTAAGAGGAGAGATGATTGTTCGTTATCACAGTCTTGCAGGAATCATCTTGACTTCAATGTAATTGACTTTTTGATGCATTAAGAAACCCTCAGCCCTAACCGGTTTGGCTCAGTGGATAGTGTGTCAGCCTGCGGACTCAAGGATCCCAGGTTCAATTCCGGTCAAGAGCATATACCTAGGTTGAGGTCACATACCCAGTAGGGAGTGTGCAGGAGGCAGCTGATTGATGTTTTTCTCTCATCTGTGTTTCTATCTCTCTATCCCTCTCCCTTCCTCTCTGTAAAAATTCAATAAAATATATTTTTTTAAAAAGAAGCCCTCAAATTAGGGACATGAGGAATGCAAAAGAGATGATAAAAGCCCTCACCAATTTTCCCATAATTAAACGTCTCAGGCTTTTCCCTATGCCCAAAAATCATAGTTTATGAAAATATTCTTGTTTTGAAGCTAAAATGCTACACCACAGAGAAAAAAAAATAATTTCAGAACTCCTTTTCCCCCACTGGTACCAAGCAATGAATGCTGAAGGCCAGACAGTTCTGTTTGATCTCACTTGCCTTTCTCCTCACTGGCTGCAGGAGTCGGCCTGTGTGAAGGTGGTGGCTGCGGCGAGCATGTGGGACGTGTGCATGGAGAAGGGACACAAGGACCTGGAACAGTTCGAGCAGGTGCATCGCTACATCAGCGACCAGCTCTTCGCCAGCTTCGTAAGTGACGTCTTCAGCACTCTGTTCCCGGCTGGCCCCGTCCTGGGCTCTCTGCCTCCAGCTGAGGAAAAGCGAACCGCAGAGACATGCTCAGTGCATAGGAGTCCTGGCCGTCCTCTGGGATGTTTGCAGCAGGATTTCATATCCAAAGGATGACTTTCAATAAGGTCAAGGCCAGGCAGGACCTACATGTATTCACACAGATGTTTTCGGAGCTTGTGACCAGCCTGGTTTCAGCAGACAAAGGAAAACTAGGAAATGTGATCCTGGGTCACAACTGATAACTCTGATCAAAAGGAAACAGTGATTGGAACGGTAACGTAAAAAGGAATAGTTAGGGATTGTTAATAAGAGGTTAACAAATAGATCTTTGAGATTGTACAAACTACAAGGAAAGTACTAAAGGCCACATTGCTTCTGAATTCTAAATAGCTATCCAGTCAACCCTAGAACAAAACTGGTTTTAACTGCATGGGTTCACTTATACACAGACTTTTTTCAATGTATATTGTAAACATATTTTCTTCCTTTTTTACAATACTTTTTATTTATTTTTTAAAAATATATACTTTATTGATTTTTTACAGAGAGGAAGAGAGAGGGATAGAGAGTTAGAAACATCGATGAGAGAGAATCATCGATCAGCTGCCTCCTGCACACCCCCTATTGGGGATGTGCCCGCAACCAAGATACATGCCCTTGACTGGAATAGAACCTGGGACCTTTCAGTCCGCAGGCTGATGCTCTATCCACTGAGCCAAACCAGTTTTGACATAAGTACCTATTTTTGTTTTTTATGTGTCAGTGCTTTGCGTTTTGTGTCTGTCCTGCTGGAAAGAATTAGAGAAAAGTCCTTTGAAAAATAAAGACATATATTACCAACTAGTTATGATGGAAAAGGTATTATGGGTGTGAGAAAGTTTTTCTATTCCAGATTTATGTAACAACTAAATCTTAAGTTAAAATCAAGCTACATAGGCATCTGCACATAAGAATTGATACCAGACAGACTGTCACATCTGGGTTGTAATGCACCCATCATATCAATGTGTGTAGTTTAGCATTTGTTATCAACTGAGGAGCTAAGGAGGGATCAGCATATTTTGCACTCTTTAGGTGCAGAGTTATAAATTGAGAAGTTTAAAAAAAAAATATATATATATATATATATATATATATATATATATATATATATATATATTAATTGATTTTAGAGAGGAAGGTAGAGGGAGTGAAAGAGAAACATCAGTGATAAGAGAGAATCATCAATCAGCTGCCTCCTGCACACCCTCTACTGCAATCCAGGCAAGAGCCCTGACTGGAAATCGAACCCTTGACCTCCTGATTTATAGGTCGTCTCTTGCCCACACCTGCTAGGCATAAGCTGAGAGGTTTCGTTGAGTGTGTATATTCATCGGGGATTGGGTGAGCAGGACACTTGGATCTGCATGGGTGTTGCTTGTGCTCTAGGAATACAGCAGGTGGTCTAGGACATCACAAATTCTGAGCAACTGCCTTTCTTGTCCCTACAGAAGGAGAGGACAGAGCGGCTGGTCATCTCCCCCCTCAACCAGCTGCTCAGCATGTTCACAGGGCCCCACAAGCTGGTGCAGAAGCGCTTCGACAAGCTGCTGGACTTCTACAACTGCACCGAGCGGGCGGAGAAGCTCAAGGACAAGAAGACGCTGGAGGAGCTGCAGTCGGCCCGCAACAACTACGAGGCCCTGAACGCGCAGCTGCTGGATGAGCTGCCCAAGTTCCAGCAGCTCGCCCAGGGCCTCTTCACCAACTGCATCCACGGCTACGCCGAGGCCCACTGCGACTTCGTGCGCCAGGCCCTGGAGCAGCTGAAGCCCCTGCTCTCGGTGAGTCCTCATTCCTCCCCCCCACGCCCACCCCCACACTCACCATGGAGAGTTCACCTCTGAAGCTCTCCTGGTGATTTTCTGGAAGTGCACAGTAGGGTTGTCTGGGATATTCTGCAAAATAGATAGAGTAAATATGTTATTAGGTCAAGCCCATTAGGAATTGGAATTCTTTAACCCTTCTGGTGCCTGTGAAGCCCATGGCTTTTTTAAAAATTATGTTTTTATTGATTTTAGAGAGAGGAAGGGTGAGGGAGAGAGATAGAAGCATTGATGAGAGAGAAACTGCAATTGGCTTCCTCTGCACGCCCCCTACTGGGGATCAAACCTGCAACTGGGGCATGTGCCCTGACTGGGAATCAAACTCATGACCTCTTAGTTCATGGGTCAACACTCAACACTGAGGCACACTGGCCAGGGCCAGGCCTTTGAATTTTTTTAAATTTTTTATTTTTTATTCTCAGCTGATTTTGTTTTGTTTTGTTTTCCTCATTAATTTTTAAAGAAAGAGAGAGTGGAAAGCAGGAAGGGGATGGGGAGGGGGAAAAGAGAGAGAGACATTGATGTGAGAGATACATAAATTGGTTGCCTCCCATGTGCCAGACCAGGGCTGGGGATTAAACCTGCAACCTAACTGGGAATTGAACTCAAGATAAGACCGTTAGGTGCGTGGGCCAACACTAACCACCAAGCAACACCAGCTGGGCTAACCTCTTGGCTTTTAAATGGTTCTCTCTCCACCCTGAGCCATCCCTGCAGAGCCAGCCAACGTGTCCACTGGCAGCTCAGTCCCTGGCGTCAGCTGCAGTGTTAGTAGCTTACAGAGTGAACTGCCGCTGAACTGCCGCTGAACTGCAGCTTCCGGTGGTTTTAACAAGACTGTCAGTCCGGCATCTTTCATCGTATTCTCTTTTCTCTCTCGCTCTCCCCACGGTCTCCAGTTACTCAAAGCTGCCGGCAGAGAGGGAAACCTCATTGCCCTCTTCCACGAGGAGCACAGCAGGGTTCTGCAGCAGCTGCAGGTTTTCACCTTCTTCCCAGAGGCTCTCCCAGCTGCCAAGAGGCCGTTTGAGAGGAAGACCGTGGACCGCCAGTCTGCTCGGAAGCCACTCCTGGGCCTGGTGAGTAGGGAGTGAGCGCGCGGATGCCCAGCCTCGCTGTTAAGAAGGTGAACTCTGGAGCTCCACCTCCTGGGTTCAGACCCCGGTACTGACACATAACTCACTGTACGTCCTTGAGCAAGCACCTTCACCTCTGTGCCTTGGTTTTTTCTTCCCTAAAACACAGATAATAATTATACTGCATCATAGAGTTATTATGAGTTAATATATGTAAAGCACTCAGAAATTTTCTGGCAGTTAGTAAGCATTATATAAGTAATCTGTTATCTTTGTTATGTTTAGCACCGATGGACTTAGCTCTGTCTGTATAGATTAGCAATTTAATAGGAGCTTAAATACTTTATAATAAATAAAAAAAAGGTTATCGAGTTCTTACCTATGATGGGTTCATTCATTCATGTACTCACTTTTTTATTTTTTTAAATATATTTTTATTGATTTTTTTAAAGAGAGGAAGAGAGAGGGACAGAAAGTCAGAAATATTGATGAGAGAGAATCATCGATTAGCTGCCTCCTGCACACCCCCTACTGAGGATGTGCCTGAAACCAAGGTACATGCCCTTGACCAGAATCGAACCTGGGACCTTTCAGTCTGCAGGCTGATGCTCTATCGGATAGTATCCACTGAGCCAAACCGGTTTCGGCCATGTACTCTTTTTATCGAGCATCACCAGGAGCCTACTGGTACTTGACAGTGAGCACCTGTAGTTTTCTCACACTTTGTATGTACTTCCAAATGCCCTCTGAAAAGCATACTTGGATTTTTGTCTATGAAAGGAGTTAGTAGTCTTAGTACTTTGTTCAATTAATAAAGGGGACTGATTTAAGGGTGTGTTCATTCTGCTAGTCCTCCCTATTTTTTATCATATATTAGAAGAGGTAGTTATTTGATTTACTGCCAAACAGTCATGGCTAACTGCTTTATTCCCTGGAGATATCCTATACTTTAAAGCCCTAATATGCAAGTTGACCAAACAGCGAAATGACTAGTCACTGTGATGCGCACTGACCACCAGGGGGCAGATGCTCAATGCAGGAGCTGCCCCTGGTGGTCAGTGCACTCCCCTGGGGGCGCCACTCAGCCAGAAGCTGGGCTCACTGCTGGCATGAACAGTGCTAAGGACCCCTATGGGAATATCTGACTGCCAGCTTAGGCCCACACTCCCCGCCAGTCCCCCTGGGAGCTGGCAGTCAGATATCCCTCAGGGTGATCTGGACTGCTAGAGGGCACAGGCCGAGCTGAGGGGACGCCCACCTTCTCCCCCAGTGCACGAATGTTGTGCACCGGGCCTCTAGAGTGTGTGTGTGTGTGTGTGTGTGTCTGTGTGTATTTTTATTTTTATTTTTATTGATTTCAGAGAGGGAGAGAGAAAGATAGAAACATCAATGATGAGAGAGAATCATTGATTAGCTGCTTCCTGCACATCCCACCCTGAGGATCGAGCCTGCAACCCAGGCATATGCCCTGACCAGGAATTGAACTATTCAACTACTGAGCGATGCCCAGCTGGGCAATATATATAAAACTATATTTATTTAGGTACATTGGCGGTTATATTTTTTAAAAAAACTCCATTCTTCCATAGTTTGAGAATTTTGGAAGCTAAGCCAGATTACATCAGGGCATGCTCTAAAAGACTGAAGACTTATCTTTGTTTATAGTATTTTCACTCATACAGTTTCATAGACATTAACTTAGATTAGCTTAAAAGGGGGAATCACATTTATTATTACTTTATCTTATTTCTAAAGATCTATCTTTATTGGGGAAGTCCGCACGAGGACAAGCCTCGGGGTTCTTTAGCTTCATATGAAGACACAGTCATATTAAGTAATATATATTAGGTATTTTGAGTCTTTGGGTGGCACTTTCGTCATTTTTTTTTTTTTTTTTTTTTTTTGTCACAAGATGATAGTAAAACTGTGACTTAAACTTTCTTAATATCTGCAAAGGCACCAAAGCAAAGCCTAAGGGATCAAGACTTTCACCCGGCCCAGTGCATGGATCCGGCGCAGGAGCGGCTGGCTGTCTCCCCGCTCTGAGACGGAGGTGTCGGGATTGCACCCAGCCGCTGGGGTAACGGCCGGGAGGGCTTCTGCTCACGGTATTTCTCACACTGCCTTTCAGCCAACCTACATGCTGCAGACGGAAGAACTCCGGGCCTCTCTTCTGGCGAGGTACCCCCCAGAAAAGCTCTTCCAAGCAGACCGGAACTTCAATGCCGCCCAGGACCTGGATGTCTCCCTTCTGGAAGGCGACCTGGTGGGCGTGATCAAGAAGAAGGACCCCATGGGCAGCCACAACCGCTGGCTGATTGACAATGGAGGTGAGAGCGCTGGACGCCAGATCACTGACACTCTCAGTGAGGAGCGGCTCCGGGCTGTGGCTGAATCCTGTCTGGGCCTGGAAAACACAAGTCTGATTAAAGGGGAAAATAACCTTGGAAGTTCTGTCCACCTCTGGAGGGTATAATGCCCAAGTGATTACTGAAACAACCCCCGTCTTCAGTTTTGTTTTTGTTTTTTACAAATTCCAGAGGAGATTCCATTCCTTCCCTTGCAAGGTCTGGCCCTGCTTCCCAGCCCTGAGGGCCATAGGCGCTGCCTGAGGGGGCCTGTGCCCTCGCAGCCGGTTCCCAGCAAACCACAGCGTGAGCGGCCTTCTCCCGCGCTCTGACTGTGCCTTAGGAGTGTGCGAAGCTAAAACCTGTGAGACAGAGGTTTTCGTTTGCTTTTTGAGGTTTTCCTGCCATAAGAGTCTTACCTCATGGCTATCCATGGATATCTTTAAAACAGCTCATAGTTTTTTTTGTGTGTGGTGGGGGCATGGGGAAGGTGTACAGAATTTAAAGAAAAGCACGAAGAATAATACTGACCCATGACTCTTTCCCCCAATATCAAAATCTGAAAAGCTTTGAAGAAGCAAAGGTTTGTGTTTCCCCCCCCTCTCAGAATTAATTTGCCAAAACCTGCCTAACCTGAACTCATTTGGTGGCAAAACCTGACCAAAGTGACGGGAGGCTGTTTATAGTCATTACCTGTCCCTTTTGGTGTGAAGAGCCATATGTTTTGCTACAGAAACGTTAGTGGATTTGAATATGGGATATTAACCCAGACCCTGCTATGAAATACACTAGAGGCCCGGTGCACGTGGCCCGTGGGGATTGGGCTGAAACCAGTAGTCCAACACTGCCTGCCCTGCCACTCCTGCTCATCCTGGCCCCACTGCCCTGCCACGGCGGCTGCTCCCCTGCGGTCTCCCGGCTGAGAGGCCAGCTGTGAGCCCTGCGGCTGGCACTCATCAATCAGCTGAGTGGTACTCCGCTGTGGGAGTGCACTGACCACCAGGGGGCAGCTCCTGCATTGAGCATCTGCCCCCTTGTGGTCAGTGCATGTCATAGCAACCGGTCAACCTGTCATTTAGGCTTTTATATATATAGATTGCTTTTATATATATAGATTGCTTTATATATAGATTGCTTTATATATGTGCTTTATTACCTTCCCCAAATTAAAAAAATCTAAATTCTAAAGCACATCTGGTTCTGAGCACTTCAGATATGGATTGTGGGCATATATAATAAGTATCTATGTTCACATTGCCAGAAATGAAAATGTTAACATTTTTCATTTCTTTACAAGATTTTTTCCTCCTCCCCACTACTTCTTAACCAAAGAATAGAGATTGAAATGGGAAAGGGGGTGAGCAGGTGATGCCCCTGCTAGATTCATGGACAGATGAACTCCTTGTAAGGATGCAAGCTGTTCAGAGGGCTCCCTCATCCTTAGAGTTGTATGGGCTCAATCCTGATAAGTGGTAACAAGAAGCCCACAGTATCCAGATCAGCTGTTGCCCTCTACCCCCGCCATCTGCCCAGGAGGCCCCTCCCCATCACTCAGCAGATAAAACAAACGTGTGCCGGCATTGTTTTAGCTACAGGAAACGTGTGGAAGATAGGGACAGAGGGGGCTCACACGGAGGTCCCTGCCTGAACAGATAGTTGTCTCTTAATATCATAAAGCATTTTCCATTGATTCAGGATTTCAATTCCCAATTTATACTTCAAAGTGTTAGCTGAAGGCCCTCTTTGTCATCTTCTTAGGCAACTTGTTAAATGAACATGTGCTGTGCATGTGTTGTGTGTGTGTCCAACCAATAGAAACAGCTTCCCACTTGGACTGTGCTCACTATTCCCACCACATTCCTGAATCAGAGACGGGGATCCACGTGGATGGAAAGAGGGCAGGGAGGCATCTCTGACGGGCTCTGCCCATGAGGATGGTCATTCAGATCCCTCTTGCCACACTGTTGTATTTGAACCCATTCCTCAAGTCATCCCTTAGTCCTTTCCTCCATGATCTGGAAATCCTGTGAAAGTGTCTCCATGTGCTCGCTCTCCAGCTTGTCCTTTCCTTCACTGCCCCCTCGACCCTCCACGAGGCCCCCTTACCGCTCGTCCGTTCTGAGGTCGTAACAAGAGTGAACTGGCAGGCAGGCACCCACCCGCATTGCACCCTGGGATTGAATGTCTAATCTGTTTTCTCACTGGGCGTCTTACTTTGTGTCTCTCACTATGGAAACTTGTGAACCACAGTTTCTTCTCTGCTGATTACCCCTCCGTCCCTCCTCCCTCCTCCTCCTCCTCCTGCTGAAAGCTTTTCATGTCTGTTTTTCCTCCCCGTAGTCACCAAAGGCTTCGTGTACAGCTCCTTCCTGAAGCCCTACAACGCCCGCCGCAGCCACTCGGACGTCTCCGTGGGCAGCCACTCCTCCACGGAGTCCGAGCACAGCAGCTCCTCCCCCCGGTTCCCCCGGCAGAACAGCTGCAGCACCTTGGCCTTCAGCCCCGGCGGCACAGCCGTGGCCTTCACGTCGGGGCCTTGCCAGAAACAGCCTCCAGATGCGTCTTCGTTGAAGGAACTGGACCGGGCCACTCTCAGCGCTCCCTTACACGTGGGCCGTTCAGAGAGCAGTCCTTCCAGCTGCCCGTCAGACCCGCACTCCGCCTCCCAGCCCGGGCCCTGGGACTCCGCCGACGTGGCCCAGGACGTGGCCCAGCCGGCACCTACCCCGAGGAGCTACCGAAGCGCCCGGCATCCGGAGGTGGCTGGCTGCTCCGTGCCAGGGCGAAACGGGCAGGATAACGACCTCCTGAAAGGATGTGTGGGAACAGCCCAGAATGTGGAAGATAAAAACGAAGAGCCGGAGAGCAGCGAGGCGTTAGGCAACCAGGTGAGTGCTCCCTGCTCATCAATGTGTTTGTGTACAGCTCCTTGCAGAACAGGTGGCAGGTGCGATGTGGGCGCAGATAATGCTCTTCTAGGGCGGGGCGAGTCAGAGGCTTGCCAGGGCCCGGGGTGTGATCTGGAGATGAGCTCATAGACAAACACTCATGCTGCTGAGTGAGCAACTCACCACCACCCAGGCCCTTTCCGTGGCCGGCTCTTAGTGGCTGTTCTGAGCCCTTTTCTGTGTCATTGGGCATTTACACAGTATTAACGATGAACACGTTTCTCACTCTTCTGATTTACTAATTCCTTAGTTGTAGAAAGTCTGTTGTTTAACCCATTATTGAGCTTTTTATTCAAATACTATAATTTTAGTACTAGAATTTAGAAATTCTGGCCCTGTTTTTTTTTTGTTTTGTTTTTTCCCTGTTCCTTTTGTAACGGCCTGTTGTCTTGGGGATCTGAATGTAGCCTTTGTATCTTGAACATTTAAACCTGCACGTTGTAAAGCCGCGTCTAGATCCACAGCCCTCTGCTTGTCGCCTTTGCTCCGTCTCGCAGCAGTGAGAGGCCGTGTCTGTGAGCTCATCTCCCGTGGGGTTGCCTTTGCTGAGAGTCTCGGTCGTGCCCTGGGCTCTGGATTCCGGAACACCAGGTTTCCCACTCGTTTCTCAACTCAGTCCGTCTGATGAGCACAGTGCAGGCCTGTTTCTCTCTGGACCAGAATGGACATCCCAGTTCTGGACCCGCCAGTGGGCAGTTCCTCTAGACGTGTTGAGGGAGACATGTTTTTCTAAATATATCGGCTCTGATATGAATTTTTGTTTTCTTTGACTTTATCTTGTCCATTGTGGTAGCCACCAGCTCTATGCAGCTTAAAATTATATAGTTAGTTAAAATGAAATGAAATTTTAAAAATGAAGTTCCTGTCTTTCTGGCCGTATGTCAAGTGCTCAAGAGCCACTTGTGGCTGCAGGCTGCCTTACTGACGGCGCAGGTACAGACCATCCGCATCACGGCAGGGAGTTCTGATGGACAGCCAGCGCTCCTCCAGGTGGCTTCCCATGGCCTAACCCAGTTTTTTCCCCCTCACACAGGTCTATTTTGCTGTCTATACCTTCAAGGCACGGAACCCAAATGAGCTGAGTGTGTCAGCCAATCAGAGACTCAAGATCCTGGACTTTAAAGACGTTACAGGAAATACAGAATGGTGGTTGGCCGAAGTTAATGGGAAGAAGGGCTATGTCCCATCCAATTATATCCGCAAAGCTGAGTACACCTGAGCCTACTCTGCTTCCCACTCGCCTTGCTAACCCTCGCTTCCTTCTGCCAGAGGTGCTGGTGGTCCCGAGAGGGCACCGCTCGGGAGGCACAGGCCTGTCCCCAGCGCCCGCCGTGCCCCCGGGGCACAAGACACGACTTGTTCTCCGCCATTGGGTCCGCCACCTTGATGCTCACTAGGATTTCTAGAATTTGCAATGAACCCTGGAGCTTGAAGACAATTCCATGACCACAAGAAGAGCGGCAAGTCCTGGGTCCGCCGATGGAAATGAGAAATTTCCAAGCAGAAGACAGTATCTTGTGTCTGCTGGGAGCCATGCAATAGCATTAGAAGATGTTGGCATTGGTTGTGCTATGCTCCACCATCACCTGACAGAAATGGACTTGGGTGAAAAGAATTCTCTGGAAGCCCTTTAGGCTGTGCCTCTGCCTGTGGCAAGGAGTTTGCTGAGATTGTATTAATTCTGGTATTTCAAAGCTTCAGTGTCCACACACGTTCACACCTCTGTGCCCACCCCAATTTCTAAAAGTCCTTTTAAAACACTAGCATGTGTAATCTGTTTCTTAGCTCCCTGACTGGTTATGGAACATTCGATGGCTTTCTTTCTCCCTTTGAAGGGTGTTTAGCGTCTTTATTTCCCTTCGACCTCTATCTGAAGGTTCTCATTTCTTTAGGTGCAGTCATCTGCACCGTTCTGAGAGTTATGTCTACTTTATACAATCAGTGTGTGATAATCTCCCCAGGCTCTCCCTTCTGCAACCCATAACTGACAGATTTTCCAAGGAGAATAGGATCAGAGTCCCAGCCATTTCATTAGTAGGATTCACTCTGCAGTGAGCCAAAACCAGCCCGGCCTGGTGAAGACAGGATACCTTTCTCCTTCATCCAACACAGTGCTATCCACGGATGCAGAAACCTAACACGTGTCTTCTTTTTTAAAAGATGTTTTTATTGATTTCAGAGAGGAAGGAGGAGGGAAAGAGAGAGAGAGACATCGGTGATGAGAAAGAATCATTGGTTGGCTGCCTCCTACTCGGGATCAAACTCACAACCTGGACCTGCATCCCAGCGGGAATAGAACCGGGACCTCCTGATTCACAGGTGGACGCTCAACCACCGAGCAACACCTCCTGGCCTAACTCGTGCCTCATTTGAAGTAGGATATTCAGTCCTGAAAGTAGCTCATCAGAGACTTGGAATTAGCATTTTCTGTTTCACTCTAACCTCCATGTTCCAGAGATCACAGTCTAAGCCAAAAAGACTCTGAAGTGCCTGGTTGTCCCTTTCTCCGGCCTCAGGAAGATGTTTGCTAACCCTCACCTGACGACTCTCCCCTGAACGTTCTACTCGAGCAGGGCTCTTATTAAGGTCTGCCCCCCGTGAAGCCTACCTTGGAACAGAAAACTATGAATTTGCCTTAAGAAGGGAATTAAGGACAGTCTTACAGCCCCTGCTCCACCAAGTGCACCTTCGGCCGAACCACCCTGATGAGTTGGGAGACACTGGGCTCCCGAGCCCGGGTGCATGCGGGTCGGTCAGAAGGCAGCAGCGTGAGCCTCTTGTGAATAGTTTACATTTAGAGATGTTTCTATTGGAGTAGTTATTTTATAAATAAAAGTGTTTCTAAGGACCATGAGTACGTTTTCTTGATTTCCCTCCACATTTAGCCTGAACTTTCCTCTTGAATTTCTGAGGGTATTGTTCTGACAATTAAGTGATGCCCAAATTCCAGGAGATGGGGAGAACTAACAAGAAATTCAAATCAAAATGTATTTGTCAAATGCAATATCAACAGAATTATTGTATACTCAAGAGATGTCCATGCTGCAGGTGATTGTTTCTTTATTTTAAGGCATTTTATTATAAAATTAGAGGCCCAGTACATGGATTTGTGCACCGGTGGGGTCCCTTGGCCTGGCCTGCAGGGATCATGCTGAAACCAGCTCTCCATCATCCCCCAAGGGGTCCCAGATTGCAAGAGGACACAGGCCAGGCCGAGGGACCCCACTGGTGCACGATTGGGGCCGGAGTGGGACCACAGGAGGGCTCCAGGGTGTGTCCAGCCAATCTTGTGCCGTCCCAATCAGCCGGAACCCAGCAGCAAGCTAATTTACAGGTCCGAGTGTCTTCCCCCCGGTGGTCAGTGCATGTCATAGTGACTGGTTGAACTGTCAAACACTTGGCATGTTGGGCTTTTATTATATAGGATCCTGGCAGAACAGAGGAGCCAAATTCTCTAAGCTGGAATTCCTAAGAGGTTAGTATTGATATTTTTCTGATACTATGAGTGTGGAAACTAATGCATTCGAGCTTAACCAGGCCATAAGGCAGTAGGTTGGGCAAGATTGGGGGTGGGAGGGGCAGATGCAGCAGGAGCACTGGCAGAGGCAGGATTGAGGACGGGATTGAGGACATGTGGGTGACTGACCAACTGCATGATTGTTAAGGGACAGAAATCATGGTTGAGTAGGGAGTCTCTGTGGGAGAGAAACGTGTAGGTCAACGCTTTCATTTTTACGGATTAGAAAAATGGGGTCCGTCGACATTGTGATGTGCTCACAAGTTTCCGATGGAGCCTGAATTTAAAGTTGGGCCTCACTTCTTACCTTATTCTGGAGCCAGTCTGTCTGACTTCAGACACTTAGAGCTCTGTGACCTTGGCAACTTTCTAACCCATTTCAGTTTCCTCATCTAAAGTGACGGTAGTAGTGGAATGAGTGTTGTTCCATGCACCCAGAGGTTGCTGGTTCGATTCCCGGTCAGGCCACATGCCAGGGTTTCAGGCTTCATCCCCAGTAGGATGCGTGCAGGAGGCAACCGATCGATGTTTCTCTATCATCAATGTTCTCTCCCTCTCCCTTTCTCTCTCTTTTTAAAAAAATTATAAAAATGTTTTAATATAAAAACTAAAGTAATGATAGTAATACTATCCATCTCACAAAGTTGTTGGAAAGATGGAGTGAATTAGTGCATGGAAAATGTTAGAGCATCCCCTAACAGGTAGTAAACAAACTGGAGAGCCTTGAGGTCCAAGTCAAGGAATTTAGATTTGATGAGTGGTAGTACACTCCTGTTGCTTCTTCAGTGGCTTGACTGCTTTAGGAAAGCTTTAGACAGCAGGATGATTTGGAGGGTGGAAGATCAAAGGCAAGAAAATCTAATCTGTAGATAACTGATTTGAGCATAAAATGGCTTGAGAATGGAAAAAAGCAATCTTTAAAGAATATGAAATTGGCCGAGACCGGTTTGGCTCAATGGATAGAGCGTCGGCTTGGGGACCGAAGGGACCCGGGTTCTATTCCGGTCAAGGGCATGTACCTTGGTTGCAGGCACATCCCCAGTAAGGGGTGTGCAAGAGGCAGCTGATCGATGACTCTCTCATCGATGTTTCTAGCTCTCTATCTCTCTCCCTTCCTCTCTGTACAAAATCAATAAAATATATTTAAAAAAAAAAAAAAGAATATGAAATTGAAGAAATGATGGACTCAGTGAAAAAGGGAGTCATTGGGATGGAAGTAAGTGTAGGAGGAAATGAGTTGTTTTGTGTGTGTGTGTGTGTGTGTGTGTGTGTGTGTCTGGAACTTATTTATTTTTTAATTTTTTTTATTAAGGTATTATATGTGTACATATCTTTCCATTGCTCCCCCCCCCCCCAAGTTTTTCATCCATTGGTTTTGCTTAAGGAAATGAGTTTTGTTTTAAAGCAGCATCACAGTGAGCTGGGGCTTGCAGGAATGCAGGCCCCACCTACGAGCGAGGTCCCAGGTGGTTTGTGTGTATTAAAGTTTGAGAAGCATCTATTCAGGCTTTTTTTTTCTTTTTTTTTCTTTAATGGAACTTTCTATCAGAAAAGTAGGAGTTAGCGAAAACCAAGGAAGGAAAGGGGTGTCAGATGTTTCAGATACAACAGACGGAAATGTTATTGAAGCAAATTTCCAAATCCGGTTTGCCTGCTTACTTCCTCTCATGAATTTTCACCCTTTCCTGTCTGGGAGCAGCTCTTCAGATGTGTTTTCATTCAAGAGTCCTAGGAGAACAGGGTGGGGTAGGGGAAACCTATGGTCAACTGTGAAGTGTAGATTTCTGGCCTCTCGAGATTATTGCAAGACTGAAACAAGATGATGTCTGCACATTTTTGTGCACTGTGAGCTCTAGAATAGATGGTTTCAATAAGGATTGAGTTTTGGGTCAGCCTGTTTCAATTAATTGCGAAGCTGAGACTGTTTATATGGATGTTTCAGGATTGGGAATATACACAGCCCCCGGAAGAGCAGCACTGTGCTCTGAATTCTGTTTCATTTGCAGAACCTTAGGCTCAAGGATCAAGAAACTTTGAGATCTGCATATAACATTCTAACTCCTCTAGTCACCAAACACTACTCAGGCTTTTAATTCTCTCATCTATTTGTATGTAGTATTGATGGTTTAAAATATATGTGTGTGTGTGTGTGTGTGTGTGTGTGTGTGTGTGTGTGTGTGTATAATATATATTATTGATTTCGGAGATAGAGAGCGAAACGTCAATGATGAGAGAGAATCATTGATCTGCTGCCTCCTGCACCTCCCACACTGGGGATTGAGCCTGTAACCCAGCATGTGCCCTGACCAGGCATCGAACCTTGACCTCCTGGCTCATAGGATAATTTCTGGTCTGCACCTTGGTTTATTTCACTGAACTCCTGGAAGTGTCTTGCAGTTGTTAATGAAGATCAATATTAGTGATCTGCATGCATCAAGAAGGGAGTTTCCAGAATGCACTGCAGACTTTAAAAGATATATCAAGCTGTCCATTTCTTACCACCACTCAGAGGTGAGCCTCAGGAGATAGGGGAGGACTTAGTGCTTCCCCAGAGGTAAGTTCTGCTGGTGTGGTGGTGGGAGGGAGGGAGCACTCTGATGAGGGCAGCAGCAGGTGTTCATTCAGGGAAAATTCATCGGAAGCAGCAGGCACCCTGGGACCCTAGGGCTGTCTCAGCAGGACCACCCAGGAAGCACAGCCTGTGCGCCACCAGGCATCCTAGGACACCAAGGAAGCTGACTGAGAGACTCGGGGCCTGTCACAGCCCCCTCCAGTCGTAGGCATCACCATGACTCCTAAACCAGGGGCCTTCCTACAGCCTCTCAGATGAGACTGAAAAAAGGTCACCTGCGAATAGGACCACGCTAAGACCAGGCATGTGACGGAGGTAACAGCAGTGAGCATTGAAACCCACTTTAGCTGGGCTTAAAAGATGGTGTAACCCTCTCCAGAGTCACACAACAGTGGGATTCCGTGAAGATCAGTCAATTGTCACACTGACTTCAGTAGGAGAATATTAGCCATTTTATCAGAGCTATTTGGGCTTATGGTATTGTATTAACGATAGTTTCCTGTTGCTCCTATAACAAATTACCATAAATTTGTGGCCTAAAACAACACAAGTTCATTATCTTACAGTTCTGGAGGTCAGAAGTTCAAAGTCTGTTTCACTGGACAAAGGTCAAGGTGTCCGCAGGACTGGTTCCTTCTGCTGCCTCCAGGGGAGAAGGTCTCCTTTTCCCGCTTCTAGAAGCTGTCTGTACGCCTCGGCTGATGGCCTCTCCCTCCATCTTCAAAGCCAGCAGCAGAGCATCTTCAAGTCTCTTCCGCATCACAGTCTGCATTCTAACTGGTAAGAATTCTCGTGGGGCCCCGCGGGATAACCTCCCCACCACAATACCCTCCATCACATCGGCTAAGCCCCTCTTCCACGGCTTTTGAGAATTAGGACGGGGACATCTTTGGGGGCCATTTTCTTTACCACAGGAAGGAAGTCATGACATTTTTTTAGGCCCCTTGTCTTTTTGAGAATGGAAACAACCCACTCCGTACTATACCCGTGTTCTGTAAGAGGCCACATGATACAGTACATATTTTATTTAGGCTTTGCAGGCCATTCAGTCTGTCACCTCTCAGCTCTGCCATTGGAACAATAAAGCAGGCATAGATAACACAGAAACAAGTGAGCACGACTGTGTTCCAAAAAACTTTATTGACAAAAAAAAACCACAGTAGATTTGGCTCCTGAGCCGTATCTTTACTCCAGGTCCAGCTAAAACATAAGGATTCTGGTCAACCATTAACACTAAGGTCAAATATGCAGAAAAATTAAACCTTTTGACGAAGGAAAATGAAAAGCCTCCCAAAGTATAATTGGTTTAAGATAAATGTAAATAAAAATAAATGTATAATTGGTTAACTAATAAATGTATCAGGCAAATATTTATAGGACTAGGAGGTATCTTGACGATGCAAACCCTGGCAAACCATATTGCAAGTTAGCAGCACATGGGAGCTAACAAAGGAGCCAGCAGGTGAGGGTGTTAGCACCACGTACAGGGAGAGACGCCTGTGTCCAGAGGTACAACCAGTGCACTTGACAGTCTCTGCAGAGGGATTCCAGCAGAGCTGCTGCCCAGAGAGCCGGTGGCTGTGGGGGTAAGCAGCAGGTAAATGTCCGGAAGGCTGCTGCTGCCACAGAGCCCGTCCTTCCCTGTGGGCGCTCAGGAGCAGAATAGCTAGTGGCGAGGACCAAGGTGACTGTCCATCCAATATGGCGGCCAAAGGCCTCGATTGTTAGGAGTTGAGAAAGGGGCTCTGTATTAGTCCATTTTTAAAATTCAGTAAACTAGTCTTACATCATTTTTCTTTTCTTCCTGCAACTCTTTATGTTTATGCTTATTTTTATTTTACCTATAAGAAACACTGCCTTACATGTACTCATTTAAATTTTTTTCTATTTTTCTAATTAGTTGCTTTTCACAGTATAACAGTTAAATTCTACAACATAACCAATCACGTACATATAAAGTTAAAAAGGAATCCTATGAAAATGGAGTGCTTCCAGTGCTTGTATGCACTTTTACAATCGTTTCCATGTACCTTCAAACAGTAGGAAGCCTTTAAAAAGGCAGTTTAGTGCCTAATCTTTGTAGAAGACTAAATTCATGCTTATAGTTGAATGTGGTCTTTGCTAACTATAAATCTAAGTTGCAGAAGTTTAGAGATTTAAATGCCAATGTTTGCACACAATATTGTTTGCTAATTTTTAATAAAGACACCAGTGTGGGGCAGGCAGGTGGCAGCCAGTCAATGATTCTCATCATTGATGTTTCTATCTCCCCCTCTCCTTTCCTCTCTGAAATAAGTTTTGTTAAAGGGGTTTGTGTGTTTATCTAAAACCATTTTAATGTTGTTGGAGCTTAACGTGAGGTATGAGAGTTAGAAGAAATGAGACTGGATCAGATGTTAGGGAGCTTCACTATAGCATGATAAGGGATTTTAATTTTACTCTGGATCGCCGTTGAATGTAGGGATCAGCCTTGCGTGTCTGACCACTGGCGGCCATGGGTGGAAGCGTGTGAGAAAACAACACAGGAAGCAGGGATGCCTGTGCTGACAGCCCAGGTCAGACGTGATGAACCTGAATATGGGGAAAATGATGGAGATAGAGAAATAAAACTGGGAAGGCCTGGTGGCTGATGTGATTGGAAAAGGAAAAATTAAGAGTGATGGGAATAAACCCCACCATGAAGGTCAAGGAGAGGAGTTGCCTTTGGAAATTTGTAAACCACAACTGGCTCTTGTACTAATGGTAGAGTTTGAGGCTCCTTAGGAGAGAATTTAATTCAAAGAAGTTCTGGGAAATGCCCGCAGGTGACAGCTCAGACCTCAAAGGATGTCCACAGATAAAATGCTAGAGAGTGAGCAGCTCATTGTAAAAATCAACAAGGCAGACAAGGAAATAAAGCACCATGGATGAGAACCAGCAGAGTCCTCACATTGGAACCTCAGTATTAACCAGGGAAATATAAATTAAAACCTCACCGAGGTACCAATTCATTCTCATCAGGTTGACAAAAAGTTTTAAATCGGCATTGCCAGTTTGGCATTACCTAATATATGCACGTAAACATGTGTATACCCCCATTCCTACATTATACCCTAAAAAGTCTTGCACCTCTATGTCAAGGAATTATATATCAGAATGTTCATAATAGTTGCATTCATCACAGGAAAAAAAACACACATAACCATAACCACCCTAGAAATAACCCTACTGCTTACGAACATTAAAATGGATAAACTGTGGTAGTGAGAATGAACTAACCCCACGTGGGCACCAATGTGGCTAACTCTCAGAAGTCATACTGAGCCCTGACTGGTTTGGCTCAGTGTATAGAGCATCAGCCTGTGGACTGAAGGGTCCCAGGTTCGATTCTAGCCAAGGGCATGTGCCTTGGTTTCGGGCACATCCCCAGTGGGGGGGATGTAGGAGGCAGATTATGGATGTTTCTCATCGATGTTTCTAACTCTCTATCCCTCTCCCTTCCGCTCTGTAAAAAAAATCAATAAAAATATTTTTTTTAAAGTCATATTAAAGAGAAGTTATAGAAAAGTCATATTAAAGGGAAGTCATAGAAGAATGCATGCGGTATGAATAAGGCAATTTGCATACGTTTCTTAAAAGGTCCATACACATTGTTTAAAGATACATACAAAGTGATAAAACTAAAATGGAAAACGAGAGCATAATTATGAGGTTCGGGATAGTGGTGTCGCTGGGGGTGAGGAGCAGGCTGGCAAGGCGGGTTCTGATGTAGCTGATGATACTCATTTCCTTTACCTGGGAATTGGGTCCACGGTGTGCACCTCTGATCCTTCTTTAAAACGTACATTTTACACACACTCCTCAATGTGTGCTACAGTTCCCCAAAATAAAATGAAATAAGGAATGTCCCTTCTAGCCCTTCTCTAAGCCACAGGACCTACTGTCAGAGGGCGGTGCTGTTCACACTCTCAATGCCAGCTTCTTTGGCCATGAAGTAAAAGGGGCCAGGTTGTGCCAGCAGCTCTTCGGGGCTGCCAAACTCGACAATCTTCCCGTTGTCTAGGACCATTACCCTGAAACAAAGAAGGACATGCAAGCCTTAGGAAGCAGCATCTCAAATCGTGGCGTTGGTAAGAATAACCAGCACTAAGTCACGGTGAAATCATTCAGACCAGGCTACAAAGCAGAGTGGCTGACGGGACCCCAGCATCTGCAGCAGCATGGATGAATTCCATACCTAGTGCTGAATTAGAAAAATATGCTTAGTCTGAGTCCATTTATATCTGCTTAAAAAAAAAAAAAAGACACACATTGTTTAAGGGAGCCTGTCCTCCACTGTCTAAAACAGGCGTCTTCAAACTGCGGCCCGCGGGCCACATGCGGCCCGCAGAGTAGTCTGATCCGGCCCGCCAGGTTTTTTGGGCAGTAAACGCAGCCGAGGTGTTACAGTAGGAATTAGTAGTTCATATAGTCCGGCCCTCCAGCTCTCTGAGGGACCGTGATCTGGCCCCCACTTTAAAAAGTTTGAGGACCCCTGGGACTCTAAAAGGACTGACATTATCCCCATTTTGAATGTAATCCGCCAGAGGAACAAAAAGCAGTTCACAGGGGTGGCCCCTGAGACCTTCGGTTGGAGGGTCTGTAGTCAGTGTCTGCCACTCATGGCTTGAGCCTCCACCTCCCTAAACTCGGTTATGGTTGGCACAGTTTTCCATTTTTCCTCAAGGCACTTTCCTTAACCCTGTTGGCTTTTTCATTAGCTTGATGTGTAATTTTGGGCAAATTACTTGAAATCTCTCAACTTCCTTTTCATCATCAGTAAAATGATGGTAGTTAATCATTCTGCTATAAGAAATCTCACAGCTGATGTTATTACTTTAAAAAAAAAAATATATATATATATATACACACACACACACACACACACACTAGAGGCCTGGTTCATAATATTTGTGCATTGGGGAGATGGGGGTCCCTTAGCCCTGCCTGCACCCTCTCCAATCTGGGATCCCTCTTGCAATCCGGGATTGCTGTCTCCTAACAGCTCACCTGCCTAACTGCCTGAACACCCCTAACCAGCCTGCCTGATTGCCCTAACAGCCTCTGCCTGCCTGCCGGATCACCCTTAACTATGCTCCCCTGCTGGCCTAATCACCCCTAACCACACTCCCCTGCCTGCCTGATTGCTCCTAACCACCTCTGCCTTGGCCCCTGCCACCGTGGTTTTGTCCCATCTATCCATTCTAACTAGCATATTACTCTTGTATTAGTATAGATGTGTTTTTATTGATTTTAGAGAGGAAGGGAAGAGAGAAACATCAATGATGAGAGAGTATCATTGATCAGCTACCTCCCACAAGACCCACACGGGATTGAGCCAGCAACCTGAGTATGTGCCCTGACTGGGAATCAAAGCATGACCTCCTGGTTCCTAGGTCAATGCTCAACTACTGAGTCACCCCAGCTGGGCTGATGCTATTACTGTTGACAGAGTTAAGAAGGGTCTATCAAACTCTGCCCTCCGCCCCTCCTCCACACACACACACTCACTTGTCGCTGTCCATGATGGTGTGCAGCCTGTGGGCGATGGTGATCGCCGTGCAGTGGGAGAACTCCTTTCGGATGGTTATCTGGATGAGCTGATCTGTCTCTAGATCTACTGCAGCGGTGGCCTCGTCCATGATCAGAATCTTGGATTTCCGAAGCAGAGCCCGAGCCAGGCACAGTAGCTGCTTCTGCCCAATGCTGCAGCCAATGGTAGAAATAAGCATTAGCCCAAGGAATAGCCTGGGAAGGGATGGGGGGCCGATCAGGCTTTACATACCCACACTCCTAAATGCCCCCAGCATGCCTCCACCAAACTTCCCCAATTAATTAGAAGGCCCACCACACATACTTAATTAAAATGTCATGTTTGTGGGCCCCACACCTCTCAATCAGAATGGGAGGAGCCATGAAACCTGTACTTGTAATAAGCACCTCAGGTATATGATGTCCATGTTTGTCCAGTTTGGGAAATACCAGCCCAGGAATAGTGCCTTGCATTTGGCTACAGGGATGGCCCAGTCCACCAAATACAATTCCAAAAAAGCGATGGATGCCCTGAGTTCATTTCAGCAGTTTGTGACCTGACGCCGTTTAAAGGTGACATCTCACCAGAATGCCCGGGTAGCATTTCTCAGCGGCCTTAGCAAATCCATTTGTTATTTTAATGTGGAACTCTAGTCTCAAAGCTAATTATTTGTTCAAGACTTTCTGCCTTGATTAGAGACGTAGCTATCTAATGAACATGATGTCTTGGTGTGCGATGCAACGCATGTGGAACTCAAATATGCTTGTAAAATGTAAATCGCTTTAATTTGTGAGGAGCTGGTAATGAAGACTGGACCTCTTAGTCGCATAAAGAAGCTTTGGGAAATGATGTGAAGGAAACATTCAGAAGTTCGCTAATTGCTCTTTCCTGCTGTGGCCATTAGGAAGCATATTAAGCAGAGGGTGGCTAGACTAAAAGCTCTGTAATTCCCTGTGAGAAAATTTCCTGCAGGAGATGAGAAGTCACCCAAGATGAACTTTCAGGTTTTTTTTTTTTTTTCCTGTAAAAATAGAAGCAACTGCAATTTCCTTAACTTGTACCAAACCCCCGCCTGATACAGCTGGGTCTCATATCACAGGCCCAGGCACCACTCTGGCTCCGCAGCTGATGGGTCTCTGATCTTTGATCACTCATCAAAGGAACTTAAGTTTCAACACCTCCAAAGCAGGTCTGAAATCAAGGCACTGGTACCGAAAGTATCAAGCTCCCCCATCCCCATCCTGCCAGAGGGTCCTACACGGCCCCACGTGTCTGCAGTGTCTGCAGCATTTACGTGGACAGGACACGCTAACATGATGTCTTCTACATTAAAGCTTACAAGTGTCACCTGGGCCCCTGATTCAGCTAGTCTGGGCTGAAATCTAGGCATTGAGATTAAAATATATTAATTTATTTATCTTTACAGAGAGGAAGGGAGATGGATAGAGAGTTAAAACCATCGATGAGAGAGAAACATCGATCAGCTGCTATCAGCACGCTCCCTACTGGGGATCAAGCCTGCAACCAAGGTACATGCCCTAGACCAGAATTAAACCGGGACTCTTCAGTCCAAGGGCTGATGCTCTCCATTGAACCAAACTGGTTAGGGCTTTTAAAAAAATTACTAAGTGATTCTAGTATGCAGCATGGTTAAGAATCAATACTGTTGCCCTGGTTTGGCTCCTGTGGACTGAAGGGTCCTGGGTTTGATTCTGGCTAAGGACGGGTGCCTTGGTTGCAGGCTCAATCCTCAGCCCCAGGCCGGACACAGGAGGGAGGCAACTATCGATGTCTCTCTCTCACATCAGTGTTTCCTTTGTCTCTCCTCCCCACCCCCCCCCCCCCAAGAAATAAGAAGAAAAAAAAGGAAAGAAAATCACTCTCTGAGGAAGACGTGGTTGCTGTAGTACAGCTCTGTCTCACCGGCTCCCAACTCACCCGCTCTCACCGAGGAACAAGATGGTCAGGAAGCCGTGCCGCAGCCCTGGCTTTTAAAGATACCCGGAAGACACCCGTGGAACCAGAGGTGGCGACTCACCGAGTTAGAATTACGCTAACCAGCCGCAATGTCAAGTCCCTGGAGAAGGTGTGCTGACTTGAGCAGAGTGAAAGGGCCAGTCCGGATGCCGACCAAGACTCTGAGAATCACTACAAGGAAGACTCCCTGGTGGGGGGGTTCTAAGACCTGGGATCAGTTTCAGATGAGGATCCACACCACAGCCCTTCCGAGATTGTCAAGCAGATTACTTCCATCAGCATTGAGCTGGAAGTGGAGGTTGAAGTCATCATTGCAGATGCTTAAATCAGGCTTTTAAATAAATTGGCTATCAGTTGTTACAGAAAAGAAAGGAAAAGGAAGGAAGGAAGGAAGGAAGGAAGGAAGGAAGGAAGGAAGGAAGGAAGGAAGGAAGGAAGGAAGGAGGGAGGGAGGGAGGGAGGGAGGGAGGGAGGGAGGGAGGGAGGGAGGGAGGGAGGGAGGAAAATCAATGGAAAAGTATCCTCAGGTGAGGATTAACAACAAAAAGTATTAATGTCCTTGCCCTGGCCAGTGGGGCTTGATTGCTTGGGCGTCATCCCATGCACCGAAAGGTTACTGGTTGAATGTCCAGTCAGGGCACATGCCCAGGTTGCAGGCTCTCTCCTTGTAGGAGGTGTGCAGGAGGCAGCTGATTGATGCTTCTCACATCAATGTTTCTCTAATATTCAATAAAATGTTTTAAGAATCGATGCTCTAGCCTAGGGGTGTCGAACTCAATCAGAGAAGGGGCCAAAATCTAAAATCCAGCCTAAATCGCGGGCCAAATGGTTTACTGAACAGTCATAAACTGTCATTGTGATGGAAATGCAGCGGAGTGCAGTGATGACAGCGCGGTGCGGGCCACACTGCAAGGCCTTGCGGGGCGGATTTGGCCCGCGGGCCTTGTGTTTGACACATGTGCTCTAGCCAGTGGTCAGCAAACTGTGGCTCTGTTGACTAATGACTTTGCTGACCACTGACCTAGACTTTCAATTCCAATAATTAGAGGCTGTTGTTCCTTGTGATCAAGCCCCTATCCCAGTGGTCGGCAAACTGGTTAGTCCACGGGTGGCAAACCGAGGCTTGTGAGACATTGTTCTCAAACTGTAATACACACACAAATCACCTGGGGATCTTACTGAAATGGAGACCCAGGTCAACAGCCTGCTTTTCCAACAAGTTCACAGGTGAAGCCAGAGCTGCTGACGCACCAATTGAGTTACTGAGCCTCCCTTCTCCTATGAGCTACACCTGCTAACGGTCCATGCCCAACCAGCATTCTGAAGGCACCCAGGACTGCAGCAAGGCATGCCCCTGAGCAGCAGGCTGTGGCTGGGGGCTGAACTTCAGTGTGGACAGGAACTTCCCCAAACCCAACTTTCCTAGGGAAAATGCCAGGACAGCTTCTTAAAGACATGGTGAAGGCCAGAAGTAAGAAGTGTCAACAAATACAGACCATCTTTAGAGAGGTGACGAGAACTGGGAAGCTGACAGTCTCTCTGCTGGTTTAAGGTGTTTCAGGTGCCTCCTCCCCAAACTCCTCGGACACCAGTCCCCGTCATCCCCATGCCCTTTCGGCCAGTGCTGCTCACAGCAACCCCCGGGGATCCTTTGGAACTCCCACGTCCGGTCTACACCCCGTACCAATGGAAGCAGACTTCCTGGGTTGGAGCAGATGTCAGGACTGTTTTCATCCTGATTGCAGTGAGCAGCTGAGAGGAAACCCTCCCCACCGGCTCACTCTGTGAAATGTCTCCTGGAGGCACACATTCCAACCAAGGTTTCAAGAGCTTCAGTGCACATTCACACCTATTCTCCCACGTCATTTTCACCACCGTTCGCTTTACACATTAGGGATTAGGCCTGGAGAGCGCCCGTCCAGGACGCCAGGCACCCTCTGGCTCAATGAACAACGGGGTCGTCCCGCGGCTCCTCGCAGCGCCTGTGGAAGTGGGTAGGAACGTTACCTGAGGTTGTCACCAGCCTCTGTCAGCTCGTGGGACAAGCCATGTTGCAGGTTGGCCACAAAGGATTTGAGGTGAACCAGCTCCAGGGCCTTCCAAACCTCCTCATCTGAGTAGTTGTTGAAAGGGTCCAGGTTCACCCTCAGGCTTCCAGAGAACAGGATGGGGTCCTGCAAGTCAAGGGAGGAAAGGGCTGTTGGGGCCGATGACAGGGCCGTCCTCTGTGGCCAGGAGAAAGCGGATAGGACGGGCCTGGGAGGGAGGCTGGTTCATGGCCAGGCTTTTGTAAAGTTTCCCCCAAAGGTTTAGAGCAGCTGCCAGCGGGAGCTAAGTGCAGGAGTAAGAGGAGTTCTTTTTTTGTTGTTTTGCTTTTCATTCTGAGATTCACTTATGTATTTCCAAAATGGCCTCAGCACCTCTTTAAAAAGTAAAAAGAACACGCCGAAGCCGGTTTGGCTCAGTGGTAGAGCGTCGGTCTGCGGGCTGAAAGGTCCCAGGTTCGATTCCGGTCGAGGGCATGTACGTTGGTTGCGGGTGCATCCCCGGTAGGGGGTGTGCAAGAGGCAGCTGGTCGATGTTTCTCTCTCATCGACGTTTCTAGCTCTCTCTCTCTCTCCCTTTCTCTCTGTTAAAAAATCAATAAAATATATTTTTAAAAAAGTAAAAAGAACATCTCACACGCCCAAGTAAAAACTCATGGTTGTGGAGGGAGAGGGATGGAGGGCGGTGCAGCCCCGGGGGAAGAACTAATGATGCCGTTGGAGAGGCTGGAGGAGAGAGTGCCTGAAACTGAGCAAACACCCGACACACGGAACCCACCCGCAGCAGCCTGGCTGCAGTGGGCGGAGGACCCCTCACTGCTCGGCCTCGGGGCAGTCCTTGCGGCGGGGTCCAGAGAGGAGCCCCCGGGGCAGCCTTTCTTGCTGATGGAGTGTTGGCTCACTGACAGAAACCTGCAGCTAACTCCCTACCCTATCTAGTAACCGTATCAAGTGGGGAATATAAAGCTTAATGGTTTCAAGCTTCAGTGGCAAAACTGCTAATGCTGATTGCAAAGGGTCTTGCGAACCGTGATAGGCTACGGAAAAGCTAAGTAATCATCTGCTTTCTTTGACTCCTGTTGTATTGCTGCCACCTACTGACTGGATACTGGCAGTCACACAAGCATACGAGCAAAAACACGCAGAACTTATTTTTGTAAGTTCTGGAAACAGTGTGTGTGAGGGAGCTAGCTCAGGTGCCCTGGGCAGACTGCAGAAATGGCACTGCTAATTGAATCTACAACAAGAAGATGCACAGCCCGGCCAGTGTGGTTCAGTGGTTGACCGTCGACCTATGAACCAGAAGGTCACGGTTCAATTTCAGATCAGGGCACATGCCCGGGTTGTGGGCTGTAGGGGGCGTGCAGGAGGTAGCCAATCAATTACTATCTCTCATTGTTGATGTTTTTCTGTCTCTCCCTCTCCTTTTCCCTCTCCCTCTCCCTCTCTGAAGCACGTTTTCTGCCCCCCCTCCCCCAAGTGGGGCAGAGTAAGTTCTAGAGCTCACCTGGGGGATGATGGTCAGTTTCTCTCGAAGGTCGTGGAGCCCAATGGAAGCAATATCTACACCATCGATGAGGATCTGGCCACCAGAAGCCTCTAGGATTCTGAAGAGGCTGTTTGTCAGGGATGACTTCCCAGCTCCTGTCCTGCCCACCACACCAATCTGTAAAAGAGTTACTGGGAGGTTAGTTCACCACATCATTCATGGTGGATAAACATTTAGCCTGGGGCAGGTGGAGAGAGGAGGAAAAGTGGCTGTTCCAGCCTACCTCCCAAGCGTGTTTGCTGAGAGCTACAGTGATGGTTGGAAATGGACACATTATCAGCTATTACTACAATTATTGGAAGGACTGGATCAGACATCAGCTGAGAACCAGACCCTGACCTGGACCTCAGCCTTCGTCCCCAGATATTTTTTGGCTCTACATCAGGCCCAAGTCCTCAGAGAACAAGGACACCAAACGAGGGTGCAGGACTTTGCAAACCAGGAGAACCAAGCCGTTCTCTCTACAGGGAGAACCTCCACATGGTTGTTCTTATCAGTTCTTCCCTCGAACCACGTGCTTCCTGACCTCTGCATGCCCCAGCCCTTCAGGGAAATGAACCCTCCTCAGCTACTAGAGAAGCAACGCTGGCAAGGGGGCAGGGAAGGGCTGAGCAGAAAGCCTATTTGATCCTGTGTGGATCTCCCGCCCTCTGGTGGTGGCACTGTGTCCTTACATTTCCCCAGGAGAAAGCGCCCCCATCCTGTCACTCCACCAAAGGATGACAGCCCAGAGTCCGGCTGCTCACCATCTCTGCGTCCAGCAGTCCTCTCATCATGAGGACTCACACACAGGCCTTTCTTCAGCGCCACCTACCTTCTCCTGGCTCCTGATGTCACACGTGATCCCTTTCAGAACCAGATCCAGCTCGGGCCGGTACCGCACTTGGTAGTTGTTAAACTGAATCTCCCCTTTGCTGGGCCAGCCGGCCGGAGGCCTCTTCTCAGTCACCCAGGGTGCCTGGCAGGGAGACAGGAGGAGAAGCGCTTTACGGGGAGTCAGCTCGCTGAACAGTGCGCACGGGACTCCAGTCGCAGAGCAGTAGAAAGGCAGCAGTGTCCCAGCCACCGACATCTGCGCTCAATAGACTGAACTAGCCTGGGACTTGCAGAGATTCCTACCTTGATCTAAGACACCCTCTCCCACAGGTGTGCTCTGTGGACCTCCAGAGGGAAGCCATCACGTAACTTGGTGCGTTCCAAGATCTGACTTCCCCAAACCATTTCCTGTTCTAAGTTTCAGGAAATTGGGCCGAGTTAGAGCAAGGGAAACTTTGAGGAGGACCTTTATAGACACACATGTAACCTCTAGGCCAGGAGAAGATGCTCTCTCGAGGAACCCACACCTTTTCCTTTGCTTTGTCCTTGGGCTCTTCTCATGCCATCTTACCTCATTTTCCACATTAATGTACTCGTTTATCCGCTCCACGGCCACAATGTTGGTCTCGATTTCTGATGTCATCCTCACCAGCCAGTTTAAGGTTTGTGTGATCTACCGAGAAACCACATCACTTCAGGCTCAGAAACCAACAGAACTCGTCAAACCACAAGGTCAATCCGGTACCTACTTTGCTCCCAGCACTATGCCGAGCTCTACGAGAGAGCAAGCGTCGTGTAAGTACCAATGTTCACCTCTTTGGGGAGGAATGGAGTCCAGTGTATCAAATGACCAGAGGACAACTGTGTGGTGCTCATGTGAAAGGGTGTCTGAGCTCGGGCTGACTTTGGGCTACCACTGGGGCTAGAGGAGCAGGCAGTTAGTGGAGTGGGACAACACTTGGCTCTCTTGTCTGTAAGCCTGCTGTTCTTTGTGGAAAGGGTGGTGGGCCTTCTACAAGTGGGGAAGCATAAGAAAAGAAACAAGGGCCCAATCAGCGTCATTCAGTGGTTGAGAGCCAACTTATGAATCAGGAGGTCATGGTTCAATTCCCAGTAAGAGCACATGCTCAGGTTGCAGGCTTGAACCCCAGTGGGGGGTGTTCAGGAGGCAGCCAATTGAAAATTCTCTCTCATCACTGATATTTCTCTCTCTCTCTTCCTCTCTGAAATCAATAAAAATATGGTGTTTTTGTTTTTGTTTTTTTTAAAGACACAAGGTAGGAAAAGGCCTTCAAAAAGCTGCTGCTTCTCTCTGCTCTCAGTTAACAGCTCCATTGAGAACCCATCCTTCAAGGTGGGACATCGCATGGATCCTCATCCTCCTTTACCAAACTCCAGGTGCCTTCCTGCCATTACGAAGATGCATCTAACCACCAATAAAAGGGTTGTCATGGTCCAGGCCAGTCTAGAGGCTGGGGAATCAATAGTTTGCTCATATGCATGCTTCTTTCAGGCAAAGACTCAAACCAGGGAGTTTCTGTTGAGTGAATGGTAGTTAGAGAGAGGGAGAGCACGAGGGCGTGGGGACTGAGAGTAACCACTTTGTGGAGGCTGAACCACATACAACTATTGGTATTGAATGCTTATTCTTTGGTTCAGTAAAAAATTCTCTAATTCTTTGCCCCATCTCTCCTGGGTTATTAAGCCTAGAAATGGATGGTGGAAGAAGCAGTGGCACACACCGAGTGGCATTCTGGTGAACAACAGGGTTCTTTCGGGTGCCGTGACCGCCTTGGGCCTCATTAACTTCCACTGAAGACAGAACCATGTAGAGTGTGCTGGTAGCTATGCAAACTTCCGGTATATTAGTTCAAAAAGATACCATGAAAGACGGCCAAACGACTCACTAAATGGGTATCACTTATTGGACATTTACTATAGTGCCAACCACTGTCTTAGGTGCTAGGAAATAATATCTTAACATTTATCCTCCAGCCACCCTGGGCATGAAATATATAGTTTTATTGGACTCTCTATTCTTTATTAGAATTACCTCCAATTATTCTATGATCTAAGAAAAACAGAAGTTATTTGTTCAAAAGACTTTTTGGTTACTGGTTTATTATAGAAAAGAAACTAAGTTTCTCTTTTGACCTAGGGGTGTCGAACTCAATCAGAGAAGGGGCCAAAATCTAAAATCCAGCCTAAATCGCGGGCCGAATGGTTTACTGAACA
The DNA here is from genome assembly GCF_014108245.1 of Pipistrellus kuhlii. Classification (NCBI taxonomy): domain Eukaryota; kingdom Metazoa; phylum Chordata; class Mammalia; order Chiroptera; family Vespertilionidae; genus Pipistrellus; species Pipistrellus kuhlii. Next base: position 31,194,494 of record NW_023425460.1, on the reverse strand, counting down.
GTCATAAACTGTCATTGTGATGGAAACGCAGCGGAGTGCAGTGATGACAGCGCGGTGCGGGCCACATTGCAAGGCCTGGCGGGACGGATTTGGCCCTCGGGCCTTGTGTTTGACACATGTGGAAAGAGGCAAAGAGTCAAGGAACTATTTGAATCATATGAAATTGCTTTCTTAACTCCCAAGGGCAACAACATTTATGTCCAGATGACACTGAAACCTATTTAGAAAGCGTGAAAAGCATGTCCATGGGTGACACAGGAAGAGGTGGAGCCAGGGTTTGAACCTCAGTCTCCCCTAGTGCCTCTGGATCTAGAAAAGAATCAGAGCATGGACCTCATGGCATACTAGACGCAACTTAAGAATAAGTGCACTAATTTAACCAAACCCCCAGCCTTCAGACTCACATTGAGTGCATTGGACAGAACAAAGCCCACAGTGTCCCCACTTAGGTTCGTTTTGTAAATAACTATCATCAAGGATGCAAAGAAGACAATCAGGTTTCCAACCAGCTCCAGACGAACTGCAAGCCACCTGTGGGACAACAGAACCAGAGATAGGTGTTACTGCGAGGTATCCACTTTCTTACCTTACCCAGCAGCATAGGTGTTTCTAGAACATTCTCAGGAGGCTCAAGTTGGTAGAATGGTATTCTTATTTTTTATTTTTTAAATATATTTTATTGATTTTTTTACAGAGAGGAAGGGAGAGAGATAGAGAGCTAGAAACGTTAATGAGAGAGAAACATCGACCAGCTGCCTCCTGCACACCCCCCACCGGGGATGTGCCCGCAACCAATGTACATGCCCTTGACCGGAATCGAACCTGGGACCTTCCAGTCTGCAGACCAACACTCTACCACTGAGCCAAACCAGTTTGGGCTAGAATGGTATTCTTAGCAGGTAATTTAACTAGACTATACCAGGTGTTTCTAATGTCTTTCAAGTTGGATTTTAGAAAATAAATTGCATTTTAAAGATACTATAGGAGTTTCCTAAACTAAGGAAATCTTGTGGCTCAATTTCTCCCAAATTTGCCAAATCCTAAGAATCATCTGGAGTTATTGTTAAAAATATACAAAACCGTGCAAAAAAATGTCCGGACTCTTCCCCAGGAGATTCTGACTCAAGGAGCATAGAATGGGGGTCAGGAACCTGCATTTTAAACAAATGGTTAAAGTGATTTCTTCTGATTAGGCAAGGGAAATAATGCCACAGATAATCCACATGTAGCATCACAGCAGGGTTCAATGTATCCTGTCTGATTTCATGATGAAAAAGAGAAGAAGATGGGGGTGAGGTGGGAGAGGTTAGGTGCAACTTGATTGTAGGGTGATCAACTGCAGAGAACCGAAAAGGACAGAAATAGACATAATTTATAAAAATTTACTTTCTTGTCCAGCCGGCATGGCTCAGTAGTTGAGCATTGACCTGTGAACCAGGAGGTCACGTTTTGATTCCTGGTCAGGGTGCATGCCTGGGTTGCGGGCCCAATCCCCAGTGGGAGCATGCAGAAGACAGCTGATCAACAATTCTCTCTTATCATTAATGTTTCTATATCTCTCTTTCTCTTCCTTCCTCTCTGAAATCAATAAAAATATATTTTCTAAAATATTGACTTTGCCAAATAAAATTATTTAAAGAATTTTGAACCAGTAAATCTAGCAATGTACAAATAAATATGATGCGTATTTACAATGAGCATCCAATAGGATTGATCTACTGTATATGCTTGTTTCCTTCTTGAAACATACCTAAAAAAACAAAAATCTTTACAATCAAATTCCTGAGCTCTCCATGTTCCAAATAATACTGAGATCATGAGCCTGCCCTTCATACCTCAAGACAATGTGGAAGGCACTCAAGAATTTTCACTTCCTCTACAAAACTTCTCCCTTTAAGGACCGTCCACTTGTTGCCAGGGTCTAGTGATGCCGGAAAAGTGAAGAATGCTCACCTTTCTCGGGAATTCATCTCACAGGATGTGAACTTTTCATTGGCTTTCCCTGAAAATCCCCAGTTCTCCTCTCTCCAGCTTTTTTCCACCACCCTACCAAGAGTTGCCCTGCCTGTGGAGAATCTCACATTTACTCCCAGGGGAGCAAACAGAGAACACCCAGGTCACCCAACACTTGGGTCACACAATGCTCGCAGAGGTCATTTGACTTGCACCAAAGCCTGTTCCAGCCGTTGTGAAAACAAAGAAAATGAGGCTTGTCTTAGCGAGGTGGAAGCAATTCACCTAGCTTGGTAAATGGCAGAGCAGGCACAGGGACCCAGGCTCTGACTCACCTGTTGGAGATAATCCAGGAATAGACACATTTCTGGTTAGTGTCAATCAACACCTCACTGTGTTTTAGAAATCGCTCCTGGTGCTGAAATGCACGGATGACAGGCAAACCCGACACAGTCTCGCTGAAGAAAGAGTAGAGCGGGGACCTGGTGACGGAGTCCAAACGTCTTAGCTGGCGGGAAGTGGCCACATAAAATATCTGAACCCCAAAAGTAAGGAGTGAGTTAGACACACAATCATGTCAAATATGCGGGATCTCTTCCCTTGTAACCATGACCCAATATTCTTCACCCCTTTAAAAAATTTATCTTTATTATTGAAAGTATTACAGAGGTCTCCCCCTCCTCCCCACTGACTCCCTCCACCCTGCACTCAACCCCTCCCCAGGCCTTCACTACACTATTGTCTGTCCATGAGTTATACATCCTATATAATAAAGAGCTAATATGCAAATGGTTATCATGCCCTCACACCATCATGCCATAATGGCTCAGACACTCAACAGTGGGGAGAGGGGAATGGGGACCAGCCAGGCACAAATGAGCTTGCAAGAGAGGAATGGGGACCAGCCAGGCACAAATGAGCTTGCAAGAGAGGAATGGGGACCAGCCAGGCTGTGGCTCGGAAGAGGGACAAGCCGTCCACCCCAACATCCCAGGCGCCAGCAGCTGCGCCTGTGGCCTGGAAAAGGGACAAGCCTCAGACCCTGCAGTCCTGGGCACCAGTGCTTGTGCCTGCACCTGTAGCCTGGATGAGGAGAGGGACAAGCTGCATGCCCCACGGTCCTAGGTGCCAGCACTTGTACCTGTGGCCTGGTCCGGGAGAGTGACAAGCCGCCCACCCACAGTCCCAAGCGCCTGCAGCTGTGGCCTGGGCAAAGCTGCCCACCCATGGTTCCCTGAGGCTGCCGCTGGCCCAGGTGAAGCTGGCTCCGGTCCTGGGTGCCTGTGGCTGGCCAGAAGGAGGTTCCAGGTGCCTGTGACTGGCTAGAGTAGGGGTGTCGAACTCAATCAGAGAAGGGGCCAAAATCTAAAATCCAGCCTAAATTGCGGGCCGAATGGTTTACTGAACAGTCATAAACTGTCATTGTGATGGAAACGCAGCGGAGTGCAGTGATGACAGCGCGGTGCGGGCCACATTGCAAGGCCTGGCGGGACGGATTTGGCCCGCGGGCCTTGTGTTTGACACATGTGGGCTAGAGGGAGGGAAGCATGGGTTCTAGGTGCCTGCGACTGGCCAGAGGAGGGAATTCTGGGTGCAGAGCAAGGCAGAGGTGGTTACAGGTGATCAGGACAGCAAGGGAGCAATTAGGGATGATCAGGCCAGTAGGGGAGCAGTTAGGGGTGATCAGGCAGGTAGGCAGAGGTGGTTAGGGGTGATCAGGCAGGCGGCGAGTGGTTAGGAGTCAGTGGTCCTGTATTGTGAGAGGCAGTCAGACATCCCCCAAGGAGTCCCAGACTGGAGAGGGTGCAGGCTGGGCTGAGGGAACCCACCCCTCCGCATGTACAGATTTCATGCACCAGTCTCTAGTATATACATATAAGTTCTTTGGTTACTATCTTCTCACTCATCTACTTCCTTCTGAAATTTGTCATCTGTTGCATGTTTTAATGTCTCTGGATCTATTTTGTTCATCAGTATATTTTGTTCAATAGATTTCCACATATGAGATCATATGATGTTTGTCTTTTTCTGTCTTATTTTGCTTAGCATAATGCTCTCCAGGCCTCTACATGCTGTCTTTTTTATCTTTTTAAATATATTTTTATTGATTTCAGAGAGAAAGGGAGAGGAAGAGACAGAAACATCAATGATGATAGAGAATCATTGATTGGCTGCCTCCTGCACACCCCCTACAGAGGATGATCAAGCCCACAACCTGCACATGTGCCCTTGACTGGAATCGAACCCGGGACCCTTCAGTCCACAGGTTGATGCTCTGTCCACGGAGCCAAACCAGCTGGGCCCTACACGCTGTCTTAAAGGGTAAGGGATCCTATTTTCACAGCTGCATAGTATTCCATGGTAAAATGTACCACTTCTTTTTTATACACTCACCTACGAATAGGCACTTGGCTCTTGTGTTGCTATGAACATAGGGGTGCATATATTTTTTATGATTGGTATTTCAGGATTCTTAGCAATGCTCTTCACCTTGATGGCCACAGCCTACATCTGCATAGGACAGAAGGTTCCAGTCTCCCCTCTGGCTAGAGGGATGATGAGAGGCCCAGAGGAAGAGGATGGCGGAAAGATCTGAGGTTGGTGAGGAACAGAGCCAACCTCACAGTGGTCTTGGACCTAAACATAAATATGCCCCAGTGGGACTGCAGTTAAGGTGAGCTCTGCTGTGAGCCACCTAATTGGTGCTGATACTTCAGCATCAGACAGTGCCAGTGGGCTCCTGGGGATATCATATAGGAGTAAATGACAAAGATGCTGGAGAGCAGTGAGTGACTAGCAATGAACAGAAGAGAAGGTTCTCAGGAAGGAGCCTGGGCTTTTATACATAGTAAGGAAAGGAGACCCAGCCATTTCCAAACCTACCTGAACAGACACATAAATTATGCCTAGAGGAATGATGATAATGATGAAGGCTGGAGTGGCCAAGCAGATCATGAACAGGGTGCTCACGATCCCCAGGAAGCACAGAATCCAGCTGCGCAAGGACATGGGGAGTGTGTCATCCACGGTGGAAATATCCTGGGAACACATAATTAGGCGAGATGGCGTATTAGTGAGTTTTTATGGCATTTTAGATTTCCTGATTCTAGCGGGAAACTTGCTCAATTCTGACATCTCAGTGACCCCTTCATTTAATCATTTCATGATATTAATTTGCAGTAGACTGTCCTGTTCACGCTAATAACCAATCTTATTTCTATAACTTCTTTATCATCCTAAATCCTTCCAAACAGTTATGGAAGTCATCTTTTAATAGATTTGCCAAAGGTTTTTACTATTTTCAGTGAAATTCCCATTTGTCAAATGTATGAAACCATTCATAATCACCCTAAGTTAATAGAGCCTTACAAGGTAAGCCCCCCTATAACAAAATCAATTCGGTTGTTCTAACTTTACACAGGGCCTAATTCTGTTGAGTACCTAGAACAGAGCCTGGCATATAACAACCATTCAATAAACATTTGTTTGGAGGCTCCAATCAAGAAGCCCTGTCATCGCTCCTGCCCCAATGAGGAATGGAAAGTTGTTTCCTCCGTCAAGCATAGAATTCCAAAGGGATAAGGAGCTGAGATGGAGATTGAATATGATCCCTGCCCGGTTAGTGTTCTAACTAGAGATAATGAATGGGTCTTACTACCACATTGCCTTTATGTCATGTTGGACATAAATGAGCAAATGAGTGGGTGGGGGGTGGATGGATGGATGGATGGATGATTTAATATGCCCAGGGATGGATTATATTTTTGGGTTTCCCTTGCCTGTGTTTCTTAGATTATGTTGATTCTAGGATTAGTAATATGTGAGTATCAAATTATCGAGTCTATATTATCTCTGAAGTGTGCCAAACTGGATAAGGGATAACAGTTTTCTAAGATAATCCTGAAGAATGGATAACTCTTAAGTCTAATTTACCCTTCCCAAATATGTCCAGTATTAAAGGACTAATGCTTCTCATCCTGCTTCTATTGCCACCCAGCTATCCCCTGTCCCCACAATCACCCTAGCTAACTTCTAGAACTAAACTCAAGTCACCTTTTCTCACATTTGCCACCCCCAATCATCCAAACTGAGCTAGTACCTCTTTTCTCTGTCGCTCTTTTATACAGAACACCATTGTTCACATTGTTGTTATTTGGGTTTTATCACGTTTTATTACAATCCTTTATTTCCTTGGTTGTTTTACTTACTAGATGGTGAGCTGCTTACTTGGTCCTTTATTCATCGGATCTTTGAGACCTAACACAAGTTACTCAAGAAATAATTTGCATGCTGATGGACAAAAGAACTGGAACTACATGGTGTTGCCCAGGGGACATGAGTAGTCTTTCCCTGTCAGAATAGAAAGATTCTCAGCATACAAATGCATAATCTTACAGCCTTAACATACTTACTCCGGCAAACCTGTTCACAATCCGGCCTATGGGTGTTGTGTCAAAAAAACTCATGGGTGCTCGAAGGATATTGTTCAGCAGTTGCTTGTGCAGAATGTTTGATGCATGGTTGAAACCATAGATACTCAAGACATTTGCTACGAGTACAGCTAAACCTAGAAATGGAACCAGTTTAGTTAGCGCTGTGCACATGGATCCTTAAAGTCTTGTGCCTAGGACATAATGGCAATTTTTCCTGAGTCTCCAGGCAAAGTACATTTATCAGAGAAATCATGTAAGAAATGGCTATCATAGCCATCAGACGTACCTTGTACTAATCCCAGAGCTCCATAGACACCAATTCTCATGTCCCTCTGAGAGGCTGGGTAGTTGGAAGCATTGAAGGTTTTAGAGTCACTGGTCCAAACACTGAGCCAGACATTGGATCCAATCAAAGCCACAAAACTGGTTACATAGGCAAAGATGATGAAGAAAATTGAACACCATCCTACTGCTTGTAGGTATTTCAGGTAGATGGAGAACTTGACCTGCAAAGCCCCCATTTCAATGTTAGTAGAATTCTTAATGGCTTTTGATGCAGAATTACCTAGAATACCAATCACAGGGGGTGGTGAAGTCCTTGGAAAAATGGATCACGGGTAGCAGAATTTGGTGTCTGTACTTATTTCTGCATTGGGCCAGAATAATAATCAATGCTCAAATACAATGCAAAGTAAATGATCATGCAATCAAGATGGGAAGATAGAAAAATAGAGTGAGACAAATGGAGTTATACTGCAGAGCCTGGAATTTGTTTTGGGAATTTGGATTTAGGTTAAGGCCTTAAACTTAAGACCTTAATTTTAACTTTTATTTATTTGAATTGTATACTGAGGTTGATGAATTAGTGTTCTCTGGCTCCCAGAATTGCATCTCAAAGCAGTTTTGTTGTTTGCTCCACAGATCAGAATGGAACCAAACACTCATGAAATGTGTTATGAAGATATTCACAGGAACCATGTCATTCTTTACGGAAATGTGATTTGATAGAAAGCTCTTAGCATCTGCCAACATTTCAATGATGAATTTAAAGATTTGCAAAGCAAGCATAAGACATAGCCCTTTTGTAGATATGTATTCAAGTCATCAAACTTTAAAATATTGGGATCCCAAGCCTTATATCACCTCTAATGGTATTTTTACTGTTGTATTCACCTTTCCAGTTTGTACAAATTCCTTCTCAATTAATTTTTGTCCTTTCACTAGTTCTTTCTCCTCCTTCGGGGTATTCACAGTCTGAGTTCTCAAGGAGTTTTTCAGGGTCTTCAGGCGCCTGCTACTAGATCTAGATTTGAGAAATTGAAAAGGGGGAAGCTTTCCTGAGCATTTAGCTGCATCCCGAGGGTCTTCGTAAAAGCAGATGTCAGTCACTCAGGTTCCATCAAAACTCATTTCAGAGAAGGTGGCCTTGGAGAATCACACAACCCCAATCCTCTTCCCAGACAAGGAAACAAAGGAAGCACTGAAAGTGTTCATGGTGTCCACTACCCACATAGAAAAAGAGAATGATCAAGTGAAAATATAGAAGGGATGATGGGTGCCAGCTGAATAGATGACCGACCTGTGGCTAAGTGTTCGATGCAGGCTGTTTTCTCTGTTCATGGTCAAGGGGGCTACATCCTGAGGGACTTCCTCCACACTGGTCATCAGACCATAGTCATCTTCTTCTCCACTGTCCTCATTGACTAGGAGACACACCAAAGGTTAAAGAGAGTGTGCATAGAGCTCTCACAGCCACATGAACAAGGAGAGAGAGGTCTTTTCTGATATTGCTGGGCTCAGCAAGAAATCCCAGATGTATACAAAGGCTGGAATTTTTTACTCCAGAAATACTATTTTTCATATATTTACTCATTGAGAAATACCAGGATGAAAAAGAAATGAGTTAATATTCCACTGAAAAGTAAAATAGTCAAAAGGAGAAGAATATTCCCAGAAAGTTCTAAGTTTCCTTAGAGCAGGAAGGAAGTTTCAAGGGTTATAGTAGACAAACACAGGAATTGTAATCTCCAGAACTAACTAAAGATGTAAGCATAAATTTAAAAATGCTCTTGAAATTCAAGTAATTTGACAAACTTTTAGAAATGTAAAGCATTAAAAAATCCCTGAAAATAAAATAAAATGTAAAAAACCTGGACATCATATGGTAAAGATCTCCAGAAATTGTTACCTCCATAACTTCAATGAGAATACTGGCAAAAAATTGTGCAAATCAACTTTTTTGTAACTCTAAAATTAGCCAAGAGCTTGCAACAATCCAAGGAACATTTATTTCATAAAAATAACTAAATCTTAGTAAGACTAGTAAGTTTTGTGATTATTTACTACATTCCCATCCCTCTCTCTTCAGATCTGTTGTAGCCTAGAAAACCAAGAACCTCATAAGCACGGTAACCATGAAATCCAGAAGCCTAGCAGCTGCTGGAGAGAATAGACTGGTTTGGAATTCCTCCAAACACCTCAACACTGGAAAATTATTATTTGACCTGTCTGACAATTCCCTGGAAAACCCCATTTACAGGGCTGGTCTTTTTGGACCTGACTTGGCTACTGACTAACTTCCAGAGTGAACCAGCGCCCTCCAGATCTTGCTTTCTCAATTTTGACCTCCTGCTGATAACTGCTACCAGAAGGAAATACCCAGAACTATGCATAAGACTACCCAAGGTTCTTGGGAGCCAGGCTCCATTACTGATGGAAGCTAACTGGTGACCCCAATGATGGTGGTATTAGGGGCTATTTCTGTGGTAATACTGTGAGTTATACTATGCAACTACCATGATTTTTTCCTGGTTCAAACACCCAATGGTTTTTGATGTATTAGTCAAGATTCCTTTGTTAGGGCTTATCAAGAATTTAGCAGTACACCTATCGAGGATTTAGTATTAGCCTATGAAGCTGTCCAGGAAGTTGTTTTAATGGATTTGGTGGAGGATGGGGCAGGATGTGTGACTTAGAGCAGTTAAAGCAAGGCATCACTAAAAGTGGGCCCCTTGCTGGGACAGGTTTGGCTCAGTGGATAGAGCGTTGGCCTGAGGACTGAAAGGTCCTGGGTTCGATTCCGGTCAAGGGCATGTACCTTGGTTGCGGGCACATCCCCAGTAGGGGGTGTGCAAGAGGCAGCTGATCGATGGTTCTCTCTCATTGATGTTTCTAACTCTCTATCCCTCTCTCTTCCTCTCTGTAAAATATCAATAAAATATATATTTAAAAAAAATTAAAAATAAATAAATAAATAAAATAAAAGTGGGCCCCTTGTGCCACTGGGGTTTCTTCCACAAGGGCTGATCACCCCAAACCTCCAGTCACACCCTTCCAAAGTGTGCCCTTTGATTACATGTCAAAGACCAGATAAGCAGGATGAATCTCCAGTTCGGCTCAGGCATAGAGTTTCTATGTCCATGCTTCTTTACAGAGACACAAAACACAGAAAGAACAGATTTTGGATCTCTGGGCAATTCTCATTCAAACCTAGTTCACTGGATACTGAGCAGTTCAAGAGGTAGATATTGGGTTACTACTTCCATTCCTTGCCATACCCAATTCTATCCCCATCCCAGTTGTCCTTGCATACCTGTGGCTTCTCCTTCAGGACCCGCCTGCTTTACAAATGTCTTCAGGTTCTTAGCAAACAGTCCTTTCTTGGCTAGCAGAGCATGGTAGGATCCCTTCTCGGAGATGGTGCCATTCTCCAGAACCACAATCTCATCCACTTGGGGAAGAAAGTGAATGCTATGTGTAACCAAGATTCGAGTCTGTAAAAATAACAGTAAGTTGTGCTGATAATCCTGTGTCCACCACCTTCCTTGTCCTATTCTAAAGAAGGAAAAACAGATGACTCAATTCACTATGGGCTTTGCTTCAAAATGTGTCCCTGACCATCTCGCCTCTGTTACTTCCTCTTTTTTTCCTAGCACCTCATCCTAAAACCTGACCTTTGTGTAAGATAAGTCTCCTGGAAGAGAGAGAGAGAGAGAGAGAGAGAGAGAGAGAGAGAGAGAGAGAGAGAGAGAGAGATAGATATTTCTGTCATCATTGTAGATATAATTAGAGATTTTTTTATAGTGACAATGAGGTATGCATTACACACATTCTCTTCCAGCTTCTTGGGTAGCCAGGAATTTGGGTTAGGAATGTCATGAGACATAACTAAATAACTAGCTAGCCAATTGCCCCTTTTGCTAACCAGCTAAGGAACTGAGCTAATAAGAACTGCCCAACTTGGCCAGTGTGGCTCAGTGATTTAGCATCAACTTATGAACCAGACGGTCATAGTTTGATTCATAGTCAGGGTACATGCCCAGGTTGTGGGCTGGATCCCCTGTGGAATGCGTGCAGGAGGCAACCGATCAATGATTCTCTCTCATCATAGATGTTTCTATATCTCTCTCCCCTCTTCCTTCCTTTCTGAAATCAATAAAGATACCTTTAAAAACAAACAAACAAACTTCCCAGCTATTTCTTACTATACCGCAGGTCTCAAAGTGCTTTCTATCATAATCATCCCAATGAGCTCAATGCCCAAGCCACAGAATAAGCTAGAATTTGCCATAACCTCAGAGGGGAGCCCTTATGGGCTTAGCTCCTGGAAGACCAGTCTGACGCTGTCTCCTCAGCAGCCCAGGGGGAAGGTAAATAAGGAAATCTGCTTAAGGACTGCAGCTGACCTAAATGTGTACCCCCGAAACACATACCTCATAGCTTTGTCACTTTAAATGATTTCTCACCTTGCTTTTCAATAGGCCATTGGGACCCAAGACCTTATCGAAAATGTGTTTTCCCACGTGAGCATCCACGGCCGACAGGGGGTCATCCAGAATATAGATATCTGCATTTTGATAGGTAGCTCTGGCCAGGCTGATGCGCTGCTTCTGACCTCCACTGAGATTTATGCCCTAAAGAAGAAAAGCATTTCTATTAAGCCCTAGTCCTACCTTCACGGAGGCTAATGAGGAGGCTCTACAGCAGGGGTTGAGAACCGCTAGCAGGGTCGCCTAAGACCATCAGAAAACACAGATATTTACATTAAGATTCACTAACAGTAGCAAAATTACAGTTATGAAGTAGCAACAAAAATAATTTTATGGTTGGGGGTCACCACAACATGAGGAACTGCATTAAAGGGTCGTGGCATTAGGAAGGTTGAGAACCACTGCCCCACGCCCTTGTCCCTAGGTACCTGAGTGACTAACCATGGATCTTATATGGACCATACATTAACCCATCAACCAGCGCGTGCTAAGTACACTAAGCCCCCATTCCTTCCTATTCCTCCCCTCAAAAGGCGTGTTCCCCTTTGCACATGTTGCTGTTCTCCCCTTGCGAGACAGCCCGGCAGGTCCTTCTCCTCTAATAAAGCCTGTAGTCTTGGCCTTTGGCCTCTGTCTGATCTTTCATCTGGATTACTATATTTGTATAAAATATTGTACAAACTCATGTTTTCTGGTGTTTATTCCCAACATGACCACTGAAATTGGTCAACTGTTTTGCTCCTATGTACTTCTTTGCCATCCTCACTTTTTTCTTTGATGTTTCTTCACCCTTTAAGGTTCTTAAGTACCTTCTCTCCAATCTCAGCCAAGTCTCCCCCGGGCAGCACTTCCAAGTCTTGGAGGAGGGCACAGGCCTCTAGAACTTGCTGGTATCTCTTCTCATCTAATTCTGATCCAAAAAGGATGTTGTCCTTTATGGTGCCATTCTGGATCCAGGACTGCTGTGGGACGTAGGCTATCATGCCCTAGATGGGAAATATGAGACCATATGACAGCTGTACCGCCAGAAATGCAGGGTTGAAGGACGGGGTGGCAGGAGCCAGAAGGAACAAATGGAACTTATACTTGAAGAAACGTATGTCAAATTGACTGAACATCTGATATTTATAAATGTGTTTGAATTTTTGTACAAACCATGGAGAAAGAATTCGAAGTTCTACTCATCATGTAAAGTCCCCTTTTTTAAACTCTCACTTTCTAGCCATGATCCTGAAAATGGGAGGATGAATACACGTGCTAGGAGCAACCGAGGGCTGACACTGCCAGGGGCCTGGAATAGCTGACAGCTGAGGAAGCAAGAACTAAGAGATTGGAATTAGGGTGCAGGCTGATGCATGAAGCAGACCATGTCCAAGGAAAGATGAGTCTGACAAAAGCCTGTGCTTGAGGGAAAAACTCAGTTATGAGGTAGCACGAAGACACTTCCTAAAAGGAGTTAAGAAACAGAATAAAATCTGTAGATGCTGCACAGATACAGAGATCAGATTAATGTTTGCCAGAAGGGAGGGGGGGGCTGGGTGAAAAGGTGAAGAGATTAAGAACTACAAATTGGTAGACACAAAATAGTCACAGGGATGTAAAGTACAGTATAGGGAATATATATATATGTGTGTGTGTGTGTGTGTGTGTGTGTGTGTGTGTGTATGTATATATATATATATATATACATATATATGTGTGTGTGTGTGTTTGTGTGTGTGTATATATATATATATATATATATATATTCCTAATATGCAAATTGACCAAACGGCAGAACTGAGCAAACAAACAACCAGTTACTATGATGTGCGCCGACCACCAGGGTGGGTGCACAAAACATGGCAGGCATTGGCAGCAGGTGGCAGAGTGCAGAACATGGCGGGCATCAGCCGTGGAGGATGGTGGAGTAGGTGACTGGGGTTGCCAGACTAACAAGGGGCACTGGTCACTGTCATCAGGGTGAGCCTCTGGTGATCACTGAAAATTCTTTGCTTCTGCATGCCACGGTCCCACTGGGCACTCGCATCCACTGCTAGTGCCCAGCACCAGCCCCAGTCACTCAGCACTGTCAGCATTCCCTCTCACCTTGATGGTGATGTGTCCATGAACATTTTCCATTTCTCCCAGCATGGCTGACATCAAGGAGGATTTCCCAGAGCCCACAGTGCCCACCACAGCCACCAATTGGCCTGGCATGATGTCCAGGTTCACACTGAAAGAGAGAAGTAGATTGGAAGGAGATGAGGGGACTTATTCAAGAGGAGTTCAGGCCACTTCTCAGACTCTCTACAGGTAGTCTGGTATTTGGAGATTTTCTCTCAAGACTGGAAAATTTGTCTTAGGTGTACAAGACTCCATAGTGCTTCCTTAATTATTTATTTTTAAGCTCTAAGAGCCTAGAGCACATGTGTCAAACACAAGGCCCGCGGGCCAAATCCGTCCCGCCAGGCCTTGCAATGTGGCCCGCACCGCGCTGTCATCACTGCACTCCGCTGCGTTTCCATCACAATGACAGTTTATGACTGTTCAGTAAACCATTCGGCCCGCAATTTAGGCTGGATTTTAGATTTTGGCCCCTTCTCTGATTGAGTTCGACACCCCTAGCCTAGAGAGTGAATCTTAATATATTCAACTTATCTATGAGCTGTTTGTGCCAAACTTGGGTTTCCATTGGAAAAATTCTCTTAGAACCAACATGGTACCATTGAGCAAGACCCCAGTGGGCGCCTGGAGACCTGAGTTCAAGTCCCAACTTTGTCTCTGCCCGGCTGTGTGATCTTGGAATGTCATTGCCTCTGAACTCTCATTTCTAAACTAGTGGTCTTGGACTAGATTATTGTTGCCCAAACTTCGCTCTTCAGTGAGACTAGCCAGTCAATGGAACACTTGCTGAAAGCACAGCCTACTGCCCGCTCCCCTGGAGACATGGCTGTGTCTGGCTGAGAGGCATCCACACTGGGCTAGACACCTAGAAACTCTGGGTGCTGGCCCTGCGGTTTGAGTTCCTGGAATATCAGGACCTCAGAAATGTGTTCAGAGTCTTTCCGAAGCTGCCCATCAAGCTGAACTTGTTCTAGACTTCTATTAGCAAAGGGGGAGCTGTATCCAGTCCTCTCTCTGCAGAGAGAGGCTTTCAGGCTGGAAGGGTTTAGGGGAGGAGTTTCTGGTCTGGCACATCCTGGGGCAAGCTCCAAAGTCCATGTTCAAGGCTGTGGAAATAGCAAAGAAGGGTGGGAAGGCCTAACTGTATCAGAAAGATGGAAAGGTGTGCCCGGTTGTGAAGAAAAAAAATGAAGAAAAAAAAGTACGGCCGGCTCAGGCTCCCGGTGCATTCTGTGTGTGCTGTGCTGGTGGATGGCTGGGTGTTGTGTTACATGTAGTGCTTAAGAAACACATTACATGCAACACTGTGGCAAGAAGGGGTTGGCTCAGGGCAGAGAAGGCGGCTGCAGTGTGGAATGTAGGGATGGGTTATTTAGATGTAAAACTCCAGACCTGACGTGGAATCTTATAGAAAAAGTTCCCATTGTTCCTTCTGGGGAAGGAACTCCAATGTTCTCAATTACATCCTTAAATGAATGAATGAACTTAAATCAGGTTCATGTGCTTGTGTATATCCTCTACCACACCCGGAGACCTAGGCCACTACCTCCAGCCACAATCCACAGAACAAGTGCCTTCAGGGTTTTCAGCTGGACATGTGTGGTCCCACAGCAGGAGAGCAGGGTGGCAGGTGCATTCAAGAGCAAAGAGGCCCAGGATCTTTGCCGTCAGCTCATTTTTGCAGCGGCCGAGCCTGCACTGCTATCTAACTGAACATGTGCACATAGCTCGACTTCACATGTGTTCTGTTATATGGCATTTTTCAGTCACAGGACAGGTCAGGAGAATCCTAAAGAACAGCAGACTGGAAGGAGGAAACTCACTCTCGAATTGTGGGTTCCGTCTCCTGGTCCCAGGTAAAGGAGGCCTTAGAAAACTGCACGACTTTGTCTGTTGAGAAGAAGACCCCGCTTTTAGTCAGATGTAGGTGCCACCTGCCTGCCTGCCTTTCAGCCCTCACGTGTCCCTCTCCGCTTCCTCCAGCAGGTCCCCAGATCTCTGTCATGTGCGGGCTCCTACACTAGCGAGAGTTCCTGGGGTAGACCAGAAGTTGCCTGTTTACAAAGTCCTTTCTGATTCAGGAGTCTCAGGCCTGTTTTGAGCCTAGATTTCGAACCTACAGACTCTCTGGGAACATTCCCAGGTCCTGTCGCTTAGTCTCCTAATACAAATTCCACCTACATATAAACATACCCAGCAACTCCCTACTCTGGATTCCACTCCGACTGCCTCCTCTGCCAGGAATGCCTCCGACCGTTAAACCTGCGTTTTCCTTTGCTCCTGCCTACCTTACCCCTCCACAGCCTTCGCTCCATGCTGACTTCTGCTCTCTAGATGCTTCACAGGATTCTCTGCTTATCCTCAAAACAGCTGGCTTAGCTTTATTTAGCAGTCTGGCCAAGCCAGCAGTTCTAAGTGAAAACACAATTAAGTAAATAATAGTACACTTATATGCAAATGTAGGTTCAAGGTAAGTCCCTTCACTCTCCCTTTCAATCCATTTGCTACTGCTGAGCCCTTGTATTTCAGAGTTCTGGCCCAAACACTGTGAATAAGTTTGGGAAACAACTTCCAAGTTCATTTACCAAAATTAGAGTCCTGTCGAATGGCAGATGTGTCCAAGTCGTCCCCTCCCAAGTACTTTTCCAGCCGTTCCTTGGAAACAGTGGCCTGGAGAAGAACACAGCGCATCTCAAGAATGAAACATCCAACGAAAAACACAAGCGGAAAGAGGATTTTGACTGTCATCAGCCTGGCTTGTGGGAGGAGACAGGCAATCTGCCAGGCTTCTGGCCCATAATTTGCCACTTCCCCTGGGAACCCTCCTGAGCAGCACTACAGACTCGGCCTCACCTCAACTCTGGGAGCCAGCCGTCCTTCTGGACAGAGATAAATGAAGATGCTCTATTTCAATCCTTCAGAAAACTGAGCTGGGGGTGGAGAGGTAGTGGGGGTGGGGAGACAACTCAACTGCTCTCTCTCCAATTTGTACCTACCGTATTTTTCGGACCATAAGACGCACTTTTTTCCCCCCAGAAGTGGGGGGGAAAAGTCCCTGCGTCTTATGGTCCAAATATAGCCTACACATATACTTAAAAAAAAAAGTTTTTTTACTTGCCCGGCTCTGTGTGGTCTCTGTGTGCTTGCCCGGCTCTAAAATGGTTCTAAATGCTGCTGTTTACTTTACAGGGTTGATTACATGTGTTTATGACTGTGATGTTGGGTTTTAATGCACATAAAATATTTTAGGACATTATTTGTTTCAGAATCTTTTTTTCTTCATTTCCCTTCTCTAAAAACTGGTGTGTCTTATGGTCCGGAACGTCTTATGGTCCGGAGCGTCTTATGGTCCGAAAAATACGGTAGTTCCAGGAACTGTCTTGCCTTTCTCTAAGATAAAACACTAACTTCTTTATGGTCCTGAACTAGGCCCCTGGCGTGCTCTCCTTTAACTGACCCATTCGGTGACCTGATGGAGCCACCGCTGACTGGGACCCTGTAGAGCACATGTGTCAAACACAAGGCCCGAGGGCCAAATCCGTCCCGCCAGGCCTTGCAATGTGGCCCGCACCGCACTGTCATCACTGCACTCCGCTGCGTTTCGATCACAATGACAGTTTATGACTGTTCAGTAAACCATTCGGCCCGCGATTTAGGCTGGATTTTAGATTTTGGCCCCTTCTCTGATTGAGTTCGACACCCCTACTGTAGAGCAACTGGCCAGGGCGCACTGCGACATAGGCCACACAGGTCGACCTGAAATTGCAACTGATGCGTGTGCTGGCTGGACACCCTGTGGGCCCCCTGGAACATGAGAGCTGGGGAAGATTTCCCGGAGCTTTGCAAGTAGGTTTCTCACCTGCCTCCCCGTCTTCCAGGGAGGCTGTCAGAGGTGGTTTCTCATCACCACCTGGGTTCTGATGGAGTGAGGCTTTCTGCTTTGCCCTCTCCACAACCACGGACTATAAAAATGCTTAACTGCTGCAGGGACCAGCTCTTCAGAAAAAGAGCCTCCCCCTCCCCACAAGGTGCACTGTCATCTGGCCCTTCTGTCTCAGTGCCATCTTGTGGGACAGGGAATAGAGGGAGCTGGCACCTTTGTTCTCGCTGTCTACGTAATAAACTCAATCCAAAAAGAGCATGTTGTTTCTTTATTGGCCATACCTGTCAGCTTTTCTTAACACCATCTAGGACGGGGTGACCTTCTCCTAAACCCCAGGCTTTTATGGCCTGAGCTGTCTGAAGTCAGCCTCCTCTGAGGTGAACACACATCACCACACTCTGTCAGCCCGGCGGCCCCACCAGTCTTCCACCTGCCTGCCCTGTGGTCTTCCCTCTGAGGTCTGGTCCATCCCAGTGACCAGGCTCCGTTTTCAGGACCCACATACTCCATCCTAAACTCCAAACCCATTTTCTGACAGCGTAAGGCTCCCCAATTGCCTTTGGTCTTACCATGAGATGGCTCATACAAAGAGAGGGTCTTTTTCCTTCCTTCATTCCATAGTTCCCTAATGCTGTATAAATACCTCAGGAGCCTTGGGAAAATGTGTGGAAAACTAATTTGGGAAAAGGGCTCAGAAATGTTCCAAGTACACAGGGTTAATCACAAGCACTGCCTCCCTGCGAGGTAGATGAGAATCCTCACTTTATAGTCAGATAAATGGGCTCAGAGAGCTTGTGATTTTACTAAGATCAAACCATCCTTCTTCAGAGATCAAACAATCTGCCTAGCTGAAAGTTTACCAGCAGAAGCTAGAAATGAGATATGATAGGCTAGTCATTCTAGAATCTAAGGCTTTTCCTCAGGTGCCATAAGTTAGCAGTGAACGTTCCTACCTGGAGCAGGGAGGAGATCATCATGGGAAACATACTCAGGGGGAAGCGCAGGATATTGAAGAGGGTGATGGAGGTGAAGGCCTTTTTTGCATCCAAAACATTGTTGCTATCCACCAGGACGTAAACTGAAAATGTGATGACGGATACCTGGAAAAGCAAGGTCATGAGCAATTTATTCCTAAACGGGCTCAGGAACACAGTAGATCAGGGTTGAAGGAATTTAAGGATCGTCTCAACCATCCCATGTTACACATGAAAAAGCTGAGCCCAGAAGAGAAGGAAACATCTTTTTAAAAATATATGGAACGCTTCATGAATTTGCGTGTCATTCTTGTGCAGGGGCCATGCTAATCTTCTCTGTATCGTTCCAGTTTTAGTATGTGTGCTGCCGAAGCGAGCACAAGGAGGAAATATCTTGCCTGAATCATAAAGTCAACCAATGGCATTGCTGGGACTAGAGCTCGGATCTCCTGGCTCCTATATCACTGTTTCTTCCACTATTGACCCACATGGCCTTCCCAACAAAGCCTTCCTTTGCAAGCCATTCCTGGAAACCCTGACAACGTGCTCTGAGCCCCCAGACCACTAAACTATACACAAGGGTGAAACTAGAGTTGGGGGCATGAGGTACCCTGTTTCCCCGAAAATAAGACAGTGTCTTATATTAATTTTTTCTCCCAAAGTTGCGCTAGGTCTTATTTTCAGGGGATGTCTTATCTTTCCATGCGCTAGGTCTTATTTTCAGAGGATGTCTTATTTTCGGGGAAACACGGTAGTATAAGGAGTTAAGAGGGGGGGGGGGGGCAGAGCTCCCTGGATTTCCTGATCAGACCTACGGTTCTGGGAAGTCTATCTAGAACAGACTTTCTTCTTCAGGAAGTTGACCCATCCCACAGACTGTCACTCACCATGACTGGAGTTAAGTATAAGAGGAACACTATCAGAGACTGCAGCTGCCCAAAGGTGAGCAGATTCTTGAGCTCTTTCTTCCGAATGTCACTGACTTGGTTTTTGAATGAAGGTTCCCAGGCAAAATATTTCAGGATCTAATAGGATAGAAAAGAACACAGCTTACACTGTTGCCCCAAAGGATACCGGTATCTCATCTACCCAGGTTTTGGTACAAGGTCCCCAAAATTTGGGGAGGGGGCAGAAATCCAGATTATAAAGATTGATTACAGAAACATAGCTTGTATTTGTTGACAACCTACTATGTACAAACATTTTACAGACGTTATTTTACTTAATCTTTGTAACAATCTAAGGGTGAGCAACTGTCCCAGTTTGCCCGGGACTGAGGGCTGCCCAGTACACAAGGCTTTTGGTGCTAATCCTGGAAAATCCTGGGCAAACTAGGAAAAGCTTGTCTCCTACTTTTGTAGAATTATTTTATTCATTTTTCTACATTAAGGAAACAAGCTGAGAGAGGCTAAGTTACTTGCTCACCCTCACCAATTAGCTGGTAATAGAGGAAAAACTCAAAAAACAGCTCTGTTCATTTTGCCACATTAGCAGGAAGGCATATCAGAGCCCTTTGTGGAGACATATCAGGGCATTAAAAGGGGCCTCCATTGCTCTTTCAAGAACTTTGGGTGTAAAATCAATGAAGTCAAAACAACATCTATATTTAAAAAACCCTCACTGGTCACCTTTCGAAGATGAAATGCATTATTTTGAAAGCTGGTAAATAGAGGAAAGAGAAAAAGCATTTATCCTTCCTATCCTATACAAATTTTAAAATAATTTCTCTTTATAGAATTTCAACTAACCAATGCCAAAGGAATAATGAATTAAAATATCACCCCTTTGTAACTCTTAATGAAATAATAGATCAAAGCAATGACAATGGGTTTTCAACCTTAGCTGCATATTAGAATCACTTAGGGAGCTATTGAAATATAATATATGCCTGGGGCTTACCCCTAGAGAGTCCAATTTAAATGGTTTCAAGTAGGGCCCAACCTCAGTGAGTTTTAAAGGGCCAAAACCAGTTTGGCTCAGTGGATAGAGCGTCAGTCTGCGGACTTAAAGGTCCCAGGTTCGATTCTGGTCAAGGGCATGTACATTGGTTGGGGGCACATCTCCAGTAGGGGGTGTGCAGGAGGCAGCTGGTTGGTGATTCTCTCTCATCGATGTTTCTAGCTATCTATCCCTCTCCCTTCCTCTCTGTGAAAAACAATAAAATATATTTTAAAAAATAAAAACTTACTGAGGAATCAAAACATGCTGTCTGGGTCTGGGCCACAAATCAGTGCTCCAGGTACAAGGATGGCAGGACATTTAGTGAGGGATGAATATAGACAGACAGGGGTAACTGTTGTAGATTAAAAGCACTACCAATTAAATGCCTGTGTGGATATTTTTTGGATCCTTATTCAAACTAACCAACAGTTGCCCTAGCCAGTTTGGTTCAGTGGATAGAGTGTCAGCCTGTGGGCTGAAGGGTCCTGGGTTCAATTCTGGTCCAGGGCATATCCCCGGGTTGCAGGCTCTATCCCCAGTGGGGGCATACAGGAAAGAGGCAGCCAAATCAGTGATTCTTTTTCATCATTGATGTTTCTATATCTCTCTCCCTCTCCCTTCCTCTCTGAAATCAATAAAAATACATTTTTTAAAAAAAAAAAACACAAGTCTTTCTTTTAGAAATATACAGAAAGTATTTACTAATGAAATGACAAGATAATCTGAGATTTGCCTTAAAATAATTCAGCAGGCATGAAGTGGAGAATGGGGGTATAGATGAAGTTAGTTAGGTCATGTTAATTATTGATGGAGCTGGCTGATGCCCATGGGGATTGATTATATCATTCTGTGTACTTTTGTGCACATTCAACAATTTGCAAGGTAATGTAAAACAAAGCAAACCATTTATGGTAAATAAATAGAAATCAAGGTATAAATGAGGCCCTAAGAGGGGTAGCCGTAGGAGAAACAGGAGACTTGTGAGTGGATGAATCAGGAATCACGTGACACCCTACAGGCCTAGAAGCAGGAGTCCACAGCCTCTGCTAGGTTTGTTAAGACCAGACCCCAGAGCTGTCGTCACTGCACACAGAGAAGGGCCAGCTATACTCTCGGCTTCTCACCTTTATTCCATTGAGAATTTCATTCATGGTCTTCAAACGTTTGTCTTTCTGATTCATATTTTTTGCCTGCCAGGAAAAAATAAAACACACTTCCATGTGAAAGGGTCCAGATTTGCTGTAGATGCAGATGGTAGGTCTTGGTGGCACTTGTGGCTGGCAAGAATGTGAGGTGCCAAGTGATGGAATATGTGTCTCTCCCACTCTCCTCTTGGCCCGCTCTGCCCCTGCAACACCCACCTTCTTTCTGATCCTTGATCATGCATGCCAAGCTCATGTCTGCCCCCACAGCATTGGCCTGAATATTCTCTCTTCCCAGGTTATTTGTTTCAAGATTTGCTCCTTCATGGTCAGGCTTGTGTTGTTCAGAGCTCAGCTCAAATATCCCCCTCCTCACAGAGGCCTTTCCTGACCCCATAATCTAAAACAACTCCCCAGTCACTTGCTATCACATCACCCTGTTTAGTTCTCTGCATAGTACTTGACCTGATATGTTTTTTCTTTGCTTTTGTATGTTTATGACTTGACTCTCCACCCCACGTACAATGTAAACTCTACTAGAACAAGAGCCTGTCTATTTGTGGTTGTGTTCCCAGAAAAGTATTATGTACAATAAATGTTCTCCAAATAATGTGTAACTAAATGAATGCAAAATGAATGACTAAATCCTGTACACCGTGGAGTTCACACACCCAACCTATGATTTCTGGCAGCACTAAGGACCGTCCACCTAGTGATAGTAAGGCTGGTTGCTAGGATTTAGGCTTAAAGTTTCAGTCACTCGTGTGAATGCTCTGTGTGCTTGGTGTGTATTGCTATGATGAAGAGACAGGGCCAATAATCACTGTTCTAAGAAAAGCCTAGTGGAGCAGGGGGAAAGAGTTATGTTCAGGGTCCCTGGGCAGCTCCTCTCTATCCAATCTGGCTTGTCCCTCTAATAATGAATGAAGATAGAATATATAAACCCTAAGAGTGGTTAGAACATAAAAAGGGGAGATAGAGAAAGCCAAGTTCATTTGAGATGGTGGAAAGTCTTCCATCAGCTTTGCTCTGCCCACACTACCACCAAGAGTTAGAATAAAATAAGCAAAAGACTTTAGACTTTGAAGTACGTGTCTATATCCATAGGGTGCTCTGCTTGCTTACCTGAATAGCCTTATTCTTGGTGGCAATTATCCCATTAACGGGGATTAGGAGCAACATCACCCCAACACCCGCGAATACTGAGGGTCCCAACTCTATCCACAGGAAATAGATGGATAAGACAATCTGTAGAAGATTTGACCACAGCAGGTGGATGAAGCTGGTCACGTCCATGAGCTTCTGGGCATCCACAGACATCAGGTTCACTGTTTCTCCAACGGTGTAGAGCTTTCTCGCCCGGTTGGAAAGGTTCAGTGCCTAAAGATAAAGATTGAGATTGGGACCCGTGGACAAAGCCAAGGATACTGGGAAATAAAAGGGGGAACCCAGGAAGTGATAATACAGCAAAAGGATGGGCTCCATATAGACACAACATTTTCAAGGGGCTGTGCCTTCTCCAAATTTCATAGTGTTCTCTCATTCTTGACTATTCTTTCCTGCTATTCTCACCTTCTCCAAACCCACACCTCCGCACACTCTTTTCCTCAGAATATTCCTATTTATTCTTTAGGGTCAGCTTAGATAGAACATACTCTGAGAAGACTTCACTGACTTTCAAGCTTGGGTTTGATACCCCTCCATGTACTCCTATAACATCTTGTGCTTACCCCTGCCATTCTATTCATCACCCTGAGCTGTAATTGTTTTGTTTTTCTATTTCCCCACCAGATATAATCTCTGTGAGGACAAGGACCACATATGTCCATTTCACTACTATATCACATGGCACATGGTAGGGAATCAAATATTAAAAGATGGATTGAATGGAGGGGTGAAGAGAGACAGCATGTATTGATTGTGGCCTTGCAGACATTTGATGTGGCAATGTCATTTGGAGCCATACTCTAATGAGGAGGTTGCAAACATTCCAAAGAAGGACAGAGCTCTTAGTATAAAGAGGAAAGTTGTGGAGTTCACACATTTGAAGCAAAACGATTAGTTTCTTGTCTGAAATTTGCAGATAATGTCCAGATACCTGAATGTGATAGTATGGGCCTCCTGTTTGTTCTCATGTTAAAGAGATCAGAAGGCTGATCCCCACAGTTCTATCACTTACAAGGATGCCTGGCACATTAGGGTTAGAGGTGGGTTCTGAAACCAGCTTGCACTAGCCTTACCAGTCAACATCCTCCTAAAAGAAGAAAGCTTTCTTCTAGCCGAAACCGGTTTGGCTCAATGGATAGAGCATCAGCCTGTGGACTGAAGGGTCCCGGGTTCGATTCCGGTCAAGGGCATGTATCTTAGTTGCGGGTACATCCCCAGTGGGGAGTGTGCAAGAGGCAGCTGATCGATGTTTCTCTCTCATTGATGTTTCTAACTCTCTATCCCTCTCCCTTCCTCTCTGTAAAAAATCAATAAAATATATTAAAAAAAAAAAAGCTTTCTTCTAATTTCCACAAAGATAGTGCATGGGCTACATGTGGCCCTAGGTTTTCACCTCAAAATTTCTCCTAGAAGTTCTACTGTCATCTTAATCCAACAATACATTCTTCTTTGGAACATACCAGGACTCTTGGTTGTATAGTAAAAAAAAGAAAATTTTCTAAAATGTTAGGGTACCAAGGTTCTAGAGAAATCAGTCCACTTCTATTCTTCTCCTTTGGTATGGAAAACTAACATTTAGTTACCCTTTAAGATAGTCCCTATACTTTTCTTTTCTCAGTAAATCTCAATGAAGTAGGAAAGTCATTGATTTTAGCACCAATAGGCCTTGTCTGGGGGCAGGTCTTGGCTATGTGACTATAGGCATTGCATAGCACTAAGCCTTACTTATCTGTAAAATAAGGATAATGCAATTATTTCACAGGGCTATGGATTGATAAAGGATGTGAAAAATGTCTTGACATTTCATAAATGAAGCTTTGGCTAAAAATAGGAAATTAGTTTATTTCAAATTCTATTTTATTAGCAATATTTATTTGTCTCACTAAGAGCTCTATTTTATAAATTCCTTTTAGATTGTTACAAAACCTGGAATATATTAAGATTAATAATGGGAATGAATGATCACAATTGTAAAAGTGTATATTCGTAGAAATGGCTGAGATAGCCTAGTTAGTGACCTTATATCCTGCAAACCAGCAGAAATGTAGTATCTTCAGAGGGAATAAGGTGATTAAAACACTGATTTGTGAGGAGGCAAGTGCCAGTGTGAGAGTTTCTGGGAGTTTCCAAGGACTTGATCAGACTTTTGACCCAAAGACATTCGGATTACTTGTCTGAATGTCTTGATGAGTCAACATCTACTGAGGGAAGAAAAAGACACATTGGTGTTGTAGGAGAGGAAAGCAAAGGAGAAACCCAGGGAGTTCCATGGAGAAATCAATGATGGAATGCTCTAGTGGTAAATGAATATCAGGAAGAAAAGGCAACTGTTTGATGTTCTGACCTACAAAAATTCCTATCTCCCCATGTATGAATTTTCTCCTTAGACTTAAAGTCACTGGTCATAACTATCATAGTTCAATTTCTTCTTTTTATTTATTTCTTCTTTATTGAGATACAATGGACTTTATATTCATTTCTTAAGAGACAAAATGAGACTTCACCTTAGTATCGAGGATGTAAGAAAAAAACAGTTGTCCTGAGAACGTTTAAACGTTAAAAGCAACACATCAGAGGGAAGATGAGGAAAACTATCATAAGGAGATGGAAAAGCTCCTGGGTCTACAGAACTCAGAAGGCAGAGTGAGCATATTTTAAAAACAGAGGAGGCAATGTCTGCAAGGCCAGAATCAATACATGTCAGGCAGAGAGGGGTTAGTCAGCCACTAAAGATTTAGAAAAAGAAGAAGCAAAAGTGGTCTAGAGGGATGGAACCCTGGTCCATAAAGAATGCTAGCCTATGACAAAATTGCAATCTGAGATGGATGCCCAGGCCTTATGAAAGCTGTTTCATGTAGTATTGCATTTATATGTTAGTGGTTTTAAGAGTCTACCTTTGGCCAGTTTCTTTCTGACTTTAAATTCTTTCCCAAGACGTTCTCACCTTGTTGAGAGAGGTAGGAAGAAGGACAGGTATGCAAGGCTGAAAAGGCAGATCCTGGGCAGAGAACAGCTTGCCAATTTTTTCCCCTAGATTGTATTTCCTCCTCTTTCACATATACCAATATCTATATACATACTTTTCATATTTTAATTTTAAAAAAAACGTTAAATAAGTTTGTATGACTAGTCAAAATCAAGAGTTAAGGTCAGTTATCATTTTCACCTAATTTTCCTCAATCTTGGAATAAGTGCTCACATTTACTAAGGGGGTTGGTTTTATTTGGTGATGCCCAACACAGTCCACTTACCTTTTTATATACGGAAGCCATGATGGTTGTCCGTACATTTACGCCCAGCGTGAAGCACAATTGAAAGTAATACTGAAGGCAGATAGACTGGAGGAGGGCCACAACGAAGAAGAGGATTGAATAGAGATACCCAGTCCACACATAGGAGTCACGCTCATTTGCGAAGGAGATCAGCAATCTGCCAGAGCAAAACCGAGTAAGTGATGGCCACCAATTCTCCGGGGACTCCACCCTCCTCACGCACAGCCAGATACCCTCCCCTACCCATGACAAAATGACCAGAATCGCCCAAAGCTCTTGGAAGACTGAGTGCCACAATCATGCTAGTGCTCTTGCTTTGGTTTGAAGATGAGCAGAAAGAGCTTAGGTTGGATGACCCATAGTTATGAAATGGGATTATGGATGATCTACAGAGCTTTGTCCGTCTCCCTCCAGCCCTTAGTATAATTGATTTATGGGACAAATCGATTCTTTCCTAGACAATGCAAACCTGAAAGGAATTAGGACATGTATCCAGAATGAGTTAGAAGGGCTTCCCCTGGAGAATAGCTCATTCATAGATCCAGGCAGATTGATAAATCTTGTCATGATTAACCTTAACCTCCCCTTGAAGGCTCAGACTTTGGAGCAATGAGGATACAAGGCTCTCCTGGGGTATGTTGCCCACCTCTTGGATGTGGCTCAACCCATAGCAGTTTTGCTTAACAAGAAAGATCACTAACAAGTATCTGACTTCCAGGGGGACAATGAGAGGGAAGGGAGAGTTGGGGTGGAAGGAAATGTGGAAAAGAGGGAGGCTAAAGGACATATATTACATTTGGAAAGCTACCCTGCACCTTTCCTGAACACAACATTGTACACTGGAAAAAAATTGTGAGCATTTTTTTAAAATAAAAATTTAATGGTCTGGCCGACGTGGCTCAATTTGAACATCAACTTATAAACCAGGAGTCCACAGTTTGATTCCCAGCCAGGACACATGCCTCGGTTGCAAGCGACTTCCAGTTGGGGGAGTGCAGGAGGCAGCCGATCAATGATTCTCTCTCATCATTGATGTTTCTCTCTTTCTCTCTCCCTCCCTCTCTCTTCCTCTCTGAAATTAACAAAAAATATATACTTTTAAACAATAATTTAATGATAAGTTCCTGCCTACAGGCACAGAGGGCAAAAAGGAGAGTGACAGAGGAGGCCCCGAGATAGCCCCGGGCTGAGACTCACTTCAGCAGCTGAGGGTTCAGAAACATGAGTGCGTCGTGCAGCAGCTTCAGCAGGAACGACTTCAGGAGAATGATGTAGAAAGTTTTGAAGAGGGTCTTGACCAACCAGGACTTAGGAAAGTCTTCTGCGGTCCCAGACTTCTTTTTTTTCTTTTTAGCTTCTTCCTAGGAACAACACCAAACAGCAACAGTGTCCCCAGAGGTGCTGGTGTAGGTTCTGTCCTGCACTGACAGCTCCAGGGCAGAGCCCCTGAGCCCTGTCGCCTTCTTGTACAGGTTTGGTGATGCACAGTGACTCTCAATAAGTATTTTCAAGTGAAAAAAGTCAATGAGTTAACTGTCAGTGCTGTTTCACCAAGGTACAAATTCTAGAACTCTTAAGGTATTATTTTATCTTTCTATTAAAAAAAGCTTTTTATTAGCCCTAGCCAGATTGGCTCAGTGGATAGAGTGTTGGCCTGTGGACCAAAGGGTCCCAGGTTTGATTCTGGTCAAGGGCATGTACTTTGGTTGCAGGCTCCTCCTTTGCCTGGGCCCTAATCAGGGGCCTGCAGGAAGCAACCAATCAATGTGCTTCTCTCACTTCGATGTTTCTTGCTATCTTTCCCTCTCTCTTCTACTCGCTCTAAAATCAATGAAAAATATCCTCAGGTGAGGATTAAAAAAAGAAACAAACATTTTATTATAGAAAATTTCAAATATACCTCAAAGGAAAGCAAATAGTATATTATACCCCTATGTTTCCATCACTAAAGTATTCTTGGTATTGTGAATACAAATCCTATTTAATAAAGAGGGAATATGCTAACTGACTGCCCCAACCTCAAAGATGGCAGCACCCACAGCCAATAAGGAGGGAATATGCTAATTGACCACCTTACCCTCAAAGATGGCAGTGCCCACAGTCACAAGATGGCAGTGTTCAGTCCCTTCAACCCCGCCAGGATGGCAGGCACACAGCAAGTCCAGGCCTGTCCCCAGGCAAGCCCAGCTGCTCTGTACACCTGTCTCCAGAGTCCCCCAGTACCCTCAGCTGCCCAGCTGCCCAAGGCTCAGGTAACCAGGGCTGGCTGAGACTTGTGCTGCCGGCAGTGGCAGCAGCTGAGGTGTGATGGGGGCATCACCTTCCTCCGATTGCTGGGTCATCTCCCGCCCCTGAGGGCTCCCAGACCGTGAGAGGGGTCAGGCGGGGCTGAGGGATTCCCCCCTCCAGTGCATGAATTTTCATGCACCAGGCCTCTAGTAATAATATAAAATACACTGAAAAGTACGTGAGGATAGAATCACCATGACACTGATGTCCTCTTGCCTGAGACATACAACGCATTCACACAGACCCTCATGGAAAAGTTACCAGAACAAGGACATCTTGGCTTTGGCTCTGGTTCTTATTCAGCTCGTGCAGCCTGGTCCCAGAGTTCCTCTGGGCTTTCTGCTGCCGTCTCTGCAGTGCCTGCCTGGCCTTCAGCAGCTCCCCGGCCATGTGCGTTTCAAATTTGCTGACCAGCATCTTGGTTTTACTCTGTTCATCCACATCCCAGACATCTTCGAGCGTCAGAGGCTTCTTGTAGCCTTTCAGAACAATGCTAGAATGAGATGAGCCAGAGACTGAGACCTTACAGGCTGGATCAGAGGCTGTCTCCTGGATGCCTCTATCAAAACCCACATCCCACTTCTGGGATGGAGGGACAGAAGAAGGAGACTTCTCCCTTGCTCCACTACTCCATCTCCTGACCCTTTCATCTTGACAGAAGAGTGAAGAGAACAGGGAGGGGAACCATGTGGGTAACAGAAGATGGTAGAAGACAAGAGAAGAGAAGGGTAGGGCATTACTGAATTAAGAACCAAAAGGGCATCACCTCCCCCTGCTCCTGCTCCTTCCTCCTCAACACTGGCTACCTCTTTGCTGCTCTGGCATCTCCTGGAGAGGCCTCCACATGCTCTTAAGGAACTGAGCAGATCTGGAAGCCACCTCCATATTGTCTCCCTAGGTCAGAGCTCCTCAACCTAGGATTTGAGAAAGGAAATAGAAAGGAAATCATGTCTTTATTTTTAATAGCTTATAACTGATATTTATCCTTTCCTTCTAATATGAGTAAAGGCAGCCAACCAGAGTTGTAAAAAGGAGTACCTGAGCCTTTGCCCCTGGGAGAAATCCCAGACTTTTTCATGGCTCATTTACACTCATTACCGTTGTGAAACTATGCTCATTGTTAGTCCCATCACTAGATTGTTATTTAATGCATTAATCAAGAAGCACTTGATTTCCACATCACATATTTGGTCTTTAAAAAAATATTTAGGTAACCATATTTCAATGTATTTGTTTTCCTCAATAACCTCTTTCTTTTGTTTTATGCATTGAAAACATTACCTGGGTGTTACCAGACAAAAGGGTCTGTGGAACTACAAAGGACAAGGATGCCTGCTCCAGATCCTCTGGGAGCCCAGGACAACTAATTCATCCCTTGCCCTCCAAATCTGTGCCTCACTGCCTGCCCCTACATCCCCCTGTTCTAATTCTACTGCCTCCTTTTTCTTATAGCCTTTCCTTTTCTCCAGGGAACCCCCAGGCTACCAAGAGCAAATATCCTTCCAACTTTTCCTCAGCGTCTCAATCTGCCCAATGAAGGCAATTAACTAAATTGATCTGTCAGAACATTCTCAGACTCTAAGAAGAGGAGATATGGAGGCCACAGGAGGCATTTTGAAAAATTAAGATTTCCATCACTTTCCAATGATTGAGGAGGTGGGGATAGAGACAACCCATTCTCCACGCATTTCCTACCTGTCATACCAACTAAAGGTAATTTTACTCAGAAATGAAGCCGTGAGTGATGGATTCTGCAAAACACACAAAAAATCAGAAAATAAATCAATTGGAAACAGGAACTTCATGGGACTCTAAAATCAAAAACTGACATGTTCTAGAATCTAGATATGATACCGAAATAGGCTGGTCAACATATATTTATTCGGAGACCCTAAGGTCACCAATTGACCAACAATTAGACCTTCTGGCATAGATGTATGGATTAACTGTCTATGCTAAAGACTGGTAGGTCAATATAAAAGTCAATATTTCCTTATTCTAGTCACCTTCTATTGCCTTATGTCATAAAATGATCTTACACTACTGTATTCTGGGCTAGGGGGCCTTCAAGAGTCATAGCTATATCAGGGGACCTGTGTAACACCTACACACCTACACCTTGATGCCTTATATATTTATCAAGGGGCCATCCAATTAAATAATCTATGAGGTGGGTCTATTTCAAGTCTCACATTTGATGAGCCTTTTTCTGAAAATGCTGAAAGGACCAGGATCAGGATCTGGAAGGCATAGCAGATGAAGAACAGGCAGGAGTAGGCTAGACTGGAATTGTCGCCCTATGGGAAACGGAAAAACAAAACAAAGAGAAAATGAACCTGTGATTCAAATGAAGTCTACACAGCCCCCTTATGTGAATATTTGTGATTAAAGCCTCCGTCAAATCCCCTAAGTACGATTCTATCCTGGAGCTCAATTTACTGTAAGCCATTGGCTCCAACTGAGAAGTTGCCTAACAGTTTCTCTTCGTGTCACCCTCTCTTCCCTCCTTACCTTTAAAAGCATTCGGATCAGAGTCTGAAACTGGAAAGTGCCACAGAGAATTGAGAGAATCCAGAAGAGGGACAGGAACCAAGAGTCCTTCTGCACACACCAGCGCCTGCTGTGTTGGATCAGCAAAACCAGGAGCTAGAGAGACAGTCACATCAAGTTTTGAAATATATTGTCACTAGTCAAGGAAAAGAGGCAAAAGGGATGTCAGAAAACAAAGGAAGAAAGGAGGACTACGGGAGGAGACTGTTGTACTTTATCTGGCCGGGCAGAAAGCACACAAATGCCAAATTGTAAATTTCTTCCCTGACACCATCCAACTTTCTCTTTTCAGGGCCTCCATGCTCTCCCTGGGACCCCCGTCACCACCCCATCTCTATTCACCACACTTGGGTGGGGAGTTAACAAAGAAGGCAGAAGGTCACCATCTGCATTTTAATATAG
This sequence comes from Pipistrellus kuhlii, assembly GCF_014108245.1. Taxonomy (NCBI): domain Eukaryota; kingdom Metazoa; phylum Chordata; class Mammalia; order Chiroptera; family Vespertilionidae; genus Pipistrellus; species Pipistrellus kuhlii. Next base: position 31,163,613 of record NW_023425460.1, on the reverse strand, counting down.
TTACTCAGGGAGCCAGAAAAATCTTTTCAAGATCCAAGGAAATTAACATCAGGTGATAGAGGCATATTCTGCTGGATAGGTACAAGGTGTCTGTATCATGATTTTCTAATAGTATCACAGATTAAGCAGTCAATAAAAACACTTCCCTTGTAACATCTCACTTATCAGTAGATGTAATTAATTAAATGTTGGTTTTCTAAACTCAGTAAACCAATATTCGGGGGGGGGGGGTGGCGGGGGAGAAGCCACGATTTAAAGCAGTTGCCTCTTTCCGTGGTATAAATACTCCCACTGTTGTGGGTTTCAAGTTCCAGCATGATGTCACCAGGTGCAGGATTGGAAAGAGATGCACACAATCAGCTCTGTGAGCTGGCTGCAGCACACCACCTCTTAAACCCTTCTTTGTTTGTTCTAAGCAGGGTCAACAAACCATATGCTTGCGGGGGTCAGGCAGACCATGTTACTGAGTGAAGTGTGGGAGACTGTATTGGACACATGACTGGTCTAACGGGAGCAACTGCTACTCAATCCTAGCTGACCATTGCTCTGAGGGAATGGAGGCTCATCGTTGCCAGCCATTCTGATTTTTCAAGAGAGACTGGAAATCCAAATAATTATGAGGCATAATAAAAATGATGGCATCTAGTTCAATTGCTTTTAAAACACTGGATAGGCAGCCCCCAAAATCATGCCTGCAGAGGAAACATCAATTTCTGTCATCAAGTTTATACAAATACTATCTATACACAGTGATCTGTTGATTATAGTCTACACTCTGTAGTCTATAGTCAATCAATTTAAAAGTAATATTTACAGCATTTAAGAAAATTATTTCATACCAATAAACCTGAATTTCACATATGATCCCTAGGTGGCAAAATTGAAGTTCATAAGATACAGATCTTAGTCATTAAAGGTAGTTAGTTATTGCCCTAAGGAGAAGGCTCTATAAACTAGTGTTCAAAAGTAGAAGAAAAGCTAAAATTTGTTTTGCCCCGTTATAATCAAGCTTTGCCTCATCACAGGTCCCTTGAAAAAGGTAGATGACATTGGACTTTATTTCATTCCAAAAGAGTAAATTTCAGCGACATGTCTTTGAGTTAGAGATAAGATAAACAGGGCAGAAGTGGTCACGGGACTTACCCATGTGCCCAGGTAGAGGCTTGGATTGGTGTATCGAACGGCAGGGACCGTGCCTTGTCCAGAGTCTTCTATGAGTACAAAGGCCAGCTCTATGGCTGCGAGAATAAGAAGAAGCCCAACAAGCACCTGGGGAGGAAAAAAGAGCACTGTTAGGAGGATATCATTCTTTAAAATAAAATGGTTCCAGTACTTGCTGGTTAAAATGGTATGCAGTGATTTAGATAACACACCAATAAATATTTCTGGTGTGAATGGATACGTGAGTTCAAGCAATGGAATAAAGTTCCAAGTATGCTAAGTGTTTTTGAGGAATGTTGAGTGTGATGGTTTTAAAATAAATCCACAAATTCTTTGATATGCCTCTCTTCCATTAAGCTCCTCTTTCCTTGAGTGTGAGCTAACTTAGTGATTTCTTTCTAATGAGTAGAATATGCTGGAAGGGACAGTGTGTGACTTCTAAGACTAGCTGGCTTCCTCCTTGTTTTTTCTCTTAGATCACTCATTGCCCCTCCATGAGGACATTCTAGCTCTATGGGGAGGTTTGCTTGGTAAGGAACTGAGACCTGCCAACATGTGAATTATTTTAGAATCAGATGCTCTAGCCACAATCAAAATTTCAGATGACCTTGGTCCCAGACCCTGAAACAGAACTCAGAAAAGCTGCTATCAAATCCCTGATGCAGAGAAACTGTGAGATAAAAACTGTTTACTTTTAAGCTGCTAGGTTTTGATGTAATCAGTTACACAGCAACAGATACCTAAGGCAATAGATTTAAAAGAAGGAGCCGCCACTCTAGTTGGAATGGCACTATTACCTTTCTTTGTTTTTGTTTTTTCATTTTAATTTCTTTATTGGTTAAGGTATTACATGTTTGTCCTCCTACCTTCATTATCCCCCCCTCCCCCAGCCCCACTCATGCCTTCACCTCCCATTGTCTGTGTCCACTGGTTAGGCTTATATGGTCTTCATCCCAGCCGTTTCCCCATATAACCTTTGAAGTTAACATTGCAAACAATTGTAACTCTGACATTCTAAAATGACTACAAGCCAATCAATATTTGTCCTATGAGCTAATGGGACATGATACACATTTATTGTTCTAAAGGACCATCCACCCTCACAGGATGGAAAATTACTACCTCTGCTGAGGAGGTCCACCAGCATCTTTTTATTTTTAATGATTTTATACAGAAAGGGAGAGAGAGGGATAGAAAGTTAGAAACATCGATGAGAGAGAAACATTGATCAGCTGCCTCTTGCACACCCCCTACTGGGGATGTGCCCACAACCAAAGTACATGCCCTTGACCGGAATTGAACCTGGGACCCAGTCCGCAGGCTGACACCTATCCACTGAGCCAAACTGGTTTCGGCAGTCCACCAGCATCTTAACTATCAAAACAAATATCTTTAGTACTGTCTTGCCTACCCTTACTACTCCCATCTATCTATCCCTACTCATTCCCATGCCTCATTCATACAGAATGACTCAGGCAAAGATACTGGGCCCTTTATAATAAAAACCAGCCACTTTTAACCATAGATACAGTGCTATTATCTAACAAGGCTAGAGTGAAAACACATTAATAAGAGGAATTCATGTTTCTGGAGTATATAATGTGCTGTACAGTATTGTGTTTTCCTCACATGAGATTGTGAATTTTTTTGGGGGGAAAATAATTGCTTTTGCAGTGCTAATTTATGTTTGCCTTTAGGTAAATTAGGAGGTAAAATATAACAATGTGGAGCTAAAGCACCCACCCTTGAGGTAAAGAGAATAACAACCAGCACACCACTCCCCAGGCCAAGGAAAAGGAGGAAGCCTTGTCATGGGCTTACACATATTAAACGCATACAAATTTATTAAAAATACGTGAAGCAAACCATATAAAAAAGAACCATTTATACTATAAAGAACTCTTACAAAGAAATTTTTAAAAACCAACAAACCAACAACCAATGCAAAATATCTATATAAAAAATATCTATAAAAGCCTAAGCGACTGAACAACCAGTCGACTGGTCACTATGACATACACTGACCACCAGGGGGCAGATGCTCAAGCACAGGATGAGGCCTGTGTGAATCAGGCAACCTCTTGTCTGGATTGGACCTGCAGGGATCAGGCCGAAACAAGCTCTCTGACATCCCAAGGGGTCCCGGATTGAGAGAGGGCACAGGTCAGGCCAAGGGATCCCACTGGTGCATGAATCCATGCACTGGGCCTCTAGTAGAATATAAATGGTTAATTTAAAGAAAAAGAAACACAATAGCCTTTGAAACATAAATTGTTTAATGTCATTTTTTTTTAAAGTGCAATTTCAAATTATGACATACCACTTTTTACTTATCTGATTAGCAAATACAAAAAAGTTTGATAATAAAAAGTTGGTTAGAGAAAAAATACCTCAATGCAGGGAACTTTATACTGTCTATAAAAATTTTGAGTCCATATAGCTTTAGCCTAGTAATTTCATTTCCAGGAGTTCATCCTACAGACATTCTCATATCTATGAAGCTATTTATTATAGCATTGCTTATGATAGTAGAAGATTAGAAACCACCTAGATTTCCATCATTAGGGCACATGAATTATGGTACACTCAAATAACAGCATCTCAAGTTGCCAATAAAAAGAAGCAGATCTTTATGTGCCAAATGGAAAAACCTTCAAGACACAGATGAGTATATATGTGACATTAAAATTTGTGTGAAAAAAAAGTATATGTAGGTAGTAGTTATTTGTACAAGTATGAATTATCTCTGGAACCGGTATTGATGGTTGCCAGCTCAAACAGGAATGAGTAACTAGAGTACCATGTACTTTTTTGTACCTTTTAAATTTTGTAACCCTCTGTAAATTATCTATTAAAAAGATAAAAAGTTAAGTACACTAGCCCCCATTTTAAAAAAATGAACAAATGATATGAATAGACAATTCACAAATGAAAAATAATCTTAACAAAAATTTTTAAAACATATTTTTATTGATTTCAGAAAGGAAGGAAGAGGGAGAGAGAGAGATAGAAACGTCTATGATGAGAAACATCTATGATGAGATGTGCTGCCTCCTGCACATCCCATACTGGGAATCGAGCCTGCAACCCAGGCATATGACCTGACCAGGAATTAAACTGTGACCTCCTTCATAGGTCGATGTTCAACCACTAAGCTAGGCAATTTTAACAAATTTCAAAAAAATCAATTATATTAGTAAAACAATATGATGCCATTTTGCATGTAAAGTTAAAAATAGATTATGTAATGCTGGCAAGGGTGCTGAGAAATGAATTTTAATGCACTTTTAAGATTATAAATTGACAAAAATATTTCTAGATTATAAAAAGTTTCTATTATGTTTTAAAATACTTAAACTGATAATATATTTTGATATAGTAATTTTACTTCTAAGAATCTATTCTGAGGAAACATTCTGAATTATAAGCAAATATTTATGCACAATAATTTAACTGGAGCCTCATTTAAAAAAATTTTTTTTTTATTAAATTCAGAGAAGGAGAGAGAGAGAGAGAGAGAGAGAGAGAAAGAGGGATCAATGCTGAGAGATATTGGCTACCTCCTGCATGCCTCTTACTGGGGACCAAGCCCACAACCCGGGCATGTGCCCTGACTGGGAATTGAATTGTGACCTCCTGGTTCATAGGTCAATGCTCAACTATTGAGCCACATCCAGCAGGGCCTGGAGCCTCATTTTTAATAGTGAAGCACTTATAAAACAAAAATTACCCAAAAACAGTTGTGGAGAGATTTGTTGGAAGGAGCTAATGCTGCAAGAGTTGTTAAAATAACTTACAGTATACTCATGTGATGAACAATATTAGTGATCAGAATTACGTTTAAGAATAATTTTAGCCCTGCCTGAGTTGGTTAGAGCATTGTCTTGATATACTAAGGTTGTGGGTTTGATCTTCCATCAGGGCATATATAGGAATCAACCAATGAATGCATATATAAGTGGAACAATAAATCTATTAATATCAATCTCTCTCAAAATCAATCAATAAAATTTTTAGAAGAAGAATATTAACTCAGGGAAATGTTTTTTATATCATCTGAAGTGAAAAAAAAGTAGACTACAAAACTGCATATACAATGAGTTCAATTATATTTTAAAAACATACATAGAAAAAGGCAAGAGTTTCCTGTCCAAGATGCAGGTTTAGTACTTTATCGCCCATCCTTCCCCCCAACTCACTGAAATGGTGGTAAAGTACTAAGAAATAAATTCATAATAGCACTGAGAATATGAATGAAAAAGGGTAAGCTCAGTAGATCAGATAAGTTTTAGAAGACAAAAAGCATACGTGTCAATGGTGACAGGTAAAAGCAGAGAAAAACATCATCCAAAATACACACAAAAAGATAACAGTGAAGGGAGGTTGAGTTGACATTACTAGGTGTTGTGCTTGTGTCTTCTATCTGCCCCACCAGATTCACTCTCCACTCTTGTTCCTTCAAGCCTAGAGTGGTAAGTTTGCTGCTTAAGCTCCAGATCCCTTTGTAAATACAACTTCCTCATATTATCCTGCTTTGCTTTAGCCATCTGTTTCCTCTTGGGGCCCTGACTGGTAGAGTTGCCTCCTCACAGCCATTCTCCTCTTCCTAACAGAACTCTTCTATGGTAAAATACCTATGCTACTCAGCTCAGCCATATGTTTGGGTAGGAGTTGGACCCATTTCCAACCCCATGTGGTGAATCAAAACCAGTGATAATGGTTCCATTCCACTGGCCTGTGACTGCTTTAGCCATGGACATATGACACAATTCTGGCCAAAGAGAAGTGGGGACAGCTTGTGGGACCTAGCTTGAGAGGGCTTCTGGGAAAAGTTTTCTTCACCATTCAAAGTGATATATAGATCCAGGAGATAAAGAACTCTTTACAACTCAACAATAGAAAGACACAAATAACCTAATTAAAAATAGGCAAAGGGTTTATTCAAATAAAACATTTTTCCAAAGAAGGTATTCAAATGGACAAAAGAATATGAAAAGATGCTCAACATTATTAATCATTAGGGAAATGTAAATCAAAACCACAATGAGATACCACTTCACATCTAGGATAGTGACAATAAAAAAGGTGACAATAACAAGAATTGGTGAGGATGAGTATAGTATTCCGCCCTTATCCTTAGGGGGATATGTTCCAAGACCCACCGTGGATGCCTAAAACTGCAGATAGAACACTATATACACTATGTTTTCTCTTATGTATACATAAACTTGATGGCTTTTCTTTGGCAGATCTGAACTGCCAGCATCACTATTCTTGCACTTGATGCTTTTGTTAAGTAAAACAAGGGTTCCTTTACAAAAGCGCTCCAATACTGAGACAATCAATCTGATCACCCAGATGGGTACTAAGTGATTAACAGGTGGGTAGAGTATACAGCATGGAGACAAAGGAGTGATTCCCATCCCAGGCGAAACAGAGCTGGATGGTAAGAGGTTTCACCACACTACTCAGAGCAGCATACAATTTAAAACGAATCGTTTATTTCTGAAACTTTCTATTTACTGTTTTCAAACTGGTTGACCTTAAGTAACTGAGACCACAGAACACAAAGGATAAGGAAGGACTATTGTGTTAGAAACTCACACAATCCTGGCAGGAATATAACACGGTGCAGGCATTTTGGAAAATAAGTTTGTCGATTCCTCAAAATACAGAGTTTCTATAAACTTATCAAATGAGTCAGCAATTCTATCTCTAAATATACACCCAAGAAAAATGAAAACCTATGCCCACCCAAAAACTTGTACACAAATGTTCCTAACATCATTATTCAAAATAGGCACAAGAAAAAAAAAAAAGAAACAATGCAAATATCTATCAACCAATGATTAGATAAATAAAATATGGTATACCCATACAATGGTATATTATTCAGCCGTAAAAAGGAATGGAATGCTGATACAAGCTACACCCTGGATGAACTTTGAAAACATAATGTTAAATGAAAGAAGACAGACACAAAGACCATGTACTGTATAATTGCATTTATATATGAAATATCCAAACTGGGCATTTAGAGAGACCAAAAGCCAAATTGTGGTTGCTGGGGGCAGGTGGAATAGGGGGTGAGAAATAACTGTTTAATGGGTAAAAGATTCCCATTTCAGGTGATGAAAAAGCCCTGGAGCTAGATAGTGGTGATGACTATACAACATTATGAATGTATTTAATGCTACTGAATTGTATACTTCAAAATGATTAAAATGGTTAATTTTATCTTATGTATATTCTACTACAATAAAAGAAAACTTTCAAAAGTATTGTATAATTCCAAGTATAAGAAATGTCCTGGATAGACAAATTCATAGAGACAGAAAGTAGATTTAAAGTTGCCAGGGACTAGAGGAGAGGGGGAGATCAGGATGTTACTGCTTAATGGGTACAGGGTTTCATTTTGGAGCGATGAAAATATTCTGGAATTTTAGACAGTGGTGATGGTGTCTATGCTAAAAAAACAACAACAACAACCTATGAATTATACACTTTAAAGAGGTGCCTTCTATGTTATGTGGATTATATCTCAATAAAGCTACTTGTTGAAGTGACATAGGGGCACCTGCCCCTGGACACTGACAAGGGTGTGATACCTGGAGCTGCTGCAACCATCCTGCAATCATGTGCTAGCTTGGTAATTGGCTTGATATGCTGAAGCAAGCAGAAGATAAAAACAATCAGCTACCTGTTGATGTTGTTGAGCTGGTATGTTAACAAACCCTGCAGTTACACTACCTCTGGACTGTTTGTTTTATAAGAAAAATTCTTTACTGTTTAAACCAGCATGTATGACTTCCAGGTGAGAGAGTCTTAACCAATATAAATCTATTTCCTATAGTCAGCCCAGACAGTGAGTAAGAATGGGAAACAAGACAGAAGTCAGTCTTAATTAAAATTCTGTGTACAGAACTAGTATAGTTCCAGTCACTTTCTTCTCTTCCTGACCGCCACCCCATCAATGCAAATCCATTGACAACAATTATATTTACCACCCGAACCCCAAACAATCTGAAGCAAAAGTGCTCTCTAAGGAAAGTGAATCCTTTCCCAGTGGGTAGAGGGGATATTGCTGCCCCATAGTAACTTCATCCGGAGTAAATTCACTGGGCACGCAGTAGGGGTAGAAAGGTACCACCCAAGATACTGCTCTTAGGGGAAGCCCAGAGTCCAAATAGTCATGCAAGTCTCAGAGCTCACAGGCAGTCCTCCCATGAGGGATAGGCCAGATGGGGAAGCAGACGTGTATAATGGCAGAGGAACCTACTCCAGCCACATATGTTCATTAACATATAAACAATTTAAAAAAAAAAACACAGAACACTAATAACCACTAAAAAGTTGAGAAAAACTAGTACTATTAAAGCAGATAACCAATATAATTAATCAGAAAAACTGATTCTTGCATGAAACAAACAGAAATAATTAACTGAATAGAAAATAATGTTTATTTTAAAATTAATGTCCTACAAGAGATTTGAGAAGACACTGCATCCATTAATAGTTTGTTGGTTTATGTTTGTTTTTTTTTAAGAGGTATACTCAAAAAGTAAAAAGAATTCTTAGAAGTCAAATCTGTGATTACTAAAACAAAAGCTCTTTAGGATGACAGCAAGAAAATTTGGAGAAATCTTTCAGAACATAAAAAGCGAAAAAGTAAATTTAAAAAAAGAGAAGTTGAGAAGGATGATCACTTCAGAGTCCAACAGCCATCTAAAAGAAGTCCTGAAGAAATAAGATTTCAAAACTGGAGGGGGAAATGGAAAGAAAAATATGTGAAAATTTCACATGAGTCCTCACATAACAAAACCATGAGACATAGGGTTGAGAGTGGGAGAATGAAAGCCCTATTTCAGATCCAAGTTTTGGGAGACGAGTGATGATGGCTGGATTGCCTGAATCGAGAGAATAAAGGATACATCATATACTTAATTTTCATCTCATTGAAGGTACCAACTGAATTACAGTCTCCTGATATAGAACAGTTTAAGGATAGGAAATCCCACATTCCCTTCTCAAATACTAAAAAGACAACAACTATTTTATTGATTTGATACCCATTATTTGTGTCCAGGGTGTCCACTCTCCAGAAGATTTCTAAGTCACTATCCTTTTGCAAAATTCAAAGTCATCTTAACTAAGTAATATAGCAAGGGACCAAGGAGGCATAAGGCAGGTGGAGAGAGGGACACTCACAGAACATGTCTACCTCAGTCAACAGCATCTGGGAAGGCAGGTTAAAGACAGGGAAGAAGACTTAGCAAAAACCACCAAGAAAATGTTTCTATGACGCACCAAGGAATTAGTTAGAAAATACGTGGGTTCCATACCTGCTTAGCAAGGTAGAGTTTGGTTATAGAAGATCTCTTGGTCCTGGATCTATACACATGGAGAAGTTGCCAAGGGGCCAGGAGCCAAAGGAAGCCCAAGGGAATCCATACTAGAACAGTTTGTTCAAAGCAAAGTGGCAGATCTGCCTCCGGGCTATCCAGCAATGAGGAATTCTGGGGGACCAAAATGTAAGGATTGTGAGTTACATGATTTTGAAGACAGAAGACCAGCCCTAGCCCACACCCTCCACCCCAGCTCGTTTCCAAACAATTTTAACTAAGTTATATATCTACATCCAGCCCGACCCTTCTGCTGTATTTTTCTATTCATCTCCATTGATACAAATTCACAATTTAATGACAATTCAGTGACTTTTTTGGGCCAATGCAACTTTTAAAGACCTTTCTTCCTGTGATTCTAAGTGAATTTCCCCACCAGTCACTGACTAAACTCGGCCAATGCACTTGCCAAGTTGTAGGAAGAAGAGGGACTTTTCTCCAATCCAAATGGAGAGAATAGTTCCTTGGGATATAAAAACTTTTTCTTATTCTAGTCTTTAGCACCAAACTAACTCACTGGCAGACACTCAAATATGCAGGCAGGTAGAATGCTTAGTCATGCTATGACATTTAGATTCCAGAGAGCTTATGTCAGAGCCCAAGGGCTTATGTCAGAAACCCAGGGGGCCTCAGCATAAAAGCACAATGAAACTGTTGAACAGAAGGCTTATTCCCAGCAAGTTCTGTACTGGTCTTTGCATTCTGCAATAATGAGAAATAACTTGTGAATTGAGGGGGTGGGGCACTAATTCTTATATTTGAGTCATGTGAGAATAGATTTTTCTCTCCCAATAAATATTTTTGAATTGTGTTGTATGGCTGTTTGAACAGATTCTCAAAAGAAAAGGTTAAGGTGCCCTGATCAAGATGATCTGCCAGATAACTCTTAGAGAGAATTCTCAAGGGTTGGCCTATTAAGCCCCACCTTCTTGAGGTATGTTTTCTGGTCTTGGGACCCAGATTCTTTCTAAGATTGGGAAGTGCTGCCTAGGTGCTCTGCTATCTCACTTCTGCTCTTCTTATCTCTCTATAAGGTTATCTAACTTTAGAATCAAGAAGACTTATCTGATATTTAAACTACTTTAACATTCTAGGTAATTCTGATGATGATGCTAGGAGTTTGGAGACCACAATTTCTTAATATCACTAAATCCAAGGTCCTTTCTCATTCTCTCTTCCATTAAACCATTTGTTTTTGTTGCTTGCGCTGTTTATCTCAAAATTCTCTGCTCTAATGTTTCAAAAAATTGTCTCAGTGCTCTTGGTGTCCAGATTTGCATCCCTATCCTCAACTTCCAGTCCACATCACTAATCGCCAGTTACTCTAGTTTAGAGCACTATTGTTTCATCATTGACATTATTCAACAAAACTCAAGTCAGCGCTGAAACTGGTTTGGCTCAGTGGTAGAGCATTGGTCTGCGGACTGAAAGGTCCCAGGTTCGATCCCGGTCAGGGGCATGTACATTGGTTGCAGGCACATCCCCGGTCGATTGACCGTTTCTAGCTCTCTAGCTCTCTCTCTTCCTCTCTGTAAAAAAAATCAATAAAATATGTTAAAAAAAAAAAAAAAAAAAGACTCAAGTCAGGGACCTTCTCTTCTTGCTCCTACCCCACAAATTACACAATTCCTACTCTTAACATATATGAAATTAGAAGCCATTTTCCTATTTTTCTTTAGAGAGGCAATTTTGTAGATAGTTTGTCCAAGAAAAAGAGTCTAGAATATAATAAACATATGTTATAAAATAAACATATTACTGCCCAAATGGTGTGGCTCAGTAGTTGAGCATCGACCTATGAACCAGGAGGTCACAGTTTGATTCCCCATCAGGGCATATCCCTGGGTTGTGGGCTCTGTCCCCACCCTGGGACATGCAGGAGGCAGTTGATCAATGATTCTCTCTCATCATTGCTGTTTCTATCTCTTTCTCCCTTTCCCTTCCTCTCTGAAATCAATTTTTTTTAAGTATTTTTTTAAATTTACAACTAAATAAGTAAATATATTACTTCTCCCACACAGAATATCCTCTGGAGATATTCTGACATTCTTTGATTTAAAAAAAAAAATACCCTGAACTTTAGATCAACTGCATATCTAACTTTTCTGGTTTTGCTTTGCGGCCATCCAGGCTAATAATCTATTACTTGTTCTGGTTTGAGAAGAGAATAAGTATAATTTCTTACCCAAAAAGTAGAGTTGCAGAACTTCTCCAGCATGATTCCTGGAGCTCTTTTGAAATGAAGACTCACGTATCGCTGTTGTTTTTTATTCACTCTTTTCCTCAGAGAAGAAGGAAGGTGCGTAATGGTGTGTCATCTCCCATTCTGATTTTACAACTCAAGGCAATTCTCCTGACCTTTCATCCCAACAATTTAATCGTTAATCTTGCTTGAAGGCATGTTTACATGATCCCAGTGGACAGCCATGTGACCAAGGAAACCCGGGGACAGATTCATCAGTTCACACAAGCACCAGAAGTCTCTGTAGGTGTGAGCATATCTAAAAGGAACTACTGCTCAGTCGGCATGACTCAGTGGTTGAGCGTTGGGGTCACAGTCCCATTCCTAATCAGGGCACATGCTCGGGTTGCTAGCTCAAACCCCCTCCTCCCCCTGTGGGGTGTGCAGGATGCAGCTGATCAATGATTCTCTCTCATCATTGATGCTTCTATTTCTCTCCTCCCCTTTCTTCCTCTCTAAAATCAATAAAAATACATTAAAAAATAAAAGGAACTACTGAAAAATGTTAGTAGAACTGACTGACAGATCAGGAGTGGAGGAGCCTTTACTTCTCTGGAGGACACATGATATAAAGAGAGAAGCATCAAAGAAGGGGGGGAGGGTACGTAACCCTAAACGTGCAGTTTCACTTCTGTTTAAGGCCTTAGAGTTCATAGAAGAGTGAAATATCCTACTCCTTTGGATTTTAAATTAAGAACAAAAAACTTAACAGATGGTTAAATGTTGGAAAAGGTTACAAAATAGCATATTCAATGTGAATCTACACATATGGAATTTATGCATTTATACAACAAAATGTTAACCTTAGCTGTAGAATCATGGGTGATTTTTATTTTTATTTTTGCTTGTCTGTATTTTCTGATTTTTTTCATAATTATCAGGTATTATTTGTATAATATTTTTAAAGCAAATTTTTGTATTGTGGTAAAAAACAAAAGAAAAAAACACAGCACAACAGTACATGACATAAAATTTGCCATCCTAACCATTTGTAAGTGTACAGTTCTGTAGTACTAAATATAATCACATTGCTGTGTAACCAATCTCCAGACTTTTTCATCTTGCAAAACTGAAATTCAATACCCATTAGACAACAGCTCCTTTTTGCCCTCTTCCCCTAGTAAAGCAAGTATTTAAAATCAGGACATCCTAAATTAGCAGCATGCTTGCCAACATATTAAAGGGCAAACACCATCATTTGGAAGATCATGTGGAAACATTTTGGTTGTCAACACACAAAAAAAGCCACTTCTGTGTTCTGTGGGTATATACAGACTGTATCTACAGAGATTAACAAGAAAATAGTATATAATTTAATGTACACATACATACATATACATTCTAATGTATACTTAATACCTGGCCTAAGTATTAAGTAATGTATACTTAATATCTCTGGTTATCTTAAATTCACAAATAATAAAAATATTTACCACTAGTACCAGTGGATATGTTCAGTGTTATTAATATTGAAAGATATGTAAATGTTATTAGGACATTTATTCAGTTATTGTCTCATAGATGGACTTCTACACTTTTCTGTGTGCCTATAACAGGGTTAAAGTGATTTAGGATAAAGGCATGATCAGAGTTCACTGGCTTTGATACAGACCTCTGATCATACCAACAGAAGCAAACTGGAAAGATGACAATTATAAACGTTTAAAAATCCATCAGTGAAGACAGAAAGCATCCTAAATGAAGCAAAGCAGGGGTTAATTTGGCTCATAGGTCAAGTCCAGTGGACCCCTGTTTTCATCTGACCCTTGTTTTTACATTTTTTAACTATAAAACTCAACATGAACAGTCTTTCCATAAGGACTCTTCAATTTGCCTCTTGGCCCACAAAGCCCCAAATATTTACTATTTGATCTTTAAAGGAAAAGTTTGCTAACCCCTAAACTAAACTCCATAAACAATAAGACCTTCTAAAAGAAATGACAAGACCTTCTAAAAGGACTACTGACAGGTGTTAGCAGAGCTGCCTAAAACAGAGCAGGGGGAAAAGCCTACCACAAATGGTTCAGGAGAAATCAGCCTAACTTCTAACGAATCTTTCAGGCCATGCGTGGGACTGGCATCTACAAGAGCCCAACTCTTTGTCACACTGGTCTTTATTAACTGTTGAGATTCATATTACAAAATGGAAGGGAACAGTTAGGAGAACTGAGAGAGAACTCCCTATGCACTCTAAGCTTTCACCTCTGGAAGACTTAAAAAGAGCTAATAGAAACCCCGCCAATGCAATTCCACCTTCACAGAGAGTAAGGCAGCCCCAATCATTCTTGGAATGGCTATGAGAAGCAGCGGGCAGAAGGGGTTGTTATCTCGACAACCCAGAGAATTTTATCAAGAATTTTCCCACTAAGACTTACCATCAAAGTGTGCAGCATGAAGGTACACCTTGTCCCAGCTTAGGTCCTGCAGGTCACCTTTCTGGCTCATCTGATAAGTGGTACAGATAGTGATTAAGTTTTTTTTGGCTCTTATAAGCCAAGTCATTTTTCAGATTTGCATTTATTCAATAGTCTTCCCCTTTGGTGTCAGTGATTTAGGATTTCGGTTATCTGACCAATGGTGGTGATTTCTGACAGGTGGCTTTAAATAGGAATCCATTCTTTGGCAGGTGGCAGATACCAGGAAAAACTAGTCTGTTAACCTTGATTGTTTGTTTTTGTCTGTTTGTCTTGAAGATTCTAGTATTTCCTGTTATTTATAATTGCAAGTTTGAGAAGTTAATATCATGTTCTTCTGATCAGAGATAGAATGAACTGTGTACATTTACATTGTATGTGCACCCATATGGGTTCCTGTAATTCTAAGTATCAGAGCCTGCTTCCTCCCTCTAAACCTCTAGATTTTTTTTTTCATGTTTACCCATTTGTTGTAAATATCTGGAAAAAAAATGGAATTTTTATGCCAGGGAATGATGAAAATATACAGTAGGTCTCTGTAGGCACTTTTGACTTTAATATGCTTGCTTCAACCAAACTCCAATGACCCAGTCTGCCTACTCAATATTGGCCTTCCCATACTTTGCCCCCAGCTAATCAGCTTAATCAAGAAAAACCCTTATAGGAGAGGAAGCAAGATGGCGGCATAGGTAGACACCTGAACTTGCTGCCTCACACAACCACTTCAAAACTACAAGTAAAAGACAAAACGAATATCTTCCAGAACCATGGGAAGGCTGGCTGAGTGGAATTTATACAACTAGAAGGAAAGAGAAAAGCATATTGAGACTGGGATGAGCTGCAGAGGTGCAGAATTGAAGTGCAGAGGTACAAGAGGCACACATGGAAAAGGGCTGGCAACTGGGTACACTGTTGTCTTTTTCAATTGGGAGGGAGATACAAGCTTCCAACTGCTCTGAACTCCAGTTCCAGGTCAGACTCTGGGGACCCAGGCTCATACAGGGAGAAGCTGAACTACCTGGCATTGGGCTGGAATATGAGGGCAGCTTTCTCTCAGAGGTGCTTGCAGCGATCATTGTTCCTGCATGGTCTGAGGGACACAGAGACCCAGGGACCTCTTTGGGGCAGAGCTTTCAGTCAGCCATTGCTGTTTGCTCTGCCCTGGTGATTCCCTGAGTCCGTGCCTCACCCAATTTACAACCCCACCCAAGTTGTGTACAGAAGCTTTCGCATATAAATGGCCTGGCCTTTTGCAATCTAAAACCTAACAAACTGCAGCTGGATCAGAGAGCCTCAGAGCCTCCAAAGAAGGCCACAGGCTGGACAGCAGCTGGCAGTGCTTCACAGCTGGGCATCATCTGGGCACCTCTAACCCCCAAACAAAGAGTAGGAATCTGTAGATCTCTCTGTAGCTCAGGCAGTGGCTGACTTTGCACCTACTTGGAGATCCAAGAGCCAATGTACCCAGTGATCAGAGTGAGACCATAACAGATTACAACTCTTCACATCCATAAGAGATACACTCAGGGGGCAGACTCAGTGAGCACTAAAGCCCCACTTAAGCAAGTCTCACCCCATAAGGGTGTCTCCAGCACAGAAGTTCTCTCATTGTAGACACAACTGATCCTCACAGCCCATTGGCCTGGAGGTCAATTCCTTCCAGTGATACCAACAGCAATCAAGGCTGAACTACAATAGTACTATGCACACAACCCACAAAGGGGTTCACCAAGAGTGTCCACCTCAGGTAACTGGGGAGGCTGAGCCACTGGGCCCTATAGGACACTTAGCACACAAAGCCACTCTATCAACACAGGGAAGCAGCCAAAATCCGGAGACAAAGAAACTGGTCACAAATGAAAGAAATGGAGAAAAGCAAACTACTGGATATAGAGTTCAAAACCACAGTTATAAGGTTACTCAAGAATCTTCTAGAAACCTCCGAGAAATTTAGTGTGACCCTCAAGGATATGAAAAAGGACCAACTAGAAATTAAGCATACACTGACTGAAATAAAGAATAATATACAGATATCCAACAGCAGACTAGAGGATCTCAAGAATCAAGTCAAAGATTTTAAATACAAAGAAGCAAAAAACACCCAACCAAAAAAGCAAAAAGCAAAAAGATCCAAAAAGTTGAAGATAGTGTAAGGAGCCTCTGGGACAACTTCAAGCGTACCAACATCCAAATTATGGGGGTGCAGAAGAAGAGAGAGAGAGCAATATATTGAAAACCTATTTGAAGAAATAATGACAGAAAACTTCCCCTACCTGGTGAAAGAAATAGACTTACTAGCCCAGGAAACCCAGAGAATCCCAAACAAGAGAAATCTAAAGAGGACCACACCAAGACACATCATAATTAAAATGCCAAGGGCAAAAGACAGATAGTCTTAAAAGCAGCAAGAGAAAAACAGTTACCTACAAGGGAATAACCATATGAATGTCAGCTGATCTCTCAACAGAAACTATGCAGGCCAGAAAGGAGTAGCAAGAAATATACAAAGTGATGAACAGCAAGAACCTACAACCAAGATTACTCTACCCAGCAAAGCTATCATTCAGAATTGAAGGTCAGATAAAAAGCTTCACAGACAAGAAAAAACTATAGGAGTTCATCACCACCAAACCATTATTATATGAAATGCTGAAGGGTACTCTCTAAGAAGAGGAAGAAAAAGATAAAGATAAAAATTATGAACAAAGTGACAAATACACATCTATCAACAAGTGAATCTAAAAATCAAGTGAATAAAAAATCTGAAGAACAGAATAATCTGTAGAATATTTCAGAGGCACAGAAAGGGAGTGGACTGACAATTCTCAGGGGGAAGGAGGTGTGGAGGATGCGGGAAGAGATTGGACAAAAATCTTACACCTCTGGATGAGGATAGTGGGAGGGGTAAGGGCAAGGGATGTGATGGGACCAGGTTGAGGGAGCTATGTGAGGAAAAAAGAGGAACAACTGTAATAATCTGAATAAAGATTTTTTTTTTAAATAAATCTTTATTGTTCATATTATTAGAAATATTCCTCATTTTTTCCCCCTCCATTGCTCCCCTCCACCAGGCTCCCACCCCACCCTCTGCCCTTTCCCCAACCCTCATTGTCCTCATCCATAGGTGCAGTTTTTGTTGACTCTTCCCACATCCCCCCCTCCCCTTTTCCCTGTGAATCGTCAGTCCACTCCCCTTCCATACCTCTGATTCTATTAGTTAATATTGTTCATCAAGATTTATTTTTAAAAATACACACAAAAAAGAAAAACTCTTTTCCTAATCTGTATACTTTCCTTCCTTTCCATCTCTTTTATAAATCTGATTTTGCCTTTGTGTATTGACAACAGTGTAATAACAATTTCCCTCATGTATAAAAGCACTTGCATACAGGCATCTAAATATCTGAATTGTTCTTTGACAATGATGTCAGTCTTCTACCTCTCTACTTAACAGATGGAAGAGGATCTATTGCCTGGTTCATCTAGCAAGTAGTTGGAAGAGCAAATTGGCTATGCTTGGAAATGTTCATTGGGACTGAAGAGAAGACTTCGTGAGTAGTATGGTATAAGTGGGATCATTTTCTAAAAATAATATGTAAGTCTCCTGTGAGGTCTACTGCAAATAAGAGGAATAAAAGTAAATAATAGGAATTATAATGATGTGTGGGCACAGGTGCATGTAAGAAATCTCTATGTTCAATTTTCCTGTGAGCCTAAAACTGTTCTAAAATATAGTCTTTTTTTTTTACAAAAAAAAAAAGCAAAAAAATTAAAAAGCAACTGGCAGAGGCCCGGAGCAGCAGCTGCCAGGCTGGGAGCAGCCAGGCCCGGAGCATCTGGGCCCAGAGCAGCCGGGTCAGGTGCGGCCAGGCCCGGAGCAGCAGCAGCCAGGTCCAGAGCAACTAGGTCGGGAGCGGCGGTGGCCAGACCCAGAGCAGCTGGTTGTGGAACGAACCAGAGCAACAGAGGCCAGGCCCGAAGCAGCCAGGCCCGGAACAGCTCGCTTCTCGCCTGCCCCTGCCCCACGGCGGCCTCTCAGACATGGCTGGAAACTTTTGTGGGAACTTGAGGGTCTGCTGAATCAAGTGATGAAGGCTTAGATCTGGATGTGTTGAGTTAGTATAGGGCTGGGGTGTTGATCTGTGAGTGCCTTGGGTGGGGCCTGGATGAGGCTGATTGACCTATTTGGAAATGTCTTTTGTGTGAAATGTATCATTGGGCATGTGGTGGTATTATTGATATGAGAAAATGCTAAGTAACAGATTTACTATCTGAAAAGGGATTTACTATCGGGGAAAGGGAGGGAGGAAGGGACTGAACATAAACTGTGCACCTATGGATGAGGACAATGGGGGATGGGGAGGGGGCGGAGGGTGGGGTGGGAACCTGGTGGAGGGGGGAAGAAATGAGGAACCTTTGTAACAATATGAACAATAAAGATTGATTTAAAAAAAAAAAGCAACTGGCAGAACAGTATGTATGAATCCATTTTGATATAAATTTTTATACTTAGATATACATATTCAAATAATATGTATTAATTCAAGCAAACTGTCAATATTGATTATTCCATGAGCAAGGGAGAGTAGGATCTTTGGACACTTTACTGTTTACATTATATATTTATATTGGCAAGGGTGGCATAAATGTCAGACCAGTTTCTGTAAACCAAAACAGGTTCTGAAAAAACTAATAGAAGTAAATACAGAACCATTATCTGAAATATTTTAAATCACTGAGAATAGGAAAAGTATTATATGATTGAATGAGCAAATGTCTTGAATTTTTTAAATATAAAGGTGCTAAAAATCAGACAAAATCTGACATTAACTACTGGAAAGATCTGGAAAAGTTTACTAAATGAAGAAAAAATTTGGAGGTTTGAAAGGAAGATAATCATTAAGAACCAGAATGAATACTTTTAAGTACAAAAGACAAACTACTGTAATGATTCCTGTTACCTAAGGATACACCATAGGACTTCTTTAAATCACAAGCTCTCCTAGGGTCCTGAAAATGCAATCTGAATATGTCAAAAATAAGCAAGTTTTCTATAGGATCAGGTGCTCTGTGAATTCCCCCCTTCCATATTATGGATACTTAAAGACTGCACTAAGAAAGACCACAAGATCTACAGGAGTCAGAAAGCCTGGATTCTGGTCTTTATGTAAAATGATTTCTCCTAAATCTCTTCTTAATGGTTCAATGTGTGTGTGTGCTATAAGTAATTGATGGCATAGGAAGAAAATGTTTAATCACAATGACTCAGGGGAAAATACGCTGTATCATTTCTAGTTAGTAAGCAAATGTTAATAAGTGAATTTCAATAACTTTGAAAAATCTACAAAAGTTCAATGTTCAAGATAACCACAGAGTTGTATACTTTTAGTTAATGATTACAAATAGACTTAAAAAGAGTTTATTTTCTTGTGCAAGATCTTAGAGTAGATATCCAGATTTTAGTGGTAACAACATTTTTTCCTTTACATTTTTTCTCATTTAACTTTGTTTTAATAGGTCTCAAAAATCTATTAAAATGTATTGATTTTAAATGCAAAAAAATTTTTTTAATTAAAAAATAATTTTAATTAGAAAAAAAACACAACTATCCATTACTGTTTGCCATGTGGTGGACAATTTACATTAAAAAAAATAGTTCACGCCAAAACCGGTTTGGCTCGGTAGTAGAGCGTCCGTCTGCCGACTGAAAGGTCCTGAGTTCGATTCCGGTCAAGGGCATGTACATTGGTTGCGGGCACATCCCCGGTAGGGGGTGTGCAAGAGGCAGCAGGTCGATGTTTCTCTCTCATCGTTTCTAGCTCTCTATCTCTTTCCCTTCCTCTCTGCAAAAAAATCAATTTAAAAAAAATGGTTCACAAACAGTTCTTTCCTTCTGAAGGTCTTACGATGCATTGTTATCATTAACTAGTCATTTACTATTAAAATTAAATGGAAACAATTCAGAGATGGAAGATGCTGACGACACCTCGCCATACCAGCAGACAGCAGCTGCGTGTTGCTGAAGGATGCCCAGGACCAAACCAGAGACGGCCGGACCTGCATCACCACCGTTTGGCCACCAACCAGATCTGAAATAGCATGGCTGACATGTATACATAAGGAACTATTTGACATTGAAATTGGGACTCAAAAGAACTGTTGGTCCAGAAAGGAACTCACTACAGACTGATTCATTTGCCTCTCAGCATAACTATTATGGCTTTTCTCAGTTTAGGTTCTTACAAGGGTATTTCTTAGATCACAAGATCTCACACATCTAGAGGAAATGATGAACAACATAGACTGATGAACAAAAACAGACTCAGAGAAAGAGAAGCACCAGACAGACTTTCAAACCTCAGAGGGAAAGAAGGGGAGGGTGGGAGTAACGGGGAAGAAATCAACCAAAGGACTGTGTGCATGCATATGGGCCTGGCCAGTGGCCATGGACAATGGTGAGGGTGGGTGAGGGCATATGTAGGGAGGGGTTTGGGATGGGATTGGGGGGATGAGGACAATTATGTGATACCATAATCAATTAAAAAAATGGGGAAGAAATTAAATGGCCAACTGAGACAAATGGTTTGGACACCGTTCTTCCATCACTGATTAAGACTCGGGTAGCAGGTATTGGGGATAACATTCACTGAGCCTTCTAAGCTTTCTGGGAGCACTTGATGACTTTGTCAGATCCAACTGCCTTCTTGTCTACTGCTTTGATGACACCCACAGCAGCTGTCTGTCTCATGTCACAAATAGCAAAATGGCCCAGAGGAGGGTAGTCAGAGAAGCTCTCAACACACATGGCTTTCCAGAAACCATATCACTAGATTTCAAAAACTTCAGGCCATCTTCCAGCTTCTTCACAAAATAATGATCAATCTTCTTCAGCTCAGCAAACTTTAAGCAATATGAGCTGTGAGATAAGCTAGCACACGTGCACATCTGGCATTGATTTGACCTGGATGGTTCAGGATAATTACACGAGCTGTGAAGCCAGCTGCTTCCATTGATGGGTCATGTTTGCTGTCACCAAACACATTGTCATGATGAATACCTTTGACTGACACTGAAGTCCACATTGTCCTCAGGAAGAGCTTCCCTCAAAGCTTCATAGTGCATTTCGGCAGACTTTACTTCATTTGTAACTCTGAAGTAAATATCCGATGGTCTTAGACTCTACATCAGTGGCTCTCAACCTGTGGGTTGAGACCCGCTAGCAGGATCACCATCGGATCATCGGAAGACACAGATATTTACATTACGATTCATTAACAGAAGCAAAATTATAGTTATGAAGTAGCAACAAAAATAATTTTACAGTTAGGGGTCACCACAACATGAGGAATTGTATTAAAGAGTCGCGGCATTAGAAAGGTTGAGAACCACTGTCCTAGAGGAACAAATGCAAGGGCGTATCAGTTGGATGAGTCAGTGGCAGGAAGCAATCCTGAGATTCAAGTAGCGTGGGGCCACTGGTATTGCTGTCTTTATAGGTGACTTTTCATCCTTTGAACCAAAACTCCAGCATGTTGTTGCCATTGCAACCAGAAATTGGTCTAAATGATACTGTGTGAAAGTTGTAGTAAATTTTCTTGATGTAGATTCTAACATCCTTAACAGTTTCCTCCTCTCTCTGTGGGGTGGCTCAGTGTTAACATTTTGTTAACACCAACAATTAGTTGTTTCACATCCAATGTGAAATCCAGAAGGGCATGCTCATGGCACTCCTTGGAAGCATGTGGACCCTAAGGCCCACCACCTTGTTGCTATAGCCAAATTAACTGTCATACCAGGAAATGAGTTTGACAGAGTGGTCATTGAGGGCAATGCCAGCACGAGGGTCGAAGGTGGAGGAGGGGTGTCACCGCTCAAGTTGCAGGAGACAGCCTAGTCCTCAGTATAGCCCAGAGTGCCCGTGACGGGGCCCTCAGACACTTGCTTCACAGCCTGCTTGGTGGCATTGTATTTGGCAGCTTCTCCAGGTGGTAGGTCAGATTCACAACCAACACATTGGGGGTGGGGATACAGAAGGCCATCCAGTGAGCTTCCCATTCAGCTCCTCTAGGTCCTCAATAGCCCACTTATATAAATATTTATACCACTGTTTTCTGTTACATCTCCAATATAGAATAATGGCATAATGCCAATGTAGTTTGATTTTTTTTAAAAAGCACTGCAATACAAACATAAAGCTATTGTATTTGTGATTTTATCTAAGAATAATACTTAGTTAGCATCTATACAGGGTGGGGCCAAAGTAGGTTCATATGGAAAATAATATAATTAATAAATAATAATACAAGTATAAACTGTACTCCCCACAGTAAAAACTACTTTTGCCCCACCTTGTACGGGAATAGAAGGAATGAATAGTCTTCAAGTGTCCTCATCACAACTCTTGGTTGCAGGGAACAGAAATCCACTCAAACTACTGTAGCCAATTTATTAAAAGATGTAAACTAAATAGAAAACAAACAAGAAATATTTTGCTTCCACCATTGTCTTCAACCATGCCATATCTAACCTCTTTCCCTGCCATTGACCATATCTCAGGCAGATCCTATAACTTTTTGGTCTCTTTCAGATATTAAAATGTCCAAGCTCATCTAATCTAATCTAAAATACTTACATTCCTATTTTAAAAAAAACAAAAAACAGCCTTATTGAGATATGAATTCGATACAAATCACCCACTTAAAGTATATAATTAGATGTTTTAGCATATTCATAGAATTGTGCAATTTTAGGACATTTTTATCACCCACAAAACACTCACATCCAATTTAAATCTCCTCCCCTTTCTTATCTCAGGGACCAGCGACTGCCAGGGAGAGCAGTGCCATCCCTTTAATCATTTTCCTTGTTATTCTATCCTCCTCCCTCCCAATCCCTAATTTCAAGATTAGGGCAGGGAGAAGAGGACTAAGAAAAAAGGCAAAATATCTTCACTGAGCTGGTAGGGTAACCAAGATTTTCCAGTTCATCTGGCACTGAGGAGTTTCCTAGGATATGGAACTTTCAATGCTACAATCAGAAAAGTTCCAAACAAACTGGGAGAATGGACACCCTATGAGCTGATGCTGTTTATAGTTCACTATTGCTTAATCAGTGGCTTAATCATCGCACTGGTACAGCCGCTTCCCACAAGGTCCAACTCTTAGCTCTTCTAACATTGGAGACCTCCAAACAGGTCAAACACTCAAGATGACCTCTTCCCCTTTCAAATCCTGTCTTTCAGCAATACATTTTGCTGCTAGAAATATTTATTACTGGGTTAAGGGGGTAACAACCAGATAGCTCTATTACAAGGGTAAGTTTCAACTTTTATGACTAGCAAATAATCTATAGGGAGATGTTTTTTGTTTCTTTAAATTTTTTTTTTTTTTTTTTTAATTTCAGAAAAGAAGAGAGCACGAGAGATGGAAATATCGATGATGAGAGAGAATCACTGATTGGCTGCTTTCTGCCCACCCCCACACTGGGGATGGAGCTTGCAACCCAGGTATGTGCCCTGTCTGGGAATTGAACTGTGACCTACTTCATAAGTTGACACTCAACCACTGAGCCCTGCAGGCTGGGTAGGTCTGAAAATTTTTATCCCTGCTTCCCAGATCCAGGAACTTTTATGCTGTACCACTGTATTCAGTATCCTTAGCATCTTGCCCAGGGCAACATACCTAATACATAATAAAAAGAGAAAATGAAGGTAAAACAAAACTCTTCTCTTTCAGATTTTGCCAGACTCTAGTCAGGATAAAAATAAGAGACTGCTGTGATAGTATCAACATTTTTATTTTATAAAAGAAAATGCAAAATACTGCTGTGAAACTGTACCTAAAGTCACTCTCTAAGTTCATATCTTGCATTTGAATTTTCTCAGTTCATCGATTAACTCCAATGAAAACAGACTAAACTTCTGTTCATGGAAGAAACATAGACCAGATTTAAACATGACAATGAAGATGGCTGGCAAGATTAGGCAAAGGGAGTGATTTTAGCTCTTTTTCAAGTTTTCTTCTTAAAAACATTCTCCACGACCATGTGAGGCTTATAGAAAACACCGTGACTGTCCTGGCCAGAGAAGAAGGTTAAAGCGGTGTTATAGAGAATTGTAAATTATTCTTCTGCCTTCATCTTGTGATATCCATGTCTCTCAGAAAGGTCTGGCTAAACCAGACTATTCATTGCAATAGCATTCAAAGTCCTTACTTGGGTCACATCTGTTACCTTTAGAGAATATTCTGAGGTACAAAGAGAGGTACCCATGGCAACAGAGGAATTTCTGCAATAGAAACAATAAAGAAACAGATGATTATATGAGTTGTTAAATGAGCCCTGCTCATTTTATAGGCTATTTCATGGCCTAGAACAAGGGCAAGTCAAAGACCTTAGACTACTATATTACATAATTTTTATTAATTAATTATTTGAAATAGCTAGTAGCCAAATCTACTAGACAATATAACTGACTTTGCATCTAAAATGTAAGTTGTGAGGCTCTTGCTGCTTTTATTTCTCACTTTTCCCAAATTATAAATTATCAACTGCCAACTATTAAATTATAGGAGTACTCTCAAGTATAATAATAAAAAAATAATAGTTTCAATTCCTTAATGTGATAAAATTTCAAAATAACTAAAAATAGAGAGTAAAGGTAAAGGAAGACTAAGTATTAAAGGTAGAAGAGATAAAAATAATTATGACTCTTCCAACCTTAAACCATAGTTATTGTTTGCTAAAAGAAAGCACGGGTGAATAAGCAAACATACTTATCTGACTGACTTGAAGCTGAGATACTAAATTAGTTCATTATTAACTTTTAGCAATGACTTAATGATATAATGGTTCACTTAAGTTTAGAAGAGCTTGCTTTTTTAAAGCAAGATAAGAACGTTTTGCACTGTTTTGTGTGTGTTTTTAAAGAGACTGCCACATGTGGCACCTCATTTGGATGTGTCTGGAGTCTTGGAAACTTGACTACCATGCGTTCTATAAATGGACCTTGACAGCTTATTTGGAGGGTCTAGCGGGGGAGCATAGCTATGCGTATACCCATGACCGAAGAACGGTCCGCTCCTCTATCAGGGAAGGTCATCCTCTTTGATCTCCTACAGAAGCTTTGGCAGGGATGCACATGGAACAGTGATGGAGGGAGGGGACACCTGCCTAGTCAGCTAAATCAGCGGAATCAACCCCGGCGATTAATGGGGTCACAGATATTGCCGCCAGATCACCTTCACATCAATACTTATATACTAATCACAGCATTTCATTCATTTATCAAGCCATTAACTAAGGTTTTCCTATGGGAGGAAAATAAAGATCAATCTCATCTCTTCTTGGTTGAGTCAAATAATACACTTTTACCGAAATTTCATTCCTGAATCTCTAGCAGACCGAGCAGAACAGTGGAATTCTGTAGCACCAGAACCCTCAAGGATTCTTTGCAGATTTCTGTCTGTTATGCCACCCCCTGTTGGAAAAAATAAGTAATACATTAAAGTAGAAAAGACCTTTGAATAAAATTTAATAAATAAATTTCCATACTGAAGTTTCTCATTAACTCAAGAATTATTCTCTCTCTCTCCTAAGCTAGAATAAAGTTAGAAAAGAATGATGAAATACAAACTATAGATTCTGAAGAACAACTGATAAGGACATAGAACCTATGATGGAATCTTCTATGTCCACTGGTTTATATAACAATGTTATATGTTACAGACTTTAAATCTATAAAGATTATTCTAGGACAGTGGACAGCAAACCATGGCTCGAGAGCCACATGCGGCTCTTTGGCCTCTTGAGTTTTTTAGCAAAGACCAGTTTAGGAGTACCCTAATTAAATTAATAACAATGTACCTACCTATATAGTTTAAGTTTAAAAAATGTGGCTCTCAAAAGAAATTTCAATTGTTGTACTGTTGATATTTGGCTCTGTTGACTAATGAGTTTGCCTACCACTGTTCTAGGATAAGGAAAACCATCGAGCGCTCTATCCCTGTTTCCCCTCAATTAAAGAAAAATCAAATTAAAACAAAAGGAGGCCAGGCTAGAGGACAAAGATACAAAAGCACAGCCTTAGAAATGTGTCTGAAAGGGAACCTCCAGATTTTCTCTCTGGATCAGCATTCGAAGACCATGATGTCACTGGAAATGGGAATAATGCCAGGTATTATATAGTTTATTCATTATAATACCAAATTATTATTTCATTTCACAGAAGGATCTGAATCTACTTTATAAAACCTTCACAGTCAAGTACTTTATGATGACTCATTTGTTTTGATGAGCAATATCTTAAAGTTTTTATATAAAGAATATTCTCAACTGATACCAGATTATAAATATAAAATTATTGATCTTTATATCTTTGTCTCTAATATATAGGAGTATTAAATAAATATTTTTAATGACTGTTAAAATATGTACTTTGTATCTCAAGGTGCTAAAGTAACTTGACTTTACACATTCTTTTGGACTCTAACTTTTTTTTTACTTTGAGGCAGAGTAACATCACTGAGCCCTAAGAAGTAAAAAGAATACAGACGGAGAAGGTAAATTTGGATCGGAATTCTGGCTTCACCACTGTAACTCCTCAGTTATGTGATCTTAGATAAATAACTTTAAACCACTGAGCATCAACTTTTTTAACCAAAAGAGGTATTTCCTCAGAGCTTGTTATAAGGATTCAAAGGCAAATATGTTATTTCTCTCTGACACATAACAAGATGTCTGGCCACTGAAACCATTTTGTCCCAGTTATCAGCAACTTTTGGACACAGATAATACATTTCAAAACACAGAATAACACATCTTTACAGTTGGAACCAAAGAGGACAATTAGTTCAATTTCCTCTCTTTACAGTGAGTAAGTGAACCTATGTGTAAGGTTCATTTATGAAAATCTCTAAAGAGAAACCACTAAGTTCTATTTATCTTTATATTTTTCCATGATGAATATTCATTAGACATTCAGTTTTACTTATCTAGGAATTTTTCCTTGTTGGTACTTATTTTCATGAAATTTTAATAATTTCTTTATAGATCTATTCTGTGAGCTCCTGAAGTAAAATGATTACTTTATATTCATTTCCGTCTTTCATATCCACCATAAAACTTAGCATATAATTATCACTTGCTTGGTAAGGTTTGTTAAATAATCACAAATATTTTGTATATAACATCTTCTCACCTCAAGAGTAAGCCTTTTGAGGAAGTAGTTCCTTGTGTAACTCTGTACGCCTTGCACAAAGTTAAAAATTACATAATAAGCAAAGGCAACCTTAATATTAACAATTATCTAAGCCTGGCTATTAACTGTCAAGACTAAATACATTTCATTTTAAATGGAAATACATTAAAAACAGTTAAGTCTCTTTAATAAAGGGTCTCAATTTGACAGATAGCATATGCTTTCTATCTGTTCACATTTCAGGGACTTGCTATAGGTCAAAACTTTCCTAAATTTCTGATGCTATACCTTTGTATGGTCTCTTTTTAAAAGTTGGCCTTTATTTGGCTATCACCATTTTGACCCCCTAGTTAGTCTTGTCATCACTGGTAGTGAGACAACCAGACACTCTATGCCTTCTAATGTGGTACAATATGATATATACAGAATCACCCATTAAGTACTCTTACCAAAAATAATTAAACAGAATCTAATCAAGCCTTATGATCTAGCTACCAGTTTATAGGCAGTGCCTTGGCTAGGAAATACATGCCAAACAATATCAAAAGAAAGTAATTTGATGATAAAACCAGAAAGTAAGACATTTTACAGGTAAATGGCCCAAACTTCTTAAATTTAACTTTTTTGAAAGAAAAACTTCTATGTTAAAAAATATTAAGATAACAACCAAGTGTAATATTTATTCTTTGATGGGATCCTGATTTGAACATATCAGCTATTAAAAACATTCTGAGGGCAACTAGAGAAAAGAGGAGATTGAATATTAAATGGCATGAAAGAATTAGTGTTTATTTTGATAAATATAATAATGGTATTGTGATTACAGTAAAATGCCCTTATTTTTCAAAGACATAAAGATAAAATGTCATGATGCCTTTAAATGAACTTTAAAATACCTCAGGATAAGAAGAGATAAATGTTACAAAATGTGAAATCTATAAAATGAGTAAATGCCTTTTTCTACTCTTTTATAGGTTTGAGAAATTTAATAGAAAAAAATTAAGATAATCTTTATATTTGTCTCCCTCTGATACTAGGTAACCTTATACAATTCTTATACAATTCTTTAAAAATTATTCGTTTCTAATGAGCTGTAATATAATTAGTTGATCTTATAGTTATCATCAGGAACACATGATCCAAATGTGCTGACTACAAAGAAGAATTTGGTGATCAGATTTTCAGGAACTGAGCATTATATCTTATCCAGGGATATTATGTTTGCTTACACTTTGTTAACAACTGATACATTTGGCCCTAACACAGAGTAGCAGCAAACTTGGTGTGCCTCACTATAGATGACCATCTTCATTCGTAAAATTCTATACTGTAGGAGAACAAACATGAGGAAAGCCCAACTCTACTCTACTTTTTTTTTCTCTTCTCTGAGCTTATCCCTGATAAAATGTTCTCTTACTTATCTAATGTTTTAAATTCTAGCAGAGATCTGCCATCTTAAAACAATTTAATCAAATTAAATATTCTTTCTGAAAACCGCATACTAAAACTTTCTCCCATACTGCCCTGCCTCCTTTGTTCTTCCTTCATCACAGTTCAGTGTTATACTAGTGAATGGATAGATAAATAAATACCTGGCATTACCACAATCCTGCCTTTTGCCTGAAAAAAAGAAAAAAATAATAATTTTTATATTAAAGTAAATTTTAATATCTTTCTCCAAATGAGATAGTAAGGCAGTGAGAACAGAAACATAAGCATATTAAATTTTAAAAATTACTATTAATGTTTACTTTTCAGATCTTTTGTTCTTCTGGGATCTTAGGTAAGTAAGATGTTCAGCAAAGTAACTCTTTCTATCCAGTTATTTATTATATTACTTTAAAAACCTGTACTGTTATGAACACAAAGACTAGAAGGATACAATATAAATACAGAATAATCATTTAAGAAAAGTCATTACTGAAAGATAATAGTAACCTGAGCTCTTGGTATGTAATGGGATAGAAGTAGTTGAATTTAAGATTTCAGCAGGAAAGAAAGAGCATAGGGTGATTGTAAATTATTGGGGAGGGGAAGAGGAAGAGGGCAAGAAATACACTCAAATTTTGCATCCTCAACTAAATTCCCTAGCTTATCATACCAATTAAATAAAACCATATGTCCATTTAATTGGGTTTTAAGTAATAAAACTAAACTATATGAATTGCTTTAATTTATGTTAATTCTATAAGCTAGGTATTGAAATTTCCTTACTTTTATTCTAATTTCTATCACATTTCTTAAATAAATTTTGGTGATAAATCACTGAAAGTCAAAAGAAAATCACCCCATTAAAAATGCATACTTAGTGGAACTGCTAGTAGCAGCTAGGTAACAAGGACAGAATAAAAATTACATATATGTCAAGCTCAACTAACCTGCAGAATAAAACCTTTACATTATATATAATTTGGATTTCTTCACATGTGGATTCCCTGAGAGGGGTTTTTAATACTGGACCAGCCAATCCTGTCAACCCACACAATTCTATGTGATTTGCCTCAACTGTTCAGCTTATGTATTCACTCAGTCTACACTTTACCCAACTCAGGTGTAGATAGACAATCTTTCTTCTAATGAGTGTTGCTGAACAATGAAAAAAATTCAATCAAGAACCACCCGTAACTTAGTTTCTTTTTCCATAAAACAATGAAATATTCAACTAATGTATTCAATAAATACAACTAATATTTTAAAAATATTTAATTTTATATCATGTCCAGTTAGGACAAATGAGAAAACTGAAAGATGGGCTTAGTGTGTGGAGCAGAAATGGGGAGAAAAGCAAAAGAGGTATCATGTCCAATGTGAGAAGAGGGGCAGAAGGATCAAGAAAAAAAAAAGGATACAAAAGGAGAGAACAGAAACCAAAAGGGAATAAAGTAAAAACTAACACCAGAAATAAATGCAAAAAGGGAAGAGAAGCAGAAAGTCTCAAAAGCAGTAATAGCATGTAAGCAGTGAAAAAGAAAGGTAATAAGTAGGGAAGAGAATATAGTCATGAACAGAGGGAGAAACAACCATTCTCCTTACGATTAAGACAAATTATAGATATTGTAATGAGCTCTAAGTAACTATCAGTGTAAAATTAAGGTGAATATTCAAATGTCTTTTGAGACATTTTATGGAGCACAGCCACAAATTCTAATGCATTCCCAAAGAGCTAGATATATTAGAGAAGTCATCTATGAAAAGGGTTCAAATTCTTTTAGTTTTAAGAAAGTGAAGGTAAGATATGATATACAAGTGCAAAAAGGGAAACAGAAACCGACAAATGACTTGGAAAGAATGGTCATAGAAAAAATGATGGATTGCTATAAAATTGTTTTAGTGTAAGTCAACAACAAATTGTATTCTACACTGTGCAAAATTAGAACCCTCAGACTAGTATTTAAGTAATAGGGACTCAGTAAAATAATCAAGTGACCTCAAACCCTAACTTCTGGCACAATTTTTCATAATAGCTGGGTTATATGTCATTATAGAAAAATAGTTCCAAAATTAATATATATATATATATATATATATATATATATATATATATATGTGTGTGTGTGTGTGTGTGTGTGTGTGTGTGTATGTATATGTATATGTATATGTATATATATGTATAAATCCTGTGAAAATCTGTAGATTTTATAATTTTTTTTCAGAGGATCCCCTTCTGAACAATTTTCTTTAACCATGATTAAATTGATCAATCACATTACTCACCTGCCTATCCATCCAACAAATATTTACTAAGTGCCTAATATATATCAGATACTGTTTTAAGTATGAGAAATACTGTGGTTGAAGGGATCAAGAATATGCCACTGTGGAAAAAATAAAATAAAATAAAATAAAAAAATATATATATATATTTTGAGCTAAGACATTTGTTCTCGAAATTCCTTATCTGCTTAAAAGTAGAGCCTCCCAAAAGGACTAAAAAATATTAAATTGCCATAAACCTCCTCCCTGTACCACATCTAAATAGGTATCAGTCATAAAGCTATCATATCTCCCACCTATTCTCCTAAGGGTCCATTTACCGTTCCAAAAAGCCATTTGTTTTCTCATAAATACCCTTTCTACTTCTAAGTTCCCAAGTGCTCTTTTCCCCTTCCTCTTAGAAGGTATATCAGCCCCAAATTTTAAGCACTTCTTTGAGTTACATTTCTTTGTAAACTTTCAAACATATATACATGTGTGATCAAAATCTGTTTGTTTTTTTCTTGCTATTTATCTATGGTCAGTTGAATTTGTGGGCCCTCTAATACTGAACCTGAGAGGACAAAGAAACATTATTTTGCCCAGTGTCTGGTTCTGTGGTTGAGCATCGACCTATGAGGAGGTCACGGTTCGATTCCCGAACAGGACACATGCCTGGGCTGCAGGCTCCATCCCCAATTGGGGGGAGAGAGGGGGGAGGCGTGCAGGAGGGCAGCTGATCAATGATTCTCATCACTGATGTTTCTCTCTCTCTCTCCTTTTCTCTTCCTCTCTGAAATCAATAAAAATATATATATTTTTTAAGTGTTTTGCCCTGGGCAATGTGGTTCAGTTGGTTGGGTGTCTCTTGTGTACTGAAAGATTGCTGGTTCAATTCTGGGTCAGGGCACAAGCTTGAGTTGTGGGCTTGATTCCAATGGAGGGAAATAAGGGAGTGCAGGAGGCAACCTATCCATGTTTTACTCTCACATGAATGTTTCTCTCTCTCCCTCTCCCTCTTGCTCTAAAAATCAATTTTAAACGTTTGTGTTTCTTTCCTGACATGGTGAACAAGAGCAAGTTCCTACTCTCATGGAGTTTACATGTTCAAGGAAGACTGGTATATTTATATAATAAAATTTCAGGTAGCAATAAGTACAATGAGGAAAAATTAAGCAAGGTAATAGAGAGTAAAATGAGAGGGGATATTTCATAAAATTTAATAACTGTTAGAGAAATAAGTGGAACAAGACTGTTTAGTATAATATTTTCAAATGTACTGAAGGAAGCATCTATAAAACATTCATTATCTAGAAAGCTGAAATGATTTTAAGAAGTAAAGAAAAACGTGTGATTTAACTGTTTCTTCTAAATAAAAACTTTCTAAGACAGAAAAATTATACTTTTAAGAGATGAATTTTATCACTTTTTTGGGATTATTTATAGCTATATGCTTGCCTAAGGTTATAAAGTGATTTAACAATATAAAGCACACATTTTGTTATTATCTGAAGTAATCCACAACTATTCTAGGAGGTAGGAACCATTATTGTGCTAACTTTGTGTTTTATTTATTTTATTTATTTATTTTTTATATTATGCTAACTTTGTAGGGGCGGAAACTGAAGTTTAGGTTAGGGCAAGATCACTATAAGAGGCAAAGCCAGGATTTAAATACTAAGCCCAGGGCTTAGATAGGCTTTAACCAGTACATGTATAATATATCTTAAAAGTAATTGTTTCAAGAAGTAAAGTTAGCATGATCCCACTTACACATGGAATCTGAAAAAGTTGAATACATAGAAACGGAGAGTAGAACGGTAGATATTAGGAGCAAGGAGCTGGAGGAAACAGGGAGATGTTGGTCGAAGGGCACAGAGTTGCAATTATTAGGATGAGTAAGTCCAGAGATCTAATGTATAGCATTGTGGGGGTTCAGAACAAGCCGTTCTAAGATGTGACTCAGTAGTATGCTGATTCATTTGAGCTTGACTTTGAATTTTAGCAGCAGGTTTAAGAGAAACTTCTGTCCCTCCCTCCCCTCTAACTAATTTAAAGAACATAGAGGTCTTGCCCATAACAAGCTATTATCAAGAGATAACTACTTTTGACCTATCCATAGGGTAGGGCAAACTTCAATTTACTAAACCTCTGTTCTTATGATCCTGCAATGACACTTGGAAGCCCCCAACATGCATCCCTAACTTAGGATGTCTTATATACTCATGCTTCCTTTCTTCCTCTGAATTTTTGGGGTTCCCATACATATGTATGTATTAAATTTGGTTATTTTCTCTTGTTAACCTGTCTCATATTTACATGATTATTAGACCAGCCAGAAGAACCTTGAGGGTAGAGGAGAGTTTGTTTCTTCCCCACAACATTATAACTCTAGTGAATAATGCTGTATTTAAAATTTGCTAAAAGTAGATTTCAGGTGCTCTCACCACACACACACTCACACACACACAAGCACACCCCTTGGTCATGACCATAATACAAATGCCCTGTACTTACTATATACTAAATAAATATTTGTAAAATCAGTAAGTTCCAGACTAGCAAAGTCACATCAGATCCTTATGTGAAATTTCTAAAAATTATTTTCATGACTATACAAAAGATATTTACCTAGGAACACTAAATATTATTATTAAAAATAGCAGAAGTAATAATAATAGAAAATAATATGTATTAAGATGTATTATATGCCACGTCCTGTGCTAAGGCTCTTAGATATCTTATCTCTACCAACGCTCAGAGCAATCCTATAAAAGAATATTAAACTTATCTCAACTTCACAATTGAGGAAATAGAAGTTTAAAGGTTAATGATCTACTCCACATTACACAGTAAATAAATTTCAAACCTAAGTCTCAAATCCAGAACACTTTCTTCTCAAAGTCCATACTCATTAATTAGAATGCCTATATACTGACATCAAAAAAATACAGGCATTCCCCCAATTATAAAGCCATCTTCTGACTGCTCTAAAAATGTTGCTTATTAACACACCAGGGCATACAAGAGAAAAATACTGTATTTCCTCCCATCCTATATAATTAAAGGCTAATATGCAAATTGACCGAACTGTGAAATGAATGGTCACTATGATGTGCACTGACCACCAGGGGGCCGATGCTCAATGTAGGAGCTGTGCCCTGGTGGCCAGTGCGCTCCCACAGGGGAGTGTTGCTCAGCCAGAAGCCGGGCTCATGGCTGGCAAGTGCAGCGGCAGTGGCAGGGGCCTCTCCCACCTCCAAGGCAGTGCTAAGGATGCCCGACTACCAGCTTAAGGGGATGGGGCCTAAGCCGGCAGTCGGGCATCCCCTGAGGGCTCCTGGACTGCAAGAGGGCGCAGACCAGGCTGAGGAACCCCCCTGAATCATGCATCTCATGCGCTGGGCCTCTAGTCTTGATATAAAGAAATAAATGAGAGAAGAATATAGTTTTAGTGTTAGAATTCTCCTAAAATGATAATTACCTCAAATTTCATATGGGATCTCCTGAGTATACATAGATAGCCAGTGAAAAGATATGGCTTAAAACTATGCAATAAAGATGGCTGAGAAAAAGTAAAATTTGCTCTGGTTACCCAAATTAGGTAAGATCTGTCTATAATCTGATTTTAAGAGCCTTGATTACTAAAAGAGCTCATGTGAAAGAAGAATTATATAAATACATTATTGCATACTTGTTTTTTTCCTATAGGGTAAACTTGAAGTTAGTAATATTTAGTTTCACAACCCATCTGAACAGCAGATTATCGGGAGAACCACAACAGTCTTAGGAGGAAAAGAAATGGCGTGTACCTGATCTATGAGTCGCTTTATTAGAGGTAGCCCTTCTAGCGCTGAACTGTCACAGCCACTGGTCAACACGCGTTCAAATCCCAAGGCTAATAGAGTCTCTAGTGCTGCCATTGGATCCTGAACCATGTCAAAGGCTGAAATAAATAAAATTTATTTAAATTTTGAACAGATATCAGTAACACAGTGATGACTGAAATGTAGTATATTTACAGTGGTGTGCTGGACCTGGCTGGTATTGGCTTATATGAATCCATTGTTAAATATTCAGAAATTTTATAAGCATGATTGTTAATCCATTGGCAGTTTGAAATCACTTAAGGTGAGAGTATTTTTTTAAAATCCTCACCCGAGTTTATTTATTATCAATTTTAGAGAGAGAAAAAGGAGGGGGTGGAGAGAGGGAAACATAAACTGGTTCCTTCCAGTATGACCCGCAATCTGGGTCTATGCTCTGACTGGGAATTGAACCCTAGACCTTTTGGTATACAGAATGATGCTTCAACAAACTGAGCCACACTGGCCAGAGCAAGAACAGAGTATTTAAACCACAGAAATCAATAAATACTATATATCAGGGTTTTTCCCCTAAGAGCCAGTTTACCAGCAACCACAGTCTACATACA
Source organism: Pipistrellus kuhlii (assembly GCF_014108245.1). Taxonomy (NCBI): domain Eukaryota; kingdom Metazoa; phylum Chordata; class Mammalia; order Chiroptera; family Vespertilionidae; genus Pipistrellus; species Pipistrellus kuhlii. The sequence continues at coordinate 31,128,071 of NW_023425460.1, read as the reverse complement.
ACTGATGGTATGTATGATCATTTAGGTGGTACACATCTAAATAGATGCGTTTACTTAAATGCAGATCATTGACAACCTAGAACCTATTTCTTCTTTCCTCCTTTGTAATAGAGTCCAGTTCTTTTTCAGATATCCATCCCCTTTTCTGCCCATGAATCAAATGTTCTTTTAGAGAAGCTGACCTCACTCCTAGATACAGAAATAGTCTTGTCAACCTTAACAAGCAACAAATTTCATTTCACTGGTAACAGTAATTTATTTTGGGGGGGGGCTGCATAAGACCTAAGCCAATCTAATAAAAATGAATCTCAGGATTCTTGCTTGGAATTCTGTGACAAGTATTTATACTCATAGGCAATGCTTACTCTCTCCCTCTGTTATAGGCCCCCCCCCATCATCTATATCTATATCTATATCTATATCTATATCTATATCTATATCTATCTATCTATCTATCTATCTATCTATATTGATTTCAAAGGAGGAGAGAGGGAGAGAGATAGAAACATCAATGATGAGAGAGAATCATTGATTGGCTGCTTCCTGCACACTCCCTACTGGGGATCAAGCTTGTAATCAGGGCATGTGCCCTTGACCAAGAATGAACCTGGGACTCTTCAGTCTGCAGCTGATGCTCTATCCTCTGAGCCAAACCAGCTAGGGCCCCACCATATATATATATATATATATATATATATTTTTTTTTACCACCGTCTATTTTTAACAACTTTTCACAACTAAGGCTTCATATATTCTAGAAATTGTGCATTTCTAAATTTACAACTGTTAGTCCCAAGATCAGTATAAAGAAACCAAGTGGGCCCTGGCTGGTATGGCTCAGTTGGTTGAGAGTCATCCCGTGAGTACCGAAAGGTTGCAGGTTCAATTCCTGGTCAGGGCACATGCCCAGGTTACTGGTTCGATTCCTAGTGGAAGTGGGTGCGGGAGGCAGCTGATCGTTGTTTCTCTCTCACGTTGATATTTATTTCTCTCTCCTCTCTCTCCCTCTTCTCGCCTCTCACTTTCACTCCCTCTAAAATAAAAATAAAAATAAAGAAAAAACAAAAAAGAAGAAACCAATTGATAACAATGTAACACTATAGAATTGTGTCTCAAACAAAGATTGTGGCAGTTGGTGAAATTAGAAAGCTGACACTATTCAACAGAATTTCTAAAATGGAAATGACTCACCTCGGTGGAAAGTGACTGGCAGAGGACGGCACAGAGCTATAAAAGAAAGTCACACAACAACATGAATGATGAGATCATCATTGATTACTATATATAGAATTCTCCATGTTAGATAGGACTTTTACATATCTTCCTCTCCTAAGTGACTGAAATAATAATAAAATGGCAGCCTTTCAAATTCATAAGTCCTATATTTCCATTAATCTCTGATTTTTATATTTAAAAAATAATCATCCACTTCTTAGAGGCACCAAATAAAAATTATATAATCTAGCTACTACAAGGGCAGCATTTTATCTATTACTCACTTCTCTGAGAATCTTCAAGAATACTTGGCCTAGTAATATAGTTTACTCTGTCCTCTTCACATTTCCCCATCCTCACCAAATGCAAAAGCTTTTGTAGTCTTTGGTTCAATAATTGAAAGAATCAAGGTAAACTTTCCTTTAATTCTTCAGGAACGTGGAAAAACCTGATCTATAGAATAGTCGAGAAGACTATGTTACACATACCCGCTGCACAAACATCTAAAAAATCGACTGCTTATTATAGTTAGTATAAGTGCCTGAAAAGTCAGTTTTGTGATTGTGCTTTTCAATATTGGGAATATTAAATGCATGCAACATTAGAGGCTTTTTGGTCTCAGATACAAATTCTTACCCATAAGCGACATGCACAGCTCTTTGTCAATTTGTCCATCTTCAGTCAATGCCCCAAATACCAAACCATCAGCACCATAAAGCTTGGCAAGACGAATGTCAGCCTTCATCACCTCAACTTCATGATCTGAATATAAAAAATCACCTCCGCGCGGCCGAATTATCACAAAAACTGGGATCTGGACACATTGCTTCACTACTTGAAGGAGACCTATAAGAACAGAAATCAGACTAATTAAAATACAAATGTGAGCCCTAACCGGTTTGGCTCAGTGGATAGAGCATCGGCCTGCAGACTAAAATACAAATGTGAGCTAAAAGCTCAAGGAAGTCAATGAAATATTATTGGTCTTTTACATACACTCTTATGACAGTATCATTTCTATAAGAAATGGAAGAGTTGCTGAGGAAACCAGAGAAAGTGGATCTAAAAGGAAAAAAGGATACTGAGAAGAAAAAAATATCCTCATTAATTAAGTAATAAGAAAAACAAGATAAACAAGAACAACTTAGAAAATAGAAGGAAATTAATCCATTTAAAAGCTCTTGTCAGTTCCGAGAACCAAGAAGTAGTTCAATTCCCAGTCAGAGCACATGTCCCTGTTGCAGACTCCATCCCCAGTAGGGGGCATGCAGGAGGCATGTGATTTTCATCCTTGATTTTTTTTCTCTCTCTCTCCTTCTCTTTCCTCTCTCTGAAATCAATTAAAAAAAAAAAAGTATTTTTTAAAAAAAGAACATTTATAAATAAATAAATAAATACACTTGTCAGTTGAACAAAAATTTTCTTACTGGTATGTAACATTTGAAAGTATAATAACTACCAGGTTCATTGTTCTGCCACTGTATTCCTAAGATCAGGTTTGTCCTTTCCAACTGATTACAGCTCTACTGAAAACCTACTATAGAGATGGTTGCACAGTGCTAAAGTTTATGATCCTTTAATGGACAAAGTCATTTAGTAAAGATATTTTTTTGAAACAGATATGTAAAAGGGAGCAAAATTCTACTTATTTGTGATTTCATTCAGAGATCCATTAATAAAAAGTACCTAAAAATTACACAATTCATGACTAGCTCAGAACTCAATAGTTTATGATATGTGGCAAGCACCATTAGTGTTTACCCAATATGAATTTACTTCCTTTTTCCTTGCTGAAAGAACCCCAATTTTGCATGGGCTAGCAATATGCCTAACACCAAGCAATGAATCATGATTGCTGTTGCAAAAAAAAAACAGACTGCAGTCAAATTTACAGATATGTTCTAGAGATGTCATAGGATGTCTAGGGAATGCCCTTCTTTAGTGAGAATATTTTAAAAGACTAAAATGCCATCATCAACCTCAAAATAATACACATTTTACATTCAATAAAAAAATTATCAGACAGGCTCTAGCCAGTTTGGCTCAGTGGATAGAGCATCAGCCTGTGAACTAAAGGGTCCCGGGTTTGATTCCAATTAAAGGCACAAACCCGGGTTGCAAGCTCGATCTCCAGTAGGGGGCATGAAGGAGGTGGCCAATCAATGATTTTCTCATCATTGATGTTTCTATCTCTCTCTCTCCCTCTCTGAATTATCAGGCAGGAAAAAAAGATGCACCATGAGGCAATAAATCAATCAAACAAAACCAACCTAGAAATATACAGATGTTAGAATTAGCAACTAGGTCATTAAAATAGCTATTATAACTTTAATCTATACATTTAAAATGTTAACAAGCTGCGTAGGAGATATTACAGACTCAAATTTCTAGAGGTGAAAATTAAAATGTGAAAGATGAAAAGTATAGTAGGTGGAATTAACAGTGATAAGATATTACAGAAAAAAGATTAGTAAACTTGAAAACAAAGCAACAGGATCTATACAAAATGAAACAAAAAGAAGACAAGTGCAGTTCATCAGTGAATTGTAGAACAAATATAATCAATTATAATCAATTGAAAATAATTATAAGTATAACTGAAGTCTCTAAAAGAGGGAGTGAAGGACATTGAAAGCTGAAAATTTTCCAAATGTTCTAAAAAGTATAAATGTACAGATCTAAGAAACATGAAGAAAATTACACTCAGGTACATCATAATCAAATTGCTCCAAACCAAAAATGAAGAAAATATCTTAAAAGCAACCAGAGCTTGTTTGGAGGTTCTAACAGGGGAGCACAGCTACTCCTATACCCTTGACCGAAGACTGGTCCTCTTCTTTTCATTCAAGCACGCACACACGCAGCCTCGAGAAGGACACTCATGGATCAGTGAGGGAGGAAGGGGACCTAGCCAGCCAGATCAGCCATGTCAACCGAGGTAATCAATGGGGTAACAGATGTCGCAGCCAGATTGCCCTCACATCCTAAAAGATAACTGACTCTTTAAAAAATATCAGAGTTGTGAAAATTGTTGTGAACCTTCCGGGCAGGTTAAACAAGAGTGGAATGATCAACCCCAGATTTGATATGAAACTCAAGATCTAGAAAATGGCAGACTAACCTGCTTCTAGTATGTCAGTTTGGTTTCATTGTACTGACATCAGTGGGCAGCATGGATGATGAAGAAGCAAGACCAAAATCCATGGGAGGGAAAATCCTGGGATTCTTTTTCTAGGGATGTACTACATGTATGAAAATAAAATGCCTTAATGAGAATAATAACAAGTAGTGTGCAATTTTTAACATACGTAGAAGTAAAGCGTATGTCAACAACACAAAGTCCAGAAGGGGAGAAATGAAAACAAGATAAAAGAAAGCTCTGGTTGTTGACATTACTGCACAGCAACTGAACCAATATTAAGAGCAACTACCTATATCTCAACTTTTTAATGTCTAAAAAATCTACTTGATCACATCTTTGATAGACAAGTTTATTTACAACCATAAGCATACCTAACTGATACAATATCCATAGCATAGTTAACGTGTTAATAACATTGTAAAGGATTCCAATGAAACAAATTATCAATTGTCTCCAGGAATCCAAAAAATGGACTTACCCATGCTTGGTGTGATTCCTCCTTCCACTAAGCCAGAACATAATTCAATCCGACCAGCACCTGTGATTTTTTTTAAAAAGCATTACTTAGCACAAAAAAATTTTGAAAATTTGAAACATATTTTTAAAGGCACCAAAGGACTTCCATGCACAATATAAGCATAACCAATGGAAACAGATAATAGAGGGGTAAGGACATTGGGGGGCAGGGCGTGTGGAACAGGAGAGGTCAATGGGGGGAAAAGGAGACATATGTAATACTTTATTTTTTATTTATTTTTATTTTTTAAAGGAAATTAGTAAGTACATTTTATTTATTTATTTATTTATTTATTTTTAAAATATATTTATTGATTTTGTACAGAGAGGAAGGGAGAGAGATAGAGAGTTAGAAACATCGATGAGAGAGAGTCATTGATCAGCTGCCTCTTGCACACCCCATACTGGGGATATGCCCACAACCAAGGTACATGCCCTTGACCGGAATTGAACCCGGGACCCTTCAGTCCCCAAGCCAACGCTCTATCCATTGAGCCAAACTGGTCCCGGCCATATGTAATACTTTAAACAATAATCTTTTTAAAAAGCATTGCTAAAAAATTACTGCCCAAAACAGACTCCTATTAAATAGCAAACTTAATATTTTTTCCAAATACAGAACAAAAAGAGAAATAGAGAAATCAAATTATAAAATGTAAAAGTCTATTTTTAATTCCACCTATACTCTCCAACTCACATTATGTTATTGGTAGTCAAATTTAAGTGTTAACTCAAGTTAAATTAGGTCTCTTAAAATTTTGTATTACAGTGTTGTCTCTCCATGTACAAGGAAGGGACTTAGAATAAAGAAGTTTCGAGCCTTAGCTGGTTTGGCTCAGTGGACATAGCATCAGCCTGGGGATTGAAGGGTCCTGGGCTCAATTCTGGTCAAGGGCACATGCCCAGGTTATGGGCTAAATCCCCAGTAGGGGGTCTACAGGAGGCAGCCAATCAATTACTCTCATTATTGATGTTTCTATCTATCTCTCCCTCTGCCTTCCTCTCTGAAATCAATAAAAAAAATTTTTTTTTAAAAGAAGAAGTTTCTAGATTGACTATAGTGGAACTCTGGACTCTTCACTAATAAGAAAATAACAATGTTTTCCAAGAGAGTCTTTATTATTCTAAACTTTAAACAGTTTAATTCAAGGTAATTTCAAGAATAAGAAAATATGAAAGTTAAAGAACTATCAGTCTAGGGTGTCTTATGTCTAAAGGTCTCAGGAACTAACTGGGTATTTTTGATGATATTAAAAACAAAGTTTTAAGACATGTTGGTAATATTAAGGTTATTTTTTTAAATTGTCCTTTTAGAGATACATACTAAATTATTTGAGGATGAAATGACATGATGTTCAACCTGGGGGCTCAGTGTTGAGCATTGACCTGTGAGGTTGAACTCAAAGGATTATTTTTAAAAACAAAGATGAGGAAGCCCTGGTCTGTTAAGTTAGTTGGTCAGAAAATCGTCTGGGTATGCCAAGGTTGCAGGTTGGATCCCTACTCAGGGTACATACAAAAATCTACTCATGAATGCATAAATAAGTGGAACAACAAATTGAGCTCTCTCTAAAAAACACACACAAATAAATAAATATTTTTTTTAAAAATCACAAAGAAGATACAACAAAGACCAAATGTAGCAAGCAAGGTTGAAAATATATACAAAAAAATTGTAGTCACCATCCCCCTTCAACACTCAAAAAAGATGAAAGATTGGTCATGTACTAAAAATGGATGAAGCTAAGTAATGGGTACATGGGGATTCATTATATTATTTTCTCTATTTTTATATATGCTTGACATTTTCCATAATAAAAACTAAACAAATTTCCTGATCCTGAAATGCTTCCTATTAAAACCGTTCACAGTGCAAAAGAAACCTTAAGGTAAAAATAATGTGGAGGGGGGGAGGGGGGGAAGGGGGTAGATAAGGTAGAAATCTTAAATTAATTTGGAAAAATTAAATCTTTGGTAAGTTAAAAAAAAATGAAGTTGATGAATAAGCAATATTGTGGACACTAACTCAAAATGTAAACTAGGGAGTAAGACTAAAAAAAATCCTAACTTTCCAGTAGGTTTTTTAGTTGTTTTCAAAAGAATTAATAGAATCCTTCCTAATCACAAAGGCTCCCAAGGTCAGTTCACAGGATTCATTTTCAGTCTCTTAAAAGCACTGTAGCCCAGCCAGTGTGGTTCAGTGGTTGAGTGTCGACACATGATTCAAGAGGTCACTGGTTCAATTCCCGGTCAGGGCACATGACCAGGTTGCAGGTTCAATCCCCAGTTGGGCACATGCAAGAGGAAACCAATGAATGTTTTTCCCACATTGATATTTCTATGTCTTTATTCCTCTCCCTTCCTCTCTCTCTAAAAATCAATTAAAAAACATTTTTTTAAAAAGACTGGAAACTATCATTAATTCTCCAATTTTTCTTACCTCCTCTTTCTGCATTTACAGCCGACTCCACTGAATCAACACACACTTCCATGAGAAATCCATTTGCTGTCCCTAAAATGCATGAAAAACAAATGCAATACCATGATGGGTGCAATACCATGATGGGACTATTTATCCAGACCAATCCACCACTATCATTTTATATTTTGCTGCCAAAATTCAAATATCCAATATAGGAAAGTGTATAAGTATATAAGGGCCCATGAATGCAATAAGATATGTTAATTATAAAACTGATGTCTTTGGATTATGAAATATGAACACTAACATACAAAAAATTTATACTGGAAACAATATTTACTGAATGCAAAATTAAACTTCCTAAAACACAGACCTCATCATCACATTCCCGGTCAAGATTCTTTCAATGCTTCTCAATGAGTACCTGCAGAATACGTTTAAACTTCTTTACAAGGAATATGTTTAAGTGCTAGGATGGACTTCAAACCCTGCCCCCCTCCATACTTGTGATTTTAGGCCAAATTACTTGGCCTCAGTTATCTATACAACTTAGTAGGTTGTAGTACCGACCCCAGAGTAGTGAAGATAAATCATGTAAAGTGATATATCAACTAAATGTGCAAAAATACTACTGTATTTTTCAGACCATAAGACGCTCCGGACCATAAGACGCACCAGTTTTTAGAGAAGGGAAATGAAGAAAAAAAGATTCTGAAACAAATAGTGTCCTAAAATATTTTATGTGCATTAAAACCCAACATCACAGTCATAAACACATGTAATCAACCCTGTAAAGTAAACAGCAGCATTTAGAACCATTTTAGAGCTGGGCAAGCACACAGAGACCACACAGAGCCGGGCAAGTAAAAAAACTTTTTTTTTTAAAGTATATGTGTAGGCTATATTTGGACCATAAGACGCAGGGAAAAGAGTGCGTCTTATGGTCCGAAAAATACGGTAGTTTCATTAACTACAAGGTATTTTCTCTACATGCCTCCAGTTGTCCCTAATCCTCATTCCTGCTTTTGCTTATGCCATCTCCTCCTTCCAGCTCCATCTCTGACTGCTAAACTCTTCCAAGATTCATGTCAAACCATATTTCCATGACACTTCCTCTCTCCCAAAGTAGGAAATTGTATCTCCCTTTTTTGAACTCATATAACTTTGTAAGTTATATATTCTTCTTTAAAACACTAACTGTATCTCTTCAAAATATGATTTTCTAAATGTCATTATTTATGTAGATAAATGTTTGATCATTCTTACTTGATCTAAAGTTTGTAAAGAAGGTCTTTTTCCCCACAAAGTTTATTTTTTAACTTACTGATTTTAGACAGGGAGGAGGGGGGAGAGGAAAGAATAGAAAGAGAAACATCAATCTGTTCTTTTATTCAAGCATTCATTGGTTGATTCTTGTATGAGCCCTGACCAGGGATCGAACCTACAGCCTTGGCATATTTTTTTTTATATATTTTATTAATTTTTTAAAGAGAGGAAGGGAGAGAGATAGAGAGCCAGAAACATCGATGAGAGAGAAATATCGACCAGCTGCCTCCTGCACAGCCCCCACGGGGGATATGCCCGCAACCAATGTACAAGCCCTTGACCGGAATCGAACCCGGGACCTTTCAGTCCGCAGACCGACGCTCTACCACTGAGCCAAACCGGTTTCGGCAGCCTTGGCATATTTTTAAAAATATATATTTTATTGTTTTTTTACAGAGAAGAAGAGAGATAGGGAGCTAGAAACATCAATGAGAGAGAATCATTGATCAGCTGCCTCCTGCACACCCCCTACTGGGGATGTGCCCGCAACCAAGGTACATGCCCTTGACCAGAATCGAACCTGGGACCTTTCAGTCTGCAGGCTGACGCTCTATCCACTGAGCGAAAACGGTTTGGCAACGTTGGCATATTGATTGTGAGGATGAGCTAAGCCACCTGGCCAAGGTCTTTATGTGAGAAATCTTTATCATCACCTACAGAAAGCACAGTGTCTACCATGGTCCACAATCGACAAGCAAAAATTTACTAAAGGCAGAATAATTAAAAATTCATAGAAAGTCACATATCTGCACTAAAAAGTATGATGAAAATAGTTTTGAATTTTTTCTGTAAGCTAAACACATAATTTTTAAAAATTAAGAATTCTGAATGCATACTTCATGCAATATCTAAAAGAAGGTTACCACATACTGATAATGATGACAACTAGGTGCTGGGATTTGGAATGCCTTTACTATCTTTTTACTTTCCTACATTGATTGATTTTTCTTCTACCCAATATTGCTTTTATCATTTTTTTAAAAGCAATTTTTAATTTAAAAAACAAAAATCTAGCCTCGCTGGAGTGGCTCAGTATTTGATCATCGACCTACGAACCAGGAGGTCATGGTTCAATTCCTGGTCAGGGCACACGCCTGGGTTACAGTCCCCAGTGGGGGACATGCGGGAGGCAGCCCATCATGATTCTCTTTCATCATTGATGCTTCTCTCTCTCTCTCTCCCTCTCTGAAATCAATAAACAAAAACAAACATTTTTTAAAAAGAACATAAATATATCATCTGCTAAGATCAAGTTGCAACTGTTTCATTTATTTAAAAGACTATCTGTCTCAAACAGTGAAAGAGTTACGCACCACCCTTTGCTCTTAACCGGCAGTGCTGCATTAATTCTGAGTTTTCTGATAGCCACCCATACCAGCTGTCAGGTCACTCAATCTGGACAATGCTGCAGCGGTACTATGTGCCTCATGCAAGAAAGGGCCTTGACTAGAAGAGGGTGGAGATGCACACAAAGGCTATGACAGAAGGCGGAGGAAGGCAAATCAGTTATGGGGATCAAAGAAAAAGGTTATTTGTTTGGAGCAGTTCTCAAAGTGTCGTAGGTCAGTTAGCTCTGAGAGCCTTAGGGATATTAGAATCTTAGATGATCCTATCAGGGTCTGTGCAGTGAAAAATTTCATGACATTAAAATTTTATTTGCCTTTTACACTTTGATTATTTCACAAATGGAATTTTGGGCAGGCTACCTGACATGTCAGACTGAATGCAGAAGCAAGTATAACACAGGCATGAGAATTCCATTAAGCCCGATGGGAAAGAGGTCTGCAAAAATACAAAACATGGGCACTACTCCATTTTGTTTGTTCAGAAAAAAAAAAAATTTATATTCGTTAACATGTAATGGGTTTATTATGGTTATTTTCTAGTTAATAACTATTTTAAAACTTTGTTTTAATTTTAAATAGTCAGTATCAATAGATTTAACCTATATTTAAAAAAAAAAAGTCTTTGAGGTCCTCAATAATTTTTAGGAGGGAAAGGGGATCCTGAGATCAAAAGCTTTGAGGGCCGCTGGTCGGGAGGAACCCAGAGTTCACGGAGGGATCTGCCAAATCCTAACACCTGGATGCCATCCTACCCTGGCGCGCCAGGGCCGCTGTAGCAGCTCCAGGTGATGGGGCGGTCACCACAGGTGCTCGCCATCTGAGCATCACAGCGACGCTCCGGGGACGACGGGAAACGTGCGGCTCAGAGAAGCTAACCAGCTCCAATACAATCGCACGACGATACGCGGGGGCAACGGGATTCGAACCCACACGTCTGGCTCCAGAGCCGGGCCGCTCTCACTACACGCCCCTTCCCAGGCGCCCCTTCCCACGTGTTTAAAGCCGGAATGACAGAACCTGTAGCGCAGCGGGCCGCGGGGGAGGTCGCCGTCAACCCACCGGTCGACCAGAAACCCCCGGCAGCCCCACCCGCTCGGGGCAGCGAGGTGGGCCGCCCCCTCCCCGCCCCGCTCCGCACCGGCCTTCCCGGACGGCATCCGCGTCCGCTCCGAGGAGGACCCCTGCCTCTTCATCCTCCACGCGTTCCTCCCTCGCGAAACTACGGTTTCCGCTCAGACCCGGGTTTGGGTGCGCGTCCCCGCCGCTGCGCACGCCCCCGCGCGCCCCAGCGTCCACACCCCAGCAGCCCCCGCGACGGCAGAGACGCCGGCGCAGGCGCAGTCGCTGCTCGCCCCCGCCGTCTCGGGAGGAGGAGCTCGCTCAGTGTGACCCGGAAGTGCTTCTTTCCGCAGCAGAGGGGCGAGTCCTCCGGGTGCCGGGCTGTGGAGGTGGCGGCTGGGCACCGTCCTCAGTATGCAGCGATTACTCTTTCCGCCCTTGAAGGCTTTGATGGGGAGCCCGTGTCTCCGACTGCTGGCTCCCAGGGCGGCGCCTCGATCGCAGGTACCGCGCCGCCGCAGAAGCGGACACGGGGAGAAAGACCGTAGATGGCCCCACAGCACGTTTCCGTGGAGCCTTAGAGTTCCAGACGCGGGTCCTTGTTTCCAGAGCCCCTGAGTTCGGACCTGGACCCCCCACTTACTAGCTGTGTGTTATTGGCCAAGTGAGGTAACCTTTCTGTGCCTCAGTGCCCTCGTCTGTAAAAATGGGGATAACAACAATGCTTAATTCATAAGATTTCGGGGAGGATTAAATTTTTTTAATAAGTTTTTATTGTTCATATTATTACAAATGTCCCTTCCCCCCCCCCCCCATTGCTCTCCTCCACCAGGTTCCCACCCCACTCTCTGCCCTTTCCCTACTCCCCATTGTCCTCATCCATAGGTGCACAGTTTATGTTCAGTCTGGGAGGATTAAATTTAATATTCTTAAGCACTTAGCACAAAGTAAAAGCTCAGTAAATGTTATATCCAGATATTTGATTTTTTTGCTAAAAGTACCCGGTAACCAGGTTAAGGAACCTATAACTAACTCCCTTCTGCAAAGAAGGACATTGAGGCCTAATGTAAGTTGTCTAAACTTACTTAATTAGAAGCAGGAAGCCAAATAGGGCCTTTTGGCCCTCAGGGATGGTCAGAAGAGGACATGTATCCACTCAACTAACAATTACTGTATTGAGTGACTGGTATGTTAGGAACTGGGAAGCGAATATAATTATCAAAAGGTCACTGCCCTGGAGGAGGGCACAGTTATTTATAATTCATTTATTAAATCTATTAAGGTTTTTTTAGGTAAGGGGACTGTGTTTGAAGCAAAGGAAGCAGGAGAGAAAGGACCAGACACTGTTGTCCCGCAGCTCATAGTTTAGTGGGAGACAAGGAGGAACCTAAAGTGTGCTGAGATGAAGTGCGCTGAGAGGGACCTATTGCAGACCTAGGGTAGTCTGGGAACACTTCCCAGAGGAAAGAGGTGAAAACATCAACCAGAGGAGGTGACTTCTAAACTGAGGTCTGCAGTAGGTATTGCAGGCATACCTCGGAGATAACGCAGGTTCGGTTCCAGACCCTTACAATAAAGCCAATGTCACATAAGCGAGTTACATGAATTTTTGGGTTTTCCAGTGCATGTAGAAGTTATATTTTCATTATAAAGTGTGCACTAACATTATGTCTAAAATTTAACACACATTTAAAAATACCGTACTGCTAAAAACTGTTGACCATCATCTGAGCCCTCAGTGAATTCTCATCTTTTTGTTTGTGGAGGGTCTTGCCTTGATATTTATTGATGGCTGCTGATCGATCAGGGTGAAGGTTGGGGTGGCTATAGCAATTACTTAACATAAGATAACAATGAAGTTTACTACATTGATTGACTTCCTTTCATGAGAATGATTTCTCTCTAGCATGAGATGCTGGGTGATAGCATTTTATCCACAGTGGAACTTCTTTCAAAATTTGAGTCAATCCACTCAAACCCTGCCACTGCTTTAGCACTAGGTTAATGTAATATCCTAAATCCGTTGTTGCCATTTCAGCAACCTTCACAGTATCTTCACCAAGAGTAGATTCCATCACAAGAAACCACTTTTTCTCCTTCTCCAAAAGAAGCTGTTTCTCATTTGTTCAAGTTTTATCATGAGGTTACAGCAGGCTCGTTATAATCCTCGTTCTCTTGCTATTATTTCTACATCTGTAGTTATTTCTTCCCCTGAAGACCTGAGCCCCTCAATGTCATCCATGAGGGTCGGAGTCAGCTTCCAAACTCCTGTTAAATATTGATATTTTCACCTCTTGTGAATCACAAATGTTCTAAATGACATCTAGAATGGTGACTCCTTTCCTGGAAGCCTTCAATTTGTTCAATGCAGGGTTGCCACAAACCTTTAATTTGTAAAATAAATGCAATATCTGTAAAGTGCAAAAATTGAAGCACAATAAAATGAGGTATGCCTGTATTAATTGATTGCAGAGAGGAAGGGAGGTAGAAACATCAATATGAGAATCATTGATCTGCCGCCTCTTGCACGCTCCCTGCTGGGGATCAAGCCCACATTCTGGGCATGTTCTCTGACCGAGAATCCCTGTTTATAGGTTGATGCTCAACGACTGAGCCACACCGGCTGCCTATATTTTCTATCAGGGAACAAGTGGTGTCCCAGAAATCTTATTTAAAGATACATAGAAGAAATAAAATAACCCATGTCTAGGTGTAGAGTTAAGTCTGGGGGAAGAATGCAGAGATCAGAAGGTTCATGTAGGGTGGCAATGGATTCGAATGAGGTCAAGACTACAGGCAGGAAAACTAGTAGGAAGGTGGAGACAGTAATCCAGTGAAGAGATGGTTTACCGGGCCGGCAGCAGTGGAGATGTTGCACAGCACAGTGGGACTGAGGGTGGGTAGCAGTGAAGTGAGGTCTTTCCCTTTCTCCAGTTGTCATTTGTCTGTCTTGATCCTTAGTGTGGCTGCCGCTGTGGGATCGGGATCCCCTTGAGGCCAGGGCAATACAGCACCATCTCTGAAGTAGCTTTACAATCTGGAAGGGGTACAGTGTCCCTTCCTTCAAAGGCTGCTGAGCGGGTGGTGGGCCGATGGCTCCTGGTCTGCAGTGGAACAGTGGCTGGAGCAGTTATTCTTGGTGGAGTAACTAGGTGAGTTATTTGCTCATAGCATTGTCAGCTGTTTGGGTCATTAGTAGAGGTACAGGATGACCAAGGGGGAAAGGACCCTTGGAATCATGTAGTCTAGTTCCTTCATTTGACAAATGCAGAAACTGAGGCCTACAGAGGGAATATGTCTGATAACTTTCCCTCACATAGAGCAGTTTAGGGTTTATTTAATAGGAGCACTTCATAAAGACTGGTTTAGATCTTAATTGTTAGCTATACATTGTTTGTGTATATTTCCCCCTATAATAGAGTTCAAATTTGTCTCAAAATTTTGTGTACAGTTAGTTTGAATGAAACCCAAATAAGTTCCATACATCACAATTAGTTCATATGCCTCTTAGGTCTCTTTATACCTCCCCTTTCCTCCTCATCACCATCCCCACCCTCCCATTTGCAGTTTTTATTGAATAAACCCAAATCATTTGTCCAATAGAGTTTCCTAGTCTGGATTTTTCTGATTTGCATACAATGGTGGTGGTGGTTAACAACTCCCATTATCCCTTTATTTCCTGTAAACTGGTTATTGCTTGATCAGCTTCAGATTGAGACAGAGGGCAAAATACTTCATTGGTGATTATTAACGTTTATAAATAGTGTTTATTAGAGATGCCAACCACCATTGGTGATCATTGCCTAGATCCATTATTTCATTATAGTTTAAATTGTAATAGTCTAGTAGCTCTAAAGAGAAACTTTACCTCATCAACAATTGGGTTATCCTAAGGTACATTGCACATAGGAAAAGTAGAGTACATACTTGATTCTTTCTCTTTATTTACCAATTTTCGAAATAATAAATTGGTTTCCACGTACCCTCCAAAGGTAAACAATGAAGTGTGTGTTTTTAAGTATAATATCATTATGAGCTCATAGGTTTATTTTATATATATATATATATATATATATATATATATATATATATATATATTGATTTTGTACAGAGAGGAAGGGAGAGAGATAGAGAGTTAGAAACATCGATGAGAGAGAGTCATCGATCAGCTGCCTCTTGCACACCCCCCACTGGGGATGTGCCCGCAACCAAGGTACATGCCCTTGACCGGAATCGAACCTGGGACCCTTCAGTCCTCAAGCTGACGTATGAGCTCATAGGTTTAAACATACTTGGTCTGTTTCAATCCATTGCAGTGATGTTATGCTCAAATTCTCCGATCCTTAGTCAGTGAGAACCTCTCAAATCGGCTCCAGAGTCGTTTTCACTGGACCCTGGTAACCTTTGAGTCCTTGCTTTCTGGATGATAAAATATTCCAGGCTCTTGTATATTTCCTGCCTCAAGCTTAAAATCGGCCTTTTACTTAGGGAACACTAACTCCTTTTGGTGAAAATACCTTTGGTTTTAATTAAGTATGTGTTCTCAACTTCTCTCCACATTCCCTGTGCCCTTATTTCAAATACATCACAGTGTGTTATATAGGCTGTTGTGGGCACTGACAAACTTGAATTTTACTGTCTTTAAATTTACTCAAGAACCTAAAGTGTGTTATCCCTATATCAAATCTATTTTTCTTGGTTAAGCATTTAGGGCAAATTTCCTTTGATCTAAGGGTTGATTTTGCTGTTTCTGTCAAAATTCTAAGCAGTAAGAAGAGAAAGATGTTAGAGAGGAAACAATGAAATGTTTACCGTTAGATCCACTTGTTGCCATAAACTATTTATGAGTCATCCAGGATTACACATATTCTCTCTCTCTCTCTCTCTCTCTCTCTCTCTCTCTCTCTCTCTCTCTCTCTCTCATTTCTTTTCTAAGATTGACAGAGTCTGGCCTCTCAATGGTAGACTGGCATTTAATAAAGGAGATGAAGCCACCTACAAGCCAAGAGGAATGGGAAGCAGAATTCCAAAAATATCAGCAATTTCCAGAATTTAAAATGTAAGTATTATAAAAAATCAGGTAAGTGTCCGATGAGACCCACTCAATCTTTTGCTCATTTAAACATGTCAGAAGATTAGATCCCGTTATTTCTTGATATTTGGCTCCGTTACGTTTAGTGAGCTTCCTACACTAAACCTCCAATTCCAAAGAGATCCTGAGGTCACTGATGAGGAAGAGGGTAGACCTATCAAGCTTCAAGACTGAGAAAGTTCCTGCATTCTGTTGGGAAATAAAATTGAGATGGATGTTTCCTCTTGCTTATTTTTTTATTTCCCTTTTCCCCCAGCTTAAATCATGATATGACGCTGGCAGAATTCAAGTTCATCTGGTACATGGAGTACTCTCACCGAATGTGGGGTCGCCTTGTAGGCCTTGCATACATCCTGCCTGCTGCCTACTTTTGGAGAAAGGGCTGGCTCAGCCACAACATGAAAGGACGTGTTCTTGCCCTCTGTGGTTTAGTATGCTTCCAGGTGACTTATTCAAGTTTGGGAAACAAGATGTTCCTAAGAGCTTTCTAGTTGGCATTGTTTTACAGAATAAGTGAGCGTGTGGCTTTTAGCACAGCATGCCTGGCTTTAAGGCCCAGCTTGACCACGTAGTAGGCAAGTCCTAACTTCTGTAGGCTATGCTTTCCTTGCCTGCAAATAGGGATAATAATGGTACCTACTGTTTGGGTTGCGTGAATATTAAATGAGATCATGCATATAAAGAACTTAGGTTAGTGCCTGGAATCAGTAAGCATTCAAATATATTTTTGTGTCACAAGAATTAGTTTCTTTCCCACCACAGCTCTCCTGGATTCTCATCTCTTCTCTTTTTTCTATCTTGCCAGTTCTGTGCAGAACTGGGATCCCTATGGTAGAATGGCTAGAGAAGCAAATAAGAAAATTCCAAAAGAGAAACAGTTTGTGGGATGAGGAATTTTAGAATATAGATGTAGCTCAGAGGTATTAAGTACTATATGCTATAAATGATAGGAAAGGATCATTGAGTGACTCTGAGGCTGAAAGCCAAGAAAAGGGTATTAGAAAAGACATGAATATTTGGGTCGAAGTATACAGGCCCGAAGGGAGAGTATTAAGACATCAAAGAAATATCAAAATGATCAGGAGGAAGTGAATTGGTTAATTTAACGTGGAAATTATGAAATTATGAACCAAGTAGAAGCTCAGATCTCTTATACCCCCATAAACTATCATTTTATTTTATTTCCCTTAAGAGAAGTGAAAACGTAGGTATTTGCAAAGCAGTCTGACTGCAAAACCTTACAGATTTTTACCCCCACAAAGCTTTTTTAATTTTCTATTCTTACCTAACTTGACAGTAGTTGTTTTTAAGCTTTCTCAAGCTTTCCAAAACAATCAATCTGGTTTTTATAGAAAGAGCTCTTTTTTATTGTCATATTTCACTGGTTCACATATTTCATGTCAAGTATAATACATATAAGGTTCTTCCCACAGAAAAGCTTTTGTATGCTTTTCTATATTTAACTTATACTCCAATAAAATGGTAATCTAATCAGCAGTTAAATATTTATGGTGCTGTATGTGGAAATGTGGGTAAGTCATGATTCCTGAGATACAGAGGAAATGGGAGGGGCATGGAAAGGAAGTGTAAGGCAGGGAGGATGCCTGATAATGGATAACTCACTTTCTCCGACAGCAGAGTTGAACAGACAGTTTCAAATTTGTTTTCTTTGCCTCTTCTCTTTTTGGTTCTAGGGCCTGTTGGGATGGTATATGGTGAAAAGTGGATTAGAAGAAAAACCAGATTCTCATGACATCCCTCGGGTCAGTCAGTACCGCTTGGCTGCCCACCTGGGATCAGCCCTGGTTCTTTATTGCGCCAGCTTGTGGACTTCACTCTCACTGCTGCTTCCTCAGCACAAGGTAAAAGGCGGTCTGTATTGTTAAGCTTCTACAAAGGGCTGACAGGTAATTCCGGCTCTACTAGGAAGTTAGGTCAAAATGTACATATTCCCAAATCTACCAATTTACCAGCAACCAGATAAAACCAAAGTTTAGAGGAATATTAAACTTTGGGACTGGATAGCTTTGAGATTGCAGAGTAAAACATGCAGTTATTGAGCTGGAGAAACTCACTCAAAGGAGAAGTAGCCGAAACCAGTTTGGCTCAATGGATAGAGTCTGCGGACTGGAAGGTCGCAGGTTCGATTCCGGTCAAGGGCATGTACGTTGGTTGTGGGCACATCCCCGGTAGGGGGTGTGCAGGAGGCAGCTGGTCGATGTTTCTCTCTCATCGATGTTTCTGGCTCTCTATCTCTCTTCCTTCCTTCCTGTAAAAATCAATAAAATATATTTAAAAAAAAAAAAAAAAAAAAGGAGTAGTATAAGAGATGAGTATTTTGTCAGCATTGCCTATTGGAAAAGGTGAAAACATGAATTTTAGAAAAAGCGGGACTGAGTACCAACAATAAGAGATATCACAGCCGAAACTGGTTTGGCTCAATGAATAGAGCGTCGGCTTGGGGACTGAAAGGTCCCAGGTTCGATTCCGGTCAAGGGCATGTACCTTGGTTGCGGGCATATCCCCAGTAGGGGGTGTGCAAGAGACAGCTGATTGATGACTCTCTCTCATCGATGTTTCTAACTATCTCTCTCCCTTCCTTTCTGTACAAAATCAATAAAATATATTAAAAAAAAAGAAAAAGAAAAAGAGATATCACAACTACTCTATGGAGGGATGGGAATGGCGAGGCAAGGAGGCCAGAACAAGAGCGATTTCTGGCCCTGTGGTGTGCACAGAGCCATATTGGGTTATTGGTTCTTGAAATAGAGCCCTGCCATTTATCAAGCCGAACACTACAGTAAACCTTAGTGATCTTGCCACAAGTATTTTCTCAGTAGACTGATTAAAGTTTTTTCTAGGTGTGTGTTTTCTAATGAACAATATTTTAGGTATTGAAGACATGGTTGACCTGGATAATCTGTTCATGGAGTAGACTTTGAGATGTCAGTAGAACTTTTAAGTAGAATCATCCAATAGGTACTTGGAGCCAGTGACCTGGATTCCAACAAGGACGGGAGATGTTGACTTGTCAGTCATCCCACAGGGAAGCCAGATGGAGTTGAAACATTGGAATAGTAGACAAATCCACATCTGAAAAATTGCTGTTCTCCTGGCCTTATAAGCCAAATTTCTAAAGTGATTGCCCATAATGATGGCTGTATCCTGACAACCCATTCTTTCCTTTTATTTCTTGTCATCTGGCTTCCCAAGCCACCTCTATACATATACACCACACACTCACATATACACCCTCATTCCCAAACAGTCTCTTCTGACTTTTTAATTATCAACAAATTTTAAAATTTATTTATATTCCACTAATTACAGAAAAGACTTGACATAGTCAAACATATAGTTGGAGATGCTATCCAATTAGCTACATGTGGTTATTTAAATTTTATTTTTTTTAATATATTTTATTGATTTTGTACAGAGAGGAAGGGAGAGAGATAGAGAGTTAGAAACATTGATGAGAGAGAGTCATCGATCAGTTGCCTCTTGCACACCCCCTAATGGGGATATGCCCGCAACCAAGGTACATGCCCTTGACCGGAATCGAACCCGGGTCCCTTCAGTCCCCAAGCCGACGCTCTATCCATTGAGCTAAACCGGTCCCGGCGGTTATTTAAATTTTAATTAATGTTAAATAAAATTAATTTTAAGCAAATTTGTTATTCACTTCAACTTTAAATAAAATTAACTTTTTAATTTTAAATTGCTCTAGCCTCGGTTTAAGTTCTCATTTTTCACTTATTGGAGGCAGCACAGATACTAGAACATGTCCGTCACTGCAGAAGTTCTATTTGACAGCCCTGACATTGTGCTACAAAAATCTCAGTAATGATACCTCATTCTTCACAGACTAGATTGCAAAGCATTTGAGGGCAGCACTCTGACTTCACCTTCTGTATCTTTATGGTTACCTGTTTATAAAGTTCTTCATAAATATTTGCTGACTCACTGATTACTATCAAAAGTTGGCTATAGCAAAAATAAATTTTGACTTTACCAAAAATACAAGAATCTCCACTATAGGCGTTTTATGCAATTTTGATTCTTATATTTAGTAAGCATTAAATATCACACACAAGATGAAAGTCCAGTCCTATATTTTAAGCCACATCATTTTAACCATGGCGAAGCATATTCCCGGCCCCCAAAGCCCTCCTGTCCCCCTGCAATGCAAATCATGTATTTATGAAATAGATTTGTATTGAGTACCTAGCCAAGTCTTGGACTAGGGCTACTGTGATAAGACAGATGGCAGTTCCTGCCTTCACAGAACTTACAGGATAACAGAGAAGATAGGTGGTAAATGTATACATTTAATAAAATATGATGTGTGTTAGAACAGAGTATCTGTTGGGAGTACCTACCCTCGTTTAGAGGTCAGAATATTTGATATCAAGTTGTCACTTGGATTTAGCCATGGAGATCTTTGCTGCCTCCTGTAGTTCCTGCAGTTCTGTTAACTTGAGTAATTTTTTTTTATTTAGTTGCCTGAAACCCGTCAGCTCCTGTGGTTGAGACGATTTGCTCACGGAACAACAGGCCTGGTGTTCCTTACAGCTCTCTCAGGTAGGACTCTTCAAGATGGCCCATTTTCATTCCACTCTCAGGTCTCTTGCCTAATGCTTTTCCCTTTCTTCCTATAACTTCATATATCCTTTCCACATCTGCCTTTCTCATACCCACCGTCTTTGCCCTCTGTTTCTATTCTTTCCTCCTACTAATAGCACTTCCTTTTATCTAACTCTGAGATAATAAACTAGTTTTTTTTAAAAAAAAAATCTTTATTATTGAGAGTATTACATATGTCCCTTTTTCCCCCTCATTAACCCCGTCCAGATAAACTTTTTCTGTGTCAGAATAGTACTTTGGCCTCCTCTTTCTCTCATTTTAATAAATACCATTTCCCTTGGCATGCAGGGGCTTTTGTGGCAGGACTGGATGCTGGGCTTGTTTACAACTCCTTCCCCAAGATGGGAGAATCTTGGATCCCAGAAGACCTTTTCACCTTCTCTCCCATCCTGAGGAATGTTTTTGAGAACCCTACTATGGTGCAGTTTGATCACCGGATTCTGGTAAATCTGGCTGGTGGTTACTGGCTACTAAGAACAGGGAGCCTCTCACAGGCTTTTGGGTATTCGAAGCACTGATTACAACAGTGAGAGGATAGAGTGGGCACTACATTTCCCCCCCTTTTTTTAAAAGAGGAAGTTGAGTAGCAGCTTTCTAATGTGATGTTTTTCTCCTAATTACCCACACACCATCCCAGCCAATTTCTGGCTTTCAGGATGCCAGCTTCTTAAAGTTTGAATCTGCCTTTTACCATCTAGCAAATAATATCCTCCCTGAATCTTGCATACCCATAGGAGAGTCATTTTAGCAGATAAAAGGCTGAGTAGAGAACAGGGTGCGCAGACAGTGGATGCTGAGCACATAGCTGTCAGAGCTGAACCAGAACCCCCCACAAGGAGCCAAGAGCATCATATGTACTTTTTGTTTTACTTAATAATATTTACTAAGGGCCTGCTATGGGTCATATTAAGATCGGTCTGGTACTCTGGCATGATAAATTGAAGATGAGCAACAAAGAGACTGGTGAGAAGCAGCAGTGCTATTGCAGGAATGCAGGTGAGAGTGAGAGTGATGGGGTAAAAGGCTTCATGATGGGAGTGGGTTTAAGAAGAATGATGAAACATAGAGGTTGTAAGGAATAGAATATTGCTGTAGAAATGCGGTGAGGAAAGATGAAGATTCCAAAGTTTCTTTTGGGGGCATGCTTAAACATGACCAGCAAAAATGAGGCTATCGGAATGAGGGCCAAGCTAGACATAGGCTATGTCAACAGATGGAGGAATGTTGAATGTGAGAGGATACATTCACACGGATAAGTCCAGAGGACTCAGATGTCCACAGGGAATGCAAGGGCTGCACAAGTCCCCCTGCCACACATTCTAGAATAAGCAAAGTCTGAAATTGTCACCATGGACAGCTCTGAAAAGGAAAAGAAGTGAAATAGATGTACAGGTTTGATATAAAAATATTCTCTTTGCCATCATGAAAGGGGAATACAGACCCTATTGCTAGTCCCAGCCCCTCGTTCTGAAGAGGCAGTAATGAAAATGAGACTTTAGATCTTCCTACCAATAGCTGGCAACACCACCTCCTCCTCTACTCACCGCACAGATAATAATACCCCTCATGGGCTGGGGTCAGCCCTGCTTTAAAAATACAAGATTACTGTAGGTATAAAATTAGGGATAAGAGTGCAAAGAATGTTTTAAAATGTGAGGGCCATGCTGGGGCACCCACAGTGGAAGGTGGGTCAGATCACCGAGAGAAGAGTATAAAGTGATAGGCGCAGAAACTTTAGGTGGCACCTGGGCACACATGCATTTAAGTGGCCAGCAGAAGAGGGGGAGGGAGACTGAGGAGCAGAGACCAGAGGTGGAACTGCAGGGACCCCCTGCCTGGGGCTGGTTCTGGAGGAGATACATAGAAGGTGAGCAGAAATCAGGAGGGTGGGGCGCTTCCTGCTGGCACTTGATGGACTCTTTTCCCCTCACAGGGAATCACTTCAGTTACCGCTATTACAGCGCTCTATTTCCTCTCCCGGAGAATTCCCCTTCCTCGCAGGACCAAGATGGCAGCAGCGACTCTGCTGGCTTTGGCATATACACAGGTATAAACCACTCCTTTTTGGCCTGATGGCGTCCCCAAAGCAAGGTTAAAAAGGAAAGGTAACTAAGAGAAAATGTTTTCAATTCTTAAAAGAGACTAGAAGGTTAATAACCAGAAGATAAAATAAGGATATCAATATACAATTCTCATAAGAAGAATGATGAATAGCCAATAAATACCATACAAAAAGCTATTTAGTCTCACTCATGATAACAGAGGAGCAAATTAAAACAATGCCTGCCATTGTCAGATTGGGGGGAAAAGAAAGAAAAAAGATAATCAGGTAATGCACAGGTATAAGAAAATAGATAAACAGCTTCATGTATTCTTAGTGAGAGCATGAGTTTATATGGTATTTTTCAGAGGGCAGTTTGGCATTATCTTTTATGATGTCAACTATATAATCCCTTAGGTCAGCAAATTGACTTATTTGTGCCTGCCCTACAGATTTTCTAATGCACAAAGAGCTGTATCTGTAAGGAAATTCATTATAGAATTGCTGAAATGGTGAAAAATTGGAAACCAACCTAAGTAGTTAGGTTGGTAACTATGGTAAATGTATACTGTGGAATATTATGTAACAGTTTAAAATAGTAAGCTCTTCAGCCATATATTAAGTGAAAAAAAGGAAGGGACAGAACAATGTACTTTTTTAAAGTACAAAACATTTATATAAAAGTACAAGTGTATAGAAACTGGTAACAGTGACTACCTTTGGTGAAGGGAACTGGGATAGGGTGAAGGATACTTAAGGAAAACTTAGGGTTTTTGGTTTTGTTTGAATTTACTTCATTGTAAATATCCTTACTTATGAAATTAAAAATGTTGTTTTAATGCTCTGATGGGAGAAGAGAGGTTTGTGTATGTGGCTGTCGATGCTGTCGTTTCGGCTCTGAGTTTGTGGTTGCTGCTCTGCTTACTGCCTGGTTTCCTCTCTCACAGGTGGGCTTGGGCATTAGCACTCTGCTAATGTACGTTCCAACTCCTTTGGCTGCTACTCACCAGTCAGGCTCCTTGGCTCTGCTCAGTGTTGCCCTTTGGCTCATGAGCGAACTCCGAAGAGTCCCAAAATAATTCTAAAAGGATCAGCTGTGAAGGACTGAAACTGCTTTTGAGAGCTCATTAGAGCCAAAGAACTTGGGTTTTGCTAAGAGAATGACCTTGGCATATCAAATGGCTTCCAAATTGGTCAAGTTTTTAAAAATTCTTTCCCTGTTTCTGGAAGTCACTGGATCAAGAATGTCATTAGGGCCGAAACTGGTTTGGCTCAGTGGATAGACTGTGGACTGGGGGGTCACGGGTTCGATTCCAGTCAAGGGCTTGTACGTTGGTTGCGGGCACATCCCCAATGTGTGTGTGTGTGGGGGGGGGGGTGCTGGAGGCGGCTGGTCAATGTTTCTCATCGACATTTCTGGCTCTCTATCCCTCTCCCTCTCTGTGGAAAATCAATAAAATATTTTTAAAAAGAATGTCATTAGGTCTGATTACAGTAACGGTTCCCTTTTAAATGTTATTTTTCATGTTGATCCTATTAATGGGATATCACCTCTTCTAGACAGAATTGTTTTAAAAAGGGAACTAGAGTCACTGGGGTAGGTTCCCATACCATTTCTCCTGATCCCCAAACTAAAGTTGTCCTTAGTTAATAGTCACCAGAGGGCATTCTGATCCAATACAAAGAACCATATGCTAACGCTTGTACAGTTCCCTCCAACAAAGGAGCAACAAATGAATTAAGTTCAAGGTTCAAATACTTTACTTCATTTTCATTTTATTAAAGACGAGTAAGTTTGAAAAAACAGATCTGGTTGCATTAAGCTATATAACTATTATGCCTATCCACAATCCTGGTGAACGGAGATTATCGGAGTTATTTTTAGGTTTGCATTATTCCCAACATACCAAATATTGCATGAATGAATGGAAAATGATTAGAGATTGATGTCCCAGGCACCTCTTCCAAAATAAGTCATCACATAACTACAAGATTAAATAAATTTATAATGTTTTCAAAGGTCCCTCAACAGTTCTGTCAGTTGTTTTTAAAACATCAAAGGAATTAAAACACCTGCTTTTCTTAACCCAGAATATTTCTGTCTTTAACTTAACAGTGACAAATGCTACCCATATGACAGGGATAACGATTAGCTACTGCACATGTGTCAAACACAAGGCCCGCGGACCAAATCCGTCCCGCCAGGCCTTGCAATGTGGCCCACACCGCGCTGTCATCACTGCACTCCGCTGCGTTTCCATCACAATGACAGTTTATGACTGTTCAGTAAACCATTTGCCCCGCGATTTAGGCTGGATTTTAGATTTTGGCCCCTTCTCTGATTGAGTTCGACACCCCTAAGCTACTGCCTTAAAGTGATGCTTATTAGGATAACCAGTTTATCTGCAGTAATCCTTCCTTCTGGTCCTGGAATGAATGGTGGGTTTATTTCGGCATAGGTAACACATATACCCATGTCCCAGCACAAAGGAGAATGCCCTCCCCTCTAATATGCATTGCACAGTTTGCTCAACAACGATTTAACAGTATTTACCAGCGAGTATTTTAAGAACTGTCCAGCAAAATTATTTAATGTGAAACATTAGAAAAACATACAATCTTAGTAAGCCCCAAAATTGATGCAATATAGGCAGCCTTTGGTCTTTTAAAGGGAGATTGGAGCATCTGTTGTGGATCATTAAAAAAAAAAAAAAAAGATGTCTTTCAACACTGCAGTCCATCGCTCGAGGCAGAAACTTCACAGTGTTAACTAATGAGGAACTCATTATTTCGAATACAACATAGTGACAGATCCCAAAGTATTTGGGATCCTGTTTGCAGAGCAAGACTCTTATGAAGCTAGTAAAAGGCAGAGCCTTCAGCACCAGTAGTCTTCATAGGCCAAACCCTGGCAGGTGCTCTGCAAAAGAGGCTGTTTAGGAAGGTGGAGTGGAATGGTGGAGGAGTGGCAGGCGATCAAGGGTGTCCGAGCAGCTGCACTAAAAACAGAAGAGGCTCGGGTGTAGACATGACTTCAGGCTGGCCTCGATCACACACTTGGCTACAAACATTCTGTAGTTCAGAAATTTTTTCAACCTTGCTGAAAACTCAGAAGGGAGGGGATGGTAGGAGTAAGGGGGAAGAGATCAACCAAAAGACTTGTAGGCATGTATATAAGCATAACCAATGGACACAGACACCAGGGGGGGTGGGAGGGAGGGCAAAGGGGAGATAAGGACACACATGTAATACCTTAATAAAAAAAATGGCAAGCAATGATTGAATACATTTTAAAAGTAGAAAGTCCTTATAGTATGAGTAATAATTCACTTTACAAATAAAAGGATTTCTATTGCTCAGTCTTCCAGAGAAACAAAATGGTCAAGATACCTTTCTCCTCTGTCCTTCAATAAAAGTACTGAGAAATAGTAAACATTAGAACAAAGGAAAACTTAAGTAATAATACAAGGGAAGTCTATTAGGATATTTTTAAAAGGCCTTATTTTTTAACATACTTTTTATAACACCAACAAAATCCTCACAAGTTTGGAGAACATATGGCCCTACTGGCAGGACTCTGAAACTAGCATAACTGAAGAACTACTTTGGGAGAATATGAAACATCCACCGCTATTTTTACCTTATTGAAAAGAAGTTTAAAGATAGCAAAGAGAAACAGCAGTTTCTGTAAGGGATCTGGAAAATGCCCAAGAAATACAACCAAGTTCCTTAGTGAGGTAGATCTAATAGGCATTTATACCTTAAATAATTTAGATTGTAACCATCACATGAATTGCTTGGATGCTATGCTTAAGAAAACTGCACAAGCCCTAGCTGGTTTGGCTCAGTGGATAGGGTGTCTGCCCGTAGACTGAAGGGTCCTGGGTTCCATTCTAGTCAAGAGCTTGTACCTCAGTTGCAGTCTTGATCCCTAGTACTGGTTGGGACTTGTGTAGCAGGCAACCAATTGATGTCTCACATTGATGTTTCTCTCCATCTCTCCCCCTTCCTTCTACTCTCTCTAAAAATCAATGGAAAATCTCCTTGGATGAGGATTAACAAAAGAAAAAAGAAAATTATACAAAATTAAGCAAATTGTTTAAAAGGTATCTAAAATTTTAAAGTATTAAATACAGAAGCTAGAGTAGATGTAGTGAAAACTTGGTACTGTCCCTAGCAAAGCATTTCTTTCATATTTTATTCCTAAATACGAGCAAAACAATCACGAGTATCAGAAGCAGTTACAAAGATGGGGCATGTTTATAATAATAGTTGCAGTCAGCTACTATTATAAAGAATAGACTCTATTGAAATACACAATCTTGCAGGAAGATTCTGAGTATCTCATGGCAGCTGTCACTAGTAGTAGTAACAGCACATATTACTATTGCTCTGGGGTTCAATTTCATCATCTATAAAATCAAGGGGGTTGACCAGAAGACCTCTAAAATCCCTTTTAAAATCTCATGCCCTGAATGGAAGTATAATGATAGCTGTTAGATATCCATTCGCACCAGGGAATGCCAGAGGTAATGAATGACGTAGACGACCATTGGCTCCTCTAGTCTTCAAAACCGAAGACCAAAATCCTCTTCCTGAAACCGTATTACTTTCCTACCTTCTCACCTGCATTTGATGTCTTAGGCCAATGGTTCTCCCTTTGGAACTAACCTCAGGTCATCTTGTTTAGCCACCCTGTTTACAGATGGGAAATGAACCACAGAGGGCAAGTGACTTGCCCGGAGTAACAGAGCTAGTTAATGACAAAGCCAGGACTAGAATCCAAGTCTGCTGTTCATGAAGTCCGATGTTCTTTTCCACCCACATGTTTTTCACTCCTGACAAAAAGCAAAACACAAAACTATAAGAAATAGGGCTGGGAGGAGGGAGGAGCTTCTATTTAGGAAGCTCTTAGGCTGAGGAAAGAACAGACAAAATATTTTGGATGACATCAAAAGAATAAATAAAAAGGCTAGTGGAAAGTGACTAATTTCCTTGACCAAGGAAAATCAAAGGAGCTAAGGTACAAAGAGAAAGATAGTACAAATTTTCTCAGAATTAACTGCAACTTAAGTGAATATAATGCCATATATTGTAATTGGATGTTACTCATACTTTCCTTATGCTGTAGTGATAAGAATTCAGAGAAGAGCAATGGTTGTGCCATTGTAAGGCTAAGAGAACATCACCCCTTTAAGCCACCAACTCTGGTTCTGACATTTGTGACCTGTCTCAGTGATAATAAAAGTACTAAAACAGTTCAGGTTCATTGTTGCTATTAGCGGAAAAACTACTTTGTATTGAATAGGATTCAAAGGAACTACTGGAATGTGAATTTTATGAAACCATAATTTGCCTTTTGAGTAGTTTATATACTACTCAAAAGGCAAAAAGAAAAGAAACCTTTTAAAAATATTTCGAAACAGAGCTAAAAAGTAAGACAGACTGTCTGACTCTAAAGGTAAAAATATTTCATGGAAAGAAAGCAATATATATAGTTGCCCCTCTCCAAGAAATAAATGGCTACTGTTTCTAGCTAATGAAATGTAATTTAAGATCATTAATTGGGGGCAATAGGAGAAGTACAGGAACCAATACTAAGAGCATCTATTCAGTTTTTCTGCAGGGAGTGATAAAAAATGTGTCCTTCATTTTATATTATGGAACTCTGACACGTTTTACTCACGGCAATAAAAACAAGCTGAGATTATAATATTAAAATAATATACAGGATATAGCACACTAATTAAAGACTAATTAAAATAAATTAAGAATATGAAATACATTTACAGTGAAAAAATTATAAACGTAAGTATCCTGAGTTTTTCAACTGTAAAAAAACAACAACATGGTAATATCAATCTGAAAGAATGCCATAATGATTGAATAGTATATATAAAAATCTTAACAGAATGACTGCTACACAATAAGGGCTTAACAAATGATAGCTATTATTATTATAACCAGGAAGAATAACTTCCTAACAGCTTTCTATCTGGACTAATCACCACCTCCTCCTGCTTCAACTTCATTTTGAGACATGAAAGGGATCAGTTAACCTATTAGGTAGCTTTTGACTAGATCTACAAGAAAAATACAAATAGTATTTGGAAATAAAGGTGAGAGGAAAAGAGTTACCTGAGTAGGCAAAGATTAAGAAAAACATTTTGACATTATTTATAAGCAGCATTCATAAGGTGAGAGGGCTCACTCACAGTGACAGAAAGATAAGTCAAAGAAAATCAAGGTAATTTAGAAGTCTTAGAAAGTAATGAAAATTACTATAAGTCATAAAAATATATCCCCAAAGGAAACTATAAGATACTTTGCTAAATCCATTATTATCCAATGTGAAAACAGTTCAAGACTTGTCATCTATTTACCTAGATCTTTCTGTTTTATGAACATTTAACGTCTACATTTTTTACTTTAGTGAATATGAGGGCTAGGCAGAATGATCCTTTTGGATGACCCCTGACCTTGGTAGAGGGAAGTATGAGCCCTGATCTTTTCTGTTTTATGAACATTTAATTCCCTTCTGCTCACAATATGAAATTTACATTTTAAGAATTTCACTTCTGCCCTGGCCAGGTGGCTCAGTTGCTTAGAATATTGTCTGTGCACTGGGGGTGGGGGTGGGGGTGGGGTGCAAGTTCGATTCCCAGTCAGAGCACATTCCTAAATAGCTAGAATTGCTCATGCAGAAGGCAGCTGATCAATGTCTCTCACACTGATGTTTCTCTCTCTGTCTCTCCTGTTCTCTCTCTAGGAATCTATAAAGTATATCCTTGGGTGAGGATTAAAGGGAGAAAAAATAAAAAATAAAAAAAATCTTTTTCATTTTTTAACCTTGAAAGTCAAGGTCCATTTTCCCTATTTATCTAATTTTAGAAATGAAGGTGACAAAAAAAAGAAAGAAAAGAAAAGAAAAGAAAGCTACTTCAACTCTGGGAGCACATTGGGCAGGACATTCAAGGGTCCATATAAGAAAGGATAAAGCATAAAGAACATACCATGGGGGAAGGTGGAAGCTCATGAATGAATCCTCCTGCAATGTAAAGGACAGAACAGAAAGGGCAAAGCTCCTGGAGTCATGGATGAAAATGCAATAATTATGGCTTTTCCTCTCTCCTCATTAAAAGAAATGCTGTTTGTGACAGAGCAATTTTTTAACAAAGGTTCTGAAAGTTTCCATGTGGTCTAATAACATATTTATCTATTTATTCCAAAGTTTAGAATTTGCTTCTTTTCAGACATTTCCAGAGTCAAATTGAGAAAATTTTGATTTCTCAGAAAAAAATAAGAGCTTGGATTTTATTGCCTTTGCCCATTATCCTAATATGGTTCTTTCCTTCTTTAAAAACAACCCAAATATATCCCTTCCCAAACTATTGATTTTATTGATCTTAGCAGTGAAATAAAGGAACTCTTTTGAATCTTCCCATATACGGACTCATAAAAATAGGCCTGGAGACTTGGGGTGGTGAACACACAATATAATATATGGCTGATGTATTACATAATTGTGCACTTGAAACCTAACTAATTTTATTAACCAATGTCAGTCCAATAAAATCAGTAAAAAAAAAAAAAAAAAATTTAAATAGGCCTATAGGACAGTGACCTGAAACCAAACCCAGGTCTCCAATACCCATCACAGTTTCTCCATCCTACAAGCATATTTAAGAATCAAAAAGAAAAATTAATGCCCAAACAGCCTCTGAGGCCCATAGACATGGAAAATTTTTCTGTCCTGGTCATACAAGACACCAGATAAGACTTAGACAAAATCTTTGATGATCCAGTCATTTAGAAGGGTTTCTAAGCTTTTAAAACACATACTAACATCAGCAACACTGTCAGGGACCTTGGTCCACACTCAATGGCTTCTTTGTCAAAGAAGCAAGGAAGTTGTGTTATTTTGGTTGCCTGGAAATTCGTATCTGTTCCACTGAACTGCAAATTATCTTGGACCCCTATTAAGGGTTGTGGATCTCCACATAAATGATATCTCTGTTACAGAGAAAGAAGGGGCTGCTGCACTTGCTAGAATGTCTTCGGCTTTGTATCAGAAGCTCCAAATTTGGTTTCACCTCAGCTTCCAGTATGCCCAATGCCAAACTTCGTACTTTAGCAAAGGGAGAAAAGTCTAGATCCCTGGAACACACCAGATCTCTCAGTTAAAGGAGAAGCATGCTTCAATTGGACTAAGGCTGGTCACCTTTGTTAGCACCAATCTCTCATTACTTAGTTCTTCGCAGACTAAGTTACAGCTTCTCTCAGATAAGAGGACCTGGAGATTAAGAGGAATTTAAGAAGATAATAAAGTGGAAATTCCAATGCCAAATATCCACATGATCAGGCAAAGAGCATCCGAAGCCATTACAAGAAAGCGGTGGAATTCAATGAGCAGCAGCTCTGGAGTACTTGAGCTTCCACAGTCCTTGCCCAGCCTCATGGCCCCACCTGTACCCCAATCATGGGCACCATCTCTTCAATCCACAGCAAGTTCAATGGAGCTGAGGCTCGAGTTTGTCGGTGGTGAATTCGGCGTAACCGCAGAAGGTACAGGATGATGGCCAATAGCACCACCAGGATACAGGCAAAGAAGAGATAGTGGTTGTAGACAAAGGAGAGACGGAACCAGCTACTGTGGACCTGTCGGACACCTTCCTGCCGTAGATCCCTAGGGAACAGTTTGAAGGTGAAAAGAAATGTTAGTTTCAGAGAGAAACCTTGATGCCGACCTAAAAAGGCCAGTGATGTTAGCCCATTTATTCTATCCACATAAACATCCTATGATACCAGTTCCATTGAGCAAGCAAAGCTGAAGCATGGCCCCAACCCCAAGGCTGCTATGTGATTCTTCCTATATCTTCCTTTCCAAGCCTAAAGAGGATGCCTCACAGGCCTACATCTTCCAGAATCTGGGAACAAAATCAGAAGGCAAAAAAGTGAACCATAAGACAAGACTGGTCATCTGTAACATTAGTTCTAACTGGCCCCTTAACACTCTGACCTAACAGTTTGTAAATGTAATACTAACAACAAGAGGTTGGTCCCTGAATCCAATAAAGAAATCGGTCCTGGCCGGTTTGGCTCAGTGGATAGAGCATCGGCCTGTGGACTGAAGGGTCCCGGGTTCAATTCCGGTCAATGGCACATGCCCGGGTTGTGGCTCGATCCCCAGTGTGGGGCGTGGAGGAAGCAGCCAACCAATGATTCTCTCTCATCATTTATGTTTCTCTCTCTCCCTCTCCCTTCCTCTCTGGAAAAAAAAAAATTACATATATATACACAAAACACACATGTACACACACATATATATGAAATCAGAATATGTCTAAATCTTTTTTTAAAGTTACTATGCTTTCTGAAAATTTAGGTTATGGCTAAAGAAAGCTGTAATCTGATCAATTCTATTGTAATCTGGACAGACATTAAGAGACACGGGAAGCTAAGTGCAGGGGTCTGCCTGTCTGTCTGGAACTGAAGCCCTTCTCCTGTGGTCCAGATAAGATCGGTTTTTGTTTTGTTTGAACTGCAGTGTAATTGTTTTTTAAATATGACTCTCAAAACTGAAAGGCGGCATATAAAATCTGGACATCTGGCTTCTCTTGCCAAATGAGAAGTGGCAAATGCTAGGCCATCACTTTTGCATGACAGTGGCCAGCCCTTCAGGGAGAGCGCACACTCTCCCAGTCTCCACTTCTCTGACTTCTATCACCTGCAAGGCTTTTGACAGTATTGAGTTTAGTAAAACAGGCATCAAAAATAAGAATTCAGCCCTAGCTGGTTTGTCCCAGTGGAAAGAGCATCGGCCTGCAAACTGAAGGGTCCTGAGTTCGATTCCAGTCAAGGGCACATGCCTGGGTTTCGGGCTTGATCCCTACTGGGGACGTGCAAGAGGCAGCCAATCAATGATTCTCTCTCATCATTGATGTTTCCATCTCTCTCCCTCTCCTTTTCTCTCTGAAATTAATTTTAAAAATACTTTAAAAAATTCATTTTAGTTTTGAAATAATCCAGTGAGAGTACCTAAAGATTATCCCAAATACCTTCTGATTCACAACAGCAAGACATCAGGCCATGATCATGTGATGAAAATGTCCTCCCTCACCTTCTGCCCGAATTTCAGGCCCACGGAAAGCCTTCAAGGCAGTGGCAGCATCTCTACCCAGGTGTTGGTCATTAGGAGAGATGGCTCTGGACAGACAGCCTTCCCCCCTTCTCTGGGCAGGTATGTTTTCCAGGGTAATTTAAGAATGCCATTTTAGTTTCTTAATCAGTATCTTGGAAGTGGCTAGTGAGAGCTCAATCCTAAGGATTGATTTGTTGTGGACCAACAAATAAAACTGAATTTCTGAAAGTGCAAAGCTGAGGAGTAGACTTCAGACCCATAACGCTCAACCTTCTTTTTATTTCAACATAGTGAGAGCAGTCCAACTGGTAGTATTAAAGGGAGTTTGTTTGTGGGATATGTCACTTAAGAAACCTATTCTGGGGCACTAACATATTCTGAGCTCAAGATGCCAGCTTAGTTCACCTTACCTGAGTGGTAGGAACCGTGTTTTATACAGAATGGCTCCCAGTGTCCACTGAACCTCCCGGTCATATACTAGCTGGGCGGTCCGTAGGTTTGGGTAGTCATAGGGAAAGTGGAATCCTTCATGAAGGACTTGGTACATCCAAGCCGATTTAAAACACTGATATCTGTGTGACAAAAATAACTAATCAAAAAAAATGTTAAACAAGTAAAACAATTCTAATGCTTCCCTTTGCACACTCCCACTGGATGTCAAAAATCTCTCTCCCAGCTTCACCTTCCTCACCGCTAGGTGGAGCCAAATTTGAGTCTACGTACTTTAACTTAACATTTACCACAAATGTGAAGAACACCTTTACTGCATTAATAATATTTTGCCTATGTTTTTCTTTTTTTTTTCTTTTTTAAGAGTTCTTAAGAACATGCTTAAATATCTACATATGTAATTATGAAATCTGGTGTTTGCTTCAAAATAATCCAATTATGACAAGAAGGGAGTGTGGGTGGGAAAATAGATGAGACAAGATTGACCAGTAGAGAACCTGGGTGATAGAGAGGTACACAGAATTTCACTGTATTATTTTTGTTATGTGTTTAAAATTTTAAACTAAAATATTTACAAACTGACATTTGTTGAAACTGGGTGATGTTACAAGAGGGTTTATGTTAGGTATGTCTACTTTTCTGCATATTTGGTATTTAATAAAGTTTTTTTTTTTTTAAAGGCCATCACTTTTTATTTCAAACCACTTGGTGAACTCTAGTAACCATTGGTTTCCCTTGGCCTTGCTAAAATAGGCTCATTAATTGGCCCTTCTCACTCAGAAAATAAAAATCTGATATATTCGCCCTGGCTGGTTTGGCTCAATGGGATGGAGTGTTGGCCTACGAACTTGGGGGTCCCAGGTTCAATTCTAGTCAGGGGCACATGCCCAGGTTATGGGCTCCATCCCCAGAGTGGCGCCTTCAGGAGGCAACAGATCAATGATTCTCTCTCATCATTCATGTTTCTCTCTCTCTCTTCCTCTTCCTTCCTCTCTGAAATCAATAAAAATATATATTTTTAAAAATCTGATATATTCAAATTCTCCTTCAACATAAAATCCAACCTAGTATTGCTCACTGGCTCTCCTTCATTACACTTTTATCTACATTTTAAAGCCACATCTAAGGGAGAAAAGGAAATTACTTACTTGAGTCGATGCTCATCTGCATGGGATGAATAAAGGCCATTCTTGAACCTCTGAGTTAGTACTGACCAAGCCATGCCACAGTAGTCCTGGAATGACCACAGAGAAATTGTGCAACATGAACTTGGAGGCAAACTCTATAAACTTTCCCCACAGTCAAGCTGTTCCATTTCTAAAGTGGCTTGTGGGCTACTAGTTGACAAAGGAAATCATAAATGGCATTTTCATTCACTGAACACTGTGCTAGTTCCTGTGCAACACAAGTCCCAGGACTTGGGCTAGAAATACCCCTTTTTATCCCTAGCACCTCCAAGTCCAGTACAAAGCCATCTTGACATGAGTCCTAAGCCTCGTAGGCCTCAGAGAGGGGTAAGGTTAGGACCAGAAATATCAACAGCAGAACTTGAAGAGAGTGTCATTCTACTCTACAAAGGACTGACACAAGCAGGTAAAGCAGATGAAACAGAATCATCAAACACCTAGCACTGCCTACAGGTGATAATTCTCACCAAAGGAATCATTCCTTTTGCTTTGTTCAGTAAACTAACATTTCCTGAATGTCCACTGTGTGCCAAGTGCTATTCTAGGTGTCAGGGGATTTGCAGTAAATACAACAGACAAAATTTCTGTTGAATGTCTTCATTTCTCAGAAGCTTACATTCTAGTGGTGTAATCAAAAATAATAAAAGTATAATATGCTAATTAGGCCAGACAGATGTCATTCTGGACTTTCTTCTGGATGAAGCCCCAGTGGTGGGGCTGAGGCAGAAGCGGGTAGGGGCAATCAGGCAGGAGAGCAGTTAAGGAAGATCAGGCAGGCAGGCGAGTGGTTAGGGGAGATTACGCAGGCAGGTAGAGAGTGGTTGGGTGCAATGAAACAGGCAGGCAGAGTGGTTGGGTGCAATGAAGCAGGCAGGCAGAGTGGTTAGGGGCTATCAGGTAGGCAGCCAGAGGGGTTAGGGCAATCAGGCAAGCAGTTAGGGGTGATCAGGCAGGTGAATGGTTAGGAGTAATAAGGCAGGCAGGCAGTGGTTAGAGGCAATCAGGCAGGCAGGCGAGCAGTTAGGAGCCAGCAATCCCAGATTGGGAGAGAGTGCAGGCAAGAATTTCACGCACCAGGCCTCTAGTAACTAAATATACATACATATGTACACGTACAGAATGTGTTAAATGACATAAATGCTCACAGGAAAAATAAAGCAGGAAAAGGAAATAGGTAATATTGGGGAGGGCTGCAATTTTGGCTGTGGTGCCAGGGAAGGTATCATTGGGAAGATAAAATAAGAGTCAAAGTGAAAAAGAATAAGGGAATAAAAATAAAATCATCTCTTTTACCTGGGAAAGAGAACATACTAAGCCACTACCAACTTGGGCAAGCAGTGGTCGAGAGAAAAAAATTTTAAAATGAGAGAAAGATTCAGGCTATGGACAGTTAGGGAGCCCTTAAATGCTGAGAAAGGAAAAGGAACATAAGGGTAATCCTGGAGACTGGAGGGGACAAAGCAAACTCAAACCAGGTTTTCCTCAATATTTCGTAAGGACTACCTTTAGGGAACAGAACAGTACACATACTACAAATATTCTTCCATTGGAAGTCTCCCACCAAGAGAACCCTAGGGAATTGTAAGAAAACAGGAAGGAAAAGATAAAAAATATAAGAGAGAACAGATTCTTCCCATAAATTTCTCTGATAAAAGAGAGATCAGAGAACTGTACACAAAAATTCAAAGTGATGAGTCTAAATTAAAGCAGGAACTACAGAAAGTTAGTTGAACTTTCACCTGTCCAGGTAGCTAATGATTTAAGCCTACAGCATGCTTGAATCTTATATATGCTCCAAGTGAATTTAAATTTAAAGAATACTTCCCCCATCATTGCACATTTTCACATCCTTCTAATATTCTCAGTGACCGTAAACCACTTCAACTTTTAAATAGCTCAAACCAAGAAAGTGAAAATGGACTTGTCCCCTTGAGTGACATCATCTCCAAAAGCACATTACACCTGGAAACACCCAATAGGGAAAAACATCTAAAGATGACACTACTTGGCCACAAACATTAAACAAGACCATTGGTGAGTTAAAGGAAAACTATTAGCCTCCGCAACAATTTTGGAGCTGGGTGATACTCTGGCTGAGAGGACACTCTGGGAAGTTAAGCTTAATTAATTGAAGGTAGTATAGCATGGCAAATTCCTAATTCCTCTAAATACTATACTTCCTCATCTGAAAATGAGAGTTCCTGTAAGAGTCAAGTGAAACCAGGCATGCAAAGCTCTTTGCACAGCACCTGGAGCAAAATTAGGCTTCCAATAAATAGCCACTGGTGGCATGAGTCATTTCTCTTCTTAATAAATTACCTGAGCAGCCTTGGCAAATGTTGGCCCATGGTAGCGGCCACCGATGCGCAACACATCCTCCGTGCAGTAAAAAAACTCAGAGAAGCCGTAGAACTCGCTGTTGTTGAAGTCAATTGGTGACTGGTAGATGCCATTCAGCGAGGCCTGGCTGGTGTTAGAGCGAGCCAGCAGAGGGCTCAGCATTGCCCCACAAGTGGACCAGTCTCCTTTTCCTCGGACATGCAGCACCTGGCTGTTCCTCTCCACCACATCGGTGAGTCCCACGGGCAGGCAAGGATCCAGAAATGGACTGTCAGGACTCAGACCTGTCTTCTGGCCCAACAACCTATTGCAGTGACAAGAACAAAACACATCACTACTGTACTCAATCTACTCTAAGAAGCGTCTAGTTGAAGGAACCTGGCTTAAGAATGTGCTTCATGGCCGAAACCGGTTTGGCTCAGTGGATAGAACATCGGCCTGAGGACTGAAAGGTCCCAGGTTCAATTCCGGTCAAGGGCATGTACCTTGGTTGCAGGCACATCCCCAGTAGGGGGTGTGCAAGAGGCAGCTGATGGATGATTCTCTCTCATCGATGTTTCTAACTCTCTATCCCTCTCTCTTCTTCTCTGTAAAAAAAATAAATTAATTAAATAAAATTTAAAAAAAGAATGTGCTTCATGGATACCTTGTTGTTCTTTTGTATGACCTCCCCAGAAATGAAAATGGAGTATTACCAAGTAGTTGAGTCACATGAATATTTAATTTAAGCAAATTCATTTTAGGGAAAAAAAAAAAAAAAAAGGAAAAAGAGAGAAATATGACAGTGATCAATTTTGTTCAACCTTTTAGTAAACGTATATTTCCCAGTGTAAAGCAAAACTGAAGATGTGAATCTGCTATTCTCCATCTGGTCTTCATTCACACTTGCCTCTTAAAAATGCAAAGATCTCACCTTGCCCAGTGTGTTCTAATGTTTAAAATAACTACTGGAAATGGGAGGGACCAGGGAGTTTCCTCAGGAGAGAACCATGGCAGCGGTGCAGTGTCAAAGGCTAGCAATAGTGCCCTGGCCGGAGTGGCTCCGTTGGTTGGAGCATCATCCCATACTCTGAAGGGACGTGTACAGGAGGCAGCCAATTGATGTTGCTCTTGCATCAATGTTTCTCTCTCCCTTCCTCTCTCTAAAATCAATGAAAAACATATTTTCAGGTGAAAAAAATTTTTTTTAAATGGCTGGCAATAGTGAGGTACACATGCCTGGCTGTGACTGGATAGGGAAGGGCCATCACACAGTTCTGGTTCAAGTCTATATTTGCCAAGAGCGACAGTATTCTCATTTCTGAAGAGAGTAATAGCTTAATATGGATCAGTGGTTGAGCATGAACCAGGAAGTCATGGTTCTATTCCCATCAGGGCACATGCCTAGGTGGTGGGCTCCTTCCCCAGTAGAAGGCGTACAGGAGGCAGCTGATCAATGATTCTCTCTCATCATTGATGTTTCTCTCTCTCTCTCCCTCTCCTTCCTCCTTTGAAATCAATAAAAATATATTTTTTTAAATGTAGATCTTGACAGGGATGAAAATTAAGTGGAGACCAAGTAACTGCCAACTGTGGTTAACTATGCATCAGTTCCTAAACAGACAGACACTGAAGAGTGGACTTCTTGATGTGAGGAAGCACACACAAGTATAAAGGCTGAAAAAGAGAATGGGAATGTGGCAATATAACAAAATGCTTGGGCAACTGGAACCTAGTTTAAGGATGTGACACTAATTATAAGGAAAACTTAGAAAATAGTTTTAAGAAGATAGAACCAGGAAGTTTTGACATCTCATGAAGCACAGGTTTCTCTGGTAGATTAGCAGCTACACAAGATAATAATTTTCTGAATTAGATGACTTAAATACATGGCAAGAAAATGCCAATGTGTGGGAAGATGATGCAGCCTGACTAAGTCTGAGGTAGAAAACAGCAGACGCAGAAAAACAACAACAACAAAAAAAGCAGCAGAACTGAAACGTTTGGCTCAGTGGTAGAGCATCAGTCTGCGGACTGAAGGATCCCAGGTTCGATTCCGGTCGGGGCATGTACACTGGTTGCTGGCATATCCCCGGTGGGGGGTGTGCAGGAGGCAGCTGGTCGATGTCTCTCATCGATGTTTCTAGCTCTCTATTTCTCTCCCTTCCTCTCTGTAAAATATCAATAATATATATATATATATATATATATATATATATATATATATATAAAAGAGCAGCAGAACAACAAAGGAAGAAAATGGAAAAGGAAGAACAGTGACTAATGAAGAAGGAACAAAGCAAAATTGGTGTGAAACTTTCATAATAATTGTTCTGATGTCAGCAGGATTGACCTGAGCTCCATAACCCAAGTAACATTTATATGGATTTAAGAGTATTTTCAGAATACAAACACACTGCTTTATTTCAATGCATTTATCAATTATCCAGGATAACAGGATTCCCCCAAAATTTCTTGAACTCTTACTTATAAAAACTTTAAAAATTTACGAGACAATATTTTTTAACATGCTCCCAACATAATTTAGAACTGTATAAACTAACAAATACCATATATCAATACCTTTTCAAACTAGTGTTTCTAGCTAAACCAATGGGGGTAAATAACTGTATGGTGAATTGTCATCTATTATGCTTTCCTTCAATGTGCAGAATGGTAAAATAACTTTAAATGTTTTATTTATTTATTATTTTTGTTGTTGTTATTAATCCTCTCCTGAGGATATTTTGCCATTGATTTTTAGGGAGAGTGGAAGAGAGAAGGAAAGACAGAAACATTGATGTGAGAGAAACACATTGGTTGGTTGCCTCCTGAATGAGCCCTGACCAGGCCTGTGCCAGGAAGGAGCCTGCAACCAAGATATGTGCCCATGACCGGAATCAAACCTAGGCTGGTCTGCAGGCTGATGCTCTATCTAGGGGTGTCGAACTCAATCAGAGAAGGGGCCAAAATCTAAAATCGAGCCTAAATCGCGGGCCGAATGGTTTACTGAACAGTCATAAACTGTCATTGTGATGGAAACGCAGCGGAGTGCAGTGATGACAGCGCGGTGCGGGCCACATTGCAAGGCTTGGCGGGACGGATTTGGCCCGCGGGCCTTGTGTTTGACACATGTGCTCTATCCACTGAGCCAAAATGGCTAGGACTATAAAATAAATTTAAATGCTAAAGAAACCCACAATTGTTTGTACATTATGGACTAACTACTTTATCCGGTACTC
The DNA here is from genome assembly GCF_014108245.1 of Pipistrellus kuhlii. NCBI lineage: Eukaryota > Metazoa > Chordata > Mammalia > Chiroptera > Vespertilionidae > Pipistrellus > Pipistrellus kuhlii. Next base: position 31,087,929 of record NW_023425460.1, on the reverse strand, counting down.
AAATTAAAAAAAAAAAAAATCAGTTATCTGGTCCATGCTGAAGAAAAAACTGCCATTTTGGAAATAATAAGAGAATAACTTAAAGGTTAAGTTATTTGACACACGTGCTTTTTATCTTTTAAGAGCACTGTAGAACCTAACTCCTGCAGAACATGCAACTACACTAATTCAACAAACATGTCTTGAGCATTTCCATGTAAAAGGAACTGCTAGAATCTATAGTATACTGCACATTTAAAATTAACATCTTAATCTCAATCCCACAATGTCTAAAGTGAGACACAGCAAGATGTCACCACAGTAAGCTGTTGTACTTTTTTATGAATCCTATTAACAAAGATTAGAATGCACCCTCAGCCGAAACCGGTTTGGCTCAGTGGATAGAGCATCTGCTTGGGGACTGAAGGGTCTTGGGTTCGATTCCGGTCAAGGGCATGAACCTTGGTTGCGGGCATATCCCTAGTAGGGGGTGTGCATGAGGCAGCTGATCGATGACTCTCTCTCATTGATGTTTCTAATTCTCTATCTCTCTCCCTTCCTCTCTGAAAAAAATCAATAAAATATGTTAAAAAAAAAAAAAAAAAAAAGAATGCACCCTCACCCACATCAACTACTGGAAGGTCTCTAAGAGATGCTACCCCACTGGCAGGGCTGGTCAGGAAGAAGAACGCAAGGACACACCTAAGTAGGATATGAATATTCCTGATATCTGCAATCTGACAACATTCTATTTCAGAAGCACAGTTCCCATGCCAAACGTACCTGTTTTTGCTAAGAGTTTCATTCAGCACCAGGTCTTCGTAGCGCTGTCGGGCAAAGTTGCCCCCGAAACCCAAAAAGGTGGTGACGTAAACCCTGTACACATGCTCAGTGTGATGCACATCACAGCCCAGGTTGAATTCTGCCAGCAGGATCTTCGCAGCCTCTTCCTGTAACACAATGAAAAGAGAAAAAAGGAATTAAACATTTATTATATGGCTGGCAGTCTGCTTAGTGCTTTACACTCATGGGTGTATTTCATCCTCACAACTTTATGAAGTAGATACTATTGTTCCCTTCCTACATATTAGGAAACTAAGGCTCAGAGAAAGAACACAAGCTCGCAAGTCTCTGAACAGCTATTTGTACTCGGGCAAGTTGGTTTAAACCCAAAGACAGTCTTCTTCTTTTTTAAATACTGACATTCCCAGTGCCTTTCCCTAAAAGGTAAAATACCTCTTTTGGAGAAAGGTCTGAGGTTGAGGTAGGAACTTCATAAGCAATTTGGAGAGAGGCTCCTCCCATATCCAGTATTCCTACTGTCCTTCTGCGTCCTGCTGTCAATTCCTGGGGAGCTTCAGCATCTGATTCTAAAATAGAAGGAATTTAGTAATTTAAAACCAAAATTAAGTCAAAAAGGGGGGAAAGCACACGCGTGCGCGCGCACACACACACACACACACACACACACATATATATATATATAAAATTTTTTAAAAATATATTTTATTGATTATTTACAGAGAGGAAGGGAGAGGGATAGAGAGTTAGAAACATCCATGAGAGAGAAACATTGATCAGCTGCCTCCTGTACACCTCCCACTGGGGTTGTGCCCGCAACCAAGGTACATGCCCTTGACCGGAATCGAACCTGAAGTTTCAGTCCACAGGTCGATGCTCTATCCACTGAGATAAACTGGCCATGGCAAGGTTCTACTTTTGTGATAGTTTGAAACTTTCCACATTAAAAGGTTAAAAGAAAGCAAATTAGGCTGGAAAATGAAGCAGTTTAAGTTTTTGGGGGAGGTTTGCATATGTTTTTTTGCAACTTAAGTTTTAAAAAAAGAAAAACAACTCAACATTAGTGCTTATATGCTACTGACAGGGTATGAATTAAACCTTCAGCCCTACTTAAAGAACTTCATAAGAAAACATTACTCACCATCCACATGGTCGAATCTTCCCAAAACAAAGTTGATTCCAATCCATGCATAAACCCCTATGAGAGAAACAGAAAAGACTTTGCTTAGTTCTCTGCTGTTACAGCATGCATGCACCTCTCTCTCTCAGAGCTGCTCTATTCTCCTTTTTCTGGGGAAAAAAAATGCTAGTAGTATTTTACTCTACACACTCAGTGTATTAATTTAAAATCTTTTATCTTGTGCCGAAACCGGTTTGGCTCAGTGGATAGAGTGTCAGCCTGCGGACTGAAAGGTCCTGGGTTCGATTCCGGTCAAGGGCATGTACTTTGGTTGCGGGCACATCCCCAGTAGGGGATGTACAAGAGGCAGCTGATCGATGATTCTCTCTCATCGATGTTTCTAACTCTCTATCCCTCTCTCTTCCTCTCTGTAAAAAATCAATAAAATATGTTTAAAAAAACAAAAAAAACAAATCCTCACCTTAAAGAAAAAAGAAATAAATTAATTAATTAAATAAAATCTTTTATCTTGTGATGTCTTTCCTTTTTAAAACTATTTGCATTTTCTCAATTTCCTACAATGAATAGGAATTATTGTGTAGAAACACACATTAAACAAAGTAAATCTTGGAGTTCTGGTTCTGGACAAGACAGAGTAAGCACATTCCACCAGCCTCCCCACTGAATACAAATATAAACTCTGGAGAGAATGTCGGGGCAGCTTTCTGAGAAGTCTGAAAGAAATGCCAGTAGACACTCTGGAACAAAGATCATAATTTAAAGCAGCAGCAAGCCAGTCATGAGTGTCCCATTTTTTTCTCTTACATTGCCTGGCCTGGACTCAAAGGCAGCTTGACTGAAACACCAAGTACACACCAGAGTGGACAGAAAGAACGTTAAGTCCTTGCTTTCTGTTCTGAGGAGCAGGAGAGGGGACTCCGAGGGAGAGTGGGGAAATCCTTTGCTTTTTTCCCTTAATTTTGTTCTCTCCCACCAGGCAATCCTTTGGCAGCAGAAGTGAATGTGGGGAAGGTTCCTAAAACTCTGAAGGATGTGAGTCCTTCTCTTTGATAAAAGGAACTATAGCCTTAAAAGTTGCAGCAAAACCCTATAGCTTATTTCTTCCCCTCTGTCCTCCACCACTTGGCCCTGCATGCAGACACATCATAGGAATGCATGGCAGAATGGACAAATTAAAGCTCCAGCCTTTATCATGATAGTGACCATGATAGTGAGCCCTGGGGAACCGGAAAATGTTGGGAGATCGTGGAGAGAAGAAATAAAGTGGTGTGTGAACTCCTGGGCTCACCTCCAAGCTACACATGCATGGATTTGACTCTAAACAATATATCAAAGGAATTGAGAACTGAGGTAGGAGCTAGACAACCAATGTGTATGGGCTATGCCCAGGTTCCAGATTGGCCAATGGCCTGGCACTCGCATGGGACAAATTCAATAACAGTGCCATGGTTTTGAAAATGAATCAACAGAATCACAGCCCACAGAAGGCAGGTCAGAGAGCTTGAGGCCAGAACCAAGTTAGCTAAACTGCTCAAACAAACAAACATCAATATTCTTCTTATGAGTGAAACAAAACCCAGAGTCTCATAATGTAATATTCAAAATGTCCTGGATACAATGTGAAATTACTTGGCATACAAAGAACTAGGAAAACTTAACTCAATAAGGGAAAAGATGGTCAAAAGATGCCAATACTGATATGACAGAGGCATTAGAATGATCGAAGATCTTAAAACAGCTACATAACGAAGAAATAAAATCAGTCTTATAGTTAATGGAAAGGCAGAAAGTCTCAACAAAGAAATAGAATATAAAAAGAGCCAAATGAAAATTTTAGGGCTGAAAAATGCAATGTTGAAACTGAAAATGGTAAATCTTTTTCCTTATATAGAGTGCAACTAGAAGTCTTTTCCAAGAAATGACATGTAATTTATCATATATGACATAATGAGAACACACATGCAACTCCACTCAAAACTACAAAGCCAATAGTGGGGGTTTTTAGGAAAGCATCTATACTGCATTGTAAAAAAGGGAGAGCCTATAACAAAAAAGTAACTCATGCTCTGGTTTCTCTTCAGACCGCATAAATCTTTCACCTTTTACAAAAAAGTAACTCATCTTGATCAGTGCCTGAGATTAAAGTTTCCCCTTACTTTTAAACTCATAATTTGCTTTATATTTGAACTAAAGGCCCAGTGCACGAATTCGTGCACAGGCGGGCCCCCTGGCCTGGCCAGTAACTGGAGCCAACTGAGGCCATCTCACCCAGTCCCAATCAGGGCTGACTGGGACCAGCCAGTTGAGGGGAGGGACCTTGGAAGGTTGGCTATGGGAGCACACTGACCACCAGGGGACAGCTCCTGCGTTGAGTGTATTCCCCCTGGTGGTCGGTGCATGTCATAGCAACCGGCTGTAACGGTTACTTAGGCTTTTATATATAGAGATTTTGAAAACCTACATACCTCCAGATGTATGTAGGTTTTCAAAACTACAAATAGGTAACCAAAGATCCATTTGGAATCACCATTAAATACTAATACATTCTTATAAACATAGTCCTTAGAGCAAAGTTAAAAACAAATACAAATTTATGACTTCTAGAGGGCAGCATTCTAAAGCACATAGTATACAAATAAACTAGATAGCATAATCAAGAAAATTTTTGTCAGAAAAATAAAAATCAGATATATAAAATGATCCTAAACACCCTTTAGAGAGATTAGGTCATGGTTGGCTGGGAGGTGAACCATCGTGCCCCTCAAAGCTCAATACCTTCTTGCTTCCCAGAGATCACTTCTGCCTGAGACCGTGAAAAGAGAAAGTCAAACTCCAGTGGCAAATCTTTCACTAGGTCAGCCAAGATAGCCAACTGCTTCCTGTAAGAGAGAATAAAAAGTCCAAAAAGTAATTGTTAAATTCTCTTCTCATAAACAGCCTCAACTTGACCTTCCTCTCAGCCTTGTTATGACCTCACTATTCACCTACCCCATCCCTTGTCAGGCCTGCTTTTCTTTGGTAACTCCTTTGATTCCAATGGTTTAAACTGCCTCCAAAATATAGCCTCCAATTTAAAAGGCATTAATAATACATTTTCTTTATATAATGTTATAAGTCAGAGTTAAGATGAGACTATGGTTCTATGCCTCTCACAGGCTGCATAGTTGAAGTACAGTTTTGCAATCTATACAATAGCTATAATTACATTACTCCTAACTACTATGAAAGAAAACTGCTACACGGCGGAGCACAATCTCAGAAACAATGCCTCACTTCTCCACACAAGAAGCACTGTCAGTCCACAGGTTTTTACATAATTCTTTACATAAGCTTACAATAAACTTTTTAATCTCCTTTTTTGTATTTCATGGTTGAATTATTTTTCTTTATAAAATCTTATCACTTAAGAATTCAAAATCAGGATCAAAATCCAAAGATTACAACAATTTGGGATTAACATGTGAAGCCTAGTATCCATAGGGTTTTGTTTTTCTCTACAGTGTTATATTATCATGTTATCAGACAAAGAGCAAAGAAACAAAGCTGGAAGTAATAATAAGAATCTAGAGAAAAATGTTGGTTAAAAATAAGACCAATTATTTTGTATTTTTAAAATTACCCATTACAAAAATATTCTATTGGCTCAGATAGTTGTCAGCATGACTTAGCAAAGTACATTGTTAGCACTTCAAAGCAAAGAATTTAATTTAGTAATCTTTTAATATAATGTCAAGTATAGTTTCAAAAAAAAAAAAAAACAACCCTCATTGTTAAACCCACAAAACTCATGCAACATGGATTTCACATAAGGAACAGGAGGAGCCACTTCACTCTCCTTGTTGCTTATGCTTCTTAACCACCCGAAGAAGAGGGCTGCTTGTTTTAGCCATGATATGGAAGAAGGGGCACCAACATACACTGCTGTTTGGAATGTAAATTACTGCTACAACCTTTCCATTGGGAAATCCTGAACTAGTTATTAAAAATTTTAATGCCCTTAATTTAACTTTGACCCACCTATTGCACTTTTGGAAATTTACTGCAAGGACATCATCAAATAAAAATACAAGGAGGAAGAACACTGCAGCATTATTTATAATAATGAAAAATCGGAAGCAGTCTAAATTACATCAATAGGAATTGGTTAAATAATTTATAGTACATCCACACAATGTAAACTATACAGATTTTAAAAGAAATTAGGTCAATTTAAATTTACATGTTCTGACATGAAAATCTGTCCAATATATTTTGAGTTGTACTAGGTTACAAAACACCATATTCTATGATTCCAATTTATATTAAAAAACAAAACACTAACTTTCATTTTCTAAGTTTGTTTTTAAAAAAAAGTTTAATGGCTAAATGTTAACTGTTGAAGCTGGATAAATGGGGATTCATTACACTGTTCTCTCTACATTTATATGCTTGAAATTTCCCATAATAAAAAGGTTTCTCCTCCCCGCCCCCTAAATATCACCTTGTATTATCTTTGTAATTTTAAAAGGTTTTTCATTACAAAATAAAAGGGTGGTGAAATAGTCTACTAATCCAGGCCTTTGTCAAAGAAATAAAACCTAGTGCCAATAAATTAAAAATACAAACTAGCTGATTTAAATCCATTTGAATACAGCTTACAAATGCTAACAAATTAGTACAATGTTGTTTATACAAAACAGGTTTTTGCAGTGATAGTTACACTTATGTCAATTGCTACAGTTGCCTTAGAGGTAGCAATCCTATCTAATAAAGATGGAATATGCAAATGACTGTCACTTCAAGACAAAATGGTAGCGCCCACAGCCAATAAGGAGGAATATGCAAATTGACACAACAAAGATGGGGGCAGCTGGGCCAGGACCTAGGCTTTCCACTCTGCCCTGACCAATCCGGGCCTCTGGGCAATGGGCAAAGGTGGAAGGCGGCACCCAGATTGAAGGCCCGGGTTGGCAGCTAGGGGAAGGAAGGCCTATTGCACGAATCTTCATGCATCGGGCCTCTAGTGGTTTCATAAGTCCAGAATACAGTTAGGCATTATTAAATGAGGTGATCTGCCGAAACTGGTTTGGCTCAGTGGATGGAGCATCAGTCTGCAGACTGAAAGGTCCCAAAGGTTCGATTCCATTGAAGGGCATGTACATTGGTTTTGGGCACATCCCCAGTGGGGGGTGTGCAGGAGGCAGCTGATCGATGTTTCTCTCTCATGGATGTTTCTCTCTATCTCTCTCCCTTCCTCTCTGTAAAAAATCAATAAAATATATTTTAAAAATAAAAAAAAGAGATTATCAGAAAAAAAGTTAAAAGAAAAGGCAAGTTCTTTTAAAAATTAATAAGATACAATAGATATTAATGTTCAGAGCTTCCACGCTGACAGTTAACATTTAGACAAATGAGGCAGAACAACACAGTGGGTTTTGTTTGGACAGAATTTTTTTTGACAAAGTGCCAGGAGATGAGGCATCCCTCTCCTTTGCTCCAGACACACAAAATGTGGCCAAACCATGCCCTGCTGGTTAACTAATGTTTTACTTCCAAGTCAGTTTTTCCTCTGGCCCTCCTACCACCTCCTTCGCGTGAGAAATAAATAAGGCTATGCACAGATTTGTGATGTGGCACTACGGTGTTATCTATACCAGCGGTCACCAACCAGTGGTCCGTGGGCAACTGGTGGTCTGTGAGGTCCGAAAGGTTGGCAACCACTGATCTATACTTTTCCCTAGGTTTCTAAACGTTTGAACAATGTAAATATTACTTACATCAAAAACAAAAATTCTAAATTACATGCACAGTATGATTGCAACTTTGTAGAAATTACATACAGAAAGAAAATGTGACAAAATAAAACAGTTTGATAGAGTAGTAGGATTGTAAGTGTGTGTTTTGTTTGTTTTTTACTTTTAGGATTTCCTTTAATAATGTATGATTGCAGGCATAATACTTAAAGTTTGGTTTTAAAAATAAGTTTAAAAAAAATTTTTTTAAAGACCATGATATATGGGAAATAAGGAGTTAGAAGGCTTCTCAAGTTAATGAATGGCTATATAAAATTATCTGCTTCTCAACAGCAAACCAGATAGTAAACCAGTAGCTGCATGTCTCAACAGAAGGAAATAGTCCACTGAAAGAAGCTGTGACATATGTTATATGGTCTGGCATGTCTGGCATAAGCAGCATGCAGCTTAAATGTATAGCTAATGCTTTATTGTTGGCCAAGTATACAAAATGAAACTGTGAAAAAGGGAACTGCTATTTACCAAGAAAAAAATGCCTGAGGCCTGTGAGATGATGAACATTCAGAAGGATAAATTCTAAGTTAAGGGAGCTCACTCCCATCATGTATCTATTTAGGGGTCAGGGAGGTGGTCAAAGGGGAGACATCACAAAGAGGGATCTGGCGTAAGTATAGCCACTGCCTCTTCCTCTCCCTCCTCCTCTTCCAGTGAGGGAAGAGGGACCAGATAGCAAGATGCCAGGCCCAACTGCCAAGGTCAAGTGGAAAAGACTTGTCTGGCTGGGCTTGAAAAGACTGGTGTAGCAATGAAGCCTGAGCTTCGCATGAAGCACCAAGGAGCCAGGCTAAGTAAGTTACAGATAAAACAGCATTCCTACCTGAGCCGTCCTACCAGCCCCCAGGTACCCGGTCCCTCAGGAGACCTTCCTACTACCTACCGTTCTGTTATTATGCTCCCCTTCTGGGTGCCTTAGGATCCAAATTTAACACCAACACCACTGCTTCAAACCCTCAATCAAAACTAACAATCATTACAACCATCTCAGATAGATATGGATCCCAAAGAAGCAAATGACATGAAGGTGTGAACAACTTACTGTGAAACCATTGCATACAGGGGTAGATCCGCCCTATTTTTGAGCAAGGAGTCACCTGCTCAAAAATGACACCTGTCAACTCTATGGTGAATCCACATCCCACCTTCAGACCAGGAAACCACAGGGGACACGCATGGAATCAGCCTTTCCCCTCTTCTGCCACCCATTTCCCGTGTTTCTCAGCCCCTGCATCTCACCTCTCAGGAAGAAGCCTCATGCCTGCGGTGCACAGAATGTAGAGGGGGGTCTCCTTGTGCTTCTTCACAGGCACGTGAGCAGCAGCAAAGCTCAGCAGAGGACGAAGGTAATCACTGGCATGTTCAGGAGTGTCTGCCATTGTAGAGATTCCTTCAGAAATACAAAATACTTTCTTTAAAAAGCAGATCACATGCACTCAGAAGCACACAGAAACTGATTCCCCACAAGGTTCTGCTTAAGGTCCTAGACTTTTATTTATTTGAAGGAGGGAGGCAATGAATGAGATATACCTCCCACTATCTAGAATCCCGAGAGAAAAGGATATCTCTTCTCCTCTCCCAAGCCTGTGACAGATAGAAGAGACTGACAACCAATATATTCCGGTTAGTACCTGGCTTGATTTTTTTAACCACTGGTTGGCTGTTGCGGTCTCTCATCTGTTTGATGTCCAGCAAATCATGGGGGTTCCCATTATGTCTTGGCCAAAAATAAACAAAAATCCGGGAGCCACTGCTGCCACAGTCCACAACAAGTCCATAGTTTAGATTTGAGTCTTCAGTGTCAGTAGCTTCAAGATCTCCTACTCGAGCCAAATACCTTAGCCGGGCAAAAAAGAAAGCTCAGTGTGAAGGAGCCAGGTCCACAAAAGGCACCGCCATTTAATTCATTGTTCATAAATCTTCATCAAATGTCTACATGTGCCAGGTACTTGGAACTATGAGTCCTAACAAAGGAGTAAAGCAATACTGACCATATGTCCTGATGTATACTCGGCAACCGCTGGTCTGTTTGCCTAGAGACCAATGAAGTTAGGTAACTAAAAGACTCCTCCATATTTGGAGACAGTTCTGAACTGGCTGCAGCAAGCTCTACAAAGCATTAAAGAGCTTCCAGGCCCAGGTAAATATCTGGTTTTTGCTGTTATAAGCCACTAAATTCTGCACTGGCTTGTTATACACACAAAATAACTAAAATAATTTTAATAATTTCTTTTCTATCTGTCTATCCTTTCTGTATATAAACACAAAAACACTATGGAAAGATGTATCACTTGACATGACATGTGTTTTCTGATTTTTATTTTTATTTACTTTTAGAGAGAGAGAGAGAAAGAGAGAGAGAGAGAGAGAGAGAGAGAGAGAGAGAGAGAGAGAGAGAGAGAGAGGAGAGAAACATCCATGTGAGAGCAAAACATCAACTGGCTGCCTCCTGCACACCCAGTTCCGGGGATTCAGCTTACAACCCAGGAATGTCCCCTGATCGGGAATTGAACCAGAAAATTTTTGATGCCTGGGACAATGCCCAATTAACTGAGCTACACTAACCAGGGCAGGGTGGTGGTATTTTTTTATGGGACTTTTTGCTTTGCATTTTAAATTGCTACAATTAAAAAATAAATTGCTACCATTACATGAATAAAAAAAATGTATTTCATAAAAATAATAATTGTTCTTTTCTACAATCTCATGAGTTTTGTAGCTACAAAAAGAATGTTCATAAAATATGTAGCACAGGGCCCTGGTCGGGCTTGGGCAGGAGGTAACCAATCGATGTCTCTCACATCAATGTTTTTCTGTCTTTCCCTCTCTTTCTACCACTCTCCCTAAAAATCAATGGAAAAATATCCTCGGGTGAGGATTAACAAAAAAAGAGAGAGAAGAAGATACAGTTAAGCTTCAATATAATCCTATAAATCATTGCATAGTATAGGGTCAGGTAGAACTTATTTCTGGATTTGATATGAAAGCAAGTTGTGGGAAATGAACAGGTGGTAAAAATCTGTTACACACTAATAGTCCATAGTCCTAAAGATTCCATTTCACCACATTCTTTCCCATGCTAATCAAATTACTGGGCTGAACTGGGCTCACAATCTACCAATAAACTCGGAACAGCTCACATCTATCACATGAAAGCTGGCAGAGGTCTGGGTTTATTACAGAACTCTTGCAAATACTGACCTTGAAAGATACCACAGGTAGAAAATAGGAAAAATAATTCATTTCCCACCATAGCAGCCCTTGTTGCTTCTGGCTGCTATTTTGTAACTGACCATTATGTTAACTGCAACGAGGATTCAAAAAGTTCCTTACTCCATAACATTAAAATCCATTGGTTGAGTGACTTTTATCCATGCATAATTTTGTCTCAGAGACTTCAAAGGGTTAGTAAACACTTTGAACACCAATGCTCTAATGTGACCTCTTTTTTTCTTTCTTAACATCCATCTGCTTCTCTACTCGTTCATTCCCCTTTCTCTTCTTGACAGAAGCTTCCCAGTTCCTAAGAAGCTTCCATTCCACAGTGGCTGATGCTTGTAGTAGCCACATGATCTGAAAAGGCCTGCATCTTCTGCTGTAAAACGTGGAGTGTCAGCATTCCCCTTGAGGACTTATACTGCAGTATGAACCCCTAAGACTTCTTTCACACACGTTTGCTCTACCTCTCCATTTCGGCTATCCGTTCTCACGAGTAGTTATCTTATATGCAGCACCTTGATATCATCATAGTATCTCTTGAATTTCTCTGATAAGTATCAATCAATGCTGATTAGTCTTGTCCTAGAGCTCATCATTTAGAGCTATTGCTTTGTTACTACCTCCTGATGTCTCTGTATCACTATACTCAAAATCAATTGGTCTCCTTTTTAGAAAGTCTCAATGGCTTCCCAGAGCATCCTGTCATCCTCTTTGGTTTCTGTCAAGATAAACAACTTTAAGCTCTAATTTGGGTGCAATTCAGCTTTTCTTTCTCTTCCCTTAGGAGTCTGCCTGTATGCAGAAGAACGTCCACTGGCATTAGAACACAAGGAAGAAAGATAGGACCAGAGGCATTTAGGTTACCCTTCCCATTTGAGTCTTTGATCAATGCTTCAGGCAACAGAAAACCTCCATTTTTCTCATCTTGCATGCAAATAAGTAACTGAAGAACAATTAATTTTCCTTTCTGGGAAGTAATATCACCTCTTTATAGAACTCTGGCATCTTATGATCTACAAGGCTTCTTACACTTATGGAAGTCTTCCTCCGGCTAGGCTCCTAACATGGGTGGATGGCTGGCTGGTCCTTTTTGTGATTTGCAGCCCTGGACCTAGCCATCATGGTCAATTACTTGCAATGGCGGACGCTCCTGCTTTGCTGATGCTGCACTAAGTTAATCCCTGAAGGGGAACCAAAGCCCAAGAGAAAAGTTCTAAAAGCCTCAGAATCCCTCACATCCACCTTCCCAGAGATTGGCTTGACCATCCCACACTTACCCCTCTCTCCCTCACACACATATTTTCTCTCCGTTTGAGAAACAAGATTTTCCTCTGGTCATTGCTGACTCAGGAAAAAGAAAGCTACCCACAGATACATCACCCAAGGCAGAATTGGAGGACAGTGGCTTTTCACTTCCATTAGCCTGAAAACACTAACAGCATTATAGCACTAACTGACTAAACCAATACCTAGCTTACAAAATCAAAACTAATTATAGCACTCCTGGAGTTCAAATAGAACCCAGTAATGCGTCAAAGAGCAATCAAAGTGGGCATGGGCAACCAGCTCTTTGCTAAATGTGTCATACTCTTCAATTCTGTTCAAGGCTCAGAACCAAATATAATGACATAGCCAAAGTAGCTGTGCATGACTGATGTTGGTAACACATGTCCAGAAAAGCATCTTTTAAGGTTACTTTTATCTCCTAACAAGATTTAATCAGGGTAGCCAGGAACATTTATACGTTAAAGCTCTGCTTATAAATACCACAAAGGACAAGCAAGAGAATAAATAAATAAATGTGAATAAGTGCCTTCAATCACTGAATTGCTCTACTGTACATAAGAACACAACTTATCTGAATATCCTAAAGTTAATAAATATTTTTCTAACCAAAAGTAATGCCTCTTTCGACTTGTTTTAAGCAGAATTAGAAACTCCTGAGGAAGGCTCAATTTAGCTGTGAACCTAAAACTGCTCTAAAAAAAAAATAACACCTACTAACCAAATAAAATAGCCTGGATTCTATCCCTACTGATAACCCATTAGTCTCTAAATTTACCTTTCCCTAACTTCCAGTTCTAATGCAAACCTCCTCCTTTCTCCTCTCAAAGGAACTGTGGGTGGGTACATAATAAAGGGAAAAAATGCAACTCCTCAGTTTTGAAACTACTGAGGGGGAAACCCACACACAGGCTTATAAAGTTCTGGGATTTTATCACCCAGAAGTGATATGTTAAGTTCCATGAATAGCTGAAAATTTTTTGAATTAAAACATTTTTTTCAATACAAAAATAAAGAATTTTAAACATTAGCTTCTTTCAGACATGTTAACCCTTTGCACTCCAAACCATTCTGGACATTGGCTACCAGCTACTTGACGCTACTTTGCGGCGGACACGTGCGTTGAATTAACTCAATTCCCCGTAATCACCAATAAACTGCAATGTCCCCCCTGAGAGGGGACATCCGAGTGATATGCTAGAATTCCGACGTCCCCTGAGAGGGGACAGCGGAGTGCAAAGGGTTAAAATACAAAGATGCAATGTATGACAGAGATTATAATTTCTAACTAAAGCAAGGCCTCATTTATGAAGTCCAGAGAATGAATTCAGTGTTCTTATGGGATTATTCTCTTGATCAAGGTTTTCCAAACTTGCTCCCATGAAGACCACCAGTAAGTGGTCACTTAACATCATCGATAGGTTCTTGGAAACTTGAGTAAAAGGGTATGTAGCAAAGCCAGTTTTACCATAGGCTAATGGATATAAACAAGAGTTAAGCTCTTATTTGCATGTTTCTGGCCACCAAAACATCACCAACTTCTAAATAAAGACCCAAAACACTTCTAATATTAAACATTGAAATAAATGGAAGCTACATATATATTTTAAGATTAATAAAAACAAGTAAGATAATTATGCTCCAACCTGCTGATTGCAGTTCAGGGTCCCCAGTGGCTTGAGACCACCCAGCAGCTTAGAGCACAAGACGGGAGCCCACTTGGACAGGATGCCCCTCCATCGAGGGTACAGTCACACACACCACCCTCACTCAGACTGGGACCATTTAGACCAGTGGTCGCCAATCTTTCGGTCTGTGGACCACCAGTTGGAGACCGCTGCTCCTAAAGTTTCCTTAGACATCCAATTCACCTCATCTGCACATCTTCAGGATGTGGGAGGAAACCAAAGTGCACAGAGAAAACCCACACAGAAATGGGGAGGACATGCAAACTACACACAGTGGCCCCAGACGGGAATCAATTCTTTTTTTCATCAACATTGAATGAAACAATGTTACTTGAGGACCTGGTATTCACTCCTTGTGGAATATCACAAAATACTGATATAGTCCTAGCTGGTTTGGCTCAGTGGATACAGTGTTGGCCTGTGGACTGAAGGGTCCCAGGTTCAATTCCAATCAAGGGCACATGTCCAGCTTGCGGGCTTGATCCCCAGTAGGGGGCATGAAGGAGGCAACCAATCAATGATTCTCTCTCATCATTGATGTTTCCATCTCTCTCTCCCCCCCCTTCCTTTCTGAAATCAATCAATATATATACACACACACATTATAGGTCCAGTGCACAAAATTCATGCACTGATCCTAAGGTCTGGGCAATGGGGACCTTCAGGCTGCTGGTCAGGGCCTTCCTTCCAGCTACTGCCAGGGGCCTTCCTTCATTCCATGTCGCCCCCTGGTGGTCAGCACACATCATAGCGAGCAATCAAACTTCTGGTCTCCTGGTCAAACTCCCAAGGGGGCATAAAACTTGCAAGGGCAAAGTGTATATTAGTCATACACACACACACACACACACACACACACACACACACACACTAATATAGTTCACTGTGTAAATTAGGAACATTTTAAGTAGGAAAAAATAAGACTATATATATGTAATAAAAAAAAAATCACAACCACAAACATTAGCTTAAATTTTTTTTATAAGCTATTGAACTAGTGATATGTGTTGCCATCTGTTCTTAGTTATTTGCTTAATGATTTTATCATCAGCTAGAGGTCTCTGGTGCTTAAGCAGTAGCTGCTGCCATAAAAAAAAGAAATTCTGGAAGGAAAATTTTAAAGATGTTTTTAATTTTTTTTTAAATTAATTTCAGAGAAGGGGAGAGGGAGAGAGAGATAGAAACATCAATGATGAGAATGCCCCCTATTGGGGATTGAGCTACAACACAGGCATGTGCCCTGCCTGGGAATCAAACCATAACCACCTGGTTCATGTCTTTTTTGCTAATGTGACAAAAATAGGTATAATTTTGATTCATTCACGCTAGACAGTTATTGTTGTGTTGGCTATTGTCATTTTTTTCATTTTAACAATCTAAGGGAGAAGAGATCAGTGCCCTTAAAAATTCTGACAGTGCCCAAGTAGGTGTGGCTCGGTTGGGGCACTGTCCCAGGCACTGAAGAGTTTGATTCCCAGTCAAGGCACATACCCAGGTTGCAGGTTTGATCCCAGTTTGAGTGAGTAAAGGAGGTAACTGATCAATGTTTCTCTCTCTCCCTCTCCCTACCTCTCTCTCTAAAAATCAATGAAAACATATCCACAGATGAGTATTTAAAAAAGAAAATTCTTGCAGCACACCAGTTGAAAATCACTACCTCAGAAAATCACTACCTCTCAATTCCAGCTACACATTAGAGTCACCTTGAATATTTAAAATAAAAACAATACATAGTGGCACTTATATGAAGTAAAATGTATGGCAACAATAGCACAAGGGGCAAGGGCAAAAGGGCAGATTCTTTTTAATATATATAAAATTGATTTTTTACAGAGAGGAAGGGAGAGGGATAGAGTTAGAAACATCAATAAGAAAGAAACATCAATCAGCTGCCTCCTGCACACCCCCTACTGGGGATGTGCCTGTAACCAAGGTACATGCCCTTGACCGGAATCGAACCTGGGACCCCTCAGTCCACAGGCAGACGCTCTGTCCACTGAGCCAAACTGGTCAGGGCAAGAAACCCACTTTAAATATAAAGACTGAACTATGCTAAAACTACAAGGATGGAAAACCACCTGTCATGCTAACTAATTAATAGAAAGTTTAAGTATATTAATATGAGACCAGTAGATTTCATAGCAAAGAATATAATCAAGGATAAAGAGAGTCATTCAATAAAGATAAAAAGGGTCAATTCATCAAGAGTACATAACAATTGTAAACATATATGCACTAATAAGTTAGCCCACAAAAACACGAAAATAGGAAACACAAAAACACAGAATCATCGTTCCTGAATCAAAACTGAAAATTGTCAAGATTGTTATGCAATAAGTGTCATGAAATTTTACTAACAACAGTACAGTTTTCCCCAAAAGGGTCAAAGGTAGTAGTAATGTGTTAAACAGCTTATCAAAACATGTATGACTTCAATGCAAAGCTGATGAAAGTGATCTAAAGCTGACTCACCTCTCATATTGCCTATCTCGTGGCAATGAAGCACCCCAATGTCGAAAGTCCATGATTAACATAAGGAGAAGGAGACAGGATATGAAGAAGAGTCCTAGGAATGCCACCCGCTGGCGGGGAAATGGGCTCACTGTGGGCACAGTAAAGTACCAGGAGGCTGGGCAGAGGTAGGAAAAACTGATCCTGAAATGAGACAAACATTAGTAAGAAAAGTCTCTACAACTGAGTGCTAAAGTATAGTTTTTATACTGGATTAAAGCCCTTCCTAATAAATGCAAAAACTCATGCCACCAGAAACTTAAATGTTCTTGGAATCTCACATTTTAGAAAAGGACCTATATGGTTCATGGTGCTTCTACCATATAAGTCAGAAAAGCTGTATCTGATCTTTCCCCGAGTCTGCACTTTTGGGAGAAATTGAAAGAATTCGTCTTATTTTAATGAAAAGATCACTAGTCTCCCTGAGCAACTGCATAACATTGAAGAATCAGAGCATGACGACATTCCCACCAAGAATGCTGTCAAAAAAACTGGATGGTCAGGAAATTTATTCAACTGATTTAAAAAATATTTTAATAGGTAATATATGTACACAATAGAAAAAATCAGCTGGGACCGGTTTGTCTCAATGGATAGAGCATTGGCTTGGGGACTGAAAGATCCCGGGTTTGATTCCGGTCAAGGGCATGTACCTTGGTTGTGGGCATATCCCCAGTAGGGGGTATGCAAGAGGCAGCTGATCGATGACTCTCTCTCATCGATGTTTCTAACTCTCTATCTCTCTCCCTTCCTCTCTGTACAAAATCAATAAAATAAAAAATAAAAATAAAAAAATGCCACTGGGATGCATAATTGAAAAAAAAGAAAAAAAGAAAAAAAAATCAAACAATTTAAAAGTATACACACACACACACACACACACACACACACACACACGGAGTCATTTGCCCTAATCCAACCATTTCCCTCTCAGAGGCAACCATTACTACCCAGTTTCTGTGTATTCTTCCAGGGATATTCTATGTATGCACAAGCACAGATATACATTGTATATGGTAACATATCCAGGTATGTGTATGCATCTCCATTTTGTTTTTATACCTTATATACTGTCCTGCATCTTCCCCCCACTTACTCTGTTTGACAACCGTCCCATATCCATAGATCCACATTAATCTTTTCTGAAAGCTTCAGAGTATTATTACAATGGTTGGACAAGCGTATCCAACTGTGAAGTTCATTTTCTATACTGATTCAAAAGGACCTCAGTCTGTTTTCAAGGTTCATTACAAAATAAAAATCTTTTTTTTTTTTTAACCTAGTCTCACTCAAATGGAAATCTGAAAGAATATTACAGTCTGAGCTGAGCAAGCACTAACCTGAGCCTCTGAGAGTTAGGGGCTGCAAATTATTGTTGTATCTGCCTTCAACAGAATGAAACTTTGATCTTTGCAACCATGTGTCCAGATGCAAAGTCCAGATGCAGACCGAGGACAGTCTTCACTTGTAACAACCTCCCAGGACCCCTCAGCCTGCCTGCCACCCGGCACCGAGCCCCAAGCTGAGCGGAAAGTGAGCAGCCGCCTTACCTAGCCATGGGCTCCCTTCAGTGGTCCCGACGCCTGTCACCTCCTTTTCCTTTTGCCCTGAGAAAGCGGTCTCCTTGTCCCAGGCATCTCCTGAGCCTGCAGCCTGGAAAGAGTTGGTTGGGG
This sequence comes from Pipistrellus kuhlii, assembly GCF_014108245.1. NCBI lineage: Eukaryota > Metazoa > Chordata > Mammalia > Chiroptera > Vespertilionidae > Pipistrellus > Pipistrellus kuhlii. The sequence continues at coordinate 31,069,847 of NW_023425460.1, read as the reverse complement.
TGCAGGCTTACCTTCAGCAGCGCCCACAAGACCAGACCTCCAGGAGGAGGCCACGGCGCCCACCCGCTCCCCGAGCCCCCATTCCAGACCCGTCCGCTCGGGTTCTGGGGCCCAGCGCACCCGACCCCGGCTCCCTGGGAGGGGGGCATCCTCGAGGGCCAGCGATGTCCCCGAGGAACCGGCAGTCCCCAGGTGGCGGGGTGGGGGTTCCCGTCCCTCGCGGCCTTGCCGCCCTCCAGCGCTTACACTCACGGGACCAGAGGTCCGCCGGCTCCTCAGCACCTCTCTGCTCGGTCCCGTGCGAATGCCACGGCCTCCAGCCCGGCCGGAAGGAGGCCTGCGCCGGCGGCGGCGGCGCCACGTCCCCAAGGAAACCGCGGGGAGCCAATGACTGGCAGGGAACGCGCGGAAAGGGACCCGCCCTCCACCCAGCCAGAGCCACCGGCCAATCAGCTCCCTTGGCTGCACGTCCGTCCGTCGGAATAGCCAATCCCTAAGAGCTTTCGGCCTCTAATGCCCGCCCCATGATCTCGAGAGCGTCCAATCCGGAAGGGTACCGTGCCGCGGCTCCGCCCCGAGGGGCGGGCAGAGGGCGCACAGGTGAGCGGTGCGGGGAGGCACCGGGATACGCGGCTCAGTCCGCCTTGTGCCCCGGCTGCTTTCTCCGCGGCGCTCCCTGCGCAGAGCGGCCTCGGAGGGTGGGAGGATGGATGGCTCTCGGGGTGTCTGCATTCCTTGTCCACACCTATTGGAGGGTCTGTGTCCACCAACCCTGCCCGGCAGAATGGCATTTATTTCTTCCACCTCATTCAAACCTTTCCTATCGCCATCTCCCGAACCGATGTCTCTTGGCTTCCTTATTTTGTCCCGAGAGAAAAACATATACATTGGGGACAGTGACGTCTACACCGAGGCGCTGTGTGCCAGACAGGAGCAAAACGTCAAGTTCCCTTATTGCGGTTTTTCTTCCTTGTTTACACAGCCGGTTCATTGCCTGGAGGGAGCCGCTTGGAAAGGATAAAGTTCGAGTCCTTACAAACGTGGCACAGGCAAGGCCGTCCACGCACGACCCGCCCGTGCAGCGTCGATCGCTGCCCCTTCTCTCCCCTAAAAGGCTCCAGCGACGCGCCTCTGATTTCTGCCCTCTCTGGCAGCATTGCTCCTGCTGCCTCTCCCCACCCCTGCGACTGCCTTGAATACCCTTCCCTGACTTTTAGCAGGCTAGCTAGCCTCACCTCTTCTAAAAGCCGTACTTGACCTACACTCCCGTTTATATAGTATGCCTATTGTTTCGCTGGCTACATTGAATTGCAATTGTTTTTATGTGTCTGTCTGTCTGTCTGTCCAAATGGACAGAATGAATATCCTTGAGGGCAGGGACTATGTGCTTCCACTTCAATGTTGGGCACTGCCTGGCATATAAAATACACTTAATATATAAGTGAACGAATAACTGGAATTAAGTGGAGACAACCCAAGTGAGAACAAAAAGAGGCTGTTTACTCCATGTCTGCCTATAACAAGGCAATCAGCCACCATCATTTGTGTCTGGCAGAGACTCAAAGGGTGTCAGGGGAGTAGGAAGCTAAAAGTAAAAGAAAAATGAGGGTGAGGGTTTAGGTTTCATGGATGCTCTGACTTGAGAGTATTAGAATGAGGAAGCTGGAGGCAGAATAACCAGAAGCAGGGCACCTTATGTAATGGTGTTGGGGGGAAAGGGAAAGGGGAGACAACTCGGTGCCAGTTGTCTGAGAAGGCATATTTGGCTTTCTCTAATTGCTCCAGTGTTGGAGGGGGAGTGGCAAAAAATAGGGAAGCAGACAGTCATTCATCAGTCAACAGTTCTGGGCTGACTGCAGCAGAGGTTGTGGGTCAGAGTTCTAATTGTGATTTATAGTCTGACGGTTATCCAGTTTGTATATTCAGAATCATGATTATACAATAGTTGACCCTTGAACAACATGGGTTTGATCTACACAGGTCCACTTATACACGGATTTTTTTCAATAAATACATACAGTGCTACAAATGTATTTTCCTTATGGTTTGTTAAGTTACATTTTCTTTCCTCTAGCTACTTTACTATAAGAATACAGTATATAATACACATATAAAAATCTGTTAATGGCCGAAACTGGTTTGGCTCAGTGGATAGAGCGTCAGCCTGCGGACTGAAAAGTCCCGGGTTTGATTCCAGTCAGGAGCATGTATCTGGGTTGCAGGCACATCCCCAGTAGAGGGTGTGCAAGAGGCAGCTGATGGATGATTCTCTCTCATCAATGTTTCTAGCTCTTTATCCCTCTCCCTTCCTCTCTGTAAAAAAAATCAATAAAATATATATATTTTAAAATCTGTTAATGGACTATTTATGTTATCTGTCAGGCTTCTGGTCAACAGTAAGCTATTAGTAGATAAGTTTTGAGGGAGTCAAAAGTTATATGCTAATTTTCAACCGCGCAGTGTTGGCACCCTTAAGCCCATGTTGTTCAAGGATCAACTGTATTGTTTTTTACCTTCTGTTACCCTCCCAACCAAATTGGCTTCCTAACTTACCTTTCTCCCTCAATTCTGTTTCAGTGTTCTTCTCTGTCCCTCAATCCCTACGCTTTTTCAAGTCTTATAGCTTATCTGGGCCCCCAGAAACCACATTGAGTAAAATAGTTGCAAAGTTAAGATTAACCACAAAATTATACAAATATCAGGGGTTTTTTTTATTTATAGCCAACTCAGTGCCTGGAACAAGATAGACTTGGGGAAAAACTCAACCAATGTTTGGGATTTTTTTTTTATTATTATTGAAATTGTCTTCCAGCTGTGCAGTTCTAAGGCTAACTTACGTATATTTCAAACTCTAGTGTTCCACCAAGTCTAGTATTTTTTAATGGAAACAGAATTTCTATTTATGCTTGAAACAGTATTTAATTCATATGGTTTATGAACTATATTAACTTAGAACTTGAAGTTGCATTGAAACAGCTTCTAATTTATACTTCACATCTACTATTTTAAAACAGAAAACAAACCTGCATTTTAAGTAGTTATTTATTTTTAATTAATTTTTTGTTAATCTTCACCTAAAGATATTTTCCTATTGATCTTTTAGAAAGAGTGGAAGAGAGGAAAAGACCGAGAGGAACATCTATGTGGCAGAATCACATGGAGTGGTTGCCTTCTGCGCCGGCCAGAGCCAGGGTCTGGGCCGGGGAGGAGCCTTTGGTCCCCAGGCCAACGCTCTATCCACTGAGCCAAATCGGCCAGGGCCAAACCTGCATTTCAATCCCAACTGGTTTTCCTCTTACTTTCTTAGTCTGGTTGGTTTGGACAGCACTTCCTTCAATAAGTCCATATGCCCTCAAGCATTTGTAAAGCATGACTCTTTACACAAACCTGCAATTTTTATCTGATTAACAGCTCACTGAGCTGAGTTCTGAGGTTTCCAGTTAGCCAAAACGAGAAGAAAAAAAAAAGCGTTGAGATAATTTCTCCATCTCATTTGCTGTAAGTCAAGTCAACATGTTGAAACAAATTATAGAAATCCATATTTCAAAACACGTTTTAACTGCTTTTTAAAGGCTTGTCTACAATTACATTGGCAATTTTCTCAGGAAGTTCTTGACTCTACCCAGTCCTGAGCAAAATCAGCCAAACCAGTTCCACACTCGGTGCCAGTTGTCTGCGTTGTTTTATTTCTATTTATTTATTTATTTATTTAATATATTTTATTGATTTTTTTTTTTTTTGCCCTGCGTTGCTTTATTTCTCTAATCTATTTTCTTTCATTCCACACTCCATCCTTCCATAATCTCTTAAGTAATGTGGTCTCCACTCTTCCTCCCATGTTTACTCATCCATCTTCAAATGTCTTGAAGTCACCTCATTATCCAAGACCAAGCTCATCATCTCTTTACTCTCACTTTATCTACCCAAACCTCCTCTGTTCATATTTAACCAACTTTGATTAAATACCCTATGATTCACCCAAGCACAAATTTGCAAGTCATTCTAGAATCTCTACTCCCTTTCACCATTCTATTCAATTAGACTCTAGGAGTTCTTAATTAAAATGTTTAAAATCCTCTCCAATATCTTTCAATGAAACCTGCTAACTTGTGGCCCTGCCTACAGATCTGTGCTCCTCCCGAGTGTCCCTCCATTCTGATACACTAGTGAAATATAATCACATTACTTCCTATTTTAAAATCTTCCCGTGTTTTCCCCATCCCAATGGGATATAGGCCAAATTCCTTTGGCATGTTATGGCAGATTCTGCTGACGCCTACTCAAAAAGCCAACAATGTCTCTTTCACCGTGTTAACAGAATCCCAATTTCATTTGAGTAACTACAATACTATACTTAGTTGTGTGATTAAAGAGCGCTAAGCTCCAACCCCACCCCTGGGGAATAAAGTATGGTTGGTCTAAGTCAATCACAATGGCCCATTCTATCCCCAAATATTGAATCCGAACATCTGATGCAGTTCTAACAAATGACGTAAGTGAGAGTTAGCTGTTGGAAGGAATGAGAGAAGAGAAGACATTTCTTGGAAAGGTTTTCTCCTAAAAAGAGTGTAAGTCAATAAAAAGTTTACAACTATGGTGGGGGACAGGCCTGAGAGTAACAAGAAAAACTTGGGTCCTTGATAACATCATAAAGCTGCTAAGTTAACCAGTGTGGGAGCAGCTCTATATATGGACATATTATTTGAGGTGCTAAATTCATTATTGTTCTTATTTTTAAGTCACATGAATCTGGGGATTCTTATCTGTAGACTCCTAACTAATATGTGTGGCTTACAATGCCTAGTATGATCTAGCTCTCAATATCTTCCAAGCACCCCAATAAATATTCATACCCACAACCCTGCCATATTTACAGTTCTCAGAACTATGCCCTTTTCACCTCTGAGCTTTTATAATTGCTATTACTTCTGCATAAAAATGACTTTCATTTCTCTGCCAAACAAACTCATAGTGATCGAACTGATCCTTCAAAACTCAGCTCAAATATCAACTATTCTGTGAGCTCCCCCAGTCAGCTCAGGTGCTTCTCCTTTGCTCATGTATACTTCTCTTACTTCTTTTAAAAAAAAAAATATTTTTTTTATTGATTTCAGTGAGGGAGATAGAAACATCAATGATGAGAGAGAATCATTGATCAGCTGCCTCCTGCATACCTACTGGGGATCGAGCCCACAATCTGGGCATATGCCCTTGACTGGAATAGAACCTGGGATCCTTCAGCTTGCAGGCAGAGGTTCTTTTTTTTTTTTTTTAATAAGTTTTTATTGTTCATATTATTACAAATGTTCCTTTTTTTCCCCCCACCATTGCTCTCCTCCACCAGGTTCCCACCCCGCCCTCTGCCCTTTCCCCACTCCCCATTGTCCTCATCCATAGGTGCACAGTTTATGTTCAGTCTCTTCCCACACCCCCCTCTCCCCTTTTCCCCAAGAGTCGTCAGTTCACTCCCCTTCCATACTTCTGATTCTATTACATTCAACAGTTACTATTGTTCATCAGATTTTTTTTTTTAATTTCCTTGGATTTTAGATTCACTTGTTGATAGTTACATATTTGTTGTTCATAATTTTTATCTTTGTTTACCTTCTCTTCTGAAAGAACTCCCTTCAGCAATTCATATAATTCTGGTTTGGTGTTGATGAACTCCTTTAGCTTTTTTTTTATTAGTGAAGCTCTTTATCTGACCTTCGATTCTGAGTGATAGAATCTGCTGGGTAGATTATCTTTGGCTGTAGGTTCTTACTATTCATCACCTTGAATATTTCTTGCCATTCCCTTCTGGCCTTGCAGGCAGAGGTTCTATCCACTGAGCCAAACTGGCTAGCCGCTAGGGCTATGAATACTTCTTTAGGGCAAGACTAATTATTTTAAAAGCTGGCAGCTGTTTGAGTGGACCTGCTACCAGTTGGCCGTAGGAACACAGAATATCTAGGTTTTAGAACTCAATGAATACATTTGGTCAGAGAAAGTGGTATCCCCTGGGCTTAGCCTAAATGGGAGAGGTTTAGACCAAGATAACTTAAATTACTCTGCATAATAAAATACAGGAATTTTTAGCATTCCCTCTAGAGACTGGGTTTGGGCAGCTCTGGTAAGGAAAAAAGAGATGAAAGAAAAGAGAAGGAACCCATGCAAGGTAGTGGCAGACAGAACTAAAGAGAAGGGCCTATGAGAGAGTCCCTGTATTATTTGTCTATAATAATTATCATAACAAATCACCCCAAAATGTGGTGGCCTAAAACCGTGGTCAGCAAACTTCGGCTCTCGAGTCACATGAGGCTCTTTGGTCTCTTGAGTGTGGCTCTTCCACAAAATACCATGGCCTAGGGCCAGGCAGTCTATTTTGAAGAAGTGGCATTAGAAGAAGTTTAAGTTTTAAAAATTTGGCTCTCAAAAGAAATTTCAATCGTTGTACTGTTGATATTTGGCTCTGTGGACTAATAAGTTTGCCAACTAATGAGTTGGCCTAAAACAACAAGCATTATTGTCTCTCAGTTATCATGGGTCAGGAATTTGTTGGGAACAGCTGGCTCAAAGTCTCTCAAAATACTGCAATCGATGTCAGCTGAGGTTATAGTCATACGAAGTCTTAACTGGGACTCATACTTCTAAGATGGCATATTGTATGGCTGGCAAGTAGATGCTGGGTGCAGGTGGGAGGCCTCAGTTCCTTTTCATATGGATTCTCCCAGCAATGCTTGAGGTCTTTATGAAAAGACAGCTGACTTCTCCCAGAGCAATCTGAGAAAGGGGGGAGGGAAGGGAGGGAGGGAGAGAGAGAGAGAGAATGAGGAAACACTAGGTGAAAGCGCTATGCTTTTTCTGTATTAGCCTGAGAAGTCACATATCAATCTTTTGCCATCTTTCCGTGTCACCGTAATGGTGCACGTGAAAGTCCTGGCTGATGCTCTCAAGGGCATCAACAGTACAAAAAGAGAGGCAAATACCAGGTTCTTACTAGGCCATGCTCCGAAGTCATTGTCCGTTTTCTAACTGTGATGAGAAGCATGGCTACAATGGTGAACGTGAAGTCATAGATGATCACAGAGCTGGGAAAATTGTGAACGTCATAGGCCAGTTAAATGACCATGGAGTGAGCAGGCCCAGATTACATGTACAACTCAAAGATCTAGAAAAATCACAAAATAACCCTTTCCCATTCCATCAGTTTGGTTTCATTGTAATGACAACCTAAAGTTTAAGTGGGTATCATGGACCACGAAGAAGACAACGCACAGGAGGGGAAATCCTGGGATTCCTTTTCTAGGGATATAATCCATATGTGCAAATAAAATGCCTCAATGGAAATAAAAAAGTCACGTATTTGTACTTCTGCCACATATTATTTATTATAATAAAAGCAAGTCACTAACTCTCAGCCAACATTTCAGGGGAAGGCAATTAGGCTCTACCTTTTGAATGAAGAAGTATCAAACAATATGTAGATATTTAAAAATCACCACAGTATCCAAGACAATGTGGTCAAAGAAATCTCACATAATAGTGTAGACATCTAGGGTTCAATGTTGAGTTCTATGTTATGATATAATCCTTTCAGGACCTCCAAAGTTTAATAAAAGCCGAAACTGGTATGGCTCAGTGGACAGAGCGTCGGCCTGCAGACTGAAAGGTCCCGGCTCGATTCCGGTCAAGGGCATGTACCTTGGTTGCGGGCACATCCCCAATAGAGGGTGTGCAAGAGGCAGCTGATCGATGATTCTCTCTCATCGGTGTTTCTAACTCTCTATCCCTCTCTCTTCCTCTCTATAAAAAATCAATAAAAATGTTTTTAAAAAAAAGTTTAATAAAAGCTGATAACACTAAGCCAAAGTTAGAGAACTTTGAGGAATGAAGGCATAGCAGTGCAAAAAGATGACAATTGTGGGAGATAAATTAACAAGTAGGATAAGTGAAAATTTGAAAAAAAAAAAGTTTAAACTTAAACAAGCTTTCACATTTAGTACAATAAAAAATACTTGATATATGCGGGGGAGGGAGGGAGCCAGAAAGAAAGAAAACTTGACAATCGCAGGAGATCAATAGTCATTCAGAGAAGTGAAAGGCCTACTTCAGAGGTACCAGCAGGAAGGCAGAGTGCAGTATTGCAAACTCTAAAATGTCCCTGGTACTTGGGAGCCAGGCAGGAGGAGAAATGTACTGAGCCCCTCCTCTGGGAATCCATTCTAATTTTATTTGGGTGTGAGGAAGGTGCCTTGAGCATTTGAGGATTCTGACTCCACCCCTGCTTCTAGGCATGGAACATGTAAGTCAGGCCTAACATATGAGGCAAAATTCCATTCCTTGGACACAATTATTTTTTTTTAGGAGTGGGCATGTAGCTGAATTCCAGATAGAGACATATGAAAATTTGTTTTTCAACATTTAAAAAAAATCCTCACTCAAGGTATTTTTCCATTGATTCCCAGAGAGAGTGAAGGGAGAGGGAAAGACAGAGAGAAAGATCAATGTGAGAGAAACATCGATTGGTTGCTTCCTGCACTCTCCCTGGAGCCTGTAACCCAGGGACATGCCCCTGACCAGAATTGAACCTGGGGCCCTTCAGTCTGCAGGCTGATGCTCTCTCGAGATCAGGCACATTCAGGGTGGTATGACCATAGACAATCCTTCCTAATGATGCTCTCTCCACTGAGCCAAACTGGCCAGGCCAAAGATACATTTACTAGGGCAAATACAAAGTTTATTTGCTTTTCTTAGAGAATGCATGAGGGAGCAATTCCCCCTCTTTCCCCACCTTCCACTCCCTAGATTCTTAATGACATGCATGGTTAAGTCACTGAGTCCAACCAAACATGCATTTCATTTTATGTCTGGACATCCAACTATTTGAGCTAATATCTTTTATAAGGTCAATATGAAATGAGAACTAGTCTTTCAACATTTTGTATGTTTGACAATTTTTACAATTAAACATGGAGGGAGTGGAGAACTACATTTAATACTATCGACTACCAGGCTGGAAAAGATTAAACTGTTTGATATGCATTATGTTAGTAAAGGGATCAAACAAACTAACCAAAAAACCCCACTCTATTCTTCCAGATCCTCAGGTCCAAAATGTTGGGAGTTATTCTTAATCCCAGCCCCATGTCCAGCCCAAGAGTAAAGCCTGTTGACACTGAAAGGTTAAAGTCGGTGATGTGAGGACAAACTAAATAACCTCAGATGGTAAGGGAAATTGAATTTAAGGAAAGGGGGTTGGAGGATGGGGATATCCAAAGGGAAGGGCTACACAGCAAGCACTGAGCCAAAGGCTATTGGGTCCGTGATGGCAGCAAAAATATACTTAGGACCGTGAAACAAGGAAAGGGTGTGGAAAAAGCAACAGGAAAGACTAGGCTAGCTGCTTTGGCTCACTGAAAAGTCAGAAAAAAGGGGGCCTTGGAGACAGGTTCAAGGGGGTAGCTCGATGCCCATTGTTCCCCTGATTGCAAATCTCATAGGGTCTCTTAGAAGGTTGGGGGTATATGCCTGTGGGGGAGGAAAGGGAGAAAGGAATGAGAGATTAAGGAGGGGTCCACAAGTCACTTTCAGAGAAGTTGCAAGCAAAATTTTGTGTGTGCATGACAGGTGGGAGATGTTTGGGAGGGAGGGGGGCGGGAGACAAGGATTTGTAGCTTCATTATTGCCCAAAAGGTCGAGACTCAAAAGTCAATAACCACTGCTTAAGAGAAAGAAAATATCAGTTAAAAAAAGTTTAAAAAACAAACAAACAAAAAACCCCCCGAAAGGCCCAGAGAAGAGTTACGTGTTAGAAAAAGGAAAACCCCTCCCTTATTGAAGAAGAACTACAAAATTACATCATCAGCCCAGTAAAATAGGGAGTAAAGGCAGCGGGAAGCAGCGTGGAGGCCTGTGAATGGAGACTGTCAATGTTAGAGGGTGGAATGTGGGAAATGCCCGTGTTTCTCAACAGAGCCTGTGTAGGTTTGGTGCAAAGTCAAGGCCCAGGAGGTGGTGCTCCGGGCTGGGACGGCTGGCACTGTCCTTTAGCCAGCGATCGCCCCTCAGACCCCAGCCGACCCGCCAGGGAGGGAGCGGCCTTTTCACCAAAGACCAGCATCCCCAGGCGGTGGATGGAGGTCACCTCAGGGCGGCAGCGCGGGAGCCTCCAGTATAGCCTCTCCACCTGCTGACACTTCAGAGTCATCCCGCCCTGTTTCGACATCTCTCTTCCCCGCCTCCAGCTCTTCTCTAGGCGCTGGGCTCATTCATTCATTCAACTCATTCATTCAACAACGGTGGGATTTCCTGGGCTACTTCGGCTGCAAACAATGCGCGGGGTGCTGGGTGGGGCCCTCCGCGGAGAGCTTCCGCGCGGCCAGCGGGGCCGGCACTCTAGACCCGACCGGGAATCTAAAGGGCCGCCGCCCGCATGTCGCAACAGGTTCCCCGAACAGATCCGCGAGCCCTGCCAAGCGGATGCCCGGCTCCGCCTCGCGAGTCGGAGATCCCGCGGGAACAGAGCTCTCGCCCTGGACTCCGCGCGACTCCGGATTTGGGGCGGGCGCTCGAGCGCGGGTCGTAACGGCAGCCGTCAGCGGTTTTGACCTTGGGGCCTGGCACAGCTCCCCAAGGCGATCCGACCCCCAGCGCAGAGGGCTCCGCGGCGCCGGTCCGAGGCCGAAACCCGGACTCTAGCGTCCCCCGGCGCTCCGCTCGCTTTTATGTAGCCAATCGGATCCCGGCGTGGTGCGGCCGGGTATCAAGGGTGGTTGAGCTTCTCAAAGTTCTGCCTCAAGTTTCACATGTCAGCCAATCAGCGGCCAATAAACAAGAAGCTTCCAAGATCAAAGGGAAAGGGGTGGGAGCCACGCCTGGGGACGGAAGAGTGACAGGTCCCTGCACGAATAGCGCAGAGATAGTATGCTACGTCACCAAAGGGGCGGGGCTAGTTTGGCCGCCGCGCCAATGACGGGTGGGGGCGTGGCCACGGGGCTACGCGGGAGCGGGAGCACAGGGGCTGGCTGGGCCGCGCCTGAGGCCGACGCAACGGGGCCGGGGGGCGGCGGCGGCGGCAGCGGCGGCGGCGGCGAGGGTGTGCGCCGTGGCTGCCCCGGGTGGATGGAGTTAGAGGGGAGGGGTGCTGGCGGTGTGGCGGGGGGGCCGGCGGCTGCGCCGGGGCGGAGCCCCGGGGAGTCGGCGCTGCTGGAAGGGTGGTTGCAGCGGGGCGTGGGCCGGGGGGCCGGCGGCGGGGAGGCCGGGGCCTGCAGGCCCCCGGTGCGGCAGGATCCGGACTCCGGCCCGGACTACGAGGCGCTGCCGGCGGGAGCCACTGTCACGACGCACATGGTGGCGGGCGCCGTGGCAGGCATTCTGGAGCACTGCGTGATGTACCCTGTCGACTGCGTCAAGGTGAGAACTCGGACCGGCTCCGAACCCAAATCTAGGGCTGACCCGACCCCTGGGGTCCAGTCCGGAGCCAGGATCCAGGCTCAGAGCCGGAGCCGACAGGAGTTCTTTCCTAGCTCTGCCACCAGCACACAATTCGACCGATACTCTCCATGCAAGCAAGGTCCCGGCTGGGAGTTGACCCCAGCCAGGAGCCAGGACCCATTTGTAACCGTCAGTGAGATCTGAATCGGGACTCTGGAAGGAAATTGTGTCAGCCCAAGCCCTGGATCTCAGCTGGCATTGCACAGGAAAATAGGGTGGGATGGGATGAGGACAGGTAAGTGCTACTAACTTGATTAAGGTGAAGCCAGCTGGCCTGCATCAGACCCTGTGGCTGGAGAGGCTTTTACACGCTCCTTGCTGTGTCTCCCCTCAAAGGTGACGGGGCAGGAATCAGAACCTGGGACCTCTCAGCTTGATCCATGAGGGATTGGAAATTATCGTGCAGTCGTAATGCAGAGTACCACACTGGAAATAACGTGGGGAAAGAGGTTTCGGTTTCTCTGTGCAGCAAGCGTGCCACCCCACCTATTTCCTGAACATGCAAACTGAGCTGGGGTCAGGACTGTGTACTGTATGCCGGGAGCACATCAGCTCCCAACCGAGAGAGGGCACTGACAGTGTATTTCTTGAGCCCTCTGGAGTAGACAGAAAAAAAGGGGAAAGTGGCCTAGGAGGGAAGCATTACGGTATCAGAAAGAGGATGTAAGTGTGAAGAAGATTATAGGGGCTCAATTCGAGGGCAGGATTTGGGTGAAAATACGCAGGCTGCTTAGTGAACACAGAAGTCGGGTCCTTCTGCAGAAGGCTGGGTGAAGAGGGGAAACGGGTTATTCTTTACAGTTCTTATGCACGAGCTAGGCTACCATCCACTAAAAACACAGAACTAAATTGAGAAGTACTGGTAAACTTGAGGGGGGGGGGTGTCTCTAGAAATAAATATGACAGAGACTGGTGCCTCTTTTCCATGGTTAAGGGTATGGTCAAACAAGGTCCTGACGGCTCTTTGATGCATGCTTTTGCCTCAAATAAGGGAAATGTTAAATATTATATATATAAGGAGAGTCTCAATTTGAGAAACGTAACCTGTCTCTTCTGCTTTTCCCTGGACCCAGTACCGGTTCATGTTTTCATTAGTAATGTGGATGAGGAAATGGGGAAAGGGCTAATCAGCTTTGTGGAGGACAATGCGTTGGTAAGTAGGATGCTAGTACATTGCAAAGGTAACTCCTAACAGGGGCCATGCCCGAGGAAAGGGTGAATGCCCTTGGCTAAAGTGGACATTAGAATTTTAAATGCCCTTGTCAATGGGGAGGAATAGAAATAAACAGTAAAATCCATCAGAGAGGAGTAAGAAGATGGTTATCGCTCTATCAATATTGACATGTAAATTGGATAACTACAAATGAAAGAGATTCAGACATTTATGTAATAGAGGCTAGGTTGAATGACTGAATGGTCAGGGCTGTATATCCAAAAGCTAATATGATCTAACTGCAAAATAACATCACTATACTTAGACTGGGAGTGAAGAGCAGGGCCTAGGGTGCCCAGTTTCAGGATAGGTATCGAATGAAAACTAGATCAAGGAACGCAATGAAAATTATTTAATGACTTGAAAAATACAATGCATTGTAACTGACTTAGAAATATTACAACTTACTCCATGTATTTACATAATGCTATTGTTGCTGTAAACATTTTACCAATTCCTCTGATAGAAATGCCTCTAGAATATTTGGGACAGGCAAATCTAATGGGGCATATGTTTGTCCTGTGACAAAATGGAATGGAATTTTTAGTAACCGAGACCATTCAGAATCAAGTATGTCAGATAAGGTGGGAGATCAAAATATGTAATACTAATTAGGGTCAAAGGTAAGGTGGAACCCAAAAGCAAGGAGACCTATGAACTCCTAGCCTGAGAAATCCATTGAGGGAACCGCTTCTGAAGAAGAGTTCCAGAAATGTTTTGCATAACCATGGCATTGCCAGGCGTCACTTCTAGCCTTCCAAGGTAACTACAGTTATTTTTGAAGAACAGTTCTTACTCATTTGCATAAGTCTTAGAATTTTTCTTAAACTTAGTCATACAACATTATAGTCACGCCTCAATGCCCTACATTAAAATAAATATTTTTTTAATCAGGAAGAAAAATACACAAGAGTCTTCAAAAACAAAACAAAAAAAAACTACTTTAGAGGAATCCTTTTCATTTGCCATTAATGCTGGGACTTAAATGACTAGAGGGAAGAACTAGGTGAGATCAGTAGGAGTTGGTGTCAGTAAGTATGTTAAGTACTTGTGCAGACATGAAAGTAAAATGCAAACCTCTTCAGAAAAGGCTTCACAGTTCACTTGTCCCTGGCAGCTCTTCTTCCTCTTTACCATAAATGAGAGGTAGTGAAGAAGAGCAACCCAACCGACCCAACCAACCCAACAGTACCCTAAGGCGAGAGGCAGTTATCTGTGTTGGAGCCTCTGGTGCAACCACAGTATTTGCAAATGAAAGCCGACATTGCTCCATGCCTTGCAAACCTGTGTACCCCCAGCCATTTATCTGGGTCAAGTCAACTTAAAATATCCTTGGGAGGAACCATGGGAAGTCAGCTAAGCCTTGCTAGACCTTGTAATTATTCAGCCAACTATTCCCATAGTCATAGGGTGGTTTGAGAACCCAAATAAATCCCCGTTTTCCTTTTCTGGGAGGCAAGTACCAGACTTTATAGGGATAGGCTCTGCAACTCAAAGCAGACAGAACTTCTCAGAACCATCTGGCAAAGTTACCACCAGTCACCAACGTGCCGCTTTTTGATTCTATAAGCAGTGAAGCAAATAATCTACCTCCATAAGTTAGAGGGGCATTTTTTCTAAACTCCGGATGTAAATGGATATCAATACTCATTTGATAGAGATTAAGAAATGGAAACATTGGCGTATTTGATTTTCTTGCTTATAATAATAATAAATATTCAATAAATGGCAGCTGTTCTTATTTGCCGAGCATTATGACATGCCTTATATTCATTTATTTAATCGTTGAAACAACTTCCTGAAGTAGACACCATTTTCAATATTTCACAGATGAAGAAAGGAGGCAAGTGAAGTACTTGTCTAAGGTCATATAACTTAAGTGGCAGTCAGGATTTGAATCCAGTGTGACTCCCAGGCCTTCCAAACAGCCTCTCAAAAGCAGATTTCCAGAACCAAGTAAAGCACAGAATTTCACAAGCACAGAATTTCACAGTGGTGCTGGTTCCTAAACGTGACCTATGGATTAAAAGCTGGACATATAATTATAGCCACAGAGAAACTAATCCTCACTGAGGACATTTTCATTGAGTTTTAGAGACGGGAAAGGAGAAAGGGAGGGAGGGAGGGAGAGAGACAGAGAGAAGGAGAAAGAAACATTAATGTGAGAGAATTATCGATCAGTTGCCTTGCACATGCTCCCTGACCTGGGACAGGCCAGGGGTCAAATTTGCAACCTAGATCTGTTCCCTGACTGGGAATCAAACCCAAGATCTTTCAGCATATGGCATGACATTCCTACCAACTGAACCACATCAGCCAGAGCACGGAGAAGCTTTAAAATGAAAATAACTAAATTAAACCTGATCTATTAGTGGCTAAGGACCAGTTAGTTGCCCATGCATATTTGTGGAATGACATAACAATTTACAACACTGCCATGATCTGCAAATTCTAAGATGGGTACTAATATTTCTGAGAACCATATTTGAATACAATAAGAAGACTATTTCTAATACCTTATAAATTACCAATGGCTTTACATGCCTTAAGTCTTTGAATCCTCACAGCAGCTCCATGAACCAGCCATTCTTAGTCTTATGCTATAGACTGTGCAATATTATGGTTAATATTGAAGCTCAGAAAGGTTGACATATCCAAGACCACACATTTAGCTAAGCTGGGGCTTAAACTTAGGCTTTCTGACTCAAATGTGGCTTGTCTTTCCAAACCACTTATCTCACTACTAGTTCGTTTGGCTTTTCTTCAAAGCCAGGATTTTTATATTGAAGGCTATTAATTCTTAGAGATTTCATCTTTTTCTAAAATAGAGATTTATTGGCCAACACATTTGGGAAACTATATTCATTTTTCTAATTGGCAAGCTTATGCCTGGGTCCTCTTTACAAGAGCTTACTTTCATTGAATTAGAATTGTGTGTTAGGTTTAAATGTGTATAAAATATTCAGAGTAACTTCCCTTCACGTTTCTTGGAGGTGAAGGGTTCCAGGCCTCTGAGGCCGGACCTTTCAAAACTGCCTAGGGCAGCCGTGTGGCTCGGTGGTTGAACACTGACCTATGAACCAGGAGTTCACGGTTCAGTTCCTGGTCAGGGCACATGCCTTGGTTGCAGGCTTGATCCCTAGTGCGGAGTGTGCAGGAGACAGCCAATCAATGATCCCCTCATCATCATTAATGTTTCTATCCCTCTGAAATCAATAAAAATATATTTTTTAAAGTAACTGGTTACCTAAATATGCTATTGACTCCAGTATAGCAGTACAATTTCTGAATGTTCGTTCTCCATACACAAGATCAGTTTCAAATAAATTTATGGAAACATATAATAGTTAAGCCACTGGGCCCAATTTATCTATTAGTAGCCATAGCCAACAAAGAATTATAGCCTCTGAATAATTCATCTGACAGGTTTTATGCCCCTAGGTAATGGTGAAAGATCAGTAAGCACACCCTATATTGGATCAGAATTCCTTTTTGTTTTTGAGAAGTGGGAACAAATGTGTTTAGTTATACCGTGTGTTTTTTTTAAATTAAACTTCCAGTAATTAACCTTTCAAGCTTCCAGTTCTTTGCTGGTAGCAGGCAGGAAAATAGAGGAATAATATAGAGGAATGTGGATTGCTTGTGGCTGACTAGAACCTGTTAATCTGGATTCTGTTAATTCAGTTTCTTTTCTCCCATGCTCGTGAGAAAAGGCATTACTGTTGGGTTCCAGATGGCCAACAGGAAGGTTCAAGCTTTTAAATGCAGATTCAATCAGTGATTAGAATGAAGTAGGAATTTAAACTGTATGGGCTTTAGCCGGGACCGGTTTAGCTCAATGGATAGAGCGTCGGCTTGGGGACTGAAGGGACCCGGGTTCGATTCTGGTCAAGGGCATGTAACTTGGTTGCGGGCATATCCCCAGTAGGGGGTGTGCAGGAGGCAACTGATCGATGACTCTCTCTCATCGATGTTTCTAACTCTCTATCTCTCTCCCTTCCTCTCTGTACAAAATCAATAAAAATATATTAAAAAAAAATAATAAAAAAAAAAAAATAAACTGTATGGGCTTTAGTTATCCCTACTGGCTCACTAGTGGCTGATTTGCTACTTTTTGAACTGGTGCAGACATAGCTAAGATTCATTAGGTCTTTCTTTTATTCATTCAACAAACACATTTTGGGTGCCTACTGTGTTCCAGGCACTAGATACTGATTTTATATTTTGTGAGTCTCTATGCCATCTTAATCTTGAAATGGATTAATAGAAAGATCTTTGAGAGACACAACTTTCAGAGAAACTTCCTCTTTGAGAAGTGTTTCAAATAAGATTAATTTCCCAAATTTTAATAAAACTTTGCCAAGGAATGTCATACAAAGTGACTACTGGGGACATTTGAGATCTTGCTCCCTTCCCTGGCATATGTTATCAGTTGGCTCAAATAAACTCTTATAAAAATTCTCTACAAGCTTGGACATTTTTTACTGGTTCATTGACAGACTCATATACTGGTAAATGGAATCATACAGTATACTCTCTTGTGTCTGACTTATTTCATTTAATATTATGCTTGTTGGATTCATCCATGGTATTACATGTAATGAAAGTTTAAAAAGAAATAAAGTATCTACCATAAACTTTCATTCCAATCTTTGAACCCTCTAGAGCAGTGGTTTCTCTGTTTTCTGACAGTCTTAGGCTCTACAGCAGCAGGGTCGCCTAAGACCATCAGAAAACACAGATATTTACATTATGATTCATAACACTAGCAAAATTTCAGTTGTGAAGTAGCAACGAAAATAATTTTATGGTTGGGGGTCACCACAACATTAAAGGGTTGCAGCATTAGAAAGGTTGAGAACCACTGCTTTAGAGGTTTCAAAGATTGTTTTACAGAGTGATTTTATTCACTGATGTCAGTTTGGGGATTTGATCAATTTAGAATCCTGGAAGCCTCTTCAATTTTAGAGACTAGGTTGATTTCCAACTTCATAGTTTCAGGGTAAACTTTCTTCCCAGGAAATTAGAGCAGCATTTATTAGGAATGCTACTTTTGCCAAGACTTGATCTTACAGCCCCAGCTGCCAATGCCAAACACTGAAAAAGTCAGATTATCAAATCTCAGTTTTATCAAAAGATGAGCTATCATCTCATTAGTCAGTGTAGAATTTGGTCAGGAAGGAGGCCTATGATCAGTCTTCAGAAATGCATCAAGTATGTGTAGACAATAAATACTTGACTTTAGAATCCATTTGTAAAGAGTTCTTAGCCTGAGTTATTAAGGCACAAAAGCCCCTTCTGAAACACAGGCTTGATATTTGTTGCTGGGGCTGTGAATCATTTTGGAGTTCTAGGACACTTACCAAGGGGTGATATCCTCGGGGAAAATAATGTTATTCTGTTCTTAGGGTCATAAATGACTAGAAAAAGAAAGGTCCAATGGTTAGAAAGATCGGATATTAAATTTGGAAACAAAACTGGATGCTGGGTATCACTCCCGCCCGCTGGACTGATGCTACAAAGAAGGTCTACATAATGCCTGAAGCCTGAAAGCTGAGGTTGAGCAAGAACTTGGCATGACTGACATTGCACTTCTTCTTTCTGTAATTTCAGACCCGGATGCAGAGCCTACAGCCTGACCCTGCAGCCCGCTATCGCAACGTGTTGGAGGCTCTCTGGAGGATTATAAGAACCGAGGGCCTGTGGAGGCCCATGCGGGGGCTGAATGTCACAGCAACAGGCGCAGGGCCTGCCCATGCCCTCTATTTTGCCTGCTACGAAAAATTAAAAAAGACATTGAGTGATGTAATCCATCCTGGGGGCAATAGCCATATTGCCAATGGTATTGAGCCTTCCTGTGCTGGTTCCCCCATTTTCCCAACTCTTTGGGCTTGGCTGCTATCAATGCTTTCCAGTCTCAGCATGGTTTGGAGCTGAAGCTTTGGGCTGGGGTAGGCCAGATTATAGGGGAGGGACTTCCAAACCTGATGTTCTCAGACAACCGGCCGCTTCAACCCCACCCCTCCTTTGGGGCACCTCAACAAAGGGTTACAATATCCTCCCTTACCTACCAGCTTGACTCTCCTCTCATCATCTCCCTGGCATCAACTTCTAATGCCCTGGTAATATGGAGACACACACTGAACTACCCCGGTGTATATTTCTTGATAGTCGGGTGGTGTCCTGCTCCTCAGCAGGATCGGAGGTGACCCAGCCACCCAAGGAAGACACTAATGGAGCCCGAGCTCTTCGCTTCACCTTTTCAGGATCCCAACTGACTAGTGGCAGTTTTTGTCATTGAGGACATGACAAGACCTCAACAAGTGAATGGGGGTGGGACCAGGGACTTTTGTATGGAGAAACCAGAGGGTTGAAGTTATGGAAGTAAGGGAATCTCCAGTAACATTCTGGAGATTGAGGATTGTCCAAAAACTAAATTGAGTGTAGAGAGCAGAGGGCCAGGAATATGGTAGTTCAATATGGTAGATAGACAGATGTAAAGATTTGGAGGCAGGTTGGGCTGCATAGGGGCAAAAGGATAGAAAGATTCTTTGATGAAGATCTGGCCACCTGCTCCTCATGTTCTCCCTCCATTGAAGGCAGTTGATTTGCTGGCATTCCTTGGCAGCAGTATATCTATTTCCTATTTGGGGCATGAAGTGAATTTTTTTTTTTAAATAAAGTTTAACTGATTTTAGAGAGAAATCAATTTGATGTTCCACTTATTAATGCATTCATTGGTTGATTCTTTTATGTGCCTGATCGGGGATTGATCGGCGTATCAGGACAATGCTCTAACCAACTGAGCTACCTGGCCAGGGCCTATTCTTGGAATCTTTATTGTTAAAATCTGGGCTGATTTCTTTGATTCTTCCTGCCCTTAGTATTATAGATATGGAATGTATGTTGGTGATCTTACAAAGTTGATGAGAACAAATAACGTTCATTTCTCAGAACAGGATTTTGGGAGCAGTAGGTTCCCATCTTTTGAACTGGCTCTTAGCATTCCCTCACCCCACTGTGGTGTAGCACAGCCACTTCCCTTAACTCTGAGCCTCAGCGAATTAGTCACCCTCTCCAGACCTTACATGTGGCAGTTGTTTTCTCCTTTGCAGGTGCGGCCGGGTGTGTAGCTACATTACTTCATGATGCAGCCATGAATCCAGCTGAAGGTAATAATTTCTCAAACTTTCCCTCTGTGGGCACCTGCATCTGCATCTATTTCTGGTTTGTAGAAGAAAGCTTAGAAATACTTGAGTTCTGGTGGGAAATCTTGCCATGTTATGTTGTCTTATCACTAGAGGGCGCTCCATCCATGTCCGAATTTAGGAAGAGCCCCTTGGACTGGTAGCATATTCATTGAGATTTAATTCATCTTTAGGGCTTCCTTGGGGAAAAAAAGAAATGGCTCTACTTGACCTGTTTCTTGGCCTTCTTGGAAGTCCCCTTTGTAGTGGAATTCATGTCACCTGAAGTATTAGCAGGTTATTTCAATTTTCTTCAAAGAGATCAAGATGGATTTTGACATTTGAAAATAGTGCCTTGTTGGAATAAAGATCATTGAGATAGGAATGAAAGGGTGAATTGTGGAGTTCAGTCCCTGCACGGCTTGGATCTTGGCATTTTAATTTGATGATGAGGTACTCAAACAAATATGAAGGGATAGCATAATTGCCATGTTCCTTAACTTCTAGTTCCTTTGCCTGTCTGGGCAAGGCCATGGTGTGCAAAGGGCCAAAACTGAAGGGAAGATCCACAGAGCTCATACCATGTAGTCTACCTGAGGGAGTAGAAGATACATATTTGGAAACTGAAGCCACACTCTTGGCTAGGAATTTGTTTTCTTTTTGGTGGTACTCTTCTCCTGTGGGAGGAATGACCACCCTCCTGTGGTAAGAGTTAGGTGCTCTTAGTACCTGAGGATGCACTGTGTTCACTGCCACCAAGCCATGTTTTGGGAGTTACAAAAAAAATAACATAATCATGATATAATGACAGGTAAGTACCTATTTCAAGGAAACCCTCTATCTAAGGTGTTATTTAGCTGGTTTTAAAAAAATCCTGCAGAAAGTGGATTAATTATTTTTGGGCTTTTTGCAAACCCTCTCAAATCCCCTTCTCTCAAAGAAGGGAAACCTATCAGGCTGACAACTCACTCATATTTTTTTTCTGTCTCCATTCCACTGGCTGACCTGCTCCCTTGGGACTGAATCTGGACACTGGCTCACCGGTCGGTTGTCGCCGTTTCTTCCTTCTCGTTGATGGCATTGCCAGTGGTCAAGCAGAGGATGCAGATGTACAACTCACCTTACCACCGGGTGACAGACTGTGTACGGGCAGTGTGGCAAAATGAAGGGGCCGGAGCCTTTTACCGCAGCTACACCACCCAGCTGACCATGAACGTTCCCTTCCAAGCCATTCACTTCATGACCTATGAATTCCTGCAGGAGCACTTTAACCCCCAGAGACGATACAACCCCAGCTCCCATGTCGTATCCGGAGCCTGTGCAGGAGCTGTAGCTGCCGCCGTCACAACCCCACTGGACGTTTGCAAAACACTGCTCAACACGCAGGAATCCCTGGCTTTGAACTCAAACTTCACAGGACATATTACAGGCATGGCTAGTGCCTTCAGGACGGTATATCAAGTAGGTGGGGTGACCGCCTACTTCCGAGGGGTGCAAGCTAGAGTAATTTACCAGATTCCCTCAACAGCCATTGCGTGGTCTGTGTATGAGTTCTTCAAATACCTGATCACTAAACGGCAAGAAGAGTGGAGGGCAGGCAAGTGAAGTAGCACTGAATGAAGCCGGGGGTTCAGACACCACTGCTGTGCCCTGCTCACTCCAGCCTCAGTCTCTGTCTCCTGGCATTCTCCAGCCTTGAGTGGAGTTGGAAGGAAAGTAGAAGGCTCTCCCCAGGCTGCTGGTGTTTTGGCTAACACCAGTTACTGCCAACCTCCAATGCGCCACCTTTCCTTCCAGGCCCTAAGCAAGTGCAACAAAGCACACGCAGCACCTTGGACAACCTCTCCATCCTGGGCCTGATGACCTGCTCTCGACTGTTAGGGAGGGATAAGCAGCTCAACCCGCCGATTCCTAATAAAGAAACGTTTAAGTTAAATGGTTTCATTGGGTTTGTCTTGCCAAAGGGAGCTGAAATACGGCAACTATTCTTGACGCATGAATGAAGGGGCCCAGAGGGAAGGTCTATTGCATATGTCTGTATTTGGTTTCTGCTGATTTTCATGGCGATTTAAAACATGGAGGTCCTACTCCCCTTGTTTTAATAATTAGGCTCTAAGGAATCTCCCTGATGGCAGGAACAATGGGCCTTTGACAGATTCTAGTTACATAGGCACTTTATTTATTTGTTTATTTGTTTATATAGCTTTAATGGATTTCCTATTTTGTTTTTTAAGTACTTTTTTTTTTAATTTCAGAAAGGGAGTGAGAGAGAGAGACATCAATGATGAGAGAGAATCATTGATTGGCTATCAAGCCCACAACCCGGGCATGTGCCCTGATCTTGAATCAAACTGTGACTTCTGGTTCAGAGGTCTATGCTCAATGACTGAGCCATGCCGGCCAGACTAAATAGGTACTCTTGATCCCACTATTGCCTTTTCCTGAGTGCAGGGTTATGATGCAGGAAAGGTAGATCTCTGTTCCCATTCTCAGCTCTGCCTGCAGCAGTCTAACTTCCCATGAGGCGCTTTGTTTTCTAATGCAGTTGCAAAACAAGTTATCTAGCAAGCTGCAAGTTGAAGATTAGATGATAAAGAATATCTTACATTTTAAGGCTTTTACAAGTACTTTAACATTCATGATCTCATCTTGCTCAAAATCTGAGAAGTAGGTAGTGCAGGTATCTATTTTATAGGTAAGCAAAGCTCATAGAGGCTGACTTGCTCAAGGCCTCCCAGTAAGTGCAGAATCGGGACCCCAGCCTAGATCTTTTGTTCAAGAAGTAAAGCTAATCGTGCCATCCTGCAGACAGGAAATGAGCAGAGGGCATGCACTCCAATCTGCCATCTAAGGAAGCTCCCTGCCTGGCCAACACTTGGGCTGTTTGGAGACTTTCAGGGATGGGGCTTTCACTGTGCTTTGTGAGTCAGTCGATTACTTTTTGGGGATATCAGTAGTTATTAGCAACTTCTTCAGTACATAGAGTACAAACGTAAACCCATGAAAATTCCATCTATCATCCTTGTTTGTCATTCATTTATTCAGTATCTACTGAGTGTCTCTATGGCAGGCAGCAGTGTCCATAAAGAGCTTATCATCTAAAGAGGAAGATAAATGTAAACAGGCAATTATAAGATAAAATGACAAGAAATATGGTAGGATAAACTTAGAATACCCAGCCTGGCCTTGACGACTGGGGGTAGGCTTTTGGAGGAGGTGACATCAGCATACACCTGGAAGACAAATAAGAGAGGAGGGGGAAAGTTCTCAGCAAAATCTGGAGGTAAGAGAACAAGAAGTGTTCAGGGTTTGCTGTGCAAGTGGTTTGGTAAAGCTGGCAATCTGGGAGACGTGATGCTAGAGAGCTAAGCAGGGGCTGGGTTTTACAAGCAATGCTAAGGAATTTAGAGTTTATCCTGAAGGCAATGCAGAAGCATTACAGGCTTTGAAGCAGAGGTGCGGTGTGATCAGATTTACAATTTAAACAGCTTATTGAGGCTCTCTGAGAAAGGATTAGCAGGGCAAGACTGGACAGGCTGGCAGTCGGGTTAGGAGGCTATCACATTTATCCAGGCAAGGGTGCAAGGTGGTCTGGGCAAGGAAGATGGAGGAAGTGTAAAACTGTAGCAACGCTGGAGTTGTAGAATCAATAGGATTTGGTTACAGAA
Source organism: Pipistrellus kuhlii (assembly GCF_014108245.1). NCBI lineage: Eukaryota > Metazoa > Chordata > Mammalia > Chiroptera > Vespertilionidae > Pipistrellus > Pipistrellus kuhlii. Next base: position 31,046,304 of record NW_023425460.1, on the reverse strand, counting down.
CAAATCTGGTCCTCCTTCTACCTGACAGCCCTTCAAGTATCTATAGAGAATCACGTCTGAATGCACTTGAAATAAAACTGTCAAGAAAACAGCAGGTCTCCTGTTCTAAGCTTTGTTTAAGTAAACTATGTCACCCCTCTGATTTAGCAATGGAAAAGAGAGATGTTAATGGTGTTAAGCGGTGGTCACTGGAGTTTGACTTACTTATGAAGTAAAAAGCATTGCAGAGGTCGATTCAGAAGGCTTGCTAGTAAAATCAGCTGTTTCCCAGCCCGGACTAAGCATGAGAACAAAGGGATGCCCTCGGACCTCTCCCTGCAATCAGTCACCTTTGCAGAGCTGCTGCCTGGCAGAGGATCGGGACCACAGTAGGCACTATGGCAATAGGACCATTTTTAAAGAATGGATATGGGGTAATTTCTGAAAGAATGGTAGTCACTAAAAACTCCTTGAGCTCTAATACAGTTTACAAATAATGAGGAAAAAATGCAAAGGTGACCATCCAATCCTGCTTGTACTCTAGCTCCTGGAGAACAGTTGGTTTGGATTTTGGACAGGGCATTAGTCCAATCACTAGAGGAGATAGAGGCAGAACAGACCATAAGGTCGAGCAATCCAGAATGGTGGGGACTAGACGCCTGGGTCAGGAATAAGTAAGCCTCCCTTCCATGGGGTGCACCATCCCCACGAGAACTGTGAGTTATGTGGAGCCTTGAGGACCCAGGACCAAGTCATAATCAAGTGGCCAATTAGTGCATAGTGCTAGGAGATGGGGAAAGTAAAAAAGAAGTCACAATTTGACCAGAGAAAACTTTTCTTCATTGAAGGTACAAGATAAACAGGAATGAAAGAATCTTGTAATAATACAAGACATTATAGCTTTGTATTGGATTATACAAAACCAATAATGATATTTAGGGACAGGAAAGATGAGATAAGTGCAGGCCAGAGTTAGAAAAGAGGTGGCTTTGCTGAATAGCAGGAAAAAAAAAAATCTTTCATAAAAGCCAATAAAAGTTGAGTAATGCTAATTTTATACAATTTAGAAATCACACCTAACAAGAAAATACCTCTAGTCCCATTACCCAGAGAATATGACAACATTTTGAGGTACACACCATCTAGTATTTTCCTATATATTTTTTAAATTTTCCTAAAGCAGATCACATTGTAACCAATTTCTTAGTAGGTGCCTGTCTTCCCACATTATTAAGTTTTCTTCCATCACCTCAATATGAATAACCACACAACGTCCCATTGCAAAAAGATACAAAAGCTTATTCAGTCAGTCCTTGTTGCACCTTTATAGTAATGTATTAGGAGTATTGCTGAATGACCAAGAGGAGAGTAGGTAGGGTGGGTGTGGAGACGGTCAGAATGAGGAGACAGTTTGGTGTCACCTCTCCGCAGGTGCTGAAGAGATCCTGACTTGAGACCAGGGTACAGGGTACAGGATGGAAGTGATGAGGCTGGCCAACAGGAATGTCAGAGGTAGGATGATTTCTTAGAAGTCATCTTGCTTCACATTACTGCTTAGCCTAACCTCACTCTAAAGCATGCTAGACAGAGAGGTTCCCCACCCCAACTTCATATTTGGGAGCCCTCTGCTGCCCAAGACCACCCATGACTTGAGCAGTTCAGCATGGCTGGCATGGTCCAATGGTTGAGTGTTGAGCTATGAACCAGGAGGTCACAGTTTGATTCTGGGTTGCAGGCTTACTCCCCACTGTGGGGCATGCAGGAGGCAGCCAATCAATGATTCTCTCTCATCATTAATGTTTCTATCTCTCTTCCTCTCCCTTCCTCTTGAAATCAATAAAAATATTTTAAAAAATAAAAATGTAAGAATGGACTTGCTGGGTCATAGGGATGTATATGTTTAGCCTTAATAGATATTACCAGAGTTCCACAAGTGGCATAAGCAGGAGCTCTTATCAATTTGTGCTCCTGCCAGCAATGTATGATAGTTCCAATTTAGTGCAAATATTTTTCACTTTTAATTTGTATATAATTTCATGATTATAAAAATGTCCTCTAAACATTTATTGCTATTCTCTAATTGCTAAAATTTTGCCACACACACACACACACAAACACGCATTTTTCTGAACTATTTATGCTCTTTATTACTAAATACTTCAGTGTGTACTTTCTAAGGACTTTTTCTTTTATACCCACAATGATCAAAATCAGGAAATGTAGCATTAATACAAAATTATCTGATCCACAATCCATATTCAGATTTCACCAACTGTTCCAATAATGTACTATTTTGTAGCTATTTTCCCTGCTAATCCAGCATCCAATACAGATCACACATTGCTCTTACATCTCTCTTTATTCTAGTTCAGGTCCTCAGCCTTCCTTTATCTTTCATGAACTTAATTATTTTTTAAAGATTACAGGCCAGTTATTTAGTAGAATGTCCTTCAATTTGTTTTGCTTCATGTCTTTTATAATTAGATTCAGGTTATGCAGTTTGGGTAGATGCACCATTGAAATGATGTTGAGTCCTTCTCAGAATATCACATCAGGTGGCACATGAGGTATTTGTCTCTTTATTGGTTTTGTTGGTTTTGATCAGCTGTTTATGGTTGTGTTCACCAGGTTAGCCCACTTTAGAATTACTAAGTTTCCTTTTGTAGTTAATAAGTAATTTGTAAGGAGGAACTTTCAGTTTATATAAATATCCTATTCTTCATCAAACATCCATAGAGAGATAGAAACATTAATGATGAGAGAGAATCATTGATCTGCTGCCTCCTGCACACCTCCTACTGGGGATCGAGCACGTGCCCTTGGCCGGAATCGAACCTGGGACCCTTCAGTCTGCAGGCTGACACTCCATCCATTGAGCCAAACCAGGTAGGGCATTGATAATTCTTGTCTACATAATTTGTTCCTATAACAGTTGCACAATGATGATATTCTAACTTCATTATTTCTTCTATATTTAGTAGTTGATAATCTGCTATAAGGAAAAGCTCTCCATTTTTCTTTATTTATTTACATTGGTATGAGGGCATAGATTCTTATTTTATTCTATGACTACTCTATGGTAATATTACCATTGTTACAGATTGCTTCAGATTTGACCAACAGGAGCCCCTTCTGATTCCTCCATTCTTTTGACATATCACCATTATCTTTTTAGCACTTCCTTGCTTTCTGGTACAACAGGATATTCTAGGCTCATTTTATACTTTCCCTCTCTCAGCACTGGAACCAGCCATTTCTCCAAGGAGCCCTGGTTCCTTTTAGTGGAAATAGTACAGTGTTTAGAAACCAAGATCTGGTGCCAGATGTGCTCAGTGTGACTGAGTATCTATTTCTAAGCAAACAGAACTAAGAAATATAAATAAGTATGTATATCTTAATTTATGTCTATATCTATACACACATACACAATCATGAACTCCTATAGAAACCTCGATTCCAATTTAATACAAGATTCATTTCAAAGTGATGAACAGCAAGAACCTACAACCAAGATTACTTTACCCAGCAAAGCTATCATTCAGAATTGAAGGTCAGATAAAAAGCTTCACAAATAAGAAAAAGCTAAAGGAGTTCATCACCACCAAACCAGTATTACTATATGAAATGCTGAAAGGTATTCTTTAAGAAGAGGAAGAAGAAGAAAAAGGTAAAGATAAAAATTATGAACAACAAATGCTTATTTATCAACAAGTGAATCTAAAAATCAAGTGAATAAAAAATTTGATGAATAGAATAAACTGGTAAATATAATAGAATCAGGGGCATAGAAAGGGAGTGTACTGACAATTCTTGGGGGAAAAGGGTATGGGGGTGCAGGAGAGACTGGACAAAGATCGTATACCTATGGATGAGGACAGTGGGAGGGGTAAGGGCAGAGGGTGAGGTGGGAACTGAGTGGAGGGGAGCTATGGGGGGAGGGGGGGAGAAAGAGGAACAACTAATAACCTGAACAATAAAGATTTATTTTAAAAAAGTTTATGGGAGAGAGAAGAGCAGGAATTCAGAGGCCTTCATAGAGGCCTCCCACCAGTGGGCTAGGAAGTTCCATCAGATGGTGAGACTTTCCAGGGCAGATAGGATCTTACTTATCTTATAGCTCCACTGCCGAACACACACACACAAATGCCAAGTGAGTAAAAACCAAAGGAGAGAAGAGAAACTTGGGAGCAAACCTGCACACTGAAGCAAGCTCAGGATTGCACTTTCTTCCTAAGCACCTCCCACCCATGACATCATGGCATCAGATGCCTTAGATTCTGGGCCTCCCAGGGAGGCCTGGAACCAAACCAGAGGTGTCTGGGGGAGATACACCTGGCATTTACCCACAGGTAGACACAGAAAAATGAACTAGGAGAAAGAAAAATCTCAGTTTGCTGCAGAAACATTCATCCATAGCCCCAATGTACTCCTTGTATGGGTTTCTTTTGGCTGCAAGGTTTGTCAAACTGGAGAACTGGAACCATTATATTTGAGTAGGGAAACCATGAGTCATGCAGGGTTTGCCCTCTGCAAGCACCAGCTGAAAGCTCTCCCTGGGTGGGGTGGAGGTAGGGACCCACCCTGGCATCTGAGAAGGATATTTCATTATAGGGCGGCACCTTTCCTCAAGGAACTTCTGCTGCGAAAGAGGGGCGTAGGCATATAGATCATGAGGTCAAGGACAGCCTCTGCAGAATGCCTCCAACTACAGTACATCCCACTAAGTGCTGGTCAGGAATCCAAAGAAACAGAAGACCTGGTCCCTGCCACATGGCTCAAAGGATATTTAGAAAGTCACGTTCAGGCAAAAGCAAAATCAAAGAATACAAACAGAGCCAACACAAGCTGGGTGATCGGTGGACTGGTTAAGTCAGAGGAAGTTCCCCAAAAGAAGGAGTTGATAAGGATTTTGAAGAAGGGTTGAGTCTGAAGAAGGGAAAAGAGACCAGTGTTCCATCTGACAGTGATGACTCAGGGAAGAGCAGTGGTATGGAGGATAAATGGCTGCTGAGGAGGTTGCTTCAAAGACCAAACTGGAGGGTGCTGAAGTTGATGCCCAGAAAAAACATTGTGCTTCAAGAGGGACAGTGCAATGGGAGTGATGGGAAGAGCTTGTGTATAAGGCTGAAATGGGGAGTTGCTAAATGCAAGGAGGATGGCAGGTGTGTGTGTGTGTGTGTGTGGTGGTGGTGTGGTGGTGGTGGTGGTGGTGGTACCAATGTCACCTAGAAGGAGAAATTTGCTTCTCACCCATGGCCTTGAGATCCTACTAGCAGCACAATAAAAGACAAAAATAAGAATTTACATTTTACATGGCTCTGTGGTCTAAGATCACACTTGCATGTCTAGAATTCTTACTAGAATAAACAACAATGAGAATTACTCGTAATAATTTACTGAGTGTCTATTATGTGCCAGTCATTGAGTTAACTGCTTGGGTGACCTTCACAACCACTGACTGAGGGAAATATATGGGGAACTGTGTACTTTCTACCACTGTATATACTGAGTGGCCAGACTATTATGACCATTTGACGTTTGCAGGCAAATTAGCTGTACACTGCATCATATGGGATATGGAATCCAAAGGCCTGTTCGAACAACTTTGCTGTCTGCAGTTATCAAGATAAAACGTCTCCAATTCTCATAGCAACACAAGGATTGGACAGTCAAGCATTGGAAAAAAGTCATGTGGTCCGATGAATCACATTTCCAGTTGCATCATGCAGATGGCAGAGGGAGAATTTTGCGGAAACAGCATGAAAGCATGCACCCCTCATGCATGAGTACACCTTTAAGCTGGTGGGGGCAGGGTTATGGTTTGGGGCATGTTTTCCTAGCATGATTTGGTCCCTTTAATTCGTGTGGAACAACGAATAGCACAACATCTGAATAGCACAACATACCTAAGTATCATTGCTGATTAAGTTCATCCTATCATGTTGATGGCTTCTTCCAACAAGACAATGCGTGATGCCACGGTGCTCATATTGTGCAGGAGTGGTTTCAAGAACCCGAGGGAGACTTTACCTTGCATAGGTGGCCCATGTGAAGGAGCTAGAAGATAGATGAGGTCTAGGTGAGAAGCAAATGGGCTGCTTCTTAGTTTCAGGCAGAGATCAGGCATTATATCTGTTCTTATCAAGTTAATGGCTTGACAGGTTTTTCATCTAAGAACAAGAAGTCCAAACAGGCCCTGACTGCTGTGGCTCCGTTGATTGGAGCATCATCACACGCACTGAAAGGTCTCAGGTTCCATTCCCAGTCAGGTGCCTCCCATTCCTGCGCCACCCTCTTCACCCAACACTGCCCTCCTCTCCTACGTTGACTCAAACCCCAGTGCTGTGCTGCAGGGACCATAGGCAGGTTGCAGGAAGGAAAGAAACCAACAGCACCCAGAGGGCCATTTATAGTCCCTGGCAGCACAGAAGCACAACACAGCATCGGCACCACTACCACTCTTCCAGGTGCCACCTGGCATCTGGCTCGTGTGGTGGGTGGTGCCCTGATCACTCTAATAGCCAGAGTGGCTCAACCTCGCCCGCGTTGCCAGGGCCACTCGCCTCTCTCTCCTCCCTGGCCTCTCACCTGCAGCCCTGCAGCAGGGCACCTGGGCTTCTATCTCAATAGGCCCACTTGAGGACGAGAATCCAACCCACCAACCTGAGGACATCTGCCCCTCCAAGAGCCTAGGCTTCTCCCAGCACTGTGAGATGGAGATCCAGGGAAAGAACCACTGTTGGGTTCCTCGCACTAGGCAGGGGCTACCCGGAGGGAGGGGGAGTGAGGGCAGGACTAAAGGAGTGTGTGAGGGGCCAAGTGCTGCCGAGCTCATCACTCAGACAAACACAGGGATCAGAGGGGGAAGAAGTGTTCAATGCAGCTGGGAGATTCGGTTTGTGTCCCAGTCCACCTGTGTGGTCTTGACTCGAGTGTTTTCCCCCCACTTGAGAGCTATTAAAATAAATGCTTAGGGAAGTCACTTCCTTTGTCAAATGGAGATAATAAAATAATACCCGCTGAAAGTACTTCTTACAAAATGGTCCTAACGTTACATAACAAATATTTAAAGCATCTCAGAAACTCTGAAGTATCTATAAACAGAGATAGGTTACATGTATATATTTTTTGGATTAAACAAGGAAAAGTGACTCAAAATGGATAATATCATGAATAAAATCAATATATAAAAAGTATAAAGGAGGAAGTAAAAACCACCTATGATGCTACTACTCATGGTTAGTCACTGCTACCATTTGTATATCACTTTCAATCTCTTATCCAAAGCACAAGTATGCAAATATAGATTACATACCAGAGTGCCCCACCACCAGGAGACTGGATTGCATGAACTGTACCCCCAGGATTTCTTAGGATTTTTATCATTGATTTCATCAGAGTAGTCAACTCAACCTCCACTGGAACTTTATCATTGGTCTAAGTAAAACATTTCAGAAACATACTGTTAACCTTCCTCAGTCCTTTAGTTTAATAAATAAGCAGTTATCTGCAACATGGTACCCTGGAAAAACCATTACACCAGGAATCAGGAGATCTGAGCTCTTGCCCTGTGTCTGCCAATTAAGAGCGCTGTATAACCTGGCAAGAAGCCTCGGTGTCTCCGTTTTCCCATCTGTGAAATGGGAGTGATAGTTTATGCCTTGAGAGGCAGATGGTATCACATTGGGGAAAGTGCTTAGAAAATGCACAAGTCATTCCTGATGGGAATGATTGTACCCATCTCCATGGGTAACTATAGTCCATGTCTGTTAATCCGGATCCCATTCAACAAGTCCTAACAAGGAAAGGCAAAGGCTCCCCTGGAAGAGTCTGCTCATTTCTAAGATGCTAATGTACCATTATTCCCTTCGCCTCCAGCATTCATTAATGAGTCACTCGCATCCAAACCAGAGTTAAAGCAAGTTCCAAAGTGGTTGACTATTACCCCAAGAGATGAGGAATACTGTTCACCTCCCAGTTCCAGAGTCTTATCCCTGGAGTCAGCCACAGTCTCTCTGAGATCACCAAATCCTGTTTTCCCAACATGACTGTGACAACTGCAGCTGGGCTTGTTAAACATGAACGTTCTCGGGCCCCCAGCCCGGAGCCAAAGTCGTTGGCGATGGGGCCCAGGGACCTGACTGATTAACTGCTCCCTGCACCAGACTGATGCACTCACTGTCTAAAAACTGATCCAGTCCACGCGCTCATTTCACAGATAGAAAAACTGAGCCCAAATTACAATGCCATGAGCGGCTGAGTCAGGGCCACAGGACCAGAACTCAAATTTATTTCTCAATCTTTCTCTACTTCTTTCTTCCTTCCCTTTCTCCCTTCCCTCCTTCCTTCTTCCATTTTTCTCTTTATTTCAAAAACATAGATTTCCCCCCCTCCTACCCTCCTTAACCACATACAGTTCACCAGGCAGTTCTGCTCCATGTGGTAACAATTCAGATTTCCTGTTTGCATTTAAATAACATTTAATATAAAAAAAGCCATAATTCTTTTAAAAAATCAGTCACAAGAAAAGATGGTTTGGAACATAGCAGTGAGTAGCCATAACATCCCTCTGCCAGCGGAAGCGAAGACCTGGGAAGAGGGCAACAGGGAGGGTGGGAGTGAGTGGAAAACAGTGTTCCTAAAATTTATTCATCAAACTGTCAGCAAACAGCCAGCAGGTGGCTGGTGCTGGGAATTCAACAGCACCTAAGCCAGGATACATGGTTACAGCATCAGTCAGCTCACGGTCACAGCGTCTCTCTGACTAAAAAAATGAAACCGATGAGCGAGTGAGCAAGGGCTTGGGCAAAAGGAGTCAGGGGCAGCAGCGAGCGATAAGAACAGCCCAGCCAGCTTTGTCCTCTCCTGTGACCAGTCCTCTTGGCGTTCTTCCTCTTGGAAGGGTCAGATACCGTGTTTTTATTCCCAGGCTGGCCACATGCTTGGTTCAAGACCAGAATCCGGGATGGGGGGTGGGGAGGAAGGATGCTCCCACAGCACAGTGCCCCGTGTGCTGGGGACAGACGCCGAGAGGCAATGGGCTGCCTTCCCTGACAGACCACAGACGTAGCTGACCATGCAGAGCCAATAAACACCACCTCCCTGGGCTTTCATAGGTCCCCACCTATTCTGAATGGGTCCCCACTTAAGCGGTCCTTGAGAGACGTGGGAAACATGGCTGTGTGTGAAAGTTTTAGTAAGCAGAATGTTGGAGACATTATGGTCCCATTCAGCTCCTCCCCCAAAGTCTTTTTTGGCATGAATTTGCTTTGCCCTAGGTGATTTCCAACCATTCTTGTCTTCTTCCTCATCTGCCTCCTAATCGCAGTGACCCTTTGAAATCATATAACATCCTCCAAAGGGACTTGTGCAGCTCTGAGCAGGGCTGTCAACTGGGACTTACATAAAATCTGGGGCCAGGGGAGACACAAAATGATTTCTGCCAAGGCCACTTTATGTCCCAACCTAAATGTTGTAAACATACTAGTAAAACCATTCTTAAATACATGCCAAATACATGATTATCTGAAAAAACAAAACTGCCTTATGAAAATAAACTCCACAAGCAGTTCATTGTACCCCGCAAGTGCGGACCAGGCCGAGGGGGAAGCATTGCGAAGGCAGATGGAGGAGCAGAAACTGCCCAGGGGCTCAGAGTGGGAAAAGTCCTGTGGCTGCAGCACAGGGACCTGAGGCGGCTGAGGACACTGCTCAGGGGTTCTGTCTCCGTCCTCAGACAGTCACCTCGGAAACCCACTGCTCCCCACCTGCAAGAGCAGAAGACAGAAAAGAGAAAACCATAGCTGCTGATATTTGCTGTGTACTTCCTAACTGCTAAGAGATTTCCTTACAGTCACTCTCTCACTGCATTTCCACAATGATTACTCAAGGAAGGCGTTATTCCCTGCTTCACAGATGAGCTAGCTAAGGTGGGATTTAAATTCACCCCACCACACACTCACCGAGGGATATAAAGTACAGCATAGGGATTATAGTAAAAATCCTATATAATAAAGAGGTAATATGCAAATTGACCATCATGACCTTGCATAAAATGGCCACCCCCATGTGGTCAGAAGATGGCCTGCAGGGGAGGGCAGTTGTGGGCAATCAGGCCAGCAGGGAGCAGTTAGGCGTCAATCAGGCTGGCAGGGAAGTGATTAGGGGGTGATCAGGCTGGTGGGCAGAAGCAGTTAGGGGCAATCAGGCAGGCAAGCAGGCAAGTGGTTGGGAGCCAGCAGTCCCAGAGGTACCTAAATCGGAAGTCAGACATCCCCGAGGGTCTCATATTGGAGAGGGTGCAGGCTGGGCTGAGGGCACCCTCCCCCCCCCAGTGCATGATTTCCATGCCCCAGGCCTCTAGTTCTCTAATAACTAACTATGAATGGTGTTAGGTGGGTGCTAGACTTATTGGTGGGAACACCTTGTAAGTTTTATATCAATGTCTAACCACTATGCTGTACACCTGAAACTAATAGTAAATGTCAACTACAATTACAAATTATTTTTAAAACAAATAAACAAACTCAGACTTGCCCAAACTCCAAAGCCTATACCTTTAAAAAACACACACACATCATAGAGAGAAGATGAATATAAGGCACAGATACTTCATAAGGCATAGATACTTCATAAGGCATGGCTCATGGTTTCCCATGTGTATTCATCTATCTTTGTCTTTGAAAATCATTTATTTTTTAAAAACATAAAAGTGCCCTAGCCGGTTTGGCTCAGTAGATAGAGTGCTGGCCCAGGGACTGAAGGATCCTGGGATCAATTCCAGTCAAGGGCACAAACCCCAGTGGGGGGCTCGGTCATTTAAAAGGACTGAACCAGTTTTCTCCATTTGGAAGTTTGCTACTTTCTCGTAGTTCTGGGGAAAGACTTTGGTTAAGGCTTCTTGCTCTGTCTCACTGAAATCACTACAATGTGTCTCTCTTACGTTGATATTTCTCTCTGTGTGTCTCTCCTCCTCCTTTCCACTCTCTCTAAAAATCAATGGGAAAATATCCTCAGGTGAAGATTGACAAAAAAAATAAATAAAAAACATACAAGCCATACATATTTAATACATTCTTATTAAAGCCAAACAATTCAGAGTGAGTGGAATGAAAAGTAAGACTTCTCCTTGACATTCCCTATATTCAAAAATACAGATGTAACAAAAGCACACTGGAGAAAAAATTTAAAGAGAAAAGAAACAATTATCCCTCCACCTCAATGACACAAGCAGGCGTAGGTTTAGAATATTACTTTTCAATATGGTTTTGTCTGATGTGTGATACTCACTGGATGTATTTTGCAGCCAGCTTTCCTCTAATAAAGTCAGGGGCATTTTCTATGTCATCTGCCTGGCCTTCTTATCCCTCAGAGTTAATAAACGGCCGGGTGACAGTTGAGTCAGAGCCATACTTTACTTAACCACCCCTGACTGCTGAGCATTTAGATTGTTTCTAATTACTTGCTGCGATTAAGATCTCCGCTCATTTTTTTTTTTCCTTTCTACGGTTTGGATTATTTCCCTAGCATTCCCAGAAGTTGAATTACTGGGTCAAAGGGTGTGAACATTCATAAGGCTCTTGATCTATAGTGCCAGATTGTTTTCCAAAAGGACTGAACCGGTTTTCTCCGTTTGGAAGTTTGCTACTTTCTCGTAGTTCTGGGGAAAGACTTTGGTTAAGGCTTCTTGCTCTGTCTCGCTGAAATCACTACATTATACTTCAATTTTGCTGTCTCCCACAGCCCCGTTCGAAGTGTGTTGACAATGTCTGACCATTTGATTACTGGGTGGAAGATTTATACTGGTCTCCCCGTCTCCAGGCTCTTCCTGCTTTCAATCTGTTTTGCACACTTCAGCCAGATTAATTCTTTTGCAAACATCACTTGCCTTCTGTCACTGCCTTGCTCAGTAACTTGAATTGACTTTTTATTTCCTCCAAGATCAAGTCCAAACTCTTCTACTGGGCCTTGAGGACCCTCCATAATCAGGTCCTACTCCCCTTCCCAATTCCTATCACCCTCTGCAGGAGCCCTCAGTCACTTCCCTTCCAGTCCCCAAATTACCCTCCCTGTGCTTTCCCCCTTTGATAATGTTTTCTCCCACCTGGAATTCTTCCTCCTCTTCTCTATCTAGTCCAAACCCTCCACTTTCAGGGTGGTTCACTCCCACCCACTCGGTTGAGAATTCTGGAAGAAGAGCCATGGAGGGAATGTAGTAGGAATGCCATGCATGCCAGCAGGGGCTAGGGAAGACAGGGCACCCCCACATTACATCTGCCAATGGGTTGGCAGCAGATATTAGAACCAAGGCGGAATTCTTTGTACATGTAGGCTGTTTCTAACGGCCTCAAGAGGGGATCTGTGAGAGAGCAGGATTGTGAGCTAGGGCTAATGAAATAATGATGACAATAATAATTATAGTATATTAGTTAGGATTAGCTTCACTTTGAGAAACTAAGACCTGAAAAATAATGGTTTAATATGAGAACAATTAATTTATATTTTACGAAAAGAAACCTTCAGAGAGAAAAAAAATCTTCAGGGGAAAAAAAGAAATATTCAGGAAGTCCAGACCTAGAAATGGCAGCTACTGCTCATCAAGGACCCAGGATCTTTGATTTAGCTCTCTGCAATGCCATCACCAGACTGTGGCCCTCCCAAGCTCCAAAAAAGCAGTTGGGGCACCAGCCATCACATTTAGAGTCCAAACCAATAACAGGCAGAAGGATGAAGGAGAGTATCTCCTCTAAAAAAGAATAAGTTTTATTGTTTTTTAGAGGGAGAGGAAAGAAGGAAAGAGAGAGAGAGAGAGAGAGAGAGAGAGAGAGAGAGAGAGAGAGAGAAACAGTGATGTGAGAGCAAGGATGGAGCCTGAAATCTGGGCATGTGCCCTGATCAGGAATCAAACCGGCAGCCTTTAAGGGGATCTCACAGATTCCCTCTTTAGGCCGTCAGAAACAGCCTACATGTACAGGACGATGCCCAACCAACTGAGCCACACAGGCCAGGGCAGAGTGTTTCCCTGTTTAGGAAGACTTCCTGGAAGTCCCGGGCAATGCTAGTGCTCAGAATTCATTGGCTTAGTCTCAGGGTTGCAAGGAAGTCTGTAGGTTCAGATAAAAATCAGGGTGATGTCACACAAGAAAGAGGGGAATAGATTTCCAGGCACAAAGTTAGCAGTCTGTTGCCACTATTTGTTGAGGTACTGTGGTAATCAGTTTACATATATTATCTTTATTTTAAGTATGTTTTATTGATTTTTTTACAGAGAGGAAGAGAGAGGGGTAGAGAGTTAGAAACATGGATGAGAGAGAATCATCGATCAGCTGCCTCTTGCACATCCCCTACTGGGGATGTGCCCACAACCAACGAATATGCCCTTGACCGGAATCGAACCCGGGACCTTTCAGTCCCCAGACTGATGCTCTATCCACTGAGCCAAACCGGTTTCGGCCATATATTATCTCTTTTAATTTTTATACCAGTTCAACAAGCAAATATACCCTAGAAAGGAGAGTGTCTAAGTCCAGAGCCTCAGCTCTTTTAAATTTTTAGGCTTCATGGAGACTTAATGATATAAAAATCACAAAATAATTGAAAATATCTTTTTTCCCCTTGATCAAACACACACACACACACACACACCTTATAGTTTCTGAAATTGCATCTCATCCTACAGAACTCATTGGAGTCTCTCCTTTAGAACGTATTTACTTACATATTTTTGGCATAAGGTAGGTCTTTTTTGTGAAGAATATGTAAGACTTTTTTTTTATAGGTTGTAAAATACAGGCAGTTCTCCATAAGTAACATAAAAATGATTTTTGAAAGGGAAAAATAATTTTTTGAGAACATTCAATATAAACCGTTTTCACAAATGAAAGGTTTACTGAAATAATTGTGAATGTGAAAAAGGGTAAAAAAGATGAAATTCTCCCTCCTTCAATTTTTATTGTATTTCGGGCTATTACTCCGGTTTTCCTGTAAAACAAATGAATGGGAAAATTGCCGCGTAGAGAGGCTGGGCAGGTTTGCTGATGCTAATTTTGTGGCCCATCTGTAACCGCGAGGCTGGGAAGCATGAACTCTTGGTGGAGTCAGTTGGAGGGGCAGGGTGAGGGTGAGACAGGATGGGGGTGTGGGTGAGTGGAGAGCACATTTGATTACAAAAGGAAAGCTGTTTGGAAAAAAGAATTTCAGATAGTCAGAGACTGCAGACAGAGAAGGAAGAGAGGGACTAGGTTAAAAAAGTCCAGTGGGCATGGACTGGGGGTGATGGGGAGGCCACCTGGAACTGAAGGATTTGTAGATAAGGCAGGCTCAGATTTGCCTTCCTGGCTACCTCTTGCTCCCCCCAAACTCCCAAGATGAATTCTACCCAAGCACTGCAGCTAAAGAACGATCAGGTCCAGTGATTGCCAACATCTCGCCGTGTGCCCTGCCTTCTGTGGCTGTGTGTGCCTACTTGTCCCCTGCAGTAAAGCAGTCTTGCATTCTGGAGGAGTGACTGAGGCCGGGTGTTGCTGGGGACCAGAGCCAGAGAAAACGACAGGGAAAGGCTCGTTCCTGGAATGTAAGCCGCTGGAGGGCAAGGGGTGAGTTTCATCCCCATGCAACATACAGTGCCTGGTTCATGGCTCCCCGCACTCTTCCCAATTGAAGTTTTTATGAAATGAATGGATGGATGAATGAACGAATGAGTGAATGAGGCCACAAGCTAAGAATATATATATATATATATATTTTTTTTTTCCAAATGAACATAAGTTTTCACCAAAAACAGTACAAACTATCTCCATATTTCTATCCGTCATCTATATGCCCCAAATGTTGGCCTTTTATTGCAAGGAGTTAACACTGGTTAGATTTCCTGACTATATTTTTATAGTCCCTTGGACTCAGATTTTCATTGTATTTTGGGAACCATAGACCCCCACTGAGGGCAAGGAGAAGTGATACAGCAGCTGGCCGGTGGGCACAGGCTCCACTGACCATGTGGGAGGCCTGAGTCCCTGGAACAGATGTGCTGACTCCCAGCATTCCTGCGGCGGACAAGAGGGTCATCCAAGAGGGCCATCCAGGGACTGTCCTAATGAGGCGGCTTCTGAGGAATGTCCCAGACACCAGGCTTGAGAAACTCATTAGCTACAAAAGATGTCTAAACAAGGGAAACACTAGCAATGACGGCCCCTCAGAATAATTCCCCTTCTTACTCCCTGGAGCTGTCAGTTCAGAACCAAAAGACGTACTGCGAGCCTACTATGCTTAGGGACTGAATTGAATAGGGGGGGGGGGGAAGCAAATGGTAAGATTGTCAACGATGCTGCTTCTACCAACAGAAAAACCAAGATGGTTGGCTAGAAAAGATAAGGGGGGGCGTGGTAGGAATTTCCCCACCAGTAGCCAGATCAGGAACCTCAGCTGGGGAAAAACTCACAATTATTTTGGAAACAAAATCGGGAGGCTGGGAGGTGTGTGGAAAGAGGCAGGACAAGATGGGACAAGTTCTTACGTGAAGACAAGGCGGTCCAGCTCTGTTTCCTGCCTCATGCTGGTGGTCTTCGGAAGCGGGGCAGCTCCGGGGGAGGGATCCCTGCTAGGTGTGGCCGGAGGAGCAGAGGGCCAGGACACTGCAGTGCTAAGAGTGGAGCCTACCCACAACACAGGTGGAGCCTCGGGCCAGCCTCCACGCAAATCTGCAGACCATAAAAAGAGGAGGGGATTTGTCTAATGCTTCTGGGACACTATCTCCATACAGAAGAGAGGCAAGCCTTGGAGAAGGAAGAGTCTCTCTCTACTCCCTGCCCCCATCCCTGAAAGGTTCATTGATTATACACTTAAGCCTTCCTGGTCCTTTTTAAAACATTGATTTTTTACAAAGAGGAAGGGAGAGGGATAGAGAGTTAGAAATATCGATGAGAGAGAAACATCGATCAGCTGCCTCCTGCACACACACACCCCCCCCCCCCTGGGGCTGTGCCCATAACCATGGTTACATGCCCTTGACCGGACCCTTCAGTCAGCAGGCCGACACTCTATCCACTAAGCCAAACCAGTCAGGTCCTTCCTGGTCCTTTTAACTTGCATGTTCTCTGTGCCTCTCTCATGACTGCAGACTTTCACTGACACCTCCCCCACACACATACCCCTAATCCCAGTGGGGACCTGGTGAGGCTCTCAAGTTGGACAGATCTGGATTTAAGTCTAACTCTGTTAGCACTAACCAACTGGGTGGCCACTTAACCTCTCTGAGCCTCGGTTCCCCGGTTGTACTCTGAGGTGGAGGTAACACCCCTTTCATGAACTTAATGAGATGACCTTAAGGAGATGGTGCGCGTAAAGTGCCCCGCATGGCTCCAGGCAAGCAGTCTCACACCTGCCTGCCTCTGCTCTGACCACACTGGGGACCAACACGCTGCTCTCATCTGGTCCGTGTTTTCCAGGTTTCGGTGGAAACAGACCAAAAAGCCTGAACCTGGGTTTGACTCCTGGTTCTGTCACTTAGCAGCCAGCTGTGTGATCTTGGACCCAGTCACTGAACCTCTCTGAGCCGCCGCTTCCCCCTTGCAAAATGGCAATAGCACCTGCCTTGCATGAGTGAAGTGCTTTATAAATGTTGAAGCACTTCATGCGAGTCAGCTGCTGTTTTGCTGCCCTTCCCACCTCCCTCCAAAATTCCCCTCCCCCCCTTTAATTCCCACCCTCCTCCAAAAGTCCAACTTGGGTGGAAATAACACTGGACGGGGAGTCAGGAGCTCTGAGGCTGGGTTCCGGCCCCATCACTGATTTTGGGACCTTTGGTAAATCACAACCCTCCGGTGTAAACTGAAGTGTCTGAACAGGATCTCCTTCAGGGCCTCTCCGTTTGCTGTGGGGTCAGGAGTTTATTTTCCGACAGGAATACACTGGGGCTTTGAGGATGTCGCTGCTTCTGGGCGCAGGTCCGCTCTCGCCTCATTCTTCTATGAACAAGGCAGGGATGGGGCACTTCAGGGTCCTGTGTGACTCTGAGGGTGTCTCCCATGCTCGGGTTAGGTAATTAGTCTCTTTGACCCCTAGCAGGGGAAACGTCTCCAGTTGGGGGGAAATGAAGTTGTCAAACACGGCCCTTAAGGAGAGGAAGATTTATAGGGGATCGCATACAAAAGCACAGGAATTAAACAAACAAACAGGGAAAGAGCACTTAGAAGCTCAGACCAAACAATATATACCGCACGCTATGCTCCGGCAGGTCACCCGGCGGTCCGCGGTCTCCCCAAGCACCGCCCAGGCCTAGCAGCCCGGACAATTGTTCGTCTTCCAGGAAGCCCTTCCCAGAAGCCATAGGGTTGCAGGAAGGTAAAGCCGATGACTTCATCGAGGGGAAGAAACAGCAGCGGTCGGTACAGTCCTTCGTGACCCTTTTGTTGTTTAAGACTTGCCTTTGTGTAGTCCCAGCTTTGGGCCCTGCTCTCTCCCCGACCCTGCCCCATGGTGCCCTGTTCCCTGACTGCCCACCAGTCACCCTGCCCCTTTGGTGCTCCTCCAGCCTGGCTCCCCCTCCTGGTCCGCTTTCAGCTGAGGTCTCCACCAAACACAGGGTGTCCGGACATTCAAACTTCAGGAAAACTCAAAACTTTGACTAGCATAAGCATGTCCCATGTGATATTTAGGATATACTAAAAAGTATTGGTTTCACTGAAGTTTAAAAGTCAACATTCTGTATTCTTACTTGCAAAATCTGGCAACCTACTTTAAATATGTTTTTACTTGCTGTTATTTCTGTCCAGAATACACCACCCCCACATCTTCTCTTGGCCAATTCCTTGTCATTCAGGCCCCACTCAAATATCTCTTCCTTACAGAGATGCTCTCTGACCCTCTCTCACCTCAATTTAAAGCAGTTACTCTGTTCCCAGAGCAACTCTCTAGCACAGTGGTTCTCAACCTTCCTAATGCCGCGACCCTTTAATTCAGTTCCTCATGTTGTGGTGACCCCCAACCATAAAATTATTTTTGTTGCTACTTCATAACTGTAATTTTGCTGCTGTTAATGGGTCGTAATGTAAATATCTGTGTTTTCCGATGGTCTTAGGGTCTTTAGCAGCGGTTCTCAACCTGTGGGTCGCTAGCAGGGTTGCCAAATTACAATTAGGAAGCAGCAACGGAAATAACTTTATGGATGGGGGTCACCACAACATGAGGGTCGTGGCATTAGGAAGGTTGAGAACCACTGCCTAGCATATTCCCTTGGATTACTTTTTTTTTTTTACTCTGAAATAAGTTTGCTTCTGAGTTCGGTTTTCTTGCTTAATGTCTGTTTCCTCCTGCTAAGATGGTAGACATGGCTGTCTTTCCCCTTCATCGCTTGAATGTACTTGGCGTATACCAAGCATTAAATAAATACTTGTTGAAAGGACAAATGAGTGGAATGGATGCTTTAGAACAGTGTCTGACAAAATGTAACAAAAACTCTAGAGATTTTGTTTAATTTCATTAAAATCCAGATTCTGATTTGGCAGGTTGGGCACAGGCCTAAAATGGTGCGTTTCTAACAAGCTTTAAGTGAAGCTGACACTGTGCGCCATGGACCACCCTTTTCAGAGGCAATGGAGTTCCCTGCAATGATAGAAATGTCCTGTATCTGCACTGTCCAACATCCCGGCCACTAGCCACATGTGGTTTTTGAGTAACTGGAATGTGGCTGGTATGACGGGGGAATCAAATGTTAAATGTTATTTAATTCTAATTAATTCACATTTAAATAATCACATGTGGCTACTGGCAACTATTGGTTGAGACAGCTCTGGGGAAGTGGTTCTTATACTGGCTGCACATCAGAACCACCAGAAGCACATTTAAAATGACAGATGCCTGAGACCCACTCCACACCGATTAAATCAGAATCCTCTGATTTGGGTCTTGGAGCATTGTGACTGCTTTTTGTCCTGTTTCTAAGTTTCCCAGCTTATTCCAAAGTGCATCCATAGATGAGGGAGGACCATGCCTTCGAGTTTGCAGAGCAGTCATGCCTTCCTTTGCTCCTTCAGTCCCTACCACAGCCTGGACAGCAGACCAGACAAGTGTGACTGGATGTCACCAGACCCATTTTACTGGAAGTAAAGGGGGGTTCTGGGAGGCGAAGGGATTCGCCCGAGGTTATACAGCTGGTAATTGACGGAGCAAGAACCCACATGCCCTTGTGCTTCCACATCCATGCTCTGCCTCAAATTCTTTGTGAGAAAGAGGCAAATGTTTATCTTACTTTTGTGAAAAGAGGCAAATATCTCTCCTCTGATCAGACAAGTGGGCACGTCTCTCCTCTCTCTGTAGCGGCCACCAAACCCCCGTTTGCTTCTAATGCTCCCCTTTTCGGGGGCTTGTCTGGCCACCTCATTCCCTAGGGAGGTGAGACGATTGGGATCATCACCGTGTTTTCATCAGTGACCCATAAGGGAATGGGTCTTTCTCCACCTGAAAAGAAGGAGATTCCAGTGTGAGAGGAAGCAGCACCGCTTGCAGAGTGGAGCAGACCTGCTCCTTCCTGCCGCGTCTGCCCACAGGGCACAGGCGAGGGGTCTTCGGAAGACACGTCACACTGGGTGACCAGGAAGGGTCACCCCGAAGAGTGTACAGACCTCGGCAGGGTTTCCCTGGGCAGAGTAGGGATACCACTGGCGAGGGCCACGCCGCAAGGATGATTTTAGGTGGTCCGCGGGAAAACTTTAAAAATGTTCTAATACTTGGGTATTTTATCTTACTGTATCTTAAAGAAAGTGCAGCTCATTAAATCTGTAATTGTATAGGTACTTCTGATATAAAGTTCCTGGCAAATTCATTTATTTGAGGGGAAAAGGAGTCCATTTAAAGTAGAATGTGAAGGCGATCACAGTACAAGAGGAACTTGGACGTGGCCAACGTGGTGGTGATGGCCGGGGTGCGCCCTGAGGTGCAGTGGGAGGGCGGACGGTGCTTGGTGAGAAGGTGGAGATGGAAGGGAAGGTTTTCACGCAAACATTCTTGTCAGCAGCTGTCTCTCAATAATAAAGAATTACTGTTGCTGAGGAGAAAGCCATTGTCCTGGAAGAAGGGCCAGGAATGAGAACAGCACAGCCTCCGGCTTCCTGGGCCTGCGGTGAGGTCCGGCGGAGGGAAGAACTAGCCGCTTCGCCAGCCCCAACAGGCCGTGTGAGACCCCACTCAGCCCAACGCCTGCGCCCTGCTGCAGGCACGTTGCAAGAACTGTGCTCCTCCGAGTCCGGTGTCCAAGGACAGGTCCCAGGGGAGGCCCCAGAGCCTGGTCCCAGCCGGGCAAGGACAGGATTTCCTCAGTCTCACAGCTCCTGCCTGGAGCCTGGATGGACTACACTCATAGTGGTTACTGCCTAAAAGGACATATCCATATATGTGGGGCCAACCCATGTATATTCAGTTCACATCTTTATTTGTGCATAAAGGCCCGGTGCCTGAAAATTCACACACTTGGGGGTAGAGTGTGTGTGTGGGGAGTCCCTTAGCCTAGCCTGCACCCTCTCCCACTCCAGGGTGCATCGGGGGATGTCCAGCTAATAGCTTAGGCCCACTCCCTGGAGGACTGGGCCTAAGCTGGCAGTCAGGAGCCCTGTGGGGAGCAGGCCTAAGCCATTAGGCAGGCATTCTTAGCATTGGCGTGGAGGTGGGAGAGGCTTCTGCCACCATTGCTGCGCTGGCCAGCCATGAGCAGGCTTCTGACTGAGTGGTGCTCCCCTTGTGGGAGTGCACTGACCACCAGGGGGCAGTTCCTGTGTTGAGCATCTGCCTCATGGTGGTCAGTGCGTGTCATAGTGACCAGTCCTTCCCAGTCATTAGGGTTAATTTGCATATTCTGCCATTAGGGTCAATTTGCATATTACTCTTTTATTATATGGGATGGGCTTCAGAGTTCCCTGGGGAATGGATGACCTGATGCCCTGGGATGAGAAAAGGATGTGTGTTCAGAGAGAATAAAAAGGGATTAGATCCAGTTTTTAGGAACAAGAGTGGCTATATTTAGAATGTCCCAGGAAGGGGGGAAGTATAGGCAGGTGATGTACAGAGGATTTTTAGGGCAAAAACAGAGCAAAAATACTCTGTTTCATACTACAATGGTGGATACATGCCATTCATTACATATTTGTCAAATCTGTAGAATGCACAAAATCAAGAGTGAACCCTAATGTGAGCTATGGACTATGGGCGGTTATAACATGTCAATGTGGATGCATCAGTAATAACAAAAAGTGCCAGTCTGACAGGGGATGTTGAAAACGATGGAGGCTATGGATACATGGCGGCAGTCTGAGGGCAGGGATAAAATGGGTTATCTCTATACCTTTCTCTTAATTTTGCTATGAGCCTAAAAGTGCTCTAAAAAAAAGTAAAGTCTGAGAGAATTTGTGAACACCAAAAATACAAGCAAATTCCCTTGGGAGGTAGGAAAGGGGAACTTCAGGAAGACCCAACCTGAGTGTTGATGTAACTGAAGAAGCTTAAACTGTATTTTATGGCTAAATAAAATATATATTCTAGCTAAAAAAAAAAAAGAATATGTCAGGAACTGGTTATTATAGCTTCCGTGTGAAGTAGGGGACAAAATACCCAGACCCACAACTCGGCACTCTGATCAGTCCTGGAGGTAGATAACACGCACAACCACAAACACAATCCCATCAACCGCTAACACTAAATGAATACTTGCTGTGTGCCAATCACCATTTTAAAAGCATTTAATCTTCACAACAACCCTAGGAGGTAGACACTAGTATTATCCTCATTTTACACAAGAGGAAACTGAGGCACAGAGCCGTTACGCGATCCATTGCGAGCCACAGCCGGAGAGCGGGTATGGCGGTATCTGGCACTACAGCTACATGACACTGCCATTCAGGCCATCCAGATGGCACCCCTGCTCCAAGCCCATGCTCACCAAGTCCTCCTCAGAGACCATGCTGGTTGAGTCAGCAGAGCGAGGTCAGATCTCAGTTCTGTCACAGTTCAGTTTCTCCACTGTTTTATGCCCAGTCCCCCATCTGAAAAGTGGGAATAACAGCGGAGGGGGTGTGACCATGAAAAGAGGAGATACAAGGCACGGCATACATGGCAGGGGGGAAGTGAACCTCCACAGTTACAGATGGCCACTGACCAGCTTCACCTTCCTTCAGGTAACTCTGGGGAAACCTCCGAGTAACAATTGCTGTCTTTTACTGAGGGCTTCCCACGTACCATGCACGCTGCTAAGAGCTTTGAGTACATCCTCTTGCTCAGTTTTCATACATCCTGCCAGGCAGGTGTTACCATCCTAACTGAAAACATTTGAATTCTGGTTTATCCACTTGCTCCTTGTAAATTTAATCATTTCTCCAGAAACAAACTGTTTTCTGGGTACAAAGCCACACAGTGCCTTCTGGGCTGCAGAGCCGAGGCTCAGGCCGTGAAGGGCTGGCTGTGTGGGGGTGTCCTCGGGCCCCTCCCAGGCTCCAGCCGTCTGACACACGGGGCCACCTCTGCAGGCTGCCACAGGAAATGCCCGGGACGCCCTGAAGCTGCTAATCCCAGCATCAACATTGTGCTTTTCCTTGGAGGATTTCCTTTCCTTGAACAAAACTGGTATTGGCCGATATTACCACATCATCGCAGACTGCTAACACCGATGCCTGTTTGATGTGTGGCCTCCTAGACATTTTCATTTGTGCATATACATCCTCTTCCCAAAAACGAAAGTGGGGTCCCGTTTTATGAATTGTTCTTGCTTTTTCACCCAATAGACAATAGGAATCTTCCCAGGTCAGAGCATGCAGTTCTAAATCATTTTTTAAAAATGCTATGTATGCATTTTTTTTTTTTTTTAAACAACAACTGGTTAACGAAGACTGAACATTTTTCCTCTTTATATAACTGCATTTTGTAATTTTTCAACAATGAAGATACATTACTTAGGTAAAAAAAAAAAAAAAAAAGAGAGAGAGAGAGAAATCATAAGGCTTTTTTTTTTTAAAGTAGTATTGAAGAGATAACACTTTAAAAGTAAACATAGCTAGTTTCATGTTTCTTAATTATTTTCCACATACAAGAGCTAGAACAAATATTTTACCAAGCTACCGCCATGCTGAAATACCCCTTTATCACAGCGTCTGAGACACTTGTCCACGCGTCTACAGAGCTGCTTACAGCGTCTCTGAAGGACCGGCGGGCCCGGCCGCAGGGGAGGACGCTGGGCTCTTCCTCTGGGCAGCGTCAGAGAGAGCTCCGGGACAGAGCCCTTAGCAATCTGGTGAAACTGCTGGACCCCTTCTCACACTAATACTTTCAAACGTACAACATAAAATACAGAGGGCTACAAACAAAACTGACAACTTTGAAATACAATCATCAAGATGAAAATATGTAATATATGTACTTCTTGTACCTTAAGAAACAAGGTTAGTGGTGAGCTTAATTTCTATCATAATTTTAAAGTAGTGGTGGACACAGATACTTCTACAACTTAAGGATGTGATTTGAAAACATGTGTGATTTCCATGGGTGACAAGCCTCGGGCTCACTAATATGGCAGCAGTCAGTTGCACACATTTGTAATTGAAGGAAATGCTACATTTCGTGTTACGTTAGCAAAAACAAAGATCTCTGCCTCCCCCTCCCCCCCAAGTTCATAGATCTCCTGAATTCTATACAAGGGTAATGGGTTCTAGGTCAACAGATATCTACTCCACAGAAATTCTATACTTATTAGCCTGGGAAAGGTTTTCGTCTTTTCTATCCCTTCTACCCAAACTACCAACACCAACAGCCCCCATGACGATGAGATATTCAGGATTAATTTGGGGGTTTCTCTCATCTCTAGGCATCTGCCCGGCTCCCAACCACTTTCCCTCCCGGCCAGCCTCGACACATATGTAGAAAGAAGCTCATCTTGCCATCTTGCAGCTCAACCCAGTTCATACTTGCACTAGATTTAACATCACATCCCTCCTTCTTCCTTCCTGTTACGAAGTCGTCTAACAAGTCCAGTCAGTTCTGAACGAAGGAAGCTGGATAATCCGCCTGCTTACTGGAGGCTGCCTTATCCAAATAGATGTTTTTCATCACCAAAGGTATCTTCCAGGACTCTGCAAATCCAGAGGATCAGTCTCCTTCCTTCACACAAGCACCGGCGCTGGATTCATTTCTGAAATCACCGGCACCGACCAGGCTCTGGTTCTTGGCCGAGGTTTCAGAAATTATCTGCAATTGTACTCTCTTTTCCTTCCACCAATAATTATAATAGATTGCATTGTGTGGCACCTCATGCTTCTCAGAAGTAACGCTCCGGAGCCAGGATGTGGACCCAGAACTCCGGATTCCTAACCCCATGTTCGTTCACGATGTCATGATTCAATTAGTACTCTTCCATTCTAACAGAATCCCTTAAACATAGAAAACTTATGTCCCCTTTAACTAAATCACGCGCTCTCCTGTAACATTACTTGACATTTTAAAATTCTTAAAATATGGTGGCTAGAAACAAAGTAAAGCAATGAGAATTTTTTTAAATAACCTTTCTTTTTAAAATACTCCTCTTGTTTTGATTTTTTTTTAAAACAACATCTATTTAACATTCATCATCCACTCTCTTAGAGTGATCAAATCGTCCAGGTTTTGCCTGGGACTGTTTTTAAATGGAAAGTCCTGCAATCCACAAACCTCTTAGTCCCAGGAAACCCCTCAGTCTTGGACAAATCCTGTCCTGGGTAAACGGGAATAGTTGTCGTAGCAGATATCACTGTGACTTTGATGTAGATTGTTGGCCCTTTTTCTTAAAATCTCAGGTGAGGTGAAAGAGCACAGCACGTCACTGACATCGCCACACAGTGCTGCTCCACAGGGGTGTGGCTATCGCCCATCGGTACTACGCTAAATGGTCACACGTAGCCAGACAGAAAAGTCAAACCCAGCACTAATTTCTCTAAGTAATTTTAAAAATTAAAAACATTTAAATCCCCCAAAGTTGCAGAAACGGTTTGGCTCAGTGGATAAAGTGTTAGCCTGCAGCCCGAAAGGTCCCTGGTTTAATTTTGCTCAAGAGCATGTAGTACCTTGGTTGCGGGCACATCCCCAGTAGGGGGTGTGCAGGAGGCAGCTGATCGATGACTCTCATCGATGTTTCTAACTCTCTATCCCTCTCCCTTCCTCTCTGTGAAAAATCAATAAAATATATTTAAAAAAAAATAACCCCGCCAAACTTTAGGCTTCGTTGGTTGTAACATCCGGAACTAATTCACTCTAACTTAAGCAAAAAATAAATTTATTTTTAAATATATATATATTTTTTATTGATTTTTTTTACAGAGAGGAAGGGAGAGAGATAGAGAGCTAGAAACACTGATGAGAGACAAACATCGACCAGCTGCCTCCTGCACACCTCCTACCGGGGATATGCCCGCAATCAAGATGCATACCCTTTACAGGAATCGAATCTGGGACCTTTCAGTCCACAGACCAATGCTCTATCCACTGATCCAAACCGGTTTTGGCAAAAAAATGAATTTCTCAGAAGAAGGAGGAGTAACTCACAGAATCCAAGGAAACCCTGGAGACCCAGACTTTGGAATGGGAAGGAGCCAGGATCGCTCCTGGGATCTATGGAGCCGCATTCATGGCCAATCCCTTTAGACTGAAATTAGCAAACTTTTTCTTTTAAGGTCCTGATAGTAAACATTTTAGGCTTTATGGGAAAATCTTTCTCATAGCTACTCAATTTTGTCTTGAAAGCAGCCATAGACAATCCATGATTGTATCTATGTCCCAATAAACTTTATTTACAAAAATTGCTGGAGGGCCAGATTTGGTACATGGCCATAGTGTGTTGATTCTTACTTTAGGGTATATCCTTTGGCATGGGTCTGCTCTAACTAGTTTTAATATTCACACCATTGGCTCAAGATTTAGATTCAAAGGAGACAGCATCCTGTTGGCAGAACTTGGGTCACTTGTTAATTCTTTGGCCAGGGGAGGGAGGGGTGCCTGGACTGGCTAGACTTTATCCAATTATAAGGGGGCGGTTCCGCAAAGCAAAATTAAGTTCACCAAAAGAAAGGGGCATGGAAGCAGATGAGGCTGAAACAATAGATGTTTGATGCATCATCTTCTGATTTTCTTTTCTTGTCTTGTTAGTTTCTACTACTTTCCACTTTAGGGAAGGAGTAAAAAAAACGCAGGTGGTACTAGCATCAGATTACAGTATTTTTTCAACTGACACTTAAATCTCATTTCTCCCAGTTTGGTGATTAGAATGGAACCATAGAGAAAGTTAACTGAATGATAAAGACTATCATCAAATCTAACTCTTCATTTTATAGAGGGAGAAACAGAGGACCAGGGAGGCAGGGAGGCCTCCTGCATTGCCAGCTCCAAGGGAGCACATGCACATGCCTCTGTGAATGACACACACCCCCTAGAGTCGTACAGAGCTCTGGGAGAACTGTGTGGCTTGGGGCTGTTAGTTAATAAAAGGCCATTCCCGTCCCCTTCTCTTTCCCCCGCAGGCACGTATTCCCCCAGCCTCTAAGGGACTCCATGAATGAGACTTGCAACCAGGGGAGCAATGGGCAGTGGCAGCTTGTCTCAGGCTGACCCCTGAACCTGTCTCCAAGGCCCCCTCTGAGCCAAAGCAGCCCAGCCTAGGATGGGAACTGTTATACAGACATGAGCAGCGCCAAATCAATGGGCCAGGCACTGAGGCTCACAAGGGAAGGAAGTCCTGGATGCCTAGCAAGGGGCAAAACTGGGAAGATAAGAACCTCGCCTCCAGGGTAACCTCCCTCCCCCTAGCATAGCACCCTGGTCATGTGGTCTGAACCCATGATCTTTCCTCCCTAAAGATAACATTTAAGTCTCAGCTGTATTTCAGCTCTATGTACAGAGAAGCAGCAAAACTAGACAAGTGACCCTTGGCTGCCTGAGGAACAGCTACATTGACTAATGACCTCCGGTCCTGGCACCGACCAATCAGTGGAGACCGGGACCCTGAAAGAGCCCACCTGGAAAGCTGATGACTATTTTCCCCTGAGACCTCCCCTAAGGATTCCACCTGCAAGAGAGAGATACATATGTTCGGGACAAAGAACCCAGTGCGTGCTCTCCCTCCCAGGAGCCACTGCAGACACCCTTTCCTTCCCCCACAGGCACGTACCCCCCAACCTCTAAGAGGCCCCGCGAGACTTGCAACCAGGGGAGCAATGGGCAGGGGCAGCTCCGAACTTACTCCCTAAATTTGTCTCCAAAGCCCCCTTTGAGCCAAAGCAGCCCAGCCTAGGCTTTCCTGTGGCTTCTTTTATGCCTTTCCTCGTTTCATTGTTTTAAGTACATTGTTGCTGCCATCATGAACCCAATACCTTTTGGCTCAGTGCTGTGTAGCCCTTCCATTTGGATATCTCCATCCTCCACCCCCCTTTCCTTAAATGAATTCAAAAAAAATTTTTTTTTAAATTCACGGTCTGAGATGGCTATTTAGCCTGCCTGCACATCACCACTGACTTGAACCTTTTAAGAACTTTGTCTTTGTTTTCTGACTTTCAGTCCAGGCCTCTCTGTTGCACCATGAAATTAGGTCTAATAAAGCCCAAGGCTTGATTTCCCCAACACAAATAATCCTCTCTTCTCTCCTCCAGCCAGCCAGGACCCAGCCCTTTTGTGCTTTAGATTCAAAGTCTTCTGCACACCTTTGCAGAGTTGGCGCATCTTCAGCGGCAGGATTTGAGGAATACCTACTATACCACCCGCCTTGTGATGTATTTTGCCCTAGTCTATTACAGAGCTGAAGTTAGCGTGACCAGTGAGTGAGGAAGACAACTGCTCTTTTACAGTCTGGCAGCTCAGTCCCAGGAAGAGCGCTGTTTCTTTATTCAATGTCCTGGAGTCCTTCTGCCTCCGTTGTCGCCTGGCCCTATTTTGACCCCCCCCCCCCCCCATCTTTTCTCCCCACACTTTCTCCTTCTTGGAGGTGGGGGTGCTCTTTGATCTTGGTTCAGGTGAAAACCAGAGGAAATCCTAGATTAAGCTCTGATGGCCAAAGAATGTCTACCAGCTTCGGGGCAGGGCAGTCAGAATAAGATAAGAGCATGGGTTTTATGTTTATGGGGGGAAAACATGCCCTTTGTGATACTTCTGTAAAAGTTGAGCTAATCAACAGAGTGGTTTTGATAGGAGGGAAATACCACGTTGCACATGGCAATCGGGTTAAGGGTGTCCAACTGTCCCAGTTTTCTCGGTACTGAGGGATTTCCCAGGGACTTGGGACTCTCAGGGGTGAAACCAGGAAAATCTCAAACCACCATGCATTGGTCACATAGTAAATAAGGATAATAATTTACTGTGTGTTAGGCACTGTTCTAAGCACTTTACCCTCATTTACTTCTAAACGGACTCAATGAGAGAAGTACTATATTTGTTTCTGTTTTCAAAATGAGGAAATTGAGGATCAGATAAGGCAGTTTCAAAAAAGGATGCTTATTCACAAGTCAATGATCTATAAATACATTTATACAGGACTGGAATAAGTGCCAGAAACACTACAGCCAAATGAACCAAAGACAACACTCAAAGCATAAGGAAGGAGAATCATCTTAGACAACCATGACATATACTTATTGTGCTTTTAATTTCTCTGCTGTTAAATGGGTAAAATACTTCACTAAACCATGCCATGGATTAAATGAGATAATGGATGTGAAATGCTTTGTAAATTGTTGATGATTAAGGTATCATCATCATCCATAGTATTATATAAGGATATTATTTTGAGTATTTGTGTTTTTACTGCCAGTGCAGTTTTGAATAAGAAAGAGCAGCCACATTTCATACTTAACAACACTAAGAAAACCTTTTTTTTCTGCCTAAGTACAAAAGTAATACAGGGCCTCACAATGTAAAATAAATAAACAATCCAGAAGTAAGTAGGGTGAAAAGTAAAAGTTCTCCTTTACCTTCTGCCACAAATTCTATTCCTCTGATTTTTAAATGTCTCTGGGTAATTAAAAATAAAACCACTACAACTCAATGGGATGTCTCATGTCCCCTTCCTCCACCTTAGAGAATGCCATTCCTTCTCATGGGATGAGATGCGCACCACTAAACCCTTAGCAGAAGCAGACACGCCTCTAGCGCCTGGCCCTGCTTCATTAAAAGAATTGTCCAACGCCACTGCTTCCTGGCCATTGAGGATATTCACAGTCATTTAAACCGTAGTTCCTGCCATTAGTGTTAGAAAAAATTTTCACAGCATTTTGCATGTATTGCCTGTTCGGTTTTTACAAAGACCCTATGAGGTAGGTAGGTTTCGTAAGCAGTCCTATTTCAGAGATGAGGAATCTGAGGTGCAGAGAGGTCTAGTGCTTGTCACTCACCGCGAAGTGGCGGTTCTGTATTTTAAAGCCCCGGTGATGGGTAATCCTCAGGCAGGGCACTGGGAAGCATGAACACAGCCACAACGACAGCACACCAATGTTTCCCCAAGGCCACTTCCATCACACACACACACACACACACACACACACACACACACACACACACATACAGCAGCTTCAAAAAGGCAGATTCCTGGGCTGCAGTCTAGACCTATGGAATCAAGAGTGTGTGACTCTGGAACCCGCACTTAAAAAAATTATCTTGAACTTATGTCCTATTGCCAAAATATAATTATAGCAATTTGTCATTTTGATCTTTTCCAAGTGGACCATTCAGTGACAATAACTACATTCACGTTGTTATACTTACCTATTATTACCATCCTTCTCCAGAACATTTTCATCACCAAAACCAAAACTCTGATTATACAACAGCACCCTTTTCTACATCCTGCCTCTACGCATTTGACGATTCTAGGTCCCTCATATAAGTGGAATCATAAAATACTTGCCCTTCTGTGGCTGGCTTATTTCACTTAGCATAATGTCCTCAAGCTTCATCCATGTTATAGCATATGTCAGAATTTCCTTCCTTTCTGAGGCTGAATAATACGCCATGGTAGAAGCCACACTTTGTTCATCCATTCATTCATCAATGGATATTTGTGGGTTTTTGTTTTTTTTTTTCCTACCTTTTGGCTAGTGTGAATAATGCTGCTGTCACATTGAAGTGAAAATATATGTGTAGCTGAAACCGGTTTGGCTCAGTGGTAGAGTGTCGGTCTGCGGACTGAAAGGTCCCAGATTCGATTCCGGTCAAGGGCATGTACATTGGCTGCGGGCACATCCCTGGTAGGGGGTGTGCAAGAGGCAGCTGGTCGATGACTCTCTCTCATCGACGTTTCTAGCTCTCTATCTCTCTCCCTTCCTCTCTGTAAAATATCAATAAAATATATTTTTTTTTTAAAAAAGAAGAAAATATCTGTGCAAGTCCCTGCTTTCAATTCTTTTGGGTATATACTTAGAAGTGGAATTGTTGATCAAATAGTAATTCTATGTTGCTGCTTTTTTGAGGAATCACCATACTGTTTTTCTCAGTAGCATTATTTTACATCCCAACAGAATGCACAAGGGTTCCAATTTGTCCACCTTCTCTCCAATACTTAGTTTCTGTTTCTTTTTGTAAAATTTCTTTTCTTTTATTTTAATCCTTACCGGAAGACAGAGAGAGAGGAAGGGAGAGGGAGAGAGAGAGACCATTGATGTGAGAGAGAACCATCGATCGGTTGTCTCTACTCTCTGGGGATGTGCCCTGACTTCGAACAGAACTTGAGACCCTCCGGTGCACAGGAAGACGTTCCAACCAGCTGAGCCACGCTGGCCAGGGCTGATTTTCACTCTTATAATAGCTGTCCTAGGGGGTGCGAAATGGTAGAATCTGCACTTTAAACATGATTCTCCACTTGATTCTTTTTCACACCAAAGGTTGAGGATTGCTCCTCTTTAGAAATTTTAGCAGCAGAAGAAAAGGGACCGAGAGCTTTCTGAGAAGCAAAGCAGAGACCTGGCTACAGTGTCATCATCAATAGTAAAAGAGAAAGACAAAGTTTGATGACCCCCACACTCCCCAAATGAGAAAACGTTTAAAGGAATGATCTTAAACCACTTAGAAAGAAGTCAGAAGGTTGAAGAGAAATAGGGAGACTGTTTTCTGAACTTGATAGCCGCCTTGAACTGGCTTAAAGCAAAGAAAAAAGTCCTTCATACCAAAGATTGCCCCACAGCAGCCTTGAGCAGTGCTTTATAATAACAAACAGCATTTAACCACACAGTCCACAGGGAGAAAAGTTCCTGCAATGTCTGGCTGAGTAGGCACAGCGAGATCCTGCCACCACAGACAGGGGAACCGGTGCCAGATATGACTGACAGGAGGGACGCAGGCCGGGGAGAGGAGACCCAGAGGAGAGTGGAGCTGTGAGCCTGTGACCTTGAGTTTCCCTTCACCTGAAAGCTTCCTTACTACTTAAAATGCACGGGCAGGAAATTGGGGGGGGAAATGGGACCCAGGCTTTCAAGTGATGAAACTGTGCCCCCTAGTGGTCGCTGTCTAGGATATTTAAGTTAAGAGTGGGAGAAGAAGGTGAATGGACTGATGGAGGGGGTCAGTGAGTCTTCATTCATTACAGTTGGCTGGGTTGGGAAGAATTTTGAAACTATTCCTCTCAACCCTATTTCATGTGGTAATCTGTACGCAGCAGTATTTTCTGTAATGAAGAGTGACATCAGTGGTATTTCTTGAGTGCTTCCACATTCCCCTGCACCACACAGAAATACTTCATTGTTGTTATCATTATTATTATTATTACTATTCTTATATAATGGGTGAAGGAACAGAAGCTCAGGGGGATTAAGTGGCTTTTCCAAGGTCACCAGCTCCACCTTTGAACCACAGCTCCTCTCTACATGTAAACACATCCTTTATAATCTTATATAATCAAAGTGTGATATGCAAATCGACCAAGTGGCTGAACAGTGGAATGACCATCTGCACAACCACCTGGACAACCATTCGGACAACCATCCACACCACACTATGACACCCACTGGCACCAGGCCAGCCAAGGCGGGTGTGATGCGATTGCTCGCCTCGCACAGGGAGGCCCAGGCCACTGGCTGCAGGGTGATCAATCAGGGGGTTCCACAATCACCCCAAAGAGGGAGGCCTGGGCCACCAAACAGTGGGCTGGGGCAGGTGGGTGGGGCTTCCAGCCAGTGCCAGCAGCTGGGGGAAGGAAGGCCTGCTCTTGCACCAATTTCATGCATCGGCCTTTAGTAGAACATAATGGAAAAGAAACAGTAAGATCATCGAAAGGAAAATCTGTGTCTCGAGTTCTCTGTTATGGCAAGGGGGAATCAGAGATGTACACGCAAAAATAATTCTATGGAATTTTTGTACCATACAAATAACAAAATTAAAAGTCTTTGTAGAAAAATTAGAAGACAGAAATGAGCAAGGAAAAGAAATTAGTCATCATTCCACCACACAGAGCTATTCACTCTTTGCATTTTGTTGAAGATTATGCAAGACTTTTTACTATGTCTACAGAATAGTGTATATCATTGTTTTCTTAAGATAGAAATCATAGTCCTCTTGTTGTTCATTGAGGCAATGTATTTATATGTATGTATTACACCCTTAAAAAAGAATCCCAAGATTTTCCCTCCTGTGTTTTTATCTTGCTTTCTCCTGGTCCATGATCCCAGCTAAGGTCATTAGTACAGTGAAACCAAACTGATGGGTAGGAGCTGTTATTTTTCTAGATTATTGAACTGTACACCAAACATGGTGCTGATCACTCCACACTTGTTAAACCTGCTTGTAAAATTCACAACAATCCCCCCAGTTCTGTGATCATTAATAGTCATCAGTCATTAGAAACCAGAGGATGGCTTTGGAACAGGCCTAGAAAGAACATGGTGCTTGCTTCTCTCTCAACCTGATGTTCACGCACCGAGAGACTTGGCCATGATGACATTACAGAAAGATGCTAAAAAGAGCATTTCATAACCCACATTCCCCTATTTACATCACAACATTCTAAACGCTGCCTTTGACTTTTTTTTAGTGGCTTTATTCATGGTAGTCAAATACTGGTAAGAAGCCAAAACAGTTACATAACATAAAATTTACCACTGTAACCATGTTAAGTGTGTAATTCAGTCAGGCCAACAATAAATACAGCCAAAACCGGTTTGGCTCAGTGGATAGAGCGTTGGTCTGCGGACTAAAAGGTCCCAGGTTTGATTCCAGTCAAGGGCATGTACATTGGTTGCGGGCATATCCCTGGTAAGGGATGTGTAGGAGGCAGCTGTCGACGTTTCTCTTTCATTGACATTTCTAGCTCTCTATCCCTCTCCCTTTCTCTCTGTGGAAAATCAATAAAATATATTTAAAAAAACAATAAATACATTCATTGTTGTGCAATCCTCACCACTATCCATCTCTAGAATTTTTTCACCATGCCAACCTGTAATTCTGTATCCACTAAACAATATCTCCCCATTAGCTCCTGCCCTTAGCCCTTGGTAATCTCTATTTTCTTTTCCTATGAGCATTCTAGGTACCTCACGTAAGTAGAATCATGTAATATTTGTCCTTGTTTCAATTAGCATGTCCTCAAAGTTCATTCATGTTGTAGCATGTATTAGAATTTCATTCTTTTTTATGTTACATAATATTAATTGTATGGATATACTTCCTTTTGTTTATCCATTCATCCATTGATAGACACTTGGGTTGGCCTTTAACTTTTCAAGTTTTTTTTCTCTTGATACTTGTATAATTACATTAGAACATCAAGGGGTGATATGTGTTCTCATTTGTGAGCCCAACAAACAGGAGTAAAAAGAGTCAATGAAGTGACTGTTTTGAAGAAGTATACCTTGAGTTCTTAAATATTTACCAAAGGCTGCAAAATTTCACCACGTTAGAAGGTGTCTGCTGGGCACTGTTGGAGAAAGCACTCAGGTAAACCAGAGAGCATTTTGTTGATTTTTAGCAGATCGTGATGCATTTTGCATGTGGTTTTGACCTTGAGACCTCCGCCAAAACATACCGTATTTTTCGGACCATAAGACGCTCCGGACCATAAGACGCACCAGTTTTTAGAGAAGGGAAATGAAGAAAAAAAGATTCTGAAACAAATAGTGTCCTAAAATATTTTATGTGCATTAAAACCCAACATCACAGTCATAAACACATGTAATCACCCCTGTAAAGTAAACAGCAGCATTTAGAACCATTTTAGAGCCGGGCAAGCACACAGAGACCACACAGAGCCGGGCAAGTAAAAAAACTTTTTTTTTAAAGTATATGTGTAGGCTATATTTGGACCATAAAACGCAGGGACTTTTTCCCCCCACTTCTGGAAAAAGTGCGTCTTATGGTCCGAAAAATATGGTAAATGGATTGAAACAGCCCTGAGAGGGAGACTGCTGGAAAGACCAAAGCTGTAGGAAGGCATGAGCAGCAGGCAGGGAGTAGTAGGCAGGAGTACTAGGAAGGAGGCCTAAGGAACAGCTTTTGGAGTTAGAGTGGTTTAGGATAAACCAAAGTAAATAATAGATAATCAAAAATGTTGTCTAGCTACTTTAAGAGGTAGTTAACGTTAAACCATAAATAAGAACTCATGCTTCACACAAGTTTCTGATCAAATTCTGCCACATCTTGGACACTTATTCGACACTTTTATCAGCAAATAGACACAAAAAGCTGTCCTGAAAGCTGATTACGGCTCTGTCCTTTCAGATGTTCTCGCCATGCCTTGTGTGAAAGGTTTGCTTGAGGGAAATCCACAGTCTAGAAACAGGATTAGATCAACCTTAAGGCCTGGAGCAAATCAAGTTCTTTGACACTATAGCTAGACACCGGACTGTGTGAGAATCTGATCTCGGGGACCATTCAGAAAGGCAAAATATACAGAGCACAGCAGGCTCTTTTTCTGTCTTGCATGGGCGAGGAATAACTGTAATGTGTATCTTCCCTATTCCTGATTTTAATGATAAAAACTCATTTCCAACTGGGTTTATTAACAAGCCACATTTCCCCCGGTGAAAATGGCTCTGATGCACTATTATACTAATTAAAATGTGCTGATGCTAATGGGAGAGAATAATGGCCTAACAGGCCCTCAGGATAACAGCGAATGTTTTATTAAACACTAGCAGATCACGCCTGTACGCTCTTGATTAAGACACTGACCTTCCCTAGAGCACAGTGTACGCGAACACTTATGTACTATCACCCTGTAGACCACAGGCATCAGAGGGCAGACTGTGCTTCTCCACGGCCCTGCTCCTTCTGAAATAGAGGCTTGCTATCCGTAGGAGCTAACCTCCTCAGTTAGGGAATGTCTCTATGAGCCAGTCATTCTTTTATTTTTCTTTTATTTTTTATTATTATTTTTAATTTATTTTTAAAATTAAATTATTATCTGTGTACATATTTTAACATTGCCCCCCCCCCTCCAGTCATTCTTTTAAATCCTTTAGCTCTTTTGGGTTCTCACCACCACCCTTTGAGGGGAAGGAAGGCTTTAATGCCCCCCACGTTATCCGTGAGGAAACTGAGGTTCAAAGCTGCAGAGCTGTAGGATATTTGATAGAAATTGAGTGAAGAAAAAAAAAGAAATCAGAATCTTCCTGTATATGTGGTATCTCACCTTAAGGATAAAGCAAGAAAGAGCTTAAGTGGGGGCCCTGATCCTGCCATCCCATCTCTTGCAGAGAGCCTTCCCTTAGTGAATAGCGCTACCCGCCCTCTCATACAACACAGTGTATCTTCTTCAGCTCCATCCGAGTGTTAACCCCACATTTTTAATTGACCGCAGGGATGTGCACTCTCCTCCCGCTGCCCGGCTGCGGGCCTCCGGGGTCTGTGCGTGCTGCCCCGTCCACGCCCGGCCCCAGACCACCTCCATCTAGAATTACAGCCGGCCGGGGCTAGGGTTACCGCACTTAGCACTGAAAGGCCACCTCATTCCAGCCTTTCAGAGCCAGGCAGCTCATCACTCATCGCTTGCCAGTTGGCTGGTGTATTTCGGGCTTGCTTTGTTTCTGCCAGGGCTGAAAACAAGCAAAGGGCGAGGGGCCATCAGGAATGAAACGGGCTGAGCAGGGCTGGAGGATATGAGTGACATGGGCATTTGAAGCACCAGCATCTGCAGGGTGTAAGGGTAGGTGTAAGGTCATATGCATTGACATTGTGCCTGTGACCAAGGCCTGCGTACACTGCCCCCCGACTGGGATTACTGAGGGCCAACTATGCGCAAGCCATTTTTTTAAAATGGGAACTTCAACTCAGTCACTGTCTTTATGGGGAGCCGTGTAAGAGCCCTTTTATAACAAGAGGAGAAGAGGACACAGATGCACCCCTTCTCCCCCATGTGAAGATTCAGGGA
The DNA here is from genome assembly GCF_014108245.1 of Pipistrellus kuhlii. NCBI lineage: Eukaryota > Metazoa > Chordata > Mammalia > Chiroptera > Vespertilionidae > Pipistrellus > Pipistrellus kuhlii. The sequence goes on along the minus strand of NW_023425460.1, from coordinate 31,009,991 downwards.
GAAGAGGGCCACCTATAAGCCTCAGGAGCCTGTGGACACCATAATTTTAGGCTCCCAGTCTCCAGGATTGTGAAAAAGTACTTTGTTGGTAGCGTAAGCAGACGAATACAACTGGGATATCTATGAGACCATTGAAGAAGCCGGGCTGGGAGAAAGATGAAGTTGGCTCAATCCAGAGGGGAGGAAATGGAGATGGGAGGAATTGGATGAATAGAAAGAATGGGATGAATACAATCTATAGAACTAGGAAGTGGTCTAATGTGGGGTGAGGGAGACGGAGGGAACAAGGGCGATCAGGCAGGCTGGTCTGAGCCGGGTGGTGGTGCTTTTACTGAGAAGAGAAAGCACTGGGGAGAAGAGGGGGTGACAAGAGAAGCAAGGCTCCTTGTCATGACATCCATGGAGGTCCATGTTCTACCTGTTTCTTCCCAACACAGAGAGGTGTTTAAAAAAAAAAAAAAAAAAATATATATATATATAGAAAGAGAGAGAGAGAGAGAGAGAGAGAGAGAGAGAGAGAGAGAGAGAGAAAGAGGATTGATTATAGAGAAAGAGGAAACAAGAGAGAGACAATATATATATAGAGAGAAAGAGGATTGATTATAGAGAAAGAGGAAAAGAGAGAGAGAGAGAGAGAGAGAGAGAGAGAGAGAGAGAGAGAGAGAGAGAGAGAGAGAGAGAAACATTGATCGGTTGCTTTCTGTACGTACCCCGACTGGGAACCAAACCCCAAACCTGGATATGTGCCCTGACCTGGAATTGAACCGGTGACCTTTCAGTACATGGGACAACACACAACTAACTGTGCTACACTGGGCAGGGCGAGAGATGGTTTTAACATGAGAAAACCTTGCACTTCATAGTGACACAACAGTGAGCACAACCTGCCCCTAGCTCTCTCTTCACCCCCTCTCACCAACTCCTCACCTTCCCTTTTCCAGAACTAGTTTTACTTTTCTTTCCTTCAGCTAACTAACTCCTATTCATGCCTCAAAATGTGGCTGTCATGTTACCTCCTCCCAGAAGCTAGTCCTGAGCCCCCTGGTTGGGCTAATAACAACCGTGTGCAATCCACAGGTTATCCCTTCCCATCTCCTAGAGAGGAAAATGTTCTTTATGAATGTGGCTCCCCCTCCCCCATGATATTAGCTTATTGCATCTGTTCTTAGTGCCCAGCACAGTGCTTGGTGATTAGTAAGCTATATATATATATATATATAATATATATATATATACACACACACACACACACACACACACACACTAATGTTTTACTAATCACAGTGATTGGTGATTAGTAAAACAGTTTACTTTCTGTTTAGTCATATTTTTATATATATGACTAAACAGAAAGTGATCAGTGCCATTAAAAAAAGAAAAAAATGTTTTGGGATTCAGGACTCAATAAGCTCAACGCCAGTCCGCAAGACTGCCTGCCAATGCAGATCACAACCTTCCCTGGAAGAGGAACCACATGGCTGCTGCAGAAGGTACTTAGAGGGTGCAGGAGGGCGGACAGTAATGGGAGCAGCTGCTTGCGGCGAGCTGTTGTCTAACATGTCATTGCGGCGTGTGCGCTGAGTGCTGAAAGGAAAACAGATCATCTCCTGTGTGCCATATCCCTGACCCCGCCATTAGAGTGACCTATTGTGCATGAATGTGGATTTGACATGTAATCTATAGACTGGGGTTGAATCTGATTTTGCCCGCCCGGTAAATGAGTACGCATTTGTTGGTGAGAAGATCCACCTTCTCCCTGGAGGTCATTATTCCATTAAGTGGTAACTGGGCCTTATTAAGCTGTTCGAACTCTTGTAGCTTCTATAATGTTCTCAAATTATAATATATACTCCGTGTTATATAGTTGTTGTGTTTGACAAATACAAATGGGTTCTATGCAAGGGCTGGCCATGAAATAGCTGGCTGTGTGACTTTGGAGATATCATGTGACTTCTCTGGCACTCTGTGTCCTGTCTGGGGCCCTGAAATGACCTATGTGCCTTCTCCAGAAAAACTCTGGGGTGGGGAGCCTGGAAATGAAGCAGGGAGCGTGGAGTAGAAGATTCACCTTCCACATCCATTATCTTACACCTTCCTTGCTGCTGGGATCCTGAGGATTTCCTCTTGACGCTAATCAGATGGGTGCCTTTTTGCTGGCTTCCCTCCCCTCCCTGTTCTTTTTAAAAATATATATATTTCATTGATTTTTTTTTTTTACAGAGATGAAGGGAAAGAGATATAGAATTAGAAACATTGATGAGAGAGGAACATCAATCAGCTGCCTCCTGCACACCTCCTACTGGGGATGTGCCTGCGACCAAGGTACACGCTCTTGACCAGAATCGAACCTGGGATCCTTCAGTCCGCAAGCTGATGCTCTATCCACCAAGCCAAACCAGTTAGGGCCCCTCCCTGTTCTTGTATAAACTTTGTGTGCTGGGGGAGGACTCTCATTTAACCAAAGATCACTGATGCACAGAAAAACAATATGGCTTATGCACAAATAAAACGCAATTTGATATAGTTGCTCTTTCATGAGGGAATTATGATGGATTCATGATGTCTTATTTTTTAAATATAAATACTAGAATATATAAAACTATCAGCTATTCTTTAGGTTCATAATATGAGTCAGTTAGTGGATAAAAGAGAAGCAAGGAAAGAAAGAAGGATGGGGAAAGGAGAGAGGGGAAGATAGAATGACACGTGGAGGTTTCAGGAGGAAGAGACAGAGAAGGGAGCAAGTCAGAAGAGAAGAGAAGGAGGAAGGATGGAGAGGAGAGAAGGGGAGAGAGAAAAGAGCATCAGGGGAAACAGAAGAAAACAGAGTAACAAATGTCCTTGCTCAGCCCTGCTGCTCACCAGGGCGGTTGTCTCTCATCACATGGTTTTTTGTTCACACCTGCCCTCAAAGTGTAAGTCTCTAATTCACCACTGTCTATAACCCGTCTTCATCTGTACTTTTAGTGACTTAAGGATTAATTCTACAGTGGGGATTGCAGGCAGTTAAGGTAAGAATTCTTTGGCCTGTAGGGGCAGTGGCAAGAGAACGTTTGTCCCAGGGCCAAGGAATTCAAGCAAACCCAGGCAGAAGGCTGGACTTTCTCTCCTCTGAATTTCCCCCCAAACAGTGAATGTGTTGGTGTCCTGCAAAGGTGGTTGGCATATCCATGTAGCATCATGTTATTACAGGAGAACAGAGAGGGGATCATAGATGCTTGTGGCACCAAAGCCACCACGTTTGGTTGTGAGAGTTGTTCACTGAATAAGGGCGGCCAGCCCAAGAGACACTCATATCCACCCACCAAGCCAAGTACCTGGCAAAGCCATGTCCACTTGGAGGAAGCAATGCCTTTTTCAAATTTTCCCCAAATGGCAGTGGTCCTGTGTGACCCAGACTCCGTTCAGAGCAGGTCTGCTTACTTATCTGAAGGGAGGCTGCAAGACTGTGGGCAGCTCTGGAGGCTCGGTCTGCACATGGGATACTCAGGGAGACTGAGAGATCTACTCAAGAGCTTGCAGGTAAGTAAATTTGGGGACTTAGCACAATTCCAGGCAGAGGTGTATCAATGAACAAAAAACTAAGGAAGCTAAGAATAGACATCAGCTATATACACTCCAAGTCAGATGCTCTTGTTGACTCTCTGAGGAGGAATTTGGGGTTGTTGCCAAGTCCCTTTCATATCTTAATTTGGTTACTGACAGGCATGGTGGGTCTTCCTTAAAGGACTGGAAGGGAAATGGGGATGCAGACAACCCAGGTCCTTCTTCAGCCCAGGGAAGCCTGAGAGACAAAAGCATCTCTGAAGCCTGAATCTACCAGGCCCTGGGTCCCTGTCCAATGCCAGAGGATGCTGACAGAGGTCCTCAGAGACAGCGTCAGAAAGAGCTGTGCATCTCCCTGTGACCACTAGAGGGCGCAGGCAGGGCACCCCTCTGGCTCCAGAAATTGTTAAACAGATGGGATCGGTGATAGAGCCAAGGTATGGAGGCAGTTCTTAGAGGAGAGACCTCACCAAGAGCAGCCATAGAAGAGACAGCGAGCATCCAACTGAAGTAGTTGACAGCCAGTCAGCGGGTCTCAAGAAGTTTTCTGGAGAAGGCAAACAGATCAGTTCAATCCCCTGCTGTGACACTAGCTAGCTGAGTGACCTTAAACCAGTTGTTTTACCTCTCTGAGCCCTCAGTTTATTCATCTGTAAAATGGAGCTACTGTGACTTGGGACTTGCAGAGTTGCCATGAGCCTTCTAGAAGTCCAGTACACTGCCTGACACTTTAAGCATCTGGACTGTAGTTTTTTGTTATAAAAATCCCACTATGTTTCTAGACTTAAGGAAATTCTGAAAGGGTATTTGAGCCCTGGAGACAAACCAGGAAGAGGTTCTGAATGGTAACTTCCTGGTGGAGGTTGTGTCCCTCCCAAATAGTCACCGTTACAACCTCGGAGGTATTTTTTGTTTACATTCCCAAGAGCACTGTGTACAACATTAAACACAAATTGGGGGCATGCAGAGTGCAGAGCGGGGAGAGGGGGTGTGGGAAAGGAGACTTCCCAAAGAGGAAGAGGGCCAAGGAGAGGTGCAGGGACAGGCCATTAAAAAGAGGGAGTAAGTGAAACACGGAGGGGAAAACACTGGACTGGATGGGACGTCAGAAAGCCGTTAACAGGAGGGGTGACCTGGGGACAGACACTGTTCCCTCTGGGACCATTTCTTCCTTTTTAAAATGGGAAGTTAGGCTGGTCCGTTCTAGCACTGACATTTCCTCATTTCACATGGAGAGGCAGGAGGAGAATCCCAGAGGAAGTAGAAATGTAGGACGACACCAACATCTGCTCCAAGTCCTATTTCCAGTTGTTCATCCTTTTGTTAAACATGCATCAAGCCGAAACCAGTTTGGCTCAGTGGATAGAGCGTTGGCCTGTGGACTGAAGGGTCCCAGGTTCGATTCCGGTCGAGGGCATGTACATTGGTTGCGGGCACATCCCCAGTGGGGGATGTGCAGGAGGCAGCTGGTCGATGATTCTCTCTCATTGATGTTTCTAGCTCTCTATCCCTCTCCTTTTCTCTCTGTAAAAAAAAAATCAATAATATATATATTTAAAAAATATATATATATTTTATTGATTTTGTACAGAGAGAAAGGGAGAGAGATAGAGAGTTAGAAACATCGATGAGAGAGAGTCATTGATCAGCTGCCTCCTGCACACCCCCTACTGGGGATATGCCCGCAACCAAGGTACATGCCCTCGACCGGAATCGAACCTGGGTCCCTTCAGTCCCCAAGCCGACGCTCTATCCATTGAGCCAAACTGGTTTTGGCATCATTGATGTTTCTATCTCTCTTCCTTCCTCTCTGAAATAAACAGAAATATATTTAAAAGAAAGAAAATGATTGGGATAGTACAGGGTGTCAAAACTGCAATAAGACTTTCCAGGAAAAAAGGCTTTATGTCAAATACTGAAGAGAACACCAGCCTGAAGAGAAGCCATCTGGTCTCAAAGATAGCATCTCAGATAATTAGGGGAAGCAGCAAGAGTTAACCCCTCAGGAATGATGGAGAATCAAATCAGGCGTCAGGGAAAGAGCTGAATTAGCTGACCTCAAAGGTAACTTCCAACTGGCATCAGTATTCACCACTTGGGAGGTAAGCATCATTCAGGCTGAGGAAAAGGAAAGTCAAAGGAAGACAAATATTCAAAAGTCTGACTCCAAAAATAATATGGAGAGATTGCTACATGTTTGAGGGTGAAAAGAAGAAAGGTAGAGAATATTAAATTGTAGAGTGTTGTGGGGGGTGGGGGGGACATCAGAATCAAAATAAGAAGCATTGTTCTTAGAAGTAAGAAAATAATTTTATCTAGACTTTAAGGGGAGGTGTTACTTTGAGAGAGGATGGATATTTATTCCTCTTAAAATAAGAATAAAAACATAATCTGAGGAGCATGGGCTCCATGAGGGAGAGCCTTCCAGTGGGCCTCAGCTTTCTTAGAAGGATGCTTAAAGATGGAAGTGTTCAGATGTTTAGGAAGAGGGGACCTCCTGTGAGGGGTACACCAGAACAGCCCAGGCACAGAGGAAATGGGGAGGCAGAGAACACCCACTAAAGAAGGGGCAGGAGGCTGAGGATGGTTAAGAACTGAGGGAAGATCTACATAGGAATCAATGGCTGGCTTCAAATATTTAAAAAACTAAATATCTGTGGCAATAGGAGGAGCGGCTGGTGGGAGTTACAAGAGGCAGATTCCACATGGACATAAGGCAAAAAACTTGCTCACACGGAGGAGCAGAGAGGCGAGTGGTTCTCCCGGAGGTGGTGTCTGGAAGATATGTAGTTACCTGCCTAGGACACTGCAGAAAGGATTTAGTATCAGAAAAGAGTTAAACTTTGGTGATTTCTAAGGCCCTTCCCTCCAGCACAGATGAAATCTATAGGCATGGAACCAATTTAAGGTAAAGAACACCACAGCTGGAACAGACCTTAAAGTTCATCTAATCTAATAACTCATCAGATTCTTGAGCCTGTTCCACAACATGCTCACCAAGTGACCAGGGCCTTTAAAATGCACCCAAGCTAATCCATAGGCAGCCACTGGAAGCACTGGGTTTGTACTTACTTATCATCTGGATAGAGGACTAATTCTTGGACCTCCCAGAGAACTCACTGTCAAGATGGTCTAGGTGAAAGTTCCCTGAGAACCCTTCTCAATGAGAGAAGAAGTATTGATAAATCTTGTACATAATTTTCAGTTGCTCTTCACCCTTGTTTATTACATAAAACCCCAAACTTACAAAACAAATGCTGGTTATATATTTTAAAAGGATCCCCCATTATTACTAAATAATTCACTTTGGGATACTTAAAGCCACACATTTCAGGAATGAACTTAAAATGTACTCAATTTTCTCCTTCCCCACAAACAAAACGTTCTTTACACACAACTTTCCAAGAACGTGTATGTCACACAAAGTACATTTCAGTAGTATTACAACATAAAAAACACCTGCTGAATTGGACACACACAAGAGAGCGAAGATCAGTTTGGGTCCAAAGGGAGGCTTAGCAGAGGACATCTCATTTGATCCAGAATTTCAAGATCTACACTAGCCAGGGCTGTTTACCCAGAGAAGGGCGGTAGAAAAAGTCAGAAATATTCTCAGTGGCCGAAACCGGTTTGGCTCAGTGGATAGAGCATTGGTCTGTGGACTGAAAGGTCCCAAGTTCGATTCCGGTCAAGGGCATGTACATTGGTTGCAGGCACATCCCCGGTGGGGGGTGGGGGTGGGGGAGCGGGGGGTGTAGGAGGCAGATGGTCGATGTTTCTAGCTCTCTATCCCTCTCCCTCTCTGTAAAAAATCAATAAAATATATATTTTTTAAAAAGGAAATATTCTCGCTGAAACCGTTTTTTGGCTCAGTGGTAGAGCGTCGGTCTGCGGACTGGAAGGTCCCGGGTTCGATTCCAGTCAAGGGCATGTACATTGGTTGCAGACACATCCACAGTAGGGGGTGTGCAGGAAGCAGCTGGTCGATGTTTCTCTCTCATCAACGTTTCTAGCTCTCTATCTCTCTCCCTTCCTATCTGTGAAAAATCAATAAAATATATTTAAAAAAAAATATTCTCAGAGGCATTGGGTGGAACGGGCTTACTGCAACTGTTTCCTAGCCATGTGGCTCTGAGGGGAGTGGCTGCTCTCTCAGACTCAGTTTCTACAGGTGTAAACAAGGATTACCTAACACACATGGTTAATTCTGAGGATTAGAGAGAAAGTCTACAAAGCAACACACACACACACACACACACACACACACACACACACGGCCTGACACACAGTAGGCAGGCCCTCTGCTGCCTTTACTTTGCTCCTCAACAAGCCAGTGAGGTAGCACACCTAAAGGCTGTCCATGCCATTTCATGCCAACCAGAGCGAAGTTACAGACTAAAATTAAACCAGCGCAAAACCTGGCTTCTCGGCCATGGCGGCAGCCTGCCAGGCAGTCTCACCATCTCCTCAGGCAGGAGATTCCAGGAAGTGACAGTAAAGAGGAGCGTTGCTGATTTTCAGAAGACATAGAGTAACAGGAGCTGTGAGAGATCGCCTCTAAACACATGCCCCCTTCCTATGCCCTGCTAACCCTCACCCAGTTCCTGGGGGAGAAGGCGGATGGGATGGGATGGGAGACAGGGGTGGTGTAAATGGTGAACTTTAGAGCCCCATCACATCCCTCAGGCCCCAAGAATCTCTCCAAACATCATCAGCATCATCTCTACTATGGTTAAGTGGCAATTTCTATAATTATACTTAAAAGTGAGTAAAGGCGCCGAAACCGGTTTGGCTCAGTGGTAGAGCGTCCGTCTGCAGAAAAGTCCCAGGTTCGATTCCGGTCAAGGGCATGTACATTGGTTGCAGGCACATCCCCAGTAGGGGGTGTGCAAGAGGCAGCTGGTCAATGTTTCTTCTCATGGACGTTTCTAGCTCTCTATCTCCCTTCCTCCTCTCTGTAAAATATCAATAAAATATATTTTTAAAAAGTTCACATCTATTTCTTTAAAAAAAAAGTGAGCAAAGGCTTTTTTTAATCACAGGCTCTGCAGAATGGCTAAAATGAAAATGAAATAAAATAAAAATACTAAGCATTGTGGAGTATGTGGTTCTACTGCTGGTGGGGATGTAACTGACAGGGCCAATACCAGAAAACTGCTGGGCAGAATCCACTAAAGCTGCTCCAGGTGCCCAGGGGCACAGCGATGGCAGGTGAATAGAAATGTGTGCTACAATCACCAAAAGTCACACCAGGACTGTGCTGTCCAATACATGTGGCTCTTCATAGTTGAATTACTTATAATTTTAGAAAATTAAAAATCCACGTTAGTGACCTGTAGGCGCCACATGTGACGAGCAGGAACCACATTGGGCGGCCCGATACAGCACATTTCCACACCAAAAGTTCTATTGCAGACTGTTCTAGAATGTTTGTAGCAGCCCTATTCACAGCAGACCCAAACTAGAAACTACGCACCTGCCCGCCAACAGCAGAATGGAGGAGTTCACTGTGGTGTGGTCACACAATGGAATCCGGTTAAGTGAGGAAAGGGCGCGATCTATAATAGAGATAAATCTCACCGGGCCCGAAACCAGGCACAGAGGGCACACACTCTATGGTTCCGTGGACGTGGACGTGATGTTCTAAACCGGGCAAAGCCCATCCTTCTGGGCTGCGGTTAGAAACCAGGGCAGTGGCTGCCAGGAGCGGTGCGGGAGTGACAGAGGGAGCGCGAGGGGACTCTGGGCGGAAACGTCCTGTGTCTTCACCTGGGACCTGGTCTCAGGGTGCTTACTATATAAAGCTTCAGCGAGCTCTCTCACCTTTTCTGCACATGTTCGAAAAGCTCCTTTAGAAGCTGCCCTGTTAGCAATGTCACCTGCAGCCCGGGTTTTCAAAGCACGCCCTTTCCACAAAGCGCCTGTGGGTTCGAGGCCAGTGCGGCTCCCCAGACCCTCCTCTGGGCTCCAGCGAGGCCTCCGGACTCACCAGACTCCGGGCTCCCGCCTCCTCGCCGCGCCGGGCCGGCTCTGCGCCCAGGTAGCGGCCGTCAGGGCGGCCGGCTCTTCCCGCCGCGGCTCCCGTCCCGGGGCTCCGGTCCCGGGGCTCCGGTCCCGGGGCTCCCATCCCAGGGCGGGTAGGATCCCCGGGGCTCCCGTCCCGGGCGGGCAGGCTCCCCGGGGCGCCCCGTGCCCCCCCGCCCCGCGCCCCTGCCAGCCCAGGCCCGCCTGGAGGCGGCGCCCGGCCCCACGTCCCCTGCGCCGCTCCCGACGGCTCCGCGTCCTCCCCGCTCCCCGGAGCCAGGCTCCGGCCCAGCACCGAACCTTCTGGTCGCGGGGAATCGCCGTCCGTCCGGGGCTCCGTGCGGCTTGGAGAAGGCGCCGGGAAAGTTCCCTCCGGGGGCCCTGCGCTCCCAAGTGAAGAGGGAGCCCGTGTGGCTGAGGCTCCCAACCAGCCGCCTCCCGCGGGCGGTTCGCCAGGCAAGGCCCGCCCCCCGGCCCCGCCCGGCCCCGCCCGGCCACGCCCGGCCCCGCCCGGCCCCGCCCGGCCCCGCCCGGCCGGTGGGGAGCGGCCGCAGTTCGTTGTGGGGTGGAAGCTTAGAGCCTCAAGGGAGAAGCGGTTGAGGGGCCCGAGGTTCCGCCTGAAACCTCCTTTCCCCCTGGCCCTTCATCGGCTTCCACCGCCCCGCGAGGCCTCCGCCCGGGGAAGCACCTGCCCCCGGCTGGCCAGCAGCGACTCGGACCCGTGCCGTGCGCCTCCAGTGTTGGGGTTCTGAATCCTCCCGCCCGCCTGTCTGCGGTTCCCCAAACCCCGGCCTGGAGAGGCCTCAAGGGCAGAATAGATTTCTCTGCAACAATTGATCCAATGTCTGATGCGGACCAGGCAGCTTGATACGCTGCTTTTACATGGACCATCTCATTGGATTTTCAAAGCCAAGGTGATTTGTACACGAGCGTTTACTTATGGAAGCATTCATTGAGATGTATGCTTAAAATGTGTGTATTTTTCTGTAGTAAAAAAAAAAACCCCACACCTATGAGAGAGGTGCTATGAGCATACCCATTTTATAGAGGAGGAAACTGAGGTTCGGATACTCCTACCTTACCAAGGTCTCTGCCGCTGTTTGTGGTGGTGCTGAGGTTAGAATGGAGGCAGCCTCACCCCAGAGTCCAGCCCCTTAACCCCTCGAGATTGGGCTCTGAAGGAAACATTTTTTTTTAAAAGCTGGGCTTCTAGAATCTATGCCACCGCCTCCACCCTCGGCGCCGATTCAGTTCTTAACCTTGATGTGGCACCAGTCACTGGGTGGGGAGGGATTAACCACCCATTCAGGCCTGAACCAAAAGTAATCTCTGGAATCATATCGTCCATCCTTTTCTCTATCGGAGAGTCGGAAACCAGAGCCCAAAGGGACGATTTACTTCGATTGTTCAAAATCTCACGGCTCGGCTCGTTAGAAGGCCTGCTGGGTTTTGCAATTCGCCCTGGCTTACAGGACAGTCCAGGGAAGCAGCACTTGGGCCTGGGAGAGTCTTTCCCGTGCAGAGGGAGCTTAAGGGAGGAGAAGCTGTATTGGTCAAGGGTTCTCGCCCTCCAAAGGCCAGGGCCCTGGGACCCCAGCAAGGAGAGTACAGAAGTCTTTGGGCAAAGAGACGGGGAGCTATTGATACTCAGTGTCCGGGGAGGGGCATCCAGTGGGGAAGGGCTGGTCCAGGCTGGCTGTAAGACATGCAAACTGCAGGGAAGCCAACCCACAGAACGGCTCTGTATCCTTCGTGAGGGCCACACACCTCCTTTTCCAGAACAGGAGGCGACACAGAATGAAGGGAAATAAATGTGGGCAAGAAGGAAACAAGACAAGGAAGGTGGGCATCTGGGGCTGGGAGCCCTGAGAGGCCGCGGCCAGCAGAATACGGACTGGGTTGGGGGGAAAGTTGCTTACTTAGGAAACGCCCATCGGAACGAGGGTGTCTGCTCTCAGAGCTGGTGTGCGGGCATTGCAATCCCACCTTAGAAGATGATGCCCTGTGTGCAGGCATCATCTTCATCATCGCCTACCATACTCCTCGCCCGGTGAATGAAGGGGAAGTCGAACAGGGGTTTATCCTATACATCCCAGCTCTCCACCCCCTTTGCTGCCCCCACCCTCCTTCCTTATTCCGAACTCCTCCCCATCACCTAATGTTTGCGATCTGGTGTCAAGGTCATTATCAGGTTCTAAGCTGTAGAGCAGAGGACAACAACCTCCTACAGAAGCCGTGCCCCCAGGCGGCATGGGAGGAGGGGGCGGGTAGTCAAGGCAGGATTTTCCTCTGCGATTGATTGGTTGGGTTGCGTGTCTTCTACCAGGATTTCAGCTGCTCTGGCTCCTGCCCCAGGGAGCGAAGAGTCCGCCCCACTTCTCCCTGGCAGCCAGCACCCAATGCCCACAGCTCTACCCCAGGAGGCTATCCTCATGGCCCTGAAGCACCAGGGGAGGTGGCCCTAAAGGAGCCTGGCCCCATGATCTCCTACTGTGCTATCCGTCCCAAAGGAAAAAGATGCCAGCCTGCCCCTCCACACCTCACCGGGAACTCACGTGTTGGGAGGGAGACAAATAAAGCTGTTGCTGCGATATTGGAAAGTACCTAAGACTCTGGTGGCACATCGGAGGGACTGATTGCCTCCACTTGGGTGGTTCAGGAAAAGAAGCCTGGCCTTGAAGGAGAAGCAAAAGCTCATCAGGCAGATGGGGCGCAGGGCATTCCACATGGAGCAGGGCCGCTTCCGAATAGCGGAGGCACGGAGGCTGCAGCAGCAAAGCACAGCTTGGATGGGCTTCCTTCTCGCCATCCAGGCGTCCGCTTAAAAGGCTTTCTCGACCGCCTACTCCGAAAGAGCCCTCTCTCCAGCACTTGGTTCTAGTTCCTTTTTAGAGCATATCGACAATTTTTACATTTTTTGTTGTTGTCGTCTACCTCCCTGACACACGCCCCTGAAAATAAACTCTATAAGCCCCCAGACACCTTTCTCTCTCTCTCACTGTCCTCAGCATCCAGAACGGTGCCAGTGAACATACTTAAACAGTAAATGCTCAGTGAATGCTGTGGGATGGATGGATGGATGGATGGATGAGTCCTTTGCAGCTGCAGGCCATGAGAAATGTATTCGGAAGCGACAATTCCCTCCTAAGCAACTCATGAAAGAGAACAGCTCCAGAAGAGAAGGCTTCTCGGAAAGAGACTTGGGGCGTCGTGGTGGTGGGAGGCGGTGTCCCAGCTCCAGGACGGCCTTTCAGAAATCAGGGAACTGGCCGCTGGGAGCTGAGCTGCATGACCGGCCGGCAGTCTGGTGCAGTAACTCCCGCTGGGTCCCAGGGTCTTTTGGCCTCTGGCACAGCGCGGGAGGGAGGGAGGGTCTTCGCTCCCCAGGTACCGCCTCTCCAGCCTCCCCTCGGCCCTGATGGTTGCCTCCAAGCCTCCTCCTGGGCGGTCAGCGGCGGGTTTGGGAGGATTCCCTCGCCTGCCGCCCCTTTCTATCTCCCCACCTTTTTCTCCCCCCTCCCTCTCCTCCTCCTTCTTTCTCTCCGCGCCCTAGCCCGGCGGCCCCCGCCCCCCTCCAGTAGGGGCGAAATTGCTAAACTTGTAGCAATAATGACCCTGCATTCAGGCCGCCGGCTCCCGCTGAACGCCTCCGCCGCCCGGGCCGGCCGGGCCTCATCAGCGCGGCCCTCCCCGCCGCCCGCCCCGCCGCCCCCCGCCCCCCACGCCGCCCCTCCCCCAGCGCACAAAAGTGGGGAACAAAACCCCCCGCGCATTTCTCCGCCGCAAGCCGCGCAGGCTGCATGCACAAAGCCCCCGCTCTGGGAAGCAGTGGGGCGCTGGGGAGGGGGGGACGTCAATCCCGGCGCCGGGGTTTTTTGTTCGCGCAGGGGGCACCTCGCCTTCCTGCCACACCTTTTGTTCGGGGCTCCGATAAAAAAGCCATTCTTTCCGCACCTTCCCGGCCCGGGGCCGCCTTTCAGCCGGGGCCCAGGCCCCACAATGGCGCGGCGCTCTGAGGCCTCCCCATTCACCCGCCTTGGCACGCTCACAATCGGGCCGGGCGGCAGCGCGGACCCCGCGCGCAGGCATTCTCTCCGCAGGGACAGGGACAGGACAGGCACAGGGAGCGGCCTGGAGCCGCCGCGGCCGCCGAGGGAGCGGGGAGGGCGGCCGAGGGGCGCGGCGCTCCCGGGCCCCGTGGTAAGCCCGCCGGCGGCAGCCAAAGAAGGAGCCACCTCCGCGCCGCCCAAGGCTGGGCCTGGGGGGGGGGGGGTCGTTCCCTTCCCTCCCCCTCACCCCCGCTGGCGACCCTCCAGGTGGGGCAGTCTCTAAGCCTGAATCTAAAGCAGACTCGCGCACTAGCGCAAACATCTGGGTAAAAACTGGGGGTGGGGGTGGAGGGGTTGACAAAGCCCCGGACCTCACAAGGCCACGATGCTCCGACCTATTCTCGCCTCGAGAGTAGAAAGAAATGGATGAACAAAGACACGACGAGGAGCCCAGACCTGCAGCCTGGGGACGGGCGCAGGCCGGAACAGGCTGCTATAGGCCGCCCTCCCAGGAACACCGCTTCCCCTTGCTCACCTGGTCTGCCCCCGCCCGCCCCGTTAGCAGGATCCCTCCCCATTGGGGTGTGGGGGGTAAGGGGGGCGCTAAGCAAACGCTGCAGCCGGCGAATGGTTTGGAAATATTGCACCTTGTTTATTGACTCCTGTAGTGTATGGCAGCGGGTGTGTACATGGCATGTGGATATAGTTATATTTATATATATATATATATTATATGTGCTGAATACAGAATAACGAAACAGAAAGGAACCCGGTAACACCTTCTTCCATGGGCCACACCAGGTCCCGGATTTGTTCAGCCCCCAGATTTTTTTTTTTTTTTTAATCTCACTTCGCTGTTTTTCTTTTCTACCCACCCCCGACAATCCGGAGATCCAGGCCGAGGACTCTGCTGCTGCGGAGGGCGGGCAGGCGGCTGGAAAAGGGAAATGGAGTGGAGTGTGGCGTTCCGGGCCCGCCGAGGGGTCTCAAGGTCCGCGGGGCTTGGCGATTTCTCAAGCCACGACGCCCTTTTTTTTCTTCTTCTCTCCTTCATGCTATTGTGTGTGTGTGTGTGTCTTTGGGTTCTCCGCCAGCGCTTTGAGGAGGCCTCGGGGAGGCCTGGGAGAGACGCCTTCTCGCTCCAGGAGAACCGAGCGGCAGGCAGCCAGGTTCCCGGCCTCTCGCACTCCGATCGGGGCCAGGTCGGGGCCAGGATCCTCCCCAGCACCCCGCCGGCCTCTCTGACTCGGAGACAAGTCTCCGCACCGGCCCTGGGCCCCCTCCTCGGGCCTTCAGTGAGCTGCGCTCGGGGCTCTCCAGAGAGTGAGACGAGTTTTGTTTTTTGTTTTTGTTTTTTAACAAGGGCAGTTGGCCCTTGGATCCAGCCTTCCTCGCACTCAGTTCCGTGGAGCCAGGCTGCGGTGGGGCGCCCGCCGCCGCCGTGACCCTACCAGGCCCGGATGCCCTGCAAGGTGCCCTGCGCGCAAGCCGCCCCGGCCGCCGCGCCCTGATGCAACGGCTGCGCGCCGCCGCCGCCGCCGCCGAAGCCGCCCAGGCTGCTCACGTTCACAAAGGGGCCGCCCCCGGCCGCGCTGCAGGCGGGCTGCAGCCCCGCGGCCGCCGCTGGGGCCCCGCCGCCCCCGCCGCCGCCGCCGCCGCCCCCGCCGCCGCCGCCGCCCGCCGGGTACACGCAGCCGTAGCTCCCGCTGTAGGCCGCGGCGGCGGCGGCGGCGGCGGCAGCGGCGGCGGCGGCGGCCGCGGCCGAGTTCCCGTAGCCGTAGGCGGGGAAGCCGTTGTAGGAGTAGGCGCCCGCGCTCACGCCGTAGGGCGCGCCGTAGGCCGGGGCGCCCGGCGCCACGCACGGCTTGCCGTCCCGCACCAGCACCGGCACGGCCACGCGGCGCGGCGGCGGCGGCGGCGGGGCCGCGTGCGCGCCCAGCTCCAGGGACTTGTCCTGCCGCTGCCTCTTGCACTTGTACCTGCGGTTCTGGAACCAGATCTTCACCTGCGTGGACGTGAGCTTCAGGCTGCTGGCCAGGTGCTCGCGCTCCGGCGCCGACAGGTACCGCTGCTGCTTGAACCGGCGCTCCAGCTCGAAGACCTGCGCCTGCGAGAAGAGCACCCGCGGCTTCCGGCGGCTGCGCGGCTTCGGCCTGTCGCCGTCCTCGGCCGCCTTACAGTCCCCCGCCGCCTCCAGAGGCTTCTTCAGCGGGCAGCTCTCTGCGGAAGAAGCAAAACGTCAGCGGCCCTTATCGATGTGCCGGACCTCGCCGCGGCTCCGACCCCGGAGCACCGCGGCCTTCTTCTTGGTAGCAGCGCACAGAATGCGGCTGTAAATGTCTATAGAGTTTTGGGGAAGCTTGTGGCTCCGTCCACGTACAGTTAGAACGCCCCTGAGGCACGTTCCATGGGGGTGGGAAGATAGTTACAGTTAGTGCGCATTTATTTAGAACTTGAGCATCTGCGAGAGAGGAGATTACCCCGAATTACATGCGCGCGGCTCAGCGCGCTAATGACTATTTTCAGGATGCAAGATTGCAACTACATAACAGCTACCGTGTTTGCAAACTCGTTTGCCTTCCACTCCGTCACGGATCGCTGAAGGTGTGGGGCGTGTTGGCATTTGGGAGCCGGTATTCGAGAGCAGCAAGGACATCTTTCTGAAGGAAGTGCAAACGCTCATGCATTGCCCAGGGACTAATTCGTGCTCGCGGCTAAATGTCCCTGTGACGCTGTCTGTGCTACCTTAGAGAGAGAAAGGAAATTTGACTGATATCGACAGTTTCAAGTCGATGTTAGGCCCTGGGGAGCTGTCAGAGGGAGGGTAGGCCTTGGCTTTGGCCAGATCAAATTTCCTTCTGCGGGGGGGGGGGCGGAAGAGAAAAAGATTCCACTGTGTCCCCTCCGAGACCAACACTTCCTTGGAGGTTTTATTCAGTTATCTGATTTCCCTACCCAAGTCACCTCCCCTCCGATGGGAGCGCCGGGATCTTAGACTAAGTCTGGCGCGGTTTTCCTTGGGCCGGAAGCAGCACTGCCTGGGACACAAAGCAAAACGTTAAGAATTCTTAAAAAAAAAAAAAAAAAAAAAAAAAAAGAGGCCGGCGCCTCAGGGGTGTGAGTGGTCTGCGGGACACACTGTGTTCCCACGCAATCTCTCCTCTCTGCCGGGTGCTGTGGGTTCGAGGACGCTGAGCTCGAAGGAAAGATGAGGAAATCACTCTGCTGGTCTCTAGCAAACTTCCTGTGCCCCGTGGATGCTGGACACAACCTCATTATTATTTAATTTTTTTTTTCTGAAAAGAGGGACCACTGCTCTGGCATCAGAGATCTAGCCTCATGCTAGAGGGAACTCAGAAAAGATTCAAGCTCTTGCCCCTTTAGCTCTTGGAAAGAGCGGAAATACAGAGTTTGCCGGGACTCAGCCACTGAGTCCCTATTGCTCCTCTACAGGAGGGCAGCAATCCCGACTTTCCCTTCCCTTGGGGGCTGCATGGACTCCTCCCTGGGAGGAGGCATTGTCAGGGTTACCCGGTCCTTCTCTCTCCACCCCAGGCCAGGAGTTGCTCTTGGCCAGGAGTTGTCGTTGGCCCTGGGGAAGGCAGGATCCCCAGCCAAGGGCTAAAGGGGCAGACAACCACCATGCTGGCAGGTCTTGGGGGGCGCTCCGCCATTGCTCCAGATGTGCGGGTGCATTTCCTTCCCCCCCCCCCTCTACTCACTTTGGCTCCGGTCCCTCACGACCTCGGACTCCTCTTCGTGTTCCTTCGGCCCGCTGCACGAGTCTCGCAGGACTGCGTGGACATAGCCCTGCGGACAGAGCCCAGAATCTCCGTGGCCGTCGGCCGTGGCCAGTGAGTTCAAATAGGACAGTTTCTCCCCTTCTTCCTCCTCGTCTTCCTCCCCTCCGTCAGAGAATTGCGTCCCGTCGGCGGTGGTCAGCATGCAGGGCGCGGCGTGGAAGTGGTGGTCCAGGTCCGCTTGCAAGTGAGCGCCGTGGAAGTGCTGCTGCTGCTGCTGCTGCTGCTCCAGGTTCAAAATGTCTTTGACTGAGAAAGGGGTGGAAGTGACCGGGCTTGGTAACATCATCAGGGCCACTTAATTTCCCAGCCCAAATACTCAATAAATCCCGGCGGGGGCGGGGAGGCAGCGCAGCGCTGCTCCAGCTCTCCAGATCCTGAACTCCACCGCTGCCGCCGAGTGGGGCTTTTGACAGACGCGGTCCTGCTCCAGTCTAAATCGGCTCCATCATTGGCCGGGACCTGGGAAGTCTGGGTTTTGTTACAGCCACCGCAGGGTCTGGGCCCGCGGTGGTGAAGCCTGGGTCTGAGGTCCGTGCGTCATGTCGGGGGCGGGGCTCTCGCCTCAGCCTCCGTTCCCATTGGTCCCGGCGCGCGCGGACCACGCCCCCACTTCCCCTGCGAGGGGAGCAGTGACTCGACCAGAAATAGCCAAGGACTAGTGCAGTCTCCGAGTCTGAGTCGCTGCCGCTGGCGAATCTGCACCGCAATCGGGTGCCCGAGCACCACTTCCCGCCCCTTCTGGCCGCCCCTTCCCGGCCAGCTCCAGTTCTGGGAGGTTTTCTGTCCGCAAAACCAACTCTAGGAAGGATGGTTGGATGGCCCAGGAGCGTGATTTTTCCAGCTGCTGCAGGGCAGGAGAGCTTCCTCGCCTATAAATACCGCGCACTAGATCCCCTCCAAGGAGGCAGAATGGTTTATATATCTATAGATGAGCGACGTGTCCCTTCCCGCCTCATTGACTTTGCTCAAGCTCTGCGTGCATCAAAAGCGGTTCTCCAGGGCTCTGCTCAAATACCACCTCCTCCAAGAAAGCGTGCCCCCTGGACGCCTCGCCAGGGAGCTCATCTCGAATCTGAACTTGCAGCGTGTGCTAGTAAAGGACATTCGTCCACTTATTACTTCCCACTTAGTACTATCTATAGCTATATTGCCTGCTTGCTCCACCCAGGTAGACTATGAGCCCCCAGAGGCAGGGGCCAGGTTGCATTGGCCCTTGTATTTGTCCTGCAGCACCTGCACTGCGCAGGTAGGTGAGAGAGGGTACGATGGAGTCATTGCTGAACTTGGTTGTCCCACAACTCTTGGTTTGAATCCTAGCCTAGTCAGTGTGTGGCCTTGGGCGTTTCTAAGCCTCAGTTTCTTTGTCTACAAAAGGGAGACAATAATACCTTCTTCAGGGCTGTTGCCAGGGATAAATGAGGCAAGACATGCCAGGAGCCAGGGGAAGGCCCCACACATGTTCAGTGCTGAAATACATGTCAATTACTGCTATGCAACAGTGTAGAGGTCAAACAGTGTCTGTTGACTACACTGGTGAGACAAAGCCCGAGTGCGCGCACGCGGTGGCTTCACACAGTCTTGCTGAAGAATCTGTCCTCAGAAGGGAGGTGAAAAAAACACACACAAAAAAACACAAAACCCGCCATGGAGATTGTCTTTTCTGCCTATTGAAATTGGGGGCCAGTTTCTAGACCTTGACCCTTGGAGGCCTCTAATTTTCCCAGCCCACCCACCTCTGGCGCCCTCGTGCGGCCCCCTTCGTGCATTCTAGGCGAATCTGTGGGGTCTCCTGAGATACAGGAGACTGGTAGGGATCATCTTCCCGACAATAGGCGCTGCTGCTCTGACTCCCAGCCCAATGAGAAACGGGGGGCGCAAGAAAGACCCTGCATAGCGCTGGCCTTGAAAGAACAGAGATCTGTTCCCGACCAACCTTGATGCTCCCTCCGGCCTTAGCTGCCCCAAGCATTTTATTTTTATTTTTATTTTTATTTTTATTTTTGGCAGTCGAGATGGTGGAATTGGGGGAGACCGGCCTCAGCTGGAAGGAGCGGGTGGACCGCGCAGGGACCGAGGACAAAGTCGCTGAGCGGTGGCAGGCATGGAATGGGAGTGGGGATGAGGGTGGAGAGCTGCCATGTGCTCCCTTCTTCCCCCCCCCCCCCCCCCCCCCCCCCCCCCCAGCAAACAGCAGAAGGAGTGGGTGTCCGAGACTGGGGAGAGAAAGAACAGCCGGCTGGGAGGTGGGGAGAGGCGGGGCGGTTCAAGAGGGAGCGGAAATGGTGGGGGAGCCAGGTCCTGGGGAGCTCGGGAGCTGGGACGCGGCAGCGCGGCCACGTGCGCGGGGGAGTTCTTAGGTGCCAGTGGCCGGTGGGCTGGGGGTGAAGGGTTTTGTGGGCAGGGCCTGGAGCCAGGAAGACCGCTCCGCAGCTACAGGGGCACCCCAAGCCTTCCAGCTTTGAGTTCTCAGACCACTGACGCCCCAGGCGGGCCGGGGTCTCCAAACCAGGCCGTGATGCTGCTGAAAGGAGGATGCGCCAGGCTGTGCGGCAGATGGAGTGCCGGGGCGCAGAGATGGAGAAGGAGGTGGGGGTGAGTGCGCGGCGCTGCGGGCCGGGAGCCCCTGAGTGTGCGCGGTGCGGGTGCCCGCCGAGGTCCGAGAGCGAAGCTGCGCTCCAGCTTCACTCCTCCGCCCCTTCCCCTCTGGTCCTCATTTTTTTTTTATTTTTTTTTTACGCTTCTCTGGGTGCTTTTCTTTCGTGATTTCAAGATTTAGAAAACAAAAGAAAAAGACGAAAGCTAACGACTCTCTCTCTCTCTCTCTCTCTCCCAACCGAAGCCTGCATTTTCCCTTGCTAAATTCTCTTGCTTCTCGGCGGCAGCACTTCGCTCCCAAGCTTTCCCCAAGTCCATCTCTAAGATCCCCATCTTAGATGCCTCGGCTGGGCACACACCCCCTCGGGAGCCGTCAGGCTGCTTCCTCCTCCCTGAGCGCGTGGAAGGCTGTCTCCTCCCCACCCGCAGGCCCACTCAGTCCGTTCCCCTTCCCACCCACCCGGAGACCCTGCGCCAGGCCTGGGCGGGTTATCTCCTGTGCCCCCTGACCGTGTTGCTCCTCAGCGGGCCGCCTGGGGACGAGTTCAGAGTCGAAGGGCGGAAGGCCGGTAGGATCCGGAACGGGGAGCACAGGTGCTGGGGCTCAGCAGGCGGTCCCCGTTCCCCAATGCTCTTCTCCTACCCAGCCCTGCGCAGGGCTGATCTATGGCGGCGAGGGCGGGGGTGGGGTGGGGAGGAGAACGGGAGGCGGGGGAGACTTCTACCTGATCTTGGTCTTAAGCAGGGGCTCTAGTCATCTCTGGCTGCCCTCCCCTGCTTTTGGTGGGTCTGGTTTCCTGGATGTTGAATTCCCCAGCTGGGATCCTCACCAGGCCAATCTCATCTAAATAGGTGGCCTGCCTTTTTGCACCAAGCTGCAGCCAGCCCTCCCCAAGCCTGGAGAGAGTGCCCCCCTGCCCAGGAGGAAAACCCCAGAGCAGTAGTTACCTTACAGCCACCGCGGGTTCTCCCCAGTCACGTATCAGAATGCGGAATCTGGTTCCAAGGAGTATCCAGTTACGATTGTGTTCTGGGGCATTTGCATTCTCTTGTCTGAAACGGGGATCTTTACAATCCCGGGGCTGTGCGCAACTAATAATAGGTTTTTCGTTCCAGACAGTTTAGCTAATTACTGTCAGATAAAGTAAATATCATTGCATCCATGGAAGCGTTTGATTTTATTTTAATCGAGTGTAGTGTAGGGTAGTATCTGCCTATGTGTGTAAGCCTGTCACATTATGCAGTTATGTAAGTCCCCTTCCTCCCATATGTGATTAAAGATCACAGTAAAACGTCGGCAAACTCTATGAGGGGAAAGTGCAGGTTCATAAGAGGTAAATAAAATTATACCCTTTTTGGAGAAAAGTCATGTGCTAACCGTCACAATAAATATATTCTCAAATAAAAATGTGATGCTTCTTTGAAAACTTTCAAGTGTTCCCATAAGTTATTATTGTCTACACAAAAATTGCCTCATTAATATCCATATGAATATAGGCAGACAATCGATCATTTTAGTTATATATGCCACTATTTTTGTTGTTACCTTCGAACTATTCAAATAACCAGTTAATTCTGTAACCAAATCCACAAAAAAGGTTGAAAGTTATTTTGGCTTTCTAATCTAAATGTAGCACCAAAGTCAGAAGTTATTTTTCTATAAAACGTGAAAAACCATCTGAGATGAACTCACAAAACCACATAACATTTCAGAAGAATTTTTTCATAGAATTTTAAATTTTTTTACTGCTCTCCTAGAATTTTTATTGTTAATGGTTCATACTTAAATAATAAATAAAAAATTAAATGGAAAAATTTTCCTCTTTAGCAGCAGCACTAAATAGGTTTTTGTTATTTTGTTGGTGGTTGTGTAGGGGTGCATGCGTTTTGGTTTGATTTTTAGTGGAGGGATGTTAGGAAGCTATTCAAAACTTTTTGGTCAACCTAGAGGCAATAGTGCTTTGTGAGAAGGTTAAATACATTTTCTACTTTTCAAGAAACATCAAGGTCAGTCTCAGAAAGCACCAAACTGATCTAATTCTGTCAGAGGACATTTTTCCTCATTTTGGTAATTTTGTAAGCGATTTTGAAATGGCATTTTGAGCACTTTGGCTTGTTTTGCATGTGTTTGTATAGATGCCATATTTTTCCATTTTGTGTCTGGAATTGAGGTTTCTAAGTAAGCTACCACTTCTCTTCCCCGGGAGAAAAGCAGTCCAGGTTCAGTAATCCTGTAAATCTTCATAAATTACAGGCCCTCGCTGAGGAAGTGAGTTTCGATTTCTCTGGGAGAGGTCCACTCCAAAATATTTTATGATAACAACGTAAATGCAGCTTTTGTCACCAAAACAAGTTCTATTCTGCCAATAAAACACAGCAGTTAGAAAGGCTAACTTTGCCGAATGAAAATTAATGCATATTTTTTCAAACAACAACAAAAAACACGCCTACATAAAGGTTGCCTGCACACAGACGTTCTATTTGTACTATTTGGGAGTGCAGTGAAGTTTTAACGTGGGGATTAAATTGGAATTCTGGGTGCATTCCTTAACTTCTTTTTAGTGTGCGTTTAACTTCCTGTAGCAAAACTTCCACGTCTAGAGACATTTTAAAATAGAGTCTGACTTCAGAAGTGCAGCTGCAGTCTTCGGCCGGAATGAATTCACGCAAACCAGAGCTCTCTGCGGGCTCTCCGCGGATCCCTGAGCTGGGAGGGCGGGAGGCGGGGGAATGTGCTCATCAAGTCCCAAGAAGCAGAGATTTTTTGTGACTCTTCCCACAGCGGATCTTCTCAACCCCAGTCTGCGTTCCACCGCAAGCCCTGGGACTTTGGCCACGGAGGGACAGTGAAATCTTTTCTCCAATCTCCGTGAGAGTCAAGTTAGAGCAGATAACTTCAAAGCGTGTGAGAACGAAATGGCCCATTCGCACTTGGAAAGAAACTGATGCGCATTCTTCTCTCTTTCAACAACACCTTGTCTCACGTTCGCAGCGTTCAGCCTGGAAGTCCCGGCCTTTGGTCCCCGAAGGGGAAGTAGGTTCCCAAGGTGCAGCAGCGGGACCTTCGCCGGTCCCTGGGCAACCACCCGGTCTTGGGACCCAGCCGTCCATTTGCCCTGGATTCTCTGGAGCTCCGGAGGGCACCCAGCAATGACCACCGCCTTGGCTCGCCGGATCCTGCGGGGGTGTTTTGGGGGTGGGAGGTGCTATGGATTGCTGGTCTTGGTCGGCACAGGTTAGGCACCTGACTTGGGAAGATCAAAGCTGGGGCAGAAGGCAGAACAAACCTGGGAGCCAGGGCTGGGCCAGCGCTGGGAGCCTCCACATCGCGCAGAGATGCCTTGGTGTCAGGGGGGAGATCAAGGATTGGGGCCTTGGGGCTGCGGGAATGTGGTTGCCAGGTTCATCCCGCCCCTGTCAGCCTCAGCCGAGAGTCTCCAAGCCCGTGCACTTGGTCCGCTCCAAGGCCTCTCTCCAGCTGCCTCCGAGAGCAGGATCCTAGCAGGGAGCCCAAGAAGATGACCGGGCTTCTGTCCGTGAACCTGCCAGAAGGTTCTCCAACTCCACCCCGCCTCTCCCGACTCCCGCCTGCCTGGCAGAAAGACCTTACCTTTGATGGCTCCCGGTACTCAGAGACCCCGGAGAACCTGGGGCTGTCCCGGACCCCAACAGTCCCTCTGACTGTGCCTCCTCTTCTTCCCCTTCTCTGCCAGTTCCTTCCCCCTGTGGCCCCTTCCTCTTTTTCACTGGACCCGTCTCTGGCTCCCCCACTCATCTCCTCCTCACTCCCTGCTTTTCCTCACCGCCTCCCCCATCCCCACCCCCAGCTCCCTCTCCTTCACTCCCTCCTCCTCCTCTCCCTGACCTCCTTTCTCACCAGGTCTCTGTTCCTCCCCAGCTGTTTTTACACTCTTCAGTCTTCCTTATCTCTTCACTCCCACCTCTCTTCTCCCACCTTACTGTATTTCTTTCCCCCTCCTTTCTCACTCCTCCACTCTGAGGCCCTCATTTTTGTCCCTGGGCCCGGCTGGTGTTTGGAATGGAGGGAATCCCCCCTCCCTTGCACCGGAGGGCTGTGCACGGTGGGATCTCACTAGTACAACCCAGCCCCACTCCTGAGCCCCAGACCCCTCTCCCCCACACCACCCCAGGGCTTATGCTGTCTTGGGAGCTGCTCATAAAAAGTCTAAGCACCTTGGGTGTGTGACAGGGACGCTCCTCTGCACCTTGCTCTGGCCTGTGGGACCTCTCCCGCCTCCCTGGCCCCCCACCCCCAGCAGCCTCAGCTGTGGACCCTGACCAACCGACCTGTGGGGCTCCAGGTGGCAGACTTGGCCACCATCCCTGTGGAAATCCCCGCTCTGGGAGGATCCTGCGGAGCCTCCGCTTCCTTCTATTGTGGCCACCCTAGAGGATCCCAGAGGAGCTGGAGGGGACCACAGGGCCGTGGGCATCCCTTGAGGACACAGATGGGGGCTCCCCGGCCAGGGCCAGCCCTTCCCCCACTACACACTCAGGCAAGAGCAGACTGAACCGGCCTTCCCTTCTCTTTCTTGCCTGCCAGCCCCACTGTACATGAGGGGGCTGATCAGTCCTGAGATCACTCCGACTGGGGAAGGGTTTCTCAGACTGCCTTAAAATGCAGGGACCACATCTGGGAGAGGAGACTGAAGTCCCCAGCTCTCACACCAGCCAGCGGGGACCAGGACTGAGCACGCTAGCTGTTCCCAGGCCACCTATCACCCCTTACCTCTTCCTAGCTGCTGGGGAGGTGGCCAGAGAGGACACTGAGTCACTGGCCTCCGGAGAGGAGACAGGGGCTGGCCTTCTCCCCTGTGAGTCAGGCTCTCCAGCCACACAGTAGGCTGCCCGCCAACCTCTATTCCTTTACCTCTTGTCTGCAACACACGTCTGAGGTTGATGGCAATTGTCACCTTCTGATAAATAGGGGTTTCCAACAGATGCACGCAGACCTGGCAGATATGTTTCTATGGACTTACTTTCTCCTTGAATGAAAAGACAGGTGCTTGCTTTCCTGTGTGAACACATCAGAGTGCACATGCAGATAGGCATGGGAAGAAGGCACTTAAACATACACTCCCACTGGGGCTCTGCTCTTTTCAGAGAGTGTGGCCAAAACCGGAGGGCTGGGCCAATACCTATTCTGAAGCCCCTCCCTCCCCTTTTCCCCACCAAAAAAAAAAAAAAAAAAAAAAATGAATTACTGGATACATGAGACTTGGAGAGAAGTGTTTATATGATCCAAGATGAAAACTAGCTTTCATGAGTATCAGATGCACTCTACCCACTGAGGCAATTTATGGGATCATTACAATTAGTCTTGTCCAAAGTGGCCCCATAAGGACCTGTCTTAGCTGCAGTCAGAGAAGAGGGAATAGATTTTTATTACCAGCGCTGTAATGACTGTGTGTGTTCTTGAAAGTAATAAAACCACAATGAAATGATTCTGCAATTTATTTTAAAATCTCCACATGTTCCTCTTCCCATTCCTACAGTAGGGAGGGTGGTCTGTGTGTATGTGTGTGCATGTATTGTACGCCCCCCCCCCCCACATACCGAGTGAGCACAGATGTGGGCACGTATGAGTGTTTTACACTTCCCACCACCAGCAACCAGGAAGCATGTCTGTGAATAGATGTACACAAACCTCAGGAGCATGCGTGTGCAAGAGCTGGCACCTGTGACACCCTCATCTGCAGGGAGAGCCCACAGAGTGAGGCGGCCGGGTTTGGGGTGAGGGCCTGGGAAGACGTGGCTTTCTCTAAATTATAATCACATGTCCTGCCTCCTGCCACAGCAATAACTCAGGGCCACTTCTGTAGACTTGTAACCCGGA
The DNA here is from genome assembly GCF_014108245.1 of Pipistrellus kuhlii. NCBI lineage: Eukaryota > Metazoa > Chordata > Mammalia > Chiroptera > Vespertilionidae > Pipistrellus > Pipistrellus kuhlii. Next base: position 30,984,117 of record NW_023425460.1, on the reverse strand, counting down.
GCCGGTCTTTTAGCCTCAGGAAGCAGCAGCTTTCTCACCTATAAAAGGAGATAATGATGGTGCAGACTTTATGGGCCTGCAGTAAGGATTAGATGCAGACGTCTTCAAACTACGGCCCCGCGGGCCACATGCGGCCCTCAGAGGAGTCTGATCCGGCCCGCCAGGTTTTTTGGGCAGTGAGCGCAGCCGAGGTGTTACAGTAGGAATTAGTAGTTCATATAGTCCGGCCCTCCAGCTCTCTGAGGGACCGTGATCTGGCCCCCACTTTAAAAAGTTTGAGGACCCCTGGTAGAGAAATGATGGCAGGAAAGGGCTTACAGAGCCCTCTGCACAGAAGGGCGTGCAGTAAATGCTCTTGTGCGAGGCCTGAGAGTGGGTTTGAGGGGTGGCTATTAAGCACAATGAGGAAGGCTCTGAACTGCTTCTCCTCTGAGCAGAGATCAGGGAGCAGGATTCCTAGGTGCCTATTTTTCTCACTTGGAGGAAAAAACCCAAGCATTATTTAACCATCAATCAATTTTCAGAAAAAACAAAACAAAAACTTGGTACCCAAACAAGACTAGTTCTCTTAATCATTGGAGTTTTACCATATACTCTTGGAACCACCGAGAGCCTCCTCTTCACTCTCCTCTGCCCCCCACACACAGCCGCAGCAAACAAGTCTTGTACCCTGACCCAGCTTTCTGCTCCCACAAATGCATCATTTTTAGCTGCAGTAAACAAATCCCCGAAGTCTCACGTCATTGTTATCATGTTTAGATAAAGATCTGGCCAATTCGTGTACACACTGGAATGTAAATAAATCAGCTGCCCAGGCCCACCCCTGCCAGCGGTGGGTGTCCCTCTCCCCACCCTGCCCTGGTGCAATGCCCCACACTCTCCGTTTCCTCCTTTTGCTCCCGGTGTGGGTGAGAATGTCTGGCCCCTGGCTTTGCACGGCTTCTAATCTCTTCACTCTGCCCCAGGTCCACTGTATGACTCAGGCAAGTCACTCTCCCTCTCTGAGCCTGTTTCCTTTTCCTTGAAGAACAGTTATTGATGACTACCTCTCAGGGAGGTGTGAGCAGCAATTCCAATAGAAGAATACTGCTGATAACAACAACAACAATACTCCCACCAGCAGTGGTCACAGATAACATTAGCTACATTTTACAGCTTTCCTACAAGCACATGGATGGGCTCAGAGTAAAAACCTCCTCACTCCCAACTCCCACAGACTGTCAGACTGCTGGCAAGCGACCTCAGTGCAGGGGGGGGGGGGGGGGGGGGGGGGGGGGGGGGGGGAAACTCCCTGCTATGGCCATGAAGATCAGAGAACAGTGCCAGGAGTGTTGTAAACCCTCCCAAAGTGTCCACCATTGTTATTATTTCTGCTTCTTGAAATGGCTCTCGTCTATGGCCCTATTCATGTAAGCATTTTGCAGAGGGGGAAACTGAGGCTCAGAGAGGTGAGATAACTTGCCTAAGGTTAAGTTCCTTATGTTCCACATTCAGCTTCTTCTTTTTTGCGCCCATCTCTTTCCTGCACAGCCACGCAGGGACTATCTGCCCAGAAGCTGTTCTCTCTGCTTTTGCAAATTCCAGCTCGGCAGCCCTCCCCCACCGTAAACCTTCCCTGTAGGGCCCAGGTGGCAGTCCACAGCCCTGGAGAAGAATGTTAGAATGTGCCCAGGTGATGGGTTTGACTGGATGCTTCCTTGAAGATAAACACTGCGGGGAGGTGGGGTGGAGCCATGGAGAGCCCTCCAACTCACTGAGGACATTTGCTCAGAGCTGCTTCCTTTCTCCCCATCTGCATCCTTTTTAGCTCTCCCTTTAAAAAGAAGAGGGTACTGCCTCACGCTGGGTTCTGCCTTCTGAGGTGCCTGCCACGGAGTTAAAATCAATCATGATAATAAGCTTCCCATGGGTGAACAAAACTCTCACCTGCACGATGGTTACATCCCTGAGACAGATATTGCTCTTCCCCTCTCAAATGAGAGCCATGGACGTTGAGGCCCACAAGGTGAAATGACTTGTCCAAGGTCATAAAGCAGGTAAGGGATGGATGGATGCAGCACTTCCAGGCGCTTGAGCTATATGCCCCCCGCCTTCTGGGTGGGCTGGAGAAAATGTCCTGAGCCAGCCGATTCCAGGAAACAGGACTCTGAGGCCACTGCCCCCAGGGAGACCTTTCTCTAGCCAGCAAGCCAGCTAATGTTCAGTTCCCAGTGTCTGAGCCTAGAGGTCTAGCGCTGGATGTTCCGTGAGCCCCCACTCCTGGAAACGAGGCTCCAGACCTTGGAAACCAGGCCAGTGGGAATCTGAGCAAGTGCCTGCACCTCGGGCGTGCACAGTGTGCTGCTTGGTTCAGAGTCATGGGTTCAAATCCTCTCTCCACTCCATCTCAGGGTGAATTCCTCCACTCTGAGCCCTACTTTTCCGATTTGTAGAACTGGCAATACTAAAAGTACCTGCCTCCTAGGTCGCACTGAGGATTAAAGCACTGTGTGGTGCACTTAGTGTGGTGACTGACACAACCACCCACCAAATATTCACTAGTGTTAACCCTGGGACTAGCGGAGGCTGACTTTTCCCGTTTCTGGGTATGAGCTCTGGGTCTCTGTGCGCTCAGAGGCACATAGGTGCGCGCCTTTTTGGAGCAGAGCCCGCTGACTCAGGTTCTGCTGTGCTTGGGGCTGGGCTGAGGCCACTGCGTAAACTCCATCAGCGGTGGCAGCGGCGGCGTGTGCGTCCGTCCCAAGCCACGCGCGCGTCAGGGTCCCTGGTGACGCGCCTGCGGGGACCTCACCTGCGTGGGGTTTACATTTTGGCCCCGCAAGAACCTCCGGTTTACCTGACGGATACGTGGTGTCCACGCTGTGTACACAAACCCGAGCGAAACCCAGGTCCCCGAGCGCTCGGCCTCCCTCCGGCCCATCGAATAATTTGCGCTATTAATGGTTATTTTATTTATATCGTTAGAATTGTCCCCCTGGGTCTGTTTACACCAGCGTCTGGCCGCCCCGGCCGCAGTGTTTGGACAGGGGATTACACTAATGGATGGGGAGCGGGGCGGGGGGAAGGGGGCGCGGCTGGAAGCGGGGCTCCGGGCCACCGCGCGGGGTGGGCCTGCAGGGAAGACGGAGCAGGCCTCTCCCGGGCCTGACCTCTGACCTCAGGAGGGAAGGAAACGTGTCTGCCCGCGATAGGAAGCTCGGGGCCTCCGGTGGGGTGGAGGCTGGAGGTGCCTCTCCCGGGGGAGGGCCCTACTTCTCTCCTTTCAAGGCTGATTCCAAACTCGAGGTCGTCCCGCTCGGGTGCGCACACATCAACAAGTAAACAAGACCCGCAGCGCCCAGGGTGGCGGTCGCTTTGATTCTCCCCGGCGGTGGCAGCGGCCAGTTTAGTGCTGCGGCCCCCAAATCCGGATTTTGGCTGAGCCCCGGGCGCCTGGCGGTCGGCGGGGGAGAGCTGTCTTCAAAGGGTGGCGCCCAGCCATCGCGATGCTCCCCAAAGCGTGCCCACCGCGCGCTCTGGAGCAAAAGGCGACCTGTGCGCCCCCCGCGCTCCCCGAGAGGCCGGAGAGGGTGCCACCTGCCAGCGGCCCCGCGGCCCACCCGCTGGCGCCAGGGCCCACGGCAGTTCCCGCGGTCTTGGCAGCCCGCAGCTCCGAAAGGCTAGCCACGCGCGCGGCTTCTCTGCAGCGCTGGGGCCAATGCGTAAAAATGACATCAGGTTCGCGGTGACTAGCGCCAGACACCCTGATAAGCATTTTCACTCCCCACAACACTCCTAGGAGCCATTATCTCATTCACAGAAGAGGAAACAGGAGGCTTAAGGCATGGCGGGGTCTCCTAGCTAGTGAGAGCCAGAGCTGTAAGGCTGCAGTCCCACCGCAGGATCAGCGTGGGGGCTTCGCACCGTTTTTTGGGGGTTGGAGGAGAACGCACACGGGCACGTGCAGCCCTTTGCTGGCAATTCCAGGGCTTCCACAGACGCCCTAGGCCTATCCATTGGCTCAGACCTTTGCCTTTACAGTGACACAAATCGCCTTTGACTTAATTTGTTAATTTGGAACCTAGGCTGGGAAAACCGTGCTTTTTTACATCCGATTTCTAACGGAAGATTCGTGTCACTTGCTTGAGGCCACAGAGCCGGTCCATGTGGACTGGGGCTCTGGAGTCTTCGCGGACACCACATCTCCAGTCTCCCCAGACCTTGAGGTTTTTTCCTTTTCCTCCTGGTTCGCACTCTCCATGGGCGGCAGTGCAGGGGGCCAGTGACTTCGGAGTTTCTGGGCTTTTCTTTGGGGCCTCTGCTGGGTGCTTGGCCGGAGGGAGGGGAGGAGGACGCAGCGCCAGGCCCCCGTTGCCCTGCGCTCTGTGGGCCGCGCAGCCACGACCCGCGCTCCGTAAACGGTTTATCTAAAGACAACTTCTGTTTCTCGTTCGCTGTCGGGGAGTTGCCCTGCAGCCGGCAATGAAAAATGCGCCTTTTCCCCGAGCCTCTGGCGCGGGTGATTTATGTGGGAACCGTCCTTGCCCGCGAGGCCTGGGCTGCTCCGGCCGGCCTGCGGGCGGAGGGAGGGTGGGGGCCTGCCTGGAAGAGAACCTGGTGCCCCCCGTGGTCGCAGCGCCCACGTTAAGGGCGCCCTTCTGCACCCCTACCTCCGGGACCTTCTACAGCGGCTTCCCAGGAAGCCCAGCTCTTTATCGCGGTAAAGTAAACACCATTATCCCAGGTCCATTAACACGGGGATGTTGGAGTTGTAAATAGATCTGGAGAGGGAGAAGAGCGGCCCCCGAGAGCTCCCTTGTAAAAAACGGTGAAGGTCCTCCAAGATTTATGGCCGCTGATTGGGCCCCCAACCTCCTAAGAAATCCCTGTCTTGACCAGAGAGCCAGAAGGTGGGGCATCCCCCCTCAGCCCAGAAATCCCGCCCTGGGTGTTAAGACTTGGAGGGCAGGGAGTCCCCAGAGCTCGTCTGGTCTAGTCATTAATTTTCTTCAAACCAGGAGCCCAGGAATGCTGATTTCTTTCCGGCTGTGGATGTGCAGATAAACTCTTAGCCGAGAGCCGTGTGGACGGTGCCAGGGGCCAGGGTGCCTGTGTTCCAGGCTCCTTCCCCATCTGTAAACTGGATAGTGCTTTCAGCAGCTACTTGGGAGTTCATAAAGAAAGCGCAGGCGATGTGTAATTGGTGGGCACTGCCCACACACCCTGTGACCTAGGGCAGCCTGTGTGGCCTTGCTTTTGCTTCCCTTTCCAAAGGGAAATGCTCACCTCACTTACTCGCGGGCCAGCCTCTATGTGACATCAAATGAGGACGATGGTGCTGGCACACCGCAGGTTAGGTGGTCCTTGCTCTCCACTTCTCTGAGTTTCTATTTCAGATGCATCTCCGGGGACCCGTTCCAGAAAGTGTCTGCTCATCCAGAGTGTGGTTTTATTGCCCCTTCCAGTCAGTATTTATCGTGATAAGACAGTGGCTTTTGAACTGAGAAAAGTGGCTCAGATGGAGCGGAAAAGAAAAGTTCTCCAAGCCAAGGGAAGCTTCAGGAGGAGGCAGCCTCTCCAAACCTTTGCCAAGGTCACGTTCAGAAAAGTCGATGCTGGGAAACTGCTCCCTCTTTAGCCCAGAGGATTTAGTAACTTATGTGTGGCCCTCCACCCGGCTGAAGGGTTGGCTTTGGGGGAGGGACAAGAGAATACAAACAGGGAGCAGGAGGGTGCCAGGAATTGTTTTTGGCCCTTTGGCATATCTGGCTCTATCAAAAGCAAGGAATTTTAACTTTTCTTCCCCTCTGCCAAGACCTCTTCTCCGAATATTTTAAAATGCATTAAAATACACACAATGATACTGAAATACAATTATGGAAATTAAAAAAATAGTAATATAGTCCTGGACAGTGTTTATAGCATCGGCCCACAAACTGAAGGGTCTTGGGTTCGATTCCCAGTCAAGAGCATCTGCCTGAGTTGCAGGTGAGCAATCAATGTGTTTCTCTCAAATAGATGTTTCTCTCTTTCCTCCTCCTTCCCTTCTACTCTAATAATCAATGGAAAAAAATATCCTTGAATGAGGATTAACAAAAAAATTTTAAAAACAAAAATGGTAGTATAGTAATATAGGTTCTTCTTTTTATTATTTTAGTTTTTAATTACTTTATTTATTTTAATATGGTTAGATTTATTTATTTTAGAGAGAGGAAGAGTGAGGGATAGAGAGACAGAAACACTGATGAAAGAGAAACATCATGAATCAGCTGCCTCCTGCATACTCCCTCCTGCATACAAAACCAAAACGCTGGCGTGTGCTGACCAGAAATCGAACCAGGACCTCTTAGTTCATGGGCCTACACTCAGTCACTGATCATACCAGTCGGGCTATGTGTTTCTTTTTAATTAAATAACAAAATCTAATGGTAAAGCTAGCAATAACCATCGTTTTACAGTAGTGATGAATGCAAATGGGATTTTAAAGTACCTGTGGGAGCAGAAATGAACTTTCTGTAATTCCAGTTGGCAACAAAATCACAGGTACTGGGCTTGTTGTCTACATTCATTTATTTTTACTTAAAAATATGTTTTTATTGAAAAAATTTTAGAGAGAGAGGAAGGGAGATGGATAGAGAGATAGAAACATCTTGGGATTGAACCCACAACCCAGGCATGTGCCCTGACTGAGAACCCAACCAGTGTTCTCTTGGTTTCTGGGTCCATGCTCAACCACTACGCTAAACCGCTAAACCGGTTGGGCTGTTGTCTGCATTTAAAAGCGAAGGAAATGCTAAATTACAGTTATAACTAATCAAAATAAAGGTGTCCTTTTCCTCTTTCAAATTTATGGACCCCTGGATTCTATCCTCAGCTCCCTTGGAAATTTATAAACTGCAGGTTAAGAACCATTGGTCTAGGATCAAATTCTAGATCACTTCATCTCAAAGAATGTTCTTTGGATCATCTGTATTAGAATTATCTAGGAGTGTTTGTTAGAACATTCTAGAACCCCTTCTAGGATCTACTCTATAGGTGGACACAGAAAACTGCATTTTAACTGAATTATCTGAGGATTGTTTTCATGCAGAGTGTAGGACTCCCTGCATCTGGACTTTACTGATTAGCATCATCATTTTGCTTGGCTGCTTGAATGATTTGGAGATGTGAGAGGTGGGATGGAGAGGAGGAACTCTGGGCAGAAGCTCTTCCATGGAGACTATTTTGAGATGGTGCACATGAACTTGGTGGGCATGGCAGGTTGGGGTCTGGGAGAACACGTTGTAAGGAAGCTGTCATGGGACATTAAAAAAACCCCATATACAATATAACCCATATACAATATTATATATATATATAATATTATATATATATAATATTATATATATATATATATATACATATATATATATATATATGTATATATATATCCGAAACCAGTTTGGCTCAGTGGATAGAGAGTCGGCCAGTGGACTGAAAGGTCCCAGGTTTGATTCCGGTCAAGGGCATGTACCTTGGTTTCCGGCACATCCCCAGTAGGGGGTGTGCAGGAGGCAACTGATCTATGTTTCTCTCTCATCAGTGTTTCTGACTCTCTATCCCTCTCCCTTCCTCTCTGTAAAAAAAATCAATATTATATTTTAAAAAATATATACCTTTATTGATTTCAGAGAGGAAAGGAGAGGGAAAGAGAGATAGAAACACATAGCCCAACTGGTATGTGCTGGCTGTCTCCTGCACATCCTCTACTGGGGATCAATCACACAAAGTAGGCATGTGCCCTTGACCAGAATTAAACCTGGAACCCTTCAGTCTATAGCCTGACACTCTATCCACTGAGCCAAACCAGTTAGGGCTGGCATGGGACATTTTGATGGAGGATTCCAACATGCTGGCAGAGGCTCTGGGAAAACTTCAGAAATTAACTCCCTCTACCTTGATCTTGTATTTTATATATAAAAAGAGAAACTTGCCAAAAGCCATATTATTAGTGGCAGAGGTAGGTCTATAGTCCATCACACTAAAATGCCAAGTTTAATCCTCACACTTGCTGGTGATGAGGTCAGGGCACAACACATGATCAGTGGCAAGCCATGTCACTGTAGTCCTATGTCAACTTCTCCATCAGCTTTCTGCACCGGCTTCCTTTTTGTTTTCAGGTGCTTCTGAGTGCTGAGCACCCGGGAAAATGTATAGAATTTTTCCATGTTGGCACCTTTAGAACTTTCATTCATTTACTCACCCACTCACCCACTCACTCACTCATTCACTCAGTGACTACCATGGATCACATCTTATGCTAGATGCTTTGAAAGATACAGAAATGAGTAAAGAGGTGATCACTACCTATAAGGAATTTTCAGTCACCTTCTCTCATCACTATCAACCTTACATAACCCTGATACGCATCTAGCCTCTTTTTGACCTGATCTGATGCTTGTACAATCATCAAAAGCTAAAGAAGTCTTGTTGGAAGGCAGGAAAAGCTTGTAGCATGTTGATTGGTTGGGTACCTGTCTTTTCTATTATAAAAGGTAAGTAATTAGTTAGACCATGAGCCTTGATAAACTCCATTGTAATAGTAAAGTGTTGAACAAAGTGGGGCTTTTCCAAATGTAAGAAATGTGCAGGATACACCCAACATGACAGGTAGGATGATTATGAAAGTGCTGGCCCCAGATCAAGCAAGTGATTATGATCAACTGCACAGTCAACACAGCTCTAACTAACACATTTTCACCTGGCATGAGCTTCAACTCCAGCAGTACTAGGTGTCTCACTTTGTATTCATCAAAACTTGTGCCTCGGGCGAATGATTGAGTTTGAATGTTCTCTTTGGTAAAATGAGTACAGAAATGCCTACTTCATACACCTGTTGGAGGGAGTAAGTAGAATCATGTATGATAAAAGTGCTTTGTAAACTGTAAGTTACTACGCAACGTGAGTAGTTCTAATATGCTTATGGAGCTGGATTCCAAGTCTTGACCATGAACCACTGACTTGTCATTTGTATGTTAGGCTCAGTTTTCTCATCTATAAAGTGAGGCTAATAATACCTAATACTCTGGAACATTGTTCTGAGATTTAAATGAAATCATTGTATGCAAAAGAGTGTCCACCACATTGCATTGGAAGGCAGCCAACAGCCATTCCTATGTTGTCGATTTTGGAATGGCAATGATTGTGCTCTATTTATCTTAGTGCCTTTAGAACATGGCAGAGTCCTGCACATATTAAGCAGATTCTTAATTTTGGTTGAATGAATGAATAAGGAAGCTTTGTATATATGTCATAAAGCCTGGCATAAGATTTATTTATAGAAAGTCCTCATTGGCCAAGCACAGCCACTCCTATGTTCATTCCAGCCTCAGTTCTACTCCAGTGGCCACTGCAGTCACCCCTCTTCCTGGAGAAAGATGGGGTCATGTTGAGACTCAGAGAGTCAGTAGCAGCACATGGCAACAACACATGGCTTAGGAAAAAGATACAAGCTTCTAAATCACCACCCATCCATCTACCCAGCCAGCCAACCAGCCAGCCAGCAACAGATGTTTATTGAGCTAGTACTGTGTACCAAGCACTGTTCTAGGTGTTGGGACTCAGTAATAACAAGACGGACAAGATTTCAATTATTCGTTCCTTTAGCCAGTGCAAAGAGTGACATCTAGAGTTTCTGTTTTTTTGTTTTGTTTTTTTTTTCTTGTTTTCTTTTTAAGATGAGTGGATCTGAGAATCTGGAGCAAGTCCAGGAACTTGCTCTGTGGCTGAGCCTGGGTTGGAAAATCAAGTGTAGCATAGTCACCTACACCCATTAACAAGGACACAATTGACAAAGGGAGAAAGAGGAAGAGAGAGAGGGCAAGGGAGAAAAATTTTTTGTTTTTGTTTTTTATTGCTGCTGTAACAAATCCCATAAACTTAGTAATCTGAAGTGACAAATTTATCATCTTACAGTTCTAAAAGTCAGAAATCTGCCATGGGTCTCACTGCGCTAAAATCTAAGTGTTGGCCTTTATGGAAGTCTAGAGGCAAATCCATTTCATTGCCTCTTCCTGCTTCTAGAAGCTGTCCACGTCGCCTGGCTGATAGTCCCCGACGTCCGTCTTCAAAGCCGGCAATGACAGGCTCAGTCCTTCTCAGCTGCTGTTTGCTGGTTCTCTCTCTGACCCTCCTTCTGTAGTCAAGTCTCTCTGACCACAGCTTGGAAATGAAGGATTCCTATGATTGGGTTGGTTCACCTGGGAAATCCAGACTAATCTTCCCAGGTCAAGGTCTGTACCCTTAATCACAGTGCAAATTTGCCATGTAAAGTAACAATTTCACAGGTTTCCAGGATTAGGGATAGGCAATCGTTGGAGATGATCATTCCTCCTATAAGAGAAACATCTGCCTGGTGTCTTTCCCAGAAAAATGGACTTCCATAATTGAACAATTAAGAATGAAGCTATAGCCCTAACCGGTTTGGCTCAGTGGAAAAAGTGTCTGCTTGTGGTCCCTGGTTTGATTCCGGTCAAAGGCATGTGCTCTGGTTGTGGGCACATCCCCGGTAGAGGGTGTGCAGGAGGCAGCTGATTGATGTTTCTCTCTCATCGATGTTTCTGGCTCTCTGTTCCTCTCCCTTCCTCTAAAAAAAAAAAAAAAAAAAAAAAAAAAATCAAATCAAATCAATAAAATACATATATAAAAAGAATGCAGCTATAAAGTTCAACATTTTCTGGTAAATTACATTTTACTTTTGCTGCACATTCAGAGCCGCAGACAGATGATACTCAGAGCACAATCCAGTGCTATTAACGTCCACCCCCTCTTCTCATCCAGGAGCCCCCTCTGCCCACAAGCTCTGTTTGAGTGTGTAGGAAATCAACTCCTTGTTAATTACACTTTATCTTTGTCATATTTCCCGGTTTCCATCTGATGCAAGATAAGCCCCAGGCAAAGCTGCGGGAGAGCGGACGTTTGTCATTGGTGCCACTGTTGTCTTTACCACTAAACAGACTCTTCTGCTTAAAAAGCACATACATGCTATCTGAGGATTCTTTTTCTACACATACGGAAAAGGACTGGAAGACAGTACTACTGTGATAGTATTTATTAGGTGGTAAAATTATGGATTTCCTTCTTATCTCTTATTTTATTTTATTACATTTTTTTAAAAATCCTTGCCTGAGGAGATGTTTTTTATTGATTCTTTTTTTTTTAAGATAGAGAGGAAGAAAAAGATAGAGAGAGACACATTGATTGGTTGCCTTCCCTAGGTGCCCACACTGACTAGGGCTTTTATCTCTCTTTTAAACATTATCTACTGTTCTTTTGTATTTATTAATAAATACATATTCACAAGTGTTAGCCATTTGACGGACAGCTAGTTTTTCGATATGAAGCTGAGAGTTGGAGATCAAGACTTCTATTTTATATTTTATTTCTTCTGCGAAGGCAGCCTCGCCTGGAAGTGAGGAAAACGAAACTCAGGTATATCTGGGCTGGAGTCCTAGTTCCTCCGTGTACAGCCTGGTTGACTCCGGGCAAGTGGCTCCATTTCTTCAGGTGTAAAATGAACAAATCAAACAGTTTTCCTCTCAGAGCGTTTCTGTGAGAATGAAATCACAGATGCACGCAACTGCTCAAGCTGGTGTCTGGCACTTAACAGGCCCCCGATAAACACGAGTTGTTGTTTTTAGAGCACAAACATTCCTTAATCCAGCCCTCAAAGTACATATCAGACCTATTAACGGGGACAGCAGGGGTGGTCATGTTACCAATTTCTGGATGTGGCAATTATGGACAAACAGAATGTGTTTCCATTTGAGAACCTTCAATTTGGGTGAAAGCCCATAAGTGACTTAATTATATAGACAAACACTACTGGTAATGCAGGATATGGAAGCGAAGAATAAAAAAACAGCCTTTCAAATTTATTTACTTATTACTTACAGAGCACTTAGTATTTTCCGGGGCCTCTCTAGACACAGGTCTCTGTCCCCCACATTTAATAGTGTACCAGGGAAGAAAAGAAAGGAGCACAAACAGCTATAAAAAGAGGCAGACTAGACGAAACCCGTTTGGCTCAGTGGATAGAGCATCGGCCTGAGGACTCAAGGTCTCGGCTTCGATTCCATTCAAGGGCATGTACCTTGGTTGTGGGCACATCCCCGGTGGGGGGTGTGCAAGAGGCAGCTGATCGATGTTTCTCTCTCATGGATGTTTCTAGCTCTCTGTCCCTCTCCCTTCCTTTCTGTAAAAATCAATAAATATATATTAAAAAAAAAAAAGAGGCAGACTAGCTAGCAAGTACTTTTCAGGTTAAAGAAGGAGGCTTCCCTGGATGGTGGTCAGGCTTCCTGGAGGCGGTGGGATTGGGGCTGGGCCCTGGAGGAGGGTGGAATTTTGACCGGGTGAACGGTGGTGGGAGGAATTCTGGATTAACCTGAAAGTATTTTCAGATACAAGCTTCCATCGGCACAAAGATTCAATCTGTCATTACCACGAGCAATATGCTCTTTGAAACAGGGAAGGGTTTCCGTGCACTATTACAATGATTCTTAAAATGATAAATAGGCAAACTATTTAAGAACGTAATATGCTTGTGTTAAATAGGCTCTCAAGAAAGGTATATGTCAAAAATGTACTCACAGTAAATTCTCAGGGATGTAAAGCATAATTCCACCCAGCAATGACCAAGTTACAATTTGAGGGGCATTTGCTACTCGTGGTATAATTTATATTCTTTTTCTCCTTTTGGGGGATATAAATATGGTAACATGTTGCATATATTGTCCCTTAACTCACTTTTCAAAATTAATAAGAAATGATGAACATTTCCTATGTTCCTATTAATTACTTTTCTGTCTCTAACATATTAAAATCCTTAAAAGTTTGAAACACGTCAAAGCAGATAATGAACATTTATATATACAAAACTTACATTTAAAAATTAACATTTTCTCACTTCCTCGATTTCTTTTTCTTTGTTGAGTATTTTACCCTATATACATTTTTACAGATTTTAGTAAAACCACTCTTTCTCAATTCTCTCCTTAATCTGATATTACTACAATATTATTACAAGTGATTATATATATAAAATAATATGGTGCTATTTGTATAACTATGTCAAAACTACATGATAGAATTACAGGGCATCCCTGAGGCAAAATAATAGAAACAAGCTAGCACCTTGTTCTTTTTCTAGGGACCCAACAAAACCATTTGCATAAAGTTTTTGGGAATCTTTAAAAATGATAAATATTGAAGATAATGTAAGTCTTTTAAAAATACCTCTTTAAAGCAATGTTAGCAATGAGGTAGCTAGGGAAGACATAAATATTCTATTTTACAACCAAAAAAAAAAAACACACAAAAAAAACAAGGTCCTATGAAGTTAAGAACTTGCTGTAGGCCACACTGCAATGAAAATTCTAACTCATCTTCTTACTTCACAACCAAATATTATTCCTCCAGGAGTTTTGCATCTTAAAAGAGGGCTGCAGGAGGAGATGATACTTTAGACAGTGATGAGCTGGTGGTGTGGGATTCTGGGCTTTTGAGAAAGATATTTGGGAAAGAATTATCTTTCCATAGACCAGTCTCTGCTTGCTTCACCTGGAATTGGAGCCTCCTTTGGGGGAGGAAGTGTTTGGGGAGGTTTTACAAAGGGATCACTGAAAGGATCTGCGAATTTTCTGATTTCTTAGTTTCTTCATCTGTAAAATGGGGCAAATGGTAGCTACTTGATAGGATGATGGAGAAGATTAAGTGAGGTGCTGAGAACAGTGCCTGGCACATCGTACATGGTAAGTCCTTAGTAAGTGGTATCTCTTTCATTCATTCATTTATTTATTTTTAATATATTTTATTGATATTTTACAGAGAGGAAGGGAGAGGGATAGAGAGCTAGAAACATCGATAAGAGAGAAACATTGACCAGCCGCCTCCTGCACATCCCCCACAGGGGATGTGCTCACAACCAATGTACATGCCCTTGACCGAATTTGAACCTGGACCCCTCAGTCCGCAGACCAATGCTCTATCCACTGAGCCAAACCGGTTTCGGCAAGTGGCATCTCTTTTAAAGCCATTGGTGGGCATTCTAGGTGCACCGCCAGAGGCAATGGAGCATATATTTGGGGGTGGGTCATAATGACCCTTCAAATCCCACCCTTACCCATTTCCACTTTGTTTACAAGGAGCCAGGACTTTCCCCCCTGGCTCTTCATAGGGTCTCTGTTCCAGCCTATTCTGAGCACTGCACACTCAGAGCCTCGCTCCGGTGAGGATCTTATCAAGAATTCCCATCACGCCCGCTGGGTCATCGGAAAGGCTTGCTCACTGTGCAGGCCCGCCAGCTTCCAGGGAACTTATCAGCGGGCTGGAACTGGGGTGTGTGTGTGACCCTCCGCTGCTCCCAGGGCTTTCCCCTTCCTTCTCCCCACCCTGGGTTCACCTCTGGAATCGGACCAGTTCTCCACAATCGCGGCCAGGGTGACAGCAAGGTGTGATGGATGGACCGGGAGCTGCGGAGTGGCAGGGCGCTTGGTCGGGAACCCAAGGCTGTGTTTATGAGAAGGAAGAGGCTGTTTCCTGGAGCAAGCATAATGCAGCTCTAAAAAAGGCAGGGGAAATACATCATGCGAGGGAGCGTAACCCTGGGAGGGCCGCTGGGAATCCCAGTACCAGAGCAGCCCTGGCAGGTCAAGGTGCCTCTGACAAGGCCTTTTTTCATAGGCCATTTGCATGAGGGTTTGCTGCTGTTCCCTGCAGAGCTGACAGCCGCTCAAGGTCTCGGGTGGGGAGGTTGGAGGCTAATCTTAGCTGTTGCTTTCCAGACCTTCTCCACCGGCCCTGCTGATGCGTTTAGAAAAGAAATAACAAACTCCATTGTTTTAAAAACTGCCAAAATGACAATTTTAGCTGTTGAGTCTTGCATGACTTCAAATAGATTGGGAGTGTCAGCTCTTTGCCTCCTTTCAGACCCAAGGCAAAGGACAGTTTAACTGGATTCCCCCAGTCAAGACAGCTCCAAAAATGTGCTTTTCCCCAAAGAGGGCGAATATCTCTGTTTATCCCCAAGGATTCTTGTTCCTCTAACTTCCGTGAAAATCCTGCTGGGCTCCATAGGAGACTCATGATATAATGAGTTCTCTGTATTAGTTCCCTACAGCTATTTAACAAACTATAAACTTTAGTGGCTTTAAACAACGGAAATGTGTTCTCTTAGCTTTTCTGGAAGCCAGAAGACCGAACTGAGTCTTACAGGGTTTAAATCAAGATTCCGTAGGGCTGGTTCCTCCTGCAGGTTCTAGAAGAGAATCTGTTCCTTGCCTCTTCCAGTTCTGATGGTTCACAGCATTTCTTGGCTTGTGGCCCCCACCCCTGACCCCTGGTGATCACCATTCTGCTTTCTGTCTCTATGATTTCAGCCAAAATCATATAATACCGTATAATACCTTTGAGTGAATAGGTTTACTGGGTAGTTTTTATAATAGAAAGAAATCCATGAACTTGAAGGATTAAGAAAGATGAAGTTGAGAGACAAGGGGTCAGAAATCATGGGGAATAAGGAATAAAATGACCTGGCTCTGTCCTGAGAATACAAGGTCTTGGAGGGAGAGAGGAAGGAAGGTAGGCAGAGAGACAGAGATGACAAACGAGAGCTGGAGTGTTTTGAGCCCACTGACTCAAGTTTGCTTCAAGGTTGCCGAGCTGGAAGTGGGAACATAGATGAAGAGTCAGGCATTAGAACTGACACTTTACTGGAAAGTAAGGTGGAGAGAAGAGAGGATAAAAGGGACTCAATCCATCAGATTTTTTTCAGCCCAATAAAATCCCAGACCTTCACCACAATCTATTCATTTAAAAATCATTTATTAAGATCTTACTGTGGGCTCAGGGCTTTTCAAAGAGCTGCCACTGGAGGGGCTCCTGCCATCATGAATACAACCATGAAGTAACGCCTGGATTACAAACCTGATTACCAACCCAGGGGCCTAATTCTAGAAGCAGTATTTTCCCCAGCAAACCATTTTAAAAATTCAATTCAACTCAATTTTTTAAAATATATTTTATTGATTTAAAAATATATATTTTATTGATTTTTTACAGAGATGAAGAGAGGGATAGAGTTAGAAACATTGATGAGAGAGAATCATCGATCAGCTGCCTCTTGCAACACCCCTACTGGGGATGTGCCCGCAACTAAGGTACATGCCCTTGACGGGAATCGAACCCGGGACCTTTTAGTCCGCAGGCCGATGCTTTCTATCCACTGAGCCAAACCAGTCTCGGCTATTTTATTGATTTTTTACACAGAGGAAGGGAGAGTGATAGAGAGTTAGAAACATCGATGAGAGAGAAACATCAATCAGCTACCTCCTGCACACCCCCCACTGGGGATATGCCCGCAACCAAGGCACATGCCCTTGACGGGAATCGAACCCGGGACCCTTCAGTCCGCAGGCCGATGCTCTATCCATTGAGGCAAACTGTCTTTGGTCAATTCATTAAAAAAAAGAATATTTAATTGATTTTTTACAGAGAGGAAGAGAGAGGGATAGAGAATTAGAAACATCGATGAGAGAATCATCGATCAGCTGCCTCTTGCACACCCCCTACTAGGGATGTGGCTGCAATCAAGATACATGCCCTTGACTGGAATTGAACTTGGGACCTTTCAGTCCATGGGACGACGCTCTATCCACTGAGCCAAACCGGTTTCGGCCATTTTTTTTTTTTTTTTTTTTTTTTTTTTTAAGCTTAAGCATGCCTTGTCCAGTTCATAACACTTCTCACATTTTATTTTTGACATATTCTCAACTTCCTTCATTACTTATCCAGCTCTTAAAGGTCTCAAAGTCTGAAACCTTTGGGATAGGCCTTTTGCCATGTGATAGAGGTTGCCAAACTTTCAGAATGAAAGCCGGCAAGCCAAGGAAAGCTATGCTTACAACCATCTTGGTAACTCCAGAAGGTTGCACACCTGATCTTTCAGCCTCATTTGTCCACTAAGTGTACCAATTACAAGTCCCATAGGTCATGAATTTTACTGCCACAAATTACAGGTTCAGATCATTTCCCCATCTGCCTTCCACCCTTGGCTCTTCTGGGGGATTAGAGGCTGTTTCTCCTTCATAATTGGAAACGTTTATCTCTATGGCTTGTAATGGGCGAGCAAGATTAACCTTTAGCCTCCTTGGGTACACAGTTGTGTGGCACAAAGAGGAGTTTGGGCCAAGAACCATTGGGGGCTAGCAGGACCTGAGGAACCAACATTATAACAGGGATTCTAACGAAAGTGATACCATGTCAGAGCTACAAGAGACCTTAGATTACCCATTCATTCAACAAATATTGACTGGGTGCTAAGTTTTCCTAGGTGCTGGGGTCACAGCAATGCATACAAAGTCCCTGTCCTCATGAAACTTATGTAAATTATGTCTGCAGTCCAGTTATTATATAGATAACCAGTGGGGTCCCTCAGCCTGGCCTGCGGGATCGGTCTGAAACAGGCTCTTCAACATCCCCCGAGGAGTCCCAAATTGCAAGAGGGTGGAGGCCAGGCCAATGGACCCCACCAGTGCATGATCTGGCCAGGGAAGGATGCGGGAGGTTGGCCAGCCAGGGAAGGACCATGGGAGGGCTCCACTGGCCCATTTCGCTCAGTCCTGATTGGCCAGACCCCAGCAGCAAGGTGACCTACCAGTCAGAGCATCTGTCCCCTGGTGGTCAGTGCATGTCATAGCAACTGGTCAACTAGTCAACTGTCTGTCCCCTGGAGGTCAGTGCATATCATAGCAGCTAGTCAACTAGTCAACTCTCTTTCCCCTGGTGGTCAGTGCATGTCATAGTGAGCGGTTGAGTGGCCTTAGCATATCATTAGCATATTACGCTTTGATTGGTTGAACCGACAATTGGATGAGCAGACACTTAGCCTATTATGCTTTTATTATATAGGATGGATAAAATCAGAATCAGAGTAAGCATATGAATTATCTAAGGTTTGTTAGTGGCAAATAAGGTTTAACACTCATTCCCAGACTTTTTCTACTTCCTACCTCCACACCTTTCTAAATGGCTTTTATCTGCCTTCATCTTCCACAATGATCTTTCCCAGCCATCCTTCTACTGAAGTTGGCCTTACTGAGGTCCTCTGAGCTTATCAATTCATTCTTCTGTCCTACAGTATTGAACGAATCGTTCCATATTTATAGAACAACTTCCCTTCTTTGTTGCCACACTATGTTTTTTCTTCCCTGTAAGTTGCATTCCAAGGCTTCACCCCTAATGTACGTATTATTTTTCTTTTTAAAATATGTTTTTTATTGATTTTTTTAGAGAGAGATGGAAAGGGATAGAGAGATAGAAACATCAATGATTGGCTATCTCCTGCACGCCCCCTACTGGAGATCGAGACTGAAACCTAGGCATGTGCCCTGACCAGAATCAAACCAGTGACCTCTTAGTTCATGGGTGGACACTCAGCCACAGAGCCAAACCCAATGGGCTAATTATTATGTTTCTATAAATGGGTTAAACCCTTTTTAAGTGGGTCATCCCCACAGAAGAGTCCATACTGTATGATTCCATATATATGAAATTCTAGGAAAAGGACATTTTATTTAAATGGAATTCTAGAAAGTTGTAGAAAAGAGAAGAATATCAATAGGTACCTAGTGTCAGGGGTAGGAATGTACTGCAAAGGAGTACAACAGACCTTTTTGCGGTGATGATTATGTTCTATCTCTTTAATGTGGTGGTGATTACATGGGTGTATACGTTTATCAGACTCATCAAACTGAATACATACATGGTTTTTACCATATCAGCTCAGTTTAAAACTTAACTATCTGCTTTGTTTTTTCTGGCCAGAACTGCCATCTTCCAGTAACTCACCTAATGACCAACATAAGGGATAGAGAAGAAGCATCCATTACATGTTCTCAAAACCTTTTAGAAACATGAAGTTGTTGTTTTTTTGCCACATACATGCAAATCTTCAAGAAAGGTGATATTGTCCAAATCAAGGGAATGGACACACTTGAAGGGGGAATGCCCCACAAATATTCTTATGGTAAAACTGGAGGGGTCTACAGTTATCCAGCATGTTGTTGGCATTGTTGTAAACCAACAAGTTAAGGGCAAGATTCCTTTTTCTTCCCCCGCCCCCCCATTAAGTTAAGGACAAGATTGTAACCAGGAAAACTAATGTACTTACTGAACATATTAATCATTCTAAGAGCCAAAATAGCTTCCTAACATGAGTGAAGGAAAATGATCAGAAAGAGAAGAATGCTAAAAAGAGGGTGCCTAGCCCTAACCGGTGTGGCTCAGTGGATAGAGCGTCGGCCTGTGGACTGAAGGGCCCTAGGTTTGATTCCAATCAAGGGCATGTACGTTGGTTGCGGGCACATTCCCAGTAGAGGGTGTGCAGGAGGCAGCTAATCAATGTTTCTCTCTCATTTATGTCTCTAACTCTCTATCCCTCTCTCTTCCTCTCTGTAAAAAAATCAATAAAATATATTAAAAAAAGAAGAGGGGTGCTTAGATTCACTGAAGCACCAGTCTGCTCCACCAGAGAAGCACACTGTGAGAATCGGTGGAAAGGAGCCTGAGCTGCTGGAACCTATTCTCTATTAATTCATTGTATAAGGGGTATTAAAAAGAAACAAAATAACACCCTGACTGGTGTGGCTCAGTTGGAAAGGTCACTGGTTCAATTCCCAGTCAGGTACATGCCTGGATTTCAGGCTCAGTCATGGGTAGGGGGCATGCAGGAGATGGCTGATGGACGTTTTCCTCTCACATCAATATTTCTCTCTCTCTCTTCCTCTTTCTAAAAAAGTAATAAAACATAATTTAAAAAAATAAATAAAAGACATCTATACTTAAAAAAAACACACAAAAAAACCACCTCACACACTCAACAACAAAACAAAACAAAACAAAACAAAACAAAACAAAACAAAACAAAATAAAACAAAAAAAACCTTAACTATCCCATAAAAAAAAAAATCAACTCCATTACTTGTTCTCAGCATGTTCGGGGGAAGAGAACGGAAGCTGCATCCTAGCCTTGGCCGCGTTGCTCAGTTGGTTAGAATGTCGTCCCAAGACTTCAGTCTGATCCCTGGTCAGGCCACATACAAGAATCAAGCAATGAACGCATAAATAAGTGGAATAACAAATTGATGTTTCTCTCCCTCTTACTGTCCCCCTCTCTCTCTCAAAAACAAACGAAAAACAAAAACTGAGTTCTAGATTCATAGCAGTCAAATCCCCCTCCCCCTGGGGAATTTGACAGAATGTTTTCCTGGGGTCTTGAATCAGTTTATCAACCTGCAAATAAGCCTGGCCCTTCCTGTGTTTCTTGATATGGATGTGTTGGTGTGTGTGTGTGTGTGTGTGTGTGTGTGTGTGTGTGTGCGCGCGCGCTTACTGTTGGTGGCCTTGTCTTTTCTATTAATTTGGAATCACCTACAAACTCCTGGGAGTGAGAGGTTACGTTAATTTTTACAGTAATATGAGTATGTTCCATGGCCTCTGTGATTACTTGATAAATTCGATTCCCTCAGCTTTTCTAAACTCAAATTGGAATTGCAATTTAATATTTGAAGAGCTCAGTAAACATCCTTGGTATGCAAGACTCTCCACAGAAGCACCACAGACCTGGTGCTACAATCCCAGAGGATACGAGCAATAATTCACTCACCAAAGTTATCTAGTCTTTGTCCAGCCTCACCCTGCCTTTGGATGATGGACATACTATTTTTGGGAGTGACACATATAGTCCTAATTCTAATTATACCTTAGGCACTTGATACATTTCATGGTTCTTTCACATATGCTATCCTCATAAGCTTGGGAGGTGTACTGAACAGATATTATTATTCCCATTTCATCCATGAAAAGCCCAGTCTCGGAGAAGACATGAGATTTGCCTGAGGTCATATGGTGAATTAGCAGCAGATTTGGAACAATGGCCAGGGACAAGTAACAAGACTAAAAGGATTCATCAGATAAATATCTGAAGAAGATAACCATTATTTATTGAGTAGCTACTATGTGCCAGGTACTGTGGGCGGTGCTTTATGTATATTACCGCATCCAAGGTCATAGAAAATGTATGGGATTGTGGTTACATGGGGCAATTACTTTTTGCTTCTTTTACAGAAAATGAAATCAGGAGTCCAAAAGGATAAATAATTTGCTCAAAGTACTGGAGGGAAATCCATTTACTACCCCTTTTATAAGAACATCCCAGAATGTACCGATGACCAAGCCCCAGTCTTTCCCTAACCTCAGCTTCAGTCTCTACTCCCATCTCTTTAGTCTCTACCCTCATTATCCATCTTCATTTTCACTTCATCCTCAACTTTATCCTCAATCCCAACCTTATTCTCAGTCATAATTTCATCCTTTCCTCATGATCAGGGAGAATCAGTTTCAATAAACATTAGTTGATGATAAGGAATTTCGTGTTTCCTGAGTAACTCCACCTAGTCTCCGACTTGCCAGCACAATTTCTGACATACCATCTTTCTCACGCTAGCCTGTAGATAATTGTTTTCAAATATTTCTGTTGAGTAAGTTCATGTATTGTTCTTGCCAATAATTTGTAAGCTCCCTCAGGATAGGAATTATGGCTATACTTTGCTCTTTAGACTAAGCAGCTAGCATAGTTATTTTTGGATTGTGGAAAGTTAATAGATGTTTGTTCCCAGTGATGACATGATCTCACTCACATTGGAAACGCAGGACTTCTTTACTAATCATTTTCATTCTCTTTTTGTGTTGAGGCCAGAAGTTCATCACCTTTTCTTATTTTTATTATACATTATTTACTACTATCATTAGATTTTACTCAGTGTATTAATTTAACAAACATTTATTGAGCTAAGTAAACGGAATATAAAGAACAAGACACAATCTGTAACATTAGGTCTTGAGGCATCAACTAAGTTTTCCTCATTTTGAAAGCATTTTATTTATTTGGCTTTGCAGTTGTTTTGCAAGTAGTAATTTGACTATAAAGAATAGCCATAATTTTTGTGAAAAACTGTCAAATTATCTTTGCAGGACCAGAATAAAGCAACTTTGGAGGTCTTTCTATATGATTCTCTTTTTTTTTTTAATTAGAGAGAGAGAGATCGATTGATCAGTTGCCTCCTGCATGTGCCCAATCAGGTATCAAACCCACAACCTAGGTATGTGCCTGGACCAAGAATGGAACCAAGACTGGCCCAAAGGACAATGTTCCAACCAACTGAGCCACACTGGCCAGGGCACATAATTCTTTTCAAAGGGTCTTTAGTCACAATGTGGTTGAATTTACTCTTACATTTGTTATGCCTGCATTTCTCTAGCATTCAACTAGACTATTCTGGAGATTTTCTTTTCATGAGAAGAAGCTTAGTTTAAATCAGTGGTCTGCAAACTGCAGCTCTGTTGACTAATGAATTTGCCAACCACTGACCTAGACTCTCAATTACAATAATTACAGGCTGTTGTTGTTCCTTGTGATTAAGCCCCTATCCCATACTCATTAGTCAACAGAGCCACAGTTTGCTGACCACTGGGTTAAATAAAAGGACACCCCTCCCCCAATTAGTAAGATGCCAAGGGAACTTTAGGGACAACTGTACAAGGAAGATCCTTTCACGATTCATGGTCCTTACCCTGTAAGGGGATTTATTTACTATTGTGGAATACCCCCATCTAAAAATAGTTCATGACCAGGGAAAATGACAGACTGGAGCTGTGGGATTCTAGCCAGATTGAATCTTGGTGAAGGACTGTCTAGAGACACATGCTGCCCTTTATTCTCAGTGTGCTGATTTAGCACTAGGGTAGATCACTGTAAGAAAAAAAGAGAGGTACAGGGTTCCCTTCCTAGAACCTTCTAATTAGGATGATGCTTTGTTGCACCTTTTGGAAGACATCCAACTGGATAAATATCATTTTGTTTCTGAGAGCATAAAGAATACATGTCAAAGTGTCCCTTTCCCTATATAGCATTTGCCAATGTAAGTCATTATATTATCATTATTATCATAATTTTCATTGCCCAATGTAGTTCACTATGGTGGCTTTGCAGTATAGACCTGAACAATCAATATTTCAGAGGATGAAATTGGATACATTTTGTGGTATAGTGCAGAAGTTGATAATTATCCTTCCCCCAGTATCTTCACCTTTTCCTACATCTTTATTTTTCATAGAGCCTTCAAAATTAGAGGCTCCCTTTATCTCCCTACATTTATTTTCCATGTGGTTCCTCAGTCAAAATCTCTTTCACGGGTTATGTCAAATTTCCTTGCTTTTATCCCTCCCCCACAGGATACAAATCTCTCCCTCAGATCCCCTTGGGAGGAACAACTTTTCTGCCTTTCCCAAACCTTTCCTTCCTCCAAGGTCCACTTTAGACCAATGTCCTCCATCAAGTCTTCCCTGACAGCTCCTGCCCAGTTCCCTCTTCCTTCTCTGACCTCTTACTACACAATGGTATGTGATAATAATAGCCTTCATTGGCTCAGTGGTTGACAAAGCACTCTCTTGTGATTTTTGTAAGCTCCTGAGGTGGGTAAGAAGACTTTTCTTGTCCCCTCAGAGAGAACAAAAACTATCCCAAAGCCATATCGCAAATGGCAATACTGGGTTGTCAACCCAGAACCTGGAAGTCCATAGCTTTTCTGCTAGTCTTCTGTCTTTACTTTCTCATATTACTCTATGAGAAAATGTAGACACTCCAATATTTGTAGATTGCCCTATTGACCTTGTCAAGACCTTAATTTTCTTTCTATATATCACCTTCACCCAACTCAACATGTCTGCTTCCACTCGTCATGCCCCCGAGGTGGAAAACCTGCTCTTCCCAGACACCCTCTGCGATGGAAGTTGGATCTGGGGGTGAGGGCTGAGGTCTGTTCTCTGGGGATGCTATCTGTGAGGGGCATGGTCTGCCTGAAGAGCTAGAGAGGAGAAATAGCTCTCCAGTACAGCAGAATGAGGACATGATTTCACTTGTTTGCTATGAGATTTTTCTTTTAACCAAAGAAAAGGGGTATTTAAAAAAACACTAGCAGAGAAAATCTCTCTCCTTTGGCTGAGTGATATTTCATGCCTGTTCATATCGTTATGTCAGTCTTTGAAAAGTGAAGAACTAACGCGGTCTCTTTTCTCACTAGACAAAAAGGAGAGCTGGGTGTTTCCCTGGTAGGGGACCCGCATGTGATGAGTGAAGCATTGGGACAGAGGCTGAGTCACCGGGAGTTGGGGAATCACAGCCTTCCCCTGAGCTTTCAAGCCAGCAAATGTGCTTAGGGGTGTGGTTACACACACCTGTTGGCAGCAGCCAGTGGAGGTATTGTCAGCATCTGGGACATGGCTCAGGAAAAATCTCCAGCTGTCTTTAGTTCTTTCAAAATGAATCTTTTCCAGGTTGGGGGGGGGGGGCAGTTAGTGTTTTATTTTTTAATAACAACAAAAAAAAAAATTTGGAATTCACAATTAGTTGTAAAATAGTACATATAGTTTCTGTGTACCCATTACCTAGCTACCCCCAATGATGATTTCTTACCTAACCATAGTTGTTTGTTTTTAATGTAGCATCTAAGAACAAATACTTTATCATTATCTATAGTGGTTTTAGACATTGATGAACTCTGTTGGTTTTCTTTCTTTATTTATTTTTAAAATAATTATTTCAGAGAGAAAGGGAAGGGGGAGAGAGAGAGAAATCGAAATATCAATGATGAGAGAGTCGTTGGTCGGCTGCCTCCTGTACGTCTCACACTGGGGATCAAGCCCACTACCCGGGCATGTCCCCTGACCGGGAATCAAAGTGTGACCTCTTAGTCCAGAGGTCAATGCTCAATCACTGAGCCACACTGGCCAGGCTCTGTCGGTTTTCTGTGGTGTCTTTCATTCGGTTGCTATCAGATGACAATTGAGGCTGGAGTCATCCGAAGGTTTCTTCGAAGTTGGTCTAGTAAGCCATCTCTCTCCGAGTGCCTTTCCCGGCTCCAGCTTCCTGACAGCAGGGAGGGCTCAGGGTAATCAGATTTCTTATGTGGTAGCTGGCTTACTCCACAGCAACTGTTCCGAAAGCCTGGTGGAAGATGCAAGGCTTCTAATGATCTAGTCTTGAAAGTCTCAAAAACATTACTTCCATCACATTCTATTGGTCAAGCAAGTCATTCAGGCCAGCCAGATACAAGGAAAGGGGAATTAGATTCCATATCAAAACAGGAGAAGCAAAATAAATAAATAAATAAATAAATAAATAAATAGGCAATAATTTTTTAATCCACCACAACTGTTTGGTGATCCCCAACTGTGTGATAGGCATCTTAAGGAAGAGCTCTTTAGAAGAGTTGTTTATGTCCTAACGGGTTCGGCTCAGTGGATAGCGCATTGCCCTGTGGACTGAAGGGTCCCAGGTTTGATCCCAGGACATGTACCTTGGTTGCGGGCACATCCCCAATTGAGGGTGTGCAGGAGGCAGCTGATTGATGTTTCTCTCTTATCGATGTTTCTAACTCTCTATTCCTCTCCCTTCCTCTCTGTAAAAAAATCAATAAAATATATATTAAAAAAAAAAAAAAGAAGACTCGTTTATGTCATTAGCAGGGTAAGTCCTTATGTCCAAATGGTCTTATGGGAATTTTCATCTAGTCACAGTGTCATAGCACCATTAGGCAGCATATGCTCAATTAAGGTTGTCTGACTGAGCAATTAAATCACCTTCTCAACCCATACATAGTAAGCAGAAATCAACTGGAAGCAGTGAATATCCCTGTGGACTTTAGGGGAAGGGTTGGCATCGGCCTTGTACTGCTGCAGCTTCCATTCTCCAAACAGGCTGGAATCCATCTTATATTTTTTGCCATATTGTGTCATATGTTCCAAATGAATCTGTCTGAACGAGCAAGATAAGGCACTGTGCTAGGTGCTATGTGGGATACCAGTGTGACTTCCTGTGGCTCCTGCTCTCAGGAATGTAGGTAATAACTGCTCCCTACCCTTTTTGCTGCTGTCTGATTTTCCATCCTGGGTGTTAAGTATGACTGGAAAAATGGAGAAGTCCTGGGGGGGGGGGGGGGGGGGAGGAAGGGGGAATGGTCAGGGGAAGCCATCAGCATGATTGTTGTGATGGTTAAAATAGGTTCAAGTGGTTATTCCAAGAGGGAGTATGCAGCTTGCTTCTCAGCAGCAGCCTCTATGTGAGGGAAATATCCTTCTGGTTTTCTTAGGCAGAGAACAGGGGAAGAGTGTTGGCATGTTGGATCTTAAACCCCCCCAACGCTCCAGAAAATGTATCTTCTTTGGTGCTCAGATGTCAAGTTATCTGGGGAACAATTCTTTGCACATGCATTGCCTGGGTGGAAAGAAATCTTCGTCGAGGGGTGGGGAACGTCCACCTCATGGTGGGTGGAGTTGGGGAAGTCTTAGGCAGGAGCACAATGGCTTCAACGGAAGCTGGTGAAGTGCGGAGAGAACTAAGAATGAACCCTGCGCTGCTTGAATGGAGGGAAAGGCGCACACTGAACAACCCAACTGGCTTGTGTATTGAACCTGCTTCCTGTGAACCTTTTCCTCAGGTTAAAGATGGCTCTGGTTCCAGGCCTGGGCTTGTGGGGAGGAAGTTCAGTGGAGAGTAAATTAGGTGGGAACCGATTCGAATGATAGGGCTCCACCTGGAGGCCGTTTCTGGTGGTGGAAGCAGGAGAGAGGCTGGGGTGCATCTGGGCAGTGGTCTGAAGAGAGCAGGAGGGTTCTTGCCTAAGACTCCCTCTCACACAGTGTCAGGATTGTGGAGTTCTGAGTTGATAGAATGGGCTGGTAGGAATCTGTGCATGTCTAGCCCCTGAAGAATGTTACTAAATGCCAGGAGAGGAGGCTCCCTCAAGCATGGCGTGGAGGGAAGGAGAAGCTGTTAGATTCCAAGCGTTGGGCTTATGGGAAGCCCCCTTTGCAATGGTATTGCCAGTTCCCTGGATGTGTTCTTTCTTGCCTCTGTGCCTTTGCCATGCTGTTCTTTCTGCCTGGAGTGACTCCCCTTTTCTCAGTCCCGAATGATATGAGGTTGAGAGATTCCAGGAAAGATTCAGGATCTCAGGCGGGCCTTTCTTGATTATGCTCCATTTGGATGGGGGCCCCTCTTCTGGGTCCCATGTGACTTGGGGTTCCATTACACATGAAACCATGAAGGTAGGGGTTGTATCTGTCTCGTTCATTGTAATATTCCTAGTGCCTAACGCGTGCATGAGAATTACCTAAAGGTTTGTTAATCTCAGATTCCCAAGCCAAAGGGAAACTGGTGAACCTATAAACCACCTCATCTAGGAGGTCTGGCGTGGGGTATGAGAATTTGCATTTAAAAAATTATTTTATTGTTGAATTACAGATATCCCCATTACCCCCCCCCCCTCCTTTTGCTCCCTTTCATTCATCTCCCACCCAATCCCAGACCTTCACCTGGCTATTGTCTGTGTCCAGGGGCTATGACTAATTTGTACTTCTAAATCCCTTCACCTTTTTTAAGAATTTGCATTTCTAACACGTTTCCAAGTGATGTTGATAGCTTTGGCTCAGGGACCACACCTTTTGGCTATTATAAATAAGGCTGTTATGACCATTCGTGTACAAATCTTTGTATGGACATATACCTTTATTTCTTTGGACTAAATATCTAGGAGTGGAATTTCTGTGTCATGTGTAAGTTATATGTTTAATTTTTAAAGATATTGCCAAATTTTTTCCAAACTGGTTGGACCATTTCACATTACACTGACAGTGAATGATAGTTCTAGTTTCTCTACATTTTCACCAACCCTTGGTATGATCTGTATTTTAATTTCAGCCAATCTTGTAGGTACGTGGTGGTATTTCATTGTGGTTTTAATTTGTATTTCTTTAATGTATAATGAAGTTGAGCATCTTTCATGTACTTTTTTGCCATCTGTATGTCCTCTTTGATAAAATACCCATTCAAATCTCATCATTTTCTTTCTTTTTTTAATTTATATATTTTTTGATTTTTTACAGAGAGGAAGGGAGAGAGATAGAGAGCTAGAAACGCCGATGAGAAAGAAACATCGACAAGCTGCCTCTTGCACACCCCCTACCGGGGATGTGCCTACCACCAACGTACATGCCCTTGACCGGAATCAAACCTGGGACCTTTCAGTTTGCAGACTGATGCTCTACCACTGAGCCAAACCGGCTTCGGCTAAATCTCATCATTTTCTTATTGCATGGGTTAATTGCTTATTATTGAGGAGTTTTTTCTATTATTAAGTTTTGAGACTTCTTTACTCTCAATAAAAGACTTCTGTTACTTATATGATTTGAAAATATTTCCTTTCACTCATTGGTGGCTTGTCTTTTCATTCTCTTAGCAGAGTCTTTCAAAGAGCAGAAGGGCGCAGATTCTTTCATAGTTTTTTGTTAGGGTTATACTTACACATTTTATATCTTTTGATGCTCTTGGGTACTAGTAAATGGCATTGTTAATTTAATTTTTATTTCTGATTGTCCATTACCAATATATAGAGATTCCATTACAGTAATTTTTGATTATTGATCTTGTATCAGCTTTATATTCTCAACTGATTGGATTTGCCCAGATCTGTGTGGGTCCCCCCTTTTTGGACTATAGCCTAGAGATTATCTCAAGGCAGGAATCTGAGACAGTGGAAGTGCTTTCCTCTCAGGTATCACTATCCTTCTTTGCCTGATACCCAGAGCCTTTCAAACTGTTGTTTCAGATATTTTGTCAATTTTGGGGGATTGTTTCAGGTGGGAGCGTAGACCAATCCTCCACCTTGGTCAGAAGTGCAAGTCTACATTTAAAAATAGAAAGCATGCTTCCATCCTAAAAGTCTGTTTTATAGAATTACAAATAATTAGTTTATGTATTTCCCAATGAAAACTCTAGTTTTCTTCACCTGAAAACTCTTCCTGACCAAGCAAATTGCCCTTTGTTTTAATAGCAACCCCACTGCTTACTTTAAGATGTTAGCGCAGAGCTGCATCTGACTATAAGCCAAGTGCAGTTTGGTTTAATGCATTAAATCACGGTGTGTGTACTTCACAGTGACTGGCAGAACACAACTGTAGTTCTAGGTATGGCCACTTGAACTAGAGCAGCAGCATTAAATCTTCACCTCACTCAAGTACGGCCATTCTGTGGTTTGCTTTACAGCTGACATGTCAAAGACATTATGAGGAAGAAGATGAAACTCAAAGGTAAGATTTATAAACATATGCTCCCTGCTCTTAGATTAAGTGTCCTTGAAGACTTCAGCCTAAAGTGGATCTCTGCAAGTCAAAATCCTGATCACGTGCGCGATGATGTCTTCTATGTGGATACCAGTGTAAAGTGGGAAGAGACTATGTAAAGCTGACGACAGTGAAGAACAAGCATTTATTCCACAGTTAAATGGGGAAGGTACAACATTCGAAGTCATAACAAATGAACACTGCCGGTGGTCATAGAGGAATGACAAAAGGATATTCTAGGCATGCATCGAAGTATTAAAGTGTAAGTGCACTATAGAAATAATGCAGACTCCAGGGCCTGGATTCAAATCATATCTGTGGCAAATATAGCTGTGTAACCTCAGGGAAATCACTTACTCTTCATTAGTTAGTCCCCTCAACATTACCTCAACAGGGTTGTTGTAAGAGTTAAATAAAATAATATCTGCAAAACACCTAGAAAGTGTCTAGACGTAATGAGCTCCATATAATGTTAGTTATCAGTATCATCACCATTATGACTGTTGCTTTGGGGAATTGCATGTGCAAGGACAAGAAGGGATGTGGAATGTGTAGAGTCTCCTTAGGAAGGCACAGTCTGAGCTGGGCTTTGAAGCTCAGAAAAAACTTAGAACAATGGAAATGGCAGTGATTCTGGGGAATGAGCCAAAGTCCAAAGGAAAAAAGTTTAAGATATGAGGAAATCTAGCTGGCATGTATGGTCTGCTGGGCAGGACAGAGTGATAAGGTTAGAAGGGGAAAGAAATCATAGGGCTTGGCAACTGTTTAGATGTGACAAATGAGGGAAAATGAGGTGTCATGTATGACCCAAATAGAAGCTCCACATGGTCCAGTCTCAAAGCAGCGATGAACTAAAAAAAATAAATAGTCTAGCAATCCAAACTATTTTAAAACTAGTTCAAAATATTGCTTGCCATTCTCCAAAAACATTAAAAAGCATGCGATTCATAGCTTTAGGGACAATTCCTAAACTTCCTTTTTCCTCTCCTCAGTTCTTATATCTCATCAGCTCTGGAACTTCTTGTTTTCCTGGCTCCTCACTTGCCTTTTTTTCTCTTCTGAAACTATTAACCACATCAGCCTATGAGGGTCTTCAGCTCCCCTCATCCTTTCCTGCTGCCACATTAGTCTGGGAAATGGTGACTGAATATCCACTCTCCTGGTTTTGAATGCTCCTTGGAGGGGAGGTTTCCCAAAGCTAGCAAAGACCATGTTCTCTTCCCAGGGGGGTGACGAGAGGTTTGTGTTACAGCAGAGAGGTTATATACCAACACTTTCACGTTAATACACTTTTTACATCATCGGAGGTAGCACAGGGTCTGAGCCTTGGTGACAGGAGAATGGGGAGTACACCATTACAGACACAGGGAAACCAAGGGATGCAAGAAGATGCTGAGTTTGGAATGAGGCCTGTTTGGAGTCACAGCATCATTCCAGGTGTAGACAGACAAAAGAAAGCTGGAGAATAGATGAGGGTCTGAGGCGGATTTGACCATCATCCCCAAAGAAGGATAAAGATGTTGGAATAAATTAGAAGAGACATATAGAGAAAGATGAGTTAAGGACAGTTTAGAAAATACTTGCATTTCAGAGTAGACAAGAGGATTCAGGGAAGGAGAGAGAAATCCTGGTGTCCAGGCCTCAGCCAGACCAAGTCCACCGGCACCTCTGGAGGTGAGATTCCAGCAGGAAAATTGCCGACAGCCTCCCAGGCGGTTCTGTGTGCAGCCGAGGTTGATGCCATTGTTCTGGTGGCTTATGTGATGCCTGATGGCTTTCAGGAAAAGCAGTTGTTAAGGAATAAAGTCCTAGTTCATTGGATTTAAATACCAGAAATCCCAACATTCTCATTTTGTTGAGGAACTCAGGGCTCCAAGATATTAATTTTGAGACCTTAACGAAGGACTGTCATGAGTGTTCAACCTCCTACTTACCTCTCTCTGTCACAGACACAAACTTCTCTCCCTCAGCGTCTCTCCTCCTGCTCTTCCTCACCCCACCCAAGGCTTCTACTACCCCGTCCCTTAGACTTTCTGCCTCTTGTTCCAAGGCTGTGCGATCCTTCCCAAGGCCCTCCGGTCAGATTGTGGATGCCGTAGGTCTGCTAGGTGGAAGGCTTAGCAGCAGCAGACCAGGCCACATTGTCAAAGCAAACTCCTTTAAGGGGCCCCCTCATGCTCTGTGAGCCTGGAGGGGGGGTCCAGTAGGTCCAGGGGCTGGAGGTGGAGCTGACCTGACCACGAGCACAGCCCTCTCCTGGGAGACTCCAGCAGCTCCCTGCCTGCTGTTTATGAATTGGCGTCGAAGTCAGGGGCTGGATGGTGAGTCCTGCCAGCGCCGATGAGGACACAGCCTTTGTGGGAATTCTGTGACTCCAGAAGGCGAAAGGTCAGTTTCTTTTCATTGACAGTGTTCTTGCTGCCGGAGGGTTTATCTCTGGGAATCTCGACTGGTTTCCAGGGTCGGGCTTCACCTCCATTGTTATCTGGAAACACAGGAACAGTCCTTTTGTCATGCCAGACTGGGTTAGACATTGGACCCCACTCACCACAGACTGTAGCCACACCCTTTCCCCCCACGAGTGAAGTCCTACATTCTTCCGAACAGCTGGAAGAGAGTTTTCAAAAGCATACAAACCTGCTTGTGTTCCTCTCATAGGCATCCACTTGAGCTTGGTTTCTGCTCCCCTCTGGGTTTCATTTTCTCTCTGGGATCTGCAAAACCACTCATGAATGTGGTCGAACGCTGGAATGTACCCTGGAGCTTGAGGACACGCCTGAAATCCCCTGCAAGCACTTGTCTTTCATTCACCCTCGTCTACAGAAAGGATGTGCACATATAACCCCTGAACTCATACATGATTCCACCAGCCCACAGCCTCACTAAAAGTGGGTTCGAGTTACACATGTGCCTGCTTCCACCTCGGCTCCCGTGCTCCCACCTGGAGGTTTGTGTACACATTGGGCCTGCTCACTCCCAGCAGAGCCAACGTCTGTGCTCACAGCCACACCAAAAACACGCCTTTAGGTTTCTGAGAAGCGAATGGCCACAGAGAAGGGAAGTCAGGCAGCTGAGAGAACGGCCTGCTCCTGGAGCAGAGCAACCAGGATCTTTTCGGCGAACTCGGTGCGCCAGGCTGCAGTGTAGACGCCTACAACAGGCCCCGATCCGGCTCCAAGGCCAAGAGCAACGATCTGCTCCCCGGCCACGTCTGCCGGGTTCCTCCAGCTGTCTCCAAGGCTATTTTCCCCAAATGCAAACTATTAGCATTTCCTGTTAAAACATTTCTAATAAATAAATGAATACATCATCTCCCCAACCCGGAGCAGGTCTGAAAGCGGCCTAGGAGCTCCTCTGGGCTCAGGATGGACATGGACCACCCAGCACCAGCCCACTGGCCTGGCGCCAACGCTGCTTTTGTTTGAATTCCTGTATGAGTAACTGTTCGGGCTGACGCCAGCCAAACTCAGTGAAATATTATTTTTAATATTAAATAAATAGATGATGGGGTGTGTTGATGGCGCCCCGCCCCCACCAGTAAATTGCGGCATCACAACATAGAAACCAGTTCTCGTATCCAGATCCCCTCAGATCGCAGAAGGAAGGTTGACATTCTCTTTGACCTTCCTCATGAAGCACTTACCCCCCAGGAAACTGAAAAGTCCCAGGTGGCGTTGACAGGACCCCATTTGGAACAATCTGGGGGTTCAATTGGTAACAAAGCTTGTATAGGATTGCCGACCGTTTTTTGTTAAATTTTTTTTTTTTTTTTTTAAATATATTTTATTGATTTTGTACAGAGAGGAAGGGAGAGAGATAGAGAGTTAGGAACATCGATGAGAGAGAGTCATCGATCAGTTGCCTCTTGCACACCCCCTACTAGGGATATGCCCGCAACCAAGGTACATGCCCTTGACGGGAATCGAACCCGGGTCCCTTCAGTCCCCAAGCCGACGCTCTATCCATTGAGCTAAACCGGTCCCGGCCGTTTTTTGTTAAATTTTTTTAACGTATTGTTTCCTTTCAATATGCAAAAAGCACATGCTCTTTATACAACAATCAGAAAGCACAAATCAACAGGGAAACCCTGAAATTCCACTACCCAGGAAGAGATAACTACTGCAAAATTTTGGTGAATACTCTCTCTAGCTTTTACATATTTATAGATATATATATATTGCACTCAGTGAATGTTGATTTTGAAAAAAAATAATAGTTCACCTTGTACATATGTATATATTTTTTTTTTGCACAGAATTAATTTTGGGCATCTATTTTATATTCTCCTAAAACTCTATCTACAGGGGCTGCATAACACCCCGTCGTATGAATATGCCACAGTATGCTTCAACAGTTTCCCACTGTTGGACATTCAGGTTGTTTCCAAGTTTTTGCAATTATAAACAACACTCCATTAAAAAACCCTTGTAGCTAAATCTTTGCTTACAGCCTTAATTATTTTCTTAGGCTAAAGTTCCAAATTTAGAATCGGAAGACTCTGGCTACATATTGTCAAATTACCCAAGTCCCCCCACCCCCAACCCCCTTCCCTCCCCAACCAAATGATGACACCAACTTACATTGCCACCAGCAGGGAATCAAAGCAGCCCCCCTGCTTGTACCTCTGCCATGCTGCATAGTCTTCCTCAAAAATGTTCTCAGACAGTTTGTTAGGAAAAGAAAGAAAAAAAAAAAAAAAAAAAAAAAAAAGAGCAACCAACCCCACACATTTAACCCTGGAGGAGAGCGGCATGTTACGTGTGCCGATCGGAGGGGTCGGTGGCTGCAGCCGTGGGCGGTGAAGGGGATGAGCAGAGGCGGAGGCACAGCTGTGACGGCTGGAGAACAGCTCAGGCCGGTGAGATATCACCTGGACTCCAGGTGCTGCTGGATGCAGTCAGTGCTCTGCAGCTCCCAGGTGAGCCAGGACAGGAGGCTCCACTGTGTGGGGGTTTTCAAATGTGTTCTCAATGAGATTCATTCATTTGGAGGAAAAAGACCCAGAGGTCAAGGAGGTTTGGGAAGAGTGGGATAAGCCAGGTTAGACTAGTCTCTCACAGTAGGATTTCTCAGAAACTGTCAAACGCTAACGGAGGATACTCCAAAGGGGAGGTGGGTGGGGGGAGGGGGGAAGGGAGGGAGCATGGTTGTGCACTGTTTTGTCAGCTCACTTAACCACAGATCTAGCTTGCTGTCCCGCCCCCCCACCGCCCCCCATCTTTTAAAAATTTTTCCTTAATGCATCTCAGGGATCTAGCACTTGATAGAACACACTTTAGGAAACAGTCTGATGCTGTAAGTGGAAAATGGTTTTTACAGAAAGGGATGAGAATAGGAGTTAATACAGAAAAGAAGGATTGGGGGAGAGAGAGAAAGAAGGGGACAAGAAACAGCAGGAGAATGGAAAGGAAATGATAAGTAAGGGAACGGAGAGGAACACAAAGGGGAAAGGAAAGGGGAAAGGCATGCAGAGAGAGGAAAGAAAAATTAAAGAGAATGAGAAGTAACTGGGGAGCAGGAAGGTACCGATAGAGACTCGTTTCTAGAACCCCTCCCCCTTGCCGGTAGGAGAGACACCAGTTGCTCATCTCCCACGATAGGCCTCCCTAGCCTCTCTCCCAGGGTGTTTTCTGAAAAAATGTTACCATCTCAGAGCCCTGTCTTCAATGGCTGTTACTTAAAAGGCCAGAATTCATTTGCTAGGGAAGCTCAGAACATAGAAATAAAAGCAGGCCCCAAAGATACCCAGAAAAAAAAAAAAAAGACAAAATAGGTAATTACAAAATTATTTCATTAGTATGCCTTTTGTTGTTGTTGCGTGGCTTCTTGTGGCACAATAGGACACGACTAAAACTAAACAAACACTCTGCCCAGCCAGGAAGTCTAGTGGCCTAAAGAGCAGATGAAGGCAAATTGACAGCTTTTAAACACCAACCGGACCTTTCACCCAGGAGGGCCTGCTTTCAAGCAAACTGAAAGCACTAAAGTGGTAAAATGAATTCCTAAAAGCTTAAATTCAGTGCGTGTACACAGTACTAAACCCTTCCGAATTCCACAACAAGAAGGCATTTAATTATTTAATGGAAGTTATTTGTTATTTTTTTTAAAAGTCTCAAGTAACATATGCTAAAATAGAAATAAACTTGTAGAGTGTTCATCCAAACCCGAAACTCCTAGAACTCTCAGAAATACGAGGTTGGATTTAAAACGGTTGCATTAATATTGACACCGGAGTCATTAAAACAGCGATTTCCAACCTCATCAGCAAGCGTTCTCTTCGAGCAGTGGCTTTTCTTAGCTCTTTGCTCTGTATTCATGTCCACAGTTGCTCATGCGTTCAATGGTGGACTGTCAGATTGGCCAATAACATTCGAAAAACTTTCTGTGATTTCAACAAATGTAAGTCATAGTGACGACTGGATACACTCAAGGTTAAGTGAATGGAGTTGATACTGTTCTATCTAAAAGGAAAGGAACTTGACATTTAGTTAACCTCGTCAACCTTATCACAGATAAGGAGTTGGACTTTCATATTATTAAAAATAGACATGGCCATTCATTCTGACTTCATAAATGTCCTGGGGTCTAAGACCCCAGGATGAAAACTCCCACATTTGAGATTTTTCTGAAAAATTTTGAGGTTTCTATATTGGCTGCATTGTTTAGAGTTGACTCATCTTGAGCCTCTGAACCAGGGGTAGTCAGTTCTCACTCCCTGTGCCTATGGCAGACATCTCCAATCGAGCTCTGCAATCTTTCCTATTGAGTAGCTTTTACTTCCAAATACAGTGTTCCAAGCAAGCAGTGCATCAGAGCTTGTGTTGAAGATGAAACCAACTTGTCTTGTCTGCTCTATCCTATATGGTAGGTGATCTGTTCATAAGGCAAGTACAAGAGGTACAGGCTTGCCATTTTTCTAAATAGAGAATCTTGAGGTTTCATAATAAAGATGGAAGGTGTAGAAATAAGGGGAACTAAGAGATATAGAGGCACATGCGAATAAGATCTTACTTCTCTCTCACCTACATTGAGAGCTGATTATAA
This sequence comes from Pipistrellus kuhlii, assembly GCF_014108245.1. Classification (NCBI taxonomy): domain Eukaryota; kingdom Metazoa; phylum Chordata; class Mammalia; order Chiroptera; family Vespertilionidae; genus Pipistrellus; species Pipistrellus kuhlii. Next base: position 30,947,820 of record NW_023425460.1, on the reverse strand, counting down.
ATAGCCCCTCCTCCTCCTACCCGGTTTCCCCAAAAATAAGACAGTGTCTTATATTAATTTTTGCTCCCAAAGATGCGCTAGATCTTATTTTCAGGGGATGTCTTATTTTTCCATGAAGAAGAATACGGTATACATTTATTGTTAAATGAAAATAAAGGAAATTTATTACCTGTATGTGGTACGGTAGTACAGTAGTTGTCAACACAAACCAGACAAACTGTGAATCCTACAGTATCAAGAATTTACTCATTTATTCAATGACAATCATGTCATCATCTTCTGGAACATCATCATAACAATCCAATTCCTGAATTTCCTGGTGAATTTCTTGTGACCCCATTTCTTTCAGAATCAGTGGACCAAATCTCTCATGTTTAGCTGGGGGAGGGGGGCCTTATTTTCAGGGGGATGCCTTATATTTCACTCAGAAGGAAACCTGTAAGTAGGTCTTATTTTTGGAGGATGTCTTATTTTCGGGGAAACACGGTAGTACAGGTGCAAGGATTGGACAGAAAGGTTTCAGAATGAATAGATAGAAAAGGCTAGTCCTATAACCAGTTAATCTGGGCTGGGAAACTTCCAAAACTGTCTTGGGATAATACTGATGCCACCTTATAGGGCTGAGAAGTCAGAAGGTCCTGGTCTCCAAGTCCTTCCTCTCACATAAACTCCTTGGAGACTGAGAGCCCTCTAAGAATGGTAGAAAAGATGTCATCTTCCCTTTTACACATGAGGAACAAGAAACTTAAAGAAGGCAAGTGATCTTGTGAGGTCATATGGCTAAAAACAAAGGGAATCAGAAAAAGAACCTGGATTTAAAAACAACCAGTCTAGCTTGGCTGGTATGGCTCAGTGGTTGAGTGTCAACCTATGAACCAGGAGGGCACAGTTCAATTCCCAGTCAGAGCATATGCCTAGGGTTGCAGGCTTGATCCCCAGTGTGGGGTGTGCAGGAAGCAGCTGATCAATGAATCTCTTATCATTGATGTTTCTATCTCTCTCTGCCTCTCTGAAGTCAATAAATATCTATGCATATAAAACCCTAATATGCAAATAGATTGAACAGCAGAACAACCGATCCTGTTGTGTTGACATGTGCTGACCACCAGGGGGTGCACATGAAACATGGCAGGCATTGGCCACAGCTGGATGATGGAGCAGGTGAGCGGGGTGCCAGACCAAGGCAGGGCACCAGTTGCTGTCATTGGGTGAGCCTCTGATGGTTACTGTAAATTCTTTGTTCCTGCGTGCTGCGGTCCCACCCCAGGCTCACACCTGCTGCCAGCGCCCAGTGAGGGCCTTGATCTCTCGGAGCCTTCAGTGGGTGTGAGTGGCCACTGCCGGCCCTGATCACCCCTCGGGCTTCTCCACCTTCCCCTGCTCCTCCCCCTTGCACCCATTGCTGCCACTGGCCCCACTCATACCCACAGCCAGTGCTGAGCCGCCGCTCGCACCCTCTGCTGGCACATGGAGCTGGTCCTGATCACTTGGCACTATCAGAGGGTGCGAGGAGGTGCCTGCCACCCAGATAAGCCCCTGAGAGCTTTTCCAGCTCCACCTGCTCCTGAGGGACCATCATCGGGGCAGCAGCCGCCACTCACACCCACTGAAGGCTCAGGCCCATTTGCACCTGCTGCTGGCATTGGCCCAATCTCTCTGCACCATTAGAAGGTGAAAGTGCAGCCAGTGTCATCAGAGCATGGGAGTGGCTGCAGCAGCAGCCGTGGGAGTGGGGCTGCCTGCAGAGAGCGGATGGGGGTGGGGGGACAGCGGTGGGGCTCAGAGGATGGGCCGAGACCTGCCCCTGTGCCCACTGCAGCCTTGCAGCCCATTTTTTTTCAAGGTGCACGAATTCGTGCACTGGGCCCTAGTATGTGTGTGTGTGCGCGCGCATGCGCGCACATGTGCGCACGTGTGTGTATAAAACAAAGACCAACGACCAGTCTAGTGCTTTTTTCCTATGCAATTGTTCTGAGATAAAGCATGCCAGGATGAATTGGTGGACAGGAGATTATTTCAAAGACTTGGGACAAAATGGCTCTTCTCAAAGATTTTTAGGGAAACGTTTTGATATAAAAAATATAAAGGCATGTTATAATGTAAGGTGCAAAATTTGTATGACTTTTTATGATAAAATACAAGATTTTAAAGCTATCCGTTGGTACTAATATGGACCCTCTCTGGCCATGCCCCCAAGCTTTCTGATGGTGTGTTCATTGTTTTCTGCTGTCTGGTGGAAATGAGTGAGAAGTACTGCTCTTTACCATGCTGCCTCTCACCTCTCCTTCCCTCCTCTCCCTCCTCCTCCTCCTCCTCCTCCTCCTCTCCCTCCTCCTCTTCCTCCTCCTCCTCCTCCTCCTCCTCCTCCTCCTCCTCCTCCTCGGACTTTTTCCTCATCTTCATTTATTTGGGTGATGATACCACTCTCAGAGTCCCTCAAAGGCAATTGGCTTGTGAGACCATTTCAGAGCCATGGGCTGCTATGGTCAGGTTCTGGTGAGAACTCTTTCTGGCTTAGAGACAGCCTCCTTCTCACCACTTACTCACATGGCAGAGGGGAGAGGAGAGGGGAGTGGAGGGGAGGGGAGAGGAAGGGAGAGAAGGGGAGGGATGGGGAGAGGAGGAAAGGGGAGGAGAGGAGAGGATTCTTTGGTGTCCCTTCTTATGAAGCTACTAAGGGAACCCCCATGACCTCATCTAAACCTCCCAAAGACCCCATATTCAGATATCATCACATTGAGGTAGGGGGATACAGTTCAGTATCAGTTAGAGTGATTTCAGTTTTAAGTAACCGAAGACCCTTTGGGACTAAAACAGTAAAGGGCATTTGTTGGTCTAGATAACTAGAGGCAAATTAGGGTGGGCCAGCCTGAACCGTGACATCAAGGGCTCTGATGCCCACGGCATTATATGAGGCTGCTAACTCTCTCAGTGTAAGATGTCTGAGACCCTGTGCTTCCAAGTTCACTTCTAGTGAACATGTCTCATTCGTTGGAATTATAGCATGGATCCATTCCCAAACCAATCACTATGGCCAATGTGATGGGCTTTACTGATTCACTTAAACCAATCCAAGATAATTCTGAGCACTGAAGGAAGGTTCCACCCATCCAGATTCCATATCTGCTTCATAATCTGGGAAAGACAAGAGTAGAGATGGTGCGAGGTGGTTATATTGCCCACTATAACTCCCTCTTTAAAACAATCCACTTTACATTGTTGACTATGTCTGGCATGTGGCAAGTTCTAAATAACGGTGAGTTGTCTATCTGACTTTGTGCCTGTTCTTTATGAACTATATGAACATCCAGGGAGGGGGTGATATAAAGGGAATTGCTGTCAATCTTAAGGTCAATACCATCTGAACTCTTATGTGTGTCAACACAAAGGAATTCAAGAAAGGGAAAGAAGTCCCTGGCCCCAAAAGCTGTATTTGGTGTTTCATTGAGGCCACATTTCATCTGTATCAACTCCCTCCTTGAGGTTTGGGAAGAACCATCTTCATTCATCTTCCATATGGATATTGGCATTGCATCACGCTAGCCTGGGAGGATCTGAATTTTTACTTTATGTAAAACATTTACTGTGATTCATATCCATCGTCCCTTTTCAAATGACTTTGGAATATACCTAGTTTAAAAGTTGGGAGTCCATTATGCTAAGTGAAATAAGACTTTAACAAAAGGACAGATACTGTATGACTCCAGGCAATAGTGGTAACTGGAGTAGTCAAACTCTTAGAGACAGAAAATGGAACGGTAGTTGCCATGGGGCTTTGTAATGTCTTTCTGTGCTTTGTTGCCAGGGGGCTTTGTAATGTCTTTTCCTTTTACTCCAGGGTGTTCCGGTATCTCCCTTTCTGACCTGGAGCCTTTTGTGGGGGACTGAAAAAACCCCCTGGGAAGAGTGGTGGTGGGATCCGCTGCACTGAGAGACAACTCACCTCCCACTCTCTCCCCACTCCTCTGCCCAGTTCCTCAGTTCCCACACTTCTCTCGCTACGATCACCTCACCTAACCCAAAGGACACTTCCATCCTCTTCTTGAGCCAACCTGGGTGGAGACAAGTGCCCTCTTCCCTTTTTTGAACAGAAACAAGAGCACTTTTCAAAAGGAAAGGAACATGTACTGTGACTGTAAGATGAGGTCAAACCAAACTGCAAGCAGGAAAGCTATCTGCATCAGAGCAGACGTAGGGACAGAAGGAGAAGCCTCTTTGTAATTTAGCTGCTGTCCTTCCAGAGTGGCTGCGGCAGGTTGATCTGGCTGCAGTCCCATTCCCCACCTGCACCCCTGAACACCTTAGAGGGAAGGAAGCAGAATCCAACAAGGGGTCTGGGGACCAAATGGACCGTTGACCTCAGAGGAAGCACCTTCACATCTCTCCAGCATTGAAGTACCATGACGGATTTCCATACCTGGAACCTAGCATCCTTCTCTCCTGACAACGGTTAGAGCAAACGGACACATTGAACACATGGTATGAAAGGACCAACAGGAGTTTAATTCTCAAGGCCACTCCCATAAGCCAGGTATGGTCAGGAAGAGTTGAGTGTGTTCAGACTCCAGCACTGCCCCCACTAACTCTATGGCCTCAGGCTGGGCAAATACTTGTGCCCCTCCAAGTGCCGTGTCCCTCCTACGTAGGACATCAGGGAGGACTGAAGAGGTAAATGAACACAGTGCTCAACAACCTCCCAAAATGTTTGCTGTTTTCAAGGACCCTGTGAGCCAGGTATTGCTACTCCCATTCCACAGACGAGGCAGCCTTTTGACCCAGGTCTTCGGTGGCCAAGGCCTATGTTCTTTTCATCTGCTCACTGCTGCAGCCCTCGTGTGGGCCCTTGTTCTCGTACCATCTCGTACCATTCCCAGGCTGTGCGTTCACGGAGGCCACTGCAGCCCCAAGTAAACGGCTGTTTGAATTGAATGCATGAATGCCCGTGTTAGTAAAAGGAGAGGAAGCGATCTGAATTTGGGAGACAGAGAAAGCACTTATATCAGAGGCTAATAGATGAATTCATTTAGACAGCCAGTCAGTTAATATTTACTGAGTATTCATAAGATAGCTGGCTCTATTCATATACATTGTATCATTTAGGATGCCTGGAGGGAGCAGAGAAGACAGGGTAGAATGGAGAGATTGGTCTAAAAAAATAAAAAAGTCTGAATTATAATTTTCAATATTATTTTATAATTTTCAGATAAAAGTAATCCTCAAGCTAGGCTAAATAAAGTATTGTTAGAGAAAGTAAAAAAGCGATGATATGATAAGTAATAGCCATATTGTTGTCATGTGGAAACATTTCTGTCCTCTTCTATCCCCAAATCCTGGTTACATGAATACTTAGCATAATCTCCCAAACTAGTGATTTTAAATTCCAAAACAGCGTAGAGTCCAAGCAAAGGTTTTTTTTTTAATTGGATTGTTGCTATGGGCAGAAAACACTTGAAAAGAAGACACCATACCTTGGATTGGAAATCAGGATTCCAGAGAGCAGGACTGCATGTCTTGAAGGTTTATGTTGCTTGATTCAGTCATTCATTTGGTTTAGGAAGGAAAAAAAAAAACAGCCCAGGTAGAAACTCAAAGGTCAGAAGCATGTCCAGATAGCTGGAAGTAAACCACTATTGCTGGGAAGGTTTGATGCAGGCAGGGTTGTGGATGGTTTGGTGGAGAGGGTGGGAGCAGGAGGGGGAGGGGAGGAGAAACCCAGGGCCAAGGATCCCTCAGGGTGAGCATCTGCAGGTTCTGACAGGTAAGAGAACAGACAGGTTCAAGCAGGTTGGATCACAGGTGACAGTGAGAAGGGGCTCATGGGAGTGGCTTCCAAGCATGAATCCTCAAAATGAGTGTTGAAATAGGAGTGAGATGAATGTGGGGACCTCACTCCTCTTGCAGTCAGTCTTGAGCCATTAAATGGTCTCTGACTGATGCAGAATGTGGACTCTCGAAGGTAGTCTGGTAAGGTGCCTCCAAGCATAGTTGAGTTCCAATCTGTCATAGGTTGACGATCTTGGTAAATCATTTAACCTTTTGGCTTCCACGTCTTCATCTGTAAAATGGCCTCACTGGGATGTTATGAGGATGGATGTCACATGCTCAGCATTGTACCAGACAGTGATGAACTGGAGGGACCTGGGGCTACAACCTTTGGTTTGTGAGCTCCTCAAGGGCAGATTGTATGGTTACTATTTGTCACTTACTTCATTATCGTTATTGTTATTAATAAATTAACACTCAGCCATTTTAAAACATACCTTCTGCTTCCAATGATGTCTAAAACTGATTACTAAGCAACTTCTCTGTGGGCCTGAAACCAACCTTTCTGGTTTTTTTGTTTGTTGTTGTTGTTTTGTTGTTACTGTTGTTGTTGTTTTTTTTAAAATATATTTTATTGATTTTGTACAGAGAGGAAGGGAGAGAGATAGAGAGTTAGAAACATCGATGAGAGACAGTCATTGACCAGCTGCCTCTTGCACACCCCCCACTGGGGATATGCCCGCAACCAAGGCACATGCCCTTGACCGGAATCAAACCCGGGTCCCTTCAGTCCCCAAGCCGACGCTCTATCCATTGAGCCAGACCGGTTTAAAAGAGATAGCTGAGCCAAAGCAATACCGTTAGATTGTTACGTGAGTTGTCCCTGCTTCCATTGCATATCCTTGCATTATTCCCTGAACCTCAGATCCCAGTAAAGGAGACAGCATAGAAAGAAATAAGAAAAAGAAATGAAAGCAGAAGTAGAGAATTGTTGACTTGGAGAATTGGAAGCCATTGAAGGTTCTCCTGAACAACCATCCCACAGTCAACTGAGTGGTAGGTAACAGTGATGTCAAGAAGGGACCTGAAAGAAGTGAAGGGAGGAAAGACAGGGGAAAGGCTGCAGTGGAAGCTTTTCTTTTCTTTACAGTGTTAAGAACTGACCAGTGTTATATTGGACTAGAGGCCCGGTGCATAAAACTTGTGTACTTGGGGGATCCCTCAGCCTGGTCTGCACCCTCTTATACTCCTGGAGCCCTCGGGGGATGTCTGACTGATGGCGTAGGCCTGCTCCCCATAGGCCTAAGCACTCAGACATCCTTAGCACTGCCGCAGAGGCGAGAGAGGCTCCTGCCACCACTCCCATGCTTGCCAGCTGAGCCTGGCTCAGGGCTTCTGACTGAGGAGTGCTCCCCCTGTGGGAGTGTACTGACCAACAGGGGGAAGCTCCTCCATTGAGCATCTGTCCCCTGGTAGTCAGTGCACATCATAGTGACTGGTCATTTCACCATTTGGTTGGTTTGCATATTGGCCTTTTATTATATAGGATAGGCTGAGATCTCTACGGAGTAGACAGGAGGTCTCTTCTCCAGATCCTGGAATCTCTGGCTGAGAATCTCTTTTGCAAAGAGGCAGCTATCATCTCCTGTAGATAACTTAGGTTATAATAGACTTTTTAACCCTAATTACTCTCTCCCACTCACCTTCCTTAGTATTTGATGAAGGTTACCATCTTCCTTTGCAATCCCAGTCCTTTTAAAATGTCTCTTCATTTTTTTTATTCAGAGTATAAACTTTTTTGTTGTTGTTAAGAAAGTCCCTTCATTTCCTTATTTTCTTTCTCTGCCTCTCTAGTTCTCCATCTCCTGCGCTTTTGACCTTCTGTTCTTATTATTTTTTTCTTTTCTGTCTTAGTTGCCATTCATATTGTTCTAATAGTGCATATGAGGTTCTACTCGTATTCAGGTATACATTTTCAGCCCACAATAACACCATCTCTTCATAAGTAGAAAAATCTAGAAAAACAAAACAAAAAACTCCAAAGCTCTGGGTTCTGGCCCTTCCCTAATTGTCTGGCTCTTTCCCCCCCTAAGTACTTCCATTTTTAGTGTCGGCATTGAAGAGAGAGAATGAACTAGGATACTGCTCAGAAATATGCTCCATGAGTCACCTTTCGACTAAAGGTTAGAAGATGCAGCTTCACCATTTAAGGTGCAAGATGTTTCAGGCTGATATCATGCTCTTACGGGACTAAGTATTCTGGCTGAGGCCCAGCCTCCGCTCCTGTATTGCCCACAGGCATTGGGACACCTGTAATTCTGAGTAGGCTTCTTTGGGAATTACAGAGACTTTGGCATAAAGGTCCTTCAAAGTCAATGCAGTCTATCCAGCTACCTGACATCCCTGAATCCAGGGGAGGAAAACTCACTACTTCCCAAGGCAGCACAATTCATTCCATGGCCAAATAAGAAGGCTGAATTTTCAAAGAAAACATTCCTATGTTTGGTCATGGTGGTTGTTTGCCTAGCAAACTATCTTTCCATGAATGATATTCTTAATTTTCAGCAGCCACCGGTCATTCCTCTCCTATCAAGGCCTTTTAAATTATCAAAATACTGGGTTACTTGTCTTTTTAAAATTTATAGATGTGGAGGTAAAAATGTGTTTGTAGTGCATGAATCCTTCCTCATTAGCCTCATTGTCATGTATAATAATAATAGCTAACATTCCCATGGAATTACTATATGCTGGCATTGTTTCAAGCATTTTGCATATATTAAATCAAGAAAACATGATTTCTCAAAACAACTTTTACTATTTTCTTCTCTATAGGGTTCCAGAATATGATGGTACAACAATTAAAAATTGTGCACCATCAGGGCCAGGGAGGGATATGAGAGGTTGGCCAGCCAGAGAGGAACCACAGGAGGGCTCCAGGGCCTATCTGGCCTGTCTTAATCAGTCCTGATCAACTGGACCCCAGCAGGAAGCTTACCTACCAGTTGAGTGTCTGCCCCCTGGTAGTCAGTGCTTGTTATAGCGAGCAGTTGAGCGGCTTTAGCATATCATTAGCATATTATGCTTTAATTGGTTTAAAAGACGAACGAAACACACAGCATATTAGGCTTTTATTATATAGGATAATATTGTTCAAAATTTGTTGTGTTTCAGCTGCTTTAAACAACCACAGATATTATAGTTGAATTGGTTGGTAAAAAAGTACAGAAGAGACACTGGTTGAATATTAGCTAGATTTTCGGCAAAAGGGTATTTTCCCTAATTGTTTGAACATTTCTCCTCTTCGGTAACTAGAAAAATGAAATTTGTTTGGATTTTAGGGTCACACACACCTGGGGCTCAATCACCACTTAGAATACTGAAAACTTGTGATGTGACTTAACCCTGGGTCTCCACTTCCTTTCATGGGATAGCACCTATCTCACAAGCCAATGTGAATTTCAAACAAGATATTTGCCAAGAACATGAAATATGTTTGCACAGTCCTTGGTATATAGCCCCTCAGTAAATGTTAGTTTCTGTGTGTGTGTATACGTGTGTGTATTCTGTAAGTGTGTGTGTTTAGAGTGAAGAGGAAGGACTTAATTGATGAGCATGAATTGGAGGACCATTCCAGAAATAATCTGTTAACAAACAAACAAAAATCAAACACAAAATAGGAAGAAACAAAGGTGAGAAATGGGAAACAAGAAGCTTAGAAAAGCGCTATTAATAGGTATTTAATAAGCAGCTCTTATTTAAATGTTTAGGTCCTCCACCAGGTAACCAATGAGTGGGATTCGTGTGTAGAATCCTCAAAGAGCCTACAATACTTTTAAAAAAAATATATATTTTATTGATTTTTTACAGAGAGGAAGGGAGAGGGACAGAGAATTAGAAACATCAATGAGAGAGAATCATTGATCAGCTGCCTCTTGCACACCCCCTGCTGGGGATGTGCCCGCAACCAAGGTACTTGCTCTTGACCAGAATCAAACCTGCAACCTTTCAGTCTGCAGGCTGATGCTCTATCCACTGAGCCAAACTGGTTTTGGCCAAGCCTACAATACTTTTGAGGAGACCTCACTGGTGCACGAGAAGAGCTATTTATTTGTGAAAGCGATCATTCAAAGAGGCAAAAGGGTGTTACTCTTAGAGTTGAGAGAAGAAAGCTAACTCTGCATTTATGGTTCTTTAGAGACCAGACAGAAGTTCAGTGTTGCCACGGGAGAGAGGCAAGGACAGATGAGAAAATCTTCAAATGACCAGCCATTTGATCTGCTGACTAAGGTTGCGGAATGGCTTAACAAGGGGAGACTGCTGGGGTTTTTTTTTTTTTTGTTTGTTTGTTTGTTTTTAACAGCAGTGGTAAAAACTGATTTTCATATTCTTTGAAACAACAGAAATTACCAAAACAAACCTAAATGGGGCCTGATAGTCTCATAGCATTTATGCTAAGGAGGAGGGGTTGAGGGACAAACTGAAAGCTCCAGCGCATACTCCTGGTTTCTGTATTTGGCTTGGGAGACACCCATAGCCTTTGTTGAGTTACTTATCCAGATCCTCTTTAAGCCCCATTTCTTTCTTTTTCCAGCGATTCCCTGGAGAGATGCCCTTTCAACCCTCCATCTCTGCTAAATGCCTTTTGGATCCCAGCAGTGGAGACCATTGGATGGTTGGATTGACTCAGAGCAGACTGTTAACTGAGGCCTGTTAGGATTGTTACAAAGAATTCTAGCCAAATCTTCCAGGTTAGGAGAGAAATGGCAGCTCCTCCCCACTGTATGCCCATGACAAATCACAGCAACCATCTTTAAAAGGGTTAATACTCCCCCCTCTCCCTCCCTCACTCCTGCCCCCCAACTTGCTGCCAGAGATCAGCTAATCTGATAATTATGGCAACAAACACAGTTTAGACAAACAAGACCTGACCCTGAGGGTTTGGAATGAAAACATTTACTCTCTCCCTCCCGGGAGAGTCGCAGAGTCGGTGCCTGGAGCGTACACACAGAGAGACTGGGAAAATACCCTTGTGCTGGAGCGACAGGGTGAAAACATCTGTGTTCCTGAGCTGCTTAAGAAGATAAAGCTAATGGGAGAGGGGAGGGGATGGGGGAGGCAGGAGGAGCGGGGAATGGTGCTGTCGAAGGGTGTGCATGTTTGAAGCAGATGGAAAATGTACCCATAACTGGAGATGTAAGTCAATTGTAATTGATTTTCCAACAGACGCAGAGTGAGAGAAGAGGTGCAAAGGGGACTCGATGATGCAGAGTTCCCGTGAAAAGCCTTGAGAGTAGCTAGAGGAGGAGGAACATCTTGAAACACCTGAGTGGGATTTACTCCTGAGAGCTGGAGAGAAAGAGTATTCATGGTAGTCCATGGTTCTGAGTGAATTTGGTATCTGCCAGGGAGTGGGGTTCACAGACGAGGTGGGCTGGTCATCCTTTTCTCATCTCCAGTTTTGCTGGTAAACTGAGCAACTTGCCCCTTTCCCTGTCAAGCTACTTCCCCCGTTTTCAGTTCTAAAATGCTGAAATCTTCCTGGGTTGCTTAAACTGGAGGTTCTGACCTTGGCTTGCTTCAACCTGAAATTCCAACAGTTTCTCCTTTTTCAACTCGACCCTTAAGTTTTGCACTACATATCCAAGACCTGGTGCCAAACGTCATTTCTTTTTTGTACCTGGCTGGTGGTGTATCGGCTGGTAGACATCTCTGCCCTTTGGAACTCTCCAAACCATCTCTAGGCATCCAAACCCCCGGAGGACTGCAGATCATATATATGGTTGACGTCAAGCTAAGAGGAATAACTGCTGTGATTGATGATAGGATCGAGGTTTAAAATGAATTCCATGAGGTGAAAGGTGGTCTAAAATCAATAAGATAGGATGCACCAGGAGTACGAAGCACTGCGTTTAGGTCCAATAATCAATTGTACGAGCATAGGGTGGAAAGATCTATAAAACAACAGTTTATGTAGAAAAACCAAATCAAACCATACCAAACATTTTTCAGTCAACAACTGATTCAATGTGAGACAATAATGAACCCATCTGCTTAAATAATAAATACAAGTATAGTAGGTATTAATAAAAGTATTGTGGTAACACTAACATTTTACTATGTTCTTTTTTCATTTTTTGTCCTCACCCAATTACATATATATGGTGGGGGTGGGGAGAGAGAGAGAGAGAGAGAGAGAGAGAGAGAGAGAGAGAGAAAGAGAGAGAGAGAGAGAGAGAGAGAGAGAGAAGAGAGGAGAAATGAGAGAGGAGAGGAGAGAGAGAATAATATAGTTCAGTTGCCTTTGGTACATGCTCCAACAGGTGATTGAACCCATAACCAGGTATGTGCCTTGATTGGCGATCAAACTGTCAACCAACTGAGCCACTCCGGCCAGGCTTTGTTCTTAGGACAAGGCTGAATCAACCTTCTTTTTATTTTATTTTAATATAACTATTTGCGGACCAAGCACAGAGTCCCGACAGCTGTACATAACAATTCTGTCTTACTTGTTTGGGCTTTAGTTTATATTGCACTCCATACAGGGTTCAGCTTGGCAATGGTCAGGGGCTCCCATTTCCTATTCAGCTGGTTCTACCTGCCCCTGTGTTTTGAATTTCACAAAGGCCCAATTAGCTGCCCCCCTGGTAGTCTGTTGGAGAGTCCCCCATTTCTCGAGGAGAGATACTTCTTTTCAAAGAGGCCAATCTTCTCACAATTCCTCCCACACTCCATGATCATCTGTTCATTGGTTCATTGATTCATTGATATATCCACTGACCACTGACTATGTACTAGGAACTGGGGAGTCCATAGTGAACAAGCCCTCATCAAGCTTATGTTCTTATGGGTGTAGGCAGACTTTAGCTAAAAACTAAAAATGTTAGAAAATAAAAAGGCCTGAAAAGTTACCAGGTACTTGAAAAACCTTCTACCTTTTGCCTACCTGGTAAACTTTTCAAATGCTATCTTCTGCTTCCTAACCCAGCTCAAGTTCCACCTTCTCTTCCCTGAACTCCTGGTGCCCAGGGCTGGTGACACATAATTTAGCACTCAACTGCTCTCTAATTGTTTCCCTAATGCTAATTTTGCCTCCCACCAGACTGTAGGAGACAGTACACTTTGAAGTTATAGGACATACCTTCTACTTAAATATATTCAGTCAATCTCTAGCTAGGATGCTCTTTAAAAGGAGATGAAAAACACAGCTCAAACATGGTGAGGTTTTTAAGCTGATTCCCAGATAACAAGGGAACTTTTTTCCAGTGCCTCTGAAATCCTCTAGAATAAGAATGTAAAGTTAGGACAATAGTTTGTTTATTTGTTGAACTTAACCTCCTCCAAAGAATCCTAGACTCTGTAAGGAGATCTTTAAAGCAACAAACATACCTTAAGCTGACTAGTGGCAAGATTAGAGAGAACAGCAGGAAGAAACATCCAATAATCTCAAAAAGGGAGGAAAGGTAAGGGCAGACAATGGCAAATTCAGAAAAAGGCTCAGTCCAAAACTGAGTCCAAGCAACAGAATAAGAGTGCCCCCCTCCCAAAAAAGCCCAGAAACAATACCAATGGACTGGTTAAGGACTGTTAAAGAAATAAACGTAACTTCATATGGTGGACTGGCATGTGGAAAGAATAACACAGGTAAAACTATACACTGACATAAAGAAATGGCCATTACGTAGTTTAAGAAGTGAGTACAGATAATATGATCCTTTTCATTAAAAATCTAAATTTATATGTCTATAGAAAAACACATTTAAGGGTATATGCCAAATTGTATACATCTATTACAATTTGGGAAATACTATTTGGGGTTATGGGCAATAGGGTGGGGGAGACAGAAGAATTTAATAATTTATTTTCATTTGATAACTTCCAAACTGTTTATATCCTGCACTTAATTATATACATATACATGTATATTTACAACAAGCATTTCTTGCTTTAATAAAACAACAAATAGGTAACAAAAGCAGCCATAGTTTTCACTAATCTGTCTTTTGGAAAAGGCACACATGTTCTAGGGGAAAAGATCATTACAAATGTTTAGTTTGCTTCTTGGAGAATTATGGCTACATAGAGTGTGGTTCCTGGATTTGTATAAGTGCCCTTGGGCCGCATGGGAGGACTTCTGAAGAGAAATCCCACGAATTTTCCAATGGACTGTGTATGGGGACAGCTCTGCCTTAGGAGACTCTCTTCAGTAGAACAAAAGCATATTTAAACCAAAAATATGGCAGGATGCACAAGGAAAGCTGAGGAATGAGATCAGAAAGATGAACTGCAACCAGATTTAAAGAACCATGTAAAACATGTTATAGGGATGAGAAATGAGGATCCATCAAACATCCTTCGAGCTGAGCGTCCTCAGCTTGAAGCATGTTTCATGAGCTTGCTTCCTTAATGCAACTCAAGGATTGTACATTGAACAAATTCCTTGATGAAATTTTGTTGTATAAATGAACTCCTGAAAAAAAAACTTTAAATACAATTTTTATATTGACCATAATTTTAGGCAGTAAGGGAAAATAATATTTAAGAGCTGTTGAAGTTAAGAATATGACTTTGGAATGATAGAGGCATTTTGAATTCAAAGTTTGTCACTTACTAGCTCTGCAATCTCTAGCAAATTACAGCAGATCCTCAAATAACATGGCTTCATTTAGATGAAAAAAAAAAGAAACAACTCTTTTTCATATCGACTAGAGGGTAAAATCAGTTTCTTTATACGTGGTTTTACTTAAAGTCATGGAACCTATCAAAAACCTCAAGTAAGGACTTACTATATGACACTTTAATTTTTCCTCCTACCTCTTTTGAGTCTCTTTTGGGGGCCCCTCTTTCCAACCCTGAAATGTTGATGCTCCCAAGGCTGCTGTCTGAGGGCCCTCTTCTCCCTTCTCTGGGTAATATTTTCTTTTCATGGCTTCAGTTACCATCAATGGCCATGACATACAAGCCAACGGATCAGGCCAATCTCTCTCCTCAGCTACACGCTCTGCCTAATGTCTTTTGATGGATCCTCATTTCTCATCCCTGTAACATGTTTTACATGGTTCTTTAAATCTGGTTGCAGTTCATCTTTCTGATCTCATCACTCGCACATTTCCTCTTCTCTTTCTGCTCCAGGCTACCAAGCCATTTTCCATTTCTTTGTTATGTGCTCCCTGAACTTTGGGCCTTTACAGCTACCATCTCCTTAGCCTTCAACTCCTTTCTCCTCCTCAGACTTCTTGGTTAACTCACACTCATCCTTAGATCTCATCTTACACCTCAGTTTTTCTGAGAAACACTCCTTGCTCCTCCTGGTTTGGTACTGCACTCCTCACTTCATTGAATGACTTGTTTACACATTTGGATTGCTCACTAGATCATGAGCCCTATAAAAACAGAAAGCCTATTTGTCCTGTTTGTCACTGTGTACTTAGAACAGAATCCCCAATCCTGGCACTTAATAGCCTTAGATATTTGTTGAATAAAGTGCTATTGTTTGTTATTAATAAGAGTGAGGTGACATAATGGTTAAGAATTGGACTCTATTGCTTAACATTCGTGTAACTTTTGGCAAGTATATTAACTTATTTATGTCTCAGTTTCCTTATCCTATATAATAAAAGCTTAATATGCTAAGTGTCTGGTCATCCAGTTAGCCATTCAACCAATCAAAGTGTAATATGCTAATGATATGCTAAGGCCTCTCAACTGCCTGCTATGATGTGCACTGACCATCAAAGGGGCAGATTCTCTGACTAGGTTAGCTTGCTGCTGGGGTCCAGCTGATTGGGACTGAGTATGATGGGCTGGACACACCCTGAAGCTGGCCAACCTCCCATGGCTGGCCAACCTCCCACATCCCTCCCCGACCCCAATTGCATTGATGGGGTCATGGCTGGTGAGTGCAGTGGCAGTGGTAGGAGCTAAAGATTTCCTACTGCTGCTGAAACCGGTTTGGCTCAGTAGTAGAGCATCGGTCTGTGGACTGAAAGGTCCCAGGTTCGATTCTGGTCAAGGGCATGTACCTTGGTTGTGGGCACATCCCCAGTAGGTGGTGTGCAAGAGGCAGCAGATCGATGTTTCTCTCTCATTGATTTTTCTAACTCTCTATCCCTCTCTCTTCCTATCTGTAAAAAATCAATAAAATATATTTTAAAAAATCATCTTAAAAAAAAAAAAAAAAAAGATGTCCTACTGCCAGCTTAGGCCTGCTTCTCGTGGGGAGTGGGTCTAAGCTGGCAGTCGGACATCCCCTGAGGGCTCTTGGACTGTGAGAGGGTTCAGGCCAGGCTGAGGGCCCCCCTCCCCCACTGAGTGCATGAATTTCGTGCACTGGGTCTCTAGTCTATTATAACATCTAAAATGCTTAGAGGAAATGAAGGACTAACTGAAATAATCTTTTTTATTATAAAGCAAGTGCTCAATAAATATCAACTATTTTAACACAAAAATGCTTAGAGCAGTAGTACCTGGCACATACTAGTAATCAGAACATAGTAAATATTTATTATTGCTTTATTTTTTTTTGCACAGATAAAATATCTCTAATTTTAAAAGTTTAGACTTCTGAATATAGATTTTCTTAAACTGCAGAATATCTATACTTACTAAGTCAGCCAGTCTACAGTAGTAGCTTTTCCGTCTAGGAACATATTTGAGCACTTGGGTGGAGACTTATTAGAGACAGTAAGATTTCAGTTATTGCAATACTGTAGTTGGACTTTAAGCATAGTGTTTCTACAACCATTGCTTTTGTTCTAGATGGTAGTTCTCAAACTTTGGTGTGCATCAGCATTGTCTGGTAGCTTGTTAAACTACTGATCAACTGCCTCTATCTCTAGGTGGTTCTGGGATGGGGCCTGGGTCCGTGGACTTTATCAAGCTCCCCTGGTGATCCTGATGCGTGCCAAGGTTTAAGAACCTGTGATCTAATAAAAAGAAAGAGGTTAAAATCAACAGCTATAATACTATGACCATGTAGCAGCATTGGGCTCAGCAGGACTATGTTGGTGTTGCCTTCTAGAAAGGGCTCTGAGATATTTGTCTCTGGGAGATGTCTCTGCTGCAGCAAGTAGCCTCTGGAACTATTGTGACCTCCAGGACAATCCAAGAGACTCTAACAGGAACAGCTGCTGCAAACTGGTCCTGGGCTTGCTGAGGGAACTCTTGCTAAGGGATATGCTGTAAATGCCAGTAAGAGCCTTTGCTGGAGGCCTGCCCCAGGCAGCAGCAGGTAGCAGCAGTGCTTCTCAAAGTGGGATCACCTACTTCCAAAATCACATAGAGTTTGTCAAAATGCAGAGTCCTGGCTCCCCCTCCAGACCTACTGAATCAGAATCTACATTCTAAACAAGCTTCACTGACTCTTCTGCGTTATGCTGAAATCAGAGCGCCATGTACAGACTGTTGAGATCTGGGGTGGAGAGGCGCTTTTATGTTGTTTTGCCACACTCTCCTTCCTAGCACTCTGGTCAGGGCGGAGGCCCAGACATTCTGCATGGAACCTCAGACTGGTTTCTCAGATCTTAGATAATTCAAAGACCAGGTGGGGACTAGAACCCAAAAAAGACTTTTGTAAATCAAAGAGTAACTTTGAGTTATTAAATGTTATGCACTTTTCTGAGGATAACTACAGTGGGTATTTGGCTTCCAGATTGTCTGCTTAAAATGATTTTCTTTTGAGAGATATCTTAATTGTGGTTGGTGGGCCTTGTCTGGATTCCTCTTGTAAGGTCCTGTAGGCGACAGGGCTGTCCTGGTACACTTGGCTCAGGTAAGTGAAGCATTTTGTAGGTGACATCTACTCTTCTTATCTGTCAAACAAAGATAGATGAGCAGGGACTTGGCTGCCTCGGGGGATGTTGCTGCCTTGGTTCTCCCATCAAACTCTGTCAGGCTTTGTAACTTGAAGAAATGAAAGGAGGAGCAGGAGAGGGACAGTTTCTAACAAGCTGTCAGCAGGGCCCCACCACGGGTTGGAAGCCTCCCTCTTTGTCGGTCGGCCTGCTTCAGCCCTGACTTTGTTCCAATGCTATTAGGGTAAAATCCTTGAGTTTCTCTCAGAGAAAGAGAAGTGGCCTGGGGCTGAGAGGCACAGATTCATAAGTAATTTATCTCATTATACACTTCCAGTCCTTAACCACCATTTCAGAGAGGAAGAGCCAACAAAGCAGACTTAGAGAATTTTGCCCTGGAAAGGACGCACATCCCTCATACTACAGCTTAATCAGTGCGTTTTTTTTAATTGCTTAAAATGCGGGAGACCTGGTTCTCAGCAAGGCTGAGTTGTAGGCCTTCAGTACCAAGTGATTTTTAGGGTGGTACAAGGGAGAACTTACAAAGTGCTAATGTAGAGATCCTTCTGGAGGCGGGATCTGCTTACAAGGGTGCATTATCAGAGGAACTAGAGAGGATGTTAAGAGTCGATACCAAGTATAATCTCTAGGTGGGAGAGTATCTGGAGACGTCAGAGCAACTCAGTTTCAGTAATCCCAGCATTGAGAAGTGACAGGTTTAATAAAGAAAACCCTGGGTGTCTTAGCAGTTTTTGTTTTGTGCAGGCATTATAGATTTGTTTTATTTTTGTCAGTCACTATACTATTTATTATAAAATTATTCATTCAAGATTATAATATTAAAATAATAATTTGTTTAAATAGTCTATAATCCAGGATTACAGATGGTATGATAGCCAACAGTCCTGGAATGTGTTTTGGATAGTTATACAAATAGTGCATGGATACATTCTTGGTATAAAATATTTAGAAGTTTACACAGCAAAAAAGTCCCTCTCTCATTTCTTTTTCCAGAGGTAACCATTGTCAATAGTTTGATGAGTACTCTTCAATCATCTTTCTTAAAAAAAAAAAAAAAAAAATATATATATATATGTGTGTATATATATTCCCCCCCCCCCCCCCAACTTATTAGAGGCTCAGTGTATGACATTTGTGCACCCGGGGAAGAGGGGATCCCTCAGCCCGGCCTGCACCCTCTTGCAGTCCTGGACCCCTTGCTCCTTACCACCTGCCTGCTTGCTGCTCCTTACTGCTCAGCACCCTGCTCCTTGGCATTGCCACGGAGGCAGAGGTGGGAGAGGCTTCCACCACATCCACTGTGCTCGCCAGCCTTGAGCCTGGCTTCTGGCCGAGTGTCGCTTCCCCTGTGGGAGCGCACTGACCACCAGGGGGCAGCTCCTGCGTTGAGCATCTGCCCCTTGGGGGTCAGTGTGCATCATAGTGACGGGTGGTTCTGGTCATTCTGCCTTAATGGTCGCTTAGGCCTTTGTTATATAGATACTTATCTTTTCACGTGAGATTATATATCACATATTGTTATGTGAGTTTTAAAAACTTAATAGTATATATTTTGGATATATTTTCATGGCAGTAGATATGTCTTCCTCATTCATTTTAACATTAGCAAAGTATTGAATTATATGGATGTGCCCTACTTATGGAATCACTCACCAATTGTTGCTATTAAAACTGCTTCCTAAATATTTGTTATTACAAATAATGTTGCAATGAGCCTCTGCGCACATACATCTTTGTACACATATTCTTATAGGACAGATTCCTGAATGCAAAATTGCAACATCAAAGCCAAAGCTCAAGCCATTTTTTGGTTTTACTGTCACTTCTACGTTTGCTTATAGTATGTCTAATTCTGTTCATCTCTTGATTCATCTCTATCAATGGTTCTCAACTCCAGCAGAACATTAGACTCACCCAAGGAACTTTTAAAAATTACATATGTCCAAGCTGCACCCCAAACCTTCTGAATCAGAATCTCTGGGAAAGGGCTTAGGCTTTGGTTGTCAGAAAAAAATCTGAAAATTCTAATGTGCAGCCAAGATTCAGAATCATTGCTTTATACATTAAACAAAACAGAGCTCTAGAGCATTTTAAGATAATACAACAATTATAGACTGAATCAGTTAAACGTCACTGATTGTCTACTCTGAAAACAGTTTAAGTAAATCAAGTTGCCCAGGTAAAAAGCAATTTGATGTTTAATAGTCCGTGTAGCAGTTTTCTCTCTTGAAAATGCTTTCCTTAAAAAAAAAAATAAAAAAAAATCTCAGGGCATCTTCAAAGCTGTGAGCAAGTTGGGCCAGAAATGACCTTATCTATTTTACAGTCTCAGAAGCTGACAGGGGTAAAATGATGCTTCTTAATTTTAATGTGTTTAGGAAAAAGTCTGGGGATCTCTGTTAAGTGTAGATGCCGACCGACTTAGTAGGCCTAAGGTGGGACCTGAAATTTTGTACTTCTAACAAGCACGTTGGTGATCCTGATGCTGCTGGTCGGAGGACCATGCTCTGATTAGCAAGCACTTGGATAAAAGACAGTGAACTAAATACAATGAAGAACTCAATCCAATCGAAGAAACTGGACATCATAGGGGTGCATCCTCTATATGGCTCCAGAAGGATTCCAGGCCTGTTGGCTGTCACACTATCTGTAATTCTGGAGCTTGCTCAATCCTGTTTCTTGTCTCTGACTATACCAGTAACTTTGCCTTTGGATGAATCCTGACCCATCAGAGGCCTTTGGTGCTCATTCCTCTGAGGCCTTCCATGCCTCAGTTACAGCCCAGTCCTCCCCTGGGGGGACCAGAAGGCCCAACTCTGAACTTGACTTGTCTCTGCCTACTGTTTCTCTCCTGGGTCAATGGTCTTCCAGAGGAGACTTTGCATCCCTGCACTGGTTCTCATGTCCATCAGACATAAGATGCTGTAAATCTCTTGGCATTATCTATTCACCCTGTATGACAGGGCTGTTCTCCTTGGACAGTGCCTGTCATCAGTTTTCTTTTTAGCGTTTAGAGATTGTTGTCCTATGTAGGATAGGAATAATAAATATATAAATAAATGTTTCCGATCCTCCCTTCTCTTGATACTTGCTTCTTTAACTTAATAAACTTGTTACTCTCAGTAAATTTCTTACTTGCTTCATGTTTCTCAACTGAATCACAAAGATAAAAATACTTATATTTTACTAATGGAAATTAGACTTTTAAAATGATGTTTTTGCTTTTATCTTTTAGAAAAAAAGAGCTAGAAGCAATAATACAATAATAAATTAAAGGCATTATTTTTAACTAGAGGCCCAATGTATGAATTCATGCACTTGAGGGGGGTCCCTCAGCCTGGCCTGCAGTCCGGGGAGCCCCATGATTGATCACCCTGCAAAGGGAGGCCCCGCCCACCTGCCGGTCAGTGGCCTGGGCCTCCGTTTGTGGGGCGATGATGGTGGGACCCCCTTATCAATCACATACCAGTGAGTGTCATAGCGTGGTCCTCTGGACCATCATTCTGTTGTTTGGTCAATTTACATATTACACTTTTATTATAGAAGATGGGCTGTTTTCTCTCGAAAACATTGGTTACCAATATGGTTTTCAGAAATTGAAAATATGTGCAAGGTGTAGAATCCAAGACATGCTGCTGGAGTAGGAATTAGATGTGAAAGAAATGGAACACTTGCCATGGCTGTAATTTTAGTAATTTTGTTTATTCAGTGCTCTTTTTGTCATTAATCGTGAATATAAGAACTTTTTCTTTTTGTTCACCATGTTATCCTTAACTCCTAGTGCAATGCCTGGCACATAGTAGATTGTCAATAAATATTAATCAAATGAATGAATAAATCATGAAGAAAAAGAAACACTAGGTTTTTGTTATAAGACAAAGTTAAACTAAGGTTAGAACTAAAATTAAAACTAAAACTAAACAAAAAAAACAAAAACTCTCAATAAGTCTACAAAGCTTAGCTTACAGAAGAAAGATTCCTTATTGGGAAAGTTAGAGATCCACTGCTTTAGTCATGTGGGAGATTAAAACTCATACACAATACCTTACCCCATTCAATAATTCTGACATTGTTTTGTAATTCCCTGTAAGCCCTTATGCCTTTTTCACTTCTAGAGCAGGATGTTTCTCTATTCAGAACTTGGAACTGCTGTATGGAAATTAATACGATGTCAGAAAGCAAATACAGTGACTTTATCACAGGAACAAGGACCTACCTCTCTTGATTTTTTTTATATAAAAAATATGATTAACTAACTAGTAATACATTTAAAATGTTTAAAAAAATATGTCCTACCCCGAAAGGAAAGTTGTGATTTTTAGCTATGATTTAAAAGAAAATATTTTGAGTTCTCTGGGGGGAAAAAAGCACAATAAGAAAACAGTAAAATCTCATCCATTCTTTCACTCAATACATTTTTGTCACACTAGAGGCAACATGGCACAGTGGAGCAAGGACCACCATTGTCCAGCTGTGCCATCTCAGACAACTTGCTTTTGCCTCAATTGCCTCATCTGTTAAGTGGGATAAGAAGACCATGTACTTCTGTGGTGATTATAATTTGAACGATTTACTGTTTATAAAGCACTTAGAACAGTACCTGGCATGTAATAAGCACTATATATTGTATATGGTTTTAAATAAACCAATTCCTAGAATGTGGTAGACAGGCCCCCAGGAAAGTAGTGAACTATTGAATATTTGCTATGAATCAAGTGTTACTATTCAGGCAGTTTTGCAGCAATTTTTATAATAAACCAGATCAAGATATCATCTTCATTAATTTTTTCAGCCAATATCTATTGAGATTTTCTAGGTATCAGAAGTTGTTTTAGATTCTGGATACAGTGTCTTAGAATTTACATATATATATATATATATATATATATATATATATATATATATATATATATAATTTAAAAAATCACTATATTATTATCAAGTAATTTTCAATAGGTCCCTCAATTTTGAGATCTGTTCTAAACTGTAGCACACTACATTATTCTTAATCAAAAGTTTCTCATGATTTTTAAAGTACTACATCTGTGGCGCTTTGAAGAACTACTTTCCCCCTCTACTCCACATAATTATAACTGTGAGACTATCTCAATTTTGTATTCTTGTGAAGGCTCTTTCAAATGTTATTTTTCAATAAAAACTTGATTTTAGGTTATAAATAACACATTTGTTAGAAATTATGTCATTGTTTATTATTTTTCTACTAAAGCAATGCTACAAAGTCTATTAACTCTATATTTATCTGTTTCTATAAACTTATATAAATTTCTTTAGGATAAATCCCTAGAGGAAAGATAGGCTGGTATTGGCACTTTTTGGCTGATTCTGCCAAAATGTGCTCTGAAAAGGTTTTATCAATTGACATCTCACCAACAGTGCATGAAACTGCCTTTCCCCCTCTATTCTCAACATTATCAATATTTTTAATTTTTGTCAGTCTTATGAGCAAAATGGATAAATTAAGATGATTTAATAATGAGGATAAATTTAAAAATATATATATATTTTTGATTTTTACAGAGAGGAAGGGAGAGGGATAGAGAGTTAGAAACATCAATGAGAGAGACATCGATCAGCCACCTCCTGCACACCCCCTATTGGGGATGTGCCCGCAACCAAGGTACATGCCCTTGACCGGAATCGAACCCGGGACCCTTCAGTCTGTTTCCGGGACCTGAGCCAAACCGGTTTCGGCAATGAGGATAAATTTTAATGTTTATTGACCATTTGTATTTATTCTATCCTGATTTCTTCATATTCTTAGGTCATTCTATCAATACAATGAAGCTCTGGATATATAATAGAATAGAGGTCCAGTGCACGGAATTCGTGTGCTTGGGCAGGGGGAGGGGAACCCCTCAGCCCAGCCTGTGCCCTTTGGCAGGTCCCCGAGCCCTTGGGAGATGTCAGTCTGCAGTGGAGACAAGAGAGGCTTCCACCACGACCCTTGTGTTCGCTGGCAGTGAATCCAGCTTCTCACTGAGCGGCGCTCCCCCTGTGGGAGCACACTGACCACCAGGGGCAGCTCCTGCATTAAGTGTCTGACCCTGGCGGTCAGTGTGTGTCATGCAATCAGTCATTCTGCTGTTAGATGGATTTGCATATTAACCTTTTATTATATAGGATGTGTTTGAGAAGCATGCTGTAAATATCTTTTCCAAGTCATCATATTTTTATTTATGGTGTCTATTATTATATAAAGTCATTTTTTTTCTTTATGGCTTTTGAGATTGTGTCATAATTGGGAAAGTCTATTTTAGTATTGTTTCAAAATCTCCTTTATTTTCCATTTTGTTTGTAGTTTAAAATATTTACATCTTAAATCTATCTAGAGTTTCTTTTTAGGTTTGATGCAAAGGAGAAAGTCAAATTTCTTATCCCAAATAAATTTCACATAATTGACAATCACAACATTAGATTACGTTCTGTGCTAGAAAGGGTACACTCTTTCTAAAAGCACATATTGTGAGTTAAATATGGTCATGCTATCCTGAGAGCGTTCCAGAAGCACATGTATCTATAGCTAAAGCAAGGTCTTGTCCTGGGACAGTTTCTTTCTTATACTAGTCCCAGTCCTCACACATACCAGCTAACTAAAAATGCTACTATTATAGCAATAATATTTAGAGTACTTAACAAAATTAAGTACTTAATTTTAGTAATTAACTAAATTAACAAAATTCTGAAAATCAAATAATTGGTGAGTTTATATTTTAGTAATTAACAAAATTCTGAAAATCAAATAATTGGTGAGTTTATATTTTAACATGACAGTTTCCTTCATATAAATGTTTAATTACATGCTAGATATAAATAATTCATTGAAAGCACTTTATGGAGGCACCTTCTTTTCTGGTATATATACCCAGGTTTACAGAATATGGCTGATTTACAGGTTACAGAGAGACTAGGGCAGAATCTCTGAGAGAGGAGGGGAGAATTTAGAACAGAATGGAAATCTTTGATGACCTTGTTCCAGACAACCCTAGCTATTGAGTGAAAGTCCTATATCTTTTTCCTGTTTGTGCCCAATCAATACAATAAATGCTTTGGAAATGGTGATGCAGAAGATAGTTAAGAATTAATTGTGGCGCTAACTGGCTTGGTTCAGTGGGCAGTGCGTCAGACTGTGGACTCAAGGGTACTAGGTTTGATTCTGGTCAACGGCATGTACCTTGGTTGCGGGCACATCATCAGTAGGAGGTGTGCAGGAGGCAGTTGATTGATGTTTCTCTTTCATGAATGTTTCTAACTCTCTCTCCCTCTCCCTTCCTCTCTGTAAAAAGTCAATAAAATATATTTTAAAAAAGAATTATGGATGAAAAAAATTCTAGAGATCATTGCACAACAATGTTCATATAGTTACTACTACTATACTATACACTTTATAATGGTAATAATAGCAATTTTTTATTTTTTTACTATAATTAAATAAAAAGGTTAATTCTGCATGGGAATATTTTGTTGCTCTGAAAGATACCAGGAAATATAATTGATGGTTTCAGTTCACAAGGAACAAACAAATTAAGTTTATGGCAAAAGTTCAGAACACATGGAAATGAACAATCTTAGGCAATATAATGACACTAAATGAGAAGAAGAAACATAAAGTTATGGATTAGGCAGGCATCTCTGAGCTACAGTGATAGAAATATGTTAGGTACTTACATGGCTTTTAAAGCATTTTAATATATATTTTCCAAGTTGACCCCCTTTTTTTCTAGATGTAGGAGGCATTATCTACATTTAAGAGAGAGAAAAAACAAAGGCTCAGAGGTTGTCATTTTTCCAAGTTCACAAGGCAGAGCTGGGAACTAGACTCAGTGTCTTATAGCTCTTACTCCAGGTGGGATTTATTTAGAGGAAGTGTGGGCAAAAATGTTTTGGGGGTTAAAGCAGAGTCCAAATGTACTAGGGATACTGTGTACTAGATTAGGATTATTCCCTTTTCTCAAGAGCATTATGTAACTTTTAGTACAAAATAACAGATTTGTTCTTGCTACTTACTGGATAGAGATATCATACAGCAATAGCATGAGGATTAGCATACAAGGTTTCAATTATACACACACACACACACACACACACACACACACACAGAGAGAGAGAGAGAGAGAGAGAGAGAGAGAGAGAGAGAGAGAGAGAGAGAGAGCCATTCAGCCAACTGCAATCCTATGAAAGACATTCCTACCCATCATATCTGACATCATTGTTAAAGTAATAAGATATGTGGTATCGTGAAGATAGGTCTGATCTGACTGAGGTGTTGAGAGAAAAACTAATAGATTACACAGTAGTTAGTGAATTTTAATTTAAAAGCAGTTATCAGGGCTCACACAACGAGTTACACATGTTTTAAACTACATCCTGCTAGCTCAGTAGACTGACTCCTGCCCAGAAAGTGCAGGAGCATTAGGTCTGTTCATAACAATAACCCTATCTGATTGTCCAGGGTCAAGCTACTGTTTATCTTTGCCAGACGGAATCCATATCCTGAGCGGAGAACCTAAAACCTCCTGCGTTTTTCCACCAGTTACTTCAAGGCTATACAGGCTCTGACTTTCTTTCTATGTAATCACCTAAACAATAAGAAAAATACTTTGGCCCTGGCTGAGTGGCTCAGTTGGTTAGAGTGTCATCCTGATACACCAACGTTTCCAGTTCAATCACATACAGGAATCAACCTGCATAAATAAGTGGATAATTTTCCTGATCTGGGCTCATCTTTCCATCTCTCAATCTCTCCTCCCTTTCTTTCTCTCTAAAATCAATAAATCAATAAAAAAGAAAAATACTTTTTGAAAAGTGTTAGGCAAAAGTAAACACAGATACAATGACCAGAGCTTTGCTTTTATTTTCCTTCTCATAAGCACTCAATACATATTTAGGCAAAAGTAGGCTTACAAAACACAGATTTACTCTTTTATTGTTATTTATTAATTCATTATATTATTTCCCAAAGAACTGTAAAGTTACTTTCGCCATACCCTGTATTTTGCAAAAGATGGGCAGTGCTGCCCTCTACTGTTGGATGTTGAAATGTTAACTACATATTTCTATTTTCCTGCTAGCTATGTGGCATAGATTAAGACAATCTATTACAGTACATTGCTTTAGTCTAAAATAAACATGTTCTTAGCAAACACATTGAATTTATTCCCTTCATTATCTTTTATCTACTTTCATCTCGTATTAAAGCATATGGCTCAATAAAAAGGACATCATAATTTTGGGGAAAATGCTAACACATTACTCTATCAGACTTGGCTGTATTAGTGATGCATTTAGGGAGAAACAGGCCAAGGAGAAGAAATTTTCCTCTGACTTTAATAAAGGTTTGTATCTTTGCAGTTCTTCTGTCATTTGAGTGTCTTCATTTGCTGTTAAGTCAATCCAGTTTCTTTTTGTTTCAACTGCACATAATGACAGTCACTTAGGGATGGTGAAAGAATAGAGGAATAGTGTTTCTAAAACACTTTCTATTCTTCAGAGAAGATAATATAGAAATACAAAGAGCTATTATTAACATTTCTTAAACCTATTAAATATGTTGTCTTACTACCTTTAAATTGCTTTGAGATTCTTACTGCATACTACAAGACTTCTGGAGAACTCAACGTAATTTTTAAAATTGTGTTTACTGCTTTCTTTTTCATTTTTAAAAAAGTTCAGAGTGTATGCCTCCAAGAGAGAGGCCAGAGCAAAAGAAAAAAAAAAAAAAACTTCAAAGAGAGTTAGCTAAATCATTATCCTACAGCTATTCAGGGACTAAAGTGTATCATATGGCAATGATAATTTCTAAAACTGTTAAAGGCATGTGTACGTCAACACTAAGCAAAATCTCTCTGTCCCAGTTTACAGTTGCAAATATTAAAATTCAGACACATTAAGTAATTGACTCAAAACTTCAAAACTAGTAGGAGATAAAACAAGAATTTGATTGCATTGTTCTGCTATGCAGCTCATCATTCAATGAACAAAGTAAATAAATCGCAAAGGCAAATGCCACCTTTGAGACCTTGGGCTTGGCGAGAGAATGAACAGCCTTGGCACATGCATTCATGGTCTTGGCGTTGTTGGCCTGCATCTTCCTCAGGATCTTCTTACTGTGCTTCTTGGTGAAGCACATGTTCCTCAGGAACTTGGGGTCTACCCCCTCAAGAGGTTCATATCTGTGATTGGGGTTAATTAATGGCATTTATGTGCCATTTTGGGGACTGGTTGTGTGTGGTGTGGTTCTCGGACGTGGCCATATCTTTACTGAAGCCTGTAGCTCCCGAAGCGCCAGGGACCGGAAGCTACAGTTTTGGTTTGTAAAGAAATATGTGTTCAGCACACAGCTCAGCTGCTAAATAACACCCCCCTCTTAGTGACAGCATATACCCAAATATAACAATTTCAAACCATTGTGTAACTGACTGTAAAGTGTGAATAATTCCTCCCTCCCCTGACTTGTTTCTAAATTTAGACCTCTGGGTATCAGGGGCAAGATTGGAACCATAAGCAGGTGTGGCGGTTGCTTAGAGGTCCACACTCACTGCGGCCCTGGCCTGGCCTGCCTCATGCTCTGGGCCCAGCAGCACAGCCCTGAAGGCTTCAGATTTCTAAGAGAATATATTCCAAAGGAATTCATTCCAGGTGAAGCTGTTCCCAGATCTTCTCTTACAACATTGAAGACACTATGGGGGTGGGGAGACAGAAAGGGATGCTAGGGTGGATATTTAAATGCTTAACACGTTAAGTGCCCAGCCAGTCACCGGTAACTGATGCTATACTTCCGCCCGGAAGACAAAACAGGCTAGGCGCTTAATGTGTTAAGAATTATTGACTTTGAGGTATGATATTCACAGTGTTGACCAACATGGTCATTCCTATATCATCCCTTGTGGGATGAACGACTTCAGGTTGTCTAAACATTTTTCTTTTGCCCTTTCCCTGGACACTCACGCTACCTGGCTGCCTACTTGTCCAGGCAGTGTTGGCCTCAAGAGTCTTTTACTTGAATTATCCATTCAGCAGCCAGGCAGTGTTGCATCAATTCTAAGTCAAAGTGTTAAAATTAGCAATGGCTTGGAAAGCATTTTGTTTATTCCAAGATTGGCATTTTACGCAGAGGGACAGCCTGCAGGCTCAAGACAGAAGGGTACTGAACTTAATGTCCAAGAACCTCATATTCCTAAGGAAAAGTGTGTGAGGCTTGGATCCCACATATGTTGTCTCCAGCCCTTCTCTCCCCACCCACCCACCCTAGTAACTGTTTGCCCTTTCTGAAAATTCACAACAGATATCATGCAGACATGAGAAAAGTTGCATGCATATTGGCACTTTTTTTTGCCTCTATCAGCACTGACTTGGTTATGGAGCAGCTTAGGTTATCAATAAATATTTATTTGGACTTAGCTAAGTTGATAGTGTTTAGCTAACCTCAGGTTGTTTTTCCCCTCGGGAATGACGTAAGGAGGGACCATATCTTTGGCCAACACTGTGAAGATCACGGCTCTACTCAAACTCTGGAGAGGCTGGGCTATAAAACACGCCTCTCAGCAGTAGCCTTCTGCCAGTGTTTTGGAAGTACCGAAAGTTCATTGTCATTTCACCTTTAAACTTGCAATCTTGGAGGAAAGTGTTGTTAATGAAACACTGGGGGCAGTTACCTTTAAAACCAAAGGCAATATTTCTGAAAAGAACAGTGACCCAAGGTTGGCAAGTGTTGCTTAAAGTTCTTTTGGCTTGTGTTTATTGCTGTTAGTGGAAATGCATTTGGAGATCTGCTGTATTATTCAATGAACAGAGGCTGAGGTATGGTTTTCTTCTGACACACCACGAGAACTGACGCCCCCTTCCACCACTTACTGAATACTTACTACGTGCAAGAACCTGAGGGAGACTTATGCAACATAAGCTCTCTAGCCAAAAGCTTACCACCTACCAGAGTGCGGCAGATGAGCAATGATAACAAAAGCCAGCATTTAAGGAGTGCTTATTACCCTGTTTCCCTGAAAATAAGACAGTGTCTTATATTAATTTTTTCTCCCAAAGTTGCGCTAGGTCTTATTTTCAGGGGATGTCTTATCTTTCCATGCGCTAGGTCTTATTCTCGGAGGATGTCTTATTTTCGGGGAAACACGGTAGATGCAACAAACAAACAAACACACACACATACACACACAAAACAAACAACAACAACAACAAAAAAACCCAACAAACCCCACACACTTTATAAGTATTAACTCACATAATCCCCTGAACAAAATACTATTATCTCCACTTTATGGAGCAGGACAGAGAGGTCAAGTAACTTGTCTAAACCTGCACACGTTAGTAAGTGGCAGAACCAAAATCCAAATTAGGACATGGGTTCTTACCCAGGGCATTTTCTAAAATAGTCATATTGCTATCAAGGTGCGTCAGATGCAAAGGAAAGAGACGGGTTTCGACTAGAGTGCGGATTAAGGGAAGCTTTTATGGAGGAGGCATTTACTCTGGGTCTGGAAGGTCACCAGGTTTGGGGGGAGAAGGAGGAATACTCAGGGGAAGGAACAGCCTGACTGAAAGGAGAGTCTGTCTGGGGACCAGCCAGCTGAGGACAGCAAAGATCGGGCTGAGTACGTGCCCGGGAAGGGAAAGCAGGGCAGGAGGCGGCGCCCAGATCCGGAAAGTCCCTTAGGCCCAGGCCTTCTCTGTAAGGAAAGGGAGACCACAATCTCAAACTGTAACGGCGGCAGACAGGAATTCCCGGCCCCTCCCTCACTTTTTAGTAGGATGTCCCGGGTCTGAGACCAAGGCGCGCGGCCCGCCCACATGTCCCTCCGGAGCTAAGGGCTGGCGGCGGTCAAGGTCGCCCGCGCCGGTTCTGGAGCGGCACGTCCTGGCCCGGGGACCGGCGTCCCGAGCGCAGCCCCGGGGACTTGGCTGCCAGGCGGGGCGAGGTCAGGCCGGGTCAGGAGCGCGCGGGTACCGGTACCGGAAGGTCCCTCCGCCGTCACTCCCGCCGGCCACCGCTCCTTTGCCCGGTGTGATCCCTAGAAGGTCGATGGCGACGCCTCCGGGACACTCTGGTCGTCGCTCGGCTCCGCCCCTCAGGCCTAGGCCTCCCGGAACAATGGCCTCCGCGATAGGACCACGCTCTGCCAATCACTCTGCGCCACGCCCCCAGTTCCGACGTCGTACCTGGCATTGGTGGTATTGTTCCCCTTGTCCCCGTGCGTCAGAGGCTGGCGATTGGTTAACCGCGTTGCCAAGCTCCGGACGCGACTCAGCCATTGGAGGCCGCGGGCCCGCCCCGCCCCGCCGCCTAGTTGAAGGTGACAGTCTCCTCCAGCCGGCGCGACGGAACCCGACCGAGCGACTCCAGCCTCACGGACCCCAGCTCTCTCGCTATGGCGCCGCCGTCAGTGTTCGCCGAAGTCCCGCAGGCCCCGCCGGTCCTGGTCTTTAAGCTCACCGCCGACTTCCGGGAGGACCCGGATACCCGCAAGGTCAACCTGGGAGTGGGAGGTAAAGATGCCGTGCCCGGGCACGTGAGTTGCCCCGGGAGAGGAGAGGAGCGGACCTGACTTGGGGCTCTGGGGACTGTGGGGCGAGGCGGAGGCCAGCTTGGCACTGGGGTAGGGATCGGGGAGGAGGCAAGATCATGGAGGCTTAGTTCATTCAACCTGCTTATTTTACAAGTGGGTATCTGAGCCCCTGGCAAAGGGAGATGTGCCCAAGGTCACACAGAACAGAAGTGGAGGCCAGGAAGCTAGCTCAGTTTCCCCCCCATCCCCATTCTGTGTTCTTAATACTCCATTCTTAACGTGGTAAGAAATGGGCGGCCAGAGATTGCAGGGAGAGAGGGTGAGATAGGAAGCCTGATAGGCTTGGAGTCCTGCTGACGGACAAGGGAGAACTCAGCACCAGGGAGCTTTGCTCTGAGTCAGTAATTATGTGAGTGACTCCCAGATGCTAGTCAGGTACTTTCCCAAGCTGTGTGTGTGTGTGTGTGTGTGTGTGTGTGTGTGCGCGCGCGCGCGCGCGCGTGAGAGAGAGAGAGAGAGAGAGAGAGAGAGAGAGAGAGTGTGAGTGAGTGTAGGGGGTGTTGAAGACTGAGGCTTTGTTTTGACTTCAAGAAGTAGGTATTAAGTGAGATAAAAGAGATGGAAAATGCTTCTATGGCAGGTTAACGCTCCCTGGGGGGGACCTGGGAATAGCCTTTTAGAAGTGGTAAGAACGAGTAGAGATGGTGGAAAGGAGTCGGAAGACATTAGAAACTCATTTTCTACACATCCTTGTCTTCCTTTCTTGCTTGTATTTTTTGGACCTTGAACAGTTCATAGCATGGGCCTCAGTTTTCTGCTTCTGCCAAGAAAAAGATTTGGACTTTAAGTGCCTCTTGAACTCCTTTAACTTTAATCTTCTCTGGTGAAATTTTTATTTATATCACCATCGTTGGAAACTCCACACCCTTTCTGGACCACATACAGAGTCCAGCCAGGAAGAAGAAAATCAGTGGGTTGATGTTCAATGCTAGGGAACAGACTGACTAAAAGGGGTAAAACTTTGTATATATATAATTGATTTCAGAGAGGAAGGGAGAGGGAGAGAGAGAGCTGGAAACAGCAAAGGTGAGAGAGAATCATTGATTGGCTGCCTCCAACAGGCCCCACTCTGGGGATGGAGCCCACAACCTGGGCATGTGCCCTGACTGTTAGGTTAGGTCCCCAAAGGAGGAATGCAGGAGACCAGAGTGGCGAGGGATCACAAATTTATTCGATCATCTTCTGCATACCAGGTGGCTGAGCCTGGATGGCTTCAGTACCCAGTGACACGGGAGTCAGCGGCTTTTAAAGGACTCTTGGCGGGCTTTTTTTCTGGATAGAGACTTCTTTATGCATACCCAGAAGGGAGAGAATGGAATGTAGTCACCGCAAGTGAAATGTGGTCTTCAGCCAAAGGGAATGTCCATAGTGAAATGACCTGAAAAGCCAGTTCCCCGGGGGAGAGGTATCAATTCAACTGCTCAATCAAACCTAACACTGATCATGCCTAGGAGTCGAACTGGGACCTTCTGGTTCATAGGTTGACACCCAACCACTGAGCAACACTGGCTGGGCAAAGGAGTAAAACTTTTAAAAAGTTTTAAAAAGACAGTTGAACTGTTTTGTAGCAGAGGTTGGCAGGAAGGCAGTTCAGAATCAGGCTACCCACTGCGACTGTTTGTGTTTGTGCATATGATCTGTTAAAAAGACTTCACCAAAGATTATGGGGGAAAGATAAGAAAAAGCCATTAAAAGGTAAGGGTTTGTTGAAGCTGGTGATTTGTTGAAGCTGGGAAATGGGTATATAGGAATCCGTTATGTTATTCTTGAAATTTTGTAGATGTTTGACATTTTTCATAAGAAAGCATTTTTAAATCAATACTATGTAGTTTCATCCACAGAGGAAAGTGATATTTCTGGCAGGCTGTAGAGTAGGAGAAACATGGAAAGATTGCCTTGAATTGAATTAAAGTGGGTACCATTCAACCTCTTATTTAAGTCCAATCCAAACTTCCAAGTATTTCTTAGGGCAAGATATATGGTGGAGAGCTAATATTGATGTAGATCTAAATATATTTTTTAAAACCTCAGATTTTATTGACTCAATTACCTTTGAATTATCTTACTGGGTTTTTATGAGGATTACATACATCTAAAGTTACACAGAACAGTTTCTGGCACATAAGTAGGAGTTATGTGAAGATTAGCTATTGCTGTTATTGTTTTGGCATTTCTTTGGGTGGGTCACATAAAAAATGTCGAATAAAAATTTTCAGTTCAAGAACTGCAAAGTGGCAGTTTCTGGCATTGGTTCAGAAGTAAAGTGCTCATGCAGAGAAAAAGCACCCTGCCAGCCCAGACCAGTGGTGATTGACTCAGACGCATAGTTAGCTCAGAAGTTCCCTTCAACTGTGACAGCGCCTTTGTCATGTTTTCCAGGAACCCGGGAACTTCACCTCCTTATTATAAGCAAACTAGAGTCCTAATGCATGAAATCGTGTGCAGGTAGGGCCCCTAGGCCTAGCCTGTGATCAGGGCCATCTTCGTCCCACTTGCCAGTCCCCAGTCCCACCCCGCTGCCACCACCCACCGGGTTCCCCTCGCCAGTTCCATCCTGCCCCACTGCCACCCACTCTGGTTCCCCCGTACGCTATTTGGTGATTGGAGCCTGCAGGCCGGGAGGTGGGGGAGGGGAAAGGACTGAGAGGTGGTCAGTGCACCTCATGGCGACTGGTAGAGCGGTCATTCTGGTGTTGTGCCGTTATGGTCGCAGGTCTTTTATTATATAGGATGATTATGCATTTAATCTCATCTCATGGGTACAGTGACACTGCAGGGTTGTCACTATTGCTGATGAAGCAGGCAAGTTATGTGGCCATTGGTGGTGTGGAACTGTGATCCTACGTCGGGTCTCTCACACTCCTGGGTCTCTGCTCCCTCTTCTGTTTTGGGTACTTGCAGGCGCTCCAGAGGCAGTCAGTGCACTGTGGTGGGAAGAGCCAGGAGACCTGGGTACAGACTCAGTGACATGACCTTGGATGAGTTATTTAACGGACTCAAGTTGTTGAAATGAAGAGGCAGGGCAGAATGCCCTTTCTTTAAAATGCTGCTCTAAGATTCACTAGCACATTACCTGACTATAGAGTAGGATAATAATGCTACTGGCCTCTTCCGTTGACTGAAGGTTAAATAAATATGTGAAATGTGATATGTAAATAAAGTGTTATATAAATGTTATTTTTGATGCTTACTGTGACCTTTTTATGGATGACAGGTGATGGATAAGGGTCTAAATAAAGTAAAGTAAAACAAGAAATCTCTTTCAGCCTCTGTATGTGCTAGTTGAATACTCATCCCACAATATCTTCTTTGTGAATGAAATGTAATTAGTCACTAACTTTGAGTCACCAAACTCCTTTTCCTCCAAGCTAAAGTCCAATGGTAATTATCCAGCTCAAGTTCTAGTGATGTTGGACATGTTTCGAATAAATTGCAATCATAATCTCATTAGTTAGTTGCTACTTGCAGATTATTTCTCCAGAGTTTCTTTTTGCTATGACTATTTGCATAATTTTCTTATAGTTAAAGCAGAGCATCACATTTTCCACTGTTAGTGTGATGTTCTCTGAGTTGACAGTTTTAGTGCTTCTCAAAGTTTCAGACAAATAGCTTTAGGCTGGGGAGACATGGGTCCAGCCTGAAGCAAGACATTTCTTCATGGACCCCAGTCCATTTGTCATGTAAACGTAGCTTTCTTTTGTTCCAAACTGTACTCATTTTAATATCTGTTGTCATTTTTAATGTGGGTTCTGGCATCTTGGGATAAAATTATTGGAGAGATGTGCTATAGTAGGTGTTTCTGAGTACCCTTGGCCCTTTCCCCAGAACCTTTGTTGGAGAAGGGCCTTGGAGTGGGAATGGGTAAAGGAAGTGGAAATCTTAGGAGGAGGAGAGGGTGATGGTTTCATCTTTTAGTTCTCTATCTTGTTCCTTTCGTCTGGAAAGCAAGACTGCTGGACTCACCTGAAACCTGTGTGACTCCTTTAAAAGGGTTTCTACCCAGGGATAACTGCAGTGCTACAGGAAGGGAGCGTGCTGATAAAAAGGCCGCTCACACAGTCCTCCGGGACCTGCTTGATTTGGGCTTTTTCTATCCATCTGTTACTCTTAAAAAAGACACATGGATTAAGTATGACAGTCTGGTTCTTATAGACCTTGTGTTCTTGGAAAATTTATTTAGCCTTTCTGGTCTTAGTTTCTAGATCCCTAAAATAGGGATCACAGTATCTATATTGTGAGTTGTTAAAAGAATTGAGAGTAAAAAAAGTAAAGCATTTAGCATGGTCCCTCATATGTGCTAAGTATTCAGTAGGTCCTTGTTATGGCAATGGCTTTGGCTTCTTTACATCCTGAACTTCCCTGAAAACCGGACTCACATTTGCTATAGTTGGCTGGGCCTATTCTACAACCACCTCCAATACAACATGTTTAAAACACAACTCATCATTTTTACCTTCCTCTCAACCTTTTCTTTTTTTCTTTTCCATATGATCTACGTCTTGGTCAACTCCACCACCACCAGTCATTATTCAAACTAGAGAGAGATTTTGGAGTCATCAGGGACCCTTTCCTGGATCCCATATCTATTTACTTGGTTACTACCTTTTGTCTTTTTTACCTCATAAATATTTTTTTAATAATCTCTCCTTTTCTTTATCCCTTCTGCTGCTCCTTAATTCAAGACCTCATTATTTTCCTTTGGGATTATTGCAGTAACCTCATGACTTAAATATCTGCTTCTGTCCTCCTCTCCAGTTATTTTCTATCGTGTCAGTCAAATGATCCTATTACAGCTGTCCATGTCACTCTCTCTCTTTTTTAAAATATATTTTTATTGATTTCAGAAAGGAAGAGAGAGAGAGAGAGAGAGAGAGAGAGAGAGAGAGAGAGAAACATTAATTTTAAAAGAGAATCATTGATTGGCTGTCTCCTGCATGTCCCACTTGACCGGAATCGAACCTGGGACCCCTCAGTCCGAAGGCTGCTGCTATAATCCATTGAGCCAAACCAGCTAGGGCTCCATATCACTCTCTTGCTTTCAGTGGTTTGCCCAGTGAAATGATGTTCTAAGACTCTTTGAGCCACTCATTGGTATTCCTCCAAGGATCCTACATTCCAACCATGAAATTGCAGATCCTCCAAAACCTTATCTCTCCAAGCCTTTTGGACTTTGCCAGGTGTTCTCTCTGAATGAATGCTTGTCTTTATCTTTTATATCTTTCTTACCTCATTGTCTGCAAAATCTTCCCTGACCCCTCACAGGAGAAATAATGGCTCTATTCCTATGTTTTCTGGAGGGCAAGATTTTATTTTATCTTAACCATCTTTGTGTAGCTACTTGTAGCTAGTCCCTGGTTCATGATAGATTCAGTAAATCCTTGTAGGATGAATGAGAGAATAGAGAAAGGTATTAGTCCAGAAACAGGAATAAAATCCCTTGGGCAGCAGGAACAGTGGTTGTTGATAATGCTCCATTCACCCAAGAGGAATCTGCATTAGGCCTTTTAGGTGAAGTATTGGGAATATATCTGGAACTGAACCCAGGGAAATGGCAGTGAAGAAGGAAAGGGAGGTTTAAACTGGCCAATTTCTCTTTTGTCACTATAGACACACTGCTTCCCCGACACCAGTTGCATTAGTATTTCTCAGAGTTGCACAGGGTATACATTACTGGTAAGAGCCATACTATAGCTTTTTCTTGATCTCATATTTTATTTATTTAAAACATACAATTTACAAATATTGTCTTGCCACTAAAATTGCTCATGTATATTTGAAAAATGCTCAATTGCCTTTATAATAAGAGATATGCAAATTAAACTACTCTGAGATTCTATTTGCACTCTCACAATACAACAACACACACACACACACACACACACACACATACACACACACACACACACACCCCACTCGGCGGGTGAGGCTGTGTGGGGAAGCAGAAAGTCTTGTATGTTGATGGTAGGAATGTAAACTGATAATATTCTGATGGAGGACAATTTGGACATGTCTGTCAAAAACCACAAATGCACATGTTTCTCAGCCCACTCTACCATTTCAACCTTACATGTAACATATATTTGCACACGTGTAAGACGATGTCTGTACAAGGTTGTTCACTGAAGTTTTGTAATAGCCAAAGATTGGGAACAGTGCAAATGCTCATCAACAAGAGACTAGCAAAACAAATTATGGTATACTCATTAGTTTTGTGCTGTAGAAAAGAACAAAAACATTGTATGCACAGATCCAAAATATCTTCAAGTGGAAAAAGCAAGGAACAAAACTGTGTATTATGGTATGTGCTACCTTTTGTGTGAAAAGAGGGGGAAGTAGCTGTATTTCCTTGTGTACGATTAGAAGTTCTGGAAAAAGAATCTTTTTTTCCTTTTCTACACAAAGAAATTAAGAACAGTTTATTCACGGAGTGAGAGTATTTGGAACTGGGTTAAATGAAGATAAAGATGGCATGAGGGCATGTGAATGTGTCACCTATTAGTTATGACAATTAGTTATTTGGTAAGTGGAAAAAAGCACACTGAAAATTCTATATACAATCTGATCCATATTTTATAAAAGAATATAATCATGTAAAATAAAGCTTATAAGGTTGTATACCAACCATTTCAAACTCCTTATCTTTGAGTGCTGGGATTACATGTTAATCATAATGTTTATTATTTACTTTCTGGGCTTTTCTAAATTTTCTACAATCAACGTGTGTTGTTCAGTAAATAATATCAACCACCCACAAAGTGATTTTTTTTTTTTTTTTTTAAGTTAGGGATTAACATTGGGCAGAAATCAACCAAGTTAATCAGAACTACTCTAAAATTTGCACTTGCAAAAGTATAGGCTTGTTGGAGACCTAAACACTCAAGCAGATAGGCAAATGGTCCCTGTCAGGAATCCTACTCAGAGAGGTCACTGGCTTGGGTGCAAGCCAGGACAGCTGCCCTCTAAAGCCATAATCCCCAAATAAGCACAGGGTAGTATAAAAGGGGAGAAAATCAGTTACAGGATAACTCAGAGTGGACAAAAAATACTGTTAGTGTAGAAGTGCTTAGAAATTTGATTGCAAGCAAGATTAAATATTATGAAATAGATGCAATTAGATCAATAAAAGTGTGAAGCACATGAAGTGGGAAGAACAGCTAAGATGGTAAACACTGAATGATGTCAGAACACTGAGAGAGGACACAGATGTGTTTCCGTGGGCTGCTGAGGGATTGTGTAACCAGTTGTTGGACCTTCAGTCACTGGGCGTTTGCTTGTCATTTGTCCCCTTTCTAAAGGGACAAGAGGAGGAGGTAGGCCTCCTTTCACACACCTCTCTCTGCATGTTTATGTCCAAAGGTGCAGCCTTCATCTGAAGTAACACCTAGCCCTTTTCTGGAAATACAGAAGGAAGCCGATTGCTGAGCCAATGGCTATAGAGACCTCAGTGCACTAGTAGTACTGACATAGCATTTGTAAGATATGTCATTTTAGTTCACTGAGGGCTTTCACATGCATTGTCACTCCATCAGGCTCTGATGTCCCAGTTTAATTTAACATTCTGTTTTTTGGTGATCATATATTTAAGAACAATAAGTTCTGTAAGGATAGGAACCATGCCTGTCTTCCTACTTGCCTAGCACCTAGCCCAGTGCTTGGCCCAAAGCGGGCAGTCACTTCCTGAACTTTGGTTTGTTTTGATCAGATGGCGATAGAACTTTCCCTGTTCATAGTTCCAAACGCTTATTTGCACAAAAGCCTCATACATTCCCCTTATGTAACTCTTCCCCATGTTCTAGCTTATCGCACGGATGACTCCCAGCCCTGGGTTTTGCCTGTAGTGAGGAAGGTGGAGCAGAAGATTGCCAACGACACTAACCTAAACCACGAGTATCTGCCAATCTTGGGCCTTCCGGAGTTCCGAACCCATGCTTCCTGCCTTGCCCTCGGGGAGGACAGCCCAGCCATCCGGGAGAAGCGGGTGAGTTTTTGGATGAGGATGTACGTTTGCTCTTCAGGAACTGTGAAAGTGAAAAAGAGGTTGGAAATCCAAATTGTTTGAAAATGTTAGGTGTTATGTCTATTGACCTGTCAATGAGTCAGGGTTTAAGTAGTGCGACCTCAGGAACCTGATAGTGCAGATAACGTGCTTTTGTGTAAAGCACAGCTTCTTCAGTTGTTCACTTTTTTGCCCAACTGATGATCAGATTTCAGCTACTGGATTTGAAGCAGTGAGAGGAAATGCCAAGCTAAGGGGATTTAATGGATTGATCAAAAGACTAGGGTCTGGACCAGCTCTGCCACTATTTTTGACCACAGGCAAATCACTTAGCCCTCTGGCCCCTATGACTCATTTACGTGTTATCGAAACACTAGTTTGTGGTTCATAAGGCTTTTATCAGATTTTTGAAAGTAGTCTGTGG
This sequence comes from Pipistrellus kuhlii, assembly GCF_014108245.1. Lineage (NCBI taxonomy): Eukaryota > Metazoa > Chordata > Mammalia > Chiroptera > Vespertilionidae > Pipistrellus > Pipistrellus kuhlii. Next base: position 30,908,232 of record NW_023425460.1, on the reverse strand, counting down.
CCCCCAAAGGTTCAAGAGCCACTAGTCTGGATGCTCTCTGAAGTTCCTGTCAGTTTTAGTAGTACTGTATCCTTTTATTCTTCTAGTCTTGGTCACAGCTTCTCTCATTGCAGTGCTTCCTGGTACATAGACTGTGGATAACTAGACACCCTTGGAAGAGGAGCACATTTGGAAGCAGCCAATGAGAGAGGCTCTATGTGGCAGGAAGTGGTTTGGTGGAGATTCTCAGTGTTGTAGGGATTCAGAGACGAGGGAGGCTGATGATGGCTGAAGATGAGACTTCTGCTGAACCTTGGGAAACGAGACTAGCACACTGGTTTTCAACACTGGCAATGTTAGTATAATCTCAGGAGTTTTTAAAAATATACTGATGGCTGGACCCAACACCAGACCAGTTAAATCAGAATCTTGGATGATACCACCCTATCCTGCCCTTTTACTACCTTCCCTTCATGGGCATTTTTAAAAGTTTTATTATTATTATTATTATTATTATTATTATTTTTTAAATATATATTTTATTGATTTTGTACAGAGAGAAAGGGAGAGAGATAGTTAGAAACATCGATGAGAGAGAGTCATCGATCAGTTGCCTCTTGCACACCCCCCACTGGGGATATGCCCGCAACCAAGGTATATGCCCTTGACTGGAATCGAACCCAGGACCCTTTAGTCCCCAAGCCGATGCTCTATCCATTGAGCCAAACCCGTTTCGGCAAGTTTTTATTTTTATTTTTAATTCAATATATTTTTATTGATTTTAGGGAGGACAGGGAGAGAGAGATAGAAATATCAATGATAAGAGAGAATCATCGATCAGCTGCCTCCTGCACACCCCACACTGGGGATCGATCCTGCAACCCAAGCATATTCCCTGACCAGGAATTGAACCGTGACCTCCTGGTTCATAGGTTGATGCTCAACTACTGGGCCATGCCAGCCAGGCAACGGGCATATTTTTAATAGCCCTCCAGGTGATTCCAAAGTACAAGGTACAGAGAGAAGGTATTTGACTGAAGTAGTGGGAGCTCGGGGCTAGAGGCAAGAGGTAAGCAGGTCTAATTGTAAAGAGACTTATCTGATGAGGCAGGCTGGTTTTAGCAGTGGGGCAGGGGAAGCCACCTGAAGGTTTGAGCAGAGGAGTTACCCAATACAAGTCTGGAAGAAGTTAAACTTGCTGGATGAGTAGGAAGGGGAAGAGCTTAGGTTTTTGCAACAGTTCAGTCAGATATAATGCAATTTAAACCAGCGGCCCTTATCACTCCCCTGGGCCATTGTCTAGTGCGCCCTCACGAGTGGAAGGGACCACATCTTGGCGACACCTGATTTATCCCCACATGCTGTTACCCATATGCTTTGATAAACAGGACTGCAAGGTCTAGTGAAGGTTACACAGGGCACATTATTATGCGTATCAGAAGGCAGTGAGGCTCCAGGTCGGTGATTAGGCAAGTAATTCACTTAATTCTGATGACTTACTTCAAGGAACTGAAAGGGAATACAGGTAGAAATGGAAGAATGGAGAGATTATTGGTGGCGTTGGGACATTGCTCTGACAATCTGGTGTTTCCATAGAGGGAGAGGAGTGTCTTGACGAAGTTTGAAAGTGGGGAATTTTGGCAACTGAGGATTCTTTTCTGAGATGCTGCTGATAGTTGGAATTCTGTTAACAAATAAAAACAGAGATTCTGTGTTGGGGAGTGTCTTCCCCTAAGACATTCTTACACATTTATTAACTGTGTTGGGCAGACACTCGTTCCTTTGCCCAACACTCCCCATTAATGATCACTTAATGCTGTAAGGCTTGGGGCTTTACTTGTAGAATATAGCCCTCTCTCTTAGTCCAGTGCATTTCACATTTTCTTTTTTAAAAATATATATTTTTTTGATTTCAGAGAGGAAAAGAGAGGAAGAGAGATAGAAATATCAGTGATGAGAGAGAATCATTGATCAGCTACCTCCTGCACACCCCCTACTGGGGATCGAGCCCACGACCTGGGCATGTGCCCTGACCAGGAATTGGTGCTCAACCACTGAGCAACACCCTCTGGGCTTTTTAAATCATTTTATTGTAGAAAATTTCAAATATCTACAACAATAGATAAAACAGTGTAATGAGCAAACCTTCATGCATCTATCACCTAGCTTCAACAATGATCTGTATTTGGTCAATCTTGTATACCTCCCATCCCACTGTCCTGCCAAAGCTGAATTATTTTACAGCAGATCCTAAAATTTATTTTAAAATTTTACAAATAATACATGAATACATTTTTATTTTTAAAAGACAACTTACAGGTTAGGCTACAGTCCCTTTGACCACTATTCTCCATAGCTGAGGCCCCTCCGCAGAGGTTGCCACTATTTTTAGGTTGATATGTGCCCTTCCTTTTAATTATATAGGCTTTTCCATGTGATCTTTTCCTTTCTTTCTCATTAATTCTATAGACATAGTAAGCAACATGGAATTTAAAACATTTCCTTGCTGAAAGAGTTATGCCAAAACCTCGTTTAAATCATGAAAGGGCAAAATCAAAGCTATAGAGGCAGAACAGCAATGGTATAATGACTAGAGTGAGAAGACTTGGTATCCAGCTCTGCTACTCACCACCTGTGTCTTCTTTGGCAAGCCGCTTCTCTCAATCAGTTTTCTCATGTAAATTTCGGATCTAGAACTTATTTCGTGGAATTGTATGAGATTCAAATAAGAATGTATGTGAAGGTATTTGGTAAATGGTAAAACTTAGGATTTTTCTCATTGCCCCTGTGAGGTCATTTTAAGATGAGATGAAGCTCAAGGAGAGAATAGTATTCCCATGTCACCTTTGTTTCATTAGAATATATGTTTAAGGATTCCGAGGCCTGCATTATGGAAGGAGAAAGCAGTATTACAGATTGATGTCAGTGGCAAGCTGGAAACGTTATGTTCCAGGCTTCTGCTGGTGGGTAGTTTTGAACTTGGGTTGTGTATTAAAGGGATTGGCCACATTCTGATGTGGCCTAGGTATGACCTCTACCCCTGTATTCAGAAGGGAAGCTCCCCTTAGAGTCAGACTTCAGACTTCCCTAATGCTCATAGTTAGCCCTAACGCCCATAGTTCCCTGATGTTCATAGTTAGTCCTAATGCCCACTTTGAGCAATGTGCTTCACTTCTCAGCCTCCGTTCCTCATTTGTAAACATGGGCAAATAATAGTATCTTCTTTATGTAGTTGTGAGGTGTGATGAGACAGTACATGTAAGGGCTTAGCATAGAGCAGGCACAAAGTAAATGCTCATCATTACTATATTTCCCCCGATATTTTCTGACTTCCCATTATCAACCCATGACCCTGCTTCTTCCCTTCAGGTAGGAGGTGTGCAGTCTTTGGGGGGAACAGGTGCACTTCGAATCGGAGCCGAGTTCCTCGTGCGATGGTACAATGGAACGAACAACAAGGACACGCCTGTCTATGTGTCCTCACCAACCTGGGGTGAGTTCTTTAAGCGTATTAAGAGGAGAAACAAAGAAACTAGGAGCAAATATCCTCATGATTCTCACTGTTTACCCAGAAAATGTAATCTGGCCCTGAATCAACTGACATTTAGGAATGGCTCCAGCAGTGGATTTGGGCAGGACACATGTAATACGATGCTTAAATTCACATTAGGAATACTTTTTCCCAAGACTCTTAGTAGACATGTCTTCAGGTGAGTTAAAACTTCCCAGAGGAGGCACAGAATGTAGATATAGGGACCGTTAGGATATAAGTTTAGCATGAAGAAGCCTGTTTGAATTTGTTTTTGGTTACAACCATTCTTCTGAGTCTTAACTCCTCTCCTAGATGTCACTCAGTGGACATTCCAGGGCCATGGAAGTTGACTTGTGTCCTTTACAATTACACCTCCTTGTGATTATAAAACCATTTACATTTTTATCCCTTTGCCTGCAGAGAATCATAATGCTGTGTTTACTGCCGCTGGATTTAAAGACATTCGGACCTATCACTATTGGGATGCAGCCAAGAGAGGACTTGACCTCCAGGGTTTCCTGAAGGATCTGGAGGTGGGTGATGAGATGAAAAAGTAAGCAGAACCATAGGGAGCAGGAAAAAGTTTTTCGATCAGTTGATAAGCAGGGGAGTCCTGCTCGTGTCCAAGCTGACGTAGCTTCCCTTTCCTCAGAGTGCTCCTGAGTTCTCCATCTTTGTCCTCCATGCCTGTGCACACAACCCAACTGGAACCGACCCAACTCCAGAGCAGTGGAAGGAGATTGCCTCCGTCATGAAGGTAACTAACTGCCTTTCCAGAGCATCTCTTAACAAGTAGTCTGTATTAACCTTTAATGTGTTCAGAAGCCATACCTATTTACTGGAGAATGTGTAAGTGGACAAAAAAACTGAAGAAGATAAATATTAACTGTAAATCCTGTTATTCAAAGAAAACCACTGTCAATATTTTGGTGCAGAATGTAAGTTTTTTATTATTTTTATTTTAGTATAGTTATACATATAAATATTTGTTTTACAAAGGTGGGATCATTTTGTCTAGTCCATTTTATAACATACTTTGACTTTGATTTGAACTCCCTTACATGTTTTTAAATGTTTTGTAGCATTGTTTTCCATGCATGGACATGTCACATAGAGATGGATTTGTCACAAATCAGTTGATGGACATTAAAATCTCAAGTTTCTTGCTCTTATGAACAATTATGTAATAAAACTCCATTGTGTTACTTCTTTGGGGTAACTTTCTAGATTGGAATTTTTAGTTTAAAGTGTACATATGTTATTTATTAGTGTTTTAAAAATACTGAGAAACTATTATATAACTGGCAGCATGGGATATACTAGTGAACAAAGCTGCCCTCAAAGAGCATACATAGCCTGTTTGGGGAAACAGTCATGTGAGACAGTTTTGTTGGTGGAGTTATAGAGAGGCAGATAGACCGGTCTTTGGGAAGTGTGTGTGTGTGTGTGTGTTGGGAGGAGTGATATTGCAGAAGAAGCCTTCCTGGAAGAAGTGGCTTTCATGTTGAAACTTGAGGGATGGGGACAGGTGGGGGCTGGCTGGAGGGGCAGGAATGTTCCCTGTAAGGGAAAGAGGTCATGGCCTGTTTAAGGAAGTGAAAGTAATTCCTGGCCTAGATTCCAAGGGCTTTGGGGGAATGTGAGTCATGAGGCTAGAGAGGTAAATGGGGACCAGAGCCTGTGCTGAGGCACTGGCTTCATTCTGAGGGCAATGAGGAGCCATGAAAACCCTTGATGTCATGAAGTGACATGATCAGATGTGCATAGTCTTCAAGTCACCTTGGCTACATGGCAGGGAATGGATCACAGGGAGTCCAGATTAGACAGGCTGAGAGAGCAGTTAGGGGGCTATTACTATAATTCAGGTAGGCGCTGAGGGGGACCTGAGTGAAGCAGGTGGCAGTGACAGATGTGAAAGGGTTCTAGAGCTCCCAGGAGACAGGAGTGATAGGACTTGGAGGTGATTGGATGTGAGGGATGAGCTGCAGAGGCGGCACAGGAGGATGCACCCTGGCTTCCGGCTTGATGGTTGGGATCAGGGAGGTGGTGCCCATGTAGAGAGTGAGCCCAGAGGAGGAGCGAGTTCAGTGTGGGGAGCCCTCTGAGGAGACTGGAGGATAAGAATAGAGAGCATGCAGCGTCCTTGTCCGGTGGAATAGCCTGAGGTTGTGAAGAGGCCCTGGGGATAAGGAGCTAACATTTGACTGAGCTTATCACACCAGGAATTCGTGGGAAAGAATCTGCCAATGCAGGACAGGCATTGCCTCCATACGGAAGTCCTGTTGGCAAGGCGGCATCATGATGTTCTGGGTTGATATACTTAAAAAAACAAGGTTTACCAAAATGGTTAGATTTAGAGGTTGGTGTTTAGCTGCACAGAGAAATAGAGATGTAAATGGTGATTGGATGCAGAAAAGAGAGAGAAAGAGGAGAAATGGGCAGTTTCAGAAATTCCTTCCAGAAACAGTTGGGGAAGGAAAGGCAGTGTCTGAGGTTGGTTCCAGAAGGATGTCCTGCCTGACTCACTTTCCTTCCTCGCAGCGCCGGTTTCTGTTTCCCTTCTTTGACTCAGCCTATCAGGGCTTCGCATCTGGAAACCTAGAGAAAGATGCCTGGGCCATTCGCTATTTTGTGTCTGAAGGATTCGAGCTCTTCTGTGCCCAGTCCTTCTCCAAAAACTTTGGGCTCTACAGTGAGTGCTCTCCTGAGTTGCAGCCCCACCCTCGACCCCCGCCCGCATCGGGGCCTCCCAGGCTGATTCTCATCTCTTGTCTCCAGATGAGCGTGTGGGGAATCTGACCGTGGTTGCCAAAGAACCTGACAGCATGCTGCGGGTCCTTTCCCAGATGGAGAAGATTGTGCGGATCACTTGGTCCAATCCCCCTGCTCAGGGCGCACGGATCGTGGCCACCACCCTCTCTAACCCCGAGCTCTTTAAGGAATGGTAAGGCACTCACAGCCTGAGGGGCGAGGGGTGGGGATGCAGAACAGGAAGTGCCCCGTTACATTTAACTGCCTCTTCCTCTCATTTTAGCGGAGGCAAGACAAAATTACTTCAGCCTCCTTGAGTCTCAGATATTTCTATAAAGTAGGGCTGCCACCTACTCTCACGTGCATAACACAACACACGTGGCTCACAAGCACTGGGGACAGAGGAAGGGACACTCGGATAAATCTGCGTTTCCCCCACTCTCCCACCACCCAGGCCTCATCCCCTTACAGTGGGGGAAACAGGAAGGAATTCCTGATAGGATAGAATATCCAACTTCAAGTTAGTGTGACAATTTGGGGGCTCTTCATTCTTAACTTTACATATATTTTATCTTATTTGAAACAGCAACTTTTACATAGTAGCTAAATCTGCAACCTCTACTTAATGAGTCCTGATAAAAATATATCATTCTGTCTAGATCAGCTCCTAGGTGAAGTCTGAGTTAAAACACAGGTGGTATTACAGCTAGTACACCCAAGACTAGAACTGAGTTCCATCGGTGAAGATAGTCCTTTCCTTCTGCCTGGTACCCATCTCTCTCTGGCCTGTATATCCCCCATCCAGGCACCCATGTACCATAATGAGCAGGTGGTAGTCCCATTTTCAGCTTGTAGATTGAATTGTGGGTTTTAAACCTCTGTGTTTTCATGTATTCTCTCTCCGATCTGCATTGTATTTATGTCTCTATCCACTCAGGAAAGGTAACGTGAAGACAATGGCTGACCGGATTCTGACCATGAGGTCTGAACTCAGGGCACGGTTAGAGGCCCTTAAGACCCCTGGAACCTGGAACCACATCACTGAGCAGATTGGAATGTTCAGCTTCACGGGGTTGAACAGTAAGTGCCCTCTCCCAGTGCTCACTATTGGAACCAGCACTCCTCTCAGTCAGTGTCCTTGGACTCGGCTCCGTTAGCTGTTGCCTAATTGGTCAATGAGAACTTTGGACCAGAACAAGTTAGGTTTTCTCAGTGTGCCCCATCCATCTCCTGAACTCCCTGGGTCTCAGAAGATCATAACTGTGGTCTGTCCTGCGTCCTATAACCAAGATATTTTCATTTTTGTGGGCTGGGAAGTGGCTCAGAGCCAGCTGCGACGTAACGGGGTTTATGGCTTGGAGCCTTGATTTATGAAAGGCCTGTCATAAATGCTTAGGTACTCTTTGACTCTTCCTTAATACTAAATATGAATATTACATATTATTATTCAGGGACCTAATTTTTTTAATTGACTTTTTTTTTTTTAGAGAGAGAGGGAGTGAGAGAGGTAGAAACATTGAAGTGAGAAACATGTCAGTTGCCTCCCGTATGCACCTTGACGGGATTGAACTTGTAATCTTTTTGGTGCGGGCTGGCCCCCCCCAACCAACAAAGCCACCTGGCTGGGCAGGGACCTACTTACTTAACGGGTCTTTCCTAGTCTCTTAAGCATTGCCCTCAAAAAAGAGGTTACAAAGTTACCTTTCCATGTCATAAATAAAAACTTAGGTTGGTAGTTGGAATTAAAAGATGGTTGAATGTCCCAGTGGGTAGCCTTGAATGATCCTGGTCAGCCGTCAGTAGGGCCTATTTGCAGTTGGCTGTCCCTTCCAATGACAGAGGGATCCTTCATTTAATAAGTTATTCCCGAGCACCCACAGTCCAGGCCACATGGTGCAGATATAGCCACTCACCTGCATGTGGAGCTTTTGTGCCCAGCTTGGTAGTAAGTGGGGCATCTGAGTAGTACCTGGAAGGTATTTTAAACCAGGGCCACCAGAATGCCATCTCTCTCTCTCTCACCCTCTTCCTAAAACCAATTTTTAAAAAGATGAACTGAGTTAATATAAAGTGCTTAGAACACTGGCTGGCACAGTGTTTGCTCCTTTGATTATTATTATTTTGTTACCATCTTAGTTTGGGCTGCTATAACAAAATACAGACTGGGTGGCTTAAACAACAGAAATGTATTTCTCACAGTTCTGGGGTCTGGGAAGTCGTTAGGTCAGGGTGCCAGCATGGTCTGGGCCTGCTGGTGGCTGTGTTCTTGCTTCATCCTCACATAATGGTGAGAGAGCACGCTCTCTTTAGTCTCTTATGAGGGCACTACACCCATCATGGGGCTCCACCCCCACGGCCTCATCTAACCTAATTACCTGCCAAAGGCTCCACCTCCCAATACCGTCACACTGGGGTTAGGTTTCCACAGGAATTTTGGAAGGAGTGACACAAGCATTCAGTCCATAACAATTATCCCAATCCCTCAAATGATGGTGTCTTAAGGGTACAAACTAGACAAAAATCCGTTGAAATTCTCTCATGGCTTTGCAACAAAGCAAAGAAGCTCTGGAGATTGTGGCATAAAGGAAGTACAGGCGGTCCCTTCCTGCTCCATCCGTGAGCATTTCTGCAAACCCATGGGAAAGTGCTCCTGCTTATGTTTGAATGAGAGATCAGATCAGATCTGCAGTGTCTGCAGTTTTCCAGCCCGCTGGTTCATGCACACAACATTTACCCAGCTCCTCTCATGCATGGGGCCTTATAAAATGTACTGTGAAAATGAAATGTCCAAGGGAGGTTGCTTCTAGGTGCTCAGGGATAAGCAAATTCAGGTTAAGGAAGAAACGAAGGAAGCACTTCCTAACCAGTTTTTCGTATCAATGGAATCTTCTGAAGTCTGAGGGTTGTTTCAATTGATAGCATGTCCTGTGAATGGGATGTGCAAGGTTTGGTTGGGAGGTAGTCCCAGATTAAAATTCCCATGAGGAGGAGCGCTGGGGATTAGAAAGTCAGCTAACATGACTAGTTTTCAGAATCCATTGAGGATATTTCCCTGTGTACAAATGGACAAAATAGCTCCTGTGGTTTTCCTTCTCTGTATTATAATACGAGGCAAAGAAGGAAAACTGTAATTGTCATGGAGTCGCTGAGGCTTAAAGGATTCCTACTACTCTGATTATCTCTCTTTCTGTTTTCAACAGCCAAGCAGGTTGAATATCTGGTCAGTGAAAAGCACATCTATCTGCTGCCAAGTGGTCGGATCAACATGTGTGGCTTAACCACCAAAAACCTAGATTATGTGGCCACCTCCATCCATGAAGCAGTCACCAAAATCAAGTAAAGAGGTACCCCGAAACCAGCACCACCAAAGCGGCCCTCTCTCGTGTGTGTTCCCTGCTGCAGTCTAGTTGTCTACAATCATGGATGAGACTATTGCAAGACTGAAAGCTGCTCTCGTGAGGCTGGGCCCACATGAAGAGAACATCCCTTGAAAAGAGATGCGGGCCTGGATGAGAGGCCTTCCGAAGGCCAGAGCAGATTAAGCTTTCTGTGTAAGAAGAATACAACGGTACTTCGACCCTGAGTTGTAGATACTTGCCCCCTTGCTAGAAGCAAGAGTCTTGCCTGTGTCCCTTGTGCGCTTCTATGTGTTGCCTGACTCTGTACAAAGTCTAGTCCCAAAGATCAAGTTGTCTGAAGAGCCATGTGTAATTGTGGGTGTTGGCTGTCAGTAAAATTCATCATCTCTACCCAGAGTGTCTGTGTCCCTGCTCTTTCTGCATGGTTGTGTCCCTAGCCCTAAGCTTTAGTTCTTCTGTGCAGCCAAGTACAAAATACATTTACATCACATGCACACAGTTAACTGAAACAAAAGTTTCACAAAACGGTATATAGTCTTGCTACGTGCAGTGCATTCTGATATTTTCTAGTCTGTTTTATTGTTCCATTTCACTGAAGAAATAAAAGTGATTGAGACTCTTATGTAATTGACTTTGTGACCCACTAATAGGTTGTAACCCATGGCTTAAAATGAAAGCTATAGAGTCCTAGCAGGTTTGGCTCAGTGGATAGAGGGTTGGCTTGCAGACTGAAGGGTTCCAGGTTGGATTCTGGACACAGGCATATACCTAGTTGTGGGTTCGATCCCCAGTAGAAGGCATGCAAGAGGTAGTCAATTAATGATTTTCATCATTGATGTTTCTCTCCCTTCCTCTCTGAAATCAATAATATATACATATGTATGTGTGTGTATGTGTATATATACACATAAAATGCTATAGAGAGGCTAGAGTTAATGACTTCTAAGACTCCAATCAGCCTCTCTCTCAGAGCTATAGTCTCTGCATATTGTCCCTGACCTGTTCATTTTTAACTGAGGGGAGGGTGGATTCTTTCACTACTTGGTGAAGCATCCCATTCTATTGATGGGAGTACCTTAATTAAAGAGATCATTTACCTTGATCCAGAATTTGGTCTCTGTCTGTCATCCTCCCCTGGCACCCTTCCTCGCTTCCTTTAAACCACAGACACCAAGCCCACTGGCACTTCTAGTTGATGGCCTGACAAATATTGGAAGTAGCAGCCGCTATTCCTAGTTTTTGCTTTTCTATGTGCAACTTCCTCCCTTCCCCCCACTCCAACTCTTCGTGTTCCTCCCAAGACCTTGAGCTTGGAAGGCACCCACCAGTGCCTCACGCATCACATGGGTTCCACAAACAATTATTGTCTTAGTGCTTCTTGTTCTCATTCACACTCTGGCTTCTCATTTGAGTTTTACTTTCCATTTCTGGCATTTGTTTCTGCAAAATCTTACCTGTCTTCCCAAAGTACAGCACCGGAGCCTTCCTGTAACCTTGAGGGCAGCCTCACACCTGGTCTCAGAGCCGAACCTCTTCAGGCAGGTGGGCCCTGTGAGATTATCACAGGTGAGCTCCACCCAACCTGCATCTCAAATAAACCACTTCAGAACTCCCAGATTCAGGGCAAGGAAACCAGTCACATTCCAGGAAAGCATTTTCATTTTATTGAAAAATTATTTACAATTCATTAAGTCTTCATAAATGCTTTATTTTAAAATTAAAGTCCTTTTTTTTTTTTTTTTTTTTTTTTTAACTTTCTGTAACCTGAAGAAAATTGGGGGTGGGGAACAGGGATGAGAGAGGTGACAGGCTCCTTAGGGATTCTGCAAAGGGATGGATGTAACACAACAGCAGTGGCCTGAGCCCTGTGGCCTAAGTGGTAATGCAAGAAGACTGCATAACAGTTCTTACTTGAAACTCAGTCCCCTGGTTTGGGTCTGAGGCACCCAGCACAGGGCGGGGTGAGGGGGTGACACTGCTATTCCTACTAGGCAAGAGTAGGTGTTGGGTAGTCTTGGAACTATCGACGTCATGCACTACTGAGCCTCAGGCAGAGCCAGGCAAGGGATGTGAAGTCAGTAATACATTGCTAAATATGCTGCCGGAAAAGGCATCGCCAGCTGCAAAGTCTTTACTTCCACAAGCCGTGGCCCTCCTGTCTGCAACACCTGCTCCAGTTCGGAGGGGGAGAGGGGATGAAGTTATGTGGGGTGTAGGCTGTACAACAGCCTAGGGTGTGCCAAGAATTTCTGAGGACTTCCACTTCTCGGAGGGTGCCAGCTCTCCCCATCAGTTTCAAGGACACTTGCGAAGACCATTTACAATTAAAAATAGACCTCAAACTGCCAGAACTCATTTCACTCTGCATTGCAGAAACTTTGGGCTGAAAGCTCCACTTTCAGTTAAAATAGTTTTTAACTTTTTGTGGGCCCGGGACCTTTGAGGATCCATGAAAGCTTTAGCCCTCTGGAAAACAGGCATAAGAACACAGACACTGAATTCCTAGTGGTAGGGGTTTCATAGACCCTATGAAGTCCAACTATGGACCCCCTGGGGTGAGGGACCCCAAGTTAAGAACCCCTGAGTTAAAGGTTCCTATGGGTAAGCTGCAAATAACCCAGAGGAATCATCATGATTATTGATTGAATGGGGCCATAGGAGTAATGGTTGTGGAGGAAGGGAAGGGAAGCCTGATGGCCCACTCCAGGGAAAAGTTAGGGAATGGTTTGGAGATTCAGCAGGCAGCACTGGATCAGGGCAATAGATCAGAAAGCGTCCCAAAGACCTTCATTTCCACACTTTCCCTAAAGCTGGCTCTGTGTCCTGATCAGAACGGTTTTTTTTTTAAATTCAAGTAGGTACGTGCAGTCATCCTGCCATCTGGTGGTTATGCTTGGAATTGCATCTGCCCCCACATCCAAGTGAAATGGCAGAAATCTAGTACGTTCTTGGAATAAAGTACACATGGCTAACTTGCTGGGGTGCAGTAAGGGGTAGGATGAAAAAGGGGAATGACTTTTCAATGTTCCTGTGCAATGCACACTTGAAGTCCAATGAGACCTTGCATCCTTCTTAGCTGACGTGGGCACTCTTTGGTTTGTCATGGCTAAACTTGCTTCAACAGCTTAGAATTTTTCCATATATATACACACACACATATATATGGGTAAATATATATTTGCTTTGATTTGAACTTAAAACCTGAAGCTCCATCTCTGGCCCCCGATCGGATCTGTTCCCAGTTCCTCCTCTTCCGGAGCAGATTGATGGATCAGTAACTGCCGATTGGGAGCCAAAGCAGATGTGTCCCTGGGAAAATCAGTGACTTGAGGTTCCGTCTCGCATTCTTTCCACTCCAGCTGAGACCCCAGTTCCCAGGCTGCTGGAGCCCTTATCTAGCAGGAAACCCGTCACCAACAGTTCTCTGTATGGTAACGTCATTCCCACATGGCTGAATCCCGCTGCCCGGAAGTTCTGGAGGAACTCTTGGTGCATCTTCTGAACAACCATCATGCTTGCTGCTCCAGCCTCCACTGTGCCTGTCAGCGGCACCTTCTGAGCTAAGCTACGCATGAAGTATGGCATTGGGATCTCAAAGAACAAAAAGGGCATTAGGGGCCCCAGAGTGGCATTGTCAACTTTGAGTCATGTCTTCTCCAGTCCCAGACTGTGCTGTGGACAAGGCCATTTCTAGCATGTTCCACTCGAGGCACCTCCTTCCATCTTGGCCACCGCAAGGCTCTGAGTCCAACTGGAGGCGACGAGGGGAAGTCTGCCAAACTGACAGGGGTGGAGAGGTGGTGAGGGAAGCGGAATGCTCTGTCACCTGCGGGAGGCCTTGGGGAGAAGCAGATGATGGGAGGGTGGGTTCTCCCCCAAAGCTCTGGAATGTCACACACCCAGCAACAGTTGTCTGCCCATCATGTGATGAGAGGTGTTAAATTGGAGTTCTCCTCAGAAGCTCTCTCTCCATCGGGTGACCTCTTTCTTTTTCGACCACCTGAAAAACAGTTTGTAAGGATCAACCTGTAGGACTCAGAGGACACTCATACTCTCTTGGTGGTCCAAGCTCTCTTCAAAATAGAAGCAGAAATGGAGACAGTTTGGCAGGAAGCAATCTGCATTGTACCCTGCTGCTGATATCAACATGTTTACATTTTTCAAAAAAATATATTTTTATTGATTTCAGAGATGAAGGGAGAGAGAAATAGAAATATCAGTGATGAGACAATCATTGATTGGCTGCCTCCTGCACACCCCACACTGGGGATCGAGCCCACAACTCAGGCATATGCCCTGACCAGGAATCCAACTGCGACCTCCTGGTACATAGGTTGATGCTCAACCATTGAGCCACGCCAGCCAAGCAGCATATTTATATCTTGAAGGACTAGGATGCACCTTTCACCTGAGATGACAGCATTACAAAGTCACAAACCCAGGCTAGTGCCAATGGAATGGAGATTTCCTGGAGAGAACTGACAAAGGCTCATGTGATGCCTCGGGATCATGCCTTTCCCATCCTCTGATCCCCATTTATCAAGGATGCAGCAAGAGCCCAGGGCCTCTGATGGATTCCCACGACTACTCCTCACTAGGGTTCCCAAAAGGAGTCAATGGCTCCTCCTCCATGAGGAAGAGCCTGTCATGCTTTTTCTTCTACCCAGCTGTAGGTGGCTTCCGTGTGGGCGAGGAGATACTCACTCAGGGTTCTCAGCAGCCTCTTGCCCATGGTTTCCTCCAAGTCACTACTGCAGGGACTGGTCTCTGTCTCCAGGTTGATATTACAACATTCGCTCTCCGATGCTGAAAGGAAAGAAGGAAGAACACAAGTGTTTCCACGTGCACACCCAGGGATGTGGGTGGGAGGATCCTGGCTGACATTTCTTAGCAGGTGAGAGTGCAGCACCAGTGCTAAGGCAGCAGTGGCTCCAACAAGGGAGGAGGGCCCAGGAAGCCTTTAGCAAGGGGCACTTTAGTGCCACAGAAGGAACAAAGAGACGGAGAACAAGAGCGGGAATTAACCACTCAAACCCTGTTTGGCAGGAGAGAAAAGGGAACAAGATGTTCTCTCCTCAGCATTTTTTGCCAGACGAAAAGCACATTTGAGGACAGATGGTGATGTCTCCTTCCTCTATTTGTACAGATCCTGGAAAACCACAGGGCACAATAACAATTAAGTACATGCCAGGTCTTCTCCCACCGAACCCGGTGAGAATGCAGAAAGCTCTAGAATCTCAGAGCCAGGAAGAGGCCCAGCTCTTAGTGCCCATGCAGGAAGAACCTAACCCGGGAGGCAAAAGGATGTGCTGGACACGGCACTGCAGCCTGAGCCAGGAGGCTGAGCCCTCTTCTCCTGCAGCACACCGATGGGCCACGTCATTCCCCTCCTCCAGGTCTCAGGGTCCTCATGTGCCACAGAGGATGGATTAGATAATCTCCAAAGACTACCCCATCTCCTTTTTGATACCATTTCTTGGTACAATTTGTTGGTATATGTTTTAGCTACTAAATTTAGTGTGGGTGGGAGAAAAAGAGCATCAGTTCTAAATTTAGGCCCTGGAACAGTAATTATGTATGTCCCAGATTTTCTGCATTAGCTACAAGTTCAAGCATATCTTAAGGCAAGAACAGAAGGACCTCTGGGATGCTGGGATGCGGGGAAGCTCAGAGCACCACCACCACTAAGACAGAGGCCTCCAGTTCTCAGAGGGAAGTGATACCATCTCAGACCTCAGGACAAGTCCTACAGATCACTTCTGGCCCCTGGGCCTCAAAGGAAGGGAAGGAGCCCTGCCAGGGAGAGTGATGGCTGATTTCAGTGTCCTATCTGCAAAGTAGGCCTAACAACAACTATGCACTATTCAGAAAGCATGGCACCAAGCACTGGAATCTCTGTATGTGCCATCTCATCGATGCTCAAAGCTATTTTATGAGCTAGTTACTGCAATCTGTTCCTATTAACACAAGGAAATGTACCTATTAGGACAAGAAAACTGAATCTTCAGTTAAAGTAACTTGCCCCAAATTGCATAGCTCCTAAGTGAAGGAGCCAGGCTCCTGGACCCAGATGGAGCCTAGTTCCTAACACACTGTCTTTCAGGGTCTGATGCACAGTAGCTGCTCAGTAGATGTTAGGAGGCGTAAGGAGGTGGGACATGTTACATGGGAGCTGGGATCCCGGGCTCCCCTTTCCCTGTGCCCTATGGTGGCGACCCCCCTGGCTCCTGGGGCCCAGTTCCCCTCCCGGACCTGCTCTTGCGGGAATGGCTGCAGGAGACACGGAGAGCTGCTGTGGGCTGTGCTCCTGGAAGTCTGTCATCTCCTCCTGGGGGAAGGCCATCTCCTCCATCCTCAGGTACACGACCTCGCCGGGGCTTCTCAGCCCATCGGAGCGGCTGCCTGGGGAGAACAGCACGTGTGTCACCTCTCTGCTTTGGAGAAGACCGGGGCTCCATGAGGACAAGACAGCAGCTCGGGACAGCCATGAGGAGGAAGGCAGGGCTGTCCTCACCTCAAGGCAGCCCCGCCCATCCGCCCGGCTGACTTACATGGCAGGCTGTTCCTGTTTAGGAGGATGGCAGCAGGGTCATCCTTGGGGGTCTGGGGTGTGCCCCGGGTCGTGGGGGCCTTGGTGGAGTCCCCGTCCGTGAAGGCCTCCATGTCGGGGGACTGGGGTGAATTGTCCATGTGGCAGGCGGTGAGTGCATTCTGGTACTGCTGCCGCGTGATCTGGAAGGAAGAGGCAGAGAGGAGCAGCAGCTCAGGAGAAGCTGAGCAGAGCCGTCCCTAGATGTGGCCCAAGCTCAGATGCAGCCCCACCCGGGTGCTTTGGAATGCAGGCCTCCGTGACCGGGGGTCCATGAACTAGGGGCCTTACCCAAGCTGTACTAGGCAAGGGGTTGAAGATTATGAGAGGACCCTTTGTTTGCCATCAGAGTCCCCAATGTCATTTTTATTTGCTCTGGACTCTTTGTTTTTTTGTTTTGTTTTCTTTTAAAAAATTTAAATTCTTGCTGAAACCGGCTTGGCTCAGTGGATAGAGCGTCAGCCTGTGGACTGAAGTATCCCAGGTTCGATTCTGGTCAAGGGCATGTACAATACCTTGGTTGTGGGCACATCCCCAGTATGGGGTGTGCAAGAGGCAGCTGATCAATGATTCTCTCTCATTGATGTTTCTAACTATCTATTCCTCTCTCCTTCTCTCTGTAAAAAATCAATAAAATATATAAAGGAAAAAAAATTAAATTATTTATTGTTTAAAGTAAAGTATTACATATGTCTCCTTTCCCCCCCATTGAGCTCTCCCCAGCCATTCCCATCCCCCAGCACATGCCCTCACCTCCCTACTGTCTGTGTCCATTGGCTATGCTTATATCTTTGTTATTGTTTTTTCTAAAAGATTTTTTTTATTGACTTTTAGAGAGAGAGGAAGGGAGAAGGAAAGAGAGAGAGAGAAACATCGATGTGAGAGTGAAACATCAATCGGCTTCCCCTTACATGCCCCCAACTGGGGATTAAGCCAAGCAACCTAGGCATGTGACC
Source organism: Pipistrellus kuhlii (assembly GCF_014108245.1). Taxonomy (NCBI): domain Eukaryota; kingdom Metazoa; phylum Chordata; class Mammalia; order Chiroptera; family Vespertilionidae; genus Pipistrellus; species Pipistrellus kuhlii. The sequence goes on along the minus strand of NW_023425460.1, from coordinate 30,891,066 downwards.
TGACTGGGAATTGAACCGGCAACCTTTCAGTGCATGGGAGAACGCCCAACCAATTGAGTACTGGCTCTGGACTCTTAAAGTGCACCTGGAGGAACTACGTCTTTACCTGAGACCCTGGAGAGGATAGAGGGAGGACATCTTCAGTTAGCAGGGTGGTTGCCTACAGAGAAGTTTAAAAATCAGGCTTATACTATTGCCAAGAGCCCTCTTCCTAAGGGTCAGCCAGTGGGGGCCCGGCAAGAATGAGACCCCCAGCTTGTGTCGAAGGCTGAAGTAAGAAACCTCCATATGAAGAACATGAACTCTGGCAAAGCTGCAGATGAAGCCAATATGTGTATGTGTGTTTTGAAGCCTTCCATAATTATATCCTTCAAGAAATTATTGCCAGAAAGAAGTTCCTTTCTCTAGGTGAATTATATACTTCCTTATATCGGATAGGAACTTAAAGATCCACTGCTCCTGCTTTTTACTTTTATTACCAGGAAGCTCACAGATAAATTTACTATTTACTTTCAGTATCAAACTTATTCCTGATAGTTTTTTTTAACCAAATTGATTTAGAATCTCTTATCAGTTTCTAACTTAAAATATAGTTTAAATGTTTATTTATTGAAATCATATTTTACACACACACACACACACACACACACACACACACATACACATACTATTGGAAGTACTATAAGTATCCTAAAGAGATGGAATTGGAGATTGTTTTCAGACGTTGGGTGGAAGCTCTAGTGCTAATGTTACCCAGAAGGGCTTGCTTTTGCAGGTGGAGGTTGAGATACGAAGACGGAACCTTCCATCTATATAGTGCATAACGGCTTACAGAGCACTTAGGTATGTGCTATCAGCTTTGCTAGTCATAATGACTGTATGGGGCGGGCGCGAGAGGTCTCCTGTGGCCTATATTCGGAGTAAGGAAGTGAGGTCTAGGAAGGTTGAAGCACTTGCTTAAAGTTTGAGAGTTAGCAGGCCTTCAGCGTCCTAGCCAGAAGTTCACCTTTAACCCATGTGATGTTTCCTGTCATTTAATAACGTTCATCCCTCAAAACAGGATCCTGCAATTTAGGGATTCTGCCACCAGATGGTGATGAGGCATCTTGGTTGCAGTCACACAAGCCAGATTACGTCATTAACCAAACATCCTTAGTTTAATAATGACATTTACAAAACATACATAAAAAAAAAAGCATAAAGATTCTTTGATATCTTCATAGCTTATTAGCCACTATTAATCACAGCTTTAATATCTTAATCACTACGCATACTTTCCTATCTAATTTTGTAACATATTATGAAGTCAGTTTACTTCTGGACCTCATAACCAGTTCTGGAACTTCATACTCTGTGGACATGGAAAGCCCTCACAAACTGCCTGCAGCCAGCCATAGCAGCTCCCACCAACACCGCTTTTGTACAAGTTTCTCTCTAGGTTCCTCAAAAACTCTGTTAAAAAAAGGGGGTGGGGGTTGGGGGTTGGCCCTAACTAGTCCATTAAATCAGGAGGGAATTTTTAACTTTAGTCTAAAGTAGGGGTGTCGAACTCAATCAGAGAAGGGGCCAAAATCTAAAATCCAGCCTAAATCGCGGGCCGAATGGTTTACTGAACAGTCATAAACTGTCATTGTGATGGAAACGCAGCGGATTGCAGTGATGACAGCGAGGTGCGGGCCACATTGCAAGGCCTGTTGGGACGGATTTGGCCCGCGGGCCTTGTGTTTGACACATGTGGTCTAAAGCATCATCTTAACTTACATTAAAAAAAAAAACAAATAAAAAACTAAAGAGAAACCAACACCAAAATAAAACAAAAGCTGTGTTAAGTTTGAATTTTCAGATTCCCTTGTATAGAACCACCCATTCCAATCAGAGGTTTTCATTTGCTAACCAGGAAGGGGGCTCTCCCCAGACACCGGGTCTGACCACACCCAGAACGTGGACGCCTTGTCTCCAGAACAGTGAGAAATAAGTGTTTGTTGTTTAAGCTACTCCGCCTATGGTAATTTGTGAGAGCACCCCGAATGAACTAAGACAAATGGAAAGACCTGAGAAACAAACCTAACAAAAATCCCTAGCTCAAAGAGAATCCAAAGGCCGTACTCTGGCCAAAAATGCCAGGTAACATTGCTGCTAGTTCCAGTCTCATCTCACACCAGCTCTGCCTTTGTGCTCAGACCCTTGAATCCCCAGCTCTTTCCTGCTTGCTGTTTGTCTGGAACATTCCCTTTCAGGTCTCAGCAAAAAGGTCCCTTGGCTTGGCCTGCTCTGACAACCATTTCTAAAGCAGCCTTCGCTTACCCCACCCCCAGTACATTTCCTTCATCGTCTAGATTTTATCTATGTGGTTGCCTGCTAATCATCTTTCTCCCCCTAGTAGCAGGGAAGGTACAGAAAGGCAGGAGCTTGCTGTCTTCTTCGCTCCAGTAACTCACCAATCCCTGGACAGAGCCAAGCGCAGTGCAGGCATTCAGTAAATATTTGAACCACTTACTCTGTTGTGACTTCCCATTTCTTTCCCCCCAAGTCACGTGGCCAGTACGCCAAACCATAAGAGCTAGCATATTAGAATCTCTCTTTTCCCATTTTTTTCCTATCTCCACTTCCGAGGGAGGTCTGCAATGAGAGGGCTTCAGGGCTGGGAGCAATGGGGACAAGAGTCACGGGCTCTGGCTTTCGAGGTTTAACCTCAGCGTCACATTATCTTGGGTCATAGGGGAACGGGATGTACATCCTGATCCGCTTCCCCAGCCACCTCTGCAGCCAGGATGGAGGGGACGGTTCCCTGGGGGGGTTACCTTCACAAACTGCACGTCGCTGAGGATGTGGACTGAGTAGTCAGGAGTGTAGAGGTTGTTGCTACTGCACAGCTGGGTGTTGCTGCCCCCAAAGTCACTGCGCTCACGGTTGGGAGACTCGGAGCGGTTCAACCCGCTGCAGCGTGAAGGGGAGCGGTTTACTGCAGAAGATGAGAGAGAGGGGAAGGAGAAAAGGCAAGGAGGGGTGGGAGTGGAGAAAGGAGAGGGGACCAGGAAGAGAGAGAAGAAGAGAGAGAGGTGTTATTGAGGTCCTGCAGGACTTTAAGACAATGGTTACACTGGGTGGTGAAACCAGGCCCTCCCCGCTCCCATCAGAGTCTGGAAAAATGCCCAGCTGCCCCACAGATGTATATTCCTCCGAGGAGCAAACACCCAGGACAGGAACTCATGGCTCCACTCTGCTCAGGCTCCTCCTGCTCCCCAAGACCTCAGCCAGGGTTAAGTGCCATGGAGGACAAAGGGGCTCTGAAAGTAAGCTAATGGGAAGTAACCTCAGGGGCTGATCTGATCATAAATGTCTAATGGGGCAGTCATGCTCCAGGCCTACAAAAAGGCTCAAGCAAGCCCTGTCCGTTGCTCTCGTGCATCGAGGTTTACACACCTTTGAAATGCCAGGGTAACCCTCTTTATCAGACCCCTTTGGGAGGTAACCACTCTCAAGGGGGCACCTACTCTTGTTAGCTATCCTCTGTGCCTTGCTGTCTCCCACCTTCAGGTAACTGACCTTACATTCCCTCCTTAATTCCAAATGTCTGTGAGTAACAGCAAAGCTGCCTTTCTCTGGGGCATTGTGAGATCCTGCTCCCCAGCATGTCGTCAATTTGGCTCAAATAAACCCTCATAAAAATGCCTACCGGTTTGGATGTTCTTACATTGACGGTGCGTACAAGGCCCAACTGTGAGCGTGGTTAGCTACCCCAGCCCACGAGACCTTCTGCTAGAGTGAGTTACTTTATATAAACTCCATTCACAAACCTCATTGTAGAGAGGCCAATATTTGCCCTCAAAGCCATCTGCCACAGCACCGATAACCAGTCCTCACCGCACTGACGCACTGCAGTGGGGAGAACTCAGGTCTGCCCCAACAATGGCTGGGCCCACGCACCATAGGGCATCTATTTAAACCACACTAACGAACTATTAAAATAGGCCCTGTCCTTGTCCTCGACTACCTGGAAGGCCAGGGCCAACTCCTTAGAGTTTTGTGCCAGAAAACAGGGTTGTATGAGGAGGACCAATCCCCAGCCCCCGTTTGGAATGGGGAATTCTGGGGTTTTGGTGTCTGAAACGTGGTCTAGAAGGAAGAACACAAGTTCTGGGTGGGCACATCTCTTTGGCCCTGCAAATTCCTCACCCCACACAGAGGGCCAGGACTTAGGAGGGCCAAAGAGGGGCCCTCTAGTGTGGGGCTAGGTCAGGGCACCCTCTAGGACTAACGGGGGTGAGGAAGGAGTAAGGCCTCTTGAATGTTCAGTCAGGTTTTTTTTCTTTTCTATTTTTAAGAACTGCTTCTTGGGAATATTCAATTAAGAATCTGTTACTTGGTTTCAAAATGAACTATGTGAATTACCCTCCACAGGATTAATATAATATTATATAAGAGAGGCTCTGAAGATGACTAGATTTTTCTTAATCTGGTCATAAGACCCTCCCAACCCTCTGCCTCCCAGATGATGCTACAATGAATGTCTTTAAAAGGAACAGGAACAAGAGCTCTCAGCTTCTCACAGCACAGATTTAGTGCAGGGGTTCAAATGAAGAGTCCAGTCATTCAGAGGGTCTCCTCCTTGTTCTTTCAGGGTAGAACTTCAGGAATTTAACTTAGTCTCTTAAGATAATGTTGCTATCAATCAAAATATCTATTAGCATCTATTTGTGGTCCTGAAGCACTGATGATCTGGTCAGCTGCCAAACTATTATTGTGGTCTGGCAAACTGTGTTTCAAAAAGATTAAACCAATAATGTGTTTCAGAAAAATTAAACCAATAATAAGTTGAGTAATCTTCTCATTGGAACCATAATAATCACTGCCTTGATAGGATTATAGAATTAAGGATTTCCCTTGTCTTTCCCACCTCAGTAAATGTCATTCGCATATACTGTTATTTAAATCAGAAACCTGGGAGTCAACCTGACTCTGGCCACTCCTTCAGCCCCACATCAAGTCCTCCGACATAATAAACCCATTTGCCTCTCTGACTCTACTCAAGTCGGAGTTATCATCACTCTCATCTGGCTCACACTTATAATCTCCCCATTTATAATCTTATCTATAATCAGGTCTCACCTCAGCGGCCAGAAGCATATTTTAAAGACACAAATCATTTTCCTATTGAATCTGAATAAAACCCACACTCTTTGCTGTGATCCTTAAGCCTTACCATGACCCGACCTCTGCTCTTCTTGGGTTTCCCTTCCTTTCCCTTGCATGCTCTGCTCTACTGGCCACCGTGGGGATCCTCAATCATGCAAGCATCTCCCACCTCAGTAGATACTATTTCCTCTGCTCCCCCTTCTCCTCTTTCCCACCTCCTACCCACCAGCCTTCAGCTCCCCAGCCCCGCATTCCCATTCTCACCCCTTCTCCCTACCACTCTCACTTCTCAGTTGTTAGGTCTCAGTTGAAACACTACCTTCTCTGGCTATCCCAAGAAGATTCCTCTATTTCCCTCTATCACTGCCCTCTGTTCAGTCCTTCAAGGCATTTTCACAGGTTTTCATTGACTACTCAATTTACCTAAATTCCATGAGGGCAGTGACATTGTCTTTTCTGGTCATCATTGTACACCCAGTACCTAGCACAGTGCATGGCCTAGAGTAGGTGCTCAATAAAAATGTGTAGAGTGAATGAATCAGCATGTATGAGTCCCTTAAGACATTTTTAAATTTAAAATCTAAATTTTATTTTAGAAAAGGTTTCAGAGATCTCAAATCATCCTGGAATCAGAAAACCTTTCCTCTGCAACTTAAAGTCATTTTGAGAAAAACTAACATCTCTAAGAAGCGAGGAGTGGGCAGCTGAAGAGTGAGATCATGTGCAATGAGAATCAAAGGGCACCGAGAAGCCTCAGGCACTGGCCTGGTAGCTTGAGGAAGAGGCCACAGGAAACATTAGAACTTTGTTTGTTTGTTTGCTTGTCTGCCTAATAAGCTTGTGAACCAGGCTCCTTTGAGTCAGAGCCTCCTCCAGAGTAACCAAGGACTGAGAGGGACAGAATTGTGTCACAGAGAACTGAGCAAAGCATCAAGGTGATTGAAAAGGGCAGTAGAATTGGGAAGAAAAGTATCTATTTCATTTCTGGTCCTGGTCCCTTGAAAACAAACTGATGAGTTCTGGCTTGGCTAGATCCATTCGGATGCTCTAAGGAGGGGGCTGGTTAACTCAGTTGATGGTGCTTTCTTGGGCACATAGTTCTGGCAATGGCAGGGAGTCCTGCAGGAGCGTGGCTTCTTTGGCATGTGAGTGGAATCCAGAAACCATACCTTGACCTGGTGGGTCTTGTCCTCAATTCAGTTTAGAACAAGGGGAGAGGGAGTGAGCAGGGCCTGTGGCTTCAGTTTCACTCCTTGAGAACCCTCTCTTCGCCTGGTTGAACATGTGCTTCACATACCCTACCTCTGCAGTTCCACATTCTCATCTCTTCCATCTCAACTCAAGGTACATTCAAGGAAGACGACAGGGAAACACAGCCCTGCCTTATCTACTAAACAACTTCCATCCATAGAAAGTTCTGCTTGAATCACTTCTACACCTTGTTGGAAACAGAGGCAACAGCTGCTACATTCTGGTTCCCCAAAGCTCTCCTCACTGAACCTGCATGTTGCCACTCACAAGGACATGCATGTCAAACACAAGGAACATCACTGTTCTGCTGGGATGAAAAACTTCTTCTTCCTTTTAAGTAAAAACAATGCTATTGAAGGTTTGGTCATAAAACCCTAAAGGATTCCAAACACAAAAAGTTCCAACCGTCGTACAGCGTTCTGGTCTATAAAAGTAATTTTTAAAAGGAAAAGAAGCCCTCGTTCCATGACAAAGTCTCAGCTCATCGAGTGTTGTGCAAGATCAATGTTTTCATGTCCCAGAGGCTGACATTCCTCAATAGGTGGGATGCGATGACTCGGCATTTCGGTAATTGTGCCCATACACGCAGAGGTTTCTGAGCAAGGGACACGGACATGCTTTCAATAAAAAGAAGAAGAAATCAGTAACAGACGAGTGTCCCAGCAGCATGGCAAACTAGTTCAAGTTGTATAATTCTCCTTGGCATTTCCTAAGAGCACGGAGGCACAGCTTGGGGAAGCAAAGCGAGGAGGGAAATCCTAACTGCAGTGCGAATGGGCCTAAGGGGGAACAGGCCAAACCGTGATGCATAAAACTGACCACAGGACCCCCCAACAGGGGTGAGGCCAAGCAGCCGGCATGTCACTTGTAGACTCTTGCTCATCATGGCCCTGGGAAGATAGGATGTTAGGGGGCCAAGGATTTCTACGTTAGACTTCCAGGTGCCATGGAGAAGTGTGGCAGAACTCATTCTGCAGTCTTTGCCTAGTCAGTCTGCGAGACAGATCTGTCCCACGTGGCAAATTGGAGTTACTGAGGTTGGGTGGAGAAGACAGGGTGGTAAAATTGGGGTGGGTGGAAGAGGATTTGCCACTGCAGTTGGGGCTGCATGGAATAGCCTTTCACCCTTCATTGAAAGCCAGAGCTGGGGAAACCTAAACACAGATCTGCGACTCTTGCTTCACTCGTGACACTTGTATCAGGAGAGTGATCCCAACTCTATCCTGGGAGAAGGACCCAAAATAAGAAGAATCCACACTCCCCTGTCCAGTCTGAGGATCTGAGGGGAAAGGGGGCTTCAGTGGCTGCCTGGTTACATCTTTTGGAGCATTCAACGAGGCACAAGGAGGAACAGTCCACATTGGTCACGGTCACTGTGCCATGTGCCATCTGTGTTCCCCAAACTGCAGGGGGAGTTTAATTGCACAGGCTTATAAGAGTACAAACGAGGGTTATAAAAATGCATCATTCTGGGGTAATAGTCAACATCAGACAACCAAATGTCAAAAGCACTCCGTCAAAGCTATAATGTGAACTCTGCAAATCAGCCCAAGTTAGGAGCCCAGATGAACTTGCTCACGTTACATGAAGCTTTAATGATTCCCAAATGTTTACGACGCAAGAGCCAACCCAAAGGAATATTTCCACTTACCGCATTTCACAATGTAAAACGATTATTTTTAGGGACTCCTCATATATTCTGGGAGAACACTCTATTCTCACTGATCTCAAAGCACGTTATAGATGGACAATCAAGCATTAAAAAAGAACCCTTGCTCCCGACCTCTCTCCCGCCTCTGTGCTTTCGTGGGTTCGAAAGGATTGTGAAATCATCTCTGCTGGGAGAAGAAAGGAGGAATGAATCTGGGGAGAGGGAATGATAACTGCAGTGACTCTCATACTCTCAGCGGGTTGACCAGAAGTTTTGCATTTAAGTGAAGACACTTGCAAAGCTGGCTAATTACACCCTACTCTGGAGTTAATCCACAGACCACTTTGCTCTCCACATTTCAAACTGAGGCTCAAACAGAAGGAAACTCATTATGGGTAATGGTTGATATTTGGTGCAGGGACCACTGGCCTCAATCCAGTGTGAGCACCATATTCATTAGCACATCTGCTTTCAAAATGCAAACACATCACAACCCTCTGAGGGGCACAAAATGCCTACTTTCAGAGGGGCAGCAAAGTCTTGGGCTATGGGAGAGCAGGACCTAAGAGTCTTGAATGCTAATCGTCATTACTCTACCCGCTTACTACACCCATGACACCGATCCAATGAATTAATTTCTCAGACTTATTGCCTCCCAAGAATAATTCCTGCCCATTTCCTAAGGTGGTTGTGAGGATCAAATAAAATGATGGTTCCTTTTAAACTTAAAGGCCCTATTCATTTCCAGTATTTATATTCTTGCCTGTGTAAGATGGGGGTAAGACATACTATACATAATATGTATCTGGATGAAAAATCTAGTATAGTGGCCAGAAGGTGCCCAGAACTGCTTTCCACAACACTCTTGTGACCGAAGCTTCTGCTGCTGCTGATATGGAGCAGAAGCAAGAGTGACGGTGGCAATACCATAATATAGGTATGAAGATGTCACCCAATTGCTGGGAAGGCTGGGTGGTTGGCTATAGACAGAGACCAGACAAAAGAAGTAGGGAGGAACCAGCCAAAGGAGAAGCAAGGCATCCCACTTCTCATTCTCTCCTCCTGTACTGCTGGTCAGGGCTCCACTCTGCAGTTAAACCAAGGGTTGGAATAAGCTGGCCTTGCTCTCGCCTCCTTGTCATTCACCTGTCTCCTATTGGGTTGAAAATGGGGTAGTGGTGGTTAAAAGAGCTTCCAGGAGCACATGGAACCAGCCAACTGGGTGTGAAGTCTCAGTACCTGCTAGGCCCCACAGTGGTCGGCAAACTCATTAGTCAACAGAGCCAAATATCAACAGTACAACGATTGAAATTTCTTTTGAGAGCCAAATTTTTTAAACTTAAACTTCTTCTAATGCCACTTCTTCAAAAATAGACTCGCCCAGGCCATGGTATTTTGTAGAAGAACCACATTCAAGGGGCCAAAGAGCCGTATGTGGCTCTTGAGCCACAAGTTTGCTGACCACGATGCTAGGGGATCTGCCCAGAAAAAAATGAGACACCTAAATCTCTGTCTGACACTAGGTTACCATGAAGGTTTTCATAATAAACACTGATGAACTAGAATTAACCTCTTCTTTAACTGAAAGTTACAATTAAGTAGGCTGTCTGGTTAACAGAGGGTTAATTAAAAAGGAAAATACAGTATATCTCAACTTTCCTCTTTTTTTTCTTCTTCTTTTTTTTTTTTAATGCTTTGATCCTTTTGGTTGAAAATCTTTTAAAAATGGGCATCTTCCCTTTTGCTGAAACTCATAGCACATTCTTCACTCACCAAGATTCCCCATATGTAAAGGATTGTGAAGGTCCATGATGTGGTCATTTCTAATTCTGCTGGCATGTGGGAGTAGACCAGTTAGCTGGCAGAGGCGCCAGTTTGGCACCTCATGTTGAACATACTGTCCTTTGGTCATCATGAAGGCATGGGTTCTCGCAAAGCGAGAAAAAATTTTATTTCTTGGTGGAAAATCACCATCAAGTGAGAGAGAAAATTTGAGAATGTGGTTGATGTATCTTGTACGGATAAACATGGGAACCAGATGGTTTTTGATGGGAAAATGTGATTTGGGAGAAGGAGAAGTCAACATAAACACTTTTGAAGTTGCAAACTTGGGGGTTTGAGGTCTCACATAGCCTTTTTTGAATATTGAGGGTTTACTCTGCAGAGAGCAAAACACAACTGGGTTTTTGATGACCGAGAATATGGTGGGGCCTCAGAATCATTACCGTAGCACTGGGATAAGAGAGACAGATGTAGAGGGTGGGGGCAATTGTGTTCCAACTTCAGAGCAATTAAACAAATAAATTCTTGGTTTGGTCATTACTTATTCCCTGAGCCTAAGGATCAATCTCTAGAGATGAAAACAATACAAACACTTAATTGATCTTGCTCAGATTTTTTACATTCTATTTAATCTTTGAGTTACTGTGTAGCTCTATGAGGAGCTGCTTTACCCAATTAAAAAGAAACTGGTAACTTGTATTTAATTAATGAGAGGTTAAATCTAATGAAAAGTTGTTTTGAAATTTTACATAGAGCATCCTTTGTGTGAACAGAGCCAGAGGGAATATGGTCACCACATGGTAACATTACTAGGAAGATAATAAGGATGGGTTAGTGGTTAGCTAGAGGCAGAGACCACACTGAAAGAAAGGTGGAGGAAAAATAGGAATAAGGTATAATATTCTATTGTTTCTTCCTATTTTTCTCCTGCTGCACTCTTCACCTCTCCATTCTACACTCAGATAAATGGTGAGGAAGAACTCACATCGTCTCTCATCCCATTATTTCTCTAACTATTACACAGATACAACAACCCTGAGAGCTAAATTCACAAGTGACACCACTGAACTAGCAATGCCTGGGCTGTATGTGCAAATGAATGTTATCTTTTCACTAGTGATCCGGTGCATGAAATTCATGCACATTAAAAGGGGATTAATTAGAGGAAATAATTTAATATTGCTATTTGCCCTTTCTCTATAATAGAAGTGTCAGAGATGAAAATAAATTAGTAAAATGTATATGAAAACCTTCCTCCTGTCAGAGTCTGGGTCTCACCAGAGGACCCAGAGAGTCAAGTCCCCGCCCACCCACACACCCCTCAAAATCACGTGAGACCCAGACCAGGCTGGCCCCCTCCTTGGGGTAGATCCAGTCCCACCCTTGTCAAGCCCTGTAGGCAGGGGGTGTAGCCTCAGGTTCCCTGGCCTAGTGCCAGGATGGGAGGCATGGCCTGAGGTCCCCCAGCTCAGACCGGGGTGGGGAGCATGCCTTGATGTCCTCCATCAAGCCCCTCCAGGTGGGGGGCATGGCCTTAGGTCCCCTGTCAAGCCCCCCTAGGCAGGGGCTCTGCCCAAGTTCCCCTGTCAAGCCCAGCCAGGTTGGGGGGCACAGCCTCAGGTCCCTTGGCCCAGTGCTGGGGCAGGGGGTATGGCCTGAGGTCCTGTCAAGCCCCACAGGGGTGCGGGAGGGTGTAGCCTCAGGTCCTTGCTGATTGCACATTAAGGCTCCTTACGGGAACTTGGCCTTAGCTGTGGGTGCAACCATATTTGTGATGGAGTGATGGTCAATTTGCATATTACTCTTTTATTAGATAGGATTGTACCGTGCCTAAGGCACCAGAATGCCTGCTGGGAGAGACTGTTCTCATGTGGGACAGTGAAGTGACAGAGACCAAAGGCCTCTTTACAAAACTCACTGGATCTATGGGGACCCAAGACACCCATGCATGTTTACCTGGTGAGCCTGCCAGAGAGTCCCCTCTGCTGAAGGCGAAGGTACGAGACACAGACACGGGCACTAAAGGGTCAAGGGCCAAGGATTTGTGAGTTGTGAAGGAGAAGATAAACACAAAAGGAGAGAGACAAAGAGTGGTGAGACAGTCTGTTCCTGGATCTTCAAAGCATCACAGTTCTCTGCAAAAGGAAATTGTGCCTCTGAAAACATGGAGATCGCACACTCTCACAAAGTCACTCTCCAGAAAGAGGGAAAGGAAATACTTTTCTGAAGGTCTTCCAAAAAGATGTAGAATACTTTTAGAGGGGAGACCTGCCAAGGACAAGGACCACAGTTCCCCAGTGGGGAGTGTGCATCAGCAGAGCATTCTCTCTGAGCCTGCAAGTCTGCTGGGAGCCCAGCACTGCATTCCCACCAGGTGCTCCCAGCTGCCACATGCATCTGTTCACCGACCAGAGGACTGAAAGCAACATGCATGCTCCTGCTAGGGGCATCCGTGAGGAAGCTGGATCCTGCCTGCGACTCCTAGGAGCTCCCTCTGGGGAGGAACTATGTGCTGCTAGAGGCTTGGGGAACACGAATGGCAGGCAGCATTTCCAACAACCTTAATGTGAATCAGCTTGGTGAATGAACTCATTGTCACTTCTTAGCAATTACAAGTGCTCCAGAGCACCTCCCTCACTGTCCCCCTTCCTTCTCTTTCCCCCCACAGGGTCTGAAATGGTGCTGGCCATCACTTGGGGCCAGGGTGTGGTATGGTGTGTAGCAGTGTGTAGTCCTTCCCCACTCTTGACTCTGATCAAGTGGTGTTTCTGCATGGGGATCTGTCTTCACCTCTCTTATATGGTCATTTGAGTCCCTTCCAAGGAGTTAAATGAAGCCAGTCTGTAGGTGATGGCACATCAGAGTCGGCAGCTTCTGCAGCATCAGATGATTTTACTGAAAGGACCCATAGGTGCAGGGGAGTGTGTGTGTGTGTGTGTGTGTGTGTGTGTGTGTGGAACCCTATATCTGGAGCCCTATAGCTGATAATCATTTACTCTGATACGCGATATCAAAGAATACTTGAACAGGCCCTTAATGTCCTGAGATACATTGGAATAAGAAACCCCATCGTCTCAAGAAGAATCGTAACACTTCTGGGCTGCAAATTAAATGCATACCCTGGCCAAGCAATCAAAGATGCATTCTTTCCACCTGCCCAGTCCTGTGGGCTGTTTTTCTGGCTACCCTGAGCTCAGGCCCAGTTCCTCCAGAGCGCCAGGTCCTCCTGGGCTCCTGGCCATCGGCACCCAGATAAAGGAGACAGTGCAGGCTCTGTTCCCTTTACGCTGCACAGGAAAGCCAGAGTGACTTACTTGTAACCTCGAGTTCAACTCTGAGGCCTTGGTCACGGGCAGTGTTCTGGCAAACTCATCATCCCATTAATCACCTTCAAAGGCTGATAGAACTACAGGCTAGCTTCCAGGACAGGAACATTTTGCTTAAGTGAGATCCTAAAAGAGTTTACTGCCTTGTGGTTCAGCCTTTAGCTCTCCCTTGACCTACAAGCAAAGGTTCTTGGCCAGTGAAAGATGCTGGGTGGCTGGACCAGGGGCTGAAAGTCCAGCAGGGACAACTGTAGGGTGTGGCCCAAGCATGTCAAACTCACAGTATGCGGCCCACAATGAATATGTGTGCAGCCCATTCAATATAACGGTATGCAAGAAACATTTTAATAAAAGTTTCATACCTTAATTTTTACAATATCCTGTTATACATAATTATTAATAACAAACTACAATGTTTGCTAATGACTGATTACTATAATTGTGTTGCATTCATTGCCCTTATGGGCCTTATGCACAGGTGCACCATTTCTCTCCACTAATATACTAACAGCAAATATTTTAGCAGCTGACTGCTATGCCATTAGTCATGGACTGACTTGTTTGGTGTGCACGACAGGACATATTTCACTTTCGGAGAACAAGAAAAATAGGCTTATTTGTGTTACGCTTATTAACTTGTGCAGTTATTCAGTGTCTGTTAAGTTAATGTTCAAGAAAAAAAAATTAATTTTTATTAAAATGTTCTATTTTATGTTAATGATTACTCATTATTTCAGCCTTTTGTATTCAGCAAGTCTCTATTGAAATAAACCTACATTCCTATGAAAATTAAAGCTTTTGTTTTTTTTGTGGCCCACATAAACTTAAACCTTGTTTATTTGGCCCATGTTAGCCTTTGAGTTTGACATGCTTGGTGTGGCCGGTCTTTGGAGTTATTTCACACTTCACTCCACTAAGTGGAGAGGGCTTGGGGGAAGATGGAAAATCTCTCTACTAGTATACCCCTCACAGACTAACTCAATTTTTTTTTCTCCTGAAGATTTTTAAAAAATATATATATATTATTGATATTTTACAGAGAGGAAGAGAGAGGGATAGAGAGTTGGAAACATCGATGAGAGAGAATCATCGATCAGCTGCCTCTTGCATACCCCCTTACTGGGGATGTGCCCGCAACTAAGGTACATGCCCTTGACCGGAATCGAACCCGGGACCTTTCAGTCCACAGAATGATGCTCTATCCACTGAGCCAAACTGGTTTTGGCTCTCCTGAAGATTTTTAAAGATGCTCAAAAGTGGGGAAAGGGAAAGAGTGTAATGCTTCCTTTTAGTTAACCAGTTCTGAAGGAGAGACCTGTGTTGCAATTGTACTCCCGTCCCTTGATAAAACGGAAGGATTCTGATAAAAAAAAAACTAGAGACAGACACGAAGGAAAGGAGAAAATCAGATAACATCTCTCTACTACTTTAAACAATATATACTTTTAAAATGTCATTTCAATTAGGTGGGCTGGGGAGTCATAATTATACTCTTCCCCCAGAGTTCCCACCTCTTTTGGTTCTCTGGAAGAGCCAGAACAGGGCCAACAGGTCTAGGTAAGATTTAGAATCCCAGAGGTTGCTCTACATTGGGCAATGTGATGGGTTGGCATCTCCTTTAGAGAACCAAGTCTGGTCCCGGAGCACACCCCTCCCCCACCCAGAGTTCTCACTCTGAGTATGAGGCTTCCTCCATCAGCCTTACTTGAGGTTCACTGGCCTATACAAGTATACTAAGGAACCAGGGTTTATTTTACAGCTCTCCTTTAACTCATGTGGGGCCACCCCTGGGTGTGGGTAGCTACTCTCATTTCATTTCAGCCCTCTGCTGGCCTAGAATGTGAAATTATACCATAAATGGTTCCAATATTCCCACATAGAGATTGCATTCTGGAACGTGAAGGATCTCCAATCTGTATTTCATTGTGCTGTGTGCAATAGTTAGGGCACCGGAATGCATCTATGCAAGTCACCAACTTGCTAGGTGATTTGGAGCAAGCCATTTCTTTGGTTTCCCCATGTTAAAACAGTATCCGTCTTTCATGTGCCAAGGATTGATATCCAGCGTTGGGACCCTCTGAGAAATGCAATATAAAACACTACGTAAAACGCTTTTTATGATAAGAGAAAACACTCCATTTGGCATTAAAATCGCCACTTTAAACAAGAACAGCTGAAAGCAATGCAAAAGTCAGACCAGTGAGAAAAAAAAAAAAAAAATCTAGAGAAATCATTCTTTCAGCATCACACATCACAATAAATGCCATGCCTTCTAAACACCAGCACAACAATTCCCTATAGGAAACAGCAAGTAGGTAAAGCATAGAAGTGCCTTAGCAAACCAGCTAGCAGCCTGGGCCAGCCCTCACCGTCAGCATGCACGACCAGCTGGTAGATACCGCTCCTCCAGCGGAGGAGATGTGGCAAAGGAGGAGAGAAGCAGATAAGCAACGTATCGCACCAGCCTGGGATGTCCATCCCCAAATCTTGCAGTCACTTCACAATACGGCATATTACGTTCTCAAGCAAAGGCCAGAGGGTGAGTCATCACCGCAGAGAAGGAAAGGCCGGACCTCCACCAGAGCACACAGGTGTGTGACAATAAATGGCACCTCCCCTCACCACCTCCCTCCCTGCCATCCATCACGGTACATGAGCAGAGCAGCAGCAGCAAACATTCCGGACACGGAAAACAAAGCCCGTGTGGCCTGTGAGTACCTGGCAGGAAGAGTGTTCCTGGCAGAGCATTACAGAGAGGCTGCCAGCATTTGTGTTAGCCCCAGCCCAGGCTCAGAGGGCTGGTCCGGGTGCCCAGAGCGGGCTGAGGCAGGACTACGGCGGAGAGCATGAGGGAGGGGTTTGAGAAATACATACGGAAGGCAGAGGATCCAGTCAGGCTTCCCACCTTCCGCACATCATTATCTGAGGACAGAAAGAGGCAACGTGTTTCAGAGGCAGCTCAGACAGTGTACCTTCTTAGGGAGGTGCTCCCTCTCCCACCCCACCCCCAGCACCCGTGGACTCGGAAAACAACAACACAACGCACCGGACAATAAAATGGAAGTGTAAAAAGAAGAACTAACTTGTCTTTTCACACTGAAAAAAGACCACTATCCATCCCTAACATTTACTAACATTACTGTCTACTATGTACTTCCACAAACAAATTCTCTGAATGAAAAATGAGTCTTATTACCACTTCAGAGAGGAGGACACCACTGCCCAGGAAGTTACAGGGCTTGCCCAGGGTCTCGAATAGGAGCAAAGACTTGAACCCAGCTGCTTTTTTACTGCAATATCCCTTTGCTTCCCCAATAAGCTATGGAGTGGGAACTGGAATACCTGAGCAAGAAGTGGTCATGATGGCGGGGACACCATAGTAGGTGAAGGCTCCATTCTCGAAGCGAAGGCCTTCCTTACCAACCTCCACCTCCACTTTCCCCTGGAGAGAGAAGGCAGTGTGCTAAGGGTGTGTGCACGCACTTCCAGGTCTCTTATTGACCACAACCCTGAGCTTCTGTCCGGATAACAAGTGGACTTAAGAGCTGGTCACAGGGAAATGGGAATTCTGTCCAGATTTACGTTTCAGAAATAGCACTGCCAGTGTCAGTAGCCCTTTGCAGTGAGTTAATTGCCTCATTCCTAAAGCTGAATCCAGTCACGAATAACCCCGAGCTCTCCTAGCATACTGCAATGGCCCTTCCATGATGCATGCCCAGGCACCCGTTGGCCCAGGGCCCTATAAACGGACTCAATGGCTTGTTCTGAGATGAGACCATCTCTAAATCTGGTTGAAATAAAATCTAATTCTGATTCTGTGTGAAGCTTGTTTAACCCATCACCACTAAGGACAGCAGCTTACGTGTAGCATACAGTGTGGTCTGTGGGGCTGACACTGTGTTATGTGCTCGGCATGGTTTCTCACTCAATCAGTCCCACGGCCCTATGTAGCCCATCCTGCCTTCACCTCCAGTTTATAGATGAATCAATTTTGAGGCTCAGAAAGGTTAAATCACTTGGTCAAGGTGAGTCAGGAAGCGGCAATATTGGAATTTTAAGGCCAGATCTTTCCAATATCTGAATTTACACTCTTGCCACGACATTTTACTTCCTCCAACTTTGATTTAAAAACAGTTTATATTAAGCACAGAACAGTACATTGTATGGGTCATTACGTTATTTAAAAAGTGTGACAGAACCCTTCTTGATTTCCAACAGCGAAGAATGTGACCCCATTTTTTGGAGAAGGTCATTTTATTGAGGTTATATGGAAGAATGGGCACGTGGCACACTATCGTATCAGAGCAGATGGAGTGCAGGTGGGCAGACAAAATAGAGCCCGCTTGTAAGTTACTGTAAGTTTGGTTATGATTTTAAGCCAGTCACTGTATTTAGGGCTCAGAAGATATTGTTGGGAAGAGAAGGGACAGTGACAGAGCTGATGGTGGAGCCAGGCCAGGGCACCAGCAGGATCCAGTGCTGAAACCACACCTGGCACGGATTTGCAGGCCTATCCAGGCGCAAGGGCAGAGGTGAGGACTGGGACGATGCTGCACAGCTCTCACTCAGCCATTGGCTTCCTCCCGTATCCCCTTAAAGTGGAGGCATCCAGGCACAGCAGAGACTGAGACCTTTCCGAGAGAGTGCATGTGTTCTGTGCACCTCCAGGCGGAAGTCAGAGATGATGAGATTTCAGACAGACAGATGGAAAAGCTTTAAGAGTGAAGTGTCTGAAGCTTGAGAGAAGGCACGGGACAGGTCCACTCCTGGGCGTGTCCATGCAGAGACAAGAAGGGGTCAGGGGTCAGGACAGCAATTTTGAAAGCTCAGTCACAGAGCCCCTCTGCTGGAGAGGTACGTGCTGCACCCCACCACAAACACCCCTGAGTGGTCAGACTAAACGCCCTCACGGTTCCCCCACTCCTAGGACACCAACCAGTCGAACTTGGCCCCTTCTGAGGGTCACTGACAAACACCCACCCTCCTGGCCTTGCCCCCAGGACATCCCGCGGAGTGTTGGACCCAGCAGTGGGGAGACACGGCCATCCTCTCCAGCCCAGGGAGGCCCGTGTCGTGTCCGCAGAGGGACTTGAATGCTCCCACGCACCTGGAGCAGCAGCACGAAGTAGTCCACCGGGCGGCTGCGCTGGTAGAGGTAATGCTCCGGGGCTTTCTTGTTCTTGTCGTCAAACTTCAGCTCCTGGATCACGTTGGGATGTTTCAGGAGCCGGAGCAGGATCTTTTCCGAGAGGTACAGAGACTTGAAGGGTTCCACTTCTGGGGGAGAGTGGGAGGCAGGAAGAATTGGCAGCTGGCTGGGGTCAGGGTGGGCACAGCCAGGCCACGTGTCTGGAGCCACCTCCATTCGCACTCTAGGCATGAGGCTGGAAGGACTCTTGTGACTCTCTCAGGTGTGTGTGTGTGTGTGTGTGTGTGTGTGTGGCCTTCCCCTGCTCCCTGGGGATGTGTGTCCCTGTATGGCACCTCAGAAGAAACAGGCCACCATTTTGGAAATGTTAGTTTTGTTATTAATTTCTTACTTGATTTTATTTAAAGCTGCATGTGAACTTAAAAAAGAAGGCACTTTTTCCCCCATGGGCATGGCTCAATGGTTGAGTGTTGACCCATGCACCAGTAGGTTGCTGTTTTGATTCCTGGTTAGGGCACATGCCAGGTTTGTGGGCTCAGTCCCTGATGGGGGACATGCAGGGGGCAGTCAGTCAATGTTTTTCTGTCATTGATGCTTTTGTCTCTTTCTCCCTCTCCTTCCCTCTCTCTCTGAAAAACCAATACAAATATAGTAAAAAAAAAAAATTTTTTTTTAAAAAGAGGCAATTTTGCCATTTGTGACAACATGGATGAACCTGGAGGACACTATGCTAAGTGAGATAAGCCAGACACAGAAGGACAAACATTGCATGATATCACTTATACGATGAATTTAAAATAAACTCAGAAGCAGAGGACAAAAAGGTGGTTGCCTGGGGGAGTGGGAGGGAGATGGAAGGGAGGGATTAGTCAAAGGGCACAGAGTTTCAGTTATGCCAGATGAATAAATCCTAGAGATCTATTGCACAGCACCGTGCCCACAGTGAACAATACTGTACTGTATACTTAGAAGTTTACTCAGAGGGCAGATCTTATATTAACAGAGAAAAATAACAATACAGTGGGAGGAAAACTTTTGGAGGTAATGGACAAATTTATGGCATAGATGGTTTCACTTATTTTCAACACATCAAATTGTATACATTAAATATGTACCATTTTTTGTATGTCAATCATACCTCAATAAAGTGGTTAAGAAAACAAAAGTTGGGCATGGCTAAGTAAGCATGTAAACAGCAAAACCTTTACTGCAATGATCAAGTGAAATACAGAGAATTTAATCTGACTTGAGACATATATATGTTGAATAAAATTCCAAGTTAAGAGAAATGATAATTATTTAAGTGATATGTTCTCAATAATGTGTAGCATCCTTGCATCAAATAACAGATTTTATATTACATTATATCATACTATAATATTAGAAGATACAGCTGCTTTGCTCTAGGAAATCCATCAGCAGTTAAAAGAAATCTGTATTCAGAACTAGATAACATTTTGAAAACTCTAAAGAATTGCAACATAAACTTTTCTACTTTTTTTTTTTAACACCTGGAATAGTACCAGTATTCATAATATAGTCAATAATCATATGCTGGATCAACTAAATATTGAACTTTATAATGGGTGTGCATCTGAGGTCTGCACATTAATTAGGTCAGAGGGTTCAAAGACCAACTTTACCTTCTTCACAAGTTTATCTTTGGATCCTCTCACTTCTTTTTCTTTCTAAAGATCCCAAGATTCACAATCCACTTCCATATTTTAAGAACTCCTACCACTCTATGGTCTCTGGAGGGTACTGGACCCCAGGGTCTTGTTGTTGATTAGAACAATGCCTTTCCCTCCACCACAGATCACTGGGGTACCCCAAATCCAACAGGATGGAGGTCAGCCTCTGTCTCCCACCAAGAAGTGAGTGGAGGAGGGAAATGTGCAGCAGTGGATTCTCTAGCTTTTTTTTTTCAGTAGAAGACCAATCAGCAGAGTTGGGTTGTATTCACTCCCTCCCAGAAGGTCAGGCGGAACCCCAGGGGCTGGCACTGACAGTATGTGGCATCCTGTCACCCTTGCCTGAGGCAGTCTCCTCTCCTGGAACAGTGGTTCTCAGTGTTACACTGGAATTAGGTCACAAAGTATTAAAAATGATTGGTGCTTGGGTCCCACCCTCCAGGTTCCGCCTGGGCTGGAGACACGGTGGGCAGTCATACCTGTGGCCATGAAGCGGTGTGTGGCCAGCAGAAGCTGCGGGGAGACCTTCACTCTCATCTCCGAGTCAGAGAGCTTAAACAAGGAGAAGTCATGCCGCTTCCTCTCCCGGTGCGGGACCCTCTGCTTCTTCCGGTTGTCGGCTGTGGATCACAGGGGACAGAGTACAGCTATCTCAGAATCACTGTTGGTTTTTGGAGGTTTTCCCAGAGTTGTGGGGGACAGACAGATTCTCTGAGACCACCTGAATTTCTGCAGTGTCAACTGTAGATGACATGACTATACCTCTCCCAGGGAGTGAAAGGATGTTGATCAGGGACAGAAGGTGAGAGATGCTATAATTGTCTCAGTGTTATTTACCCGTAGGTGTGCATGGTGGAAAAGGGTGGCTTGGGACTCCCAAGGTCAGGGTTCTTGAGCTGGTCCTCCTATTTGTGAACTGTGCAACCTCTTTAAGCATCAGAATGTTTGTTTTAATCTATACAGCCAGGTTAATAATGAATAACTCTTCTCCTCATCTCCAAGAGTAATTATGAGACTTGAACCAGAAACTATCTGTGAAGTACTTACAAAAAGGCATTCAAACATCAGGGACTTCATTCTCAGCGTCTAGAGAGTTGGGAGTCCCAGAGGGTTTGAGCCTCCCTCCGCCCCTCTTCGGCCCCCAGAGCTGGGCTCACCTGGTCTCTTCCTAAGGATTTTAACCACGCTCTGAGCAGAACCGGGGGCATGCCACCCAAAGGGGTCAAGGGTCACCTCCTCTTCCCACTCACAGTTCTCCTGCTTCAACCTTGACCCCTCTAGGGGGAGAGACTTAGGGAGGAGGAGGGATTGCTGTCCCAGGAGCTGAAATTCGGAGAAAACACTTCCTGGTTTAGAGATTCACTTGGATGTATTATAGATAACACTCTCATTCTATTGATAGAGGCAAAGCACTGCCTTTGTAACATTTGCAAGGAAAGCTCTGACAGACTGGGTAACCAAAAGCAGTCATTATCTGCACGGAGGAGTCCATATTGTTCCTGTGGGAGAGTGGGTAGGAAGGTGAGGAGACCAGAAAGGAGAGAGCAGGGACAGAAGCGGGCAGGTGCCAAGGGTGGGAACGGGAGAAGAAACCAGCTGGTAGGGCTGAAAAAGCCTGAGGGAGAAGAGCAATGCGTAAGAAGGGACATTTAAGGTTTGGCTTGGGTTGTGGTACGAAATCTCAGGACAGTTTGCACTGCACAGGAAGTTTTGATGTAAATAGATTGTTGAGTGGGACCCCAGGGTGTATTGGGGTCTGTATCTGGATGGTTAAAGAGACAAAACAGGGATAACACAGGACAGAATCAAGGACAGAGTGGCCGCCTCAGGTATACTTCGTTTTCTTTAGTTCCTTTGTCATCCAAAGGCCAGGAGGTCTCCTTTTCATAGTCTTGGTTCCTGAAGGTTCTGTCCTGATAAACATTTAGCTAGCTCAGCAATTTTCAACCAGTGCACAGCAAGAATTTTTTAAAACATGCAATGCCTGACTACTTAGTCAGGGACACTGACCTTTTTCCCCCTTAGATTATAAAGTTAAAAAATGACAATAGCCAATACAACGTTGCCGTCTGGTGTGAATGAATCAAAATTATTACCTATTTTTTTTTATCAGCTCGGCCCAAAATATAATTAGTTTATGTGTGCCACGAGATGAAAAAGGATGAAAATCATTGAACTAGCAGGTTCTCAAGGACTCAGGTAATTCAAGCCAGGGTACCTTGCCATGCCTGCACCTGGCATTAGGGGGTTGACACACAGAATGCATGGGCCTGATGTCCACTCTTTCACACTGTGTGTCACACTAAGCCAGCTCTGAGAGTCACAGAGGAAAAGAAGATGACCTTGGACCACAGCCAATGCCATGCACTTACTGTAGAGGTCAGTTTCATCCAATATCTCTGACTTGATGATCTCCTCTATGATGTCCTCCAGTGTGACAATGCCCATCACCTCGTAGAAGGGGTCCCCTTCTCCCTCATTATTCACCCGCTGGACAATGGCCAAGTGAGATTTCCCTAGAGAACAAATGAAATCACAGTTATGCATCTGGGATGTTTTCAGAGACCCTTCCTTAGAAGAAAATTATACAACATTGCTTTCTGACTAATCTCAGAACCTCCTTAAAAGGACCACCCCAGGACCTCCTTAAAATACGAAGTTTGTATACAAAGCTTATATAAATGCAAACTAAACTTTTACAACTCTGTTTCTTTTTAGGAAAGTTAACTAATATAAGGGGTTGGCAAAAGTAGGTTTACAGTTTCTCATATGGAAAGAGACATGCAGGTTATGATGATTACAATAGCTTTATTAACTCAGTGTTTTGCGCTCTCACAAGTATAAACCTACTTTTGTCCACTCGGTACACAAAGCCAGTTAAATTTTTCTTTTTCTTTTTTTTTAACTTTCACATATTAGCAAGCACAGTTGACCTTTGGACAATATGGGGGTCAGGGGCACTGATGCCTGCACAGTTGAAAATCCACAAATAACTTTTGACTCTATAGTCCACATGTGTCAAACACAAGGCCCGCGGGCCAAATCCGTCCCGCCAGGCCTTGCAATGTGGCCCGCACCGCGCTGTCATCACTGCACTCCACTGCGTTTCCATCACAATGACAGTTTATGACTGTTCAGTAAACCGTTCGGCCCTCGATTTAGGCTGGATTTTAGATTTTGGCCCCTTCTCTGATTGAGTTCGACACCCCTATATAGTCAGTCCTTTGCATTTGTGGATTCAACCAACTGCTGATTGAAACAGTATTGGGAATGGGAAAGTACTGTTTTTGAGCTGTAGTTGGTTAAATCTGCAGATGCAAAAACCATGTATATAAAGGACCAAATATATTTATTGAAAAGAAAATCTGCATGTAAGTGGACTCATGAAGTTCAAACAAATGTTATTCAGGGGTTAACTGTATATCTAAGCTAAAGGAAGATGAATAGTCTTATTGAAAGACCAAGAACTTGGAGTCAAAGAATTAGGTTAGAAACCTTTTCCTCTTCCAACTTTCCCTATCCCCTATCCCTTAACTATCCCAGTTACTATTTGTGCAACTGATCCTCATCTAATTATTTGACCTCTGTGAGTCTTGATTTTCTCATCTAGAATCAGGGGAAAATACCAGCATGGTGACTTTAAAACATGCCTCCAAATTCTTTGATAGGCTTCCCATCAAAAAGTGTGGTCTCTATGCCCTTCCCTTGAGTCTGAGCAGGTTTCATCTGCTTTAACCAGCAGAGAACAGGGAAGTGTTTGCTATGAGACTTCTGAGGCTAAGCCATAAAGGTCATGTGGTTTCTGCTGCAAAAACACTCTAAGAAGTATGATGACTCTCATGGTGGAGGAACTGCATGTTCCAGCTGAGCCCAGCTTTCCAGCCATCCCATCAAAGTGCCAGCCAGATTTTAGCAAAGAAGCCATCATGGCAGTGGATCTGCAATATTAGTTGATTCAGCTCTGCCTTCAAGTCATCTCCAGCTGCTGGCGTAAGACATTACATAGCTGAGGTAAGCAAGTCCCACTGCACCTTGTCCAAATTCCTGATTCACAGAATAAAATGTACCCATAAAGCATTTTGGAGATCAAATGACCTAGTGGATATGTGAAAGCACTTTGTAAATTGTCACGTGTCACAAGAAGTTCATTTTTATTGTCCAACAACTGAATAATAATAGTTAACATTTATTGAACTCTAACTACATACCAGGCATTGTTCAGAGAGCTTTCTATATATTGATTCATTTTATCCTCATAACAACTCTCAAGATGAATACTATTATTATCCCCATTTTACAGAGGAGAGAACTGAGGCACAGAATGGTTACATAAAATGCCTAAAGTTACACAGCCACTCATAAATGGCAGAGCTGGACTGCAAATCCAGGTAACTGGGCTCAATCCTAACCTAGGGACTGAGTCTTATGTACAGTCTTCCTTCATCTTGGTTTGTTTTCATCTGCTGATAAACACATTTCCTTGTCCTGTTTCTAAAATGGAAACCTGGGTGGTTCTTTTCCTTGTCTAAGAGACATTTCAGGAGAAAATCTAGGGTACTGACTAGGATGTTGTTCTTACAAAAACAAAAAAGAAAAAAAAGAAAAAAAAAAGGAAGTTCATGCTTTATTGGTGTTACTTTTTATAAGCTTTTGCTTGGTCACTGCTATCAGATAAGAGGAGTAGTCAGGTTGCTGGAGGCGTAGTTAACCACTACAATTTAAATACATGAACTTCTGTGTCAAATACTTCTAATCACAAGAAAGCTACCTATTGGAATTTTTAATGGAAAAGATGGCATTTCTTTCAATAATGGTTTATAATTTCTTCTCCACCTTTAACCTATCCTTTAACTTCTCTGCCCTGCTCAAAGCCCTCCATGGCCCCCTAGTGTGCAGAGCATCAAAGCTAGACCATGAGTTTGGTACTATCAAGAGTGTAAAATGTGGCTCTTCCCAATCTTTCTATATTCCAGATTCCCTCTACTTCCTCACCTTCCTCCATCTCCACTTTCTAGGTCACTCACAGTTTCCTCCTCCCATTCCAGCTCCACTGGTCCCTCAAGTTCCAGCTCACATGCCAGCTCCTCAAGAAAGCTCTCCCGGATCTTCCCCACTCTGAATCCGAACCAACCTCTCCTTGCTCGTGTTTCCAAGCCCCTGATAACTCCATTAGAGCATCTGTCGTACACGTTGCTCCTTCTTATAACTAGCAATGTGTGTGTAATGGACTATTTCTTGCCCTCAGATCATCAGCTCCTTCAGGACACTAGACTTAGCTAGGTGACCTCCCATATAACAGGCAGCCAACACATTTCTGATGACCTGTGCTAAGATGGAATAAAAATTCATAGTGGATATAATATATGATGTTAAGACCAGACACTAAAACATTTAAAAAATAAAACATTTACTTTTTGATAAAATATAATGTATTTAAATTAAAATTTAAACTCCGACTTGGTGGTTCTAAAATTATCCTTCTTTGAAACAATTATCCTATCCAACAGGACTGAAGAGTTTTGTAGTTTAACTTAGGCTATACTGATTATTAGAACGTGCTCAATTTAAAGTTTTTTTCCCCACTACACAGTGTTCTTACACTTATGGCACCCGTTCACACTTTTCTGCTAACATATACTAGCAGATGACCAAACAAATAACTACTATAAAGGAAAGACTTGAAAAAGTGATTTCTTAAAATTACTTTCTATAATTGGATAACTTTTTTTGTGGAGCCATATATATATATATATATATATATATATATATATATATATATATATATATATCTCAGCCATACTTCCTGCCACTAAGAGATAAATTCATATATGGGATTAAATAAAATAACATTTTATGATGTTTCACACAAAATACCATAACTTCCATTTTTAAAATCTCCCATTGGTCTACACTTTAGAAGATAAATTTGAGGATAAACTATATGATTACCAGGGAATAGAGAGTTTAAATCCTAATTATGTACTATCAAGACAATGTACTTACCGTATTTTCCGGCGTATAAGACGACCCCCTAATTTTACAGTTAAAACATAGGTTTAGGCCTATATTCGCTGTATAAGACTACCACCCACTTCCGAGGCAACACCAGTTCTTTTTTTAATAGACCGTTCTAGTAAAAAGCCTGCTCAGACTGGCCAGAGTCAGAGAGGCGATCTATTAAAAAAAGTACTGGTGTTGCCTCGGAAGTGGGGGGTAGTCTTTTACAGCGAATATAGGCCTAAACCTATGTTTTAACTGTAAAATTAGGGGGTCGTCTTATACGCCGGAAAATACGGTATGTCATCTACTTAGAAACATTTTATAATCCATGGTTAGCCTTTATGATTTCCTCAAGTGCCTGTGGAGATCACAAAGAAGTCATTCTTTCCTGGGTACAGACTGGAACAGGAATCAACAATCACATAACCCTGTTCTGAGTTGACACTCACAGGGACAAGAAAACCAAATGTTCCCATGACACCCGAACCTAAGGTCCTTCCTTTCTCAAAAAGGATGGCCTTTGAGAGAGACTTACCTCCTTGTACCCCTCCTCTTCCTGGGCCCCAGAAGCGATGGGGATGGCCCAAAGTGAAGCCAGTCTTGAGAGATGGAAAAGTTAGTCACTCCCTCCTGCCACAGCACTTTGAGCATACCTCTTTATTGAAATTTGTAAGTACATTAATAGATATTTTGATTATTGTAGCAGCTACCATTTGCTGTACATACTTTAGGGGCCGGGCACAGTGCTAAACATCAAACACACTTTATTTCTCCATGTTGCTGTTCTCTACTTATGCATGATCTCCCCCCACTCCGAGGCAACAGCTATGTTCTACTTATCTCTGCTTTCCCAGAATCTAGAATAGCACTGGGCATAGAAAGAGAACTCCATAAATACTGGATGATAACTGAGTACTATCTACATGCAAAAGAATAAAGTTGGTTGCCTATGCCACACTACACACAGACATTAATTTGAGATGGACCAAATGCCTAAATATAAGAGTGAAAACTTGAAAACTCTTGGAGAAAAACATAGGAGTAAGTCTTTGTGACCTTGGAGTAGGAAATGGTTTTTTAGATAAGACACCGAAAGTGTAAGTAACCAAAGGGGGGGGGGAGGGGATTCAAACAGGACTTCATCACAATTAAAAAGGGACACCATCAAAAGAAAGTGAAATACAACTTACAGAATGGGAGAAAATATTTGCAAGTCACATACCTGATAGGGAGCTTGTATCCAGAATATACTAAAGAAAATGTACAATTAATAAAAATACAACTCAATAAAAAAGTGAGTAAAGGATGCAAATAAACATTTATCCAAGAAGATAAACAACTGGCCAGCAAGCAATAAATATTGATGAAGATGTGGCTTAAATTTTGACTATTCCCCTCCTCGGCCCTTCTATGAGAACCATGCTCTTTCCGGTTGAGCTGTCCCTCTGTAAATTAGCAGAATTTTTCAAGTGCCTTCTCACAACTATTAGTTCAGTAACTTCAGTTTCCTCCCAACTTACTAGAAAAGCAGGACACCTGGTAATTAATTTAGGCTAAAAATGGTGAAATCATTAATATTTATTCAGAACTTCACAATTTGTCAAGCATGTCTCGAGAACTTAGTTAGAAATGCAAATTCTCAGGCCCCACCCCAGACGTAGTAAATCAGAATCCCAGAGGGTTCTGTCCATTAATAAGCTTTACAGCTGGTTCTGATGCAGACTAACGTTTGAAAACCACTGGCGTATGGGTAGGTTCTGTGGTGCTCTGGTTATGTGTCAGATGACCCATTAATGAGGAAGAGAA
Organism: Pipistrellus kuhlii; assembly: GCF_014108245.1. Classification (NCBI taxonomy): domain Eukaryota; kingdom Metazoa; phylum Chordata; class Mammalia; order Chiroptera; family Vespertilionidae; genus Pipistrellus; species Pipistrellus kuhlii. Next base: position 30,863,274 of record NW_023425460.1, on the reverse strand, counting down.
ACAAGCACCGAGGTGTCAGGTTAAATTCTGGTCTTTTGGTAACCTTGGTGTAAGTCACAAGATGCAAAGTGCTCCTGAAAAGACACAAAAGAACCTCCTCAAAGAGTAGTTGTAGGGCAAGCTGATGAATGCTCTCTTATATGATGTGGTGGTTAAGGTAATTTGTGGACATGGGGAAGAGAATGGTGTTTGACTGCTTAATACTGAGCTTGGAAAAAAGGTTTCTTGTAGTTTTTGTATCAATCACCTCTGCAAGCTTGAAGTACTACACTATCTAAAAGGCTCTTGCTGTGTCTGAGGTCAATTTCCTACTACTGAAAGTCATACTAGTCTTTACTGTTGCCCCAAGAATCCAAAGGGTGCTCTATCTCACCACCCAAACTACAGGTCAGATTTCTTAGAATGGCGACTAAGTTTGCAGATGCTTTTAAAGCAGCGGTTTTCAACTGGGGCTGACTTTGTCCTCCAAGGATATCTGGCAATGTCTGGAGACAATTTGCGTTGTAAAATGTGGGGTGGTAGATGTTTCTGATATCTAGTGAGTGGAGGCCAAGGCACCTCATAACAAGGAATGCCAATAGTGCCGAGGTTGGAAACCTCGCTTTAAAGAGATAGAAAGTTTAAGAGTGGCAGAAACATCACAACTGCTTTTTGGGGTTTAAAGAAGTATCTTCTGACGTGTCTTTAATAAATATAGCCTCTAAGTGGTTTAGGCACGACCACAGAGAAGAGCGTCCAAGGACCCTATTAGTATACTTCCTATGCTTTGAATAACAACAACAACAAAAAAGCAAATAATTGATTTGCTTCCTCTTTCTTTCAAAAACAGCTACAGTACTTTGGCAAGGTAAAGTGTTCCCAAGATAAAATATAGAAGCTTGGAAGTAAACATATTGCTTAGAAACAGAGAATTCAGGATAGCATTTTATGGTTTCTGCTTCACTTATGACCTTCACCTTATAAAAATATAGTGGTTTTTTATTCTCCCTGGTGTCCCTGCAGCATCTTTTATTCATTTGGTAGGAAGTATTGAATGCCTATTTTTTCGTGCCTTGACCTTCTACCACTCAAAGAGTGCTCCTTGGAGGAGCAGCATCGAATATCACCTGGGCCTCTGTTGAACTGCAGATTCTTGCTCCACCCCTGACATACAGAATCAGGATCTTGGGTGGTGAGGTGGGGCTCAGATAGCTGTTTTAATGATATCCCAAGTGATTCGTAGACACGCTAAAGTTTGAGAGGCACTGCTCTTGACACTTGCTGCCAGAGGAACTGGTATCACCTGGGAGTTTGTGACAGATGCAGAAGTTCGGCCTCAATCCCAGCACAGTCCAGGCACTGGGATGTTTAAAAATTCTCCAGGAGACTCCAGTGGGCAGTTGTAGTTAAGAAACTCTGCTCCAGCTCGATCAGCCTGAGTGAGCGTCGACCTATGAAGCAGGAGGTCACGGTTTGATTCCCGGACAGGACACATGCCTGAGTTGTGGGCTCAATCCCCAGGGTGGAGTGTGTGGTAGGCAGCCAATCTATGATTCTCTCTCACCACTGAGGTTTCTACGGTAGCTCTCTCTCCCCCTTCCTCTCTGAAATCAATAAAAATATATTAAAAAAAGAACCTCTACTCCAGTCCTTGATTCTCTGTTCTTTTCTCTCTCTCTTAACAATCCCAGCAGAGCCCTTCACTTTAAGTATCACCATTACCTCTTTCCTGAGAACTAAATTGATATCTTAAAATCAGTGTCTATTTTGAACTCTCATCCTGTTTTAGACATTTTTGCCTGAGCTGTCCCCTGGTCTCACCAAAATCACTTATCCAAACAGGAACACATGATCTTCAAGCCCCTTCATTCCAGCTCTTTCTCCCTCTTTGCCATAAGTGGCACCACCAGAGTCAAAACCTAGGAGTCATTTTTAACTTTCTTTTCATTTGCTTCTATTTAGAAAAAAATCCTCACATTCTTCCAATTTGTATTCTCTTCACTCTTTCAACAGAACTTATCGAATGCCTACTATGTGCCAAACACTTTTCTAGGCACTAGAAATACAGCAGTAAACACAACGGGCAAAGTCATGTTCCTCTGCAGCTTACATTCTAGTAAATGGGGGTGAGAGAGAAAAAGCCAGATAAAAACCTTTCACACAGTGCTAAGAGGAAAAGCAAAGCAGGGAAGGGGGATGAGGGAGTGTGTGGAAGTGAGCTAGTAGGTGTTACAATTTTAGGCAGGGGAAGGCCAGAGATGAACTCCCTGAGAAGGTGATATCTGAATAAAGATCTGAAGGCGGAGAGGTAGGGAGCCCTGTGGATATCTGGGGGATGTCTCTGCAGAAGAACAAAATGCAAAGGCCGTGAGAGTTGGAACTGTAACTGATGTGCTTGAGGAATGGCAACCGGGTGACTGCAGAGCGTGGGAGAAGACAGTGGTGAGAGCCAAGGCCAGGTATGTAAGGGGTGGTTATGTGCAGCTATGATCAACCCTGTATGGGCTTTGTAAGGACGTTGGCTCTCACTCTGAGTGAAATAAAGCCATTATAGAGGTTTGTACCTTTTTAAGTGTATTTGTATTTTGGCAAAAATGGTGACATGATCTGACTTATGTTTTAAAAGGATCCGTCTAGCAATTATGTTAGGAATGGACACAAAGCGGGCAAAGGTGGAAGCAGAGAGACCTCGTAGGAAACTCTGGCACACATCCAAGTGAGAGATGGTGGCAGCGGGCCTGGGATGGTGGCAGAGAGGTGATCAATGTAGACAAATCCTCTGCATGTGCTGAAAACAGAGCCTCTGTGAGGGACTGACTGTGAGGAAAGAAAGAGAACTTTGGGCCTGACAACTGCAAGAATGGAACTGCAATTTACAGAATTTGGGACTATTGTGTGAGAAGTAGGTTTGGCAAAGAGAGCAGAAGCTCAGTTTTGGATAGGCTTAAGATTGAGATGCTTTTTAGACCTCCAAGTGGAGGTATCAGGTAGCAGTTGGGCATACAAGTCTCAACTTGGCAATATCTTTGGTAGAATGAATGAAATAACCAAGGGAGTGAGAACAGACAAAGAGATCCTTTTTTTGAGTCTTGGGGAATTCCAACAGTTAGAGGTCACAGAAATGCAACGTAATGCAACAAATATTTGAGCATCTGATATACAGAGGCCCTGCTTCAAGTGCTGAGGACATATCTATGAATAAGATGTAGGAGGAACTAACAAAGAAGACTTAGAAGGAGCAGCCACAAGGTAAACGAAGGCCCAGATTTTCACCCTCTTCCAATTGCAAGTTCATACAGTCCTTACTTTCTACTTCCTCAATGCATCCTGGCTGACTGTTCTGATATCCTAAGCAACCCTCCTTTTTGTTTTTCCCCAGGTCTAATCAATCCTAGTCATTTATGGGGTTATTCCTCATTTCAGTAACATCTTCCAGTTACTAGGGAGGATCATTTCTGAAGTCTTCTTGTTGACACTAAAGGCTCCATGATTTTGGTACATATCTTGCTTTCTTTCCACTACTCTACCAAAATGTACTGTGCTCATTTGCCATTCAAAAAATAACTGGTGTAAGGATACTTAGCTGATAAATGGTAGAGCCAATATATGAATTCAGGGAATTAATTAGGACCCATGCTAGCTGGGGTTTGTAGAAAGCTTCAAGACATACGAATCAAACATTTAACCTCAGGCCTCTCAGACTCAGAACTGGTCTTAGAGGCTGCCTGTAAGGTCAGTTTGTCTCTCTCCAGCTTCAACGAACCATCACCAGGATCCCCTGCTTAAAAATCACCAGGATGACTCCAGAATTTGGTTAAGTTTTGGCTGATGGAGACATTCTCAGGCCAAACCAACCTCAGAATGAGAATGATACATGGAAAGGTAAATAGGGCTGGTCTTAGTTGCCCACAGATTACTTAATTCTGGGACAGCCGAGGGGGTATGGCCAAATGAGGCTGGTCCTTGGGAGAGGAGGGAGATGAGGCTCTACTTGAAGCAAGCCAGACAAAACCCACTGGAAGGTTCTCATTTATATGAAGACCACCTACAGCTTCTCCAGCGATCTCCATACTGTTTCTGATCTAACCCAAGCTGACCTGAGAGCACAGGTTAACATCCACCCCATTTTACAGTGTTCGCCATAGTGGTAATTGCCAGAGGGCTCACTGGGTGCATATATTCATCATATCTTTGCAAAACGGGGATTGCTATTACTAATCTGTGAACCAGGAAACTGGGACTCAGAAAAATAAAGTGACTTGCCCCAGGCCTAGAGTTATTAAATAGCAAAACCAGGAAACACACCTAAGTGTGTCTGACTCCACTGCCTTGCTCTTCCCAACACACCTTGCAGATTCCACATTTCAGGCCAAATCTCAGGTTTCCTATCTTGAATGTATTTAAAAGCAATGAAACTTATTTTGTAAAGGGCCTGAGCCTGGAGGAAAGTATACAGAGCTATTGCCTAGCACCTCACGAGGAAGGAGGAGGACTTTGATCGGGGAAGGGGAAAGGAGTCACAGTCCCACCTCCCCACCATACTTTGCCTTCTGGTCCAACCCTTCCAGTGTTTTGCCTGGCATTTCATTTTAGTGGATTGCTTTGAGGGCTTTCATTGATCTGATTTATTTTTAATTTTTAATTTTTTTTTATTTGCCTGGGATGCCTGCGGAAGGGCAGAGTGATGGATGAAGAAACCTAATGCTAACTGATGACAGGATAAAAGAAATGTAAGGATATTGCCAGAACTCAATTTTGGTTCCTGAGCCCTATCCAAAGTAAACAGCTCTCAGTTTTGTTTATTCTGTACAGTGACTTTTACATGGGCCGGGTCAGCATTGGTTATACAAAATGTCTAACTATTGATAGATGCTATTCATGTGACTAGATCAGTGAGGTAAGAAGCAAATAAATGGTGGAGTGTCCTCAGGGCTCTACAGGCATTACCGTTTGCCTTCGCAGTGAACTTACAATGTAGTACCTTTATTCTCATTTTAAGAAGGAGGAAGATAAGCCTCATTGGAAGTGGTACAGGGACCTGCCCCACTCATACTGCTAGTAAGAGGAGGAGCTGGGATCTGAGCCCAGGTGTCTACAGTTCTCTGTGTCTGTGGCTCCACGGTCGGAGGCAGCAAGTCACAGATGTGGCCTCTGGTTCTGCTCAGTCACTACCATCGAGCAGGACACTCGTGTCTCCAGCCCCAGGTGCCTCCTATGCAAAACAGGGATAAATTCTACTGACTTCACATGCAAGGTTGGCAAATGAGTTGCTGTTTTGGAAAGATCTTTGCCAGTGTAAAGGCTTTGCCTGGCATTTCAAGGGCTTATCATTGCTATTTTTATTTGTCTTTTCTGGGCCTCAGTTTTCTACACCTTAAAATGAAAGGATGGGACCAGATGCTCCCCAAGGTGCCTTTTCTGGCTCTACACTAGTAATTCTATCTCTCTCTATAGAATCCTAAGCGACTGTTATGACCAAATGACTGTAATGGCCAGAACGACCAGTCGCTATGATGTGCACTGACAACCTGGGGGCAGATGCTCAACACAGGAGCTACCTCCTGGTGGACAGTGTGCTCCCACAGCCAGCCTCCCCCAGCTGGCCAACCTCCCGTGGTCCCGCCCCCTGGCTGGCAGGCCCCAATTGCCTGATTGTGGTTGGGCCCTGGGCTGGGCTGGGGAGCCAGGGGTTGGTGGAGGCAGATATGGCCCCTTTCCCAGGGAGAGGAGGGCTGGCTTCACCTCCCAGGCCCCGCCCCTCCCCCCAGCTGGCAGGCCCCAATCAGTGCTCTCCCGCCACCACTGGCACAGTGTTGAGGGAAGGAGGAGGGGGAGAGGTGGGCAACCGTGACAGGGGCATTGGCCATTTCTTCCATGCCCGGCCTGGCGACCATCACTTCTTCTCCTACGGACCCAGCAGAGGCCAGCTCCATCCTGGGGCTGGCAGCCAACCTCCCACAGTCCCTCCCCCAATCTCTCCTCCTGACGGGTAGGCCCCGATCAGCCTGGCCCTGATTGGCCCTGATCACCAGCCAGGCCTACGGACCCCACCCATTCACGAATCTCAGGCACAGGGCCTCTAGTACTGTAATAAGTTGAAAAAGTCCTGGACTGCAAAAACAGTTGGCTTTTTAGAGGATGCTTCTCTGTGATGATATATGATATAAGAATTTTAACAGTGTCAACAATGTCAGCTTTTGTGTTTACAAAGGTCTGTGAAGTCCTAATGTTTATATCTTAATATTGAAGAATTCCACTGGAATCGGATGAGAAAAAGCTACCTTAACACATGCTGGTATTAAAAAAAAAAAAAAAAAAAAAAAATATATATATATATATATATATATATATATATATACACATATATATATACACACACACACAATCAAATAAAATTATTCTCTATCAAATCAGAAAGAGAAAGACAAAAATGTTACCTTACCAGTCATACAGCAACCACCTTGATTTGGAAAAAAACAAAAGTCCCTTTCTCTAGCTACTAGTTTAAAAACAAAGAGTGAGAGAGGCTGCCCTGTGCAGTAATTATCCTGCTCCAATTCATTGGAAATAGAGTAATCAACCCATTTATCACACACAAAATTTTTTTTTCTTAAGCCACTGAAAGGCAATTATAAAAAAGCCAACTGTGTCACCCAGAGCACCATGGTAACCAGCATCACTGGCGCATGAAAAAATAGTTGTTAGTCACTAGAAACTAAGCCGATTGGCAGTTTGGCTTGCTAAGCAACACTATAAAAATAGCAATGTAACGACCCATTATCTGGAGGTCTGACTCTGCGGCTTTGACTCTGATCCCAGAAGGAACTACCCCAGGTTTGTATGCCAACCCTGTACCCCAAACTCCTATTCAAAGCCTAATTAATCACTTATTCAACAAATATTTATCCAAGTGTATTGTATACCAGGCACACGATTCCCAACATGTGTATTTACTTGGCTTCTCAGTTAGATAAGAGTTCTCAAATAGGCTCAGAAAGAGTGGTTTTGTGAGGAGTGGGACAGGGATTGGCTTGAGGCCGGCTCGAAGAGAACCAGCAGCTGATAGCTAGCGGACAGGGGAAAAAAAAAAAAAAAGTAGACAGAGAACTGCTTTATAATACTGCACAAAATGACTACATTCTCATGACCATGCTCCTGTATCAAGAAAAGATTAAGTTACATTTAGGATCCTTTGTTACGAAAGGCAGAAATGGGTATAAAACATTTTAGAATTATCACCATCAAACATGGTGAAATGATACACGTTCAGCATTTGGAGGAAACAAATGATGTGCGACAAATCCCTCATTCTACCTAGCTCCCCGTTTTACTGCAAGAAAAGCAGCGGATGATCATTGCTTTGCCAGCACTCAGATGCAGCCTTGGCTCCCCCTCTGCCTTTATTTTTCTAGCTCCAGCTCCTGCCTCAGCTGGGATGCCCTTCCCGGGAAAACTGCTTCCCAAAGTCCCTCTCTTTCCACTTCCCTGGGAGTTATTTCTCCCTTCTCCCGCAGATGTGGGCTGGATGCCTTTGCCTGTCCTTCGGAGTGCTTTGTCTCCTTTCCCCCAGGGCCCTTCCTCCTTTCATGCTCCTGGAGGGCAGGGCCTTCTGTCTGTATCCACATCCATCTCCCAGCGCCCTGGCAGCCTGGCACTCAGTGAATCTTACTGCGTTCTACTGGAGTCACTGGAGGTCGAGGGAGGCTGGTTGGAGAAGGTGGTGTTTTTCCTCATGGATGTTAAATGGCCCAGGAACCTCACAGGACACCCAGGCTGGCTCTTGCTCCTCAAGCCTTTGCAGGTCTGCTCCCTTCCCCTGCTCACCGTCCTCACACTCCTCACCGTCCGGGAGGACTCAGCTCAAATAGCACTCGAGGATGGAGAAGCAGGAGTCTATTCCTACCCACAGAACCAGGGACCCTATAATACGCTATCATAGATCCCTATACTTTTTCTTCAAATCACTTGTCATTGTTTGTAATTATTTATTGGCTATTGTATATATCCTTGCTCAACTGTAAGCACCAGGAAGGCAGGAGGCTTGACACAGAATAATGTCATATATATACCGTGTTTCCCCGAAAATAAGACATCCTCCGAAAATAAGACCTAGTGCAGAAAGATAAGACATCCCCTGAAAATAAGACCTAGTGCAACTTTGGGAGAAAAAATTAATATAAGACACTGTCTTATTTTCGGGGAAACAGGATATATATATGAATGAAAGAAGGAAGAAAGAAAGAAAGAAATGAATTGAGAAAAATCTCAATCTGGAAAGGAACAGACAGCAGAAAATAAAAAGAGAACTGAGAGTTGTTATTGAAGGTCCAGGGGTCCCAAATGTGGGCCCAGAGGTAAACCAGTTTAAGAGAATTTGTGTTAGGAGAATCCACAGGCCACCTCCAGTGAGATGTCCAAATGCTTCAAGGGAGCTGAAAACATAACCAAATGTATCTGGTTGTTAAAAAATGGAATTGAGGTGAGGTACTATATTCTTCAAATAAAAGAGGACTCACAAAGGAGGATAAAAAAGAGGAAATTGAATTGAACTGCAGCCTGTGGGATTTAGATTAGATAAAAAGAAAGTCTGACAATAAAGGCTATTATACCCTGGAAAAGATAACTAGATCTAAAAAAAACGAGTGAATTAGATTTTCTCTCAGGTTTTTCATGTCCCTTCCAGCTTAGATTCTATTGTTACCTAGTATTTCTATTGTCAGGCTGAGAAAAAAAAAATGATTATGGAACAATATTATAATAATCATAATGAAAAATTTTAAAGAAATATATTATGCCTTATGTAATTATTTTTACTTTTTCTAATGTCCTTTTTTCTTCCCTGTACATTATGGACTAGACTTTGTTTACTGTTCGCTCTAATTATTGTTCCAAAGGTTAGCATCTCATCCTAAATATTACTAATTATTATTTAGCAACGTTTAACATATTTTAAAGCATATTACATCTAATTATACCAGAAAAATATAACTTTGAGTTAAGATAACTTTTGATTTTCTTTTATGAAAGACAAAAAATGCAGCACTGTTTTGGCAGCTTTTTAAAGAATTAAACAATGGGAGGAATACTTTTCCTGATAAAATAACTCACGTAAGAATTTGGAGTCATAAGCAAAACACTGACTTTTCAACCAGATTTCTTCAGAGAAAATGTTACTAAACACTTAATGTCCATTTTGATTTCTCTCTCTCTCTCTCTCTCCTCGCACCCCCCTCTCACTCAAATCGGACACTTAATGTCCATTTTGATTTCTCTCTCTCTCTCTCTCTCTCTCTCTCTCTCTCTCTCTCTCTCTCTCTCTCCTCGCACCCCCCTCTCGCTCAAATCAGTACATAAAATTTTAAAAGTAAATACATAAAATTTGACTCTGTCCTGCTGCATAGTCCCAGATGATGGGGCTGGGATAATTAATTCATTTACAGATCTACAGCTCTGTAGATCTCTTCCATTATATTAAAGTTTAAGTCTTTCAAGCATTCATTCAACAAACATTTATTGAAAACTTACTATGTGTCCTATCCATTGTTAGGTGCTACAGCTACAAAGACTCTTTGCTCTCTAGCTGCTCATCAGATGTGTTGGTAGCACAAATAATCAAACACAGACAACAGAGCCTGTTGGTTCAATACTAGCGATATGGGGTTTATAGGAGAAACTGCACATAGGAGGAATCTGGTGTGCTGAGTGTTACAAGAGGAACTGGAGTAGGGATCAGTCAGGCAATATATATTCCTGGCAAAGGCAAGAAATAGTACAGTATGCCCACAAGTTTAACGGTGCTGGAGCATACAGCTGAGGCAGGGAGTGGTGAGTGATGAGGCCAGAGGGATGAGCAGGGAGCAAGAGATAAGGGCACAGCTTGGACTTCACCTTGCAGGCGGTGGGGAGAGCAGAAGAGTTTAAAGCAGGAGATGACATCACCGGAGACTATTTTAGTGGCACTGGAGAGGATACATTTGAGGGAGACAAAAACTGGAAGAAGCAAAACCTCTTAGGAGGCATTTGCATAAATGACTAGTAGATTTGTGTTTATATTGAACAATCATATCTAACATTTAGTATACGGAAGTTACTAAATAAGCATTTTAATGCGATATTGTCTTACTATTGTATTTCAAACAAGCCTATGAATAAACTAGAGACCCAGTGCAAGAAATCTGTGCACGGGATGGGGGAGGAGAGTGGTGCCCCTCAGCCCTGCCTGCACCCTCTCACAATCCGGGACTGCCGGCTCCTAACTGCTAGCCTGCCTGCTTGCCTGATTGCCCCTAACCACTCTGCCTGCCTACCTGATCACCCCTAACCACGTGCCTGCCTGCCTGATTGCCCCTAACCACCTTTGCCTCCCTGCCTGATCACCCCTAACCCCTCTGCCTGCCTGCCTGATCACCCCAACCACTCTGCCTGCCTGCCTGATCACCCCAACCACTCTGCCTGCCTACCTGATCACCCTTTAACCACTCACTTGCCTGCCTGATCGCCTCTAACTGCTTGCCAGTCTGCCTGATCACCCCTAACCATCTCTGCCTTGGCCCTTGCTGCAGCGGTTTCATCCTGAAGGTCGTTTGACTGTCTGATCTAATTAGAATATTGTGCTTTTATTATTATAGATACTATTTTTATCCTAATTATACAGCTAACAAGAGACAAACTGTTAAGAAACTTGTCCAAGGTTAGGATGCAATCTGGGCAGTTTGGCACCAAAGCTTATGCTCCTAACCATTATCTCACTTATTTAATTTTTGTCTCTTGTATTAGAATTAAAACTCCATGCAGACAGGAACCATATTGCTGGTGTTTTCTTCTGTGCCTACACAACAGATACATGGTAACTATGTATTGAATAAAATCAATGAATAAACCAAGTGACAGAAACAGTGGGCCAAATTATGTATACATATAAGAAATAATTTGGGTGAAATATTGGCAAGTTTTTTTGCAGACTTTGGTGCTGGCTATGTACTAAATGTCCGTAAATTTATATGTTGCTCCTCCTCAGATTCACACCTTGAAGTCCTAAGACCCCAGCGCAGCCTCTAAGGAACTAAATAAGTTAAAGGAGATCATAGTTGGGGAGCCCTAACCAAACAGTTAGGTGTCCTTATAAAAAGAGGAGACACCAGTGTGTGTTTTCAGTTCTCTCTTTCTCTTTCTCTTTCCCTCTCTCTGTCTTTCTCCCCACCTCTCTGGTCTCAGCATGCACTCAGGAAAGGTCATGTGAGGACTAGTGAGAAGGTGGCCCTCTGTAAACAGGAAGAGGCTTTTATCAGAAAACAAATCAGCTTGAACCTTGATCTTGGACTTCTAACCTACAGAACAGTGAAAAAACAAATTTCTGTTGTTTGAGCCACCCAGCGCATGATGATTTGTTATGGAAGCTGGAGCAGACAAGACAGTGATCAGTAGGGTGAAGGTGGGTGGTGAAGGAGAGGTTTTTAAGCCTAGAAGACTAGAGGGACAGTGGTGCCAGTATAACTGGGGTAAAAAACCCAGCAAGAGGAAGAGGAAAGATTGGCTATGGTTCATGGAACAAACAACACTAATTTTTCTGAACTCAAGGTCTACCTCAAACACAGAAATACAGAACTTAGCTATTTAAAACCACTTATTCAATAAATGTGTATTCATCCCCTCACCATGGTGACTGCTGTGCTTATCCTGAGAAATCAGAGTAAATAAGAGTCATTCTCTGCCTTCAAGGAACTCACAGTCCACTGGGGAGAAACATTGCTCCCTTTTGTAAAGCTAGCATGCTGGCTGGAAGGACCATTATTCCTTTCCCCATTTTCTAAAGACCTGGGGAGCTATAAAGGTAAAATCCCACATGAATAGGGAGAACTGGATTGGAATAAGGGCCTTGGAGTATAAAAGCTGAGTGATGATCATAGGCAGTGTTAGGGTTCTCAGTTATAACCGCGGAGTTGTTTTAAGATCAGAGAAGAAAAGGTAGGTAGACATGTTTTGCCAAAGGCAATATGCATGTTAATAATAATAATAATAATAATAATAATAATAATGATTATAAAAGCGACATTTCTCACCTGCAGAAACTAGAGGTGAATCAGCCATAGGCAACAAGTCAGAGGGAAAAAGGCCAGCCTTGAACCCTGTGGTGGCAGGAGTTCGGGGATGGTAGGGGGAGTCAGACGGAGGTCGTGGGACATAGAACAGGCTTTTGGGGTCCTATAGACCTAGCTCAAATCACAGTCCAGACAGTTATTAGCTATGGGAAATTGAACAGGTCATATAATTAATCCGAGCTTTAGTTTCTTCATCTGTAAGATGGAGTTAATAATACCTACCCTGTTCTGAGTATGTAAAGGGCTTGGCATGGTGTCTGGCACAGTTGTCACTCAATTAATGGTAACTCTTTTTCCTATTAAAATATTACCATTTTCCTCTCCTATCTCCTAAGGGGTTTGTGTATGTAGTGAAGTAACTTGAGATGTCAAGAAGTGAGGGAAATGGAAGGGCTTTTATAGCTGACTTTAAAAAGTCATTTTTAAAAGTTAAAAAAAAAAAAGAGTAGTCCAACTCAGCTTTCCTCTCCTAACCTATGGTGCAAACATAACTCTTATAGAAATTAGCACTGTGTTATATAGCTTGGAGCCACAGAACACCCACCTTGATAATTATTCCTGGTATTTAGTCTATCCTAAATAAATCTATCCATCACCCTTAATAAGGGCTCTCCAAAGGCAATGCTTCTCAAACTTTAATGTACACAAGAGCCAGTTGAGGGCTTGTTAAAATGCAGGCTTATATTCTGTGGATTTAGAATGAGGCATGAAATTCTGACTTCCAAAGCTCCCTGGCAAGGCCCAGGCTGCTGGTTCAGGGACACACTTTGAGGAAAGAGCAAGGCTCTGAAGGGACGTGGATGTATCTTCCTTGGCGTGGTGTTCACTGCAATGGCTGCTCCTCTTTTGCAATCTATCTAAATTGCAAACTAACTGCTAGAACACCAACAAGCTCTCTTCAGACCTGATGTAGAAATTCTGCAACAGGACTCATTTCAGATCAATAGCGACTTTTTTGATTAGCCTACTCTGTGCAAGGCACTGTGTAAGGTGCCACGGATACACAGGTTAGTAAGACACAGTTCCTGCTTCTGAGGACTGTCCTCATTCTAACACTGCATGCCCGGGTAGACTAACTTACTGAGGGCGGTCTTACTGTCTTCCCTATTGCTTACTACTACGTAGATTCTCAATAAATACTAAATGAATGAGTCAATGAGTTCACAGGAGTTTCATTAAAAATGTCTTCTCAAAGCACATGACAATGGGACACTCTTAAGCTGCACTCTATCCTAAGTATCACATGTAAGAAGTGGCTAAGTTACCGTAAACTGAGGCCGATAGGCTGAGTACTAATACAATCTGCCTGGTATCCTATAAAAAGAGATTAGAACACACAGAGGCAGAGACTCCAGAGATAAAAACAGAGCAAGAAGGTGGCCATCTGCAAGCCAAGCAGAGAGGTCTCAGAGGAAACCAAACCTTGATCTTAGATTAGCAGCATCCAGAACTGTGAGAAAATACATTTCTGTTGTTTAAGCCCCGCAATGTGCGGTATTTTGTTATGGCATCATTAACAAACTTATACAGATTTTCACAGCTTTTATGTCCAATTCAGACTCCCTTTTGTAGGGCACAGAAAATGGAAGAATAATTCTAAGAGCGGATGGATGAACCCAAGTGCAGTGGGAATGAGTCTTGGAAAAACTGGAGGGAGACCGACAGAAGAAGGTGAGACAGTAACCTAACTTGGGCTAAAACAGCTGCTACACACACACACACACACACACACACACACACTTCCTCCCTTCTCATAATACCAACACAAAGTTTAGGGCTATTCTCTCACCAAATTATATACTGAAAACAACTTTTTTACTTCTTTCCCCCTTGATACCAGAAGGAAGACCCCAGGTACCTCTCTGTATGCGAAGAGCTAGAGATGATAAGGCAATGAAACTGAATTTTTGACAAACAAATTAAAACACACACACAGTCAAATGAGATTCCTGCTAGTCACAGGGAAGCTACATTTGAAGCCTGATTCTAAAGTCAGGGAATTATTATTTTTTATTTAGCTTAGTTTGTAATAAACATGCCAACTCGTAAGTATAGATGAGTGCCTCCTTCAAAATAGTCATTCTAGAATCTAGAGGGTTCTACCTTTCTCTATGTTCTCAAATCATTTCTAGAATTGCTTTCAGGATCTGTGAGATAATCTTCTGAATGCTCTCAGTGGTGACTCTTGAAGGTGGATTTGATTTTGAAAAACAAGCAAGAGTCCTTCTGGGTCAACTCTAGCTAACTAGGGGGACCAGCAAAACTGTGGAATGCCAAGACGACTGACACCAAAGTACAAAGGCTGATGTTTCTTGGGGGAACTGGACTCACCCAAGACCAACTCCAGACATGCAGTGAATATGTTATAAGCATGACATCAAGGAGTGAGGTGACTGCTCTGAAGTAAACACACAAGCTTTCTTTTCATGTCGTTAGGCAAGTTTTCTAGTGGTTCCCTTTACCAGACTATTTCCTCAGGTCTGGATCTATCCTACCTCATGGGACCACAGTTCCAAGAAGTACAAGGACCTCATTGCCTTCCTCAATTTTTAATCTCCCACGTGGGTACTTGATATGCAGAGTGAATAGCTGATGGAAAATTCAATAGGGGGGAAGAATGTCTAAGGTGTTTGGGGTTTATTCTATGTGATTCAAAGGATATAACGAGGATCCAGAGAGAAGCTTAGGAGAAATATAAGTTTCTACTCCAATGTAAGACATTGTCAGCAGCGGAGCTGTCCAGCAGTGGATTGGGTTTGTAGATACTCAACTGAATGGAAACTGAGCTTCCAGCCCTGGGAGTTTAAAACAAAGGCTACTTGCTATGGGAACTTGTAAATGGGTGGGAAGCTATAAGCAATGATCTCCAAGGACTATTTTCCAAAGTCCATCCTGCACAATACCTGACAAGCGATAGGCCCTGAAAAAAAAAAACCACTGGAATGAAATGAATGAGAACTATGGGGCACCTTGTGAGCCAAGCCAAGGAGAAGATGCTTGGAGCTCAGTCATCGGCAGGGAAGGTAGGGAGAAGGGACATGGAAAGGGCCAGTGCGCCATGAGGTGGGGTATAGTTGGAGTTTTTGGTACCACGGAAGACCTGCTCTGGGTGCCGGAAGCCTCCATGTTTAGGAAAGGAGAGTACTTTTTTTGGAGGTGGTAGAGTTGAGAAAGGAGATAAGACCACTGCTCACCCTTCTTAAACTCCTCCAGCACCGTGTCCAGCCGAGTATCGTTGAAGACGCAGTGCAGGGGCCGGTTGTAGAAGCGGGTGACGGTGAGGAGTGGGGTGCAGTCGTCGGGGTCCACGAAGGCCAAGTCCTTGACGAACAGGATGTCCACGATGTTGTGCCGCTGGTCGCCCTCGTACACGGGGATGCGGGTGTAGCCGCTGCGCAGGATCTCGGACACGGTGGAGAAGTCCAGCACGGCGTCGGAGCGCAGCATGAAGCAGTCCCCCAGCGGGGTCAGGACCTCCTCCACCACCTTGGTGCGCAGCTCCAGGGCGCCCTGGATGATGTTGAGCTCCTCCTTCACCAGGTCGTTGTAGGGGTCCGCGGCCCGCAGCGTCTCCAGCAGCTTCTCCCGCGTGTAGAACGTGCTGATCTCCTGGCGCAGCGCCCAGTCCAGCAGGCGGCCCAGCGGGTAGCACACGGGGAACGCGGCCGCCATCAGGAGCCGGGTCAGGCACACGCTGTGCGAGGCGATGGCCAGCCCGTGCCGCGAGCACACGGAATAGGGGCAGATCTCCGCGCCCAGGAACACGGCGCCGGTGCATACGAGCGCCGGCAGCCACGGGAAGTGAATCCCGGCCTCGCCGCCGTAGTCGTCCTCTTCTCCCCCGGGGCCCCCGACGCCCGGCGGCAGCGAGGTGTACAGCCAGCCGGCCAGCACCGCGTTGGCGCCGGCCTGGCCCAGGAGCAGCGTGCAGAGCAGATGCGTGCCCCGGCCCCGCACCGCCTGCACGCGGCGCGCCTGCTCCTGCTCGGTGGCCGAGCCGCTGTTCCGCAGCACCCGCAGCTCGATGGGGTCCAGCGACAGCAGGCTCAGGCGCAGGCCGCTGAACAGGGCGGACAGCGCGAGCAGCAGCAGCGCCCCGAGCGCGCGCAGCCACGCGGGGGGCAGCAGGCCCTCGCCGGGGCCGTAGAGCCGCGGGCGGACGCGCAGCAGGAAGCCGCCGGCGGCGCCGTGGTGGTGCCAGGCGCGCCCGTCCCAGGCGCACAGCGAGAAGAGTTTCCCGCCGCCCGCGCCGCCCCGCGCCGCCTCCCCCTTGCGCAGCTCCCGCACCCGCACCTGCACCAGGGCCGAGCCGGCCGCGCCTCCGGGGCGCAGGGGCCCCAGCACCTCCACGTCCGACGCCCAGTCGCTCTGCTCGCGGCAGCGCTGCGGCCCCGGCGGGCGCGTGGGGACGGCGCTGGGCGCCACGCCGCTCCCGCCCGGCGGCTCCTCGATGAACACGAGCCGCGGGGCCAGGTCGCCCGTGCCGTTCGCCCCCGAGGAGAGGGTGGGTGCGGGCGCCAGCGCCGCCGCGGGGGCTGCGGGCCCCGGCTGGAAATAGACCCGCAGGAGGAAGCTGGTGCCTTCTGCCGCGCGGAGGGTGCCCCCCTCCAGGGACACGCGGCCTCCGGCGGTGTCCTCGGGCCTCAGGCCCAGCAGCCAGGCGGCGGCGGCGGGGGGCCGAGGGGACAGGGAGAAGAAGAGCAGGAGCACAGCGCCCCGGCTGCAGCAGTCCCGGAGTCTGACACCCACGGCGGCTGCCGCTGCCGCCATCCTGCACCCGGCGCGGCTGCACGTGATACTGCAGAGAGAAGAGCGAGAGCCGGAGGGAGGAGGAGCCAGCCAGCCTGGAACCGGGCCCGGGCAGGTCACCACGTGCACGCTCCCTGCGCGCGTGGGCTGGAGGCGGTGGGGGTTTGGACCCTGTCAGGGCAGGATGTCCCAGCAGGAGGCTGGAAGTGGCCACGCATCCCTGCACGGTGCATAACCCTGATGCACTCTGGTGTATCTGAACTGCAGCCTGCAAAGCTTGGCTTGGAGCAGGCCTCCTACTGAAGCTGTAGGCAGCACCTTAGCGAACGCCTACCCTACCCGGCAGTTATTCCCTGCTGGCCCCTCTGATTCCCCATTGGCCAGGGAAATTTCCCATCATTTTGCTTCTCCTGCTGCTAGCATTCCCCCTTCTAGTAAAAACATATTCCTGGAGGCAAGTCTTGAATCTGTAAAACTTTATGTTTGGTCTCAACTCCAGCTGATCATTAATGTTTAAAATTTTCTAAATTACTTACATTCAGTTCTTTCTTAAGACTAGGATGCCCATCAGTAAGAAACTGCTGAAATAAGTAATGATGCTACTGTGTGATGGACTACTATGCAGTAGGAAAAAAGAATAACATGGATCCATGTGATTGTGATATGGAAAAGTCTCTAAAGCAAGAGTTAGTTGAAAAATGGCAAGGTGAAGAGCGATGTGTATAATATGCTACTGTTTGTGTTAAAAGTATTTGGGTATAAACTTATATGTACACATAAACATATAAGATTTAATATACAGAGGGTATAAAAGAAAATTGTAATAATATTCACCTCTGGGGAGTGGGGAACAGGAGTAGAATTTGGAAGGGGAACAGGAGTAGAATTTACAACACACACAGCAAGTTGCAAAGATAAAGCAGAGATTCTAAGTACTCTTTACCTAGTTTCCTCCAATGGTTATATCTTAACTATAGCATAACTAGAGGCAGAGTGCATGAATTCATGCATGGGTGGGGTCCGGCAGCCCACCCCGATGGGGGCCCATAGGGCCGGCTGTTGGAGGGGGGAGGAAAGCGGGACGGGCCATGGGAGGTTGGTCCCATCCTCAATCGGGGTATTGGGGGTCTAATGGGTGCGGGGCCGGTGGGGGTGGAGGGAGTGGGGGGTGGGGAGTATTCGGCCTGGTTGGCTGCCACAGTGTGCGTTATAGCCACTAGTTGTTCCTGTCGTTTTGGTAGTTGCCTCGTTCCATTGTTGGGCTTTTATACATATAGATACCAAAAGCAGGAAGTTGATATAATGTGTGTATTATTCTATGTCATTTTATCACACACGTGGATTTATATAACTATCACTGCAATCAAAATACAGAACCATTATTCTATCACCGCAAAGATCTGATAGGGAGACTTTTTGCTGAATTCCTGTGTATTGTTTGAATGTACCATAGGCTTGGGACTTTATTTTTATGCATTTATTTTTAAGTTTTATGTAGTAAAATTCACTTTTTGGCTTATGTTCTATAATTTTGACAAGCACATATTCATATAACCATCATAATCAAGAATAATGCCATAACCCCCCACTATTTCCTCTCACAGTCTCTTTGCAGTCAACTCTCCCTCATTCCATCTTTTGGCTACTACTGAGTTGTTCTCCACTATAGTTTTCCTTTTACAGAATGTCGTATATTGGAATAATATGAAAAGTTCCCTATGCAGCTTTTTGGATCTGGTTTCCTTAGTTAGCATAATGCATTTGAGAGTCATCTATGTTGTTGTGTTAAATAAGAGCTCATTCCTTTTTGTAGCTGGATAGTATCCCATTATATGGGTGTATCACAGGTTGTTTATCTACTTATCCCTTAAGGAACATTTATTTCCAGTTTTACGTATAAAGCACCACAAAGATCTATAAATGTTCATGTGCAGGTTTTTGTGTGAACATACATTTTCATTTCTCTTGTGTGAAATTACCATAGATGTGTATTACTTTTTATTTTATTTAAAAATATTTTTTATTGATTTCAGAGAGGGAGAGGGAGAGAGAGATAGAAACATCAATGATGGGAGAGAAACATTGATCGGCTGCCTCCTGCACTGGGGATCAAGCTTGCAACCCCGATATATGACCTGACAGGGAATCATACCATGACCTCCCAGTTCCTAGGCTGACGCTTAACCACTGAGCCATGCCAGCTGGGCTGGTACCTCTTAATAATTTTTAAAAAATCATTGCTTTGTTTGAAATGTTATTTTCCATAGAATGTGTGGGACCCTGAAATATTGAGTAAGAAAGCTTTACAGAGGATACAAATGATCAATACAAATGATCCCAGTTAAAAGTTATCTTTTGTCGAAACCGGTATGGCTCAGTGGTAGAGTGTCGGTCTGCGGACTGAAAGGTCCTGGGTTCGATTCCGGTCAAGGGCATGTACCTTGGTTGCGGGCACATCCCCGGTAGGGGGTGTGCAAGAGGCAGCTGGTCGATGTTTCTCTCTCATCGACGTTTCTGGCTCTCTATCTCTCTCCCTTCCTCTCTGTAGAAAATCAATAAAAATATATTTTTAAAAAAGTTATCTCCTTAGAGATCAACCAAAGGACTTGTATGCATGCATATAAGCCTAAGCAGTGGTCAAGGACAACAGGGGGGTGGGGGCATACGTGGGGAGGGGTTTAGGGTGAGATGGGGGGGGGGGGTGAGGACAATTATGCTATACCATATTCAATTAAAAAAAGTTATCTCCTTTTCATAATAAACTCTAATTATCCAGAGTGGGAATAGCCCCTTTCTGCTTTGGGACTAGACAGGCTTTAGTAGGCTGTTGTTCACATTGCTACACAGGTTTTCTTGTCACTCTGCAGGGAATGTGAAACAAACCTGCATTGCTTTAAAGTACATTAGATCCTGTCCATGCACTACAAGCTGTGTCTGGCATGGGCTGCTTAAGAGATAGCTGGATGATTTAATCTGAAGGGGGAACATTGGGGCATTTATTGGATGTATAGAGGAACAGGAGAAGTGGGGTCAGGCATGTGATTGTATCCCTTAAGTATAAAAACTCTCACTTTTCTCTTGACAGTTTGATCTCTCTCCTCTCTCAACCTAAAGCTTCTCAGTACAAAACTATGTTATCCTAAGGGTTCTCCCACCTCTTTTAGGCCAGAGGACTTTATCATCATTATAATACCACCTAAGAGTTAGAGTTACAAAGGAATTTTGTATTTTTTATTTCATTCACACAATAGCCTTGTGAAGTAGAAATAATTATCCTCATTTTACAGATTAGATTAAATGAGCAGTAAGACATCTTTGGACTCTAGTTTGATGCTATCTCACCCTGCAGTCTTGACTAATGTCAAAATAAAACCTTTCAAAAATATTAGGTCAGGAATTTAAAACCTAAATTTCTGATGATAAAGAATTACATGCTCATTGAAGATAGATTTTTAATGTAAAAAAAATAAGTATAAAAAAACTATAACATGACCAACCTGAAATATACACTGTTAATATTATAGCACATTTTAAAATTTCTCTGTATAGACAGATAACTGAGAAATACACATACATACCTATATATTTTATATTTAAATATATATTATACATACAATTCTAGTCTGCTTTTGTCACTTAATATATTAAGAGAATTTTTCATAATAAAACTTATTTCATAAAGTTAGTTTTTAATGAGTGGTACTATTACACATATATGTATAATACTGAGAGAGAGAGAACTGTAAGAATGATTCTATTTCCAATTGCACCAGCTTGATTATTAGCAAGTGTTAAGCTTTGGAAAGTCAGCCCATTTCCTCATCTATGAAATGAAAAACCATTTCAGGATCCCTCCCCTTTCACGAGTCAGTGTCTGAGGGCTAATGTACACTGGGTGAGGATAATCCAGAGAGACTGAGTACTTTTCCTTTACGGAACAGGAGGGTCTGGAAAAGTACTGGGTTTCCAGTGTTCTACTGTAACTGGAAGGATTCCTGAAACAGGTTCAGACAGTGTGATTCTAGTAAGGAAGAGCTGTCAAATAGCTCCTCAGAATCTGAATGTTGACTGTCTTCCTATCTTACAAAATGGGCAACTCCTCACTTTTCAGACAGATGGAAGTATGCTACTTGCCTTTATCCCATGATTATAATATTTTAGAATGCATATGTTAAAATGCTTTTTTAAATTAGTTGTTTACTGATTCAACAAGTATTTGTTAGGCACAAAGTACTCGGCCCTGTGCTAAATATTGGGTAAAGACAGATGCCATCCTTGCCTTCATGGAGCCTAGATTCTACTGAGGATGACAGAGATGGACTAGAAGTTGCTTACCTACCTAATTAATTTATTACTCCTATGAAAAAGCTGTTCAAAGTGTCATTCATTTAGAGAGGAAGGTCTGGAAAGACTAAAACCCAAAATTAAATTTAATAAAAATGGAAGAATTTATACATTAGGAAGAAGATAAAAAATTTAATATTTTGTTCCATTCCTTTTCTACTACTTTTAAAATTATGACAATGTATTAATAATATTCCTACTATACCCCATTAGCATTTATTGCATGCTTACTTTGTGCCAGATACTAGTACATTACCTCTTTTAATCCTCACAATAGATGAGAAAACTGTGGCTTTAACTGGGTAAGCCTGTGAAAGTCACATCACTAATGGGTAGTGGGGCCTAACCATACAGACAGTCTGAGTCCAGAGTCTACAGTTTAAAAAGTTAGAAAAATAAAAATACCAGATAACCCTTAGATAAGGTTTACTATATCAGACATAAATTAACTCATTTAATTCTCATAAGCACCTTTGGAAATAGGTATTGTGAACATTTCCATTTTAATTGAGGAAGCTAAGCTACAGAGAAATTAAGTATGTTGCTGGATTATACAATCAGTGGCAGAAACACTGCCACTACACTGCACTACTTTACAGCTATCTGTCAAACCTTTGCCCATTTATATATATGGTCCTATATAGTTGCACTTCTAACATTTCTACAATCGTAATATTGCTTCCTTTCATTCCTCATTATAGTGTAATTATTTTCCCTTATTAAAACTATAAACATTTTTTTCCCTTTCCTCTCTTTATACTAAATTGGGTGGAATAGGGTTAAAGTTTTGGGCTAGCATTTAAAATACATCTGCTCTTTTTATGGGACATATATTCAAGCATCTTCATATCTGAAAACACTAATATTGTTATTGTTTGTTGGTTTTACCACAGGCACAGAGGATTAAGTTAACCATCTTCCTCAGCTCATGGGCTATGAAAAGCCTCCTTCCTCTTCCTTCCTCTTTCAGGCAGCCACTCCAATATATTGGTATGTTTTTTTTACAGGTAAGTATCCCTGTAAAATATACACTGTCGGTTTGTGTGTTTTTATTTTATTGAGATATGATTCACATACCTTAAGATTCACCCTCTGAACTATAAAATTCCGTGGTTTTTAGTATATTCATTAAGTTGTACAACCATCATCACTATCTACTTCCAGAACATTTTTATCACTCCCAAAAGAGAGCCCATCCCCTGTCCCACTGATATACTTTCTATTTATATGCTTTTAATTGTCATAAAATGTACTATAAAACTTGTTCTGTTTCTTACATTTTCACTAAACCCTATGTTTATAAAATCTGTCCATGTTGCTGAACATATGCTTAGTTTGATGTTTCTCAATGCTAGGTGGTCTTCCACATTGGGTAGCCACAACTTTATTTTCATCTATTCCCTTAGAGAGGGACACAGATTGCCATCAACTTTCCACTACCAAAAGCCACAGTGAAATACTTGACCATCTCCCACGGGACCTGTGGGAGACTCCTCTGGGATGTATCCACGGTGAGACTGTTGGGTCACAGTGTGTACATACACTTAATTTCTCTTATTATAGCCAGAATACGCTCCACCAATAGTGCCTGAATTTTCCTGTTTTCCCATATCCTTGCCTGCAATTAGTATTTACTTTTCAAATCTGGCCAAGCCGATGAGCATGAAGTGTTATCTCATTTTAAAAAACTTGAATGTTTCTGATTCCTAACAACTTTGAGAATCTCGTTATTATTTGTTAGCCTTTCAGGTGTGAAATTGGGTGGGATAGGGTTAAAGTTTTGGGCTGGCATCTAAAGTACATCTGCTCTCTTATGGGACGCATATTCAAGCATCTTCATATCTGAAAATGCTAACGCACACTTTACTCTGCTTGAAGCCCTGGACCCTATTCATACAGAAGCATGGAGATGGAGGCCCCCAGGAGAGCAGGGATAAGGCAGTCTGGACTTGTTAATGTCTACAATAATCCATTAATTGGGTGCACAATATTCCTGAAGCACAGGCGTTTCTATCAGTTAATAAGAGAAACTCTTACCTAGGGGAGAGAGGTCCTCCCTTTACCCCCCACAAAGGTCAATAATTTTCTTTGTTCATGATTAATACCCAACATCTGGGTAGTCAGAATGTCAATCCCATTTTGATCACCAGCTAATCAGTGATTTAAACACCTGAATCCAATGTGGGGTACCAGACGAGGGCACAAAATGTTGGAAGCAGAGGTGGTAACTTCCAGCCAAACAATGAATAATATTGAAGATGTTTTCTTTACAGAGAGGAGATGGGAAAAACTTAGTTATTCATATTATATTGGCTTGAGTGTTGTTTTTCATGATAATCGGTTCTTAGATGGGCAGGGGACAGTCATTCTGAGAGAGTCTTTAATTCAGGCAAATATTTATTTTTGTCTTTATAAAGCCATGATTCTCAAATTTTATTATGCATAAAAATCACATGGGAGATTATATATATATATATATATATATATATATATATATATATATATATATATTTTTTTTTTAGCAGATTCTAAAAGAATACACAGGAAACTGGTAACTCTCTGAAGAGAAACTCTTAGCTAAGAAACAAAAATAGGAGAAAAACTTTTTCTTTTTGATCTTTATATTTTATATAATTAACATACATTTTCTATACAAAAATAATTTACATTTAACTTAAACATGCATACTCCTGGGACCTTAAAATTGAAGGCCTGGAGTGGGAGGTCATGTGTGAACTGGAAGAGGGTAATGGTGGGGAGGGGACATCTGTAATACTTTCAACAATAAAGATAAATTTAAAAACAAAAGAATAAAAACTACTTAAGGCCCTGGCTGGGTAGCTCAGTTGGTTAGAACATTGTCTGGATACACCAAGGTTGTGGGTTTGATCTCCGGTCAGGGCACATAAAAGAATCAACCAATTATTGAAAAAAGAAAAAGGAAATGCACGTTCCTATCTCCGCTTTGAGTCGGTGGGTCTGGAATAGGACCCAAGAATCTGCATTTTAGTAAGTGTCTTCTGTGATTTCAATACAGTTGACTGTTGACTCACTTTTTGAGAAACAATGATATAAAAGAGTAGTTCTTAATCTTTTAGATTTATGCACTCCTGGAAATTTCCAATAAAAGCTATGGGCTTTCCCCCTAGAAAACTGCCCATGTACTCAACTACATGATAATGTGAATATGTTGCGAATGCAATTGCAGATGTTCATGGGAACCCAAGTGGCATCATATTCATGATCCCTATGTTAGGGAAGCCTGACATACAGGCTTTGTTCTATATTAGGCAAGGAGTTGCTTTTGTTTTTGCTTTTAATCCTCACTTGAGGATACTTCTTCCATTAATGTGAGAAAGACATATCGATTGGTTACCTCCTACACATGCCACGAATGGCACTGGGAATTGAACCTGCAAGCCAGGTACATGCCATTGACCAGGAATCAAACTGGTGACACTCTTAACTACTGGAAACACTGGCCAGGGCAGGAGTTTGTTTTTGTTTTTTAAGAGAGAAATTTAGATAATTGAGAGCACTTAAAAGTATGTATATGTGCATGTGTGCACATATGTGTGTGTATAAGAAAAGTGCAGAGATGATTTCTACTTTTGATGAACGAGTTCCTTCTCCATTTCTAGAACCAGCTCCTAATAAAGGAACAGAAAAAGATGGATCCCTCAATAATTCCCTTCCAGCTACATTCTGTTCACAAACACGCTAATGAAATTTGCAGATGACCCCAAAAGAGGATATGCAGCAAACACCAGGAAGGCCAAAGAAATTATATAAAATATAAACAATATGGCAAAGAGAATGACACTCAGCTTGGAAAATTTTCAAGGAGAGGCATCTGGGGAAAAGAAATTGGAAAGAAAATCTTTCATTGGGAGGGCAACACCTGGAAAATAGTAATGGCTATAAGAGGCCCAAGGGTGATGCTAAATGGCAAATTAGATATATGTCTGTTGAGATATTATGAGAAAAAAATACGACACTGGCCTCTTGTCACAGAGCAGGAAGATAATGGCTCTTTCTGTTTGGCCCTAGCGAGGTAGCACCTGGGATGCTGTTTTTAGTTTTGGACACTTCATTAGTGGGAAAGTGTTGATTAGTATATGGGAATTTGGAGGAAAGAAGCAAGAACAATTAAAAACATTTATTTGACACAACCATTCAAAACCAATAGCACAGAGGGAGAGAGAAGTAATGAAACTATTTTATTTTGATTGTTACAAAGAAATTAAAGAAATCCAAGGTCTCTTCTTTCAATTTCAGCATAGAACCACTGATTGTTGGAGCTGGGAGGGACTTTGGAGATGAATTTTGATGACCTTTAAGTTCCTGGGAAGCATTAAAATTCTGTAAGCTAGATAGGCTGCCCTTGGGCTGTGCATTCCACAGAGATCTGGCAAGGGTCCCCTTAAACATAGATCTCATATTATTCTCCTTATTTATTTATTTTTTAAAAAATATATTTTATCAATTTTTTTTTTTTTTTTAGAGAAGAATAGTCAGAAACATCGATGAGAGAGAAACATCGATCAGCTGCCTCCTGTACACCCCCTATTGGGGATGTGCCTGCAACCAAGGTACATGCCCTTGACCGGAATCGAACCTGGGACCTTTTAATCCACAGGCTGATGCTCTATCCACTGAGCTAAACCGGTTTCGGCTATTCTCCTTATTAAAGTACCCTAATGAATTCCAATGTTATTTAGAATAAATTTAGCCTTTCAACAGGGCCTATATCATTAGGCCTTTACCTAAATCTTGTTTTCTACCACTCTTCTCCGAGCTCACCGTTTAGCCATATCTCTCTTCTATTTCTGTTTTTAAATTTTTTTTATTTATGGACTAGAGGCCTGGTGCACAAAATTTGTGCACGTGGGTGGGGGGTCAAAGGAGGGGGTGGTGGTGTCCCTCAGCCCAGCCTCCACTCACTCCAATCTATCAATAGAATCCTTCTTACAATCCAGGACTGCTACTCCCAACTGCTCACCTGGCTGCCTTCCTGATTGCCCCTAACCATTTCTGCCTGCCAGCCTGATCACCCCCTAACCACTCCCATGCCTGCCTGATTGATGACTAACTGCTCCCTGCCAGCCTGTTTCCCCCAACTTTCCTCCTCTGCCAGCCTGTTTCCCCCAACTTTCCTCCTCTGCCAGCTTGGTTGCCCCTAACTGCCCTCCCTTGCAGGCCTGATCCCTCCTAACTGACCTTCCCTAATGGCCATCTTGTGTCCACATGGAGGCAGCCATCTTATGTGTTGGAATGATGGTCAATCTGCATATTATTCTTTTATTAGATAGGATAGAGGCCTGGTGCACAAGTGAGGGCCAGCTAGTTTGCCCTGAAGGGTGTCCCAGATCAGGATCGGGGTTCCCTTAGGGCGTGGGATGGCCTGGGCTAGGGGCCTTGCTTCCCCCCCCCACCCCCCCACCCCCCCACCCCCCCCCCCGCTCCCATGACCGAAGTGGAGGCCTTGGTATCTGGAATTTATTTCCTTTCTACAATTGAAACTTTGTAGCCTTGAGTGGAGGCTTACACTGGCCAGGGCAGGCTTCTTCCATTGCCTGGGAAACCCAAGCCTCCTTCCTGCTCTCTGTGGCTGCAGCCATCTTGGTTTGTGTTAATTTGCATACTCCCTTTGATTGGCTGGTGGGTGTAGCAGAGTTATGGTCAATTTGCATATTACTCTTTTATTAGATAAGTTATGAGAGAGAGAGAGAGAGAGAGAGAGAGAGAGAGAGAGAGAGAGAGACATTGATTTGTTGTGCCACTTATTTGTGCATTCACTGGTTGATTCTTGTATGTGCCTGACTGGGGCTCAAACCTGAAAACTTAGCATATCAGGACAATGTTCTAACCAACTGAGCTCCCCATCCAGGCCCTTCTCCTTATTCCTAGATCTCTGCAAACTTCCCAGCCTCACGGTTTTTGTATTTGCTGTTTATTTCTCTAGCTCCTTGATTCCTTCTCATCTTTCTTCCTTATATAACCTTATTATCTAAAGTAGGGGTGTCGAACTCAATCAGAGAAGGGGCCAAAATCTAAAATCCAGCCTAAATCGCGGGCCGAATGGTTTACTGAACAGTCATAAACTGTTATTGTGATGGAAACGCAGCGGAGTGCAGTGATGACAGCGCGGTGCGGGCCACATTGCAAGGCCTGGCGGGACGGATTTGGCCCGCGGGCCTTGTGTTTGACACATGTGATCTAAAGTCTCCATTGCCACTCCATCATCCTGTTTAGAGCATGATCACAATCTGTAATTAACTTTATTTACTTGTGTACTATATTTTCCCCTCTTAGGATGTAAAATCTAGGAGAACAAAGACCTTTTCTATCTCACTCAGTCTTCTAGTTCCAGTGCATTTCATGTAGTAATAGCTAACCCATTTTTACCATCTTCTTGATTCTGTTGAATGTTTTACATGTATCAACTCATTTAATCCTAATGGCAACCTTATCAGATAGGACTATGATTATCTATACCTTAAAAATGGGGAAACCAAAATACAGAGAGGCTAAATTTAGCTTGCCCAAGTTTAAACAGCAAGTAAGTGGTAGAGCCAGGATTTGAATCTCAGCAGTGTGAGACTTACCCAGGGCCTGAGATGTTAACAGAAGAGTCAAAGCTAGCATCCAGGGCTTCTAGCTGCCTGGTGTTCATCTGCATAAAGAACAGGCAGTGGATTAATTGCTTGGATAGTTATGCACTATTATCTTTCCCTTGTGAGAAATTCTAGTTAATGAAGATTTGTTTCCATATTTGGGGATGTGTGGTCTTGAGTCATTTCTTTTGGGAGTAATAAGGAAAAGTGACAAATTGGAAAGGGGAGAGGAACAAAAACAGGAGGTAAAACATGGTGGAACAAGATTTGAGCTGTTAGTAATATAGTGTTGGGAGAGGCAAAGGAAGCTAAGAGGAAATAAAGCAAGGACTTGTTTTCTGGACCACTAGGAAGTAGGGAATTGGTCTGATATAAGAGGAGTTGGAGGCATGTGCCTTGGGATGAACGTATTTATCACTAGAGGCCTAGTGCACAAAATTCATGCATTTTGGGGGAGGGTGGTCCTCAGCCCAACCTGCATCCTCTAGCAGTCTGTGAGCCCTCAGGGGATGTCTGACTAATGTCTTAGGCTCATTCCCTGTGGACATCCTTAGCGCTGCCAAGGAGGTGGGAGAGGCTCCCGCCACCACCACTGCACTCGCCACGGTGAGCCTAGCTTCTGGCTAAGTGGCACTCCCTTTGTGGGAGTGCACTGACCACCATGGGGGCAGCTCCTGTGTTGAACATCTTTCCCCCTGGTGATCAGTGCATATCATAGTGACCGGTTGTTCCGCTGTTCAGTCGATTTGCATATTAGCCTTTTATGATATGGAGTGGGCTAAAATAAGACTTATATAGCCCTGTATTTTGGAGAGAAGATTGAGAAATACCTATTCTGCTAGGCCAAACAGAATAAACAAAGTGTGTCCTAAGGCCTTTTTGTATTGAGTATTCAAGTGACTCAGTCTCTGTGAGCCTGTGTGACCAAGGATGTGGGAGTCAATGACAACCCTGTGTCATAAAACCAGAAAGACATATTTGGATGGAGGAACCAACAGGGATATTTTCTTAGTTTGCAGATTTTCTGCAACCAAGCAAAACAAATTTCCAAGCATCTTGTCAAAACTGAAAGGCTCTTAGTAAGCATGGGGTGATATAGTAAAAGTAACTCTTTTATTAGCAGGAATGAAAACATATCCATAGGGGATTTTATTGGTTTATTCATGATGGACTTAGATTCTTCAACTCTATTTTCCCTGAATCCAGTCTTACTTTGTTTCTCTATTCTTTACAACACAGAGATGGATCTTGGTTAAAATTTCATTTTTAAAAATTGATTTTATTTTTTAGAGCAGTTTTAGGTTCACAGTAAAACTGATGAAGGTATAGAGATTTCCCATATAACTCTGACTCACATATGCAGATTTCTCCAATATCAACCTCCTATCCCCACCAATGTGTTACATTTGTTACAGTTGATGAACCTACATTGACACATCATAATCATCCAAAGTTCATAGTTTTTATTAGTATTCACTCTTGGTGTTGTACATTCTATGCATTTGCCTATTATTGTATTGGTTTCTGTTTCTGTATTCAAATCTATTAATAGTTAATTGCATAACATATTTAGCTACTCTGATGGTAGGTGCATCTATTTTTATATTTATTAGATCTCATGGTGAATTGGTTCATATCATTATAATGATTGGTTCTTGTTTTTTTAAAACCATTCAACTTCTCTATGTGTTTTGATTGAACAATTTAATCCATTTACATGTAGAATAATTATTGGTAGATAAGGACTTATTATTGCCATTTTGTTAATTGTTTTTGGTTTGTTTTATTCCTTTGTTCCTTTCTTCCTCTAGTTGTCTTCCTTTGTAAATTATTATTTGTCATATTATGCTTTGTTTCTTTCCTCTTTATCTTTAGTGTATCTATATAGGATTGTTTTGTGGTTACTACGAGGCTTTCATAATATATGAAAAATCATCTATTTTAAGCTGATAACAGCTTAACTTCAATTGCATGAAAAAGTTCTATGTATATACTTGTTTCCTCACCCATATAGTTTATGTTGTTAACGTCATATTTTACATTGCTTTATATTGGGAATCATTTAAAATCATATTTAGTTATAGTTTTTTAACATTTGTCTTTTAGCCTTTACACTAGATTTCAAAGTGGTTTATACACCATCATTATAGGATTACGGCTTTGCAAATTTGACTATATATTTACCTTTACCAATGATTTTATATTTTCATATGCTTTCTGGTTACTAATTAATGTCCTTTGTTTAAGCTTTAAGAACTCCCTTTAGCAATTCTCTTTAAATATATATATATATATATATATATATATATATATATATATATATATATATAATTGATTTTTTACAGAGAGGAAGGGAGAGGGATAGAGAGTTAGAAACATCGATCAGCTGCCTCCTGCACACCCTGTATTTTGGATCTGCCTGCAACCAAGGTACATGTCCTTGACCAGAATCGAACCTGGGACCTTTCAGTCCGCAGGCCGACACTCTATCCACTGAGCCAAACCGGTTTCAGCCCTTTAGCAATTCTTGTAAGAAAGGTCTTGTGGTGATGAATTCTCTCAGCTTTGGTTTGGAAAGAGATCAATATTTATAAAATGGAAATCTGACTACATCAATCACTTGCTTCCAATGGGTTTCTTGCTTGTAGGATAAAGTACGAATCCCTTAGCATGGCTTATCAAAATCCTTCATGAGCTGCCTTCTTTCTGTATCCCATCACTTTGTTTTTCAAGGGTGGTAAGTGGCAGGACTGGCATTTGAACCCATATAATCAACTTTCAGAGCCAATATTCTAATCCTCACTGATAGATATTTTTTTCCATTTCTTTTTTAGAGAGTAGAAAGGAGAGTGGGCGAGAGGAAGAGGATGAGGAGGAAGATGAGTAGGAGAAAAGAGGATGATCCAGGTAGGAATTAAACCCAAGACCCTTCAGTAGTGGGGCCGGTGCTCTAACCACTGGCCAGTGCCAGAGCCAATATCCTAAATTGCTTCCTTGCATTGCCCAGCAGTCAGCTATATTGAATTTCTTTCATTTTCTTCCATGAAATGTGCTTTGTTTTTCTTTAGGCTTTTCTCCATGCTATAGACTCTGGAATTTTCTCTGGCCACTCTCTTGGCATGGAAAACCCCTCCCTATTTATCTTTTAGAGCTCAGCTTAGAAATTTCTCTAGGAAGTTTTACGTGATTTCCCAAGTCTGGGTCAGAAGTCCCTGACCTATATTCCTATAAATTCTTTCTCTTTCCCTGACATATAACTTATTCATTATAATTGCCAGTTTACCTCAACAATAATTTGGATTCTGTGATTTTAGGGGCTGTTATGATCTTAAATGCATCATTAATCCCCAGTAGGCACCAGAGACCTAATTGTTGCATAAACGAACAGACTTAAACTTCCTTAATAGGATAGTCTCCAGTAGTGTAAGTTTTTTTTATTTTTGCTGGTTGGATCTCTTGTGGGGGTGACTCAAAGCACAACTTAGAACTCCGAGGCAGCTGAGACTCAGACAGAGACGGCGGAAAGAGCGGGTGGGACAGGCAGAAGCTGGTGCCGCTTTGCTGGTCGGGTGTCCCCTCAACGGCCCTTCTTTGCGGGCGTGTCCGTGCTTTCTGGGCGGTTTGGGCCACGTGGTCACTGAGGGCATCGCGGTGCCCTGGGAAAGCATCGCAGCTGGATCCTCCTCACAGCCGCCAATATCGCGAGGCTTCAGAGCCTCCACACCGCCCAGAACCTTCGTGGACGGGAGTTTCGCTTTGGCACGTGTCCCAGCACGTGTCCCAGCACGTGTCTCACCACGTGTCCCACCACATGCTGCGCATGTCTTTCCCCCCGGCCGGACACCAGACTGAAAGCGACAGAACCTGGAGGAATGGCGGCCACCGGAGGCCCCTGAATGAAGCGTGAGGAGCCACATGTGTCACACACAAGGCCCGCGGGCCAAATCCGTCCCTTCAGGCCTTGCAATGTGGCCCGCACCGCGCTGTCATCACTGCACTCCGCTGCGTTTCCATCACAATGACAGTTTATGACTGTTCAGTAAACCATTCGGCCCGAGATTTAGGCTGGATTTTAGATTTTGGCCCCTTCTCTGATTGAGTTCGACACCCCTACGTGGAGGAATGGTGGCCTCCCCCTGATTGAAGCGTGAGGAGCCTGTGGAGGAATGGTGGCCACCGGAGGCCCTGAATGAAGCGTGAGGAGCCTGTGGAGGAATGGTGGTCGCTGACGGGGGCCTGACAGGAAAATCTCTGCTAGAGGCCGGGGGGTCCGGGGAGCCTGTCCCCTCCGAGGGGCCAGAGCAGGATAACAGTGACCACCAGCGCCAGGAAGCGCAGGAAAGCTCTGCTGCCACCACCATACGGACCCAGGTGGGGACTGTCTTTCGAGGTCGTGATGGCGAGTCCCAGGGTCGGTGGACGGAGGAGGCCCATCAGCCCCCCTGGCCTGCGGAGCAGCGGTGCGGTGGCGGCTCAGACGGCAGGTGAGCACCATCTCGTTTGGGGGGCTTTTAGAGGGGCCAGGAGAGGAGGGGGTATCCCAAGAATGCAGGGCACGGTGGGGTTGCGAACACAGGATCTGGGGCTTGAGAACCCAGGATTCGGGGTGGCCCGCAGGGGCCGAGGTACACCGTGTGGAAGGCCGCGGACCGTGCGGTTGTGTGTGGTCTTGCAGCTGCTGCGTCTGGAACTGGGGAAGAGACGCTGAAGATCCTACTTATAAAATGTGAATGTAAGGTCACTTGGAAATACACAGCCATGGCACTGGCGGTGAACCTCTGAGCTTACTGCGTAGCCTTAGTCCAGAGATTTAGATTTACTTGTTTCCTTCCTTCCTTCCTCCCTCCCTCCCTCCCTCCTTCCTTCCTTCCTTCCTTCCTTTTAAATATATTTTATTGATTTTTTTTACAGAGAGGAAGAGAGAGGGATAGTTAGAAACATTGATGAGAGTAATGTTTGGAAGAGAATTAGATTATGAATGGAAGAGAATTATAATTATCAAAATATTTTAAGTTAGTGATATAGTATTAAATGTTTCAATGTTAATGCATTGAGTCAAATAGCTCATAATTTCTAAGTACTGAGCAAAAATATTTCTAAATACCACATGGGAATGTCAACACCTGTTATTTCTATTCTATGGTCACAAAGGTACAGGTTATTGTTAATACTATGTGGTTTCAATGGAGAACATAGTCACACCGACTGCTAATACTACTATGGTTCACAATTACTTTCATAATTGATGAAGATTATGTGACCAGACTTCCCGCTTTTTAACAATTTGTCCCGCGTCCTGCGGCGTTTTAAAGAAGTCCCCATTTTTGGAAAGATTCTTTTAAATCTTTTGGACTTTTTAAAACGCCATGGGACGTGGGACAAATTGTTAAAAAGCGGGACTGTCCCGCCAAAGGCAGGACATCTGATCACCTTAGATGAGAGAGAATCATCGACCAGCTGCCTCTTGCACACCCCCTACTGGGGATGTGCCTGCAACCAAGGTACATGCCCTTGACCGGAATCAAACCTGGGACCTTTCAGTCTGCAGGCCGACGCTCTATCCACTGAGCCAAACCAGTTTCGGCAAGATTTACTTGTTTCTTGCTTGCCCTCATTCCATTCCTCCTTCCTTTCTTCCCCTCCTCACCTTTCACTCCTCCCCTAGCTTCTCTCCTCCTCACCATCTCCCCCTTCCTTCCATTAAACCAGCTCTTAACCTTACAATCCCCGTGGGCTGTGAGCTAGGATGGGAAGACTATTACATCTTTATTTTCTTTAACATCTAAGTAACATTTTTGCATCTTCATCAATTATGAAAGTAATTGTGAACCAGAGTAGTATTAGCAGTCGGTGTTACTATGTTCTCAATTGAAACCACATATTATTAACAATAACCTGTACCTTTGTGACCATAGAATAGAAATAACAGGTGTTGACATTCCCATGTGGTATTTAGAAATATTTTTGCTCAGTACTGAGAAATTATGAGCTATTTGACTCAATGCATTAACATTGAAACATTTAATACTATGTCACTAACTTAAAAATATTTTGATAATTATAATTCTCTTCCATTCATAATCTTATTATGGTACATAGAAGGAAAATTGGTACTGATCTTGAGAAAGTAAATGACTCAAACCATTGGGCAACAAATCTTTTTTCAGTGCAGATGGTTTCCAGTTCTTTAAACAAAATTAAAGTAATTGTTAATTGATAATTAAAAGTAATTTTAAATAATAGGTCACTGTGGATATTTTGGTGTATAACTCTGGAGGAAGTAAAAAAATTATATGGTTTTGCCATAATAAAATGGTTGCTATTTCCTATCTACTTATTTATGTAAACAAACTTTCTCAGAGTTTATATTTAACCGGTTTGGCTCAGTTGATAGAGCCCCGGCCTGCGGACTGAAAGGTCAACCGCATGTACCTTGGTTGCAGGCACATTCCCAGTGGGGGGTGTGCAGGAGGCAGCTGATCGATGATTCTCTCTCATTGATAGTTTCTAACTATCCCTCTCTGTAAAAAAATCAATAAAATATATTAAAAAAATAAAAATAAAGATAAAACAAAAAAGAAAGGGGTTGATTTTGTACGTTGACTAATACTATCAGTAGATATAAAATAAAAGCCATGTTAATGTCACTAAAAGATACGAGTCTAATAAAATAGTCATATGTAAATCTATATAAACTTTATTATACTTATGCTGACTTTGTTCAATTGATTAATTAAGAAGAATTTTTTAAAATACTCTGAGTCGTCGAAACCGGTTTGGCTCAGTGGATAGAGCGTCGGCCTGGGGACTGAAAGGTTCCAGGTTCGATTCCGGTCAAGGGCATGTACCTTGGTTGCGGGCACATTCCCAGTAGAGGGTGTGCAAGAGGCAGCTGATGGGTGATTCTCTCTCTCGATGTTTCTAACTCTCTATCCCTCTCTCTTCCTCTCTGTAAAAAATCAATAAAATATATTTAAAAAATAAATAAATAAAATACTCTGAGTCTTACGGTCACATAAGGCTTGATTTTGGATTTCTCGCCTCTAGAACTATGAAAGAATATATTTCAGCTTTAAGCCACCAAGGTTATGGTAATTTGTTATAACAGCTAATAAATAGGATATATAGCATGTGCAAACGCTCAGTTTTAGTAGTATTACCCAATAGTTTTCTAGAGTGCTTGTACCTATTTACACTCCCAGTAGCAATGCATGAGAGTTCTAGTTGTTTTACATCAAGGGGTGGGGGCCAGGTAAGTTAAGAGCCTGATAAATATTTTAGGCTTTATAGGCCATATGGACTTGTGGCAGATACTCAGCCTTGTCATTGTAGCATGAAAGAAGCCATAGACAATACATAAATGGATGGCTGCACTCCATTAAAACTTTATTAACAAAAATAAGTGGTGGGTCTTAGTTTGCTGACTCTTGCTTTGTATTCTCATCTTCATTTAGTATTTTTTTGTCCTTTTCATTTTAACCACTTTGGTTCATGTTAGTGGTCTCGTTACATTTTTAAATCACATATCCCTGATGATTAATGAGATTGAATATATTTTTGGGTGTTGACCATTTATATATATGGTATGTGTTTTTATTCCTCACCCAAGTATACGTTTTTATTGATTTTTAGAGAGAGAAAAAGGAGAGGGAGGGAACGAGTTGTTCAAGGTCACAGATATTAATTGTAGGAGTGTGGATTTGAATCCAGAGCTGGAATTTTAAGAACTGCCTAGCTTGCAGCATGAGTTGAGGTGGACATGCCACAGTTAACAATAACACAGGGTGGCAGAAAGTTTGGGCTGTGTTACATATCTAGATTAGATCTTGATGATAGGGAATTGTTCCTGAAATTGGCCAGAGGTTCTTTGCTTTTATACTTCAAATTGTGGCTATTTCACTGTTTCCAAAAGTCTGGGAAAGGGAAGAAGAAATATTGTTATTGTTCAACTGCTTTGATGAAAGGTATAAAAGAGAAGCTGAAGTAATTATTAGATGAGATTTGGGGGATGCTTATGAATCTCAAATTTCACTTTGTTTATTTTCTCTATAACTTGGGACATAGACTGCTGATGTTAAATAAACATAGGTGTGTGTTAAAAGATGGGGCCAAACTTCCCTTTTTGACTTTTTCTCCCATCATTTCTATAATGAATCCTTTTGTAGATGATCTGATTCATTCTTTGCCCATCTAATAGACCTTTCACTTTCCCTACCTTGAGGTTTTGCCTAATGAGGCCTATAATTTCTCTTGTGATAAACCTGGAATGTTCACAAACTTGCTATTTTGAAGTTGAAAGGGACTTAAAAAATATTCTGATCCAGAAGGCTTAGCTTAAGAGACTTGTCCAAGGTGATATAACAGTTAATTGCAAAGCTAGTAAAGAACCCAGTTCATCTAATCTTGTAGTCACAGGCTCCATGCACAGCCTCACTCTGCCTCAATTTTTGGGTTGCTAGGAGCAGTCTCTAAAGAATATGCTGAGAGGGCCTCTGAGTCTCCTCTGACGTCAACTTTAAAATATGTGCCAGTGTGAATTTTCATATATAGAGTATGGGATTTTTCAAGAAAGTCACGTCTGTTTTATTTACCCAGTGTAGTCCCTGACAGCGATATGCAAATATAGAATTTATTTAGTCTGTCTCCCCTGGTGACTTGCCAGTCTCCAAGGGGGGTGGAAAACATTTTGTTTCCCATGGGTTTTGTTTGTCATAGCTTGATTTCCCATAATGAAAACAGCTCTGGATAGCTTCATATGGGACAAAGCTGGAAATTATTAAATGTTTCTGAGTTATGTACATTGGGCATCCATAATTTACTTATGAAGTTCCTCCATGCATTGCATTTAGAACTTGCCAAAATCTATCACTTGGATATTGGTTTCTTGGGTATTCTGAGGAACTACAGTATTTGACAAAGGAGAACTAGTCTTTTAGTGTAAAAAAATTGGAACCTGAGTTTTATTTACAATTTAAGAATCTCTCTTCACTAAGTGTGTCCCCTTCGGCAAAGAATAAAAAGCTTTGAGTCTTATTGAGAACTATACGTTCTTTCACTTCTGTGCTAATATGTTCTTTATCAGAATGGATGTTCTTGGCCCCCAAATCCAGCAGCATCCTGCTTTTCTGTATGTAATTTGCTTGTAGCATTTATCTGAATAGCTCATTTATGTGCTATCACTTTCTGTGGTATCAGTAAAGAACAAGACAATCTTTTTTCTTCATGAAAAGAAACAATTTTTTCCTCTTTTCCTAATTGGTTCTGTCATCTATAAAAAAGAACAATTGCAACTCTTGTTCAGAAATGAGATTTCTTTTTTTCTGATGATAAATGAATATCCATGGAATATGTACAAGCTCAATGGGTAGGAGAGAAATAATGGTTTTTGTAGATTGTGATTTTGATGATTTAATCAGTTCAGTTATCTTTAGTATTTTGAAGTCTAGAAACTAAGCAATCATTTTTAAAGGGAAAATATGCCTACAACATAGTATCTTTTTTAATTAAAACATTTTTAATTTTAATGAAGAAATAGAAGGTCAGAAAGTCCAAGTAATTTACTTAAGGTCACACAGGTAGTTTGCTAGAGCCAGGATTTAAACCCAGATTTATTGACTTCTCTGATAGTGAATGCCAATTGCCTATTCAATATTTCATTCCTCTTATAAACTGAACCCCAATTAAAAAATATTTTTATTGATTTCAGAAGGAAGGGAGTGGGGGAGAGAGAGAGAAACATCAATGATGAGAGAGAATCATTGGCTGCCTCTTGCACAACCCACTCTGGGTATTGAGCCTGTAACCTTGGCATATGCCCTCTCCGGGAATTGAACCATGACCTCCTGTTTCATAGGTCCACACTCAACCACTGAGCCATGCCAGCCGAGCTGAACCCAGTTTTTAAGGCAGCAAAATACTGTATTTTTCAACCTCCTTTTCACCTAGGAGAAGCCATAAGATATAAGTGGAAATTGTTGGATGGGATTTCCAGGAATGACTCAGCTGGGAGTCATCTTTCACTCTTCTTCTCTTTCTGTTCCTGTCTTGATAGTAGATGCAATGGCTGGAATGCTAGCATCTGTCTTGTGAACATGAGGAAAACTTGAGAATGCAAGCTACAGGCCTGTGCTAAGAATTGCAGAGTAGAAAAATAGGAGTCTAAGACCCTGAAGATGATGTGATGACATCATAACAGTCCTGGTCAGCCTATCTTCAAACTTTATGTTAGTGAGAGGGTGGGGTAGGTAAAATTCATTTGTTAGATCTGTGGAACAAGCAGCTGAATGTAGTTCCTAATTAAGACAGACTTTAAGAACCATACTACATTTACTACTGCTGGCCTGCCTGCTATATTTTGAATAGCTGAGTGACTAATGTTTTACATAATTCCATGTCTTACTAGTCAAAGTATAGTGCCTGGGCCATCAGCATCAACATTACCTGGGAGTTGTAAGACACTACTAAGAAAGAAAATTATAGGCCAATATGCCCAATAAATGTAGATGCTAAAATCCTAGCCTATAATTTGTTAAGCATTTACCTTTAACCTACTTTACAGTCATTATGTTTGGGCTAAAGGCAGAGGGAGAAGGAAAATTCTCAGGCTATAATTTTGTTTTTCACTTAAAAAAACAACAACCCACAAACAAACCTTTTATTATGGAAAATTTCTGAAAGACCTGCAAAATAGAAATATATAAAGAACCCCTATATATCTATCACCTAGATTCAATAAAGACAACATTTGAAAACAAAAAATTCAACTATCTTTTCTCTTTTTCTAAAAAAAATTCTTTATTGTTGAAAATTTTACATACATATCCTTTTCCCCCTATTGACCTCTCTCCACCCTCTCCTGCCCCTCAGCATAGGCCCTCTCCCCCCTACTGTCTGTGTCCATCAGTTATGCTTATATGCATGCATACAAGTCCTTAGGTTGATCTCTTACCCCCCTCCCATCTCCCTTGCCTTCCTTCTGAGATTTGATGGTCTGTTTGATGCTTCTATGTTTCTGGATCTATTTTTGTTCATCAGTTTATATTGATCATTATATTCCACAAATGAGTGAGATCATGTGATATTTATTTTTTTTCTGCCTGACTTATTTTGCTTAGCATGATGCTCTCCAGGTCCATCCATGCTGTTGCAAATGGTAAGACTTCTTTTTTATAGCAGTGTAGTATTCCATTGTATAGAAATACCACAGTTTTCTAATTCACTCATCTGCTGATGGGCACTTAGGCTGTTTCCAAATTTTAGCTATTGTAAATTGTGCTGCTGTGAACATAGGGGTGCATATATTCTTTCTGTTTGTTGTTTCTGACTTCTAGGGATATAGTCCTAGTAGTGGGATTACTGGGTCAAATGGCTGTTCCATTTTTAATTTTTTGAGGAAACTCCATACTGTTATCCATAGTGGCTGCACCAGTCTGCATTCCTACCAGCAGTGTATGAGGATTTCTTTTTCTCACATCTTTGCCAGCACTTGTCGTTTGTTGATTTGCTGATGATAGCCATTCTGAAAGGTGTGAGATGGTACTTGATTGTCATTGTTAGTACTTGCATCTCTCAGATGATTAGTGAGTTTGAGCATTTTTTTGTTTGTTATGTTCTTGGCCTTCTTTATGTCCACTTTTGAAAAGTGTCTATTTAGGTCTTTTGCTTATCTTTTGATTGGATTGTTTATCTTCCTTTTGTTAAGATTAAGCCCTTATCAGATGTAACATTGGCAAATATGTTCTCCCATGCAGTGGGCTCTCTTGTTTTGTTGATGGTTTCTTTGGTTGTGCAGAAATTTTTTATTTTGATGTAGTCCCATTTGTTTATTTTCTCCTTGGTTTCCATTGTCCTAGATGTACTGTATCAGTAAAGATTTTGCTACTAGATGTCTTATATTTTGTAGCCTATGGATTCTTCTAAGATATTTTTTTGATTCAGTTATTGTATGTTTAATTTTTAGTTGATCCTTTTTCATATCCTCGAGGTCTAGTTGAATTTATTGGCCTTTTCTAGGAAGTTCTTGAAAAATCTTATATCCAGGTGTTTGTTTTCCTCCATTCCTTTCATTTGTGGTCTGTTTTTTTGTCTCTGCATTTTCACTGCTTTTTATGCTAGCTGTCTTATATGGGCCAGTAGGTCGGCCTCCCAGTTATCTGAGGTGGACACTCTTGGTGCACCCCTTTGTGGACTGTGTGTACACCCTTGTAGTTAAGTCTTGATTGTTGTTGGTGTCACTGGGAGGAATTGACATCCAGGTTAATTTGCTGTGAGGACCCGTGTGTTTATAATGGAAGAATTGCTGAGCTGGAGACATGCTCATGGGCAGGAGTTGCTTCAGTGGGGCTTTGTTGCTCACTGAGTCTGCCTCTTGAATGTGTCACTTATGGATGTGAGTAGTTGAAATCTGGTGTCATCTCACACTGATCACTAGATACACTAGCTTCTGGATCTCCAATGGGCTGCAGGTCAGCTACTGTCTGAGGCCACCCAAGAGGAGCCATAGAGAGAACTACAGTTTTCTCACCTTTGCTTTGGGTTTGGAGGATTTGGAGCAGTCTGACCAAAGCTGCAGTTTTTTGGTTAAGGTGCGATAGGGCAGGCCATTTATATGCAAAAGCTGCTGTGCGGAGCTTGGGTGGGTTTGTAGATTGTGAGGGGTGGGGTCTCAGGGAGTCACTCGAGTAGGGCGAGGCAAACAGTCATGGCAGCCAGTCAACTGTCTCTACGTCTTCTTCGCGTTCCAAGTCCCCGCACAATTGCTGGCACACCTCTGCAAGAAAGCCACCCTCACTTTCCAACCTGATGGGAGACAGTCCAGCTCTCCCCATAAGAGTTTGGGCCCCAGCGTCTCCCCAGAAACTGGATTTCAGAGTAACTGGGAGCTTGTCTCCCTTCAGATTGAAAGAAGCAGCGCACCCAGTCGCCAGCCTGATTTGCATGCCTTTGTACCTCAGCTTTTCAGTGCTTATGCACATCTCAATGCTTTTTTCTCCTTCCCTCTAGTTGTAGAACTTACACTCAGCCAGCTTTCCCAAGGTTCTGGGTGATAGACGTTTTGTCTTTTAGTTATAGTTTTGAAATTATTGTGAGAGGCAGCAGATTAGGTGTTTACCTATGCCACGATCTTGGTTTCTCTCCTACATAAAATTTAATTTTTTATCCCACATTACACAGTGACAGTTTAATAATAATAATAATAATAATAATAATAATAATAATACCTCCAAAACCGATTTGGCTCGGTGGATTGAGTGTCGGGCTGCAGACTGAAAGGTCCCAGGTTTGATTCCGGTCAAGGGCATGTACCTTGGATGTGGGCATATCCCCAGTGGGGGGGTGTGCAAGAGGCAGCTGATCAATGATTCTCTCTCATTGATGTTTCTATCTATCCCTCTCTCTTCTTCTCTGTAAAAACTCAATAAAATATATTTTAAAAAATATTAAAAAAATACCAACACTTCTACTAGCAATTATTATGATGTATAAAGATACATAAAGTACTGGGCTTTACTAGTAAAGATGTGTCAGAGATGTATAAAATACTGGGCTTTAAAGTCACTTGAACTAGTTACTCTGTGATTTTTAGTTTTTAAGGGCTCTTTTAAATTTCCTCTAACTAAGTAAAATATTTGCAGGGTTCTAAGTCAAATCAGTAAAACAAGCTAATTTTAAAAATCCAGTATCTCTATATAATATCTTAGTCTACTTGTATTTTTATTTTTTTCTGTTGGCTTCCAATGCGAGCAGTATTAAAATTAGTCAGATAACTTCTCTCCTTCCCCAGTCCTTCCACCCCAATATTTGATTTGAAGTAATAGTCTTTTACTCCCAGTTAACCAACAAGCTTTATTCTACCTTTTTCATATTTTATTAGTTTTTGATAGTTTTACTGGATCCTACATTGTTAGAACATATAAACATTGCCTGCTATATTCTCTCCTTTATATCCGTCATTTAGTCTTAGTTCTTCTTTACATAGATGCATCAGCTTTCTGCTATTGTTTTCAAATATGTCTGATGCCCTTTCCAGTGAGTAAGTATGGGGGGGGGGAGGGGACGAACGAGAATGGAGAGAGAGGGAAGAAAAGGGAGAGGAAAACAGGAAGAGAGAATGAATGAACATAAACAATAATTTATGCACGTGAGTTAGGGGATTTCTGAGATTTTAGGAGACATTTTCTATGCTTTACTCTCTAACCATAGTATTCTTAGCAAAAGTGAAAATAATCATGGATATAGACTTAGTCTTTATATACTAATAAATATTGTGCATCAAATTCAAAATCTACTGAGAAAACAAAATTTCTAGTATTGCTGAAAAAAAACACAAAATTTGTTTTATGCAAAATATATCTTCTATTATATAGAAGAGGTTGTCATTTAGATTGAGGAGGAAAGATGTTAAAAATGTTAAAAGACATGTTATATTAATTTAAGTATCTATTAACTAATTAAGTATAATATAGGGTCTACTTATATGTTACACAGACTGGTTCAGAATATCCCATTGGTTAAGAGGTAGCTTCTGGAATGACAGACCTAAATTTGAATCCCAAAACTGCTACTTATTAGTAAGTTACTTAATCTTTCTTACAGTTTTTTTCTCTTTTAAAATAGACAAATTATGGGAACTTTTCTATTAGAGTTATAAAGATTCAATGAGGTAATGCATTAAAATGCTTTACACAATGATTGGTACTTAATATGTGCTCAAGAAAGCTAGTTATTTTAAATATTATTCTTTTTCAGTTTGGGTGGATAGGTGGGTTTCATACTTGAGATGATGAAGGAAGGGCTTATAGCACATGTGTCAAACACAAGGCCCGCGGGCCAAATCCGTCCCGCCAGGCCTTGCAATGTGGCCTGCACCGCGCTGTCATCACTGCACTCCGCTGCGTTTCCATCACAATGACAGTTTATGACTGTTCAGTAAACCATTCGGCACGCGATTTAGGCTGGATTTTAGATTTTGGCCCCTTCTCTGATTGAGTTCGACACCCCTAGCTTATAGTGACATCAGCTTTATTTTTATATTGTGTCTCTCCCTGGCAAGAATAGTTTTTGCCTGCTTGCCTGCTTGTTCTGTATTGTGTGCTTATACTTCCTCTGTAATGGTGCCTTTGTTTTGATTTCATGATGTCTTGCACACAGTGGGAATCCCATATAATAAAAGGGTAATATGCAAATCGACCAAATAGTGTAACGACTGGTCACTATAATTTGCACTGACCACCGGGGGGCAGATGCTCAATGCAGGAGCTGCCCACAGGTGGAATGCTGCTCAGCCAGAAGCTCTGAACCGGGATCACGGCTGGCAAGCACAGCAGTGGTGGTGAGAGCATCTTCTGCCTCTGACAGTTTAGGCCCGCTCCTGTGTCTAAGCCATCAGTGGGACATCCCCCGAGGGCTCCCAGACTGCTAGAAGGCGCAGACCGGGCTGAGGTACCACCACTTCCCCCACCCCCGAGTGTACGAATGTTGTGCACCGGGACTCTAGTTAAATAAATAATAACTGTTCTTGTCTTCATGGAATACAAGTAGCACCTTACTTGTTTATAGATAATTTGTAAGGTTCAGGTGGACAATCCCCAATTTTATCCTCATGTAGCTCATCCTTTTTCACCACCTGTACTTTCAGACTTCCCAGCAACTGGGGATTATTTCTTTAGCTAGTGGTGGTTGTTGCTAGGTTTGTGATTGCTGCTTCATCTATCATTACACTCACAAAGATACATAGACACATCTGTGGGCATTAATTTTCATAATATTTTTGACTGACTTATTCCATATTTTACAATTGCTTATTCACTGTCAGCAGCTGAAGCCCTGTAACTGTGTATTCATTGTAGTGTTTACCCAATTTCTGTCGTCTTTGGCTTTGGAGCATCATTTTATTAGTGACATAGCATTTTTCTTTCTCCCGTTTTTCCATGGGTTGTATGTTAAGTGTTATGTGGACTGCAAATATGAGTTTCACAAAAAATTTAAAGAACTATAGAAGTTTCAGTACTTACTTGCTAAAACTTAGATAAATTTAGCCAAGAGGATACCTCTTATAAAAAAATAGAGCTCAGGCTGTATTTGCTGTTCCCGACAGTAATGCTTCTCAGATTTTAAATCTGAATTTTACTCATTTGGGGATATTTGTTAAAATGTAGATTCTAATTAGGTAGGTTTGAGTTCTTAGGTTATGCTGATGCTAGATCTGTGGACCACACTTTGAATAGTAAGGCCTTAGAGGAGAAGTATGATCTGACAAGATATACAACAAATTATTAACACATTTTGTCTTTAATTTACATTTTATGGGAAATATTTTGGAGCTGTCAAATGATTTATATTAAATGTTAATATCAAAGATAAATGCAAGGAAGACCTATTTACAGTTTTTAGCTTCATTGGGGATGGATTAGGAAGCATATTTAAATAAGTACTAGTGGTCTAGTTTAGCCATTAAATTCATTCTGACATTACTAGGTCTTTTTTTACATGTACCTCAATGAATTGTTACAACCATGAAAATTAGATTACTATTCTTATTTTACATATAAAGAAATTGGTATTCAGCAATGTTAAACGACTTCCTTATGGTTAGAAAATAGTAAAGCTG
This sequence comes from Pipistrellus kuhlii, assembly GCF_014108245.1. NCBI lineage: Eukaryota > Metazoa > Chordata > Mammalia > Chiroptera > Vespertilionidae > Pipistrellus > Pipistrellus kuhlii. The sequence goes on along the minus strand of NW_023425460.1, from coordinate 30,818,878 downwards.
GGATGAACTTAGGTTTGACTTAAAAGCTTATTCATTTGGCATTGTAGTAAGCTGCCTTCCTAAGATCGTTTTTATGGGAAATTGGCTTTATATAAATATTTAAAATATATATGGAACCCTCTAAAGGAATTTGTATGTTTATCTATCTGGGAAATTTAGATAGTTTAGTCTTGTGATTCTAGGATGCTTATAGTAGTGATGGAAGGTGTGTGTGTGTGTATACATTTTCCTTAAATGAGATGCATTTGTAAGAAGATATTTCCTCCTCTCTAAAGCCAGAGGCCTGAAATAGGTTTCTTCAAACCCAATTCCTATGATAGGTGTGATATTTTTATTTTTGAAAATGGATTATCAAATAAATAGGGGAGTTGGGAGGGGGGCTGGACTTGAAACACTTTCACCAGCAGATGGCACTCTAACATTTCTTAGCAGGCAACCCTTTAAGTAGTCTCAAGTAGTCTCAAGGCAAAACTGGAGACAAAAACCAAAACAACCAACCACCCCCTAACTTATTAAAATATGAACTATTTTCATTATAATTGAGATGCAAAATAACATATCTATCAAGTAATAGAACTATATGTGTGTGTGTGTGTGTGTGTGTGTATATATATATATATATATATATATATATATATATATATAATTATCATTATTATGAAGCCATAATCTTTTTCAGTGTTCCATGGTACTTTTTCCCATGCTTTATTGCAACACTTTTAACTTGGTCATTTTCAAAGTTTGATTCTGAGGTTTCCAAAGGCAAGATTATTCTTTGGATCCCAAGGTGAGTGGGTGGGTAAGCATACACATGTCCTAGGCCATAGGCAGCACTCAATAAATATTTCTCCCTTTCATTCCTTCCAGAATCGGTTATTGCCTTGAATTCAGGAAAATGTTTATGAACATTAATCCTTGCAAGGCCTTTTAAAATTTTTTTCCCTTTCAAAAATTATTTTAGAGGTATTGACTCTAATATGTTTGATATATGTCCTTTGATATATTTGTATTCTTGTAAAATGTAGTTTTGTTGTGTTTTATTTTCACTAATGTTATGCTATAGATTTCATTCTGTTTTTAAAAAAATATATTATATTGATTTTCCACAGAGAGAAAGGGAGAGGGATAGAGAGTCAGAAACATCGATGAGAGAGAAACATCGATCAGCTGCCTCCTGCGCACCTTCAACTGGGGATGTGCCCGCAACCAAGGTACATGCCCTTGACTGGAATCGAACCCGGGACCCTTCGGTCCACAGGCCGACGCTCCACCCACTGAGCAAAACAGGCCAGGGCTCATTCTGTTTTTTTCATATTTCTCACATATGTAAAAGACCATCCATGTTGTATGTACATTTAGTTCATTGCTCTAAATATCTCCTAACTGCTCCGCTCTTCATTTTACCAGTCCATTTGCCTTGTGATGGACAGCTAGGTGCTTCCAGTTCCTCAGTATTAAAACGAATGCTTTACTCACCATCCTCGTTCAAGTCCTTTTATGAGCTTTTGGGAGTTTATGTCCATAATGGGATTTCTGGGACTTAGGGAATACACATATATAGTGTCACTAAGTATTGCCAGATCACTTTTCAGAATGGCCCAACCAGTTTACACTCCCATTAGTATGCAGAAAGGTTACCATCTCTCCACATCCACAATTAGTGTTATCAAATATTCAAAATTTGCCAATCAGATAGTGTAAAGTGAAAACATTTCTTGAATGAAGGAATAATCAGTTGATAATCTATTAAAGGTAATAGGTTCTATGGTATTTACTTGCACAGTTTATCCCCTTTGAGGATGGTTTCTCACTATCTGAACTTTAATTGTTTAAACTTAGGAACAGAATAGATTCTAATTTTTTTTTAAATACCACTTAGTATTTGAACTCTTGCTTCTCATTACTGAAATCTAGGAATTAAATAGATTCAAATAACATGGTATCCCTTATCATCTAAATCTGTTCTGTGAAACTATAAACCAAATAGAGGTTTTATAGCATGGGATCCAGGATATGCTGATGTGCCATTCCAAATCAATTATCAGAGTATCTGTGAGATGGTCCTGGGCATGATTATCTTTAAAAAGCTCCTCAGGTGTTAATGTGCCCCCATGACTGAGAATCACTGACCCAGACTCTCAAACTATTTTTATTTCTTCCTGATAGGAGAAAACATTTTAAAGTATTTAAATACAGTATTGTGCTGTCTAGGCTTCATAAAAATCAAGAGAAATTTGAAATTTAAGTGTCTGATTAAAATGAAACATACTTTCTAAGAGTCATAGCATATCAATCCCTCTAGATTACCAAAAGAAATTGAAAAATCTGATGAGAGTTAAGGCTGGTAAGGTTTAGCATAATGGCCAATGAACTAAAGAAGGACTTGGATCTGCTTATGTGGGGACAACACTACTTGAAAGAATTAGGGCTTTAGATGTTAATTCTGGCAGAGGTTAAATATTCAATTGAATATGTAGAATATATTAGCAGATTTTTATTATTGAAGAGTGGACTTGCCCTGAGGTAGGCTTTCTCTTGTCATTATTTGTTCAACTCCCATTATTATAACTAAGAACTTTAGAGTATTTTAAAAGGTCAAAGTGTACCATTAGCCTAGGGAACAAAATAAAATGCAATCACAGCTAGTTATTTTTGGGGGGTGAACAAACATACTTGTAGATGTTTTACTATAGGTCTAATTTCTCAATGTTGAGACCAAAATAGGTATATTGAGATAAATATATATGACATATATTTCACTTAGAAATTATCTTTAATAATAATTAAGGTTTAGAATTGACTGATTAGGAAAGTGGTATACTGGAAACTATAAACAACTTATAGTTATTTGAAGGTATATACTGTTTATCATTAATGAAGCTGTAAAACATGTGAAAGGCAATCTGAATTTTTGTCCTAGGACATAGAATATATACATATAACTTATATCTGTAAAAGTTCTCAGGCATCTTCAATAACAAACATGCCAAAACAGTCTATCTAGTTTTCAGTTAGCAGAGCTGGCTTTAGTTTCAGGTTCTTCAAGAAATTAGCATTTTGATCATTTTGACTCTTGATTTCCTTACCTGAATTAGAGGATAAAGTTTGTCCTGTCTATTCCAGCAATTTTCAACTTTTTCATCTCATGGCACACATAAACTACTTACTAAAAGTCTGCTGCACACCAAAAATGTATTTTTTTCCAATCTGACAAAAAATAGGTATAATTTTGATTCATTCACACAGGATGGCTATTGTTGTGTTGGCTATTGACGTTTTTTAAAGTTGACAATTTAAAACAAAAGAGTGCCTCTGACTAAATAGTCAAGAGTGCATGTTTTAAAAATTCTTGCAGCATACCGGTTGAAAATCAGTGATCTATATGCTATGACTATGAAATGGAATCATATACATAGATGTAGGTAGTTATTATACTATTTCAAAAGCTTTAGGTTTCAGCTATATACATTTCTTCCTACCTTATCTATGCAAATTACATTTACTTCCACCTTAAAATCCAACAGTGAAAATGATAATTTAGTTACTATGTGCCAGGAACTAAAGATATTACCTCATTTAATTCTTGGAACACATGTGGAGGGAAATTTACTTATGCCTCATTTATAGATGGGAAAAATGACTTGTTCAACAAAGGTCACATGAGCAGATAGTAGATTATGAAATAGATTTTAAACAAAGTCTATTGAACCCATGCAATTTACAGTATAACCTGATGCTTTTCAGGACTTATCTGAATGTACAAAAGGCAAAATGGGCTAGGATGGTAAGGTGACCTATCAATGATTGTGTCTAAGGATAAAAAAAAACTTTTTAAAAATTTATCTGTATTGTTGAAAGTATTACAGATGTCCCCATTCTCGCTATTGCCCTCTTCAGTCTGCACCTGTCTTCACCCTAGGCCTTCACCACACTAGGACATGAATACTTGTAATTTATTTTACTGTTACTTGTTTTTCCACTTGTAGTAGTTGCCCACATAACTGCCATATCTATCCTGAAACATGCTGAGGGATTTCAAACTTGATTGAAGAGAGTCAACTATAATACATTTATATGGTTATGATCTTCCCAACATGCATTTACTGTTTGATGGCAACAATGGGAACAAAAACCATCCAGCTAGAATTTTCTTATATAATGAGGTAAAACAATTTTTAGAGTTATAAATTTCTTTCCCATTCAACTTCCCATATGAAGAAAGTGTCATCATTCGTTGCTTCTCTTAGGACAGACACAGTCTTTCTTATTCCTCAGCACTGTCCTTTGCCCACTCTGTCTCCCCTCTCCTAGTGGAAAATTGAAGGAGGCATATAAAACCTACATAACTTTCCTTCTTTTTTCCGATGCTAATTGTAGACAGAAGAGCCTGCATGGTTGAAATATGTGGTATATTCTTTCATTATAATTTATTACTACTTTTATTGATATAATATTAGAGTTGACCTTTTGTTTTAAGATTATCACAAAGTTGGTTATTTAATATTAGTTTAATTCTTGTCTCAGTTATTAATTGACAGGATGTATTTATGGCAAATGTGGGAGAGATGGAATTAGAAATAACATGAAATAGCTAAGTCGGCATAATATTTTAGAACTTATGAAGTTATTAGTTATACATAATAACATTCATTATTCAGTTATTATTCAACTCTAGGATACTATATTAATTTTACAGAGTAGGCAGCTAAGGTTTAGAACAGTTTAAAAGTTTACAAAGGTCACAAAGCTGGGGTCTGGCAAAAACAGGTCTTTCAACCCCTAGTCAAAGCTTTTTTCCTATGTTGACAAGTTGTTTGAGCATATGCATTATTTTAGTTACTTATAGTTGAATGTGATGGAGTCAGTCATCCCTGGGTTTCCATCTTTGCTGCTACTTACTAGTTGTATACCATGAGAAAGTTGCTTAATATCTCAATTTTCTTACTAGTATATGTAAATTAGGCATGATAATTAATTATATACATCTCAGACTTACTCAAGATTAAAGATAACATAGGAATAGCTCTGAGCACCATGCATGGACCGTGAGAGCTCAATCAATAGTAGTCATCATGGACATGAATGTTTAAGAGAAGAAAAGGAGGTATATAGAGTCAATGAGTTTGTGATGGGCTAAAAGTGAGAAAAAAGCATAGGAAAACTGGAAAGAAATTATTGTAGTGAAGATGACTATCATTTTAAAAGTATGCACTCATTGCAGCCACGCAGTAGGCCACAAAGTAGAATTTGGCCATACACACAGATACATCATTAGTCCCAATCACCAGTCCTAGTGCTAATGTTGGTCACTGGCATACTTCTATTAGTATAAAATGAAATGATGAAAATATAGCAAATTTTCATAAAACTAAATTTATTCAGTATAAACACTTGCTCATTATTTTCCCATATAATTTCAGCTTTTTTTTTTTTTTTGGTTAAAATGTTCTTTTGGGAAGTAATAGTGATAAATAGTTGATTTTTTAATGTCCTTATTAGACAAAATAAAAAGTTGGCACTAATATTTATTTTGAAATCCCATAGTCTAGAAATCATTGAATCAGTTAATCTTCAAGATTTCTTATAGGTCTGGGAACCTAAATTCCTAGATATCAAAGGAATTTATCTTTAAGGACCATTCAGTAATACCAGGCAGTGAACATCCAAGGAGACTTCAATGTATCTAGTTCCCAATAATTAATATTTTATACAGAGGATCAATTTTTGTTCCTTAGGAAATTACAATCTAAGACAGCAGAAATGCAAATTGTTGTCCGTCCACAGCACACAGAAAGTAGGATAGAAATATCAACCTAATATACAGATTAATAATGAGCTACTTACAGCATATAAGAAGGGGGTTAGATAGGAGGCAAGACAAAAATCATCTTAAGGGCAGTGGGTGCTATTTGGAAGGAGTAGCCCTGTGAAGATCTATAACTAAACTAAATAATCAGGTCATCTTGAAGTCAACCAGGAATATCTGGAACTCCCTAAAAGTTATAGGATTGCTTTCTTTACCTTGATTTCCTGAGACTGGACATGACTAGAATTTCAATGGCTATAGCAGAGAGATGGTTTTAATAAGGAATTATGAAAAAAGCATTTTGGTTTGTTGGCTTTTATTTTTATACTACATACAGGTGCTGATGAAAACATTAAATACTGGTTAAAGTAAATAGGCCACCAAAAGATTACAGAATAGTTGGGCCAGTAAGCAAAAATTGTGGTTAAAATTAATGATTAAGCAGATTCTGATTAAACCTAAGTTCATCCTTAGTCACAGGAGTAGGTATTTTTGAAAGGTACATTAATATAGAGATCTAGTGTAGGGGTGAAATTATGCTTTTTTCTTTTTTTTTCATCCTCACCCAAATATATGTTTTAAAAATGATTTTAGAGAGAGAGGATATGAGAAAGAGGGAGAGAAGGGAACATTGATGTGAGAGAGAAACATCAATTGGTTGCCTCCCCCCACACACTTTGAGTAGGGATTGAACCTGCAGCCTAGCTTTGTGCCCTGCCCTGACCAGGAATTGAACTTGCAATCTAGGTATGAGCCCTGACTGGGAATCAAACTAAGTGCCTGAGTCTGAATAAAATTAGGCCTCTGTATAAAATATCAATTATTGGGAACTAGATACACTGAAGTCCCCTTGTATACTCTCTACCTGTTATTGCTTGAATGGTCCTTACAGATAAATTCCTTTGATGTCTAGGAGTCTAGGTTCCCAGAAATCTTGAAGATGAACTGATTCAGTGATTTTAGTGAACCAAACCCACTACCAATTAACTGAGCCACCCAGCCAGGGCTGAAATGATTTCTTTATTTCATTCAAGTAGTCTCCCTTTAACCTCATTTTATGCAGTCTTACTTCCAGAAAAGGTCTTCATGGCACTTCCCAGTCTAACCCAACCAAACCTCTGGACTTCCTGGTTGCTTGGTTTAGTAAAAGCTCCTCAGGAAACCTCATTTGAAGGCTATCTATACTAGCTCTTTCCAGATTCCTTTATCCCATTGGTGGGGAGAAAAAGGGAGACAGGTTGCAATTTCAGTGTTTGTGGGTTCTGAGACTACCCTTGGGGAAAATTTTTGATTTGCATTTTAGAGTTTTGCCTGTTTGATATCAGAAGGCCTTGGGATACTCATATATACATCTGCTGCACAAAGTTGTTCTTCTGTCAAGTAGAAGGCCCATTTTGTTCCAGAAATAAGCCAAAAGTGAGGACTAATGGTCTGACTGCTCAAACTGGGCCTGGCTTTTCTTCTGCACTTTGATTTGAGAAATAAGGTTGGAGCCGAGAAGTGCTGTGGGTCTCCACTTGAGGAGCCAGAGCAGGTGGTGAGGGTTCAAGGCTGTTCCTGTACATCTAGGGCACATGTGTCAAACACAAGGCCCGCGGGCCAAATCCGTCCCGCCAGGCCTTGCAATGTGGCCCGCACCGCGCTGTCATCACTGCACTCCGCTGTGTTTCCATCACAATGACAGTTTATGACTGTTCAGTAAACCATTCGGCCCGCGATTTAGGCTGGATTTTAGATTTTGGCCCCTTCTCTGATTGAGTTCGACACCCCTAATCTAGGGGGATACTTGTGGGTGGACTCTAGGTGACTTCAGGTTGAGTTTGCAAACCCAATGGTGTCATTCTGTTCCTCTGCAGCACCATAAAGGCTCACTTCCCCACAGCAGAGGTAAGCCCAAGGTTGACCTTAAGGAAGGGCAGCTCTGTTGTGCATTGGAGTAGAGTGGCCAAGCAGTGGTTCAGATGGGATGGGTGCATTGTTGCTCAGACTATCCAAACACAGACCAGGCTGCTTTGACTTGGCCTATGTCAGCGTAAATTGAAGTCTCCAAGACATTTCACTTTGGCTGCAGGCAGAACGGAGCCACATGCAGCCTAGATCCTGGTGCCCTTACACAGAGATAAGCTCTTTGACCTGGTCACTCTGTATATTTCTTCTGGCCACTCTTTGCCCTATTGAGGTCAGAGGATGCTTCTGGGTGGATACCCAGTGTGTTGCAAAGGTCCTGACTGGTGTCCATGGAGTCTTCGTCTGCACTCTGCTTTGGCAGGAATCAGTCACTGCAGGAATCAGGACTGCTCTGCTACTTAACTAACATCTTTGCTCTCCTGCTTCAATCCAAAGGGAAGGGCACAGAATAGGCCCAATAGCTGATGCTGTGAGGATCAACAGGCACAGACTGGGGTGGACCTTTTACTCCACTGTGCCCAGGGCTGGCGCTGGGCTGTCCTGTTGGGGTTGTAGTTAGACCAGCCTTCCCCAGAACCTCACAGGGAGGGAAGTAAAAAAAAAAAAAAAAAAAGACATCCCACCCTGTACTCAAAACTTAAAACAGTACTGCTTGGATCCGTTCCTCCACTTCCTGACCCTAGAGGGTTAAATCTGGAGGGTACAAAGCCACCCCTTCCTCCTACTTCCCGCCTCTCCCCCAACCCCCCCTTACCTTTAAAAAGTTAAAAAATGTCTGCAGTGGAAATCTCTTAAAGGGGCGGTGCTGGTGAACGAGTACTCTTGGCACGAGTTGCTGAGAAGGCTGGCTAGGGGCGTGAGTTCGCTCCACCAAGCACCAAAACACAGAAGAAAAAAAAAAGGGAAAAAAAAGAGAGAGAGAAAGAGAGAGAGCAAGGGGGGGGGGGAGAGGAAGGGAAAAAAAAGGGGGGGAAAGCAGACAGACACACACTTTAGATAAGGACAATTAGTCACCAGCGAGACCCTGTAGGGGGAGAGGTTTAAATCAGAGGGATTTAATGAGGGTGCTCTGTGCCTTCCCTGAAGCCATGCCCTCCAGCAACTCCCGCCCCCCCTCCTGCCTAGCCCCGGTGGCTCTCTTCTTGGCTCTGTTGCTCCATCTCTTCCTTTCCTCCCAAGCTGGAGACAGGAGACCCTTGCGTGTAGACAGAGCTCCAGGTTTGAAGGAAAAGACCCTGATTCTACTTGATGTGAGCACCAAGAACCCAATCAGGACAGTCAATGAGAACTTCCTCTCTCTGCAGCTGGACCCGTCCATCATTCATGATGGCTGGCTCGATTTCTTAAGGTAAGGCAGGGGCTTCCATGGATCATTTTTTTTTTTTAAAGTAACAACCCCCACCCTTCCTATCTCCCATTCCAAGGGGGAAGAAGAAAATAAACCAAGCGGATCTCTCAAAGAGAAGAAAGGAGGTTTTCCTTCTCCTGGAATATTTGCTGTGAGGCTGTAACTGGTGATTGAGAAAAGCAATGTTTTCTATTAAGATGCACATGTTTGCAATGCAGAAGGCATTTCAGAAACTTATCAGTTATGACTGAAGAAATGTTGTGCTTACATATATCTGCAATTAGTCTACCCGGCTCCTTTTGAAAAAGAGATGAGCCTCAGGACAGTTACAAAAGTGAAGAAAAGGTCTCCAGCAACAAAGACCCGAGAGGAATGTATGTATGTATGTGTGTGGGAGAGTGCGTGTCTGCGTGTGTGTCTGTGAGTGTTCAAGCCGGGAATAGCACGAAAATGGAATTTTCCACAGAAAGATAGTTTTGTCAGTTCTCTCCAACTCCCAGACAGAAAATGAATTTAAGCAGAGGCTTTGAGCGATAGACAAGTGGGTCAGATTTTAAAATTTTTATTTTACACCCTCCACTGTCATTTCGACTGGAGGACTTTGTAGGATGCTTTATATAGACCGAAGGGCCCCCCTCCCCCGTCCCTCCTCCTTAAATCTCTTGCGGTAACTGCATAGTTTAGTTTTTCTTTAAAGAAAAAAAAATCCTCGCTCTGATCATAGCATATATAAGGATAGCGGAAAGGGTTCTAGAAATACTCCGGAGATGTTTCAGAAGTCTGGACCCCACACTGGCAGATTAAACCCCGAGGCTCTTGTTCACAGACCCCCTTTCTCTAGGGCTTGGAATCTCTCTCGCCGGTTGTTAATGCTCAGCAGTTAGGAAACCACGATCCCTTCCCATCAGGGCCAGAGTCGCAGTGTAAAAAAAAAAAAAAAAAAGAAGTAATCTGTAGTGCTGAATCCAAGTGCTGAGTTTTTAAAAATCCCTCCAAATTGGAGGCTCCGCTGTGGGCTCACCCAGAGAGTCCTGAGCGCTCCGAGTCTCCTTTCTCCGCCCTGAGGCCGCGACCGCTGCGCTGCTTTCGTGAGTACCTTGGACTCCTCGCGAAATTCGAGTTTTGCTTCTCGTGTGCGCCCGCCCCTCACTCAGCCCTCTGGGTCTCCTCAGGACTCTGCCTGGTCAGCGGGCTCGGCAGGCAGCGGAGGCGCAACGTGGGCTCTCCTTCCACGTGGAGCAAACCTGGCGTGAGGACTGGGTGGCTGTGCCGCCGCCTCCGAGGCCGCCCCGGTGGCTGCCCGCGTCTCCGCGGAGGCGGGAGCTGCTCCGCGCCGCCTGGCGTCCTGCTGGGACGCTCTTCTCTTCCCTGCAGCAGAGCGGGTCTCTGCGCTGGTCCCCAGGTGGGGGGCGACCGGGGTTTGCCGAGATACACGCCCCACTTGCATTGCACTTACCCAGCTGCGCAGACTCCTTCAGGATTCTTTTTTTTTTTTTTTTTTTTTTTTTTTTTTTTAAATCCCGTTTGTGCCAAATGCTTGCCACAGAAAAGATTCTGGAAGGCGGCATTGGGGGAAGAAGCCGTGGCGGGGGGCGTATTTGCATTGGCTGTGCAGGCTTCCGGACAGACCGTTGCTGGAAATGCCGATTCCGCAGGTCGGACTTCTCTGCCCGCGGAGGGCCACGCGATGTCCGACTGCGCTTTCCTGGAACGAAGTCCTAGAGTTCTCCGCCGCCAGACTGCCCCGGGCGGCCAAGACTTCTCAGAATGTCCCTAAGCGGAATCCCCGCTCCCCTCTCTCACATCTGTCCCCTTTATGATACTCTCTAGTTTCTCCATTTGGGTGTGGATTTTCAGAACCTGAGCCAGCCAAGTGTTAAAAATAACGTATAGTAACAAGAGCAACTACAATTGCTCTTTTCCCACCTCTTTCCGAAGTAGCAGCGCTTGTGTTAAAAACAAAACACACAACAATACCAAAAACTAAGGAAATCCTGAACCCAAATCGAGGTAAATGTTTTGTTCTGGTGCTCCTCCGACGCGCAGGTTCCAACTTTCCGCAAACTTCACTTTTCCCACGGCTCCTAAAAGGCTCCAAGTGGGAAGGAAAAAAGATGGAGCCCCACTGGGAGGAGGAGAGAAGAATACCTTTCTGAGGTCGCTCTGAATTACTGTAAGGGTCAAAGAAATACTGCATTTCCTGTGCAAAGCCGGGGTGGAGGTATTCACAGAAAAGCAAGGATTTTCCCCGGGAATCTCCCTCGATCTGGTCTCTGGGAGGTGGTGCGGTTGCTCTAAAGCAGTGGAAAAGCAAAATCAATTTAGGTATTAAAAAACCAAGTTAGAATCAATTTGACCTCAGGTGCCTGGTCTGAGAGAAAGAAAGAGAAAGAAGATGGGTTTAACTTCCTCTACTGAAGTTGCGGTGCCCTTGGGGCCCAGGAGGCAGATCCCGAGGTTCAGCAGAAGTTTGGCAAAAAACGGAGCCCCGCTGCACGCGCGCTGCGCATCTCCTTCAGGAGCGCTTTCCCGACCGCAGCAAAGCCGGCAACTGCGCCTTAGCCCCGTGTTCTCAGAGGTGTCCCCCCACCCCTTTACACACTCTTAAGGAACATAATCAAGCCCTTTGGAAAGTATACCTTTGGCGAGCAGCGTCGGGCTGTCCGAGGGAGGGGTCCGTGGCCAGCTGGGCGCAAAAGGCAGGCTTGGGCCAAGGGCAGGGGCTACAGGCGCACGCTAGAGGCCGCGGAGCTGCCAGGAGCCCGTGCAGTCCGCAGGTTGTGGCGGACACCGAGCCTCTGAGCCTGGGCCGGGTCGCTTGCAGAGAGTAGAAAGAGGGCCTTGCTGGGTGCTTCTGGCCTCCCGCCTTCCCTCGGGATCCTTTCCTCTCTCTTTCTCTACCCCGCAGCTCCAAGCGTCTGGTGACCCTGGCCCGGGGACTTTCGCCGGCCTTTCTGCGCTTCGGGGGCAAAAGGACTGATTTCCTGCAGTTCCAGAACCTGAGGAACCCGGCGAAAAGCCGCGGGGGCCCTGGCCCTGATTACTATCTGAAAAACTATGAGGATGGTGAGAAACTTGCTTCCCATTCTTGCAGGGTGGGGGAAGTTTGGAAAGTGGGAGCGAGCTGTGTGTGGACCGGGTGGGTGGAAGTAGATATGGAGGAGAGCCTGTTAGAAGCTCCCCTGAAAAGCTGATAGCTGCAGGTGAGGGCAAGCCGGAGTGTGGGACTCCTGACGTGATTATGCAAAAGGGGCTGTCAGGTAGTCCAGGTCTCAGCTGCTTCCAGCTAGGCTGCTAAATCCCAAGGCCACGGTGTAGCCCAAACTTCTGGATGGCTATAGTCCAGTGGGGAGAAGATGCAGTGGTTTCTTGAGAAAATACAGGCGGGTTCATAGGCTACTAAAGGTCAGGTTCACATTTCATTGCTAAAATTCTAGAAAAAAGTGGCCGTTGTTTTTATTTCTTGCTTTCTTGAGGTGAGAATTCAGCCTTTTTTTTTTTGAAACCTACCCTGAAGTTTTCTGAAATAATCCCTTTTAGATTGGTTTGAAAGTCTCCACAGTCAGTGCTCCTTTAGACTGCCTAATCTCAGAGTAACATTAAAAATAAAATTAAAATGGGATTATAAATGCCAGCCTTCCTTCCTGCCAGGATCAGATGAGCTAAGTGACTGGCTTTGAAAATTCCAGATCCTGTTCCAGTGTGAGGTGGACCAATCTTTTTAGGTTTGAATAGTTGCATTTTCAGTAGGAAAAAAAATGGTATTTAAAATTTCTGTTTAGGGGGTTTGGTGTTAATATGAACTTCCTGTGTGGGTAAAGGGACATACTTTTTTTCATACAGGCAAGATGGGAATTGGCGGGTCCTCAGCCACTGAGACTGTTTAGATTAGATAGAAGAGGCATTAGTGTCCATTTTTGGAGGACCATCTCTGTCCTGCTGTTCCTTCTCATAAGTGAGTTACAGTTTTATTTTTAAAGGGTACAAGGACAGTTTCTCATAGTTCCCTGGGTTTTGTTACACCTTGTCTTTATAAATCAACAAAACGAGAAAATGCTGTTGTATTTTCTGGAGCTTTCACTGGATGGGAATTCTGGAGAGGTACTGGGATTTATTTCAAGGGTGGCTGAGAAACTTTTTTAAAAAGTGTCAAAATGGAAAAAGAGAACAAGGCTGAGACTTCTTGAGTTTGAAGTGTGAATAGTACTTCTTCTTTTATAACATCTGCCAAAGTGTGTAGATATTTAAGGCTATATGTTTTCAAAGGTAAATGTCATTGCCATAAAGATTAGATTGCAAGTATAATAGATTTTGCTGTCATTCAGCATAAAATCCTGAACAGCAGCTCTGTTGGTAATTTGACCCAGGACCTTATAGCTCCCAGGGTCACTGTCAGCTCTTGTGATCAGACACAAGAAGGGAAAATATTAATGCTTTCCTGATGAAATAGCTCTTCTTTGAATCCATTTGAAATATTTCCTCTTTAGTTTGTAGGAAAACTTGTAAGAGACCCAGGAACCATTGGGGGAAATGACTATTTATAAGATATAGGAATTGGCCTTTTTCTCCAAAAATTGTACCTAGGATTATATTACTGATTCATTGAGAACACGAGATCATCTTCAAATGAAGGATACAGTTTGTTTCCCTTTGTAAAAGGAGAAAGTGGGCACCATGGGGAGAAAAGAAATTGACAAAAGACTGCCCCATAAAACTTCATAGAATTTTAAAAAATCAGAATTGGAAAAGACCTAAGAGATCATCTTCAATTCTCCCACCATTTCAGGGGCCATCCAGTACAGGATCATTCCATATTGAATCCTTTTCTTGTTTTGTCCAACCTGGCATTAAATATCTCTAGGAATATAGTTTTCACCATTTATATAGTAGAGAGTTCTTCTGTCCCATAGGGTTTTGCCAGCAAATTTATCCTGAGATTTTCCTTTATACATATTCCCTAAATAGTTATAATTACTCATTTTGTATTTTTTAGATGTCTACCTTCAAAATAATTTCTGTCCTTGGCATATTACCTTCAAAAAAAGAGGTTTTTGTCATAGCTGTTTTTTTTTGTTTTGTTTTTTTTAATCTAGACTACTTGGATTTAATTCTTTTAAAACTTTCTTTAAAGTCAGTCCTTTCAGACACTGATCTATTTTATTGCTCCTAGCTGCACTTCTTTGATTTATGTCTCTTGGTAATAAGATGCTCTGAACTATATCACTATTTGAGTCCTTAGCAGAGTTAAAGAGAGTGGGAATGCCCTATTTCTGCCCTTTGATGAGTACATATCCTTAAGTCACCATGTTGTCTTTATTGTTGCATATTGCATTACAGAATTCAAAGCAAAATTGTTTTAGGTATAGTCTCAGCAATTTTGGAAAATTATACTTTAGTTGTTACTTTTCATTCAGTGATAATTTTCATCTTAAAATAATTAGGTCTTCTTAGTAAATGGCTCTATAATAGGTACTTAGGCATAAGCACCTTATTTAAAAAAAGATGTACTGACTTAAACATTTTGTATAATAACAGTCATGTGGTTTGTATTTTCCAAATAATTTTTAAGTACTTTAATGCAACTATGTTTTCTCTTTCTACAGCCATTGATTATCACTTTTGGAACTTCTTTGGTTACTCCTTTAATATACTCTATGCTTAGGCAACTTAAATTTTATAGAAACATGGTGATGATGGAGAAAATAAAAATTGGATTTTTCTTTATACCTTGGAATCTTACCCTTTGCCGAACTTCCTCTCTGTCCTGTGATGTTATGTTTTTCTTGCTCTCAACAAAGAAATTTGGGTTAATTTTTTGTTCATAAGTTTGTTTTGCTCCAATCTGTCCTTTTTTGTTACATATTCTGTGTGCTTTCTTTATATACCTGCCTCTTAGCTGCGCATAACCATACCTTCAATCAAGTTATATACCATTTATTATGCACATCAAAACCTAGCTTAATATTTCTAAAATATCACATTCATCGTATCATCCTTTAAAAGCATTTTTTTCCAATTACAGTTGATATAACAATATTATATTAGTTTCAGGTATATCATGTCACTCTTTTGCTAAAACAATGATTATTTTTGGATTGCTTACAGAAATGTTTAAACTCCTCAACTTGACATTCAAGGCCTTTTACATTTAAACCTCAGCTTATCTTCTGTAACTTGTGTTTCAATATACCTTTTTATACAACCCTACTTAATTTCACTGTCTTCTTAAAGCACTGTCTAAACCCCGTACCTATGTTCAGTTGGTATATCTCTGCTTTGAATCCCTCTCTTTCGGCTTTATTCAAATCTCACTCCCTACCCTGCCCAACTCATGAAGGCCTGTTGCAAATGCCCCTTATTTCCACAAAGCCTTCCGTGAACAAGGCATCCCATAACCATCTCTTCTTTCTCTGGATCGTGGTAGCTTTGGCTCTTTATGCTGTTCTTTTGGCCCTCTCTACTTTCTTTTGCTTTTTTACTTTTCACACAGGTATTTGTTTGTTTTAACTTTCCAATTGGCTCCTTTGGCTGAAGCAACATCCCGTACATACACAAAAAAAGTTGGTGCGTTTGTTCCTGGTTGGGGCACATGCCTAGGTTGTGGGTTTGGTCCACAGTCGGGGCGTATGTGGGAGGTGACTGATTGATATTTCTCACATTGATGTTTCTCTAAAACAATCAAAAGCATATCTTTGGTTGAGGATTAAAAAAAAAGAATGCACATTATTTATAGGAAGGGATCATATCTAATTATTGTGGATCCCCAAATATCTAGCATAATGTATGACACATAGTAAAACTTTAACAAATATTTTTAGATACATAAAAGGTTAAAAGCACTGTTAAAGGCACTGGGAAAATGGAGGAGACCAGTGAAGAAAAGAATTAATATAAACATGAAGATTCTATTCATTTTTCATCTTCAATGCATGTTCCCAGGAAGTCCACTTTTAATGCTTAGTTTAATGACATTCTTCATTTTCGTAGCCATGTACTCTTTATCTTTGGTAGTATAAGTTGTCTTGATTTCATGTGCTGTGTTAAATCAACCTTACCACTTGGTTTAAAGCCTTGTACTGGGCTTCACTATTGTTTTTTATTGTATCTATTTGTTCTGTGCTTTTACTTTTGCTTTTTCTTATTAGTCTTACGTAGTTGCTATGTCTAACTTTTCAAATCCTGATTTAACAGTCCCTTTCACAAGTTTATTATTTTTGTCTCTATTTCCTGAAGATTTTCTCTTCATAGAGCTTTTGAAATCATAAATGATCAGTGTGAGTACACTTTGTAAACTCTAAGGCCCTATACAACTATTATTATTGCTCTTTTCTCCAGGAACTTTTCCTACTTTTAGTAGAGGTGAGGTAATTAATTCCTTTTCTTTCTATCCCCATTCCATTAATGAAGACATATGACATAAGAATAATACAACTGCCAAAATACATATTTACCTTGAATGTATTCACCTTCCATTATCTCATTTTACTTCACCTAAATGTTTCTTGAAATTCAATTATACTTAAGTATTTATATAAAAAGAACAAATATTTATTGATTATCTACTTTGTGTTTAGTTCCATGATGAACAAGGAATGGCAGAATATCAAATAAAAAATACTGTCCTAAATCACCATTAGAAAACAACAGTGAAAACTGCTGTAGGTAAGATTTACTAATCAGTGTTAAGAAAAGGAGTCCAGCTGGTGTGGCTCAGTGGTTGAGCGTGGACCCAGGAACCAAGAGATTGTGTTTGATTCCCAGTCACACTGTCTCAATCCCCAGTAGGGGGCATGCAGGAGGCAGCTGATTGATGATGTTCCTCTCTCATCAATGTTTCTATCTCTATCTCTATCCCATCTTCTCTCTCTCTCTCTGAAAGAAAAACATCAATTAAAAATAATTTTTAGCCGAGACCGGTTTAGCTCAGTGGATAGAGTCAGCCTGCGGACTGAAAGGTTCCAGGTTTGATTCTGGTCAAGGGCATGCACCTTGGTTGCAGGCAAATCCCCAGTAGGAGGTGTGCAGGAGGCAGCTGATTGATGTCTCTCTCTCTCATCAATTTTTCTAACTCTCTATCTCTCTTCCTCTCTGTAAAAAAATTAATAAAATATATTTTAAAAAAACAATTTTTATTGTGGTGGTTTTAGAATATGTTCTTAAATTCTTTGATACTTTGATCTAGGATATGATTATTGACTTCTCTTGAGAGTAGTCTGGATTTAATGACTTGCTTCTAAAGAAGAGAGTCTTAAAGGGGAAAATATTAACTTTATGGTGGAGAAAATGATAGATATTATTTCAGCAAAGTGATCAAGGTTAACATCAGCAGATAAGTCATGTTGATATCAGGTATTTCCTGATATGATGTGATCAGAAGAGCACTTCAACTTTGTGATATTTTTTCCCCACATCCACAACTCTCTATAAATCTGAGAAAACAGATTGAACGACACTATAAAATATCTCACCTGACCCTTCAAAATACATTGTTCTTGCTGTCAGTGAACTAATAATTTAGTGAGATAATAATTTATACTGATAAAACTGAAGAGTTAACACAAAGACAACATATAATAAAGTGCAAAGTAAATATAATAGTTTTTCAGGGTATAACAGGAAAAGTGGAGATGAATACTTGCCAGACTTAGATGAGAGTTAGGTTGGGCCTTTTCGAAGATGGGTAGATTTTGGAGGAAGAGACATGAAGAGAGGACATTTAACTCAAAGGAAACAGCATGTATCAAAGCCTAAGTATGTGTTTGAGCATATACCCTAACCCTAACCCTAACCCTAACCCTAAACCTTGGCTTCTTAGTAGGTACATGTTAGAAATTATCTTAATTCATGTTGCTAGAATCATGTCAAATTCTTTATAGACACTCATTTGCACATTTTTGTTAAATTCAGAAATGTTTATAATTTTAAAAAGTTGTAAAAATAAAGTGCATGTTAGAAATTACACTAAGAAAAGCTCATATTGCTAGAATTATGTCCAAATTGAGTTTTAAGAAGTTCTTATATTTTTGTTAGCTCCAAAATATGTAATTAAAAAAAAAGAAAGTACCTGTTTAAGAGGAAGGTTTGGTTGGGTAAATCAAGATTAGATTATGAGAACATTGCATTTTAGGTGTAGTAAAGTGGAATTGGCCCTATAGGAAAATAGAGACCATTATAAATTCTTTTACTCCATTGGAGAAGGGGAGGACATTTTCAGTCCGAGCAGTGACCCTTGTCCTCTCCCATTTTCTTTTTCCAAATCATTAAACACATTTAAGTACTCAAGTCTAGTTGAATAAGGCTGTCTCCTGGCATAGACACAGCTGATCCTCACAGCCAATAAGCCTTGATATCAGTTCCTCCCAGTGATATGAACAACAATTAAGACTTAACTACAATAAGGCTGTACACACAGTCCACAAAGGGGTGCACCAAGAGTGTCCACCTCAGATAACTGGGAGGCTGACCCATTGAACCATATAGGACACCTTAACTCACAAAGGCAGCCTACCAACTCAGGGAAGCAGCAAAAATGCCGAGACAAGGAAACAGATCACAAACAAAGAAATGGAGGACAAAAAGCGACTGGATATAGAGTTCAAAACCACGGTTACAAGGTTTTTCAAGAATTTTCCTAGAAAAGGCCGATAAAATAAACGAGACCTATGAGGATATGAAAAAGGATCAACTGGAAATAAAAATTAACTAGAAATAAAGAATACATTGTCTGAAATAAAAAAAATATACAGAGTTCTAAAAACAGAATGGAAGATCGCAAGAATCAAGTCAAAGATTTGGAACACAAAGAGCCAGAGGACACTCCTCAACAGAAGCAAGAAGTTAAGAGAATCCAGAAAGTTGAAGATAGTGTAAGAAACCTCTGGGACAACTTCAAGTGAACCAACATCAGAATTATGGGGGTCCCAGAAGATGACAGAGAGCAAGATACCGAAAACATAATGAAAGAAATAGTGACAGAAAACTTCCCCCACCTTGTGAAAGAATTAGACTTACAAGTCCAGGAAGTGCACAGAACCCCACACAAAAGGAATCCAAAGAGGACCATACCAAGACACATCATAATTAAAATTCCAAGAGCAAAAGACAAAGAATATTAAAAGCAGCAAGAGAAAAGCTATACGATTCTCATACGATTGTCAACTGATTTCTCAACAGAAACCATGCAGGCCAGATGGGAATGGCAAGAAATATTCAAGGTGATGAATAGCAAGAACCTACAGCCAAAAATACTCTACCCAGCAAAGCTATCACTCAGAATCGAAGGCCAGATAAAGAGCTTCACAAATTAAAAAAAGCTAAAGGAGTTCATCACTGCCAAACCAGAATTATATGAATTGCTGAAGGAGGTTCTTTAGGAAGAGGAAGAAAATAAAGATAAAAATTATGAACAACAAATACGAAACTATCAACAAGTGAATCTAAAAACCAAGGGAGCCGAAACGGGTTTGGCTCAGTGGTAGAGCGTCGGTCTGTGGACTGAAGGGTCCCAGGTTCGATTCTGGTCAAGGGCATGCACCTTGGTTGCGAGCACATCCCCGGTAGGGGGTGTGCAAGAGGCAGCTGGTCGATGTTTCTCTCTCATAGACTTTTCTAGCTCTCTATCTCTCTCCCTTCCTCTGTAAAATATCAATAAAATATATTTAAAAAAAAAATAAAAAGCAAGGGAATTAAAAAACCCGATGAACAGTATTAACTGGTGAATATAATAGAATCAGAGGTATGGAAGGGGAGTGGACTGACGATTCTTGGGGAAAAGAGCAGTGGGGGATGTGGGAAGGGACTGAACATAAACTGCACCTATGGATGAGGACAATGGGGGGTGGGGAAAGGGCGGAGGGTGGGATGGTAACCTGGTGGAGGGGAGCAATGGAGGGGAAAAAAAGGAACATTTGTAATAATATGAACAATAAAGATTTATTAAAAATAATTTATAGAGATTCAACAGTAGACTAGAGGATTATAAATATTAAATCAATGACTTGGAATATGAGGAAGTAAAAAACACCCAACCAGAGGAGCAAAATAAATAAAGTAAATAAATAAAAAATATGAAGATAGTGTAAGTAAGGAGCCTGTGGGACAACTTCAAGCATACCAACATTCACATTTTGGGTGTGCCAGAAGGAGAAGAGAGAGACCAAGATACTGAAAACTTATTTGAAGAAATAATGACAGAAAACTTACACTACTAAACTGGTAGGGGGAAAAATGGACTTACAAGTTCAGGAAGCACAGAGAGTCCCAAATGAGGAACACTAAGAGGCCCACACCAAGACACATCAAAATTAAAATATCAATGGTTAATGACAGAGAGACTCTTAAAAGCAGAAAGAGAAAACCAGTTAGTTACAAGGGAGCACCCATATGACTATCCGCTGATTTAAAAAACTATATATTTTATTGATTTTGAACAGAGGAAGGGAGAGAGAGAGAGAGTTAGAAAGATCGATGAGAGAGAGTCATTGATCAGCTGCCTCTTGCACACTCCCTTCTGGGGATATGCCCGCAATCAAGGTACATGCCCTTGACTGGAATTGAACCCGGAACCCTTCAGTCTCCAAGCCGACGCTTTATCTATTGGGTCATACTGGTTTCAGCATCAGCTTATTTCTTAATAGAAACTTTGTAGGCCAGAAGGGAGTGGCAAGAAATATTCAAAGTGATGAATATCAAGAACTTACAACCAAGATTATTTTCGCAGCAAAGCTCTCATTTAGAATTAAGAGTCAGATAAAGAGCTTCATAAACAAAAAACTAAAGAGCCCATCACCACCAAATCATTATTACATGAAATGCTGAAGGGTATTCTTTAAGAGGAAGAAGAAGAAAAAAATCTGAACAATAAAATGGCAATAAATACATATCAACTATTGGATCTAAAAAAAGTAATACTAAAACCATTTTGACTTTTTGTTCAAATAGTATATCACTGTGTAATTTGAAATAAATCCTAGCTGAGGATTTCTTAAGTTTCTTTGAATGCCATTCATCTTATTAAAGCTGCTTTGTGAATTTGAATGCTAGTCAGTCGAAGAAGAGATTTATAAAAAAGACCTTGTTTATGATTTATTAGAAACAGACTAAAGGAAGGCAAAAGGTAGTCATTTTTAAAATATCTCTCTAGTTGTTTCCAGGAGAAAAATAATTACATTTTATATTTGTAATGTTTTTTAAAGATTATAAAAACTTATTCTGTACAGAAACTGTATAGTTTAATTTTAATTTTTTTTTTTTTATAAATGAGAAAAAACTCAGAGAAGTTGCTCAGAGTAACATGGCTTTTTTAAAAAAATATATATTTTATTGATTTTTTGTAGAGAGGAAGGGAGAGGGATAGAGTTACATCTATCAGCTGCCTCCTGTACACCCCCTACTGGAGATGTGCCCGCAACCAAGGTACATGCCCCGAACTGGAATTGAACCTGGGACCTTTCAGTCCGCAGGCCAACACTCTATCCACTGAGCCAAACCGGTTCCGGCAGTAACGTGGCTTTTAAGTGGCAGAGCTGGCATTAGAACTCATTACTTCTGTCTTTAAAAGCCTGACATTTTTAAATGAGGTATTGTAGTTAACAATCCTTTCACTCTACTGCAATGAAACAGATAGTACTTTTAAATTTTTTTTTTATTGTTTCAAGTATTACAAATGGTAGTACACATGCCTCCTTTTTTTTCTCTATTGACCTTCCCTTGGCCTCTCCTACCCCTCACCCCTCAGGGCACATTACCCCCCCCCCCAATCTTGTGTCCATTGGTTATGCTTATATGCATGCATACAAGCCTTCCATTGATCTCTTACCTCCCTCCCAACCCTCTCCAGCCTTCCTGCTATAGTTTGACAGTCTGTTTGATGCTTCTTTGGCTCTGTATCTATTTTTCTTCATCAGTTTATAATGTTCTTTGTATTCCAAAAATGAATGAGATCATTTGGTATTTTTCTTTCACTGACAGGCTTATTTCACGTAGTTTAATGCTCTCCAGTTCCATTCATGCTGTTGCAAATGGTAAGAATTCCTTCTTTTTACAGCAGCATAGTATTCCATTGTGTAGATGTACCACAGTTTTCTAATCCACTCGTCTGCTGATGAGCATTTAGGCTATTTATAAATCTTAGCTATGAACATAGGGGTGCATATATCCTTTCTGGTTTGGTGTTTCCAGTTCCATGGGATATAGTCCTAAAAGTGTACTACTGGGTCAAATGGCAGTTCCATTTTTAATTTTTTGAGGAAACTCCATACTGTTTTCCACAGTGGCTGTCCCTATCTGCATTCCTACCAGCAGCGAAGGTTCTCTGCATCCTCTCCAGCACTTGTTGCTTGTTGATTTGTTGATGATAGCCATTCTGACAGGTGTAAGATGGTACCTCATTGTCATTTTGATTTGCATCTCTTGGATGACTAGTGACTTGGAGCATGTTTTCATATGTCTCTTGGCTTTCTGAATGTCTTCTTTTGAAAAGTGTCCATTTAGGTCCTTTGCCCATTTTTTGATTGGCTTATTTATCTTCCTTTGGTTAAGTTGTATGAGTTCCCTGTAAATTTTGGAGATTAAACCCTTATTGGAGATAACATTGGCAAATATGTTCTTCCATGCAGTGGGCTTTCTTGTTGTTTTGTTGATGGTTTCTTTTACTGTGCAGAAACTTTTATTTTGATGTAGTCCCATTTGTTTATTTTCTCCTTAGTTTTCCATTGCCCTGGGAGCTGTATTGGTAAAGATATTGCTACGACAAATATCTGCTATTTTGCTGCTTATGGCTTCTTCTAGGATTTTTATGGTTTCCCATCTTACGTTAAAGTACCTTTACCAATTTGAGTTTATTTTTGTGTATGGTGTTAGTTGGTGGTCTAGTTTCATTTTTTTTTGCAAGTATCTGTCTAATTTTTTAAACTGCATTAATAAAGAGACTCTCTTGACTCCATTGTATGCTCTTGTCTCCTTGTCAAATATTAATTGAGCATAATGGCTTGTGTTGATTTCTGGGTTCTCTGTTCCATTCCACTGGTCTATATATCTGTTCTTGTGCCAGTACTAGGCTGTTTTGAGAACTTCTAGCCAGGCTCACCAGATAGTACTTTTGCTCTGTGGTAGTTGGCCAATCTGAAATGAGCTCTGTGGGAAGCTAGAATGGGTTTGTGAGAGGCCATTTTGTTTGTAGGTGTTCTGGGATCCAGTTTAGTCCCAGATTCTTGTATCTTTTTGAACTGTTCTTCATTGACAGACTTTTTTTTTTTAATTTCTTTTTTTAATATATTTTATTTTGTACAGATAGGAAGGGAGAGAGATAGAGAGTTAGAAACATCGATGAGAGAGAGTCATCGATCAGCTGCCTCTTGCACACCCCCTACTGGGGATATGCCAGCAACCAAGGTACATGCCCTTGACCGGAATCGAACCTGGGACCCTTCAGTCCCCAAGCCGACGCTCTATCCATTGAGCCAAACCGGTTTTGGCCATTGACAAACTCCTGCACAGGCCACAGAATGCCATTCTTGGACATCTAGAACCTGAGTCCCAATCTCCCTTGAGCCTGGGCTCCATTCCCAGGGTGAGGCTAGAACAAGTCCAGTGAAGGGATGGAGGGGACTTTGAGAGCACTGGGTAAGAAAGCACTATCACCGAAGAGATTTCCAACAAAGAATTTCAAAGCCTTTTAAAAATTTATTTTATTACTATTATTTATCTTTGTTGTTGAGAATATTACAGATATATCTCCCCTTTTAATAATTTCAAAGCCTTTTAAACACAGTCATTCACTAGCTGTCACAGTGCATCCTAGGGGAGAGAGGAATCTGTTCATCTTCCACAGAGGAGGCCCATTGTGAATAAGCAGAGAAGCTAGAAATAGAACATGAGCTTTTTGGTGACATAGTCACTGAGCATGCACACTTAAAAAAATGTTTGTAATCACCAGTGAAACAAATCTTTGCATATCAATTAGTGTCCTAATAGGTGTATTATTTTCATTTGGGTGTTTATTTTCTTGCAGTTGTTGAAAACCAGGTTGTAGACTTATTTGCTTGGCCATTATGAATCCTTTTGGAGGAGTAGACTCAGGTTAAATCCACTGAGGTGTAGATTCAAAAGGAGCTACATACAGGCCATGCTTAGCCAAGTTAAAATCCATAGGTGAAACTAAACATGTAACCTAAAACCATTAGAAAAATAAGTGCTATTGTTTCATAAAACATTTGTAGAAGCAACTGAATGGCATCCCAGCCCAAAGGTCAGGATTTTCAACATCTAGTAGTAGAAAAACTTACACTTATTAAATGTCTTCACTAGGGGTTTTTGTGTTAGTGGATGACTGAGGTCTTTTGTTTCTTCTGTTTTCCTCATGGCAATAAAGTTGAAATTTAGCAAGCTTTCAAAATGAAATTTCTCATAGAAGTTATAACCACAGGTTTTAAGTTTTCATCACCTAAATGTGGAACAGAACGATTGAAAACTTGGGGGGAGGGGAAAAGAGAGTTGAGGACACATGTGGTGTGTATCAAAAATCAGTGTAAATCAGGAAGGTGTGGTAAAGGGGATTTCCTGTGTTACAGAACTGCTGAAATAGTGTCCCCCCACTCTCCATCAACACATTCCAAATGAAGGTACTGGCTTTTTCTAACACCTCGCAGAGATGATTTGCCCCTCAACTGACAGTATAGTTTCCTTGAAGCTTCAATCAACAGTTTGTAGCTAGGAAAAACTAATCGTTGGGATAATGTGTTCTTTGATTGTGTCCTTTCTTTTGTTCCTCTTGAGTTTGGCAGGTATCTTACCTGTAGGATGGGACCAGACTAGTCATCTTAGCCTGTTGTTTTTTTTCACCCCTGCTGTAGGATAATTCATTTCTAGGTTTCTAGATATGAAAATAATAACTACCAAATTATTGAGCACTTATACTGGGCCCAAGTAATAGGCCAAAAGTTTTTCAAAGATGATTAGATTTTCTCCTTACAACCACATGAGACTGGTACTATTAATTATCCCATTTGAGAGGAGTTAGTCAGTGGGGAAGCTTTAACAAATAATGGGTGTTATACCAATTAAATCAATCTCTGGAGTTGAGCTGAGGCATTGAGATTAAAAAAAAATCTCCCCAGGTGTTTCTAAAATGCACATCAGTGTAAGAACTTCTGGAAGAAGTGATTTGTAAGAAGTAAGGTACCTCTGCTGGTCTGTTGTGGAGTTAAGATTTAGGCAGAATCTAGACTAGAGCATGAACTTTAATGTGTATGTGAATCACCTAGGGATCTAGTTAAAAATCAGATTCTGCATTTCTAACAAACTTCTACGTCTTGCCCATACTCCTGATCTGGGGACCATACTTGGAATAGCAGGCTTTTCTAGTTGATACTAATATTAGTACCTATGGTAGTAGGAAGGGAAAAATGTTTACTGAAAGGCAGTAATCAGTAAGATGGGGAGTTGGGAGGGGCTCATCCATTTTACTTTAGTGATGATGGCAGGGATCATGGATTGGCCATACACATTTCTCAGTGTTTTCCTAGGACTAAATAACCTTTTTTAGATTATTGTCCCATTCCTGAGAACTCTTGGAACTTTAAGACTGGCAAAACTATTATAACTTTACTTGTTGAGATGTTTTCATCTGTTAGTTGGGTAGAAATGTGGGTTGTAATTTGCTAAATTGGTCAGCTTTCTAAAACTTTTTCTCTTTTTCTTCAAGGGGGCTGAAACTGGAGTTCAGATAGATGAGAAATTATAAGAAAAACAAAAGTTTTCAGTTAAATATTTCAATAAACATTTGTTAAGCACCGGCTATATAATTCAGTGTTTAAAAAAATATTTTTATTTATTTCAGAGAGAAAGGGAGAGGGAAAAGAGATAGAAACATCAATGATGAGAGAGAAACATTGATTGGCTGCCTCCACTGGGGACTGACCCAGCAACCTGGGCATATGCCCTTGACTGGAATTGAACCAGGGACCTTTCAGTCCACAGGCCGATGCTCTAATCCACTGAGTCAAACCAGCCAGGACTAACATAGTATTTTGTTAACACTGCAATATCTTCTCTCAGGTACAAAAACAAGTGGAATATAGTCTTTGCTTTAATAGAACTCACACTTTAGTGGGGAAACAATGACATAAAATAGATAATGATATGGTAGAAATATGAATAGATAGATTACAGAGAAAGAAATATGAATAGAAGTAGCTGAGGAGACTTTATAGGTGTCACCAGACAGATTTACTCTTGTTATTATTTCCCTCTGCGTTAAGGATGATTTTATAATTTTGAGATTAAGGGTACAGGTGAGTCTCATCAATTACATGCATGAAAAAAGTGAGATTAAATGTTCTTCTGGAAACAATAATATCAGTAACATCATGGTGCTAGAAGCATTGTCTCAATCTTTTTTAAATGGCTTATTGAGCTATATTTACATTCCATACAATTTATATACCACTTAAAATGTACACATCAGTGGCTTTTAGTATATTCACAGATTTGTGCAATCATCACCACTATTCAATTTAGAACATTTTCATCACTCCAAAAGGAAACCTTGCACCTCTTAGTTATTTCTCCCAAACTATCCTCTACCCCTGACCTGGCAACTGTTAATATACCACCTGTCTCTCTGGGTTTGCCTATTCTGGATATTTCATATGAATGGAAAGAGGAAATTAAGGCTCAGATAGACTAAATCTGTTAATAATACAATAAATCTAATAAGTAGCCGAGTCAAGGTTTTATATCTAATGAATGGTTCTCACTCCACCCGTGGAAGGCAGTTTGACTGTAGCACTTGATTCCTAATGCTTCCTTCAGATTATTTTTTCTAAAAAAGTGAGCCCAGAGTAATAAGCAAATAAACCTTCTAAGCCTCTTTTATTGGCTCTGCCTATTGACAGTGACATTGTGTAAGGGATTCTCTTAAACCCAAGTTGTGTATTGGGGGTACCTCCAAGGAAGCAGTCCGAGAGAGCAGGGATTGACGAGATGTCCGGGCCCGGACTTGGTCTCTGGCAGGGGCAGAGGCAGGGGTCCGAGAGAGAGGGGCTTGACTAGAAAACTCAGTGAAATAGGATGCTTTCTTTTGGTTATAGGGCACCATGGTCTTGGACTACAGAGGGGTGGAGCCCTTGGTTTAAAGTGGTCTATTTAAGGGTATAATTCTATTTTTTCTTTTTTAAAATATATTTTTTTATTGATTTCAGAGAGGAAGGGAGAGGGAGAGAGAGATAGAAACATCAATGATGAGAGAGAATCATTAATTGGCTGCCTCATGCATCCTACTGGGGATGGAGCCCACAACTTGGGCATGTGCCTTGATTAGGCATGTGACCTCTTGATTCATAGGTTGATGCTCAGCCACTGAGCCACATCAGCTGGGCTATTGTATGATTCTTTTTAAAAATATTTTTTAAGATTAAATTTATTGAAGTAGCATTGGTCAACATGAACATATATGTTTCAAGTATGAGTTTTTATGTTACAAGACCTGTATATTGCACCACCCAAAGTCAGATCTTCCCCTGTCACCATATATTA
The DNA here is from genome assembly GCF_014108245.1 of Pipistrellus kuhlii. Lineage (NCBI taxonomy): Eukaryota > Metazoa > Chordata > Mammalia > Chiroptera > Vespertilionidae > Pipistrellus > Pipistrellus kuhlii. Next base: position 30,791,282 of record NW_023425460.1, on the reverse strand, counting down.
GGGCTCACTTCTCTCCCTACCCCCTCTACTCTTCTTTATAAAAGATTTTTTATAAAGCAATCAATTACTGTTTACCTCTTTATTTTTTAAAAAAATTCCATTTAAATTTTTATTAAATTTATTGGGGTGATATTGGTTAATAAAATTATGCAGGTTTCAAGTGTACAGTTCTATAATAAATCTTCTGTGTTTACCATCCAAAATCAAATCATCTTCTGTCACCATATATATGACCCCTTTTATTCTTTGCTACTTCTCCTAGACTGCTTTTTCCTTCTTTAGATAATTTTTTTCTTCTTAAGTGTAATGACCTATACTATTTTATCTCAAGGATAAATCTTTGATTTATATAAATTTATATAAATCTCAAGGATATTGTTTCCTTCAGTTGAGTATTTAATATCCCCTGGGGGCTGGTCTAAGACCCCTCTCCACTGTTCTGTCTTCCATGTCTCAGCTTCTTGGTAGATAGCACTATGTTGAAGCTCCCAGCAATCCACCGCTCCTCTGTGTCAGATGCCCCTGTCTTGGTTTCAGTCAGGCAGAATCAATCTGCCTGCTTGTGTGGTGGTATTTTTAAAAATACTACTACATATTCTGTGCCATGCATAGGGCCTCGCACATAGTAGGTGTTTGATAAATATTTGTTGAAAGAATAATGAATGGGTTAGGTTGTTGTGGTCTGATATCCATCCAAATTGAAAACAAAGACCTTTAATTCACTTAACTTGAGGGTAGTTGTCCTTTCAGTGGCTGTAATTGGATCTTTGTTTACAATCACCATTAACCAGAAAAGCCCCAGTATCTATAGAGAACCTATGTGTTTAATGTTATAAAATATTCTCTTGTGGAAAATAGAGGTCTTGAGACGCAGTGATTTGCATGTGAAGAGGGAGCTCTTACATCTTGAGAGGCTTGCTGTTTTCAAGATAGTTTGTTTTTTCAGAAGGAAAAAAACACAGGGAAAAGCTAAAAACAGACAAAAACTGAATGGACAACTCTTAGTAATTGGGTATGAGGAGGGAGTGGAATTCCTGAATTTTGTTCTGAGCCTGGCAGCTGATTTATTCCTCCATTTCCAGTCTTTGCTTTGCTTCTCTAGTAGCCTCATTTGCTATACAAGTATAGGAGAGGGCTATGGTTACTAATATAGAAGTGAGCATTGTGAAAACTTGGTGACATTGTTAGGCTGATGAGATACCACCATGGAGACCGATATTATGCTCATTTTCTAGCAGTCCTGGTTTCTTAAAAATTGGAAGGCCTCTGGAAATAACTGGGAGCCTAGGCTGAGAAGTAAACTTTTCTTGAGAATTAAGGAATATAGAGGGTTTTTTTTTTTTGTTGTTTTGTTTTTTTAATTTTATGCATATTAAACTTTGACCCCCTTTTTTTGGTGGGAGGGTGTAGATATCATCAAGGATATTTGGAAATGAAGGGATGTTCTTTTTTCCTTTTCTTTTTCCACAAACTGCTTAATATTTGGGAATTAATGAGCTAAAGATAATGATCATGTACCATTGGGTCAATCATATTTACAGTATGCCAAGGCCACTTGGGAACCAATTGTGAAAGGCTTTTCTTGAGAGATGAAAATGGATTGGGATTGGAATTAGATGGTGGAAGACTCTCTGAAAGTTAACTTGAGGATTAAGTTAAAGGGTTTGTATTTTATTCTTTAGACAATAGAGAGTCAAGGAAGGGTTGTAACTAAGAAAATTGTATGTGATATTTTAGAAAGATTTTTCTTATGGCTCATAAGAATGGGACAATGGTAGATTCCTGGCTGCAGAAGAACCAAAAAGAGGCTAGTGAAGATATCCAGGAGTGAGATGAGGAGGATAAGACTACATTAGTGCATCAGTAGTGGGAAAGAAAAGGACAGAGAGTTATTACAAATGAAAAGTTGACAGGACATGGTAATTGATTTGATATGGATAGTATCCTTTACAATTAATTTGTGCTCCAGTTTTAACATGAAAGGGAGCCCTTTTTTTTTTTTTTTTTTTTTTTTTTTTTTTTTAGAGAATTCACTGGCTCTAAAAAATCCTTATAAACTGAGGGATTAATAGCATCAGCATGAGTCAAGCTTAATTAAAAAATTTAGTCAGTGCAGAGCAGGTTTTTGGCTCTGTCATTTCAATTAGAAACAATCCCCTTTTCTACTTTTTTTTTTTTTTTTTTTTTTTTTTTTTTTTACTGACTCCTCTCCCCAAAGGCAAAATAAAGTCAGACAATTCAGTAGTTGAGTTTGGGGTTAAAATGTTTTCAAATTATTATTACCTGGGCAGGAAACACTTTTGTATTTGAGACTTCCCCAGTATATGTGGTATATCTGTATGACAGATAGATATGAATCTAGTTAACACATACTGGTAGAGTAAAAAAATCTTTCCTGTAGCTAATACTGCACTCTTAAACCTGCTCTGTTATCTTACAGTTATATGTTCTTGTTTATAAATAGGGATTAGGTGAGTGAATGGATGGTCCAGTTCATCATCATCGGTGTTGTTATCATCATATGGCTATTTTTATTATTAATGACATTAAACATTTCATATGAGCTAGACATTGTATCCATATTATACCTACTATTTAATTAATTCTCACAAACAACTTATGAGATAGGTACTATTTTTATTATTGCACAGAGGAGGAAACTCAGGCTCAGAGCTATTATATAACTCATTCAAGATCATATAGGGTAGTATTTGGCAGAGCTAGGACAGAACTCAGATCACTTTGACTACAAAGCACTATTTTATCTGGTAGAACACTTCCAAGTACATTTCTAATAGACACATGGGGAACATCAGTTTTAGAGCTAAAAATCAGCAGCACAATATTGTACCTCCTAAAGATAAATCTGGTTATAGGGACTTGGAATTATTTATAAAATATTTGATAGCATGTTTCTAGGCACCTATCATTTTGCTATACTAGTATATGGAAAATATTTCAACAAGTCAATGACTAATAGTAATGAGTTACTATCTGCCCATGTAATTTTTTTTAAAATTGTGGCAAAAAACATATAACAAACAACGTACTATCTTAGAACTAATATTTGAATTCAGTAGTGTTGTAGGACACAAAATCAACATAAGAAATGATTTGCATTTCTATACACTAACGATGGGTTACCAGAAAAAGGAAATTAGAAAACAGTCTAATTTATTATAACATCAAAAAGAACAAAATGCTCACGAAATTTAACTAGGAGAAAGAGGAGTGCACTGAAAACTATAAAATGAAAGAAGCTAAAGAAGACAAATAAATGAAAAGACCTCCTGTGTTCATGGATTAGAGTATTTAATATTTTAAAATAGTCATAATACCCAAAGTACTCTACAAATTTAATGCAACACCTACTGAAATCCCAATGGCACCTGGCATTTATTTTTATACAGAAATAGAAAAAGTCCTAAAATTAATTTGGAACCACAAGTGACCTCAAATAGCCAAAATCATTCTGAGAAAGAATAACAAAGCTGGGAACATCTCACTTTCTGATTTCCAAATATATTTCAAAGCTACCGTAATAAAAGAGTGTGACACTAGCATAAAACAGACATATAGATCAATGGCACAGAATAGCCCAGAAATAAATCCATGTATATATAGTCAACTGATTTTCACCAAATGTGCCAAAAATATAAAATGGCAAAAGGATAGCCTCTTTAACATACGATGTTGGAAAAAGTGGATATTCATTATCCATAGGCAAAGAAATTAAATTGGACCTTTATTTTATACTATGCAAAAAGCCAAATGAAAATAAATTAAGAGTTAAACATGAGATCTGAAAGTGTATAACTACGAGAAAACAGGGGAAAAGCTTCACGATCTTGGTCTTATAAATTACTTCTTGGATATGGTAACAAAAGCACAGGCAACAAAAGCAAAAAAGACAAGTGGGACTATATCAAACTAAAAAGTTCCTGCACAGCAAAGGAAAGAATAGTAAAGAGGCAACCTGTGGAATGGGCAAAATATTTGCAAATCATATATTTGATAAGGGGTTAATAGCCAAAATATAAGGAACTCCTTCAACTTAATTGCAGAAAAACCACAAATAACCCAATTAAAAACTTGGTAAAGGTCTTGAATAGACATATCTCCACATTAGATATATAAATGGTCAAGGGTATGTGAAAATATGCTCAATATTACTAATCATTGGAGAAATACAAATCAAAACCACAATGAGATATTACTCATACTTTTTAAGATGGCTATTATCAAAGAAATAAAAGGTAAGTGTTGGTGAAGAATTAAACCTTGTACAGTGTTGATGCAAATGTAAAATGCTGTAGCCACTATGGAAAACAGTATAGAGTGTTCTCAAAAAATTAACAATCTAAATCCAGCAACACCTCTTCTGGATATTTATCCAAAAGAATTGAAATCAGGATATCAGGATATGTGCACACCCATGTTCTTGCCGTGCCAGCACAGCCAAGGATTCAGCAAGCCTGAGGGAGGGCGGTGAAGGATGTAGAAAAGACAGACAAAGAGAATAAGCTAGATCTAGGTGGGTCTCCTGTGCTTGGCTAAGGCTACAGAGAAAAGATCCAGACTGCAAGCTGAGCCTTTATTTTATAGTCAGGTAAACAAGGTAGTGGTCACATAGTTACAATGTTCTTGTAAGTTTCATTTGTTTTGGCAGCACTTGCTGCTGCTCCTACAGCCCATTAGCTACCCAGGAGGGATCTAGGGAGCGTCATAAGGTCAAGCTTAATTATGCTAAGAGGGCTGTGCCCTCTAAGCTGGGACTTGTTTGTGGCTTTACCAACAGGTCAGTCCGAGGCTTAACCTCTTCCTCACATCATTATTAGATCTACAATGTTCATTGCCACATTATTCACATTAGCTAAGATATGGAAACAACCTAAATGTCTATCAATGGATGAGTAGATAAAGAAAATGTGGCATACTAGTATACATTTTTAGCCGTAAAAAGAAGTCCTGATCTATGCAACAACATGGATGACTCTTGAAGATGTTATACTAAATTTTAGAGATACGTGGTGTACAATATTGTGTAACATCTGCTGTAATAACACTGTATTGTATATTTCACATTTTAAGAGATTTGATCTCGTTAAGTGTTTTTGCTACAATAAAGATTTCTGTCATTTATAAAACTCTAAAGCTTATTATATGAATAAAATAGGATTTTAAAGTATTCACTGTTACTATTTTTGGCATCTTAACTCAATTCTAAGACCTTTTGAGTGTTGAATTCATTTTATTTCTTCCATACCCATGCTTTTAAAATGGTGAGAACCACCAGTAGATAAAGCTTTGGTTAATGGATATATTTACTAATTATGAGGAAAGTAAGGACATTCAAACTGATGGAAACTGATATCTTTGAACATTTACTATGTGCCAGATACTGTGCTAAATGTTTACTATATTTTGTTTTATTTAAATATTTATAAAACCCTGTGAGAAAATTATTACTACTCATCTTTTAGAATGAGGTGTCTGAGATTCAGAAACATAGTTGTGTGAGAGATTATAGTTAGTAAGATTTGAAACTAGGTTTTTGTTTTGTGTTGTTGTTTTTGAATGTTTACTTTTTTCTTAGTCCAGAAACATCTCTTTAGCTACTAATACATTATTGTGACCTTGGGAAAAATTTTATCATCTTAACTATTTTAAGTGTACATTTTAGTAGTGTTATGCCCAAGTAGTTTTGAGTCTGTGTAAAGCTATCTCCTCTCTATCTCCTTCACTTTTGTCAGATTTATGTTTTACATTAGTAATTCTATAGTACATTTGCACGGTATATTATTGAGTCATCACATGATTGGCCAATAAAGTGATCTGTGACAGGAAGGACTTTGTACTGAATGAAGTTAGAAAAACTCCATTGGGAGGGTTCATTCATGTGGGTAGATTTATGTGGGGTAACAAAAGATCTACGGAGGCTAGTTCTCAGAGAGTTGGAGGCACTCTGCTTCCTAAGCTGGCCAGAGCATCTTTTGGGCCCCCTGTTACTAAGAGAACAGTAAGAACTCCCCATCAGGCAGTGTGGTTGATTAATTCAAAGAAAGGCAAATGTTTCCTCTATCTCCAAAAGGACCCATGTAAAATGCACTGCTCCATTCAGAGCCACAGACAGAAGTCATTCAGAAGATTATATTCTATGTAAATAAAGATAAACAAACAGTCAAACAAAACAACAGAAAAAAACCAGGCTTGGCATGGACCATTTAATTGAGTTCTTAACTTTGGCACTTCTTAATTTAGGGTTAAGCTGCATTCTTCATGTGGGTCTGATGTCATTTTGTTTACGACCCCTCACTCAATCTTTGCATCAGAAAACACTTTATTAGAATTTCCACAAATGACAAAACCTTCTAAGTAAGTTTTCTTGATGCGGCCCTCTCCTCTTCTCCCAAACATGGGGTCTTTTTCTCCTCAGTTGTCTACTCTGACATTTCAAAAAGAAGAGAAAGATAGGTGTCTCTGCTTTTTGGGGAACTGTGGGATCTTCCATTTAAACTTGTGTGTTTTGCTTTCTTGGCCTGTTTATATAAATATAAGAAACCAGAAGCCAGTAAAAATAAAAATCATGAAGTTATCCATGAAACATGCAGAAGCAGCCTCCTTGAATGATAAACAAGCTCAGCTGCAGGAAGATCTGTGGTCTGATATTCATTACTGAAAAACTTCCACTGGATGGACAGTTTGTCCGGATGAGTTAATTAATTTTAAGAGCTCTCTGTCCTCTTAGAAATATACCATTCCAGATTGGCTGAAAACATGTTTACTTTGAACATTCATCAGTAATTCTGGGTCAGCCACCCCACAGCTTGGTTTGCTTTGGTGCCAGCTGCATGTGGCAGAAAAGTTAATTTGTGAGATGTCTCTTGTGTTAAAAGGGGGAAAAGTCATGTGGGGAAATAGGATTCTTGCAGAGAGAAGAGAGTGTGGAATTTCCAGTTCTCAGAATTAGGAAGCCTTGAGCACAGAAACTAGTTCATATGAATATGTATGGAAATCAGGGGCTCTTCCCAAGGATAACTGCTCATCTCTGCAAATGAATTTCCATTTCGATATTCTAAAAATATTTAAACAAATTATTTCATGTGTCCAAAGGCTCGCCTTTTTTTTTTTTTTTTTAAATCCCAGACTTACTCTGCCTTCCAAGTCCTGTTTGAATCCTACTTTACTCCCAAACTTCCTTTTATTGAAATGGCTTTATTAAACCTTCTCTTCCTGAAGTTCTAAAGCACTGGGAGATAATAACTGTGCTCTTTTTCAATGTACTTTGATGATGTTTCAAGTGTATTTAGTAGGTCTCAATTAGACTTAGATGAGGAATTACCTTGTGAGTCGATAGAACAAGTGACAGCCTTTGCAAATGGTTTTGTAAAAATTTTTCTCTTTCTCCACTTCCTCCCTATCCTTTTCTTAAAATTTTATCTTTATTGTTGAAAGTATTACAGATGTCTCCTGCCTTTTTTTCCCATTGATCTCTTCTACCCCACATAGGTTTTCTCCACACTATTGTCTCTGTCTATAAATATATGCATGTAAATGCCCCGGTTAATCTCTCCCTAATCCCTAACCCCACCTTCCCTCTGAGATTCATCAGTCTGTTCCATACTTCTATATCTCTCGATCTATTTTTTTCCATTAGTTTATTTTGTTAATTAGATTCCACATATGAGTGAGCATCTAATGAAAGATAAATCAAATTTATCTTTCTCTGACTGGCTTATTTCACTTAGCATAATACTCTCTAGGTCCCTCCATGCTGTCTCAAAGGGTAAGAGATGCTCCTTTTTCACAGCTGCATAGTATTCCATGGTGTACTAGTAAATGTACAGCATTTTTATCTACTTGTCTACTGATAGGTCTGCAGATATATATCTACACGAATAAAAGAGAAACATGTAAGTTGACCATACCTCTGCTATGCCCACAAGCCATGCCCACCAACCAATCAGGAGCAAATAAGCAAATTAACCCAACCAAGATGGCTGTGGCCAGCAGGAGGCTTGGGTTTCCCCAGCAATGGAGGAAGCCAAGCTTCCCGCCCGCTCTGGCCAGTCCTGGTCTCCGCTCAAGGCTACAAAGTTTCAATTATGGAAGATAAATCCCAACAAAAATGTCGGCAGCCACTGAACTGGAGAGAATAGGAGGCTTGTGTTTCCTCCTGTGATGGGGAAGCCAAGCTTCCTGGCCAGCCCTGGCCTCTTCTCAAGGCTACAACGTTTCAATTATAGATGATAAATAAATTCCAGATACCAGGGCCTCTGCTTGGGTCACTGGAGCACATGGCTGGCCTGCAAACCACCACAGGCCCCTCGCCCAGGCTGCCCTATGCCCAAAGGGAACCCCCACCCTGATTCAGGACAACCTCAGGGCAAACCAGTCGCCCCCACCCATGCACCAGGCCTCTATCCTATTTAATAAAAGAGTAATATGAAAATTGACCATCACCCCAACACACAAGATGGCTGCCCCCATGTGGTCAAAGATAGCTGCCCCCATGTGCACACAAGATGGATGCCACAAGATGGCCAGCAAGGAAGAGCTGCTGGAGGGATCAGGCCTGCAAGGGCATTTGGGGGTGATCAAGCCTGTAGGGGAGGGCAGTTATGGGTGACAAGGCCTGCAGGGGAGGACAGTTAAGGGCAATCAGGCTGGCAGGGGAGCAGTTAGGCATCAATCAAGCTGGCAGGGGAGTGGTTAAGGTGTGGTCAGGTTGGCAGGCAGAAGCGAATAGGGGCAGTCGAAAAGGCAGGCCGGTGAGCAGTTGGGAGCCAGTTGTGAGAGGGCAGTCAGACATCCCTCGAGGGATCCCAGATTGGAGAGGGTGCAGGCTGGATTGAGGGACACATCCCCCTTAACCCCTGTGCACTAGTCTATAATAATAAAAGCTTAATATGCTAATTAGACCAGACTTCCTTCCTTTCGGACAAAGCTGCAGCAGGCGGAGCCAAGGCAGAAGCGGCAGAGGCCTCCCTGCCACAGCAGCAGCAGACAGTGGGCAGGGGCATATACATACATATATTGTATGTGTATATCCCCCACCCCATTCAACATGTCTTTTTGTTGTACTTTTAACATTTTCTCTTTATGTATGGTTTTCAATAATTTGATTATGACGTGCTTTGATGATGTATTGTGATGTTCTTTCTGTGTTTTTTTTCTCCTTGGGGTTCTCTGGGTTTATAGTTTTAATCTATAGTCATGCACCATTTAACAGTCGTTCTGAGAAATGCATCATTAGGCGATTTTGTCTCTGTGCACACATCAGAGAGTACACTTTCAAAAATGTAGTTGGTATGGTGTTATTTAAAAAAAATCTAAACCTGTAGAGAATTTTTAAAAAATTCTAAACCAGTCTTAATCTAAACATTATTTGGTAACTATTTTCTCCTAACATAATAGAACTGAAAGGTGACATGTGCAATTCCCCATTATAATGCTCCTATATTATATACACCGTATACATACATCTAAATTTGTGAGAGACACCCCGGTCTCTTACGTACAGTCATGAGTAGTTTGAACTATACATACCTCTTACACAGATATTGGGCAAAAAAATCTGTGAATACTTTTAATAGTTTTGACAGATACTCATAAATATAAGAACAGTTGAGAATTTTATAAGAGTTTATTTGAGCCAAACTGATGACATATGCTAGGGGGAAAGATCTCAAATATTCTGTACTCTCTGGAGAACAACAGTTTTGCAGCTTCTTTTATGCATTTAAAATTGAGGGAAATTAAAGAAGATTACATAGAGATTGGAGCAAGCAAAGCAGGGATTTGGATTATGGTATAGTTAACAATAATATATGCTCTTTTGAGGGTTGTTATTTCAAAGGGGTGTTAAACATAGAAGTACAGGAACATAGGCTTGCTTAAGGCAAAGAGAAACCTTTTACTAAAAAGTTATATGATTACCCACTATGACCTGCCCTATTTGAAATTTATGATCAGATTGCTCTGTGAGGTTACTTTCCATAGAGCCTTTTTTTTTCTTCCATCCTCAATGGTATGTATGGGAGGAAAAATAATTTTATGTCTACTCTTCTAGGTTCTTGGCTGACACATCTTGTAATAAAAGACAGATTAGCAGGAGAAAACAAAATTTAATAACATGTATACCTTCTGTTGATACAAGAAACATTCAAACCTGTAGCAAAATTTTATGAGTTTATTTGAGCCAAACTGATGACAGTTGCTGGGAAGCAAGATTTCAAGTGTTCCTGAGAATGGCAGTTTAAAGTTTCTTTCTTTTTTTGTTTTCTTCTTCTTTTTTTTTTTTTAAATGCATTTTTATTTATTTTAGAGAGGGAGAGGGAGAGAGAGAGAAACATCGATGATGAGATAGAACCATTGTTTGGCTGCCTTCTGCATACCCCCTACCGGGGATTGAGCTGCAACCCAGGCATGTGCCACTGGCCAGAATCGAACCCAGGACCCTTTAGTCCACAGGCTGACACTCTATCTACTGAGCCAAACTGGCTAGGGTTTACGTTTGGAATTAAGGAGGGAATGTAAGGATGCATTTGGAATTAAGGAGGAGATGTAAGGATGGTGCAAGAGTGGATAATTATATGTTTTCTTGGGGGTGGTTATGGTTCTGGGGGTTTGCAAAAAGGGATTACTCTGACATTTCAAAGGTGTGTTAACCGAGAAGTACAAGAACAATGGAAAGGCTTGTTTAAGGCAAAAATATACATTTTACTAAAGAAGTTATATGCCTGGGGCATGACTACCTACCATGACCTTCCCAGTTAGGAATTTATGATCAGATCACCCTGTTAGGTTACTTGCAGTCATTAGTCTTGTCAGGTTTATTACAGTACCCATTTTTCATCCATGATCCTCCTTCATTATAATCATACTAGTGGCCGGGTGCATGGATTTGTGCACATTGAAAGGAAATTAATTAGAAGGTGGCCAGCGGGGTGGGACTGGACCAGATGGGCTGGACACGCCCTGGAGCCAACCTCCTGAAGTCCTTCCCTGGCTGGCCACACCTGGGGTGCTGCTGCAGTTTGAAGGGCATTTGCCGTCTCTGCAGCTCAGCAGTAAACCAGATTCTGGCTGATAGTGCCTCAGCAACAACTTAACCCACGGCTGAAGGTGGAGTTGCACACCCTGTGAGGAATTGGGTTCCCTCCTCTCTGGTTCCTGGGGTGCATCACCGCAGCTCAGCATCTCTTGCATTGAGAGTCTGTCCCCTGGTGGTCAGTGTGCGTCATGCCTACAGACGGTTGGATGGTTGCTTAGCCTTTTATATATATAGATGGAATCACTGCTGTATATGTAGTCTATTGTTAAGTGTGGTTATGTAGCACAGGACTAATTAAAACGTTTTGACCATTATTTTCTCAAGTATTTTTTTTTCTTTTCTTCTCTTATCTTTTTTGGTACCAATTATTATGTTATGCTGCTTAATATTGTCTGATAGCTCAGTGATTCTCTGTTAAAAATTTTAAGTCTTGCCGAATCTGGTTTGGCTCAGTGGATAGAGCATTGGCCTGCGGACTCAAGGGTCCCAGGTTCGATTCCGGTCGAGGGCATGTACCTTGGTTGCGGGCGCATCCCCAGTGGGAGTTGTGCAGGAGGCAGCTGATTGATGTTTCTCTCTCATCGATGTTTCTATCCCTCTTTCTTCCTCTCTGTAAAAACTCAATAAAAAAAAATCATCTTTTTAAAAAAATATTTTTTTTCAGTTTTCTTTCCTCTTTATATTTGTCATTTTGGATAATTTCTATTGCTATCTTTAATTCCATTAATCTTTTTTTGGTCTAAGTTATTGTTAATCCAATCTAGTGTACTTTCATTTATATATATTTTTCTAGAAATTCAAAAATTTAAAAATATTTCTAATTTTCATTCTTGTGCTTTCTTTTATCTTTAACATATAGAATATATTTGTAATTGTTTTTTTCATATCTTTGGTTACTACTTTCATCATCTATAATTTCTGTGTCTGTTTATATTTTATTGATTTTTTAGTGGGTCATATTTTCTTGCTTCTTTGTATGCTTGGTAACTTTTAATTGGATGTCAGACATTTTGAAATTTACATTATTGGGTGCTGGATATTTTGATATTTTAAAATTTTTTTGCCGAAACTGGTTTGGCTCAGTGGATAGAGCATTGGCCTGTGGACTGAAGGGTCTCAGGTTCGATTCCGGTCAAGGGCATGTACCTTGGTTGCGGGCATATCTCCAGTAGGGGATGTGCAAGAGGCAGCTGATCGATGATTCTCTCTCATCGATGTTTCTAATTCTCTATCCCTCTCTCTTCCTCTCTAAAAAATCAATCAAATATATTTTTTTAAAAATTGTCTTTTTGGAGATGAAGCTAAATTTCTTGGAGTCAGTTTGATTTTTAAGCTTTGTAAGGGTGATCAAAAACAGTCTTTTTCTACAGCTAATTTGGCTTCTCTGTTGAAGCAATACCTTTCTGAGGCAATACCATTCAACATCCATACCCTTCTTTCTCCATGCCTTGTGTATAATGAGTTCTTTTTAGTCTGGGTGCCCATAACGTGAACTATTTTTGATCCTATGTAAACTGTGGTGATTTTTTTCACTTATTTCTTCCTGGTCATTCTTTCTTTTTATTTTATTTTTTATTTCTTTTTTTTTTGTCTTGGTAATTTTTTTTTCACATATGGCAGGTCATTACCCAGATTTGTCAGGTGCTTCCTCTGCAGATCTCTGGATCTCCTGCTTTTTGTATAGGTCCACCTCTTCTGTACTCTGTTCTGTAACTTCTAGTCGTTTTGGCCTCTCCTAATTCTGAACTCTGCCTCCTCAGTTCAGCAAGACTTCTGAGTTCTATTTGGGTTCCCTAAAGTTTGAAAGCTCTTTCCAGTAGTGAAAGACGGCATCACAGGGCTCACCTTTTTTGTTTTTCCTTCCTCAGGGATCAATGTCCTGCGTTTTCTGTCTTCCTATGCCTGGAACCATTGTTTCACATATATTGGTTCTCTTTTAAGCTATTTAAGGTAGGAGAGTTAATAATTTCTCTTATTTCATCATGACTGGATGCTAAAATTTGTGATATGATTTTAAGTTTCCTTATTGCATTCCAAGGTGCTTATAATTCCACCATTAAATAATTATTAATTTGAGTATTTTGGCATTTGAATATATTATTGAGATGCGAAAGTGCTCCATAGGAAGGGACGCATAATAGTACAAGCTCACTAAATATTTATGGGACATCTGAAAGCATAGAAATATTATAGAAGTAGAACTCTGGGTATCTGGTTTCATTCTGAGATCTCTTACAAATTTGTGTGAACCCTAGGCAAGTTATTTGACTTGTATGGGCCCACTTTTATCATTTGTGAAATGTAAAGGAGGAGGAGTAAGTGATTAGTTGGCCTCTGGCTGAGGGTAGTAGATCCATGTCTTACTACTTACAGAACTTAAATATAATAAGAGAAACAACTAAATTTCATTAATACTTCAGCAAATCATAAAGGACAATAAAGTAGAATATTATCTAAGAGATCTGAGAGTTCAGCTATATTAACCTAATAGATAAAGTTTTGTGCAAATCAGCCTGACCGGTGTGGCTCAGTGGTTGAGCATCCACCTATGAACCAGGAGGTCACTGTTTGATTCCCGGTCAGGGCACATGCCCCAGTTAGGGGCTTGATCCCCAGTGTGGGCCTGCAGAAGACAGCTGATCAATGATTCTCTCTCATCATTGATATTTCTATCTCTATCTTCCTCTCCCTTCCTTTCTGAAATTAAAAAAATATATATTAAAAAATATGGAAATAAAGTTCCTTTAAGGTTTAGTATTTTTGGATAAAACAAAGGGACAAAAGTAAGAGGAATAAGATATTCACGTTTGTTAGAAAATTTTCATTGTTTAATGAGAGTTTAATTTGCTGATACTAGATTAATTTGAAGTTATCTAAAAAAAATGGAAGTAATTGTTCTGTTTCCAATATCAATAAGAAATAATATTTCAATAGTGGTTATAACTCTTGTGATTATTTTGAGATGGTTATAATATAATTTTTTTCAGATTTTTGAAGTTTGCAGATATTTCTAGTACTTTTTTTTTTTTTAAAACAAGCCCCATATCTAATATGTACCCCAAATAAAACTTACTACGGTTTTTCATTATTACTTATCCCCTCAACTTCTCCTGTGTCCCCTACCATGGTTAATGGCATCACTTTCTATTTTGTGTCTTAAGGAAAGCTTTGTATTATTTTTTATTCTTTTCTGAGTCTAATCTTATATATTTATTTGTCTGTCAGGTTATAGCCATCCTTAACTCTGGAATACTCTTTCTTGCTATTGCTGTATTGCCAACCCATCTCTTAACTTCTCTTCTGGACCATTAATGATATTTTAATGGATCTTTCTGCTTCTCAGCTCTCTTAACATATTCCTCATCCTGATATTAGTCTCATGTATAGTTTCGGTAGATTACTTCTCTGGATATACAGCCTCTGACATCTCTTCAGAGCCTGGAAGTAAAGTTCAAACCATAAAGACACTCATTTTTTTGTTCCCAGCTTGTTTCTTCGGGTTTCTTGCCACCATACTCTACTCTAGTCTTAGTATTCTAATTATGGTATGTGGAAAATGGAATATTTCAAACAGAAAGCAAAATTAGCAAAGGCATGAAAATATATAATGTACTTGGAGTCTTCATCAGATAGACTTCTACTTATCCTTAAATAAAGATTTGGTTGCAAACACAACCCCTTTTTTATACATGTCTGACTTCATCTCTTTTCCCTAGGTATACAGATTATAAGTGCTTATTACATTGTTTAGAATTATTTCTGTTCTTATTTGTTACTTTACAGGCTGTGAGCTCCATAAGGGCAGGGACCAATATTTATTAACCTTTAAATTCTTAGTGTCCAATATAGTGTGTTGAGCACATTGTAGGAGCTGTTGTGTTTGTTTGAATTATTACCAGCATATAATTAACACTCCCTTGAAAGCCTGGTCCTTACTAAACTACTAGTTCTGTGGGTCCCCTGAGGCTGCCACTAGGAGGCTCCAAAGCCATCCACATAAGGAAATTTGGTTTGCTTCCAAGATAGGCAAGAAAATGATGATGCTGGACAAGATGTCTAAACTTTTGTTTTAATTTCTTCAGAATTTTGTTTTGTTTTTGGTTGATTTTGATATTTAGCATCTTTGTGTTAAACATTATCCTTTGGAGAACTGATAGTATACTTAAATGATATATACATTTTAGTCCTAGCCAGTCTACAGATACAGTGGGGGAAAACCAACTCTCAAAGAAGCTTTTAGGTTTTCAGGCACAAAATGAACTTCAGTGTGACTGACTCTAATCCAGTGCTTAAGTAATTTTTTTTCTTATTCATCAAAAAGCATGAATTAAGTGTAATTGTTGGCTTCCTGTTCTTGCCTAGTATTTAGTTAGTTCCAAAAGATTTGAATACATCAGATTCTAATGGCAATTGCTATCTAAAATTATTTCTGCATAATGACTAAATATGTCAGGTTATCGGCTCATTGGCATTCATTATTGCTGCTTTGGTGAAGTAAATTCTTACAAGGTTGTCTCTTTAGGAATCACGTGGTTTTTACTATTTGGATGTGAGGAGGAAAAGAGGAGCCCATTGGTACAGATCTACCTTTTTTCTTTATATATCTGTCTTCTCTTTCCATAACCTGAATTCTGTCTGTTCTTCATGCCAAATTCATCTTCTTGAGGATTTCTCCAGGGTGTAACATTCTCTCTCTTTTTTTCTTCTGAATTAAGCCAAACTAAATTTTGGAGGTGGAAGACATTTCATTAATCTAGTCTGGTCTTTTACCAGTGTGTTAAAAATGGCCTCAAATGTAGGTAAAACCAGCAAACATCTTGCTTTGGCCAACGTTGGTTATGTAACAGTTCTTGTCTGATCCTAAGAACGAATGCTTTACTTCATGCTATATATATATACCTACTAACAGCTACTTACGATTACACAGTCCTTCCATGAGATAAATTATTTAGCACTTTTATGAAGAATCAATCAGTGCAAAAATGTATTTGTGGATAGAATTTCAGCAATTGCAGGTAAAAGAAAAGTAGTTATGATACATTCTGCTACTTTGTGTAGATTAGATCCAATTCTGCATGAACTCTCACTTGTAAATAGATTTCAAGTTGGTTATAAGTCATGGTGTACAGATGAAAAATCGGCTGTGGTCAATACTGCAAGGACAGCCTTAGAAGTATTTAGCTGATGAATGATTTATGCTGAGTTAATATGGGAAGTCTTTGCTTCTGGTTTTAGCCTCTAACTCAATTGTATTGCTTGTTTTCATGAACATTCTTGTGATGAAACAATGGTGTCTTCATCTGGGAATGATGTAAAAGTAGAGAAATCCTGCAAACCTCAGAGGAGGGGACTGGAACAGAGACTTGAATATTCATGGACATCTGCCAAGTATCCATATATTTTTGCATACATTTAGTAGAAATGGATAAAAATATTTGCAGAAGCATATTCTGCCAGGGTGTCACTTATTCTGCTGGGTGATATGGGAAGAGCACCAGCAGTTAGGAGGCCAAGGTTATAATCTTTGTTTAGTACAAAATACCGTGCAAACAGAATGCTGAGCACATAAATTACTTTATCTGTCTCCAGTTTCCTTATCTGTGAAATTTGAGGGTATTATACTCTTTACTCATTCCTCTAGAGCAGGAGTTGGCAAAGTATATAGCCTGCAAGGCAAATCTTTTATAAAGTTTTATTGGAATATAGCCGTGTCCATTTACTTATGTATTGTCTTTGGCTGCTTTTGCATTACAATTGAGTAGTTGCATCAGAGGCTAATATGCACAAAACTAAAATATTTACTCTCTGATTCTTTATAGAAAAAGTCTGCAACCCATGCTCTAGAGTAGGGGTGTCGAACTCAATCAGAGAAGGGGCCAAAATCTAAAATCCAGCCTAAATCGCGGGCCGAATGGTTTACTGAACAGTCATAAACTGTCATTGTGATGGAAACACAGCGGAGTGCAGTGATGACAGCGCGGTTCGGGCCACATTGCAAGGCCTGGCGGGACGGATTTGGCCCGAGGGCCTTGTGTTTGACACATGTGGTTTACATAATCCTACCTAATAGAAGAGTCATTTGCAAATTAACCATCATTCCGCTACACCCACAAGTCATGTCCACCAGCCACACCCACCAACCAATCAGAGCGAGTATGCAAATTAACCCAACAAAGATGGTGGCTAATTTGCATAAGCAGAGGGAGGGAGGAGTGAAGATTGAAGACAGTATAGAAGGAAGAGGGAAGGAAAGTGGAAAGCGTGGCTGCTGTGGCTGCTGGAGGGAAAGCACTGGCAGGGCGTGCAGGGCAATGCGGGTAAAGGCACACAGTGGGAGGCAGCAGTGCGGGAGGGGATGGGGGGGCAGCAGGGCCGGCAGGTCAGGTGGGTGGGGCGGGGTGCGCAGCAGCAGCTTGGGATTTCCCAGAGGTGGTGGCAGTGGCCAGGGCGGGCATGCGGGGCAAGGCGGGCAGCCATGGTGGCAGCGTGCAGCCGGCCAAGGAGACAGTGGCAGCAGTGGGTGGGTGCATGGGATGGGCGGGGCGCTCCCCGCCCATCCTGCCTGCCCCATCCCGCCCTGCCCACCGCAGCAGGAGAGAGAGAGGTGTGGGGGGACGGGAGAGGTGGTGTGGGGGGAGGGAAGCCCACAGGAAGTCTTGCAGGAATATTCCTGCAACAGGTAGCTTGTTAATTCATAAACATCTAGTAAAAAATGGTTAGAAATGCCCTAACTAGCTTGGCTCAGTGGATAGAACGTTGGCCAGCAGACTGAAAGGTCCCAGGTTTGATTCCGGTCAAAGTCATGTACCTTGGTTGTGGGCACATCCTCAGGAGGGGGGTTGCAGGAGGCACTGATCAATGTTTTTCTCTCATCCATGCTTCTCTTTATCCCCTCTCCCTTTCTCTCTGTAAAAAAATCAATAAAATATATTTTAAAAAATGATTAGAAATAATAAGAGAGTTTGCCAACATCACTAAAGTCAAGCTATATATAGCAAATCCACGGTCATTTTTTACAAACTATGGACAACCACTTAGAATACATTATTAAAAATTATACCAGCAAAACCCATAGTATCTTTGAATAACTCTAAGAAACATACCAAATTTTAATAGAAGACACTGTAAAATTTTATTGAAAAACATTAAAGAAGAGCTACATAGAAATGCATAATGTCATAAAAAGCAAGATTAAATATCTTGAAATGGTCTCCAAATTAATGTATAAATTCAGTGCAGTTAAAACTCCTATAAGGTCTATCTCTGTGTGTGTCTGACTGACTTAACAGGCTGATTATAAAATGTTATAAAAGGCTAGAGCTGAGAGAGGGTACATTGTGTGGATGGGTATTCTTTGTATATTTCTCTGTTTCAAACATTATATAATGAAAACAAAGTAAAAATGAAGGTTGGTTGTTTCCACCCCCCACCCCCACCCCCCACTAAAAGTGATATGCTGTATGTCTTGAAGATCCATGAGTCTGGAGTTGTGGATGCCGGCTTGCACTGTTTTAATTATCCAGATAAGAGGTATAGAGTATTAACAGGAATGGAAAAGAAGAGTGTAATTCTAAGAGACATTTTAAAGCCAAAGTGGATAAATTTGGTGACTTAAAGGGAAAGGAAGAGAAAGAGGAATAAAAGTTTATAGGGGTCAGAAACTAGAGGATTAGGGAAATGACATGATTGATTAAGTTAGAGAAATTAAAGGGCAAGCCAATTGGAGGGAGGAGAGAGTAGATTATGAATACTTTGGTTTGGAGTGATAGGTTCTCATCACAGAGGTCTTCTAGCATCTGTGAATCCCTTTCAAAGGACTATGATGTTGTGCATCTTTTCATGTGCTTATTAGCAATTTGTATATCTTCTTTGGTGAAATGTCTATTCAGATATTTTATTCACTTTAAAATTGGTTTATTAGTCATTTTATTAAGTTATAAAATTTTTCTTTATATTTCTGTTGTATATATTATTTTCAAATATTTTCTGTTTCATCTTTTCACTTTCTAAATGATGTATATATTTGTATTCTATCTATTATCTTGCCTTATATAATGTCAGAGAAAGCCTGTATTTGGCAGGCTTTGATGACTATATTAAAACCATTTTATGTACCTGTGCTATCTAGTCTTAGCTTGAATATTTCTAGGAATAGGAAACTCACTCCATTCTCAAGTAGCTCTTTTCCTTATATGACAGCTTCTGTTATCATAATTTTCTCATGTGGAACTGTAAAGTATGTTTTTTGGTTATTCCCATAAAGCTTGACTTTTAAGATTTACATGGAGTAAAGTAAGTTATCTCTTCTATATGAAAGCAAGTTTTCTTTGCCAAGCTTACCACTCTCAGGCTTTTATGTCTCTTTACAATAATAGTAGATGAAAAATTGAGGCTTGCAGAAGTTCTTTCACTGTCACTTCTACAACTAATAAGTAAATACCAAATTAGATTTAAAAAAAAAATCTTTGTTGTTGAGATTATTGCAGATGTCCCCCTTATTCCCACTGTAGCTTCCCTCCACCTGGTTCCCACCCCACCCCAGGCCCTTGCCACCCTATTCTCTGTGTCCATAGGTAATGCATACATGCATATAAGACCTTTGTCTAATCTCTTCCCCCACTCCTTATTCCTCCTTCCCTTTGAGAATCATCAGTCTGTTCCATTTCTATGCCTCTGATTCAATTCCATTCACCAGTGTATTCTGTTCATCAGATTTTTTATTCATTTGATTTTTAGATTCAATTGTTGATAGATATGTATTTGTTGCCACTTTGTTGTTCATATTTTCTATCTTTACCTTTTTCTTCTTCCTCTTCTTAAAGAATACACTTCAGCATTTCATATAATGCTAGTTTGGTGGTGATGAACTCCTTTAGCTTTTTCTTATCTGTGTAGCTCTTTATCTGACCTTCACTTCTAAATGATAACTTTGTTGGGTAGAGTAATTTTGGTTATAAGTCCTTTCTATTCATCTCTTTGAATATTTATTACCACTTTCTTCTGGCCTGCATAGTTTTTGTTGAGAAATCAGCTGACAGTTGTATGGGCACTCTCTTGTAGGTAACTAACTGCTTTTCTCTTTCTGCTTTTAAGATTCTCTCTTTGTCTTTTGTTCTTGGCATTTTAATTGTGATATGTCTTGGTGTGGTCCACTTTGGGTTTCTCTTGTTTGGGGTTCTCTGTGCTTCCTGGACTTGCTAGTCTATGTCTTTCACCAGGTAGGGGAAGTTTTCTGCTATTATTTATTCAAATAGGGTTTCAATATCTTGCTCTTTTCTTCTGGCACCCCGTAATTCAGATGTTGGTATGCTTAAAGTTGTCCCAGAGGTTCCTTATACTGTCTTCATATTTTTTGATTCTTTTTTCTTTTTGCTCTTTTGGTTGGATATTTTTTGCTTTCTCATATTTCAAATCATTGATTTGATTCATGGATCCTCTAGTCTACTGTTGAATCCTTGTTTATTCTTTATTTTAGTCAGTGTATGCTTAATTTCTGACTGATGCTTTCCCTTTTTAATTTTTTTTACATTCTCGCTAAGATCCTTGAAAGTCTCACTAAGTCCCTTGGAGGTTTCTAGAAGATTCTTGAGTAACATTATACTTATGGGTTTGAGTTCTATATTACTTCTTTCATTTGTAACATGTTTCTTTGTCTCCACATTTTTGGCTGCTTCCCCTGTTTGTTTCTATGTATTGGGTAGAGCTGCCATGTCTCCTTGAGTTGATAGAGTGGCCTTGTGTAATAGGTGTCCTATAGGGCCCAGTGGCTCAGCCTCCCAGTCACCTGAGGTGGGCACTCTAGTGCACCCCTTTGTGGGATGAGTGCACAGTTTTGTTGTAATTGAGCCTTGATTGCTGTTGGTGTCACTGGGAGGAATTGACCTCCAGGCCAATTGGCTGTGAAGACCAGCTGTGACTTCAGTGGGAGAGCTGCTGTGCAGGAGACACCCGTGTGGAGCAGGACTTGCTTCAGTGGGGCTTTGGTGCTCACTGAGTCTTCCCTTTGAGTGTGTTGTTTATGGATGTGAAGGGTGGTAATCTGGAATGGTTTGGCACTGACCACTGGGTACACTGGCTCTTGGGTCTCTAGGGAGGTGCAAAGTCAGCCACTGCCTGGGGCCACCCAGCAGGATCTACAGAGAGATAAGAAGATTCCTGCTCTTTGTATCAGGTTTGGAAGTGCCCCGATGAGGCCCAGCTGTAAAGCAAGGGAGGCTGGTGCTGGTGCTGGATTGTGGGTTTTTTATTGATAGGTTTGGTACTCCCTGACCCAGCTGCAGCTTGTTTGACAGGTTTTTAGCCTGAGCAAGGACAGGCTATTGGTATGCAAAAGCCACTACTCATAGCTTGGATGGGGTTGTAAATTGGTGGGGTGGGGTGTCAGGGAATCACCAAGGCTGAGCAAATAGAAATGGCTGCCAGTCAGCCCTGCAACTGGGGAGGTTCTGGCAGGGGAACAATGATCCCTCTGAGCACCTTCATCTGGAAGAAAGCTGCCCCTAAGTTTCTGCTCGGATGCTAGACAGTCCAGTTTCTCCTTGTCTGTGTCTGGGTACCCCAGAGCTTTGCCTGACACTGAGCTCAGAGGAAGCAGGAGTTTGTAAGTGCAGTTCATGCTGCCAGCCTTTTAATAGGAGCATCTGGATCTCCAGCAGCCTGTGTGTCACTCAGCCCCAATCTGCACTGGTTTTTAAAGCCCGTAGTTCTTACTGCCCATAGGGACTTCTTTTCCCAGCTCTGGGACCCTGGGCTGGCTATCTGGTGTGGGCCTGGGACCCCTTGCTCCTCCGGGCAGCCTCCACAGAGACAATCTCCATCCCAGTTAAAAAAAGTGGCACACATGGGTGCAGGACCAGCCTGTTCCGCACCTTCGTACCTCCTACCAGTCTCAGTGTGCTTTCTTCTTTATTTCTCTAATTGCAGGACTTCCATTCAGCCAGTTTTCCGGTGGTTCTGGATGATGGTTGTTCTGTATTTTAGTTGTAATTTTGATGCGGTTGTGGGAGGCAGTGAGTTCAGGCGTTTGCCTATGCCACCATATTGGTTCTCCCTGCCAAATCAGAATTAAAAAAAAAAATTATATATATATATATATATATATATATATATATATATATATATATATATATATATATATTTATTGATTTTTTACAGAGAGGAAAGGAGAGAGATAGAGAGCCAGAAACGACAATGAGAGAGAAACATTGACCAGCCGCCTCCTGCACATCCCCCACCAGGGATGTGCCTGCAGCCAACGTACATGCCCCTGACCAGAATCGAACCTGGGACTTTTCAGTCCACAGACCGACGCTCTACTACTGAGCCAAACCGGTTTCGGCCAAATGAGAATTTAAACTGAAGTCTCCTTAACTCCAACTCTTCACTCTGCTGCCCTTGACTGGCATGGAATGCAGTGTGGCTATGTAATCTTTTATATTCTGGGTGTTCTGGTTCCAGTAGAATTTAGTCTAAGATTTAATTAATTTTTTGTGGCAATATTATATTTGGCAGTATATCACTGGCTTATGTTAAGCTTATATTTAACTAAATTTTACAAATCTTATTAAGATCTTAAATATCTGAACTTCTGTCTGGTATGGCTTTTCCATATTATCTTATGTAATTAATTTTCAGTATAAATGCAGAACTTTGTTTTCATGTCTTTACCTACATGTTGGGGATCTCATCCTAAATTTCTGGGTTGCCAAGGTAATTTTGAATGTTGAGCCTATCATTTATGATGCCTAGTCTTCCTTCAGATATATGACCATGTGCCTCTTCGATAAGTATTCTCACTTTGTGTTTATCTAGTCTTTGATACAATGTTGAACAGATTAAGTTTAGATAAAAATCCATATGGAATATCTGTTTCCCCCCAAAATTGTCATAATGCACTTTTCTAAAGTCTAGGAAATATGTTTGGCCATGCCCATTGTTTTCTTTTCTTAATTTTATTAATATTAAGATTATATGGTCACTTTATTTCAAGGTTTTGGTTGAATGATGTTGAGCACTGCTTAAAAAACATGATATTTCCACTGGTACCATCAACATGGGCAGTCATTTTTATTTTTATTTTTTCTTTCCAAAGCCATTGGTGTCAGCAGTGAGCAGTAGCAGAGCAGCTTTTTTATTTTTTTATTTTTGCATTTTCTCCTAAAATTTTTTAGTTTGCTATGTAAAACTTGAAAGTTTGTAAATTTTGTCATCCAAATTGCTATTGATAATATAACTTGTTTCTATAGTAATTAGCTGAATTATATTTTAACTTATAAAAGTAAAACAAATAACTTTAGGTCATGAAAGCTTCCTGGTAATTGCGTCACCTTCTAGAAGAATGTTTATTTTTGAGGGAGGCTGTTTTTTTGGAGAATACTTTTACTTTGAGTGTAAATCATACTGTACAAAAAGCAACCTATCACTGATGGGAAAATAACTGGGAGAGAGAAAGATCCGAAAAGTTAATCTAGCCCTGCTCTTGCTTTCTTTAGTGACTCATAAAATACTTCTAAATTGAAAGAACAATTACTCGGTCAGAATGTATTATATCCAGAGGTATATGAAAAAAAATATCAGGAGAAATTCTGAGTAACTAACCCACAGAATGGCAGCTCTAGTTTGAACTGAGTAGGTTGGCTGGGAGGTAAACTTGAAAACAGGCCAAGAATCCTGAATACACATGCTGGAGCTATCACTTGGTCTATGGCATGAGATAGAGGAAATGACCTTCATAGTCACTAGTATTCAGACAAAGTTGTATTATTTTTTCCCATGGAGAGTGCTAAAAGATGTTAAGAAAAGGTCCCAGGAGGTAAATCAGTACTAGAGGTGAGCTTAGGAGAGGAATGGAGGAGTAAGAATCTTAAGTGAGGTTAGAGAGATAAGAAACAAAAAAATCTTCCAAGAATTTGGAAATGACCAGAGCAAACTTGCAGGATGTATCATGAAGTTGGAGATCCTCAGGTTTATTAATTTTGAATTTCTTAATTCTGATAAAAATACTGGTAGCTTATAAATTGTCATTTTGGGATAAAATAGGACTGTAATATGTGTATGGTTTTTGTTCTATTGGTTTATTTATTTATTTAAAAATATTTTTATTGATTTCAGAGAGGAAGGGAGAGGGAGATAGAAACATCAATGATGAGAGAGAATCATTGATTGGTTGCCTCATGCACATCCTCTACTGGATATCGAGCCTGCAACCCGGTATGTACCCTTGACAGGAATAGAACCTGGGACCCTTCAGTCTGCAGGCCAAAGATCTATCCACTGAGCCAAGCCAGCCAGATCTGTTTGTTTATTTTTATTTTTAATTTTTTTGTTTTTCATTTGGGCTGATTGCCCCCCCTCCTTTTTTAAAAATTAAATTATTATCTGTGTATATATTTTAACATTGCCCCTCATACTTTTTTCTTTTTGTAGACATTGTTCGGAGTGATGTTGCCTTGGATAAACAGAAAGGCTGCAAGATTGCCCAGCACCCTGATGTTATGTTGGAGCTCCAAAGGGAGAAGGCAGCTCAGATGCATCTGGTTCTTCTAAAGGAGCAATTCTCCAATACTTACAGTAATCTCATATTAACAGGTAAGGCTATTGGAGCCGGCTGGAATCTTAGAGCACTGTAGATTGATGGCCTCCATCAGTTAGTAACTTGATGCTTGGGAGACACTAAAGTGGGATCCAGATGAGCCCACATCTGTCTGTCTTTACTCACTATATTCCTTTTTAAATTGTGATGACTCTTGTCTTCCTATAAAAAAACATTTCTTGTACTTTGCAGATGTATTTTGGCTTGAGGTTATGGGCGATTCAGCATGTGTGTTCTTAAAAGACAGAACCAATGAAAACCTAATGAAGCCTTATAAAAATATTACTTTTTAGATGTGTGCCAGTAGATTTTAGAGAATTACTAAATTTGGTGTCTAAGAAGCAGCTATTTTCCTTTTTCTGTGTATGTCCTTTCTATGAACCCAGTGGATATAAAGATGAAATGCAAAAGAGATAATGATGCACATGTAGAGCTGAGAATGTTCTGTTCGTGGTAGAGTTTGAAAATATCTGGGGAATTTGATTTTCTTCTTAAGAGCAAAGAGGCTATGAGACTGAGCGATACTCCCTTATATCCTTGGTTCTAGGGGGGAAGTGAATATGTGTGAAAGCTCAAAAAAGAAACAACTTTTTGCAGGGTTGCCTGCACACTTTGCTGGTAAAGAGCATGAGAATTGCACGTCTTTGTCAAAGTTTGGAAAATATTCTAATAGCAGGCCCTGCCGTGGTAGCTCAGTTGGTTAGAGTGTTGTCCCAATACACCAAGGTTGTCGCTTCAATCCCCAGTCAGGGAACAGACAAGAATCAAACCAATTAAAACGTAAATAAAAAGAACAACAAATTGATGTTTCTTTATCTCTCTTTCTAAAAATAAAAAAAAATTAAAAAAAATCAACAATAAAAAGATTCTAATAGCATTCACTAATGTGAGTATCCTGAAGGACTTGAGATGAACTAATAAGAGCAGCTCAAGTTACCTTCATTTTCTTCAGGGTGTTCAAGGCAGATAGATCTGTATTATGTTTATTCAAATAAAATTTAACAAATCAAAAGTGTATTTTCCCTTGCTTATTAATACTAAAAAAATAAAAAGATGGGTTGGATTGTCTGACAGGCTATGAACATCTCACATTTATTTTTGTAAAGTCTAAGTTAGGAAAATTTTAATTTTTTTTTTTTTTTTTTTACAGACTTCCTGGAATTTTACCAGGAATTGCCGAGTGGCAACCAAATTGTTTTGTTTTGAAAAAGTACAAGTCTTTTTCAACTTTCCATTTTGAACCTGGTGGAAAACTCAATAGCATGATATAAAAGCCAGATTTAAATGTAGCTTTGGTGAGCAGAGAAGAGGATTATGGATTTCATAATTTAGGCCCCGTATTTTGCTCTTTGATAGGTCATTAAAGAAGGAAAACTTAAAAAGTTCTTTATAGCCAATGATGCATTTCCCTAAATTGGTTAGTGAAACTGTGTTTAGATGTTTGGGAAGAACATAGATTTCTCTCTAGATTTATTCAGTCTACCTCAAATGTACAAATGTGCATGTATTTAATGTTTTCCAATTCTGTTATTGGAAATGAAATATTTTTATTCTATCCTTATTCTAATATTTTAAGCACATATTAGAGAGGTCAGACCCCAAGTTCTTTTAATGTGGCATAGAGAGGGCTTAGGGTAATTCTAACCCTAAACTGAGGATCCAGAATGTGGCTCAAAGGCATATTATCTTTGAACACACACAAGTGTTCTATTGAGTTCAGTGGAATCTTTTCTAATTCTCAGTAACATAATCCCTTTCGATGTTTATTCACAGTTCAAACTGTTGGAATCAACATTGTCAACTTTTACCCTGACAACTTGCTTACTTTCCACTAAACAAACTTACCCTAGTGAAGAGCCTCTTTCCTGCTCTCACTTCTCCCAAGCTACTTCAAAGAGTCCTCAGGCATTTTCCACATTTTTCACCCAATGTCTGTGCAGAGGTGGTACCTTGCTACAGACAGAGCATTTGGTGTGCCCTGGTATGTTTACATGAAAGTTTAAAAGGTTTTGGTCCCAGGTGTTGGGAAGAGATGGAGTCATTTCAATTTAACACCAATGGTAAAACTATTTTAGTGTCCTTTAACTAAGTCTTTGATTTTACACAGCATGGTTTTCTAATTGTTATGAAGTTTAATCCTTGATTTCTTGTATAAATTTTGAGAACATGGTCTCCAGACAGCTAAACATAATATTTAAACATAACTAAACTAACTTTTGTAAATATTTCCCTTTTCAGTGATGAATGTATATTGGTAAGGAGGGTGAGGTTGAAGGGGCAGAGACCTCTCAGATGAAGTGACTTTCTTACCAACATGTTCAGAACACCTACTCTTGTAGCTCTGGTTGGTGATGTCCACTTATTTTGTGTAACTCTGGCATAATGTTTGAGTATTCATGTGGGAACAGGATAAGGAAGCTGGGTCTTCAAAATCTCAGAAAGAGATAACTTTTCATACCTCTGTCCTCCCTTCAATACCTCTCCCAGTTATTTAAAGAATTTCATGTATATGGGTAGCAGTGTGTCATAATTGTTTCCTGGTAAGTTAATGGTATATTATTTATTTTTAAATTGAAGAACTAAGGTCACAGTAAAAGAAAAAAATAAAGTGATTGAAATGTCACTATGGTAAGAAATTAATGAAGTTATTGAAATGTCAGATAAAAGCATGTTAAAAATATTAGTTGTTGCCCTCTGTATCACAAGCAAGCCTCCATTCTTAGATGTTTTGTTCTTATTTGATATGACTAATAGCATTGAGGTGAGAGGCATGCTTTCATGTTCTCCATTTCAACTCATGATTTCTCTTGAGCAGACACCCCTCAAATGAGGGTAAATGATATTTTAGCTTTGATGATATTTTGATCATTTAATAAAAGGAAATAACTCTACAGTTCTAGTAACTATCCAGTTAATGGAAACTAATAATAATTCTTTAATGCACACCTCTTATTGAAGTATTCCTTATTATATCATAATTTTAGAAAAGTAAATATTTTTACATGATACTAAGCATGTATTAATATTTTAATGTAAATTATTTTCACAGTATTGGAAATGATATTAGCCTCACCTAACCTAGAGGGTTTGAAGTAAATTTTAAGGTTGCAGGAAGGTGAAGGAGTACTTTTGATAGAACATCTGAGATAGAAAAATTTTAAATGGTGATGAGTCATATACTACACTTATTACACTAACTCACCAACACCTGATTGTGTTCTCATCTTGTGCTTCTTGAGTCTGAGAGTGTTTAATGTCACTCTTTAAAGAAGAACAGGGATCATGTCTTTTATTTCTTTGTGTTTGTATGATTCTTTTTTTTTTTTTTTATCCTCACCAGAGGACATGCTCATTGATTTTAGAGAGAGAGAAAGGGGGAGGGAGGGAGAGAAACATTGATGTGAGAGAAGCATCAGTTGGTTGCCTCCTGTATGCACCCTGACCAGTATCAAAACTGCACTATTTTAGTGTATGAGATGATGCTCCAACCAACTGAGCCACAGCAGGCAGGGCTCTTATGATTTTTTTAAAAAATTGTATGTGCATAACCTCATGATTCTTAATCTAATAACAATGATCTATAAATTTGTTTAAAATGTTCTGCTGTCTACATAATGGATGAATTCACTTGAAGACTCTTTTTTAAGGGATAATTTTGACATCAGTTAAATAGCTTTTATATGTTTAGATTCAGTTATTTGTCTTTCCTCACCTCACCCCCCTTTTGAAATGTAAATGGAACTTTTGTGGAGGATCCCTATACTATAATGAAATGAAAAACACAAAATAAAGGTTGAAAGTCAGTTTTTAAGGGCAATACATTTTCTAGGATTTTGTTTAGGACATAAACTCCTTGAAGGCCAGGAATAACTAGGAAGCCCAAACCATGACCATTATACATGGATGGCATTACTAAAGATACATATAGGACCCTGTTGTGTTCCATTCTTCTAATTTTAACTAAGAAAAAGGACCCAAATCAGTGGAGTGAAAACTGTTCTTTCAGTTCCCACAAACCATAATGTTCAAAGGACTATTTCCAGCTATTTTAAATTGTTTTCATTATATTCTACAGTATTGAATAGAACATAATTTTATTTAATCATTTCCTTATTAAGGTACATTAACTTCTATATATATTGACACATATATTTCTGTGGAGTAGACATTTCAAAGTGGATGTCTGAATCAAAAGATAAGTATTTTTAAATTTTATAAATTCAGGTTATTGAGGTATAATTTATATGCAGAAAAAATAAATTTTGACAAATGTATAGACTATATAGTCACATAACCTTGACCACCATCAAGATATACAAAATTCTGTCATTCTAAAAAGTTCTCTACCAAGCTGTAAAACATAGAAGGAACTCTTACCTTTTTCAACAGCATGGATGGACCTGGAGGTTATTATGCAAAATGAAATAAGCCAGTCACAGAAAGTTGAATATCATGTGATCTCACTTATGTATGGAATCTAATGAACAAAATAAACTGACAAACAGAATAGAAACAGCAGCATGAATACAGAGAACAGACTGACAGCTGTCAGAGGGGATAGGAGAGGGGGCACTGAATGAAAGAAGATGAAGGGACTAGGCAAAGGACATATATGCATAACCCATAGACACAGACAGCAGTGTGGTGATGAACAGAGGGAGGTGGGGGTGAGGGGCTAGGTGGAGGTGAGTAAAGGCAGGAAAGAAGTGGGGACAACTGTAACAGGGTCACTAATAAAAAGAAAAAGGAAAGAAAAAAGTTCTCTTATTTTCCTGTGCAGTTAATCTCCTTTTCCTACCTCCAGTCCTTTAGGTGTGTGTGATCTGATCTCTGACCTTAAATGTAATGTAAAAAAGTAGTTGTGTGTGTATGATTTCTTTCACTTCTTGACTATATTTTTTTGAGATTCATTCATCTTGTTGCATATATCAATCAGCATTTCATTCCCTTTCATTGCTGAGTAATATTTATGTTATGAATATTCTACAATTTATTCATATGTTGATGAACATTTGGTTTATTTCTACTTTTAGTGATTAAGAATAAACCCAGTGTAAATATTTGTTCTCATATCTTTGTGTTGACATGAATTTTTATTTCTTTTGATTTTATGGTATCTTTTAACTTTTTAAGAAACTATCAGGCTATTTTCCAAAGTGACTGTACTATCTTACATCCCACCAACAGTATGTGAGGAGTTGTAGCTCCTCCACATTCTTTTTTTTTTTTTTTTTTAATACAACTGATTACTTTATTGAAAAGTTCCCTGTTCTTTTTTTTTATTTTATTGATTTTTTACAGAGAGGAAGGGAGAGAGATAGAGTTAGAAACATTGAGAGAGTCATCAATCAGCTGCCTCTTGCACATCCCCTACTGGGGATGTGCCCGCAACCAAGGTACATGCCCTTGACCGGAATCGAACTTGGGACCTTTCAGTTCGCAGGCTGATGCTCTATCCACTGAGCCAAACCGGTTTTGGCTCCTGCACATTCTTGTCAACAATTAGTATCATCTGTCTTTTAAATTTTAACTATTCTCGTGAATATGTAGTAGTATCTCATGGTTTTAATTTGCAGTTTATCTTTTGACTAGTGATATTGAGCATCTCTCTTCGTGTGATTATTTGACATCTATAGATGTTTGGTGAAGTGTCTGGTCAAGCCTTATACCCATTTTAAAAATATTAATTAGTTTTGTTTCCTTGCTATTGATTTTTGAGAGTTTGTATATATTTTGGGCTATAAGTTTTCTATTAGATATGTGATTTGCAAATACTTTTTCCTCTGTAACTTTAAAAAAAATTTCTAACAGTTTCTTATGAAAAGCAGGAACAATTTTGATGAAGTCCAATCTATTATTTTTTTCTTTTTTGATTTCCATTTCAATTTTAATGCATCTTGTTAGGTAATTTTCAGAAAAGTTCATAGCAATTCCCATTCCCACTAACAGTGTACAATAGCCATTATTTCTTAGCATTCACATTAGCACTGGGTATTAGTGCTCTTTTCAATCTTTTTCAGTATAATAAGCGAGAACTATTATCTCATTGTAATTTTCTGGCTATAGCCAGAGTGACTATGTTTTCACATATTTGTTGGTGATTTGCATTTTCTGTTTTGTGAATTATCTACTTATATATTTTGCTTTAAAAACAACAGCACTTGGGTGTTGATCTGTTTCTTATCAGATTGTAAGTACTCTGTGAATTAGGAATGTTACCATCCTTTGTCATGTGTATTGAAAAACATTTTCCTCCCTGGATATAATTTATTTTTTTTGGCTCTGTTTTTAATTAAGAGCTTTAATCTTTAACTATGACTGGAATTTATGTTTATATATAGTACTATGTAAGTATATAGCATTGTTTTCTTCCAAGTAACTAGCCAGCTTTGCATACACTGTTTTTAAAATAAAACATTCTTTTGTCACTAAATTGAAACATCATATATGTTATATATTATGCTCTCACATATCTTTGTACCTATTTCTAAACTCTATTTTCTGTAATTTTTTTAGTCTTTATTTCTGTACCAATACTATACTGATTTGAAATCTGGTAAGTCTTATTAACCACTTCCTCATTTTTCTTCCCAAAGTTTCCATGACTGTTCTCATATAATTACTTTTTGAAATATATTTTTAATTTTCCCGGTTCAAGAAAATTCATTACCGAATTCTAAATGTAATTGCGATAAATTTACATAATAATTTGAGAAGGATTGATATTTTCTTTTTTATAGTTAAATTTAATATCGGCAGATTTTTTTAAAAAAATCTTTATTGTTGAGATTATTACAGATGTCCCTCCCCCCACAGAAGCCCCCCCTTTCCCCGGTTCATACCCCACCCAGGGCTTCATTACCCTAATGCCTGTGTCCATAGGTAATGCATATATGCATATAAGATCTTTGTTTAATCTCTTCCCATCCCTCACCCCCCCTTCCCTCTGAGAATTGTCAGTCTGTTCCATTTCCATGCCTCTGATTCTATTTTATTCACCAGTTTATTCTGTTCATTAGATTTTTTATTCATTAATTTTTATTTTTATATTCAATTGTTGATAGGTATGTACTTGTTGCCATTTTGTTTTTCATATTTTTGATATTTTCTTATTTTTCCTCTTCTTAAAGAATACCCTTCAAAATTTCATATAATACTAGTTTGGTGGTGATGAACTCCTTTATCTTTTTCTCATCTGTGAAGCTCTTTATCTGATGTTCAATTTTAAGTGATAGCTTTGCTGGGTAGAATAATCTTGGTTGAGGTTCTTAATATTCATCAATTTGAATATTTCTTGCCATTCCTTTCTGGCCTGCATAGTTTTTGTTAAGAAATCAGCTGACAGTCATATGGGCATTCCCTTGAAGGTAACTAATTGCTTTTTGCTGTTTTTAAGACTCTCTCTTTGTCTTTTGCCCTTGGCATTTTAATTATGATATATCTTTGATTGTCCTCTTTGGGTTTTTCCTTTTTGGGGTTCTCTGTGTTTCCTGGACATGTAAATCTGTTTCTTTTACCAGGCAGGGAAAGTTTTCTGTCATCATTTATTCAAATTGGTTTTCAATATATTTTTTTAAAAATTTTTTATTAAATTATTATCTCTGTGGTTTTCAATATCTTGCACTCTTTCTTCTTCTGACACCTCCATAATGCAAATGTTGGTATGCTTGAAGTTGTCCCAGAGGCTCCATAAACTATTTTTATATTTTTGGATTCTTTTTTATTTTTGCTCTTTTGGTTGGGTGTTTTTTGCTTTCTCATAATTTTTTTATCAGAAATTTTTAGTTCCTTGAAGACATGATTCTAACTAGAGGACTATAAATTTTAGAGTTCTTTCTGATTACCCTCAAATGAAGCTCTGATGTTGAGTAGAAAAGGAATCAGATGCTATTGTATTTTACATGCTTAAAATGAGACTAATACTATAATCAACACAATGAAGTGTTTGTGTAAATCACATGTGTCAAACACAAGGCCCGTGGGCCAAATCCGTCCCGCCAGGCCTTGCAATGTGGCCCGCACCGAGCTGTCATCACTGCACTCCGCTGCGTTTCCATCACAATGACAGTTTATGACTGTTCAGTAAACCATTCGGCCCGCGATTTAGGCTGGATTTTAGATTTTGGCCCCTTCTCTGATTGAGTTCGACACCCCTAGTGTAAATGTCAGTGGCCATATACAAATGCACAGTCATGAAGTTAAATACTCTGTTTCCCTGAAAATAAGACAGTGTCTTATATTAATTTTTTCTCCCAAAGTTGCGCTAGGTCTTATTTTCAGGGGATGTCTTATCTTTCCATGCGCTAGGTCTTATTTTCGGAGGATGTCTTATTTTCGGGGAAACACGGTAACACATGACTAGAAGTTCTCAATTTCTCCAGTTGCTTTATGGTTTTAAGTAGAATATATTTTGTTGCTTCTAAGTCCTCTTTATGTACCATAATATAAGTGAAGAATTTTTTTTACAACTCAATTTCTTATAAAATTCAACAGACATAAAATCACATCTTAATAAATATGATCAGAAGAAAGGTAACATAGGAGAGAACAATATAATTACAAAAACACATTTTATACATGAAAAGCATTGTATTGGCAATTAGTAAAAGAGTCACCAAAGGATGCTTTTTAAAAAAAGTGCTCATGTTCTGCTTCTCTCAGACGTAGACTTGGGAGCATTGATTGATTAATTACCAAGTTGATGTATGCTTTGTGAATCACCAAATGAACTTCCTTGTTTTCAGGAATCTTTTTGTTAGGAGACCTGGAAAGATGATGATTACTTGTTGCTTTTCACCCATGCTCTGTAAGATGATGTAGGAAGGAGTCTTCTGAATTCATTTTAACTTTAGTTCTCTCTTGTTTTCTCACTATGAGAAGCATTTTCTTATCAGTTCCTTCATTTAGGATGATAGCATCTCCTCAGAACATAATGGAATAAAAGCAATTTTTTTGGACAGTTAATTAAATACAGATAACCCTCTCTCTAGTCCGGTTGAAGTCAATGGTGGATTTTAGAGTAATAGGACAGTGATCTTCAAGATCCAGGCAGGTGAGGGAGAGGCATTTCAAGAGCTATGAAAGGAAATCCATTGAGTGGGGGAGTCTTACTAATAATTAATTATGAAGTCATCTTGTCAGAGGAGTATTAGTTTTTTATATTTTTAATTTACCTTCAGAATAGAATGAGAATTTTCATAATTAAGAATTGACAATGTGCCGGGACCGGTTTGGCTCAATGGATAGAGCGTCAGCTTGGGGACTGAAGGGTCCTGGGTTCGATTCCGGTCAGGGGCATGTACCTTGGTTGCGGGCATATCCCCAGTAGGGGGTGTGCAGGAGGCAGCTGATCGATGACTCTCTCTCATCGATGTTTCTGGCTCTCTATCTCTCTCCCTTTCTCTCTGTATGAAAATCAATAAAATATATTAAAAAAAGAAAGAATTGACAATGTGCCATTTATTCATTAGTTTATTTTCAGTGTATGTTAACATATTGCATTCAGTTCACATGTGTCCAGTTAAGTGGATTTAAATAGATTTTTTAAAAGAAACTGAATTAAATATAGCTTTAAAGTCAGCAAAGAATAACAAAAAATTATAAAACCAGTATGAAATACATATTTGCCACATAATGTGGTAAAAATAATTTGACAAGAAGTTGTCCAAAAAAATGTCTCTGACTTATTAAGAAAACTTTTAAAATTAATATACATTTTTAATAACATGTCTAATGGAACAGTGATATAATGCCCAGACATTATTAATATTTTAAAAATAGGAGCAAAAAATGTTTTGAATCATAATCAAAATAAGACACACATTGAAAATATTGCTTACTTAATTTTTAGCTAATTAAAATTTTTTATTTTGACCTATGTTTTAGAATGTAACTAAAATATTACTGCAGCAAGAGGTGCATGTGATATACACATATTACATATATTCTAATATCTAAAAACCCAGGGTCCATAATGACTGACTGAAGGCTCAACCGAATACTGGAAGTCAGACTGCTGCAGGTGTGGATACAGCGACCCAGCACTGACTGCCAAAGGGGCTGTGGATCAGGCCTGGAGAGAATCCTGAAGAGAGAGGCAGGGTCTGATCTGCAGCCTCTGTGGCAGCTGTTGATCAGCTGTTGCCTCTCTCTCCCTCTCCAGGCTTTACTAGCAGCTGTGCTTCTGTTTCTCCCCCGGCCTCCATAGGAGCTGTTGATCAGCCCCACTTCTCTGATCAGGCCTGGAGATAGGCCTGGAGATGCTGACTGCCATAGAAACCAACCAATCAGAACCAAATCTGGGTGAATTGTGAGGAGCCAGTGGCTGCCTAGGAGGCAGAGCTTTTGACACTGACTGACATAGAAACCATCCAATCAGAACCAAATTGGCTAGCAGGGGAGGGCAGTTGGAGGAGAGATTAGGCTGGCAGAGGGGGGAGTTAAGGGGCGATCAGGCAGGCAGTTAGGGGCAATCAGACAGGCAGGCAGAGCAGTTAGGGGTGATTAGGCAAGCAGGTAGGTGAGCAGTTAGTAGCTAGTGGTCCCAGATTGTGAGAGGATTGTCCAACTGCCGGTTTAGGCCCAATTCCACAGGATCTAAACCAGCAGTCGGACATCTCCCAAGGGGTCCTTGATTGGAGAGGGTGCAGGTTGGCTGAACGAACGAATTTTGTGCACCGGGCCACTAGTAGTTTTATATGTGTGTGTGTGTGTGTGTGTGTGTGTGTGTGTGTGTGTGTGTGTGTGTGTAAAATATTGGAGACCAATAACCTATGAAGTCCTTTGTTCCTCAGAGAAATATAGGGCAGTAGATATGAACAGGAACTTTAGGGTTAAACAGACAAGGGTTTTGATCCTGCACTTAAACTGTACTAGTTTTGGGGGCCTTGGGCAAACTATTTAATTTCATTCCTATTTGTACTATAGAGAAAATAATGCCTTATGTGGTTTGTGATGATTAGATGAACTGTTTTGAAGTAATTAACACAGGGACATACACTCAATGTATGTTAGCTATTGTTGTTGTTATAATTATTATCTTAATAATAAAGAGATTGTCCTTTAGAAAATCTTTCATAAATCAGTTCATGTCTTAGATACTACTAATACAATGCAAAGTTCTTAAGTTTCATGATTGTTGTCAGCACTAAAATTTTCCCAACATGTTTTTTGTGTGTGTATGTGTGTTTAAGGGTCTATGCTTCAGAGTAACTAGTTTATTATAGAGATTATAGGGCATGGGTACATGAACATCCTTGTTACACTTCTCTAGTCTCAGAGTTCTGAAGAAGAGAAATGCAACCATCCTACAATTTCTTTATTCTTTGGCCTGTCTTTCCTTTGAATCTAATGGCTTCAGCAGTTCTAGGTTACTGACCTTTATTAGTATGAAGAAAATTATAGTTATGCAGATAAAGGTCTGTAATCTCACACATAATCAGGGTGAATGTGTAAGTATGGTAGGTGTAGGAAGTGATAAATTGTACTATACAGCAAGGAAAAATAACATTTTGTTCACTTGGAATAGCCATTTTATTCTCCTGTGGCTTATGTTGTAAAATCTATTATTGTTACAGGGATTGATAATTAATGTATTAGGGAGAAATTTTCAGAGTTGAGAAACCTAGATTTCAGCTTTGCCATTTACTTTACATACATCCTGGAGCAAGATTTAACTTCTTCAGTTCATAAATTTGGAATTATAATATCTGCCTTTTGTCAGCACATTCTGAACACCTGTCATGTGCTAGCACTGTGCTAATCTCTAGGGATATGTAGATGATAAGACAGGATCTGATTCCTGCCCTCCCTGAAAATACTAGTATAGTCCAGTAAGGAGATACACATGCATCCAATTATAGCTTACTGTGATTAGGGCTGTATTAGAGAGATAGGAGTCTGAGTTGGCCTAGGGGAATTAGAGGGGCCTTCATGAAGGAAGTGGTGCTAATGATCTATAAGTTTGCTACTCTTACATTAAAATTCTGGTTAGCACTCATTTTAGAAGTTAAGGACTATTTGGCAAAGAGGTAGGCACAGAAACAGTTTTCTTCAAACTTGTTGGTAGCTTGTGAAGCCTTAAAAAATAGTTTATAAGTAACATACCTTTATTTGTACACTAGGACTAGAGATACTATATACAGTATAGGTACCTGCATATGTGATTTGGAATTAGAATTGTTGAGCACCTTGGAAGATCTCAACTGTTACTCTTTCTTCTTATTTTTCCCCCTTATTTGTCTCTTTTGCTTGTATGAGAATATACTTTAGGGCCTTATCCTCTGCTTTCCCCCTTCAGTTTTTAATCCATACTTATGGCTTGAACTGTCACATAGAGGTGGGTCCTAATTTTTGTGGGATTCATAGCTCACAAAATTTTATTTTTTGTTTTTAAAATAATGGATACAGGTCTTTAAGATGATGAGTACACAATTTTGAGTTCAAAATTTCACACAAAAAGTTTATATAGAAAGGCAAAAGACCCAGAATAGCCAACACAATACTGAGGAAAAACAAAATCAGAGGACTGACACTACCTGACTTCAGACTTATTGCAATGATACAGTAATCACGATAATGTAGTACTGGTGAAAGAATAGACAAATAGATAATGGGGTAGAATAGATAGCTGAGAAATAGACCTAGACAAATGCAGTCAATGGATCTTTGACAAAGGAGAAAAGATAATTCAATGGAGAAAAGTTAGTTTTTTCAACATATTGTGCTGGGACAGCTGGAAAAAATAAGACTCTAAAAATATACTTCACCTTTCACAAAAATTAACTCAAAATGGCCCTGGCTGGCATTGCTCAGTTTGTTGGACATTGTCCTGTGCACTGAAAGGTTGTTGGTTTGATTTCCAATCAGGGCACGTGCCCAGGTTGTGGGCTTAATAACCAGTAGAGGGCATGCAGGAGGCAGCCGATTGATGTTACACTCTCACTTAAATGTTTCTCTCTCTCCCTCTCCCTTTCTCTCTCAAAAATCAATAAATGTATTTTAAAAATTAATTCAAAATGAACTATAGACCTAAGATAAAACACTGAACTATGAATCTTATAGAAGATTACATAGAAGAAAATCTAGGTGACCCCAAGTTTGGTGATGAGTGATGAGTTTTTAGATATAACACCAAAGCATGCTCCATGAAAGAGACAATGGAAAAGTTGTTCTTTATTAAAATTAAAAATTTCTGCGCTTTTAAAGACACTCTTAAGAGAATGATTAAGTAGGTCCAGAAATACTCTGAATTCTTAATTTTTAACTTGGAATAATATAAAATGATATTTTTATGTTTGAGTTGTCAAAAGATTATTTTCCATTTCTCTTCACATACACTATGGTATGCATTTCAAAAGTAAAGTTGCTGATCCTCTACATATTTATTAGAAAAGAGCAAAAAAGAAGAAAAAAGAGAAAAATATATATCAATAAGTATGGTGATTGCTAGAAGAAGGGAGCTTAGTAGTGGGAGGTAGAGAAGGATATGGAGGATAAATGGTGATGGATGGAGAATGATTTGGGGTGAACACACAGTAGAGTGTAAATATGATGTGTTGTAGAATGATGCATCTGAAACCTGTATATTATTAACCAGTGTCATGCCAATAAATTCAATAAAAAGGAAAAAAACAAGAAATTTGTTTTATTAAAATGACTAACAATGAAGGTTTGAATTTTGCTTTTATGAATTTTTGGGTAATTTTAATAGAATTTTTTGGTTTCCCAGTCCATTAATAAAAGAGAGATAGGATAAAAATATTTTTCTTCTTTTATCAGTATTTAAGTGAAATATTTATTTTATCCAGTAAAAGCCCTATTTTCAGTTGTCAATTTCCATGTACTCTGAACATATTTTTTCATGATTACTATTTTCTCATTACATTTTGTAAAAATAGGACTCTATATATTTTCTAATAGATAAATCTCCCCCTTCCCAATGCATTGAAGTCATACTTTAAATTGGAAGGTAAGTGGATGATTATTATTTATGCTTCTAAAGCAAGGAGGACACATGCCTGGTATACTTGTCAATTGTGGAGCTTCTGCATTCACCCTAAGGACCAGTTTCCATATTTGTGCTATGACTGTCTTCTCTTCAAAGAGGACTTCAGACTGAAGAGCTGACCAGAAGCTGAGAATGCAATCTCCTTTTCAATTGAGCCTAGTCAAAAGAAGAATATGTGCTAAAGCTAGGGAACATGACTTTTTCTTTTATTTACTTTAAAATTTTTATTAACATATATATTTTTTTATTGTTGATGTATTACAGATGTCTCCCATTTCTTCCCTGTTTACCCTCCCTCCCTCTCAGCCTTTACTCACCCGCTAGGTCTTCACCACTCTATTGCCAGTGCCCATGGGCTATGCATATATATATCTATATATATCTATATCTATCTATCTATCTATCTATCTATCTATCTATCTATCTATCTATCATCTATCTATCTAAAACCCTAATATGCACGTAGACCGATCCGCAGAACAACTGAACAACTGAACTACTGGTTGCTTTGACATGTACTGACCCACCAGGGGACATGTGTGGAACATGGTGGGCTTTGACAGCAGGTGACAGAGTGTGGAACATGATGGGCATTGGCCACAGCAGAATGGTGGAGCAGGTGAGCGGGGGTGCCAGATCAAGGTGGGGCGCTGGTCACTGCCATCAGGGTGAGCCTTTCGTGGTTACTAAAAATTCTTTGCTCCCACATACTATGGTCCTATGCAATGCTCACACCTGCTGCTAGCACCAACCCCACTCACACCATGCCAGCGCTGGAGCTGCTCATACCCACTGCCAGCACCCAGTGCCGGCCCTGATCTTTTGGTGCCATCAGCACGTGCGAGTGGCAGCTGCCAGGCCTGATCACCTCTCAGGGATTCTCCACCTACCCCAACTCCTGAGGGGTGATTGGGGCTGGAAGCCACTGCCTGTGATGATCCTACTTGCACCTGCTGCTGGCACCTGGCTCCAGTCCCAATCGCTTGGTACGGTCAACGGGTTCAAGCGGCAACTGCAGGCCCTGATCACCCCTGAGGGCTTCTCTACTTCCCCCAGTTCTGAGGAGCGATTGGGGCAGCAGCTACTGCTTGCACCTGCTGCTGGTGTGCCAGCCCGAGTCGCTCCATACCATCAGGTGCAAGCAGAGTTGGCACCATCAGTGCAGTGGGAGAGGCTGGGCGGGGACTCAGAGGATGGGTCAAGACCCACCCACTGCAGCCTTGTAGTCCACAGTTCCTTTCAAGGTGCACGAATTTGTGCACTGGGCTCCTAGTAAGTATATAAGTTCTTTGGTTTATCTTTTCAAGATTGTAATTTTTAAAAGAAGAAACCCTCAAACCAATACACTCTGTCTTTGAGTTGGAGAATTCTCTTTATGGTGTTTAAGAGATGGCTGGAAAACTAATTGGTCTGCCTTTCTTAAAGATTATTTCAGACCTATATTTGTATTAATAGATTCAGAGAACCCAATTTTCATGGAACCTCACACCACCATGCCATATTCAACAGTGATGTGTACTAGTTTTATTTCTTCCACCTTAATTGTTGTATCTGTGATGACTCCATTTTTTTTTTAATGTGCTGGCAGTACCCAACCCAGTGTATGGAAAATTTTTCTTTATGTCATTAAATTTTTTTTTAACATTTTTGTAGAAGAGGCAAATAGGAGAGAAGACCAGAGTCCATATTTGTTAGCAGCCAAAACACATTTTGTAGGGTTTGGGGGTATTGAATGCTGCCTCTTCTGCTCTGGTTATTTTGTTGTTGTTATTTTGAGAAGAAAAGAGAGTAAAGAGCCAGTCCTATACAGCACAAGAGCTTCCTGTTTAGCATTATCATTCTACTAGGGGCCCAGTGCACGAATTTGTGCACCTTGAAAGGAACTGTTGGCCACGAGGCTGCAGTGAAATAGGGGCGGGTCTCAGCCCATCCTCTGGGCCCCCTTCCACCCAATCTCCTGTCTGCCAGAAGCCCTGCTCCTACCACTGCTGCTCCTACATACTGGTGCCAGCCCCTCTGGCACCCATTGATGTCACGGAGTGATTGGGCCCAGTTCTAGTAGCAGGTGCAAGCAGTGCTGGTGGCACCATTAGCAGACGGAGCAGGGGGAGGTGGAGAAGCCCTCAGGAGCAATCAGGGCCAGCAGCTGCCACTCTCACCTGCTGATGTTGCTGAGCGATCGGGACTGGCCCTGAGCTGCAGGTGCAAGCGGGGCTAGGGCTGGTGTTGGCAGCAGATTCAAGCACCGGGCAGGATCACGGTGCACAAGAGCAGAGACTTTTCGGTAACCACAAGAGGCTTGCCCTGTGTCAGCGACCAGTGTCACGCCTTGGTCTGGCATCCTGCTCACCTCCACCATCCCCCTGTGGCTGATGCCTGCCATGTTCTGTGCATGCCTCCTGGTGGTCAGCACACATCATAGCAACTGATCTGTTGTTTGGTTGTTCTGCCATTCAGTCTATTTGCATATTATCTTTTATGTTATAGGATTCTTCGAGTCACCCCACTTCTAGCTGGAAAATAATCTTTTTCACCCTTTGCCAGTTGGGAATAACTTTTGTTTGCTGGATTGAAGTTAAGTTGTCATTTCAGCATTTAGTACTCTATGAAGTCCAAGAAACACATGCAAAGATAACCAGATAACAACTTTTCCAGATTAAATAAAAATTTATATCTGTAAGTGTTATTAGGAATCAAATCCAACCCCACTACACTGTAGGCTACTTGTTCAAGGTCATACAGTTGGCTGGGTGGAACTAAAATCCAGGCTTTGTATTCTTGAGTTCACTGCTCTTTCCACTACACTATAAAGTGTTTTCCATCCTGGAAATGAAATAACTTCTGTCTAATTGAAAAATAATTATACAATTTAAAAATTCTTATATATACTCCCCCAAGTTCTATTAATGGGCAACCTTGACTCATGCAGAGGTAGGCACTGGTAATATGGAGATGATATGTCATTATTTTAGCACCAGATGAGCCAACCATCTGTTGGTGTGATTGGCAGATAGATGCACACCACCACAATGAGGGAAAATGCTCTACTCTCAGATGTGGGGGCCCAGAGTATCTCCACTTTGGGAATAAGCGAGTGCACATTTTACCTGAATCCTGAAGGAAGAATATGAATTATAATATGTGTGAGGTGATACAGTTTAATTTTGTTAAAAATGGAACATACCACTTGACCTTTTTATGACTTGCAGAAACTTCCAAGTCCTTGTGGTAAAGGAGTCACTTAGAAGAGCATCCAATTTAAGAAACTACTTCAGTTCAAGAAGATTAAGGCTGTAGGGACTTTTAAATTCTCTTTAGGTTTTTTAATCTTTATTTTTGATGGGTGAGTGGTAGTTGCTAATATGGTCTCTATTTAGGGTAGGGGTGTCGAACTCAATCAGAGAAGGGGCCAAAATCTAAAATCCAGCCTAAATTGCGGGCCGAATGGTTTACTGAACAGTCATAAACTGTCATTGTGATGGAAACGCAGCAGAGTGCAGTGATGACAGCGCGGTGCGGGCCACATTGCCAGGCCTGGCGGGACGGATTTGGCCCACGGGCCTTGTGTTTGACACACGTGATTTAGGGTAATGATTAGATTTTAGGTATAGGTAATGGAGAAAAAGGACATTCCTTTGTTATATACGTACTAGTGGCCCGGTGCATGAAATTTGTGCATGGGGGGGGGGGGCGTGAGGGTGTCCCTCAGCCTGGCCTGCACCCTCTCCAATCTGAGACACCTCAGGGGATAACCAGCAGTCAGACATTCCTCTCACATTCCAGAACTGTTGGCTCCTGACTGCTCACCTGCCTTCTTGATTGCCCTAACTTCTTTTGCCTGCCAGCCTGATTGTCCCTAACTGCTTCTCTGCTGGCTTGATTACCCCTAACCACCTGTGCCTCGTCCCTGCATTCGGGATCCAGGATTCCCTCCTCCAGCCAACCACAGGCACCAGGATCCAGGTTTTTCTCCCTCTGGTCAGCTGTAGGCACCCAGGCTAGCTGCAGCTGCAGTGGATGGTGGGCAGGTGGCTTCTCCTGGGCTGCAGCCACAAGTGCTGGCACCTGGGCTGTGGGGTGGGCGGTTTTTCCATCTATCAGGCTGTAGCTAGCCGTTGGTGCTGGCGCCTGGACTGTAGGGGGCTTTTCTGTCTTCCCTGGGATGCAGTGTGGGTGACTTCTTGGGCTAGGCTGCAGCCTGGGGTCATGGGGCAGATGGCTTCTTTGTCTCCATTGCCGCACCCAGCCTCAGGTGCTGGGGCCCAGTTTCTCTGTCTCCCCCAGGACATGGGGCAGGTGGACGTGAGGCTTCTGCTGCTGGCTGCAGCCTGGGATCACGGGGCAGGTGGCTTCTTGGTCTCCCTGGCTGCAGCCAGCCTCAGCCGCTGGCCCCCAACTTCTCTGACCCCCACAGGCCCGGAGTGGATTGGGGGGGGGCATGGGACTACCAACATGGTTTCAGGTTTATTTGCATACACACTCTGATTGGCTAGTAGTGTAGCAGAGTGATGGTAATTTGCATATTTTTATTTTATAAGTGTAGATATTTTTAATAGAATTCTAATTGACTACCTATAATTAGCCATGAAGTATTATCTTTAGAGAAATGGGAAGAAACAGATTTCTAAATATGAGGGGAAAACTGTTACTAAAGTAAACTATGATTTTTTTTCCCTCTAAATAGTTTCTTCTCTTTCTCTTTTAGGTTGCCATAGATTACTTTCAGTATTTCTTCTCTTTTTAATGTATGCCTATTAGTTTGAAGTTATGAAATACCTGGTCAGTACTCTTCTGCTAATTTTTCTGAACAAATAAACTTTTAGCACACTCTCAAATCCTCTCAGCACAAGTCTGTTTCCCAGTTGCCCTGTTTTGTGTCTCTGTATTTCTTTGTTAAAGGTTGTTTCTGCTTTGTAGCTCAAAATAACAGGATCTTCCTTTAACTCGCCAATAGCTCTGAACTATCACTTAAAGAGGAGACATGAAATGCCATTGTCAGCCTCAGCTACTTATAATTCCTTAATTTAGAGAGGAATATAGCTTGTTTTATTTTATAGGAGATAAGTCATCTATATTTTTATGTCTTGTTTGAAAAAGCAAAACATTTAAACTGCTAATGAGGTCTTCTTACAGTTAATCCTATCTTGCTTCTCAGTGGAATATTAATATTTGCAGAAGATGAATGGGATGCCATCTTAAAAAGATGAGTTTAGCCCTAGCCAGTTTTGCTCAATGGGTAGAGCATCGGCCTGCAGACTGAAGGGTCCCAGATTCCATTCTGGTCAAGGGCACATACCTCGGTTACAGACTCCTAGCCCTGATTTAGGGGTGTGGGAGCAGGGCATGTGGGAGGCAACTAATCGTATCTCTCTCAC
The DNA here is from genome assembly GCF_014108245.1 of Pipistrellus kuhlii. Classification (NCBI taxonomy): domain Eukaryota; kingdom Metazoa; phylum Chordata; class Mammalia; order Chiroptera; family Vespertilionidae; genus Pipistrellus; species Pipistrellus kuhlii. The sequence continues at coordinate 30,747,252 of NW_023425460.1, read as the reverse complement.
ACCAGTGTTTCTCTCTGACTCTCCCTCTCTCTTTCACTCTCTCTAAAAAATCAATGGAAAAAATATTCTTGGATGAGGATTAAAAAAAAAAATGACAACTCCATGGAGATACTTAGTGTTCATTTTGTTCCCCTTTTTATTCCAAGAAAATAAAATATGCTCAGTGTGCAAGTCTCTAGGAGTTACATGTTGAACATTCATCCAGCAGTTCCTAATATGTTGTTGGGATTTTGAGTACTTTTTTTTTTTAATCAATTAATCACTTATTAAGTGAAAATTAAGTATAAGGCACAATGCCAGTAGCCATGGAGAAAAAGAAGTTGAATCTATGTTCTTATTTCCAGAGCTAAAACAAAGTCTTAAATACTGATCTAAGAATAAATGTTAATACAAAAGTCTCATTAAAAATTATAAAGTTAGCAGCAAATATGAAATTAAATTGTTACAATTTATTCATAGTGTTGGTGGAAGTAGAGAAAGGCATGGCTCTTGGGAAATTAGTTCATTTTCTAAATTAGGTGAGAAATGATAAAAAGCTAGAAATCAATGACAATTAAAAAAAATCAGTGTCAGCATAGAAACTGAGCAGTATATAAAGGTTTAGTTAACCTTGTAGAACTAACATTTATTTAAATATTGTGTTTCAAAAGATGCCTCAATTATCAGATTAATATCAGAGAAAATGACATGAAACATGTTCTAGAAAAATTAGTAAAGAGGAGTAAAATTCTTAAAATTTAGAGAAGTCAAAAAGGCTAGCAGGACTAGTATTCTGATTTCAACATCAAGAGTGGACTTTGGAAAACAACTTGTTTAAGCCTCAGTTTCATGAGCTATAAATGTAGTTTATAATAGTATCTATTTCATAATGTTGATGTTAGGATTAATATGTATATTTAGGGCTTAGTTCAGTGCCCAGTTTATAGTAAGCTTTGAGTAAGTGATGAAAATTATAAATATTATATAACCAAAGTTTGGAAAAATAGTAGAGATTTAAAATATAATGAAATTATTTTAAAAATTTAACTGGTTTTCTTATATAAAATCAGAATTACTCTTATACTGTTCATGAAAACCCTAGTACTACTATCAAATAGTATTTTAGTCAGCTGTTATAGGTATTAAAAAATGGTTGGTGAAATATTATTGATGTAATACCATTACCCTGTATGTAAATTGCCCCCAAACACTATTAAAATCTACATCACTAATATGGTTATCATAAGTGGAGCTGATTCTACGACTTTTTTTTTTTTTTTTAAAGAGATTTCAGAATAGATTTTCTAAATGTGGTAATTGGAATGGTTGGCTATTTTAAGAACTTGTTAAGAACTAAGGTCTTCTACCAAGCTATATACCAGTACACCAGTTTATTTTGCATTCTTTAATGAAAAGGGTAATAAGGTGGAATTAAGAATAAAAGAGGAACATAAGAAGCATTCGTCCGGTATTCAGTATATCATGTAAAAATCATAATAAGAGAGATTAAAGTTTTGTGAAAGGAAGGATAAAAAATTGGAATTCAATTTCAGCATATTTGCAAAATATATAGGCCTTCTTAAAATGAGGTGTATGTTTTTGACTCACTAGTATTTTGTGATATAATTTAATGATAAAGTGTTAAAATTGGATTAAATTCGGAAATGGAAAATATGGACCTCCAATAAAGACAGCCTCAGTGGGAGGAATAGGACCTCCAATAATAAATTATAGCCATAGAAGACTCCACTCCTACTCCCACCCCTGGCTGTTTCAGTCTTGAGAACTTCCTGATTAGACAGTTACTTTTTTTCTGCATTTTTGAAAAGCGGAAGTCCTGGAGTTCAGTCCTAGTTCTTCTACTTACTAGGATTTTGATTTAGGACATGCCACTTAATTCCTGTGAACCCGTTTTCTTATTGTAAAATGAAGATAATGATTCTTTCTACCTCATAAGATTGTTTTTAAGATTAAACTAAATAATGTGCACAGAAATAGTTTGCAAATTATAAAACCAAAAACTGTACTTAATTATGAGGCAGGATTATAATGTAGGGATGTTCCTAGGTGTTAACTACAATATATTGTGCTTAAGGAAATAGTTTACAAGGTCTATTATTGCAAAGTACTTATCACTATAAAAAGAAGTTTGTAAACTTGCAGCAAATAAAATTTTTTGACCTCTTTTTGATTTTAATAAAGATAATTAGATTACGAGAAGTCAATGCTAGAGTTTACTCCAAAAAGAAAGCTTTAGAACTAATTTGAATGGATCAGTTATTTTCCAGATTTTTAAGAGAATCCCAAAAACATATAAGGCATGGAATTTTCTATTACCAGAATAACCAAATGCCTCTTACAGTTGTAAAAGTGGCTTTACTAATTAGCTTTGTAGGGATTGAGGATATATAAAAGTTTTTTAATGAAAATAAGAATGCTCTCTCTCACCCCCATCTATGGGAAGTAAAAATGGTTTATTTCAGTTTCTACATTTTAGGGAAAACTAAATTCCTGGAAAATATATGTGTCCCACAGTATGAATTGTCCCAAAATGCAAAAGTTTGATCAGTCAACTCAGAAGAGATACGGTAAATATTTTCCTCTGAATTTTCCATTGGCAATAGTAAACTGACATTATTTCCAAGAGTCAGTGGAGGTGCTATATAGTGAAGCACATTAGGATCATACCTTGCCATCTTTAGAGTGAGGGACTAGATGAGTCATGATATTTATTGGCCTGCTCATTAATGGTAAAAACTAAAATAGTGATATTTGTTGAGCACTTATTATTTAGTAGGTATTATATATTTATTTGATATTTTGTTTACCATGTAGCAAATATGGGATGTTACTAAGTGTGGAGTAGGGAGGGAGGAAGGTTGCATGGTTAAGCAGGTTTGGGAAATACTAAGTTAAAACTTTTTTTTCACTGAAAAATTTATCACAGCCTTTAATATCCTGATATACTTATGATTTCAATGAGAGGGATATAGAATGTGGTTTTTCTTAACTTTATTGACCAGAAACTCTTTCTTTCCCCTCTGCTTCCCCACTTCCTCTGCATGTCTTGAAACTGAGATGATCTGAAGAATATACTTCTGAAAACAACATCTTTTAAAAATAATTCATTTGGAAACGTCAGGATTTTTAGCATTTCAGTTCAGGCATGTAACAAAGATAAGAATATGTTTTTTTTTTTTGTTGTTGTTAATTCAAAGAACCTTTGAAAGGAAAGCTCATAGATAATTATAAACCCATAGTGAGTTTTGTTTTAAGTTAATGAACAAAGTAACTTGTCCTTTATTAAAAGAGAATATGGTAAAGGACAAAAAAAAAAAAAAAGATAATCAGAACTGCAATATCAGGAACATTTGAATTAGGGGACATAGTAATGACATTCATGCCCCATAGAAAGGTAAATTAAGAGCAGCTGGGGTAGAAGAATATGCTGGCAGAACTATCAAGAAACACCACAATAGGGAATGGAGCACAGAATATCAAATGGAACATGTGTAGGAGAATTTCTGCTCTTTTTCTTTTTAAAATCAGAACAATTCCACTTTTTAAGGACACAGAATTGGGCTAAAATCATAGCAAGTCTCATGTAAAGTCATAGTAGTAGTAGCCATGACTTCAAAGAACTTTTATTTATCAATTGATAAAACTGTGAGTATTCTAGAAATAATTATGGACTTTGGAATATGAAGTCCTAGGTTCAGCTTTTGTGGCTCTGGACAAATAACAAAATATTTTTTACCCTGTTTCACAAGATTCAGGTTACAATGAGGTAGTGAATGTGCTACAATATATCAATAGTTGGAGCTTAAAAAACTTACTTGTAGCTCTGACTCAGTACATAAATGAAGGTTTGTATTTTAAAACTATTTCATTTTCTAATTTTGTGGATACTATTACAAGAAGTTGCTAAGGACTAATAGTTTGAAAGGAATACTTTTGTTACTGATAGAAATGATCTCTGATGACTTATTACCACCAAAAGAAGAGAATATAAGTTTTAAAAAATATCTAGTTAAGGTAAAATCCAAGTGATTGAATAAAAGATTATCTAGATTCAGGGAGAGAATCCTATATAATAAAAGGCTAATATGCAAATTGACTGAACAGCAGAATGACTGGTTGATATGATGCACACTGACCACCAGGGGGCAGATGCTCAATGCAGGAGCTGCCCCCTGGTGGTCAGTGAGCTCCCACAGGGAGAGCGCCACTCAGCCAGAAGCTGTGGCAGGAGCCTTTCCCACCTCCGTGGCAGTGCTAAGGATGTCCTACTGACGGCTTAGGCCTGCTCCCCTAAGCCATCCCCCAAGGGCTCCTGGACTGTAAGAGGGTGCAGGCTGGGCTGAGGGACCCTTACCCCCAAGTGCATGATTTTCGTGCACCGGGCTTCTAGGTCCTTGATAATGTGGAAGGTAAGCTTAGACAGATATGGCTGGAGTGGGTTTTGAGAATTAATGAACTAAAGCAATAGTTATCAAACTTAAGTAAGCATAAAAATTTTCTGGTGAACTTGTTAGAAAAAAATGCAGATTTATAGGCCACAACTCCATAGCTCTTGAGTGAAGACAGAAAATTCTATTTTTACCAATCAGCAACTCAGATGTTTTTGATGCAGATAAATCTTTGATCTCAATTTAAAAAAAACTGAGCTGCAACCTATATAAAACTATCATAATAGTATTGGAATAAGATATATTAATAAAATGCAGATAAAAGAATGACAGAAAATTTATTAATATTTTTACACACTTGATCTGTTAAATTCTTTGAAAAACGTCTTATCCTACTCATCTATTTATTGGTTTATGTATTCCTCATGTAAGCATGTATACTTAAATTTTATTTAGCATTTATAGTTATTTAAATTTATACTTGTGAAAGGAGAAATTTATTTTTGAGACCTTTATTCTTTTTATCGAACATTTGTTGAGCATCTACCGTATCCTCTAGGCATTATGGAGAATATAAAGGAGAGCATTTTTTTTTTTAACTTTTATTGATCAGCTTGCCTCCTGCACACCCCCTACTGGGGATGTGCCTGCAACCAAGGTACATGCCCTTGACTGGAATCGAACCTGGGACCATTCAGTCCACAGGCTGATGCTTTATCCACTGAGCCAAACTGGTTAGGACTTGTGTGATTATTTTTGTTTTTTGTTTTTAAAAAAATATATTTTAAAATAAATCTTTGTTGTTCAGATTATTACAGTTTTCCTCTCCCTTCTCCTCCAGCTCCCCTCCACTTGGTTCCCACTTCATCCCATACCCTTCCCCTCCCATTGTTCTTGTCCATAGGTCCATAGGTATAAGATTTTGGTCCAATCTCTACCCGCACTCCTGACTCCCCCTCCCCCCCCCAGAGCTGTCAGTCCACTCCCTTTCTATGCTCCTGATTCTATTGTGCTCACCAGTTTATTCTGTTCAGATTTTTTTATTCACTTGATTTTTAGGTTCACTTGTTGATAGATATGTATTTGTTGTCACTTTGTTGTTCATAATTTTTATCTTTACCTTTTTCTTTCTCTTCTTAGAGAATACCCTTCAGCATTTCATATAATACTGGTTTGGTGGTGATGAACTCCTTTAGTTTTTTCTTGTCTGTGAAACTCTATCTGACCTTCAATTCTGAATGATAGCTTTGCTGGGTAGAGTAATCTTGGTTGTAGGTCCTTGCTATTCATCACTTTGTATATATCTTGCCACTCCCTTCTGGCCTGCATAGTTTCTGTTGAGAAACCAGCTGACAGTCGTATAGATACTCCCTTATACTCTGTTTCCCTGAAAATAAGACAGTATCTTATATTAATTTTTGCTCCCAAAGATGCACTAGGTCTTATTTTCAGGGGATGTCTTATTTTTCCATGAAGAAGAATACAGTACACATTTATTGTTAAATGAAAATAAAGGAAATTAATTATCTGTATGTGGTACGGTAGTACGGTAGTTGTCAACACAAACCAGACAAACTGTGAATCCTATAGTATCAAGAATTTACTCATTTATTCAATGACAATCATGTCATCATCTTCTGGAACATCATCATAACAATCCAATTCCTGAATTTCCTGGTGAATTTCTTGTGACTCCATTTCTTTCAGAATCAGTGGACCAAATCTCTCATGTTTAGCCTAGGGGGGCCTTATTTTCGGGGGGATGCCTTATATTTCACTCAGAAGGAAACCTGTAAGTAGGTCTTATTTTCGGAGGATGTCTTATTTTCGGGGAAACACATAAGACATCCTCCGAAAATAAGACCTAGCGCATGAAAAGATAAGACATCCCCTGAAAATAAGACCTAGTGCAACTTTGGGAGAAAAAATTAATATAAGACACTGTCTTATTTTCAGGGAAACAGGGTAACTAACTGTTTTTTCTGCTTTTAAGATTCTCTTTTTGTCTTTTGCCCTTGGCATTTTAATTATGATGTGTCTTGGTGTGGTCCTCTTTAGATTCCTCTTATTTGGGGTTCTCTGTGCTTCCTGGACTTGTAAGTATATGTCTTTCACCAGGTAGGGGAAGTTTTTTGTCATTATTTCTTCAAATAGGTTTTCAATATTCTGCTCTCGCTCTTCTTCTGGCACCCTCATAATTTGGATGTTGGTATGCTTGAAGTTGTCTCAGAGGCTCCTTACACTATCTTCATATTTTTTTATTCTTTTTTTCTTTCTGCTCTTTTCGTCGGGTGCTTTTTGCTTCTTTGTATTTCAAATCTTTGACTTTATTCTTGGGATCCTCTAGTCTGCTGTTGGATCTCTGTATATTATTATTTATTTCAGTCAGTGTATGCTTAATTTCTGGTTTGTCCTTTTTCATATCCTTGAGGGTCTTACTAAATTTCTCAGAGGTTTCTAAAAGATTCTTTTTTTAAAAAAAATATATTTTTATTGATTTTGTACAGAAAGGAAGGGAGAGAGATAGAGAGTTAGAAACATCGATAAGAGAGAGTCATCAATCAGCTGCCTCTTGCACACCCCCTACTGGGGATATGCCGCAACCAAGGTACATGCCCTTGACTGGAATCGAACCCGGGACCCTTCAGTCCCCAAGCCGACGCTCTATCCATTGAGCCAAACCGGTTTCGGCTAAAAGATTCTTGAGTAACATTATAACCATGGTTTTAAATTCTATATGTAGTATTTTGCTTTCATCCATTTTTTTTTATTTGTGACTTGTTTCTTTGTCTCTGCATTTTGGCTGCTTCCCTGTGTTTGTTTCTATGTACTGGGTAGCTACTAAGTCTCCTTGAGTTGATAGAGTGGCCTTGTGTGGTTGGTGTCCTATAGGGTCCAGTGTCTCAGCCTCCTTAGTCACCTGAGGTGGACTTTCATGTTGTACCCCTTTGTGGGCTGTTTGTATACCCTGTTTCCCTGAAAATAAGAGTGTCTTATATTAATTTTTTCTCCCAAAGTTGCGCTAGGTCTTATTTTCAGGGGATGTCTTATCTTTCCATGCGCTAGATCTTATTTTTGAAGGATGTCTTATTTTTGGGGAAACACAGTAGTCTTGTTATAGTTAACCCATTGATTGCTGTTGATATTACTGGGAGGAATTGACATTCAGGCCAATTGGCTGTGGTGACCAGCTGTGTCTACACTGGAAGATCTGTTGCGCAGGAGACTTTCTTATGGGGCAGGACTTGCTTCAGTAGGGCTTTGATGCTCACTGAGTCTGCCCCTTGAGTATGTCTCTTATGAATGTGAAGATTTGTAATTCAATATGGTCTCACTCTGACCACTGGGCGTACTGACCCTTGGATCTCCAAGGAGGTGCACTGTCTGGGGCCATTCAGCAGGAGCTACAGAGACATCTGCAGATTCCTTTTCATTGTATGGGGTTTGGAAGTGCCCAGATGAGGCCCAGCTGTGAAGCAAGACCACTGCTGCTCTGCCAGGTAAGTGAGTGGGCCTTTTTTTGGAATCTCTGGGGCTCTGTGACCTAGCTCCAGTTCTTTTTAGGTGAAAGAACAGGCCATTCATCTGCAAAAGCCGATGCACACAGCTTGGGTGGGGTTGTAAATTGGGTAGGGCGGGGTCACTGGGAATCACCAGGGCTGAGCAAATAGCAATAGCTGTCCTGAACTGGAGAAGTCCCTGGTTCTCTGCATCCTTTGCCCTTATGCAGGAACAATGATAGCTGTGAGCACCTCTAAGAGTAAGCCACCCTTGCCTTCCTATCTCGATGCCAGACAGTCCAGTTTCTCCCCATATGTGCCTGGGTCCCCCAGAGTCTCTCCCAGAACTGGAGTTCAGAGCCAGCAGGAGCTTGTATCCACCCTCCCAGTTTAAAGAGCAGCACATCCTGGTGCTGGCACTTTCTGCACCTCCGCACCTCTTATGGGTCTCAATGAACTTTCTTCACCTCTCTAGTTGTGGAACTTCCTCTCAGCCAGCTTTCCCATGGTTCTGGGTGGTAGTTGTCCTGCCATTTAGTTGTGAATTTGGTGTGGTTGTGAGAGGCAGCAAGTGATTACCTATGCCGAGAGTATTCTAATAATGACTTATTGCTATGGGGGTCTTGTTGCTGTAGAACTCTAATGCTCCAGGTTCTTCTGGAGCAAGTTCCCTCATTCATTCAGAATATATTTATTGGAGATTCAGCATGTGCCAAGCACTGTTTTACTTGCTGTAAAAGATAACACTGTTCATTTTAGAAAATATATGAGTAAAATGCATACTTTCCTGGATGGTCAAAAGTGCTATGGAGAAGAAAAAAATCAGAAAAGGGAAGTAGGATTGCTGGGATAGGTATTCCTTTTAAGTAGGATGTTGGGGGGAGAACTCATTGGAAAACAACATTTGAGGAAGACCTAAAGTAGTTGGGGAGCAAGTTATACAGGTAATAGGGAAAAGTGTTTTATGGAATATCATGGGGAAAGACCCAGAGCCATGAGCATGTCTGCTGTTCCTGAGACAGCTAAGAGCCTCATGTGGCTGAAGAGGTGTGAGCAAGAGAAGCGTAATAGGGAAATGTGTTCAGAGAACTTATGAGAAGAGAGTTTTGGGAAGTATGGTATGGTAGGGTACTGATGATTTGTGGTCTTTGGAATTTTTCAAGTTAGAATAATGCTCCTAAAATAACCAGAAAAGTATCACAGCATTCTGGAGTTGGGTTTCAGTAATTTGGTTAAGAATTACCATGTACGATAATAGAATTTTTGAGAGCAGGAAAATGTCTTATTCCTAATTGAAAATCTGGTGCCTGCCAAATAAACATTTAATAAATATTGAAATGAATGGTCAAAAATAGGACTGGGATTGAGATCCCCACATTAAGAATTTTTATCAATAGAAGAAATTATTTACGAGTCTATTTTGATAATAAATGCCAACGTTCAGTCAAGTTATGATAATTATTTTTTCATGTGAACTTCTGGTCCTCAGATAAATTCAATGCCTACACAATAACAAAAACATCCCTTTTGGATATAAGATATGTCTTTCCCTTAGTTATATTTTAAACTGAAATAAATTGTGTATATTTTCATTTTTCTAAAATTATGCATTGCACCTATTCTACCAAATGACATATTTATTATCAGTCAGGATTTTTTTTTTTTGTGTGTGTGTGTGTGTGTGTGTGTGTGTGTGTGTGTGTGTTTGGGTCTTAAGAATTATAAAGAAATCAGAGCTTAAGTCTGAGTTTCTAAATCTTAATAAACTTGATGGATGGGTTGCTACAGGGATCTAGGAAACTTATCTGAATTTTCAGTTTTGGGACAGTTTAGATAATAGGCTGTTTGTTTTGTCTTAAGCAAATGGAAAGCCATTGGATTATATTAATGAAAGTATTACAATATTTTTAGATTTGGAGTTTAAAGGATCATTTTGCTACCTTTGTGGAAAATGGATAGTATTCAAGACGGGGGGACAGGAGACCAGAACAGTGAGACTATTGCATTCTCAGGGGAAAAATGAGCAAGGCAATATATAATTGAGATAAAGAAGAAGGGAGAGAATCAAGAGTTATTAAGGAGGCATAATTGAGAGGTCTTGGTGACTGAGTGTATCTGTGTTTGTGTGTGTGTGCTCATGGCAAGGTGGGGTAGAAATCAGGTGCAGAAGAATAAATTAGTGTAGGATGAGTCCTTTGTTTCCAGGTAGTTCTAAATTGCTATTCCTTCAGTTTGTCTATACTTGTATACAAGATCATAAGTGTTTAGAATTATTAGAGTTTATAGCTCAATTCAGTGAAAAACAACAAATTAAAACAAAAAAATCCAACAATTTATGGCTAAAGACAGTCAAGTTGTTTTGAACTTGCATTCAGCTTCCCCCTCTCCTCCTCTTAACAGCTGTTTCTTAAATTATAGGCATTAATTAAAAATCTCAGTTTTATTTTCTCTTTAACTAGGAGATGTATCTGGAAATGAAAAATCTTGCTATGGGCTGGTCAACAGGGCAATAACAGACCAGGGAACATAAATGATTTAAAATCTAGCTCTTTCTTTAGTCAAAAAGCTTCACAGGATCCCACCCAGTTGTGAAGCTCTTAATTTGATCAAGGCCTTCATTTATCACTTCTGGAATTGTGTGCACATTTAAGAGAAAGGGAGCCAAATTAAATCAGTTTTAACAAAGAAAATTTCAGCAGTTGCATTAGGAATATGCAGAGGACCACAGTCTGCCCTCATATGCACCCCCAGAATTTCCATTGACGTCAATACTTATTGCTTACACATATCCAAGGGCAGGATCTGGCCCTTGGAAATTAAATTAAATAATTCCCTGTGTGGAATGCCAGAAAGTATCACAAATCTGCTGAGAGGGACAAGCTACTAACCATGAAAGGGAAGATTTTCTGTGGTAATGTCAATACTGATGGATTAAGATGTCCCAGGGATGCAAAATATGGTTCTTCCCATTACTGTTTAAGTTTACAAACATTTATGACCTGCAAATGTGTTTTCAAGAATACACATGTTTTGTTTTGTTTTTTTAAAAGAAGCAGGAGATGACTTTAGAGAAGTTTTAATAGTTTGCCAGTTGTATACTTTTAAATACAGTGGAATTAAAATTCTAATCCTTAACATTCCAAAATAACTTTCATTCTATAATTTTGGAGTTGAAATAATGCAATGAAAACCAAAAATTCTCCAAAGTAGTTACATTTCATCCATTGGTGGACGCATTTCCACAATGAAGGTGTCTAGAGTTTGACAATTACTAGGAATCTTTTGAATTTAACAAATGGAAAATGACCCTCTGCATGATCTTCTGGCTTGGTGGTTGGATGGAGGTCAAGTGCTTGTAAATCCTCAGAAAGAGAGAATTTTTTTTAAATGCATACTACTCAATAGTAATACAAGGGAGTCTTCATTTGATGACACAGTCACGAAAATCACTTTTGTCCTTTGAATGAAAGATGAGATTAGGAAAATCTGTTCTATAAGAAATCCAATTCAAATATATAGAGAGGTCATCATTTAAACTCTTCAGATGAGAGTACTCTTGTGTATTTAGGTTGTTTAATCCTATATAATAATATTAAGACTTCCTTTTCCCGAAACTTTAATTCAGTTGAAAGACATTTACTGTGTAACCTCTTTAGGATAGTCTCAGGGCTGGCACTCTGGGCTGAAAACTCAGTCCTGAGTATCCAGATACTTAGCATCTATTGATGGGAGTATACATCGATAGGCACAGAAGACTGAGTGTGATAAATTACAAACAGACATATAAAGAAAATTCTGAGAGAGAATAAAATGGGAGCGAAAATGTTTAAATTTGCCAGCTGTTCTGAAAAGGTCCCAGGCAGCCCTGATCAACCGTGATGCACTTTGAAAATGAGTGTGGTTTTGACTGATGTCAGAGGTGTAGGTAGGATAATGAGAACAATATTCCAGGTGGAGTGATAAGCCTGAAAAAAAAAAAAAAAAAAGAAGAAGAATGAGATGATTGCTTGATATGGATATTGGGAAGCAGTGAAGTGTCTGGTGTAGTTAGAATACAGGGTATATTGAGGAATAGTAGAGATAAAATAGTTAAGACCAACGTATGGCCCTAGAATACCAGGCTAAGGAATTTGGATTTTGCTCTAAAAGCACTTCACATTTCCTAGTGTTTTTGTCCAATCTCAGGATAAAATTACAGTCATTTCTCGTAATAAAAGCAATTTCACAGATATTATCTCTAAACCTTTTATGCTCACATGTAGTTTTTATTTTTTCACTATTTTCAATGAATACGATGCTCTACCCATTCAGGGAAGTGTTAATGTTGAATAAACAGGTTTATGGACCAATATAATGAGTTATCATAAAAAGGATTCAAGGAGAAAAAGGGTTGTGTGAAATATTTGGATGAGAAAGAGATACATGAAGCTTTCAGCTCTTGTAGTTTTCTCTTGCTTATAGATGAGGAATGTTATTAGCACAGGCATGAAGCTCGTCCCATCCTGGCAAACTGTGGTACTGGGAGATAGTCTTCTGCCTCTTTATTGGCCCCAAGACACAGACTTGGACAAATTACTTCTCTGGACTACACATTGCTTATTTTTAAAATGCGGAGTTGATCTAAATATGCTTCAAGTTCCCTTCCTCTTCCATGTTCCAATATTGAGCAGTCACAGCTGCACCTAGCAAGGGAGACACCCTCTTGGATTTTCTTGGTTGCTGCTGGCCAGTACCAAGGCACCTAGTATCTCACTCTGGATGTATGCCCAGATCCCTGCATCTGTCTTGCTCTTCTACTCCCTCACCTTGCCTTAAACCTACAGCCCCAATAAAGGGTGGTAGAGGAGGTGGTAATGAGAGGTATTAGAGATAGAGAAGAAAGTTAATCTTCAAGGTATACTTTGGGAAGTTTGAAGGATGTGGAGCAAGAGAGGCAAAACTACAAAATAGGTGAAGCTGATCTTTCTCTTTGCTGAATGTGTTATAATACTTTTATATGTGTGTCAGGTGGTATTGATTGGCCCATTGATCCATTAATTTTTTTTGCATATTCTTCTTTGTTAAAACTTCTTCAGATTTAATCACTCTGCTGGCAACCAGAGGCATGCATGTACAAGAAGTGCTATTCCTAGTCTTAACAGGTTATTTTGTTTTTGTTTCTACTTTTTAGAATTATGTCTGTTGAAGGATAAAATAAAAATCATTGGCCTCATTCAAATCAGTTTCTGACTAGTGGAGCCAACCTGCCCATCAAAAGTAGTTCTCCAGGGAGACTCAATGCTGGTTTGTTTGCAGAAATGTCTAACTTTTAAAAATAACCCCTGAGTGTAAGGGAAAATGCATTCCCTGAGAATATTTGTATTCCTCTTCTGTGAGGACCTTTGACCTACCTGTGAACTAATATGTTAGGGAAAGGAACTAGTACATATTTGCAAAGACAAATGGCCACTTTACATCTTAATTTCCTCCAGCATTTTCCTTAGAAAAAAAGCTTGAAGTTATTGTCATTGTTCTTATTTCTCTGGAATTGAAAATATGGATGTCAGTGCCCTTAAATACACTGGTTACCAAGAAAAGCAAATGTTTCTCTGTGGCATTCTGTTGACATTATAGAAACATTATTCTGCCTAGCATTTATTTCAAGCTGGGGAGGAATTGAGTTTTATGGTTTTCTCTGAAAAGGGCATAAGCCAAACAAAGCTCAGACTTCTGACCTAGCTCTGACCTTTTTCCAATAGCCATAACTTTTGTTTCAAATTGAAAATGGGGTAACAGTTTTCTCTTGGGAGAGAACCATGAGCAGTCACTTAATAAAAGGCCTTTTCCCAGATTCCTAAGTAGCTTTGCAGGCCTTCAGATCAGATTTTTCAGATGGATAGTGCCTTCTGGCTCAGGATTTTTCAGCCTTTTGCAAAATTCTCATTGTATTCTCTGATATTTGTCATTTTCTTCAAGACATTTTCTTTTCTGTTATTGACCCCAAAAACATATTTGTTGGAGGAAAAGAAACTCAAGGGTTTCTCTCAACAATCACACTTTTCTAACAAAATTGAATGACAAGATAGTTGAGAAGGATGGAAGACTTTTCACTGCTCTCTGGATTGCCTACAGTGCGCCCAGGAACAGTCTGTCTAGATCGAGGAAGAAAAGATGTTTACTTCTGGTTAGTGTTCTTTGTGCCTTGGATCTATCTATCTTTGCAGTCCCTTTATTCTTCGTATACTGTGTGAAATCACACTGTTCATCATGTCTGAGGTCTTTGTGAGTATCTGAGTGTATCTGTATTTAAAACCAAGACTTCTGATCTTTTTTTTTTTCTTCCTCCTTTATCCTTCAAACTTAGGTAGGAAAACTGGTGTACCATATCATAAAAATAAAGAAGTGAAATGTATGAAAGCTTACTATAAATTGTGTAATGCCATTTAAATATGAGATGTTATAAAAATGATAGGGAGGGTTTAAAAAAATTCCTAGATATTATGTGATTTACTTTAGGTACTTGGAAATGTCTTATTTTTAACAGTTGCTTTTGAAGATTCTTCTTATTATTTTATTTTTTGTTAATCCTCACTTGAGCATATTTTTTTCATTGACTTTTTAAAGAGAGTGAAAGGGAGAGGGAGAGACAGAGAAACAGCAATGTGAGAAAGACACATCAATTGATTGCCTCCCACATGTGCCCCAAACAGCACCAGAGAGCCTGTAACCTAGGTATGTGCCTTTGACTGGAATCAAACATAGGACCCTTCAATCCAAGGGCCTACAATCTAACCACTGAGCAACCCAGTAAGGTAATAGTTGCTTTTGATTAAAAAATTTTTAGAAAAGTGATCTTGAAGTTATCTAGCTTACACTTTCTTTTGGACATAATCTTCTTAAATAATCTTAGAAGATGAATACTCTTCTCATCAAAGTCTAGAGAGGAGAATCCATCTTTTTTGGCAGTCTTTTCCAGTGTTTCACATCCCAGCAATGTGAATTCTGATTTTCAATCTAAGGATCTCCTGCTACGCTCTCTCTTTAAAAAAATCAATTAAAAGTTGTTCCTTTTGTTCCATTATAATGGAAACAGGTCAGCTGTTCGCTATTATTAATGTGATACATTTTTAAATTATTGAAAGTTCAGTTTCTCTGGTGAAATATGTCTGGTTCCTTTAGATTTTCTATATTATGATTATTTTCAAAAACTTTATTGTTCAAACATCTTCTCAATTCTCCAAATCTTGTTTTAGTTGTAGACTCCCTAAGTAGAGATCTCTAATTAAAGGCATGTTTAGTGTTGCAAGATTAATTTGTCTCTTTGCTCAAGATTAATTTCTCTTCTTTTATATGTATTTCTACATATAGCAATCAACTGGCATAATGTAGTTTTTGACCTTCAAATATTTTTCTATTTTGCATGAGAAGGCCTTAATTTAGATTTTGGGAAAATATGAACTTTGAGGTTCTTTGTAAATAGGGTGAAAATAATGGAATAATTAATAGTGTTTATACTTCCTGCGAATTCATTTTTTCACTAATTCAGCAAATAACATGTATCTAGTATGTGCCAAGCACTAGACATTTAACAGTAAACAAAGGTGGCAAAATCTCTGTCCTCCTGGAAACAACATTCTAGTCAAGAATTTCTCTCCCTTCCAACTTTTTCACTGGAAATTTATATGGCCTAAGAATGTAGCAGCAGAAAGGCTATATAGGAAAGAGGTGGCAAGTGAGATAACACAGTTGTGGAGGTGGGGAGTATATACATATTTTGCGTATAGCCTCTACTCATGCCCATGCTGATTTGCCCCATGGACTTAACTTACAAAACTTTTATGAGCACAGAGCTTTGAGTACAAGGTATGCTATGGAAACTGTATAGTGAGCCTTACAAAAGTTCTAAATTAATGGAACAGCAAGGTTCTTTGGAGGACATGAATATTGTGTGCATTCCCTCTGTTCACACTCATGCCCACTGTTCCATTGAATTTCACTTACAAAATATAAGTTCAAAGATAAAATTATTAAGAATTTTAAATGACAATGATATATTAAATCAAATGTAAGGTCCTTGATATATAAGTTCACACGCTTCTGAGTGTGACTGTACAAGTTGGACGCCTATGAAACTGGTCCTGACTTCTTCATTCACATTTCTGATGCTTGGGATGGGATGACTCAAAGATTGAACTCAGGTAGGCCTATTAACAAAACACTTACATATGGCTTCTTAATATGAATTGTGTTTCTCCCAATGTGGTGGTTAGGTACCAAGTAGTAGAGTCCTTAAAATACCTTTCAGAAGGCAAATAGTCCAAAAGAACTAGGTTTGTCGTTAGTGACCAAATCCTGGATAGCACATAATATCATTTCTGCCATCCTTTATTGGTAGAAGCAGTCAAAGACTTCTTTGATTCAAGGGGAAGTGACAAAATGCTCCCTTATTGATGGAGAACATATTTTAAAACTCTTTCTGTAATTAAAAATTATCAGCTGCTCAGATGTTTTCATACTACAATAATTTTTTCTTTTCTCTCCTCTCCATTTTCATTTCTTCCCATCTAGTTCTTTCTTTCTCATATAGGCTCTTCTTCCTCTTCCTTTTTTATTTATTATTTTTTTTACGCCTCTTTAAAAAAAAAACCAAAAAACACCTCTCATTGCATCACACTTTTCTCATTATTGAATAGAGAAAAACATTTAGAGTTGGAGAGAAACATGAAAGTGCGTAAGACAGAGGAAGAGAAAAAATGGAATTAGCACTGACCTCTCCACTTAGCTGTGTGAATTTATTGCAATATTTTAAAAATTTAGTCATCTAGGTTATCTCCATTTATTCCCATCTTCATTTTAAGAAATTATTTGTGATTATACATATTTCCATTTCTTTCTACCGTGTTTCCCCGAAACTAAGACATCCTCTGAAAATAAGATCTAGCGCATGGAAAGATAAGACATCCCCTGAAAATAAGGCCTAGCGCAACTTTGGGAGAAAAAATTAATATAAGACACTGTCTTATTTTTTGGGAAACAGGGTATTTATTTCTCATCTATTTGCTTTTGAACATGAGTACTTCAATTAGCCCTAGTCTCATGTTCTCTCCATTTGTCAACTCTACTGCATTTCTTGACTATTATAGAACTCAAGCAACATGTATCCAAATATTCTACAATCAGCCTTATACAAAAGAGATAGAAACTTATTCCAAATAAACTGAAGCAAGATGTGGCTGCAAGAGGAATTTTGGCCTATAAATGTGAAAAAAATATCTCATTGTATATTCTAAGAGAATGCATTTGGCAAGAGGATGGACTTCAGTGGAAATTGATAGAGCTGGTTTGCATAAAGTATCTTTAACCCATCTGCCACTTGAGTGATGGCTTCTGACTTAGTTTCCTTAATTTCAAAGGATAGCATTTGAGTATTGCCTTAAATCTCAAACAGCATTCATAAAGCAGCACTTTGATTTGGTAAGTGGAACTAAATCAGAAAAATGTAGACTTGGCATCACTCAGATTTGTATAATGATGGATCAGTGTCAGGATAATGCCAAGTAAAACAATGTGATGAACTCTAAACATTATTTTCTCACATACCTAAGAGTACTTTGGTTCCAGGCTCTCTAGAGTCAATGCCAAAGATACTTCTACCCTAACAGAGTTTATGGCTTTAAGAAGGAAATGTATCTTGGTGTTTGTCCTCAAAGCCATTATTTCCCACATGCCATGGTCCTGGTTTATACTGTTTACTACAATAGATATTTAAGAAGCAGCAAAAGCCTTTTTTATTGCTTATAGAGGCCCCGTGCACAAATTCATGCATTGGTTAAGTCCTGAGAGGAGTGGGGGAAGGCTGGGACGTGGTAGGTCTTCTGGGGGGACGGTGGGATGCCCTTGCAGGCCCAGGATCCAGATCTGTCCCACAGACCTTCATGTCCATTGTCAGGAGCCACCTGGTGGCCACTTTTATATTGTTTCTTCCTTGCGGAACATCTAGGGAGGGGAAGCAGCAGCGGTGCCCAAGACTGACTTCCAGGAGGCCAGTGGTGCTGCCAGGATCCTGCCAGCTGTGCTGGTCCATTGGTGCTTGGCCCATTCTCTGGAGATTAGACCTGCAGGACTACTGAGGGAGTGAGTGGCTGCTGCTGGGCTGGTGGGCCTGGCCGCAGGAAGGATGGGTCAGCTGAGTGGTGTTTCTGCTATGGGAATGCACTGACCACCAGGAGGCAGCTTCTGCATTTAGCGTCTGCCCTCTGGTGGTAACTGCGTGTCATAGTGACAGGTCATTTTGACCAGTGGGTCGCTTAGGCTTTATATATATATATATATATATATAAATTGGATTTTTGACCAAGATAGTTTAAACTAGATACATTAAAATAATATCACACAAGGAATACTAGGCTAACGACTTAAAACACAAATGAAATATTTTTACGATAAGAAATTATCTTGTATCTTGACAGCCTAAAACAAATATTTTCATTTTGCCCTTTTTAGATAATTAAAATGTTGTGTCCATACCATTTTGTTTTTCACTTTTCCCACAGATTATATAACAATGTGAAGAACATGGGCTTTGGAACCAGACAGATCTGGATTCAAATCTTGGCTCTATCATCTACAGTGTTTCCCAAAGTGTGGTACGCGTACCCCCAGGGGTACGGGAAAAGTTTGGTGGGGGTACGTGTTGCACCGGAGTTTGGTGGGGATATGCACTACACCGTGCTTAGCTGCACCTAATTCTATATTCTCATGAGTACGAGGGATACTCAGCATTATGAAAATTATAGAAGGGGGTACACATATATCAAAAGTTTGGGAAACACTGATCTACAGTGTCAATGGGTTGGTTAAGTTGTTTATCCATTTTGGTCTTCAGTTTGTTTATCTGTAAAATGAGGATGACAGTTGGCATCCAAATATAACTTGGGTTGCACATGACTAATCTTTGTGTAGTATCTTATTCAAAGAAATAGCAATTTAGCAGAAAAATATAACTGAGAGAATTATGATATTTAGTCTTTAAAATACAAACTAAAAAATTTAACAGCTTTATTAATATATAATTGATATATAATAAACTGTACATACTTAAAGCATAACGTTTAATAAACTTTAATATTTATATATTCCCATGAAATCTTCACCACAATCAAGATAATGAACACATCTATGTTCCTCAAAAGTTTCCTCATGCCCGTTTGTAGTACCTCTTTCCACCCCGCCCTTGCTCCCCCATCTGCAGACAACCACTTATCTGTTTTCTGACATTATACTTCAGATTGCATTTAAAAAATTATATAAATATAATATGTATTGTTTTTTGTTTGTTTCTAAATTTAAATTCTTTATTGTTTAAAGTATGACATAAATCTCCTTTTTCCCCATTGGGCACTCTCCGGGCACCCCCTTCCCATTATATATCCTCACCCCATTTGTATCCATTAGTTATGCTCATATGCATGCATACAGTCCTTTGGTTGATCTCTTACCCCTTCATACCCCTCCTGCCTGCCTTGCCTTTCCTCATAGGTTGGACAGTCTATTCAATGCTTCTATGACTCTGGTTCTATTTTTGTTCATCAGTTTATGTTGTTCAATATATTCCACAAATGAGTGAGATCATGTGATGCTTATCTTTCTCTGACTGGCTTATTTTGCTTAGCATAATGCTCTCTGATTCCATCCATTCTCTTGCAAATGGTAAGAATTCCTTCTTTTATACAGTAGTATTCTATTGTGTAGATGTACCACAGTTTCCTAATCCACTCATTTGCTAGTGGGCACTTAGGCTATTTCCAAATCTTAGCTATTGTATATTGTGCTGGTATGAACATAGGGGTGCATTGTACTTTTTTTTGTTTTGTTTTTTGTTATTGTTGATTTCTTTCATTCAGTTTATTTATTTTGACATTTATCCATGTTATTGAACATATTAACAATTCATTCCTTTTTATTACTGAATAAAAGTCAGTTATATCAGTTTACCATGATTTGATTATGCATTTATCTGTTAATGGACATCTTTTTTTTTATTCTGGTTTTGTTTTTGGCAATCACAGATAAAACTGCTATGAATATTCTTACATAAGTCTTTGTATGGATATATTTTATTTCTCTGGTTGTAGTTATTTTATTTTCCACTAGTACTGTATGGAAATTCTAGTTGTTTCATATTCTTGCTAACACTTGGTATTATCAGTCTTTGTAATTTTAGCTTTTCTAGTAGATAGTGGTATTGAATTGTGGTTTTAATTTACATTTTCCAAATGGAAAATGGGTTGAACATTATTTCATGAGCTTATTTGTCATCATTATATCATGTTTGGGGAAGTATATGTTCAAATATTTTGCCCATTAAAAAAATGGGTTGTTTATTGAGTTTTGAGAGTTCTTCATATATTTTAGATAAAATCCTTTATCAGATATGTTATTTCCAAATATTTTTTTTTTTTTGGTCTGTGGCTTGTCTTTTTATTCTCTGATTGTATCTTTCAAAGAGCAGAAATTTTTACTTTCGATTAATTTATCATTTTGTTTTTCTTTTATGGATTATGCTTTTGGTGGTATTACACTTTTTCTCTCTTTATTGATTAAGGTATTACATATGTGTCCATATCCCCCCATTGCCTCCCCTCACCCCCATCCCCACTCATGCCCTCACCCCCCTGGTGTCTGTATCCATTGGTTAGGCTAATATGCATTCATACAAGTTTTTTTTCTTTTCTTTTTAAGTGCACTGAAAAACTAATAAAATAAAATAAAATAAAATTCTCTAGACATCTTTCTCTAAAGTGCTCTGGATAAGAGTACTGAAAGAATTTGCTCTATAATTTCCCTGAATCTGCTCAGTACCTAGATATGTAGATTCTTTTTAAAAAACTTTATTTTTATTGTTGATACTATTACAGATATCCTGACTTCCTCTCACTTCGCACACCTCTACCCAGCCTACTTTCCTTTTCCTTTTGGCTATCCCCACTGGGCATCGAGCCCCAAACCAAAGTATATATATATATGCCCTGATTGGGATCAAACTGTGACCTCCTAGTGGAAATACTTTTATATATAAATTTTATTTAACTGGAAAAAAATAGCTTGTTTTCCACAGCTATAGATATCACCATTAAGGATGTATAAAATCTATAGATTTGAGAACTGAAAGGCCTAGCTCTAATAACCTGATCCCAGTATTGCCCTACAAATCAAAATAGTTGTTACTAACTTTTCTAGGCAGAGATAGGAAAACGAAAAGTTCCCTAATGAGCTTTTTAGGTAGCTGTTCTCAATTTCCCTATGAGGTAGCCTTAAATATTTAAAGAACTTTTGAGATACAGGTTGGTTCTAGAGCTTTCTTAACCTGTACTTGGACAACATTTCTAGCTTCCCAGCTGTCCCTAAGAAACCACCTGGAACCCAGAGGTATCAGAACTGAGTTATATGATCCAGATTTAAGAAGGTAGGGGAGGGTGGGGGTACAACCAAAGGATTTGTATGCATGCGTATAAGCCTAACCAATGGACACAGACACCAGGGAGGTGAGGGGATGCGTGGGGTGAGGGGGCATGGAAGGATAAGGACAGATATGTAATATCTTAATCAATAAAGAAAAGAGAGCGGGGGGTGGAGAGAGAGAGAGAGAGAGATTGAGAGAGAGAGAGAGAGAGAGAGAGAGAGAGAGAGAGAGAGAGAGAGAGAGAGAGAGAGAGAAAGAGAGAGAGAATTTCCAGGGGAACACTGGCACTCCCTCCTTCTCTGTTTTCTGAAAGAGTTTACGAAGGATTGGTATTATTTCTTCCTAAATGTTTCATAGAATTCACCAATAAAGCCATCTGGCTATGGTCTTTTCTTTGAGTAAAGATTTTTTTTTTTAAATTACTAATTCAGTGGTTTTTTTTTATTATAGGTCTATTCAAATTTTCTATTCTTGAGCCAATTTTGGTCTTTGTGTCTTTCTAGGAATTTGTTCATTTCATCGGAATATCCTTGACTTTGATATTCATTAATTTTAATGCATATGTCTAATTTGCTGATGTAAAATTGTTCATAATATACCCTATAATTATTTTAATTTCTGTAGGATAAGATGTATTCTTTTTCATTCCTGATTTTGGTGATATGTCTTCACAATGTTTTTCTTAATCTTGCTAAAAGTTTGACATTGTGTTTTTTGTTGTTGTTGTTTTTTACTTTTTCTGAGAAGCATGTTTTTATTTTTATTTTATGTATTGCTTTTTAATTTTTTATTTCATTTTATTTGCAGTTTAATCTTTATTATTTCTTGTCTTCTTTACTTTGGGTTGAGTCCACTCTTCATTTTCTAGGTTTTAAAGGTGAAAGCTTAGATTATTGATTTGAGATATTTTTTTTCTAGCAGAGTCATTTAAAGTTATAAATTCCCCTCTAAGTATTGCTTAGCTGAAAGTGGATAAATTTATTGCCAGCTATTTTTTACTTCACAAGACATAGTAGTGGTTTTTAATCTTGGTTTGGCAGAGACTATCCAGATATTTGTTCTGTTTGGACATTGGGGCTGAATATTTACTGCCCTGCTAAAGCTACAATCTTTAGGGGCATCTATAATGTTGCTGGGAATTCTGTTTTATCCCAAACATTTGTTCTCCAGAGAAAGTCTTACAGAACCATTTCCCCAGCTGTCTGCCTATACCTATTCACTTTCTGCCTTGCATTTGTGATTTTGATGACTTCTTATTTTACTATTTCAGTTGTTGTCCGTAATCATTTGAAGCTTAAGAGAAGGGAGGAAGTGAAGGAAATAGTGTTCCAAATTGATGAAAAGCACTTGAAGTTAGAAAGCCTGAATTTTGTTCCCAGCTTGTCAGGGTCAGACATATTTTGGGTGATTGGGGTAATGTGATTTTAGAGATGTAAGAAAGGCATTTTTCTTGTCTTTATTCCTTCTTCCTACCTACCAAAGCCTAGTTGATTTCCACTCACTCTTTAATCCTTGACTTTGATATTCATTTTTCTAGAATTCTCTTATCCTTTTTACTTGCTTTACCCTCTTCTCTCATCACTTCCATGTCTTAACACTATCTTAGCAATTACCACACTTTAATATAACTGCTTGTTTATTTATCTGTTCTCCATGTTCTCTGAGGACAGGGCCCAGGATTTTGGTTCACATAATATACAGCCCTTGGCAATAATGGATATTCATGTGGTATTTAATAAATGGATTTTTGAAATCCAGCAGGTACAGCTTTATTCCTTTGTGTTCTTTTTACCCAACAATGTAAATTTGATATTTAGATCCTTTTCTGAAAGCAGGCTTTGTTGGGAGGGAGTTTGAGGTAGGTTGGAAGGCAGCACCAAAGAAGACCTGTTGGAAGGCAGCACCAAAGTCTCAATTTACCTCTAAGTTTAACATGTTCATTGGAATTTTTTAAAAAAATAAATATGTATCATTTTTATATTACCTTGAGGGATGAAATGGAAAAAATGTATGTTTAATTTGGTTATCTCACAAAACAGCCAGTGATCTTGTACCTGAGAGGAATATGTTCAAATTTAAAATGACCTGACAAACTGAGAAAAGGGAATGATATAAAAGGACATTTAAATTTGGTGTAATTGCTTTCAAAAAGATCAGAAATAGTCATTTTCTAGGAATAATATTAATGTCTTAATATCCTTTAAGCATAAGAATAATAGTAAAGAAGATAAAAATTTCTAAAATTTACAAGGAAATTTTCTTTGATCATAATCTTTCTAAAGAGAGCTATTATTCTATACTTTAAACCTAGAATTACCTTATTTTAATGCGTATGGAAGGTTTAACACAACTTTTTTTGTTTTGTTTTTCTTGACTCAAAAATAATTTTAAGTAATAAATTTTGGTGAAAAATATTACCCTTTACATTTCCATATCACCTTAATTTTTTTGGGGGGATAACAAGAACAATGACACCTGTATTTTGCTTTATAATCTGCAAAGCATTTTTTTCTTTAAAAATTATGAAATACTAAATATAAATGTAGGGCATATAAATGTCTAATAACCATGTTGTACATCTGAAACTAATAAAATATTGTATATCAACTAAAATTGAAAAATAAATTACAAAATAAAATAAAAATCATGAAAGAAATTTACTTGGTTAGAAAAATTATAGGATATTCTGTATATCTTATGTAATAAAGAGGGAATATGCTAATTGACCATTACACCCTCAGAAAGATGATGGCACCCACGGTCAATAAGGAAGGAATATGCTAATTGACTGCCACACCCTGAAAGATGGTGGCACCCACAGCCACAAGATGGTGGCACCCAGTCCCCTCAGCCCCGCAGGGGCGGCAGGTGCATGGCACGGCCGGGCCCACCCACAGGCTTGCCTGGCTGCTCTGCACTCCTGCCTCTGAAATCCCCTAGTCCCCTCAGTCCTCCAACCCCCCAGATGCCCAGGGTCAGCTCAAGGCACAAGCAAGCCTCAGATGGAGGCTGCCCAGCTGCCCAGGGTCACCCAAGGCTCAGGTAACCAGAGCCAGCCGAGGCTTGTGCTGGTGGCAGTGGCAGCAGTAGAGGTGTGATGGGGGCATCACCTTTCCCTGATTGCCGGGTGCTTCCTGCCCCTGAGGGCTCCTGGACCATGAGAGGGGGCAGGCTAGGCTGAGGGATTCACCCATGTCCAGTGCATGAATTTTCATGCACTGGGCCTCTAGTATCTATATATTTAATATATGTTCTTCAATCCTACTTATAGGAATTGATACCATTAACAGTTATGTAAACTTTCAGATCTTTTTCTATTCACATATAAACATATTTTGGGTGTATATATAATATATATAGCAAAGATGTAAGTATAATTATATATAGATACATTTATAATTAATTTACTGTACATCCTACACATGTATTTTTATGAATTATAATAATATTTCTGATTGGTTGTTTATGAGCAGTAGAATTGATGGAATAAAAGTTATCCACATTTTAAATGTTATAGGCAGATTGCCTACCTAACAGTTTTATACTCCAGCAGCTAAATATGTGAGAATTCTTTTTCCCACACTCTTGCCAACATTGGTATTATCAACCTCTCTAATTCTTGCCAAGCTGAAAAGCACTATCTCCTTGTTTAGTTTGCAATTTCCTGATCTCTAGTGAGGTTGCACATCTTGTATTTCTTCTGTGAATTGCCTGTGCATGCCTTGCCATTTTTTATGTGCATGTGTTATTTGTATTTTTATATTTATTTGTAGAACTTTATTAATTACTAGGGATATTAACATTTTTGTTAAGTATTTGTTATATTTTCTCTGAGTTTAACAGTCATATTTTAACTTTGTTTTTAGAGTGTCATACAAAATACTTATTTTTATTTCATCAAATCTTCAATATTTTACATGCATTCTCAGTCAATCCATAAATCCATTAATGTAGGAATTACTGTCATCATTGTACAGATGAACTAGCTGAGGTTTATAGAACTTAAAGGACTGGCTCAAGGAGGAAGGGACTCATATCTAAGCCTATCTTGCTAGAAATGCATACCATGACAAGGGAAACTAGAAAAATAAGTGAGTTGGCTAAAGAGCCACAGAACAAAGCAGGGAGCCACAGAACAAAGCATGTTCCCTTCCAAACTGACTGTTCCTCAGTAACCAGCCATTGGTCAAAGTCTTTGAGTAGGCTATACCTAAAGCAGCAGTAATAGTTTTTCAATGGCCTCTTGGTAGTTCTGGTGATATGAGGTGTTTGTAACTCTTTGGCTTAGATTTGACACCCATTTCCCTTCCTCACTGTTCCTGGCCAACTTTGTTTTATGGCTCTTGGCTCAGGTCTTAGATATTAACTTTGTTTACTTTGTGACTTCTGGCTCTGACCATTGGCTGTGCCTATGGACAGATTATTGGCTGCAATCTCAGTGGGTTCCCTGGATCTATGATTTTGGTCCTGTTTGAAGGTCATGGTGCTGATACTGGGCTCTTAGGCCCTTGTATTGGTGAATGACAGAGGGATGGAGAGTTGGATAAAATGCAACAAAATTTTTATTTCAAAATACTCTCAAAATATTTATTGAGAAAATTCAGCTACTGGATACTAAGTATTTGTGAGAAAATAAGGGTGGGTTGGAAGAGTGGTACATTTGACTCCTCTTTCTGACTGGAAAGAATTAGTTATGTGCAGTTTACTTTTTCAGCATGGATTAAAGTCATATAAATTCTCTCTAGTAACTCTGTCACCTGGGGTTTGAAAGGAGCAGGGAGATTGGAAGTAACTGGCATTCACCTTCTAGCTGATCTGAAATCTAGAAAGTAGAATAAATTACTGTCAAATTAAAAAACAAAGTACAGAACATTGTGCATAATATAATCCAGGGACTGGACTGGCATAACAGTCAGAATGACCAGAACGATCAGTGGCTATGACCTGTGGCAGCCAACCAGCCTGATCCGGCCTCAATTAGCCCCCCTCTACAATCCCGCCCCCAATCTTGCCCCCCCTCCCCAACTCCAATCAGGGGCAGGGTCGGCCAACCTCCCATGGCTCTTGCCCCCACCAGCCTGGCCGATGGGCTTCCATTAGGGTGAGCCAGCTGGATGCCACCCATGCACAAATTTATGCACTAGGCCTCTAGTTATAAAATAAAGCACTACCATAGAATATTGGTTAGGATTCTAATTCATAATCAGTATACTAATCTAATTCTGGCTCTAATTGATGCAGAAAACCTCATGATAAGGATTTTGGTGATAAATTGGTAGAAGTATTGGAGCAGTTTCTACCCGTTCCCCTACCACCTCCTACTCTATAAATTTACTTTAAGTATAGGGGGAAAGCAAAAATTTTATCTAATATTTCTCAGCAGATTGAAATTTAAAAAAATATATATTTTATTGATTTTTCACAGAGAGGAAGAGAGAGGGATAGAGAGTTAGAAACATCGATGATGAAAGAGAATCATCGATCAGCTGCCTCTTGCACACCCCCTACTGGGGATGTGCCTGCAACCAAGGTACATGCCCTTGCCCGGAATCGAACCCGGGACCTTTCAGTCCGCAGGCCGATGCTCTATCCACTGAGCCAAACCAGTCCCAGCTGAAATTTTTATACATTAGTTTTTATTAACAAATACTTTTATTTTGGAGCATTTCTATTTTTTTAAGATAAATATCTCATTTAATCTTTACAACAGTCCTATTTACAGAGGGGGATGTGAGATACAGAGGGCTTCAGTAATTTGCCCCAGCTCACACGGCTAGCAGGTGATAGAAGAGGGCCTCCAGAGATTATACTCTACCATTTTATACTATGTTATACTATGCTGCCTCTCATGGGCAAAAATGTGAAAAAGGGTGAATGTTTTCTTTAACAATAGCTAGCATTCATTATAGCTAACATTTATGAAGTGTTTATTATATTTCAGGACATGTACTACATACTTTACATGTGAAATGTTACTTAATCTTCATGATAATCATTTGTAGGAGGCACTTTATTATCTGTTTTGTAGATGTAAAAACTGGGGTTAGAGAAGTAAAGTAACTTACTTAAGGCTATGCAGTCAGTAATGGCAATGCTGGAATTTAAGTGTAGAGCTATCTGATGCCACGGCTGATGATGATAACTTTTTTTTTTTATATACTGATAAACAACAAAACCCAGCTACATTTAGTCTTCTAAATATTGAACTTACAAACTTAAAATTATAAGTTCTGATACTGAAAGGCAGTTTTTGGAAATTCCTGAGAGAGTAATATGAATAGACAAACATCACTTGAGAGGACTTAGTGTAAAGGCAGTGTGGTGCTATGGACAGCATACTAGACCATCTGGGAAATAGGGCTACTAGGGTTGGAGTCCTAGACCCTGCCACCAACTCATTATGTGGCTTTGTGTAAGTTAACCTATATTGATAGAAGATCAAAATTAATAAATAGGATTAGATCATCTCAAGAGAAATTTCTGATTCTAATGTTCATTGACTATTACCACAGATAGATTATAAATAAATAAATGTTACACTGTTGGATCTTTTTTGGATTATTTTCTAATAGGCTTCCTTTGCCATGGGCAGAAATATTTCCTTCATGCTCTAATTCTTTCTCATCATCACCCTGTCTTTCAACATCTTTTCTCTCCTTCCTCTCAACATCTGGGTTTTTGGTGTTGTTTTGTTTTCTGCAGGGTCTCTGTGTAGAACTACATTCTTCTGTAAACCACTATCTCAGTCCTAAGCCTTCTCTGAGTTCCTGGATTATTTGGGATGTTTTGCTTCCTGGACTTCTGTGTCATTTTTCTCCACTAGGTTAGGGAAGTTTTTGGTCATTATTTCTTCATATAGGTTTTTGATTCTTCACTCTCTCTCATCTCCTTCTGGTACCCCTATGATTTGGAAGTTTTTATGCTATCCCAGAATTTTCTCACACTGTCCTCATTTTAAAAAATTATTTTTTTCCTTTTTGCTGCTCTGGTTGTTTTTTTTGTTTTTTTTTCTATTTTGTTTTCCAAATCACTGATTCTGCTTATCCAAACTACTGTTTATTCCTTCTAGTGTATTCTTCATTTCAGATGCTGTATTATTCATTTCTGGCTGTCTTTTTTTTTTTTTATGGTTTCTATATCCCCTTTTCATGCTTGTGAGCATACTTATATCTATTACTATGAACTCTATCTATGAACTCTATATTTGATAACTTTCTTGACTTCATTTCATTTAGCTCTTCTCCAAGAAGGTTTTTCCTGTTGTTTCATTTGATGCTTTTTTTTTTTTTTTTTTTTTTTGGTCTTCCTATTTTGGCTGCCTCTTTGTGTTTGTGTCTATGTATTAGATAGATCTTCTTTGACTCCCAGTCTTTGTGCAGTGGCTTTATGGAGTAGGTATCCTGAAGAGTCCAGTAGTGCAGTCTCCTTGGTCAACTGAGCTGGTGCTCCGGAATGTCCCTGTGTGGGTTTGTAAGCCCTCTGTTATAATTGTGTCTTTATTGCTATTAGCCTGTTTGTGGGTGGAATTGGCTGTCAGGCTGGCTGATTGTGAGGCTCAACCCAACCATGGTGTTTGAGTTGCTGTGCATATGCTGACTCCACAAAGCAGAATTCACCTCAGCAGGGTTTATTCATCTTTATCAGGATGAATAATGATTTTTATTGGTATTGAACAGGAATTGGCAAACTATGGTTTATGAGCCAAATCTGGCCTCTTGACTGCTTTTGTATGGTTTGCAAGCTAAGAATGGTTTTCAAATTTTTAAATGGTTGAAAAAATACCAAAAGAATATTTCATGACATATGAAAAGTATATGAAATCCAAATGTCAGTTTCCATAAATTGGAACAAAGCCATATTCATTCATGTATATATTGTTATGGTTGGTTTTAGTTACAATGGCAGAATTCAGTAGTTGGAACAGAACCCACATGGCACACAACACCTACAATAGTTGCTATATGACCTTGTTACAGAAAATGTTTGTTTTTTTACTTCTGGTATTATCTAATCTAGAGGCCCGGTGCACGAAATTCGTGCATGGAAGCGGGGGAGTGTATCCCTCAGCCCAGCCTGCACCCTCTCCAATCTGGGACACCTCGAGGGACATCCCTCTCACATTCCAGGTCTGCTGGCTCCCAACTGTTCACCTGCCTGCCTTCCTGATTGCCCCCTAACCACTCCCCTGCCAGCCTGATTGATGCCTAACTATCCCTCTGCCAGCCCTTTTGCCCCTAACTGCTCTCCCCTGCTGGCATCTTGTGGTGGCCATCTTGTGTCCACATGGGGGCAGCCATCTTTGACCATATGGGGGCAGCCACTTGTGTATTGGAGTGATGGTCAATCTGCATATTACTCTTTTATTAGATAGGAGAATAGAGGTCTGGTACATGGATGGGGGCCAGCTGCTTTGCCCTTAAGGTTGTCCTGGATCAGGGTGGGGGTTCCCTTGGGTGATGGGGCGGCCTGGGTGAGGGGCCTTTGGTGGTTTGCAGGCCAGCCACGCCCCCCGGTGACCCAAGCAGAGGCCCTGGTGTCTGGGATTTATTTATCTTCTATAATTGAAACT
Source organism: Pipistrellus kuhlii (assembly GCF_014108245.1). Lineage (NCBI taxonomy): Eukaryota > Metazoa > Chordata > Mammalia > Chiroptera > Vespertilionidae > Pipistrellus > Pipistrellus kuhlii. The sequence continues at coordinate 30,717,354 of NW_023425460.1, read as the reverse complement.
TGATAGCCTGGAGTGGACCCAAGCCTCCTGCTTGCTCTGTGGCCACAGCCATTTTTGTTGGGATTTATTTATTTTCTATAATTGAAACTTTGTAGCTTTGAGTGGAGACCAAGGTAGGCCAGGTCTGTGGAAGCTTGGCTTCCTTTATCCACGGGGACAACTCAAGCCTCCTGCTCTCTACAGCTCAGTGGCTGTTGCCATTTTTGTTGGGATTTATTTATCTTCTATAATTAAAACTTCATAGCCTTGAGTGCAGGCCTGGGCTGGCCAGGGTATGCGGAAAGCTTGGCTTCCTCCAGTGTTGGAGAAACCCAAGCCTCCTGCTCACTCCGTGGTTGCAGCCATCTTGTTTGGATTAATTTGCATACATGCTCCTGATTGGCTGGTGGGCGTATAGTGAAGTTATGGTTAATTTGCATATTACTCTTTTATTAGATAGGATGGGATGGGAGACTCCCTAAAACAAGGGGGTTGGGGCAGAAATGAGGACATAAGATAAAAGCAGACTCCCTTTCCTGCCACTTTTTATTTCTTCCCAGCAAGCTCTATCATTTCTCTTTCACATTCCCACCCTTTGCTGTATCCTAGTTCTGTATTTACAGACACATATATGTTATGAAAGAAAGAAAACCAGTTTTTCATTTTTATAAAGTTTGTATTCATGCTTTGAAAAAATAATTGTGTTTTCCTTTATTGTTTTAAATCTGGAGCTTGGACCCTATGGGAAAGAAAACTGGGGACCTCAGTATATAGACTCTCCATTTGGCAACAACTAAAAGTAGTGCTAAGACTAGTCAAGAGGAGTGAGACTGAAAATGAAGCTTTGTTGGCTTGGATTGGGAAATTTGGACCAGATCCAACAGTTTGAACATTATTTTTGACCATCATGCTGGGAATCCTGTTTTATTCCACTCCACAGAAAAACCTTTAGGGGTTAAACTCCTACCATTCCATTCTTTGTGGAGAAACAATAACACAAAAGTAGGGTCTCAATTTGGATAAGCTGAAACTGATTCAAATAAGATTTTATTAACTAATTTGGGGAGCATTTGGAGCTATTCTGAGCTATACAATTACTCCTTTCTCATCTCCACTGACACTCTGAGAATCAGATCACCTGGGGAAAGCAGATTTAAAAAATTCCAGATGGTGTGTGCGAAGCTCCAGCTGTGGAGAATCTCTCCCAGTCAGGCAATCTGCCTTTCTGCCGGAACCCTCTAAAACTGTGCTGCCCATTTGTCATGCTTCTCCAATTGCAGCCTTCTGGATAGCTTCTCTTTGCCTTGTCTGTGTCTTCCTTTCCAGTTTTTATCACCCCCCTTCATGAGTTAATGGAGTAACATCTCTTCATTGGCTGTAAATCCATAGAAAAACCCAATATAAAATATTGTTTTACAAAGGAAAATTGCAAAACATCTGTTTTTTTAACCCATAAGATTCTATGTTCACTTGTCCCATATGACGACATGACTGTGCATGTGTGAAAAAGAAAAGAAACAGGAAGAGGTAAAGACTAGCATGAAGGTGAGCAATAAGAATTCATACATGTGTTTTTGTAGCCAGCTAGATGAAAAAGTTTGTCTCCACCTCCACTTGCTTGGAATCCTGAGTTAATGTTAGTTAAGGTCAGTCTCACTGACTTGAGTTACTTTGATGGGTTACCAAAGAAGTGATTGCTTCTGAATTGTGCTTGGCTATTGTCTTGATGATAACTTTTATGGTGGCAAGACCTGAAAGTTTATGGACATCTTTTGGTTTCTAGAGAGTTCAGATGGGTTGTCCTTGAAAGTTGAACACACTGGGAGGTAAAGGGAAGAAGCAGATGGAAAAGTAAGCCCCATGCTGTTGGTTAACTACTGCCCTTGTATCTTTCTATAATGACTATACCTTTCCTAATTTGTAGAATATTAAATGGATGCATTTTGTAACCTTCCATTTTAGGTATGATATAGTCCCTAATTGATTTCAGGTAAGGTACATGAAATGTGTCACTTGAGTTTAATTTTACTTGGTACTTTGTATCTTCTGAAATTTAGATGAAAAATTACATAAATTGGCAGAAACTGAAATTTCTTTTTTCATGTTGTCACATTGAAATGTTGAAGTAAAATTTATATATCATAAAATCTAAAGATCTGAAGTGTACAACCGAATTAGTTTTACTAAAAGTATACAACTATGTAACTATCACCTCAGATAAGATCTAGAAATTTCTGTCATCCAAAAAGTCTCTTGCTGTCCCTTGATAGTCAGTCCTAATCTCCCAAAAGCTATCAGTGTTCTGACTTCTATCACTGTAGAATATTTTGCCTGTTCTTAAACTTCATATGTATCCTTCAGTGTCTGATCCTTTTAAAATTTTTATTTTAAATTATAGTTGACATACAATATTATGTTAGTTTCAAGTGTACAACATAGTGATTTAATATTTATATACCTTACAAAGTGAGGTCCATTTTAGAAGCAATCACTTCTTTGTCCCATCTAGGATCACCATAATAAGTCTACTTTATCATCTGTCACTGTACATTATAACTATATTATTGACTATATTTCCTATGCTATACATTACATCCCCATGACTTATTTTATAGCTGAAAGTTTGTACTTTTTAATCCCGTTCCCCTTTTCCACCCATCTTCACAACTTCCTTCCCTCTGGCAACCATCAGTTTGTTCTCTGAATCTATGAGTTTGTTTCTGTTCATCTTGTTTGTTTTTGTTTTTAGATTCCACATGTATATGAAATCATGCAGTATTTGTTTTTCTCTGTCCATCTTATTTTATTCAACATTGTACTCTCTAGGTACATCAATGTTGTCACAAATGGCAAGATTTCATCATTTTTTTTTTAAATGGCTGGCTTTTTAAGCTTAACATAATGTTTCTAATATTCATCCATGTTGTATTTCTGTGGTTCATTTAAAAAATTTCTTGAGTTGTTTTCATTGTATGACTATCGCACAATTGGTCCGTTTGCTCCTACTAATGAACTTCTAACTTATAGAGCAGAAATTTTTATTTATGATAAGTCCAGTTTATAAAATTTTACGTTTAATGTTCTCTTTGTCCCATATATGAAATCCTTGTCTGGGTCACAAGTTTTTTTCATGTTTCCTTCTAGACATTTTTTAGCTTTAGGTTTTACACTGAAGTCTATGATCCATTTCCTATTGATTTTGTCAGGGAGAGATTAATGTTCATTTTTTCATATGTTTATCCAGCAGCATTTGTTAAAAATGCTATCCTTCCCCCCACTTAATTATACAGTTGAGGATTTGGTCTATTGTACTGTAATTTTTTTTTTTTTTAATAATGTCCATGTCTGATTTTGGTATCAGGGTTAATCTGGCTCATAAAAAAAGGTAAAAGCATTCTTTTCTATTCTTCTGAAAGAGTATGTGTAATATTGATATTGTCTTCCTTGAAGGTTGACAGAATATACCAGAGAACTGGCGTCAAGTTTTCTTTGTGTGAAATTTTTTATTACATATTTAGTTTCTTTAATATATATAGGGCTATTCAGATGTTCTGTTTCTTCTTCAGTTATTTTTAAGTAGTTATTTTTTTGTTTGTTTTTTAGTGAAAAGAGAAAGAGAGAGAAAGGAATAAAAAGAAAGAGAGAGAAACATTGATTTGTTGTTCCATTTATTCTCTTATTTATTGGTAGATTCTTGTATGTACCTTGACTAGGGATTTTTGAATTGCAACCTTAGCTTATCAGGACAATGCACTAACCAATTGAGCTACCCAGCCAAGGCTTTATTGTTTGTTTGTGTGTGTGTGTGTGTGTGTGTGTGTGTGTGTGTGTGTTTTAAGGAATTTGCCCATTTTATTTAAGTTTTCAAATATATGGATATAAAGTTCATTTTTTACTTTATTTTCCTTTTAAGATCTGTAGGATCTGCAGTGATGCTTCTCTTATTCCTGATATTGTTAATTTGTGTTTTTCTCCTAATTATTCTTGGTAAGTGCTTATTATTTTTATTAATTCTTTAAAAGAAAAAAGAAACCTGCCCGGCTGTGTGGCTCAGTGCTTGAACATTGACCTATGAAACAGGAGGTCATGGTTTGATTATTGGTCAGGACATGTGCCCTGGTTTAGGACTTGATCCCCAGTAGGGGGCATGCAGGAGGCAGCCCATCAATGATAGTCTCTCATCATTGATGTTTCTATCTCTCTCCCACTCTGAAATAAATAAAAATATATTTAAAAAAGGAAAGAAATAATACTTTCCACATTGTTAATTTTCTCTATTTTGTGCTGATTTCTAATTTGATCTTTTATCATTCCTTTCCCACTATTTAACTTGGATTTAATTTGCTTTCTCTTCCTCAAGCTTTGTAAGGTGAAAACTTAATTTATTTTAAATATTTCTCTTTTCTCTAATTTAAGAATTTAATACTATAGATTCCTCTAAAGTACTATTTTGGCTGCATTTTGTAAATTTTGATATATTGTTATAATTCAGTTTGAAGTATTTTCTAATTTCTCTGTGATTTATTCCTTGGCCAATGGATTATATAGAAATGTGATATTTAATTTACAAATACTAGAAGATTTCCTAGATATCTCATTTTTTCCTTAATTTAATTTCTTGTCAGAGAACACATTGTGTAAGTTTTTAATCTTTTGGGTTTTAATTGTACATTTGGTGTTTCTCATCACCAGTTTTGGCCATTATTTCTTAAGATATTTTATCTGTCCAAGGATCCCTCAGAACTTAGTTATATGTATGTTAGGTCATATTATATTGTCCCAAAGATCCATGAAAGTTTATTAAATTTTTTTCATTAGTTCTTTTTCTTCAAATTGGAGTATTTTTATTATTCTGTATTTAAGCTCTCTGCTCTTTCTTCTATAGTTTGCTCTTAAGCCCATTTTGTAAATTTTTAAAAATGATTGATTTTTTGAGAGAGAGAAAGGGGAAGGGAGAGAGAAAGAAACATTGATGTGAGAGGGAAATGATGATCAGCTGCCTCTTGTGTGCCCCATACCAGGGACTGCACTCACAACCCAGGCAGGTATGTGTCCCAAGCAGGAATCAAACTGGCAACCAAATAATTAAGTTCTTTTTTAAGTAGCCCCTATGCTAGAGGCTTTTATTATGTTACCTGGAATCATCATCATAAAAACCTGTGTGTGTGTGTGGTAATTAGTCTTCCTTATTTTATAGAGAGGAATTTAGCAAACAATAAGAATTGAAAATGAACATTATGACTTCTGGTTTCTGATGTAGCATGCAAAGAGCTTGGATATCTCCAATCTGCCCTAACAAGAAATAAAAAGATGAACAAAGTAAAAAATAACAACTCTTTTTAGATCCCATTAGGGATGTGAAGCCACAAGGCAAACTGCTGCCCTTATTTCTTATGGGTCATCTAATATGGAATACCCTAAAAATCTAACCTAAAGAAATCTGATATCCAAAAAACGAGTAACATATGAAAGTTGTGCCCTTAGAAGCAAATTTTTTACAAATACCAGAACAATAAATTACTTAATTTGCCTATTCACCATAAAAATTTCAGTGATTTTAGAAAGATATATAATAAAATCATTTGATGTTCTTTTTCCTGAGTAAGACTCAAAGGCCTCTCTGTGGGAAATGGCTTGCAGCCACTCAGTGGAATAAAATGCTCTAATTATTCTCTGTTTTTCATCTCACTTTAAATCCTACCGCACAGATTATGTTTAAGGGTAAATTTGAAATTCATTTCTCACATCAGATTTTGCTAGTCCTTTTTATGAATCTTTAAAGCATGATTTTTGAAAAAAGATATTAACTCTAGTTTTAAAAATGCACTTTTTTGAGTGATTCTGAAGTGTTTGGCAACAACCATGTTATTAGACAAAACTGAAATAATCATCAAGCTGAGAAAGAGTTTATTTTATACAAGAAAGTTAAAGGTTGGTGTCCTGATCGTTCCAAATATTTAACATGTAAAGACATTTGAGAAGCCTAGGATTTGCTCTCTTTCTGTCTTCAAAATGATAGATTTTACTTCAAAGTTTATAAGTGGAGCCACAACTGCATATAGCTACAAAGGAGCATCTATCTTAGCAGGTTCAGAACATGAGAAAACCCTTTCTAGAGAGCTCTGGAAAGTTTGTAAGGTCTTGAAATTTGTGGGGGGAAAAAGTTTTATTTGTTCACTCATTTTTAAATGAGTTACATCATGATAATTGGCTGCATGTGTTTGGAAGCAACCATTCCCCACTTTTCATTTAGCATGCTGTAGCACGTATTAGCTTAATTCCTCCCAGAAATGTGAATGTCATCAAATAAGAAATGTATGAAGTTACCATTTAAAAATAAATAAGCAATTAGCATTTTTAGGAGAACCATTTCCATGAAATTCCAAATTTTATGAACAAGTGCTAAGCATTTTCAAATCAGTTGTTTCAAGGATTTGAAGAAATTTGTTACTATTAAATCTTGGTTGATGAACAATGATAGAAGGTTATATAATCTCAAAATTTTTGTTTTGGATCATCAGGGATTAAGCACATGGAATATTTTCTGTGATAATAAAGTGGGGCCAGGGCAAAGTATTCTCAAAGAGTTTGTTTTTTAGTAGGTTCTCATCAGAAATGGTAAGGAGAGTATCGAATGCTACCAACAAAGGCATGGGCATAGTAATTCCAAATATCAACACTAAGATTCTGCCTCTCTTATAACTAGATTAATTACCAAGTGAATTCTGGTCAACTAGCCTTTTGGGGATTAGTGAAAATATTTAAAGGAAGAGCCAGAATAGCCCAAGAACTAGTTTTCATCCTTTTATAATTGTGATGGTTGAACAGAGGCCCAGGACAGTGGACTCTTTGAATTATATGGAAATTAAATTATACCTTATACATTTCAATAGCAGCATGTAAATTGCAAGTTTCTACTAAGGTATTAGTATCCAATAGATGTCACATACAAAGTGCCAGTCCAAGATGCAGAAGGATATACCTAGAAACTGGTCACATAATCTTAAAAACTCTTCACCCATATGAGGGTGTTAAAGTATAGATTGTTAGATATTCGAGGAAGGTTTTTAAAGGAAGCTTTATTTTGAGAAAATGGTACTGTGCATCTTTTTCTCCACACCTCTCTACCAGGAATAGGGGGAAAGCGCTTCCCTCTTCACCTAAGGTCAAGAGAGAAGGGCTATCTATTACACTTGTTATACATTTCCTATCACTGATATGGGAGACTGCCATGAATTGACTTCTTTCCAAGAAATCTAGAGAATAAAAGATAGATGGCCTAGTTACTTTTGTGATGGGACAAAGGAGATTTGCCACTGCATTGTGATAGGCCTGCACTTCTCACAATATGTTTTTGGGGAAAGAATCCATTAATGTTTTTAGTAGGTCAGATATGGGGTCATACGAACAAGGGCCATTATGGGGAGCATCTTAGATCCACTTAAATGGAAGTTCATAGAAAGACAGATAGGCCTCAGCATAGGTGGACTTCTGTGTCCCTAGCCTTTGGAAGGAATAAATTACTGCCAGAACAGAGTAAGTTCTCTAAGTCAGTGATTTTCATCCAGTGTACTGTGGAACACTGTAGCATCACAAAAATTTTTAAAACATATAATACTTAATTAACATTTAATTAAATAAGGGGTTTTTTGCTTTTCTAAACATTTCTCTTACTTTATGTGAACCCTTGAGCAGGAAGTAGATGTAATTTTGAATTAAGTATAAAGATTTGAATATAACCTGGGATTAGAGATTTTGTGAAGATCGAGACTATAGTTGATTCTTAAGGTGACCATAAAACATTTACTACCTGAGAGTGATAATTAAAAGCCATGGAAAAACCTAAATTCCATATAGAGCAGTGGTGATCAACCTTCCTAATGCTGTGACCCTTTAATACAGTCCTCATATTGTGGTGACCCCCAAACATAAAATTATTTTCATTGCTACTTCATAACTGTAATTTTGCTACTGTTAATAAATTGTAATGTAAATATCTGTGTTTTCGATGGTCTTAGGCAACCCTGCTAGCGGTTCTCAACCTGTTGTGACCCACAGATAAATTACTTGAAGGATTTTCCCTCATGATGGGGCAAAATCAGTATTAGACCAAAGGTTGCTCCGGTACTGCTTAACACAACTAAAAATTAGACAGCTAAAGAATCAAATTGGTTCTAAGAGAGAGGAGTTTGGGAGAGTGACTGAGTTATTTATGCATACCAAGGCTCATCCCTGAGTTAGGCATGCATAAATCTGGTCCTAAATACCATATTTAAAACTGAGAATGGAATTAAGAGCTAGACTGAGAGAGTACCCCCCACGTTCTGTGTGGTTCAGGGTTCAGCTTCAGGTTTTGGGCACCGGAGGAGGCCGTACACAAATGAAAGAGACAAGAAAATACTAATTTGGGAATTGGGGTCCATGCAGAAGTCCAAAACAGGACTTCGCTTTTTCTCTGGCCTTGCAATTCTTTTATTCAGGTTTGGGATCCAGTGATAACCCTTAGGCAGGCAATTTCCAGTAACAGGCAAACTATCTCATCAGTAAGGTTTTACATGAGAGTAAAAGGTGGAAGTTGCTTCAGCTAGCTTTGTCTCAACTAGACAGTGGGTGTATGGCTCTGACCCTTGCCAGAGCCTCAAGGTTGACCAGCCTTCCGGATTCCTTGTCCACTCTTCTCTGCTAGTGAAGGTAAAAGGCAGCTTCCAACACTAGACCAACGATCAAGGGTCATACGGCCACTGAGGGTAGACACAAAGTAAAATACAGTTAAACTTTGCCTCCCATCTCAAACAATTCGGTTCTCTACCAAGTTGTTCATGGGGAAACAATGTCTTGGTTGTGGAACAAAACTTCAGTTCTTGACCTAACAACCCTTTCATGCTGATACATCAGCATGACAAAAAGCCCAGGCACAAAGAAAGGAGAGAATCCACCAATATGAATCAGTTTATAGCTAAACCTCACCTGGTTAACATCTCAGGAAGTTGTGCTGTGAATATTTTTGTGTGCTTTTTTTTTTTTTTTTTTTTTTTGCTTTTGTTGCTGGCAAAATGAATGATTAGCACATTTTTAAAACATAAAGAAGCTATTAAGAATATTAACATTTTTAAGGGTGTGAAAGAAAAAATGTTCACAGGCAATTGAAGAGTTAGAAAAACTCTTGTTTATTTGGAATAATGAAAAGCAGTTAGCCAGTGACAGCATTTTGGAAGCAATGACATATGAAAAAGAGAAGATGCTGTATACTGAGCTCCTGAAAGACACTCCTGGAATGAGTGCTGAAAGTGATTCATTTAAGGCTAGCAGAGGATGGTTCAATAAACTTAAGAAAATAAGTGTTTGTTTACATATTAAATAATACATTATACATGTACAGTATATAAGAAAAGTTAAAATGGAATCATTTGGGGGGTCTGGAATGAATTAATTCAATTTACATTATTTCTAATGAGAAAAAATCATTCGGTTTTTGAACAAATCACTTGTCAGGAAGCATTCCAGAATGAATTAAGTTTAAGAACCAAGGTTCCACTGTATATTAAAATAGCACTGTAAAGTCTTTGAAAATAGGACTCTCATTGAAATCATAACCCAAGGAGGACTAGTCTGAACTTGAATAAGACCCAGAGTTTTACTATTCAAAATATTTAGGATGTATTCAATATTACATGTCATACAAAATCCAGGAAAATCTTAGCTTGCATTGAAAAAAACAATAAGCATGCAAATATGACATAAATGTTGGAATTATATGACAGATTCTAAGCTACCATAGTAATGTACCAACAAGTTAATGTGTACACTCTTAAAACAAATGGAAAGAAAGACTGTCTCAGTAAATAAATAGAAAATATAAAGCAGAAGTAAATGGAATTTTAGAACTAAAATATAACTAAAATAAAGTCACTATAGAGCCTTAATAGCGACATAGAGATGACAGATGAAAGTGTCAGTGAATGCGAAGATAGATCAAGAGAAACTCATCAATCTTAGCAAAAAGAAAGAAAGGTAGAAAGATAATTTAACAGATCCTCAGGGATCTGAGAGTCAAAACTAAAATGTCTAACATGCATGTCATTTGAATCTTAGAGGGAGAGGAGAAGAACTGCATTGCAGAAAAAAATGTAAAAAACTTATAAAATTTGTTGAAAGATATAATCCTGCAGATACATGAAGCTCAGAGAATCCCTAACAGTATAAACCCAAATACATATGTATAGACATGTCATAATCAACCAGCTGAAACTTAAAGCAAAGAAAAAATAATATGCTGAAAGCAGCCAGAGAAAAATGATGTATTATTTATAACTACAATTTAAAACATTGCAGATTTCTTATTAGAATCCATGGTGGCCAGAAAGAAGTAGAACAAGAATTTTTAAAGTGCTGAAAGAAAAGAACCATCAGCTACAAATTCTGTATAGTTGAAAATACCCTTCAAAAAGAAGGTTAAATATATTCTCAGACTAATTAAAATAACTCATTTCTAGGAAACCTCTTGTCCCAATTATGCCCCAATTAATTGATTATCTGTATAGACTTAGTGGGACAAATGCAAGTGACCAGGAGTCAGCAATAATGGCATATCTTCTGGTGTTTCAATGTCTAGACAGCTGAGCCAAACCAGAACACATGACACACAAGACAGAATTAGTATGCAATCATACAGGGTTTATTTACCTATTCCTAGAGGGTTCTAGGCTCTAGTAAAGGCCACCCGGCGATACACACTAAAGGACAGACGATGAAAATAGAGACAGGCAGGCGGCGACAGTTGGTTCAGGCTCACATAGCAGAGCAATCAGGGGCTTGTCTCTCGGAGCGACGTGGAGACCTCCCTCCTCTTATAGGATAGGAGACCACAACTGAAGCTGGTCCTGGGGTTATATAGACCACGGTAACCAACTGTGTTCTTATTGGTGTGGCCCAGCCAGTGTACCTTATGCTAGGAGCAGGGCGGTTACACTTGAAGGGCTCAGAGCTTTTACAAGATATTGGGGTGTTCATTAATTTTGGAAGGTATAGAGTATTGGGGGTTTCCATAAAGCAAACATTTCATACAATAATTATTTCATACATTAGAGGGGTTACATTATTATAACATTCCACCCGGTGGTCCCTGAGGGGGCCAAAATTAATATAGTTTATTCCTTCTGTAGCGTAAGAATCTAATGAAGAGGGAGATGAGGGAGATAATGGCCAAGAGAAATAAAATGGTTTTAGCTGTTTGCCAAGCAGAGGTAAGGGAGTTTCATTCTTTTTGGATGTAATAGATGGGGTTAAAAAGATTCCAGTGGGAAACGATGGTGGTCCCGAAGTCACAGTACTACTTATCAAGGTCAGCCAGGTCCACAGCTATATTGAGAGTCATGCTGCTGGGTATCAAGAGCAGGTGGTTGATGGCTTTTGATGTTGCTCCAAGTTTCTTGATGGTGTCATCAGAATGTTTCTGGAGTTCTTTTAACTTAGAAATAGTGTTATTAATGGTCATTAATTTTGGAAGTTACAGAATATTGAGGGTTTCCATACAGCAAACATTTCACAGAATAATTATTTCATACATTAGAGAGATTACATTATTATTATAACACCTCTTCTAAAAGAATTTCTAAAGTAAATTCTTCAGATGGAAGGGAAATGGTGCTAGAGGCAATTGGAAAATTAGAAATGAAGGAAGATCAATAGGAATGGTAATTTTTATGTCACGTGCATTTTACTACAATAAAAAAGTAAAATGATGGAAAAACTTATATTGTGAAAACACTAATAAAAGGAAAGTTGGAGAGGTTACATTAATATCAGACAAGGTAGACTTCAGAGAAAATTACCATGAGCAAAGAAGAATATTACATAATGAAATAAGGATCAGTTCATCAAGAAAACAACAATCCTACATTTGTATGTACCTAACAACAAAGTTTTGAAATACATGGAGCAAAAAGTTACCAGGATAAATTATTTAGATGTCCCTCTTAAAATATTAGATTTAAGTTGTATAAAATGTATTCTAAACTACAGCATCAAAAATCAGAATAATGGTTACCTGGGTACAAGAAGGTAGAATTACCAAGGAGCATAAAGAAACATTCAGGAGTGATGACTATGTGCACTATCTTGATTGTAGTGATGGTTTCTTATGTATACACACACACTTTTAAATGTATTAAGTTGTATACTTTAAATATATATTGTTTAATGTACACTAGTTATGCCTCATTAAAGGTATACAGAAAGTTAAAAGAGACAGGAACACATCTAATCTTCCACAGTTGTCTTACTTCATAGGTTCCATATTTCTCTCTATTCCTACTTTTCCCCACCAAATATGCTGTTTACCTTTTTTGAATAGCACCTTTTTGTTCATACATCAAGGAAAGTCAAAGGAGTGAGGGAAGTTTTGGAATGTGTTTATCTTACCATTTAGCTGAGAAAAAGAGAAGTTAATCTAAAGGGAGAGAATATGGGAAGGACAGATTTTTAAAAAATTGTTTCTCTTAAGATCTTGAATCTTGAAATCATAAAACCAACAGTTATTGACAAACTTGGTCTAGTGGAAAAAAAGCAATAAAGAAAAAAACACCCCATAAAGCAATGAACAAGTTTAATATCATTATTTATTAGGGCATGCAAATAAAAATCCTAGTGAAATATTATTTCACACTCACTAGAATGTCCATAATAATACTTTTTAAATGGGAAATGTGTTTGCAAGGATATGGAGGAATTGGAATCCTTATACAGTGCTGGTGAATTATATATTTATGGTCTGCATGTGTGATGTGATATCTCTCAGTAGTGATCTCTGGATTGTTTGCATTGATATCATGTGTACTCATATTTGTGTTCATTAAATGATTGTAGAAGGGCTTTGTAAATAAGTCTTCATGACATTTTAAATTTGGGGATAATGTAAAACAGAGAGCCCACTTACATGATAAGACTCCAGAAGAGTTATAGAAACAGTTTTCACTTAGGAAAGTTATTATTATTATTATTATTTTTTTTAAATATATTTTTATTGATTTTTTACAGAGAGGAAGGGAGAGAGATAGAGAGCTAGAAACGTCGATGAGAGAGAAACATCAACCAGCCGCCCCCTGCACCCCCCCACTGGGGATGTGCCCGCAACTAATGTACAATACATGTCCTTGATGGGAATCGAACCTGGGACCTTTCAGTCCGCAGACCGACGCTCTACCACTGAGCCAAACCGGCTTTGGCGAGGAAAGTTATTAATTGAGAGAGTAACTAGTTATTATAATAACTAAGGTTATTTCATAGAATATTATAATTAAGTAACGTGTGAAATTTTTATAAAATCTCAGTAAAACAATTTTTTTTTTTCTGGGTTAAAGTTCACTTAACACTCCCACATCAATGAGAGATGATACTTTTCTTTCTGAATTTTCTCCATTCCTCTTTGAAGGGTAAAGTCTTTTCCAAGTCTCTGGGAACTTTTGCAATTCAAGGCAAAAATTGTTCCTACTCCCAAAATGCTTCTGGGATGAAAAAAGCAATTAGAAAATAAATATTGGTTTGAAGACTAATATCGCAGGGAGAAAAGCAATAATGGACCAGACACTTTGGGGCTCATGGAGTGAACTTTTCAGGGTAGGATATGTGGAGTTATTGGGTATGTCCGTCATGAAGAGTATTTTGTCAGGTATAGAGACTTAGAAAAAGGCTGCTGGGAAATGTGAACTTGTTGATATGGATGACTTAGTAGTAATCTTAATTTTCTGTGTAAGCCTTGGATATGATATTCTAAGTGAATGTTTTCCTATCTATAAAATAAAGATGATAATCTGCCTCAAAGGGCTTCTCTTAAGTATGAAAGAAGATTGTGCTTATAAATCAGCTAATATCATACCTGATGGAAACTAAGCAATATATTAATATTAATAAATTGTCATGGATGAAGACAAAGTTTATATACTCTAGTAGCAGCAAACATGTTAGAAAATAATTGGACCTGGTGGGAGACAGTCACAGTGAACACCTTTAGGTAGACAGAAAGGACTTGAGGAAAGAGAGACTCATCCAGTGAAATTTCCATGGATAACCAGCAGTAGTGGTCCTAATGAAAATCATTTAGTCATCAGACACTGTAATTAAATGGAATAAAATTTTAATTAAACCTACATTATTGAGCACCTCTTACATGTTATGCAATGTCTTATGTAACTTCGTTAATCTTGATATGTTTAGTATAAGACAAAACCCATGTTCTTCAGGAGCTTACTTAAATGAGCAAATGAGTATGCAACACAAATGGCCAGTTTTAGAAGGTACTGAGAGAATTAATGGGGAAAGAATACCTTCTCCTGGAAGCATGGTATAAAGAAGAAAAAAAATTGCGATTACTCTGGAGTGTGTTGGTAGTAGAAAGTAATTGGGACAAAATGCTTGGGGATTTGTTTTGGGAGACTGTCCAATTTGTTTAATTCATATGTTTTCCTTGCTGAATATGGTTACACTTGAGCACTGTATTGGCTTGCTATTGTTATTTAAGAATTGACCCTAAAATTTAATGACTTTAAGCAACAAATATGTATTATTATTTATAGTCTGAGGGTCAGCTGACTGGGAATTAGGTTATCTAGACTGGGTTTAGTTTAGGCATTTCTGCTCTTTGAACCAGTGAGCTTACTAATCTGGGCAATGATAAAATGCATGAGAGCAGATGGAAACATGTAAAGTTTCTTAAGGCCTAGGCCAGTATCATTTCAGTCTCGTACTGTTGGCCACAGAAAGCCATGTGGCCAATCAGACTTAGGGTCAAGCTGTTGAGAAGTACACTTGTCTCATGGAAGTGTAGGAGAGTGAGCCACTGGCAAAGGCTCTTCAAAAAGCCAAATAGTTTAATTTCCACCATGTAAGTCATGCTCCTGGCTAACTTTGAATAGGCCTTTCTATTTGCAAAGAAAATTAAATGCCACAAAGAACTTTTACATGTTATTTCAGAAATGTTTATTAATATAAACAGAGATTATCATCCCTAAATTAATGGTAAGAGACATGAAATAGCAATCCCCAGTTAACAATCTCAAGGTAATAATAGATAGGAATGGTTTTCCCCTGATTTAATATAGAATAAATTCTGCAGCAATGGTAAATGGTCAAGAGCCATTGTATGTCCTTGATACAGAATGTAGTACTTTGTCTTCTGTTTCAAGGGCAAGGAGATCAGAAGAATGGCTTCTACATATTTCACTTTCTTTTTCCAGAGTCTGGACTCTAGACTCACCAAGAAATCACAGATTTCCTTCTTTGGCATCAGATGGTTGGAAAGCTGATTCTTTTGGTTGCTTCTACATCTTCCTCTCATTCTCAAAGGCTAGAAGATTGGAATTGATTGCTACTTTGCCTTTTAACATAACTTTGAAAGCATTTGTCAACTAATATTTGGAAGTCGTTAGAAAATGCTTCAGTTGATAGAGCTTCTAGTTTCACTATGATTTGGTTTGGGTATGTGGCAGTTACTATTAGTTTCCTACCAGGCAGCCATTCCTGCCCTTCTTCCATTCTAAAATAGCCTCACATTTGTTCAGAAACAGACAGCTATATTTTTTGAAAGAAACTGATTTCTTCCCAACCTTAGATAGGTGGATCTCCATTTCTTTCTTTCTTTTTTTTAAAATGTATTTTATTGATTTTTTTACAGAGAGGAAGAGAGAGGGACAGAGAGGGATAGATGAGAGAGAATCATCTATCAGCTGCCTCTTGCACACCCCCTCATAGGGATGTGCCCGCAACCAAGGTACATGCCTTTGACCGGAATCGAACCCGGAACTTTTCAGTTCGCAGGCCGATGCTCTATCCACTGAGCCAAACTGGTTTTGGCTGGATCTCAATTTCTTTAAATCAGTCATGGTAGTTCTATTCTCCTTGCATAATTGGTTTAAAAATTGCCAATTAAATAGAAATGGAAGTTTACTGGGAAGCTACTGGGAAAAATTTCCTCACTTTAAAAGAAATGTGCTTAGAAAGACAATTGTGTGAGGAGGTAAGACCTGCAGCTGCTTGCAGCCATTTTGGTACTAAAAGGACATGCTTAAGGACAAAGCCAATGCTCTGAGAACAGCAGAGCAGAAATTGGAAAGGGTTTAGTTACATTAATAAAGTTATCGCCGAGCTACTGAATTAATCAGCCCTAAAAACACCTTATTTTAAGTCTAGTCTTTTTATGTGAGATATTGCATTTATGTAGATATTGCATTTATGTATTGTTAAATTATTTTTTTCTTGTTCTTTGCTGCAGAAAGTACCCTAATCAATTGAAAGTAGGATCCTGTAGAGAGATGAATCTACATCTTGCCCTGCCTTTACCCTCAAAGAGGCAATAAATAAGGTGATCAGGAGCATAGACTTTGAAGTGTACCAGACTTATATTTAAATCCTAGCTCTTATCTTTTATTAGTTTATTAATCTTGGAGAAGTTATTTAACCTCCCTAAACATCCTTTGTTTTTTCATCTGTGAAATGGGAGATATTAGCTATTTTACAGGATTATTAGGATTTAGTAAGATAATGCATTCACAGCCTTTACACAGAACCTGTCACAACAACTAGTGCTCAATAAACTCTTCTTATCCTATATAATAAAAGGCTAACATGCAAATTGGCTGAATGGCGGAATGGCCGTTAGCCAAGATGCACACTGACCACCACGGAGCAGATGCTCAATGCAGGAGCTGTCCCCTGGAGGTCAGTGCACTCTTACAGGAGGAGTGCTGCTCAGCCAGAAGCTTGGCTCACAGCTGCTGATAGTTAGACATCCCCCAAGGGGTCCCAGAGTGAGAGAAGGCCCAGGCCGGGTTGAGGGACTCCCCCCCCCCCCCATTGCACAAATGTCATGCACCAGGCCTCTAGTAACGTTTGCAAATTCAGATTAATACCACTGCCCACACCATTTTCACATTCAACAAGTATTGATTAGGCACATAGTTTGTAGGCTAAGTGTGGAGAACAGCTTATTTCCCTCCTCTTGAGACAGGAATCTAAGCTGTAAGAGGAGTTATAATTTTGGGAAATGGACTACCTTTTAATTCTTCTACCCTGAATTTTGAGAAAATGCTTCATAGGGCTCTGGTTTCACTCCCCTAGCAAATTACCCTCCTGTGCCATAGCCAGTTGTTTTATTTGGCCAAGTAGTGTCCATGGCCTCTGTGTTCCTGGACTTTTAAATTGAGCTGAGTCACCATTTCCAGCCAGTATTTAAGACAGATGCTGGTGATTATTCCAGAACATTACTTAGAATGCTTCTCTTTACCTCTCTCAGGTAAATCTCTTTTACCGGTACTTTAGAAGCAGGTTATCTATGCCCTTTAAAGAACAGCCATGAAGGCATTGTTGTCTTTTACTTTCAATACGGTAATCTTGTGTGTTCTTCATAACACCTTTGGATGTCCATCACAGTGTTACTTCTAGATGCCCTGCCCTCCCCTCAAAACATCAACATACTCCTACCCTGCTCTTCCTCCTGGTATGCCTCAGCAAAGAACAAATCATTTTATAGTTGTAGTAGGAGGTAAAAAGCTCAGAAAGCTCTGTTCTAGAGAAGCTGCTGTGAGATTGCTTTGGAAATAGAATGTCAGATCATCTTTCAGCCCAGTGGAAGCACACCGAAATGTATTGGGATACATTACCTTGGACAATTTGGTCTCAATCAGGAATAAGAAAGAGAAAGTCTGATTCTTCATGTGTTGAAATAAAGTTGAGAGCTTCCATAGAAGTTATGGGGAAACTGAAGAATTATATAGGAGAAATAACCTCCTATATGTGAGATGCCTCTGATGCAGAGGGCATCTTGAAGTAATATGCAACTCTTGATGACACCTCTTCAACACTTAGTAAATCTGACCTTTCCTTTCATCTGTCATTTTGCTGAATCATATGGCCCAGCAAGCAGCTAACACATTGCAACCAAACTTCACAATTCAGGCTGGAAACATGTGCTCCTTCAAATTGATTAGTGATATTACCAGTGTTTAAACCCATTTCCTGTCACCTTGGAAATGGAGGTTACTTAGCAGGAAGTCATTCTGCTGTCATCCAGCAGGGCTGCCAATGCAATTCTTTAAACTTGTTGGTGAATAGAGAGGCAAGCCTCCTTTACTCTGGTCTAAAGCTTTTGCACATGTTGAGTAATGCAAGCATTTAGCCTATCATGGAAGCACCTAGATTTGATACTAATGGAATGTGCATTAAGGAAAGGATTTCTAAGTTCTCAAAGGTTTTGGCAAATGCTGACATGGAAACTGTTTTTGTTAAAAATGAGCTTATTTTGTGTTTAAAGGGTCATTTTGCATTAACTGTGACTTCAAGTCGATTTTGAAAAATCACCTCTTAGAGGAGTGGGCAAATAGAAGTCCCAAGAGGCAGCACATTTCCTCTAATAAATTCAAGCAACTTTTTCTTTGTATTGAAGATATTATTTGTCATACATTTTCCTTGTCATACTGAGCATTCCCAGACCATCATTTAAAACAGATTGGTAATTTGGCCCTTAATTTTGGCACCTGTACATCTTTTAAAGCTCTGGTCTGTGTTTGGAGACTTAACTACTCTGTAAGTTAATACCCTTTTAGGGCCTAAACACCACCATTAGCAGCAAATTGGCCTCTCAGGATGCTGGATAGAACCATTTTTTATATTTATTTGTTTAATCTTTATTAGCCAAAGGTTGTCTAACAGCTCAGAGGGAGTGAATTGCCCATGAGGCTTTGAGGCATGTTTAAATATTTCCTTATAACATCAAGGTTAGGAGAGGGTTTGATCATTGAAAGTACTTTGGACTGCTTATGATTCCAACCTCCATTTCTAGGCAGTCTTGAAAACACAGTCATGAGCTGCTCACATTCTCTGGTTTGTAGACCTAGTAAGTCCTAGATTTCCATATCTGAAGTTGTCCACAGAGATCATTTGGTCAAAATTACTTATTTTACAGGTAAGAAACTAAAGTCAAAAGATGAATTTTAAGTTATTTGTCTTTTTTTCTTTTTAAATTTTTACTTTTTTGCCTTTTTTTCTTTTTAAATTTTTACTTTTCAGTTGCAGTTGACAAACATATTAGTTTTAGGAATACAACATAGTAATCAGATATTTATTATTATATTAGTTTCAGGTGTACAACATAGTAATCAGATATTTATATAGCTTACAAAGTGATCACCCCAATAAGTTTAGTACCCATTTGGTACCATACATAGTTATTACTATATTATGGACAATTATTACTATATTATGGACAGCATATTCCCTATGCTGTACTTTACATCTGAGGGAATACTGGTGTTGATGGAAATGTTTTGTCTTTATGGTATCAGTATCAATATCATGGTTGTGATATCATACTGCAGTTTTGCAAGATGTTAGCATTGGGGGATATTATAAGAGAAATCTTCAAATACAAAACCTTTAAGAACCAAGGAAAAAGGTTCCTATTGATGGAGTTTTATGAGCTTTCAGGTGGTAGAAGACTATTCCAGAATAGAGAAGCTCTTTAAGTAGGTACCTATTCCTTCTCTCCTCACCCCCACCCCCTGCCACCTCCTTATTACTACTAACCTCTCTACTAGGGAGTAGAACTGTTTAAAATGAAAGGGGCTTCATTCTGTGTAATATCTGAGTATATTTATTTTAGGACAACACCTAGGTATAGTGCCTGATATGAAGTAGGTGCCTAAAAATGTGTATTAAAAGCATATATCAAAATGGATTTAAAGATTCTGATCTAATGAAAAGTAACATTCTATAGAGGGAAGAGCATCTTTCTTAAGAGTTCAGGTTTCCAGCACTAATAGTAGCTCATCAGATAACTGTTGAGTGGTTGATATTCTGAAATTGTGCAATTAATTTTTATCCTCCTGAGAGGTTTTTTTTTTTTTTTTGTCTATTCTGAAGTATTTGGCTAAACTTTTGCTGATTCTTAGCTGGTAGGGGTTGAGATGAGAAAGGAATTCTAGGCTTTAGAGTTTGATGGCTTCTTGAAGGTCATCTGGGCCAATAATACTATCTAAGCCTTGCTTGATTTCCCTTTGCAATAAACCTGCCAAATTATTAAACAGGTTTTGCCTAAAACTGTTGTATGGTAGGGCAGCTCCTCTTACCATGAGGTGAATAGACTTAGAAAGGTATGCCTTTAAAAATAAGTTCTTATTTTTTGCAATAACCAGCATCCATTAAAATTTCTACTTATTGGTGGTAGCTCTGATCTCTGTAATCATAGGAGTCAAGTCTAATTCTTCTTCCAAAACACGGCAATTCATGAGTCTGACCCCCTTCCCTCCAAGCTTGGAGGTAATAGTGTTAACATTATTCCTGCTTCTAAGGAAAGATGCAGTTCTTAAATTGGCTGATTCCATAATAATTTTTCTTCCCAAGTAAGTCTTATTTACTTTTTGTAAAATTTTTTGCTTAAAGATTTTCAAAGAAGTAGTTAATAAGCACATTTAGTTTCCTTCCTAGTCTTTTATATTTCTAAAATGATGATGGTTTTAAGTTTTTATTTGTGACTTTCAATTGTAGACACATTCCATTTGATGTCTCCTTAAGCAGAAAAGATATCATTCCTCCAAGAATTTCACTGAGTTTTGGATGATATTTTTATGGGAAAAAATCTTCACAAGAAAGGATTGTAAAGGTCTGCCATTAATAATTGTTCTTTGGGTAATTCCATTTTTCAGCACAAGATAAGTGAATATATAGATAATAATAGAGCACATCACTCCTTTGCTCTAAATGTTGTCTAATGTTAGTGCTACTCACAGTGTAACCTACAAATGGGCTGCATGAATATAACTTAGGAACTTATTGGAAATGAATTCCCAAGTTCCATTCAAACCTATTGAATCAGAATCTCTGGTCCCAAAAATCTGTGTTCTAATAATTTTTCAGGGGAATCTCATGCACACGAAAGTTTGAAATGCATGGGTGTAAATGTCATAGACTTATATTCAACATCTACTGAAATGCCCTAACAACCTTTCTTTTCCCCCCCTTTATCTACTATTAAGCTTTGTCCAAATTTAAATACTTGATATTCTATCATAGTTTTCTACTAAGTCTACTCCCACTATTCACTCCACTATGAATGTCCTTACTGCCTTTTTCCTTTAAGATCAAGGTAAAATGTGGCCTCTTCTAAAAAGACACAAAGTCATCACCTGTAAGTGGCTCCTCCTTTTTCTAAAACTGTCATAGTAATATACAGCTCTCTGCATGATACATTCTTTTCTAAATTAGAGTTGTTAATTAACTTATCTTTTTCTCCAAACTTCTATCTACTTCCTTATTCCATCTTGACCATAATTCTTTTTTAAAAAAATCCTCATCCAAGGATATGTTTATTGATTTTTGAGAGAGAGAGAGAGATAAGTTGCCCCCTCCACACACACACACACACACACACACACACACACACACACACACACTCATACACACTCTGATTGAGGATCAAACCCACAACCTTTTGATGCACAGAATGATGTTCCAACCAACTGAACCACCCAGCTAAAGCCATAAATTCTTAAAAAGAGCACTCTCCCTTTAACTTTTCCATAAGCGAGTAGTAAGGGATCAGGAAATGTTTGTTGAGCAAATGAAATAATCTGCTATCAGAGGCAAAGCAACATACTCAGAATTTAGAGATCTGGGTTCTGGTGTATCTCTGCCATTAGTAAATTTGATTTTTTTGGACAAGTCTCTTCATCTCTTAGGAAGTCAGTATTCTCATCAGTAAAGTAAAAGGGTTAGACTAACTGATTATTTCTGAAACAATTGTTTGTAGATGAATACCAGTCTATGATGAAGTTTTCAACAACTAAGGATGAAATTAGAAAATAAGAACAATGTGGTGAATTTTTAATGATGCTAAATTTATCTAATGTTTAAGTTCCAAGTTAATCTTCCCACATTTTTGTTATTAAAATTTTTATAACATTATGAAATGGTGCTGACAATTGATGAAAGTTCCTTTTAAAATGTATTTTGCTAAAGCAAATGACTGAGAAAATGAGCAACCCTAGTTTGATACTCTCAATATTTATTTTTTTGGAAATGTTGCTGGTCTATGAAATCTATAAGTATGTGAATCATTGGCTTAGATGTTCTCCTCCCAGAGTTAACATGCTATACTCTGTCAAATGTAGTTGGTTCGGTGTGGACACAAAACCCCTTTAGAAAATCCAGATGACACAGGAACTGAAGTTTGGAATTCTGCATGAGACTGGCTGCTTATTTGGGGTCCACTACTGAATCAGTACTTCAGGATGGTGGTAAACTCATGTGGTTGCCAATAACCCTGCTCTGGGGGGAGAATGAAAGTTGGAGCTTGTGCTGGGTCTTCTTTCAAGATCCTTCAGAAGAGCTCTCAAAGCTTTTGCACTGAGTAACTGCATAATTGAACCAAAATGGAGATTTTCATAATTACCCCCAACTCTCAAAAAGTTTTTGGTTCACATTTGAGAGGGCAATAGGAACTTTCAGGTATAAGTTAAGGAAGTGATGTCGTTAATAGTAAATGGCAGTTCCTTTAAAATGATGCATGTTTTCAGATATAGGATTTAATTCTATTCCAATAATAAAAGGACTATATAAGAAAACTTACCAACTGTTCTTTTTAAATTGAATTTATTGGGGTGGCATTGGCTAAAAAATTATATAGGTTTAAGGAATACAGTCCTATAATACATTATCTGCATATTATATTATGTATTCATCACCCCAAGTCAAGTCTTCTTCCATCACCATTTATCCCTCCTTTACTCTCTTCTACCTCCTCTACTGCCCCCTCCCTCTGGGAAATTGCTGTCAAACTGCTCTTGATGTTGCTTCCTTCTATTTCCATTTCAGTCCTCATATCCATTCCACCCTCAAGCACTGAGTCTGACTGTATTAGTATTAAAGCAAACTGACTCAAGAGGCTTTCTGTATATAATTTTACAGTAGCATATCTCTCGATTATTAACATATTAAGGCAATATACTTCTAACTTAGAAATTTAATACTAATTGGCTTTGGGATATTTGATTTAAAAAACATTTTTCAAATGGAGCTGTGAATTGTTCAGTTTCTTTATTCAGGACTAAAGAAAACATTAATTCTGCCAGAAAAACTTGGTTGAGCAGGGCAGAAATATTAGAGTCTTGGGGTTTACCTGTCAATCTTGTATTTTCATGTCCTTTGCCTAGAAACAAGTCTATAAGCTAATTGACTTCTGTTCTTTTCCTCTTGGCCTCTCATTTTTCTGAACATGGAGACTCAAATTAAAACAAAGATAAAATTCCAGGGGAAGCTGGCATTGATCAAGTTTTGGATTAAATTAAATTAAGTGCTTTTTATTGAACTCAGCAGTATTAGTTATTAAAACCAGAAGGCTTTTACCCTGGCTAGTGTAAAAAAATAAAACAATGACTCATACTGGAGCACAGATTTTTTTAGGAAATTAAAGCACTCATTTTCTCTTATTCCATTAAAATTTTTGCAGACAAACACATGTAAACAAGATCAGGGAACAGAAAGCAGTGAAGTGTCAGTCTTTCTGGGCTCTGGTGCTTCGTGGGTTCTAGCTTTCAGTTGTAGGAACTCAGGGGAAATATTTTATATGGAAAGAAAACAGGAAAGCATACATAGTAGGATTTTCTTTTTTGGAGGGCATGTTAGACAAGTTGCTAAAGTGCTCTTTTTTTTTTCTTTTCTTTTTTTTTCCCTATACTGACTTGGAATTATGTACATAAGTGAAAGGGAGAGGACAGCAGCATAGTGTAGCATACAGAGAATTAGCCAGAAAGTTATATCCCCAAGACCCAGCTTTAAATTTATCAGATATAGACTGGTTGGCCTTGGGTAAGACAACCTCTCTGCTCCTGTTTGCTCAGCTGTAAAATAAGGGGCTAGAGTGGATAGTCTCTAAAGACCTTGCTCTCATTCTGTCATATATATCTATGTTTTGTTTAGTGCTGTGGGAGACCACCATGGTCTGTAGTGAATATTACAATTAACCCAGATTGGCGCGGGCTAAATCTGTTGTTCCATCTATTATTCTTATTTTTTTAAAAAGCTCACACTTTATTCAGATTTTCTTAGTTTTTATAAATGTTCTTTTTGTTTTTGTTTTTCTTGTTCAGGATCATTATCCAGGATACCATATTACACCTGGTTGTCACACATTTGTTAGGCTTCAGTTGATTGTGACAGTTCTCAAACTTCCTGTGTTTTTGATGACTTTGATAGTTTTGAGGAATATTGGTCAGATATTTTTTAGAATGTCTCTTTCTTGAGGTTTGCCTATTGTTTTTCTATGATTAGACGGGGCCTACAGGTTTGGGGAAGAAAAACCTGTAATAACTCTGCCACAGAGATGAAGTGCCATTCTCATTGCATCATATCAAGGGTATGTATTGTCAACATGACTTATAACTGTTGATGTCAACCTGGTTGAAGTAGTATTTGTCAGATTTCTCCACTATAAAGTTAATCCTTTCCTCCACTTTCCATACAGTACTTTTGGGAAGTAAGTTCTTATGCATAGCCCACACTTAAGGAGTGGGAAGATTCACATCCTTGAGGATGGGGTATCTACATAAATTATTTGTCTTTTGCATGAGAGATTTATCTCTTCTTCCTTATTTATTTATTTATTTATTTATTTATTTATTTATTCATTTATATCACTATGGACTCAGATATTTATTTTATCATTTTGGTTATAATCCAGTATTACTTTATTTCATTGTTCAAATTGTTCCAGCTTTGGCCATTGGCAATTTTTTCAGTTGGTTCCCATGTACCTTTGACATACTCCATCACTGGGTTTTGTTGTTTTTGGGTGCTTCCTTTGCCACCTGTTTGTTTTTTTTTAATTTTTATTTTTTAAATAAAGTCTTATTATAACACAGCTTTACCCATTCTTTACATATTCTTTATGGTGGCTTTTGTACTACAAAGGCAGAGCTAAGTCCCTGTAACAGAGACCATATGACCTGCAAAGCCTAAAATATTTACTCTCTGATCCTTTACAGAAAAAGTTTTCTGACTCTTGATTTAGACCATTCTATGTGTTTTTTTTTTAATGTATTTATTTTAGAGGGAGAGAGGAAAGGGGAAAGAAAGGGAAACATCAATTTGTTGTTCCACTTATTTATGCATTCATTGGTTACCTCTTGTATGTGTCCTGAGCGGGGATCAAACTCGAAATGTCAGTTTGTTGGGACGACATCGAAACATTAGTTCATTAACCAACTGAGCTACCCAACCAGGGCCTCATTCGTTTAGGTTTTCTAGTGGCTGTAACTTGATAGAGTATAATTTCTAGGATTTTTAGATTTAACTTTATTACATTTTTCCACTCTCAGAATATGATATTGACCCTGAAGTTTAATCAACAATGGTGCCATCAATAAGCCTTTGTTTAATACTTATGGGTTTGGGTGGCTATGTTTTTTTGGCTATGACTGCTTCCTTGCCCAGGTATTTGACTAGTTGTAAAATACCTTTTTATTAGTAGGTGTGTGTGTGTGTGTGTGTGTGTGTGTGTGTGTGTGTGTGTATTATGGAAGGAAAAATTCAGTAACTTTTTACTAAGTTTTTAGTAAAAATTTTACTAACTTGGACTAAAAGAATTTATAATAGCCCTAGATGGTTCAGCTCAGTGGATAGAGCATTGACCCACAGACTGAAGAGTCCCGGATTCAATTCTGGCCCAGAGCACATACCTTGGTTGCAGATTTCTTAGCCCTGGTCGGGGTACATGCAGGAGGCAAGCAGTCAATGTGTTTCTCTCACATCAATGTTTCTCTCTACCTCTCCTCCTTCCCCTTTCCCTAAAAATCAATGGAAAAATACTCCTGAGTGAGGATTAATAAAACAAAAAAAACAACAATAGAATATATATAACCAAGGTGTGAGTTGTTTAATGGCTTGTACTTGAGAAATTTCTTGTTGATAGCACTGGATCTGCCCCATGGAAGCATAGTTGGAGAATTTGATGTGAAGTAAAGAATGCTGACTAGAGTTTTGTGCAAGTCCATCAAGCCTACTTTATTAGTGAATTTACCCAAATTAGAAACAAAGGTTGTAATAGTGAAATAGGAGTGCATTAGACCACTTCTCTTAAGTGTTCTCTAAGCCATGTGTTCTGACCAGTACAGAGAGAAAATAAATCATCAGGCTCCATGGTGGTTTAAATGTCTAAACATCTGGATTTAGACATAAATCTTATTTTAGTATGGTTTCACACTCCAATATCATCTCTCCAAATTAGTGAAGTTGTCAATAGAAGGTGAGTAGAGAAATGAGGTGATTATTTTAAACAACAAGTGTATTTATTAAAGTCCCAGTGAAACAACATTAGTGTTATAAAATCAAATTATAGTTCAACTCATAATAACATAGATAGGAATAGAATGGACAAGGGTAATACTCATATGCTTTCTATGGTGTATTGAGACTGATATATGTACTAATAAAAGCCTAGATGATCCTCGCGTGCCATGTTATCACAAGAGGGCCACCATAAGATGGCCGCTAAAAGATGGCCAGCACAAAGATGGCCACCACAAAATGGCCATGCACACAGCGGAGGAGGGGCCTGGTGGTCACTCTGCACAGTAAGACTTGAGGGTCCTTTGGCTCCACACCTCCTTCGGACCCCCCTCATGCACAAATTCATGCACTGGGCCTCTAGTCCTATATAACACTATAAACACAGGGGACAAGATTTGATTCATAGTATGGTCAGATTATAGCATGGTGGTACCCTATCTTAGAATTTTACTATTAAAATAATGGGCTGAGAAAGTTAAAGTTCTCCTAGGTACCTTAAGCTTAGCACATAAAATAAAGGTTGTATATCTCTTCTTTCACTGCCATTCTTTTCAAATATATAATTGTCCCACAGCCTCTACTTTGAATCCACACTCTAAAATCTGCCTTTTCCTCTGATTACTTGCCTGTATCAGAACTCTTGAAGGTCACCATGAATGACCTCCTAATTGCTAAATCCAATTGTCTTTTCCCAGCCTTAATTTCGTTAATTGGCTTGCAACATTTAATACTATTTTGCACCTTTGTGCATGTGTGTGTGTGTGTGTTTTAAACCTAGTTTTTAGCTCCTAGTTTTTATCATTCCATGCAGTTTTCCTTGGTGACTTTGTTCCCTACTTTGGTTCCAACTCTATATAGCTGATGGTCAAATCTAAATCTATAGCCTCATCTCTCTCTTGGGTAATTATCTCCAGGAAACATTTTCATGTGGTGTCTTGGGTCATGTTAAATGCAGTATATTTTAACCTGTCATTTTTCTTTCTTAAATTTGGTTCCTTTCTTATATTTCTACTAGAGGCTCAATGCATGAAATTGGTGCAAAAATAGGCCTTCCTTCTCCTGGCTGCTGGCACTGGCTTCTCTCTGGCACCTGGGACCTGGGCTTCCCTCACAGTCCTGGCTTCATCCGGAAGGTCATCTGGAACAGTGGTTGGCAAACTGCTGCTCTTTGGCCCCTTGAGTATGGCTCTTCCACAAAATACCACGTGCAGGTGCGCACATAAGTGCAATTGAAAAATTCGTGGCCCATGCACAGAAGTCAGTTTTCAGCCTGGGTGAGTCTATTTTGAAGAAGTGGTTCTAACGCCGAGTCACACTCAAGGGGCCAAAGAGCCGCATGTAGCTCGTGAGCTGCAGTTTGCCAACCACTAATCAGGATGTTCCATACAATTAGCATATTATGCTTTTTTTCTTCCTATCTAATAAAGAGGAATATGTTAATTGACCATCACTCTTTCACAAAGATGGCTGCACCCACAGCTGAGGCCACCAGCAGGGAACTGAGGCTATGCCTTAAAGAGCAATCAGCAGGGACCTGAGGCTACACCCTCCCCCGTTCCTGTGGGGCTTGACAGGGGACCTCAGGCCATGCCCCCCACCCGGAGGGCCTTGACAGGGAACGTCAGGCCTTTCCCGGGGTCTCAGCGCTAGGCCAGGGGACCCAAGGGTGCGCTCCCCTGCATGACGGGGCTTGATGGGGGACCTTAAGGTGCCCTTCCGGTCCTGGTACTGGGCTAGGGGATCTCAGGCTGCTCTCCCCTGCCCTGGCGCCAGGCTGGGAGACTTCAGGCTTCACACCCCCACCAGGTGGGGCTTGACAGGGGACTTCTGGCCATGCTCCCCACCCAGACAGACTTGATGGGGGACCTCAGGGTACTCCCCAAGTGCTGGGTTGGGGGAACTCAGGCCATGACCCCCACCCAGTGGGGTTTGACTGGGGACCTCAAAGCACACACCCCACCCCATCTGGGGGACCTCAGGCCACGCTCCCATCCTGGTGCTCGGCCAGGGGACCTGAGGCTACACCCCCTGCTTAGCAGGGCTTGACAAGGGTGGGACTGGCTGTGTCTGTATCTAGCTCAAGGGGCGGGGGCAGCTAGGTCTGGGTCTCATGCGATTTTGAGGTGCATGTGGATGGGTGAGGACTTGACTCTGGTTCCCCCTTTAAATGTGCAAGAATTTTGTGTACCGGGCCACTAGTAGATTAATAATCTCACCATTCTCAGGGTTGCCTGGGCCTGGCATTAAAGTGACATTTGATAGACCTGTTCTCTTGTTCTCCATATCCACTGAGTCAACAAGTTCTAATGACTTTCTCCTTCCACTGCCTTTTCCCCCCTGCTTTGTTTTTTTGGTAAATATTTATTGAGTATTGTTCACCATGTGCCAGGGGTTGTTTTCATTTTACTCTTCCTGTTCATTTTATTCTAATTTACCACTATATATCTGAACCACCTTAGATTGGCTTCTTTGTTTTTTTTTTTCTTTCTCTCCTAATCCATCTATCCAGATGACAGTTGTTTAATAAAAAAAAAATTATTGATTGATTTGAGAGAGAGAGAAAGGCAGAGAAAAATTGATTTGTTGTTCCACTTATGTATGAATTCATTGGTTGATTCTTACCTAGTGTATGTGCCTTGACTGGGGAAAGAACCCACAACCCTAATGTGTCAGGATGACACTCCAACCTAGGGGTGTCGAACTCAATCAGAGAAGGGGCCAAAATCTAAAATCCAGCCTAAATCGCAGGCCGAATGGTTTACTGAACAGTCATAAACTGTCATTGTGATGGAAACGCAGCGGAGTGCAGTGATGACAGTGCGGTGCGGGCCACATTGCAAGGCCTGGTGGGACGGATTTGGCCCGCGGGCCTTGTGTTTGACACATGTGCTCCAACCAACTGAGCCACACCATCCAGGGAACAGAGGACAGTTCTTAAAAGTGAATTTTATAATGTCATTCAAAGAACTAGAGTGGTTTCCCACTATAAAGAGAGCTAGAGGCCTGGTGCACAAAATTCGTGCATGGGGGTGCAGGGTAGGGGATTGTCCCTCAGCCTGGTCTTGGCCTGCAAAGATGCCAGCATCCCTCACCTGGCTTCTAGCCAGAGGTTCCTCCCCTCCTTCCACACAGCCTCTGGGAAGATGCTTGTCCTGGGGCCTCCTCAGGGCCCTGGCCCATGACACCCTGAAGCTCGGGTACTCGGGTGCTTGGGCTTTCAGGTCCGGCTTCCTTGCCTGGCTGTGCATCAGCTGCCATGGGAGCCTTGCCTCAGGAGTTTCCCCCTTGGACCTTACTTCTTGTGAGTGTATAAGGGGGGCAGCCTCAGCACCGGTGATTTGATGGCTGTA
Organism: Pipistrellus kuhlii; assembly: GCF_014108245.1. Taxonomy (NCBI): domain Eukaryota; kingdom Metazoa; phylum Chordata; class Mammalia; order Chiroptera; family Vespertilionidae; genus Pipistrellus; species Pipistrellus kuhlii. Next base: position 30,687,697 of record NW_023425460.1, on the reverse strand, counting down.
GCATGCCTGCTGAACAACCCCCCAACCCCCAGCCTGCTGCGGCGCCACGCTGGTCCTGTCTGGACTGCTGGCAGGGGGCTTCCAGTCTGTTACTGGAGCTTCTGGGCTGTGACTGGGGGCTATAGGTTGAGGACCCTGGCACCCATAGGGCTCTGCAGTATCAGGAATTGGAAAGATCCGTTTTTCTGGTACCTTCTCTGCCACGGGAGATTGAGCTTGGGGCCCCACAGGCCTCTTCCCTCCCACCACAAGGCAGGCCCGGCGCGAACTCCTTGTGCTCAGACTCTGGGCTTGGGACCCCACAGGCTCCTTCCCTCCCGCCACACAGCCATCGGGGCATGGACACTGGGCCCACAGCCCCACAGGCCTCTTCCTTCCCTGCAGCATGGCAGGCCGGAAGCAGACTCTGGGCACACCCCCCCACAGGCCTCTTCCTTGGCAGGCCGGGGTGGGGACTCTGGGCTCTCGGCCCCAAAGGCTCCTGCCCTCCTGCCGCACAGCCAGTGGCAGCCTGAGCTCAGTGTCCCACTCCCAGTCGTCTGGCCAGAGACCCCTCCCTTCCCTCCATGGCCAAGGAGTAGATACTGGGCTCCTGTTGCCTGGGCGATGCCACTAGTGTCTGCCATGGGCGCCATCATTTTTGGTCATGGAGTGATGGCTAATTTACATATTACTCTTTTATTATATAGAATAATATAAGCTTAATGGTAAAATCCTTCCACAACTTGGCTCATGCATATCTTTGGAGTGTCAGTTCCTTCTTTTCTATATAACACTCTTTCCTCCAAAGCAAGTTTCTACATAATCCACTGAACTCACCTTTTATTTGGACTTTTTCTTTTAAAAATCATGGTAGTAATAGTCTGGCTGGTGTTGCTCAGTGGTTAAGCATCAACCTATGAACCAGGAGGTCATGGGTCGATTCCCAGTTAGGGCCAATGCCCTGATTGCAGGTTCTATCCCCAATTGGGGCATGCAGGAGGCACCGATAGATGATTCTCTCGCATAATTGATGTTTCTGTCTCTCTCCCTCTCTTTTTCTCTCTGAAATCAATAGAAATATTAAAAAAAAAAAATCCTGGTAGTAAAAGTCTGCTTATCTAAGATGCCTTCCCAATTCCATTCCACAGTGAAATTTGTACATCGTTTAAGTCCCAGGTCACAGCTCACGTGTAATGTGAGTAGATTGGCAGCATGAAAAGGTAGCATGATGGATAGAAGGAGAAACAAGATATTGGAGCTGAGAGGACTTTACCATTTGAGTGCTTCTCTGTTCTATTTGCCTCCCATGAAATATGTCAAACTAAGGATTGGCTTGACCTTCTGACATCAGGATAAAGACCTTGTCAGCTTTCAGCACAGTTAGGTTTGTGTGCAGTGTAATACTTGAAATCATTTTGTCTGTCCAACTTTTGTTTCCTAACTATAAAAGTTAGAGTATACCATTACCTTTACAAGGATGTTGGACAGATTAAATAAATAGACATATGTAAACTTTCCAGGCATAGTATCTGGCAACTAGTAATTGCCCACAATTGTTTGTTTCATCTGAGTCTCCAAACCTAAATTATAGTAGAATTTCTAACAGTTTATCTTCCCCTCTATATGTTTACTGCCCTACTATGATAATGTTATCTCTTTGTAATCTTCCTCTTCCCTCCCCTTCCTCTTTTCCCTCCCCTCTTTTCTCCTCCCCTCTCACCATAGCAGGGGGCCAGTGAATATTGACATGTATTATTTTTACCTGATGGCATAGAATTTAAGTGTAACTATCTCTTTCCTTTTCTCCCAACCTCAGTCAGATACCACTCCAATCCCCATACATACCTACACATTTACTTGGATCCAAGCAATAATAGATTAATCTAGTTCCAGTCTCAGTTAGAAATAAATAACCTGCTTTGCTCTTTGGGAAAAATGGAAGAGGAATAAGATGGGTGAGATTACAAGGTTGGAGTCTCTTTAGTATCCTCTGGTATCCAGGAGGTGTCACTACAACCTTATATGCATTGTGAAAAGGTAGACCACACCTTTTGCTTAAATGTACCTCTTACTGTAGTATGCAACTCTGGATACTGACTTTTCTTCATCTGGCCTTTTAAATTGTGCATGCATGGCTATCAAGGGGGAAGCATTGAAATTCAAGGCACAAATCCTTAAGTTATCCTGAGAAGTGATTGGGAGTTGCTGGAAGGCTGAGTGATCTGGTTCAATTGTTGTGTATGGAACAAATAATTTGAGGTCTAGCATCCAAAACAGTTTGGAGCTAAACAAAGGATAATCTATGTTTCCAGGGAGCTGAGGCCAAGGTGTGATGATTATTTACAGGCCTGTTCATACCCTTCTTACAAGGAACTTTCACAGGCAGATATTACTGGCCAAAAGCATGTGAAGAAATCTGTGGTCTTCTTTTATCTCTTCTATATCTAGAATTCATCTCTAGACTCAACAGAAACCAGTTGAGCTTTCCATTAGAGAGATACTTGAAGGCTATCACAAAGGGGGGAAAAATACTCAAAAATTTGGTAAAACTAAACAAATAAAACCAAACTTATCATAAAATACCTAAAAGCACTGTCTTTGAATGGTAATGTGCTTACCTATACTCCCTCAACCCAAATGACAGCTTTCTCTGTTCTATTGGCCTCTGATGAAATATGTCAAAATAAGGATTGGCTTGACCTTCTGACATCAAGATAAAGACCTTGTCAACTTTCAGTACAGTTAAGTTTGTGTGCAGTGTAATACTTGGAAAGGAGACCTGAGAAAGGAATGGTTTGGGCATGACTAGTAGGAGAATTTTTCCTGTTGTATTAGAAATAAACCAGTGTTCCTGATGGAAGGAAAAGGTCACTGTGCTGTGGGACACGCCTTCTGTGAGATGAGGCTCTGACCACTAATGACACTTGTGCTTTTCATTACAACAGAGGTGTTAACCACATCGTGCTGGCTGTGTTCCAGCCCAGGCCATTGCAGCCTTCTGCTTCTGCAGCCTTCCTCCTCTTTCCCTTGGTTGGCTGTAGAATTCTTCACTTCCTGTCCTAAACTTTTGTGAGGTGTCATGGCTGTTAAACAGCTGCCATGTTGCAGGCCAGATGTCGCTGCACATTAGTGTGCATGAAATGTTCCTTCTTATAAAATATTAGATAGTTTAAAAATCTGTTTTGAAGGTTTGTAAAACACTTAGGATTCCTTTAGATAAGAGGGCTATTTGTATATTCTTAAATTGTGTGTGAAAAATGTGCCAAAGTATACAATTCAAAGGATATAAATACTATAATGCCTCTGTCTCCTGATTGTGAAGATAAGTTGCCAGCTATTTTGAGGAGAACATGTGGATATAATCCAATTAGATTTTCAAAAATCTATACTAAGGCTTCTAATCAAAAGTCTTTAAAATGTAGTCATTGCATTGGTTTTGGAGTGGGAGTGGTCTCATTTTGACTGAAGTAAGGACTTTTTAGGAATAGGAAACAAAAGGACAAATAATGCATACTTATGTTATTTTAAAGGTTTTATTAAGGTGTAATTTACATAGAGTGAAGTCAAAAGATCGTAAGTGAACAGTTTGATCCGTTTTCACAAAGGCATACTCTTGTATTACCCCATTACTATCAACACTCAGCACATTTTCATCACTTCAGAAAGCTTCCTTATACTCTTTCCCAGTCAGTGCTCACCCTCTCCCACCCTTAAATAACCACTGGTCTGATTTCTGTTATCATAGATCGAGTTAAACTATTTTAGAACTTCATATACTAATAAATAGAATTATGTGGCATGTACTTGTTTTGTATCTGGCTGCTTTTATTCAGCATAACATTTTTGAGATTTACCTATGTTTTTCTTTGTATCAGTAATTTGCCCCTTTTTTGTTGCTGAGTACTAATCTCTTATATAAATATCACAGTTTGTTTATCCATTATCCTGCTAATGGATATCTGGATTGTTTCCAGTTTTTGGTTATTATGAATAAAGTTTCTAGAAGTTCTTATGCAAGCATTTATTTAGACATAGATTTTTATTTTTCTCATATAAATACCTGAATCATAAAGTAGAAAGATATATGTTTAATGTTGTAAGAAATGGCCAAACTATTTTCCAGTTGTTCTATTATTTTATACTTCCACCAACAAGGTAAGAGAGTTCTGGTTATTGCATATACTCTCCAACATTAATTCTTTTTCATTTTATGGTTTTTAGTGGATGTGGAATGGCACCTCATTATTTCTAAGTTTTTATTTTAAATTTTGCCTTTATAGAAGCTTTATAAATTTGGATTTAGAAGTTTCTATAAACTCTTCTCCTAGCTTTCCTTAATGTTAACATCTTACATATCATGGTACATTGGTCAAAACTAAGATATTGTTATAATGCTATTAACTAATCTACAGCTTTTATTTGGATTTCCTTAAATTTTCCCACTAATACCCTTTTTGTTGTTATTGTTGTTCCAAAATACCACATTGTAGTTAATCTCATGGTTTTAATTTGCACTTCTCTGGTGATAATAATTTTTCATGTGTTCATTGGCTAGTTATAGATTGCTATTGTTTTTATAAAGTGCCAGTTTGTTTATTTGTTTGTTTTGGGAGGGAGGTCTTTATTTGCCTTTTTCTCACAAAATTTTGAGAACTCCTTATTTATTCTGGTTATGGATCCATTGTCAGAAAAATATGTGTGTGTGTGTGTGTGTGTGTGTGTGTATGTGTGTATATATGTATATATATATATATATATATATATATATATATATATATGAAGTATAATTAATGATAGAATTCCAATGAATAATAAGGAGGACTCAGATTTAATATTTTGAAATTAATCTGGAGAGAATATACTAGGACTTCTTCAGAGAGGTAGGTTGAACTAAGTTTGGACTCTGAAATATAAACCTGAAGGTGAATATATCATGAATGGGCCTAATAATAGTAGTAGCAATAGTAATTGTTTATACTTGGGTGCTTGGTATATAGCAAACTCTTTGCTCATTGCTTTATAAACATCATTTCATTTTATTCTCACAACAATCTTATGAGGTAGGATTACTATTATCCACATTTAAAGGTAAGAAAACAAGGCTTAAAGCTGTTAAAGAATTTGTTCAAGTTACAACTATAAAATGGTGACTTCAGGGTTTGAATCCAGGCAGTCTGACTCCAGAGTCTGCAGGTTTAATTTTTGTGCCATTCTAACAGAAAACAAAAACAAAAACAGTGAACTTCAGTGTATGTGACTACGGACATGGAAACCAAGAACTATGGAATAGTGTTTCTGATGTCGTTGTGGCAAAAGTTATTGATAACTTTCTGGAAAACCATTTTATCCTTGGATAAAACAGTGCCCTTGTACCTAGAGTATCATGTGTAATTTTTTTTTGTCACCATAATTCAAAATGATGGAATCAGAAGGTCAACTAAAATAATAAAGGAAGAAAAGGAGGAGTAGTGGTGGTGGAGGTGTTCAGGAACAAATTATACAGATTGGAGCTGTAGCATAAGAGAACCATCATAGAAGTTTCTTTAGTTTATAGAAGCTTAAGTAAAATAAAAGGAAGAATTCTTTTATATAACTTATGGAACTTATTAACTAAAGAGAAATAGTGAAGGGTAAAAAGGGTAGAAATATATTCAGAAGAAAACTTGAAAGGTTTATAAAATGACAGGTAGGGAACAGGGATAATCCTAAGGTCTGAATTTGTTGTCCAAGAGGACAACTATATTCAATTTAAAAAAAATTACATTGCAAAACTTTAGGACATTTTATATATCTGAACAACTTGCCTTTTCCAGAATATGACATTGTATTCTTATATTATCATATATGCAGCTCTGTCTGGCTCATATACCCTAACCCTCTTTATCCTTTAAGACTCAGCTCAAAAGACAATTCTTCTGTGCAGCCTTATCCAATATTTCTAGGTAGTTAGCTTCTCCCTGCTCTATTATCCTTGTGATTTATTCTATTTTAGCACCAATTACAGTGTTTAGGCAATCTTACAATCTAAATTTTTACTGGTGAATAACTGGATGGCAACTCTTGAAGTCAAAGAGAGAAAAAAGGGGACAAGAATGTATTATCTTCCTATGTGCCCAGAACTAGAAAACTGAATACTGTTTAACTGCAGTTATTCCTACCATAACCATTATCCTCGTTGTGAACTAAGGCTCAGAGATGTTAAATAATTTGTCCAGGTCAAACACTGCAAGAAAGTATAACCAGCATTGGAACCCAATTGTGTCTAACTTCAAATGCTGTGCTTTGAACCAGTATATTATGAATACTTTTTGACTCCTATATCACATTTTAGTTTACTTCGCACCTGGCTACCACTAAGTATGCCTGTAGAGAAGAGGGATGATACTTCTTTCCATAAGCTATTAATATTTGATCTCTTTACAGGTCTTGTATAAATAAGCTTATCGATTGCAAGGCTTTTCTTATACTTTATTATTTCCACCATAGATTTAGCACAGTGTCTTGCACATAGTAGATACTCAATGAAAATTTATTGAATTGAATTATATCTTACTGTGCTCCAATGATTCAATACAAAAGCTGGGCTGTGGCTTGGGAATTAAATCATCATTGCCTCAACTTTCTTATAGATCTTTCAGTAAATGATTGGCAGCAACATAATCTCATGTCTATACTGGAATATATTAACATTTTCTACTTCAGAATGTCTTAGTTTTTTCTTTTTAGGGAATTATTACTAAAGATGTTCTATTTAAAAAAAACACCCAGTTACTATGAAAACACAACTATTTAAATTTTAGCATTAGTCATAAAGAAGTCAGAAAGCTAAAAGGCTGAGGGGCTATTCTAGTTTCCTAAAACCCAAGGGAACAATAAAGTATTTTCTACAGTAAAAAAAAATATGTTTTTTGTCATCTTGAACATTTATTTATAAAAATTAAACTTGCTTACATAATGAGCTTATCCTGTATTATGAATATTCAGTAATAAATTGTCTCTGTATTTTAAAAAATATATATTTTATTGATTTTTTTTTTTTTTACAGAGAGGAAGAGAGAAGGATAGTTAGAAACATCGATCAGCTGCCTCCTGCACACCCCCTACTGGGGATGTGCCCGCAACCAAGGTACATGCCCTTGACTGGAATCGAACCCGGGACCCTTCATTCTGTAGGCTGATGCTCTATCCACTGAGCCAAACCAGTTTCGGCTGTCTCTGTATTTAAGGAAATTAAAATGTAGTTGGAAAACAAGATAAAGCTGAAAGATGCAATTGATAAAGATGCATTTGGTTTATTTTTCTACATTAGTGGAAAGAGATCCGTGCCTTATGGTTTTAGAAAAATATTTGTGGAACTGATGAAATAGAAGAGGTGGTTGAAACCTGAAATGTTTAGAGTTAGGGTTAGGGAGACAGTGGAGTTAACTGGGTGCAGCCTGCTTTGAATTGCTCCCAAGTAGTTTTATGTGGCTGGGAAAAAACAAACAAACAAAAAACACAAAAAGCTAGTCTCACTTCAATTTCATGAATTTCAATAACCTGGAATAGGCCATGGTGATGCTCAGCGATTTTATTGTTTTTCTTATCCATTTACTCTCCTATTTTTTTCATTTTATCTTCTCTCCTCAGAATTTACAATCCCTCCTCCCCACCCCCCATATCCTTTACTTTCATTGGCATTCAAACATGGGTCCTTTTTAATCTACATCAGACCACTTGACTCTTCTGCTCTAAACCTCCCATTGGAATCTCATGTTTCTCAGATTAAAGCCAGAGTTCTTACAGTGGCCTAGAAGGCCCTGTGGTCTGTCATTCACCCTATATCCCACCCCATCTTACTGCCTACTCTCCGATCTTTCTCCTATTACTCTCTTCCATTTGTTACCTTCACTGGCTTCCTTGTTCTTCCTAGGAAATATAGAATGTACTTTTATGTAAGGGGTTTTGCATTAGCTATTCTGCTTCGAAATTTCCCTCAAATGCTTTTGTGGCTTGTCTCTGACTTCCTTAAAGTTTCTGTTCAAGTGACAGGGAGGTTTTTCCTAACTACCTATATAGAATGTTAATCCCCAGTCTGACCTCAGGACTCTCTAGCACCCTTATTCTTTTTTATTTCTCTTTAAATTATATATTTATTTATCTGTTTAGTTTTTGTCACTTCTCATTTGAATGTAAGGAACTTTGTTTTGTTCTGAGTTATATTCTCAGAGCCTACATGTTGTTAACACTCATTAAATTTTGAATGAATGAATGAATGAAATAGACATTTGAAAAATGGGTAAACATTTCAGATGAAGGCTAGAAAAGTCATTACATGTTAGGAAAATAGTTTAAAGAAATAAGGAGAAGTGGGAATATGATCAATTTTAGAGACAGTGAGTTGACTAATATGACTGAAACATTGGGCTTGAGTTGAAAAATGAAAGGACAAAATTTGTAAAGTTATGTTGGGATATATTGTGAAAAATTCTGAAGAACAAGCTAAGATATTTTATTTGCATATTGTAGATAATGAGAAGTGATTGCGGGTTTTAGAAGAATGGTTTGTGTATTTCCTTTACCAGGAAAGAATACCTGAAGCACATTCCATAGAAGCTTACAATCTCTCCAGTGTCTCTGTTGGGAAAGCTCCAGGAGCTTCTCTTATTTTGGAATCTACAATATGAACATATTTTCATTTTTGAGCTGGAAGACACATTAGACCTGTTGTTTAAACTACTACCATGATGTTGTGCTTTCATGGCAAGAACCATTGTTTAACACATTGGCATTTAGGAGTCAGTAAATATTGATTTTTTGAACAATATTTGTTGAGTGGAAACAAGTTCCAAAGAGTTTGAGTGAATTACCTTAAAGTCATTCAACGGGATGGTTCCCAACTCTAGAGTTTTGACAACTGTTCTTTTACAGTAAGTAATTAAAAAGAATAACTATACACTCCAGACTCTAGACTTAGATTTTTTTCCTCCTTAAATGATTATTAAAATATAACATTTTTGTTATAAGTAAATAATGAAATGAAATATACTTTGGATAAAAGTGCAATGGAATAGAACTATAGGTAGAACTAACCCTAATTGATTGCTTAATTAGAATTATGATCTTATCTAGAATGCATAGTGAATTTTCTTTACCATAACTTTATCTTGGCCTCTGGTTGGTTGGTTATTGGCAACTCTGACATTAGAAAGCTACATCTTGATAGCTCTTTTCTTCTGATTCTTGATTGTGTTTTTTTACATCTTATCAAGAAGAAACCAATTTTTTTCCTTTGCTTTCAGATATTTATGTTTAGTGACTTTACCTAGAAACTGAGTCAGGAATTCATTTGTCTATATGAGAGTCTTGTTAAGTGTTAGGGAACCTATTGAGTTCATAGAGAAACTTTCTCCATAGGGTATCCTTTTGCCCCCAGCTCTTTCATTTGTTTTTATTGTTGTTTTGTTGTGAACATAAACTTGTTATAACTTGGCAACTTTTCATCCATCTCTTCTCACTTTCGTAGATTCCTCACAAGAAAGCATTGTTTTTTGGTATAATTTAGAAAGCTTTAGATGACACTATTCAGATCATTCAGAGAGCTAGGGTTAAATTAGTATTTTGTTTCTAAAGTCCATGTCTTCCTATTTATATCACACTGATTCTTCTCCCAGGAAGGGGAAAACAGGAAGGAAACTTTGTGGATAGGGATTAAGAACTACATAAATAATTTGGGAATGAGAGGGCAATTTTACAGCATGAAATAACTGTCTAAGAATGAAACGAGAGTAGCTTAGGCAGCGTGAGAATCTGATTGTATTTTATCCAAAACCAGGTTATATAAATGTGGGGTTGATTCTGTTTGAGATCTTTTTTCAATTGTCTTGTGACTTTTCTCTCAATATTTTATATATTCAACACATTGGAATGTTGCCACCAAACATAAACATATTCCCAACTTTGGCTAAAGATTTCATGAGGGATAGCTACTGAAATTGTCAGAATTTGGAAAGGTTCTAATTATAATATCCCATCATACTCCATGTTAGCAGCCAAACCACAGCAGACATTGAGCCTTAGAGGAAAAACATTTTCACTTGTCAGCCAGAATATATAGCTACTAGACAAAAATATTGTCCTAACTGTTTATTTAACATTAAACATTGGGCTGTGCTATAATATTAGGTTCAGCCATGTGAAATTGTCAATATTCTATCATTTTTTAACAAGAGTAACAAAATAATAAGAGCAATAACTTATTGACATTACTAAATCTTTATGATGTGCTAAATGCTTACCATTGTTATCTTATTTAATTTTCAGAGAAACTATGCGATAGATACTATTTCCTCCTTTTAGGGATGAGGCTAAGAAATGTTACGAGTTGTCCATGGGCAGATAGGTTGGAAGGTAGCAGAGTTCATATTTGAGGTATCTCTTACAGTGTACTAGGTTGATTTTTTTATAGAGATCTAGAAAAATGAATTCACTGTAGTAATAATATTAGCTGTCTATAGTGTTCATCTCTCATGGAATGTTTTATTTACATTTTAATTAAGCCATACAAGAATGAATGTACCTGCAGGTACCTTCTTAATGTGGCTTCAAGTTTATTGTAGAATAACTTTATTCTGAGGCCAACCAATATGGATTTCCTCTTTTCTTCTTCTTCTCCTCCTCCTCCTCCTCCTCCTCCTCCTCCTTCTTCCTCCTCCTCTTCCTCCTCCTTCTTCCTCCTCCTCTTCCTCCTCCTCTTCCTCCTCCTCTTCCTCCTCCTCTTCCTCCTCCTCTTCCTCCTCCTCTTCCTCCTCCTTCTTCCTCCTCCTCTTCCTCCTCCTCCTCCTCCTCTTCCTCCTCCTCCTCCTCCTCCTCCTCCTCCTCCTCCTCCTCCTCCTCCTCCTCCTCCTCCTCCTCCTCCTCCTCCTCCTCCTCCTCCTCCTCCTCCCCCCCCCCCCCTCCTCCTCCTCCTCCTTTCATTTTCCTCGCAAACTCCTTCTCTAGACATTTCTGCTTTTGTTGCTTAAATATCTTTTTGGAAAACAGAGATAATGTTCAAAAGAGCCTATCAATAACAAAGGATTTCTTTCTTTCTATTCATTGTTTCTTTTTTAATGAACTGCTGTAGTAGTTATGTTTTATAAAGTTGCCAAAAACAGTGAATTAGGGAATACTGAGTCATGTTCTTGGAGGAAATCAAAATTAGGTTCCTGTGAGCTTCTGGCCACACTTTTAACAGCCAGTCAATACATAGCTTTGTTTAAGGATACTTTATTTAATATAGGGTGGGGCAAAAGTAGTTCATATGGAAAATAATACAATAATTAATAAATAATAATACAAGAATAAACTTTGTATTTCACATATTCAAAAATATAAACCTATTTTTGCCCAACCCTATATGTACTTCATACAAATAATTAATTGTATGCAGTGTTTCTTTATAATAAAACACAACCTGAAATGGTGTAACAGTTTTCTGACTCATAACAATGTTTTTTCTCTGCTTTTAAAAAAATTTGGTCATTGTCTCAAGAATCCAGAAATTAAGCTCTTTTTCATTTTTTCCATAACTTCAGCACATACTAGAGATGTCTTCGTGCTATTATGAGACACCTCCTTCTTCTGGAGAAACTGTATTATTTTTTCATTATCATTTAACTCAAGGCCAACAAGTGGGCAATTTAAGGGCAAAAGGCCAGTTACTAGAGCTGTATTTGCTTTGTAAGGCACATCGCATCATTCTTGCACTCAGAATCACTACAGAGCACTTCAGCACAATATTTGTGGCCACTTTAAATAGCAAAATCGTCAACAAAAAGCACCAAAATGCAGAAATGTCTCATGAAATAAGGAGGGGAAAAGCACACTTGTTATCAGTTTGAAAGCTGAAACAAGAAGTCACCTATTATTTTGACTTCAGTTGGGAACATTTGAATTGGGTGTCAAATTTTCTGTGAATGACTATGAGAGCACTGCAATTATTGATTTTGGAGGTTACAAATACATTTTAGCAAGTGGATAAATTTGCAAATATAGAATTAGTGAAAAAAAGGATCAATTGTAATTGGATTTATTACAATACAAACCATAGTTTTTATGTATAACAATTTTCTTTCTTTAATTTTATTTAAATTGTTATTTATTTATCTTTATTTTTGAAAATATTACATGTGTCTCCCTTCCTCCTTCTCTAACCCCCCCCCCCCCTCCCATTGGTCTCCTCCTCCTCACTCCTGCCCCCTCCCCAGACCTTCATCACACTGTTGTCTTGTGTTCATGGGTTATGCATACATGTATATAAATTATTTGGTTAATCTCTTCCCACCTCCACCCCCTTCCCTTTGAGAATCATCAGTCTGTTGCATGCTTTCATGTCTCTGGATCTATATTGTTTGTCAGTTTATTCGTTTATTAGATTACACATGTAAGTGAGATCATGTGATATTTGTCTTTCTTTGATTGGCTTATTTCACTTAGCATAATACACTCCAGGTTATGCATGACAATTTTCGAGACTTTGATGACACTGAATGAATTTAGAAGAACAAGGTAACATCTTAAAAGTTATCACATACTTTATATTTCTCAGAGTAGCCCCCAAAAGAAAAATTTTGGATTTATTGTGAGGTTACTATTAGACAAACAAGTTGAAGTAAATAGAATGATTATTTTCAAATCATGGGATAAGCCACTGGTTATTCAAAATGCAACTGTGACAAAAAAGGACCAGATTGGCAGGTTATTTTTGCCACTACCCTCCACCTTCTCTCTCTCTTTTTTTAAAATTTTTAACATTTGCATAATAAGTATGATGTAGTGGTTAAAACTACGGCTGTGGAATAAGCCTAGTTCGCATGCTGGCTCTACCTTTTATCAGGTATGCAGATTTGGGCATGATGTTTATTGTCCCTAAATCTGTTTCTCTGTAAAGCTGAAATAATAGTGTATTATTTTATATATGCTATAAATATATAAAATAGTCACATAAATAAAAATTTATGACATCTATATTCAAATGTACTATATATAATTCATATGTAAATAATTACTAGTTTGTTATGAGAGTAAAATAATATAATTTGTATAAAATACATAGCACAACCTAGGTACATATGAGCATCTAATAAGAAGTATGTATTATCATTACAAATAACCTATTTTAAATGAGAACACAATTCTCTAATAAGGCAAGCAGTACTTATATCACTTCTATTATTTACTGTAGAATGAAGTCTCAGAGAAGTTATTTTCTTGCCAAACTGCACTCCTTTAAGTCTGTCCCTCCTGGGAATTTACAATGAATCCTGTTCTTACGATTAGAGAATTAATTATAAGATAATGTCATCTGCAAATAATGATAGTTTTTCGTCTTTTTTTTCTTCTTCTTCTTCTTCTATTTGGATGCCTTTTATTTTTTCTTGTCTGATTGCCATGGCTAGGACTTCCAGTACTACATTTAATATGAGTGGTAAAATTGGACAATTCTGTCTTGTTCCTGATCTTAAAGGAAACACTTTTCATTTATGTCTATTTAAAATGATTTTGGCCATACTTTTGTCATATATAGTTTTTATTAAGCTGAGGTATTATCCCTCTATTCCCACTTTGCTGAGTTTTTATCATAAATGGATGCTGGATTTTATGAAATTGCATATAGAAAACCCTGAAGACCTCACCAAAAACTACTAGCTCTAATAAATGCATTTTCCAAAGTAGCAGGATATAAAATTAATATCCAGAAACATTTTTAATTTTATACACGAATAATGAACTGTCTGAAAGGGAAACTGAGAAAGAAAACTAATTTACAATTGCATCAAAAATAAAATAATATAAAATACCTAGAAATAAATTTAATCAAAGCCATAAAATATTTGTACTTGGAGAGGAACCAAGATGGCGGTGTAGGTAAATACCGTCTCCCACAACCACATCAAAATTACCACTGAAAATACAGAACAACCATCATTCAGAAATGCCTGAAATTTGGTTGACTGGAAGTCCTACAACTAGAGAATTAAAGAAGAAAGCACATTGAGACTGGTAGGAGGGGTGGCAGTGCAGAAAGGGCTGGTTCATCCACATGTGGAATGTTTTTAATTGGGAGGGATAGCTTGGCTGAAGGGGCCTCCCATGAGGAGCAAGAGGTCCCTGCCCCACTCCAGGCCACTCAGCCCAGGGTTCCAGTGCTGGGAAGAGAAGTCCCCATAACAGGCTGTAAAAGCAATGGGGATTATGGCTGAGTGACATGGAGGCAGCTGGAGTTTCTCTTAAAGGGCCAACACATGGTGGTGATGTGAAGAAAAAAACCCTCACACACTGCTGGTGGGAATGCAGACTGGTGCAGCAAAGATGGAGTTTCCTCAAAAAATTAAAAATGGAACTCCCATTTGACCCAATAATCCCACTTTTAGGAATATATCCCATGAAATCAGAAACACCGATCAGAAAGGATATATGCACCCATATGTTCATAGCAACACAATTTACAATAACTAAGATTTGGAAACAGCCTAAGTGCCCATCAGCAGATGATGAGTGGATTAAAAAACAGTGGTATATCTACACAATGGAATACTATGTTGCTGTAAAAAAGAAGAAACTCTTACCATTTGCAACAGCATGGATGGTCCTGCAGCGCATTATGCTACGTGAAATAAGTCAGTCAGAGAAAGATAAGTATCATTTGATCTCACTCATCTGTGGAATATAATGAACAACATAAAGTGATGAACAAAAATATAACCATAGACGGAGAAGCATCAACCATACTGTCAAACTTCAGAGGGAAGGCAAGGGAGGGTGAGGGGGTAATAGATCAAGCAAAGGACTTGTATGCAATTCATATAAGCTTAACCAATTGACACAGACATTGGGGGGGGGGGTGAGGGCATGTGCTGGGGGTGGGGGTGACTGGAGAGAGATCAATGGAGGAAAAAGGAGACATGTAATACTAAAAACAATAAGAAATTAAAAAATATAACGTAATAAGTCACTAAAATGACATGTGGGCAAGGACCATTTTTGTCTTTCTTCATGGTTGACTTCCTGGTTGCCCAGCTCATTGGCACATAGTAGGTTCTCAGTGTATGCTTACTGAATGAATACATTAAATGCCAAGGTCATAAGTTTTGTGTAGTAAATCAGCCCTATTGTTTTCCATTTTCACTCTTATTTTTCAGTATTATTGCCATTATACCCATGCTTCTTAGGTACTATACTAGACAGAAAGAGGGAATACTACAAAGATAGTGCCTGTTCTAGGAGTGTACACAGTCTATTACAGATAGCAGATGATAGTGTAGCAGTTTCTTATGGCTCTAGTAACAAACTTCCACAAACACGGTAGCATAAAACAATAGAAATTTATTCTCTCACAGTTCTAGGAGCCATAAGTCCAATATCTATTGTAGGTTGCAGGGCCAGCTTCATTTGAAAGCTCCCAGGAGGTCTGTTCCTTGCAAATTTCAGTTTCTGGTGACTCCAGGCATTTATTGGCTTGCAGACTGCATTACTCCAATCTCTGCCGCTGTGGTCAATTTGCCTTTTTCTTTTCTGTTCTTGTGTATCTTCTCTGAGGAAACTTGTAATTGGATTTTAGAATCTACCAGATACTTTAAGATGACCTTATTTCGAATCCTTAACTTAATTATATCTGCAAAGACCCATTTTTCACAGGCTCCAGAGTTTGTTTGTTTTTAATCCTACCCCAAAACATTTTTTTAAATTGATTTTTAGAGAGAGAAGAAAGGAGGGAGAAAGGAAAAGAGAGGTCTGGGGGCGAGAAAGATGGTGATGTGTGAGAGAGAAACATCGACCTCAGAATTGGTTTCCTCCCACCCCAGTGGGGCATCAAATCCACAACCTAGTTGTGTGCCCTGACTAGGAATCAAAACTCCAACCAGGTCCAGGCTCTGGAGTTTTGACATGGGTATTTTGAGTGGCCTATTTCCAACCTCTACCACATATAGCAACCACTGTCAAGTCTGTTTTTATGAGGGTACAAACAGTTTCTTAGTTCAGGTGTAAGAAATTATTATATTGACAACTATAAACAGTGAGATGGCAGTATGTATAAAACACAACTCAGCCATGCTTAAGGATTTTCTCTTTAAAGTGTATTAAGTTCTGAATATCTTCCAAGCCACTCATGCTAAGTTCTTACTGAAAAATTTAATATGAAGTCCCCCTTTCCCTGAGAAGATAGTGTAACATAGGCTCTGGAACCAGATTGCTTGGCTATAAATCCCTCACCATACCATCATTCGGTCTTGGTAAGTCTTGCCTGCAAAATGGAAATTATAATAGTACTTATTTCATTAGGTTGTTGTAAGAATTAAATGAGTTTATGTCAAATATTTAGAACAGTGCCTGGCACATAGTAAGCATTTAATTAGTTAATGCATATGAATTATTGTTAGCTATTGTATGTGCCTTTGTTGGGACACAGTAGAAATGAAATATATGGTTCCTTTCCTTAAGGGAAATACAAAAAATTGTATTGAGGGAAAATCTTGTGGAAAATACAGGACTAACATATCTGAGTTCTGATTGAGAAATCAAAGTCTAGAAGTCTGTCTAAGAGATTGTTATGGAAAATCTCATATGAGATACGGGGGCCTGGAGTGGAGCTGTAGAATAGAGTAAAAAGGTTGGATAAGTAGAGAGTTTTAAAGAAAAGTGGACCAATACTTGGCAACTTTATTCTACCTTATTATGAGAGGGAAAGTC
Organism: Pipistrellus kuhlii; assembly: GCF_014108245.1. NCBI lineage: Eukaryota > Metazoa > Chordata > Mammalia > Chiroptera > Vespertilionidae > Pipistrellus > Pipistrellus kuhlii. Next base: position 30,671,005 of record NW_023425460.1, on the reverse strand, counting down.
TTTTTTGTATTTCCATTCAATTTCTAAAACTAGCATTAGTTAGACTTTTTCTCTAAGGCGAATTAATAAGATTCCTTCCAGAGCTCAAGTTTTATTAATATTAACTTTTCTGATTTTTGAAGAAATCCCCTAGGTTCAACAATTTGTTTAGGATAACCAAATGCCAGAAGCCTAACTAACCTAGCTCCAACCTCTACTATTGTCTTAAGTATTCTCTGTTGAATAATGTACCCTTATACTCACTCTTATAGTTCTTGAAACACATGAGCTGGGTCTCAGATATCTCTATATGAGAGAAGAGTTTGTGAATAAATTATATATACTTTTGTTTTCCTTTAAATACTCATTATTTTTTTTACTCCATTCCTCTGATGAAAATGTAGAGAAATAGTTGAGAAGAAAGAAGAGCAAAACTCTTGAAAAAGAGGTGGCTGTTGTTTCTTTTCTTTGAACAGTTAGTGTGATCTCACAGTAGTTCTTTGTAAGTATACAGCAGAGTATACATTGATTCTGCCAGATATATTAACATTATAATTTCAACAACTGTTACAGTTCCTCTGTTAAACCTAATAAAGTTTAATGAAAAGCAGTCACCAAACAAAAGTGAAAAAGGAATTCACTTAGGAGATTAAGTTGAAGAAGATAAAATTAAAACCAAATTAGAACATTTTTATTTTAGTTTTATAGTTCAGCTTTCATATAGATGTTATTAATTTAAAGAAGGTAAATCTGCCTAGCCAGTGTGGTTCAGTGGTTGAGCATCGACCTATAAACCAGGAGGTCATAGTTCAATTCTGGTCAGGGCACATCCCCTGGTTTATGGGCTAAATCCCCAGTGGGTAACATGTAGGAGATTTTCTCTCTCATCATCTCTCATCATTGATGTTTCTCTCTCTCTCTCTCTCTCTCTCTCTTTGAAATAAAAATGTATTTTTAAATATAACAGTTTATCTGCTATATTTAACACCAGAATAACAACACTACTACACTAAAGACCAGAATAAGAAAACTAATAGCATTAAGTTTTCACACTAATAAAGGTTTGATATTATCTTTATTAAGTATCAATTTTCTCCTTCCAAAAATAGTACATCTATAGTCAATCTTCAGTTAGTGGTTATAGCTAGAGCAATATTTATTAACAGTAAAAGGTGACAAGGCAATAAGGTTTGTTGTTACCTCATATTGAATATTTTAATGTCTAAAGTTGAATTACCATGCCTAACATGTAGCTCAACTTTTCACAATCTTTTTCTGTGATCAGCAGATAATTATCATCTCAATAAAATTGCTACAGTCTTTTAAAGCCCCACATTAAATATATTTTATTTGGCATTACAAATCATTTGTTTTGCTCACTCAAGCTCCCCTCTATTTTGAATCTCTTTTTGTCACTGTGTATATGTGTAGTGTGGTAGTAGTAGGGATATGGTGTATGATAAGGATTAATATAGTTTTTAAAAAGAGAAATTAGTTCATTTTTGCCTATTTTGCTCATCATAGAAAATTTGCATAATATAGACAAGTGAAAAGGAAGGTTAAAAACATATACTTCTGAAAAATTCCAATGAAAAACACGAGCATGTTTTTATCAAGTGAAAAAAAAAAAGCTGTTTTCTTGTTAGAAGTTGTTCACATTTGGTAAAACAGATTTGAAATTTACCTTTTGTTATAACTAAGATGTGATCATCAAGGCCATCTAGTTCAGAATTACTGTTTACACAGCAGATGCTGTTTTTAAGTTTTGTAGGTCTATGTGTTTTACTTTGCAGATAGCATTTTCATATCCTATATAATAAAAGGCTAATATGCAAATTGTTTCCTCAACTGGGAGTTTATCCTGGGGGTGGGGCTGGCCAGCCAAACACCTGTGGCCCCTTCTCCTAGCCAGGCCACCCTGATCAGCTTGATCAGCCGGATCCCACCTGTGCACAAATTCTTGCACCAGGCCTCTAACACTTACATGATAATTTACATTCAGAAACAAAAGTGCCTGTGGTTAGGAAGTTCTCTGAACATTCTCAGATTGTGATACAATGTAGATAGATACGTATTCTGAAATTAATGAGTCAATTTGCTCATTTTACTTGGATAACATCTCTTTTCTGAAAAGTTTCTTTCTTTGTGTCAAAGTTGTGACTTTTGACAGAATATTGCTTATTTATTCAATTACAGGTAATTTTGCAAAAATACAGGCAAAATTACAGGTAATTTTGACATACTTATAATCATGGTTATGTAACTCAAACACAAACTTGCAAACACTGTCAATTTTGTGTTACTACTTTGCTAAGGGTTTTCTTGGGGAGCATTACTATAGCCTCTGATTGATGGAAGACGTACCTAAGACTTAATGTTACAGTTTATTAGTGTAGTTTATTATCATTTTTAATTTTTTATACAAATTGTGGCACAATTATATTGTACACTAGAAGCCAATACAGTCCTTATAAAGAAAAAAACTCAGATTTTTGTTGTTGTTGTATAGTGAAATCTAGAATAATACACATAGTTCAACATAATAGTGTTACTATTACATGACACGTAAAGGGAATCAATATATACAATTTGTCATATTTAAAAAAAGATCACCTATATCAAAAGTGTTTTTTTTAAAATATATTTTATTGATTTTTCACAGAGAGGAAGAGAGAGGGATAGAGAGTTAGAAACATCGATGATGAAAGAGAATCATCGATCAGCTGCCTCTTGCACACCCCCTACTGGGGATGTGCCTGCAACCAAGGTACATGCCCTTGACCAGAATCGAACTCGGGACCTTTCAGTCCGCAGGCCGATGCTCTATCCACTGAGCTAAACCGGTTTCGGCTCAAAAGTGTTTTGATCTCTAAACAAGGATCAGGCCACCACAGCTGCTGGCGAGGCCCGAAGAGAGAGAGAAACAAGGGCTGATCAGCAGCTCCCACAGAGGCTGCGGATCAGGCCTAGAGAGAGGCCTGAAGGCAGAGGCAGGCAGAGAGGTTAGGGGCAATCAAGCAGGCAAGCAGAGGCAGTTAGGGGTGATCAGGCAGGCAGGCAGATGAGCTGTTATGAGCCAGCAGTCCCAGATTGCAAGAAGGATGTCCGGCTGCCAGTTTAGGCCTGATCCCACAGGGTGTAGGCTGGGCTGAGAGAACCTCCCTCCATGTCTGAATTTCATGCACTGAGCCTCTAGTCCATATATATAAAAAGCCAGTGGCCAGAATGCTGTAATGACTGGAACGACTAGTCACTATGATGCCCACTAAGGCCAGAGAACCAGCCAGATCAGAGGGTAGAGTTAGCTGGCCAACCTCCTACAGCCCCTTCCCCTGGCTGGCTCTGCCCCGATGGGCCCCCACCACCCTGATTGGCCTGAAGCTTCTCCCCCTGGCCGGCCCTACCCCTGATCAACCAACCCCACCCCAATCGGGGGTTGGGACCCACCCGCAAGTTGCCCTTGACTCCTTCCCCCAGCCAGCCTGGCCCCTATTGGGGCGGCCTTGCCCGCAAACCTCCCACTATCTCCTCCTCCCAACAGGCCTGGCCCTGATCCTCCCCAATTGAGGCTGGGCTGGCTAGACCCCACCCATGCACACATTCATGCACTGGGCCTCTAGTGTTAATTATAAGAAACCCAAATAATATAGCTATGGATGGGGATCCATACAGGCAAACCAAGCATATGCTTAGAGTGCTAGCAAAATAAGATGCACCAGATTTTTGTAAATGAATTATGTCTTAAAAAACCAACAACAACAACAACAACAAAAACACATAAAAGTGGCCACTGTGGAGAAAATCAAATTTATTGGGCTTTTTTACACTTTTTTTTAAAGTATTCTTTTTATTTTGAATTACATAATGGGAAATTTGTAGGGAGGGGAAAGTCCCTAATTTTTCAGTCCTATAAAGGTTTTAGTCTTTAATCTGGGAAAAACAAAACAAAACAAAAACCTTTATTCAAGCCAGGAGTGAGTCATATGTGTGATAGACTTGTTTCCAGTATTTTCTAAAGTCTCAGAATGTCAATCTTGAATAGATCAGACACTCCTTATCCTCTTGCTTCTAGCCCCTGGTCAATTTGGAAAGACAGAGCATAATTGGTTGTTTCTGAACTCACTCAAGTTAAAATCTTACGTGGCATCTATCCGAAACAAGTGGCAGTTTTGGGTCACTAGTGATTACTCAACTGAATCATCATCCAAATATTTTACTTTAGTTGCTTTACCAGTTCATTATTTAAATTATTTTTCCCCAAACTTAGCTTAGAGTCTGTCTGAGGCTTGACCACATGTGAAGTTTGACATTTTAAAGGTCAGCTGGTTTGAGTTATTTGTAATTTAGAGTCAACAGATTTGTTTTTTCTTTTTGAACAGGGAAATGTCTTATTGCTTTTTCTACTTGAAAAACTAAATAAAACATACAAATATTTTATGAGTTTTCCTCAGACTTTCCCAGAAAGACTGTATTTGTATTGAGACAAAGCACAGGGAAGTTATAACCTCAGATGGTTTGAAAACAGAAAAATTAGGTAAGGACAAGGAAGACTTCCACTGGTTTAAATGGAGAGAATAAAATATAGCTTCTTAATGTCTGTGTTGCAGCACTCTATACTGATAATAGAAGAACATGCAAATTAGCCAGGATGCTGTAACATCACAGCTGAACAGCAGGGACCTGAGGCTGCATGGCGCCTGGCCAGGGAAAGGGACCTCAGGCTGTACTCGCTGCTCAGCAGGGCTTGCTGGGGACCTCAGACCACGCTCCCCACCCAGCGGGGCTTGACTGGGACCTCAGGCTGTGCCCCCTGCCTCAGTGCTGGGCTGGGGGACCTGAGACTGCACCCCCCACCTGAAGAGGTTTGATAGGATAGGGGTGGGGCTGACTGGGTCTGGGTCTCACCCAATGGGGATGGGGCCAGCCGGATCTAGGTGTCCTGTGTTTTCGAAGCACATGTGGGTGGTGGGTAGGGACTTGACTCTAGGTCCCGTGGCGCAGCCCAGACTCTAACAGGAGGGAAATTTTCATATACATTTTACTAATTTTCTTTCATCTCTGACACTTCTATTATAAAGGGCAGATAGCAATATTAAAATATTTCCTCTAATCCCCTTTTAATATGAACGAATTTCATGCACAGGGCCACAAGTATATCATAAACTCCAATACAGAACCACATTTGGGACATGGCCGGGATGGGGCTAATATAGTAGTATGTGCTAAGCTATTCCTGGGATATATTGGGTCGGCAACTAAGTAATTGCTGATTTTAAAGAATTTTTTTATGGAACTAAATAACTTTATTCTGTAATGTATTGCCCATTTTGATCAATGACCTTTTGCCATCTTTCAGGCAGCATCATAATCCCACGTTCAAAAAACTTCTGGTTTTAGCAAAAAACTGAATCAGGTACGATTTGACATCATCATCATTATTGAAATTTTTACCATTCAAGGAGTTTTGTAAAGATCGAAACAAAAAGTAATCAGATGGTGCAAGGTCAGGACTATATGGTGGATGTGGCAAAACATCCCAACCAAGCTCCATTAATTTTTGCCGAGTGACCAAAGATGTGTGTGGCCTTGCATTGTCATGATGGAATACAACACCTTTTCGATTTGTCAATTCGGGCCACTTTTCTTCAACTGCATTGTTTAATTTTGTTGTTCAATGTAGACATCAGAATTGATCATTTGGTTGGGTGGTAAGAGTTCAAAGTAGACAATTCCTTTGTAATCCCACCAAACTGATAACAAAACCTTCTTTTGATGAATATCAGCTTTTGATGTTGTTTGAGTTGGTTCACCTGGCCTGCTCCACGATCTTTTCCGCTTGATATTGTTGTAAACAACCCATTTTTCATCGCCAGTTATCAGTCGTTTTAAAAATGGATCATTTCCATTACGTTTCTTTAGCAAATGGCAGCTGCTAATGCGTTGCGTTAACTGTGATTCTTTCAGTTCGTGAGGAACCCATGTATCGAGTTTTTGAACATAGCCAAGTTGTTTTAAGTGATTTTCAATGCATGTATGTGATACATGAAGCTTCTCTGCAATCTCACGTGTTGTACTGTGACAGTCCGAATTGATTATTGCTTTGATTAGGGCGTCATCAACTTCAACTGGACGACCAGAGCGTTTTTCATCTTTGAGTGAAAAATCACCAGAACGAAATTTGGCAAACCAATTTTGACACTGCCGTTCTTTTAAGGCTTCGTCACCATAAACAGCACATAACTTTTTATGAGCTTGCGATGCGTTTTTCCCTTTGCGGAAATAAAAAAGCAAAATATGACGAAAATGTTCCTTTTGATTTTCCATTTTTCAACGAACGCCAAACGAAAACTACAAAACAGATCAAAAAACTTTTTTTACTGATTAACAGCTGAATAGCCAACTATCAAATAACAAAATGTGTTTTACATTTGTACTATGTCTGCAAACCTAAAAATTCAACTGAAGCCATATATGTGTGAAACCCGCAATTACTTAGCTGCCGACCCAATATTATTGCTTCTGAGTTTAGACAAGCCTCAATATTCATATCATCTTTTTGAACTTAAGCCCCCATGGAAACGACTAGTTAAAAGCTCAGAAGAAAACATTTTGGCACCTACCACCTTCTCCTAACTGCTCTCTCCTTTAAAGCGTGGTTTACAAGGCAGAGAATGGTCTTCTTAAAATGCAAACCAGATCATACATTCCGTTGCCTAAAACCCTGACTTTTCTCTCCATGGCCTGGAAGAGCCCTGCATGATCTGAACCTCACCCTGGAAGGATATAAGTATCTGAGGTGTTGAAGAGGGATGGCCAAAGAGGGAGACATCCCTCTTGCAATATGGGACCGCTGGCTCCTAACTGCTCGCCTGCCTTCCTGATCACCTCTAACCACCTCTGCTTGCCAGTCTGATGCCCCTAATAGCATCTGCCTGATGGCCTTGTCTCCCCTAACTGCCCTCCCCTGCTGGCCTGATCACCCCTAACCACCTCTGCCTCAGCCCCCACCACCATGGTTTTGTCTGGAAGATGTCCAATCTAATTAGCATATTACCCTTTTATTACCATCCTGCACCCTGCACAGTATAGATAATCAAGTTATTAGCTAGAAAAAGGGATAAAATGAAAGGAATTCCAAATAGCTCAATATAATTACGCTTTCACTAAAATTGTGTGCTGTAGAGAAATTATGTTGTGTGGGTCCTGAGAATTCTTAAAGTGACTACCAGTATTCTTCTACAGGTGTGATGGAGGTGAATCAGTTTCCCAGTTCAACATTCACAGAGAATTTATCTTGTATAGCAAAAAGGGGACCTACAAAAATGAGCAAGACTTCCAGGAGCTAACACTCCATTTAGGAAAATAAGAAATGCACATAGCTAAAATGCAATTTAAAGAGGAGGAATTCCTCTATCTTAGAGATACAAACAGACCTGTGGGGTTACAAATGAAGGAGAGAGTAGCTCTTCCTTTGGATAGTAGAGAGGCACATCCTATCTAATAAAAGAGTAATATGCAAATTAACCATCACTCTGTGACAAAATGGCGATGCCCGTAGCCACAAGATGGTGGCACCCAGTCCTCTTAGCCCTGCTGGAGTCCCCAAGTCCACCCAGCTGCAGCAGTCCAGGGTGTTTAGCTGGGAGGTGCCTTCCCCTCATGCAGCAATCCTTGCCCAGTGGCAGCAACCTGGGGTGTCCGGCTGGGAGGCACCAGCACCCAGCGTGATTCTGGCCAGCAGCCGCAGCTTGGGCTGGGGTCTCAGACCTGCAGGGCCTTGCACCAAAGTGGCAAGGGATGGGCTGGGATCTCAGGCTGATAGGGCCATGCATCCCCACTGCACAATTTCCCAGACGCGGCGACAGCTTGGGCTGGGATCTCAGACCAGCAGGGCCTTGCACCAAAGCCCTGCGATCCCCTGACCCGGGCGGCAGCTTGGGCTGGGGTCTCAGACTGGCAGGACCATGCACACTCACCACTTGATCTTCAGGCCAGTGGTGCAATCCCCCTCCAGTGGTGGCAGCCTAGGGTCTCAACCCGTGAGTCACACCAGCCAGGCAGATATTGAGGAATTTTAAATGTTTCTTTTTAAAAATATATATTTTATTGATTTTTTACAGAGAGGAAGGGAAAGGGATAGAGAGCTAGAAACATCTATGAGAGGGAAACATCAATCAGTTCCCTCCTACACACTCCCCACTCGGTATGTGCCCCCAACCAAGGTACATGCCCTTGACCGGAATCGAACCTAGAACCCTTGAGTCTGCAGGCCAATGTTCCATCCACTGAGTCAAACCAGTTAGGACTGTCCAATATGCTAAAGAAAAAAACCCTATCTAATAAAGAGGAACTATGTAAGGGAGGGCATTTGAGGGTGACTGGGGTTTCAGGGGAAGGCAGTTGGGGACAATTGGACTGGCAGGGGAACAGTGAGCAGTTAGGCATTGATCAGGCTGTCAGGGGAGTGGTTAGAGGGTGATCCGGCTGGCAGGCAGAAGCGGTTAGGCCGTAACCGTTAGGGGCAATCAGGAAGGCAGGCAGGTGAATAGTTGGGAGCTAGCAGTCCTAGATTGTGAAAGGGATGTCTGACTGCCTGTCGGATCGGGCCTAAACAGGCAGTTGGACATCCCTTGAGGGGTCCCAGATTAGAGAGGGTGCAGGTTTGTGCTGAGGGACATCCCCCTACCGTGCATGAATTTCATGCACTGGGTCTCTATTTTTAAATATTCTCTTTTCAGATTGTAGAATAACTAGAATCTTCAAAATTTACTCACTTTCAGCCTACCTTCCATAATTTCCCCCTTATCTGTATACCATTTTACAGTTGATCCATCTTTTTAACTTTAATAATTCAAATAAATGAATTAAGAAAGTAAGCTTTATCTTAGTACTATAAATGGAAGACCAGTTCACTTACCATAAAAAGACAGTAACTAAAAATAAAGACGGTATAAACAAAATAGTGTTATTAGATTATATCTAGGTAGTGTTGCCTGTTCCTTGGCTCTGAGACTGAATCCTTGTAAAAAGAAAGCTTAGCAAGTGTTGGAGAGATGCTAATGACATATTAGCATGACACTGAGACTTACTTTTTAACAAATCAGAAATTCAGAAATAATTGAAAATGGAATGACTTTCTCACTAAGTGACTCAGTGCTTTAGGATAACTTATGTTACCACTCATGATACTTCTTAGGAAGTATTTTGGTGAATCAGTAGTACAGATTTTAGGTTTGATGGACATCATCTCAGTAGAACAGAGGCAGATTTCATGGAAGAAGTGGTTTTTGCTTAGCAGAATCTGAAGCAAGAATATTCCCATGGAAAGGCTGTTTATAGAAGCATACTGATTTCTATTGGAGAAAGAAGAGGAAGAGGAAGACTTACTCCTATTTTACAGGCATATTTTTCTGTAATTCCAGAACTCATTTTGGGTCTAGACATAAGGATGAACCTAATACTAGGTTTCTTGTATATCTAATGCCTTCTTTATTGTTGTCTCTGTCTTAGATGAAGGCCTCCACCCCAGTCATCTGTGAGTCTGCTTTAGACTATAAATGCCTCTGCAGATGAGAATAATGGGTGCCTTTTTAAATGCAGATGACGTTTATATACTGAAAATGGACTTTGCTGGAGTTTATCAGCTTTAGAAATACAATCTCTCAAATACAGATAATTGAACACATTAGTATCATTTCACAAAACATCTTGGGCTCCAACAGTTCTTTGATGCTTTGAAATCCAAGATAAATGCTGTCAGTCAAGACAGAAAGTGATTATTTCTTTATGGGCTAGACCTTTGAAGAGATATGGGTGTTGGACTTGGCAGCACATCAGCAGCCATTGTGACTTTTTTCCCACTGACCATTTTTTCCCCCCAGAGATAATTTTGACAAGAAACTGGAAAGAATCCCTCTCAGTTCTCTGGGGAATGTGAAGATACAAGATTTACAATATCTATCTTATTTGCCTCAGAAGAGCCCAACTTTAATCTTGCTAAGAATTATAATTTGTTGCAGAATGCAAAGTAATAATGAAACCACTCCCTTAGAAAATATGAACTCACATCTCATGCTAATGTTCATAATAACATGATCAATATCCTAATCACCCTCCTCTTGGAAAAATAAATATATTGGATTCCTTGTTTTTAGTGTCTTCTCTGCTTACTATATTTCAGACACTCTTTTTTAAAAAATATATTTTATTGATTTTTCACAGAGAGGAAGAGAGAGGGAGAGTTAGAAACATCGATGAGAGAGAATCATCGACCAGCTGCCTCTTGCACACCCCCTACTGGAGATGTGCCCGCAACCAAGGTACATGCTTTTGACCAGAATCGAACCCGGGACCTATCAGGCCGCAGGCCGACGCTCTATCCACTGAGCCAAACCGGTGCTGGCTCAGACACTCTTTTTTCACTTCACACACATTATCCCTAATCTTCACATCAACTTTGTAAAGTAGATATTTTTCCCACTTTCAGATGGAGAAATTGAGGTTCTTAGGGAACTAATCAAGGTCATATAGCTGGAAGTGGTAGAAACTGGTAGAAACTAATTGCAAGTCTGTGTCTTTAAATTAGATTCTAAATTTGACATGATACTCCAGGTGAGGTGTGATAGGAATATAATCTAGTAGAAATATTATAAACTTTTAATATTAATGAAGTTTAAGTTTACATTTTCCTCTCTCCTCCTTCTTAACCCCCGTGGCATATGAGCACCACATAAGCTTAAGAAGCTGTTAGAGCACAGGGTTTAGAGTGAGACAGATCTGATTTGAGTCCAGCTCCATCACTTACTAATTCTCAGATTTGGCAAGAGACTTAATCTCTCTAGTACTCAGTTTCTTTAACTATAAATCAGGCATAATAATAATGCCTATTTCTTGAGATTTTTATTATTAAATGGTATAAGGTAATTTGCACATTTCCTAGCATGTAATAAATGTTTAATAACGGATAGCATGATTAATAAACATTAACATTACTCATTTTTTTAAATCAAAGTTTGACTTTTTTATTGCATTAGCTCCTCTTTCATTTCATAGTTCTCTGTGTAACCTCTTCTTCCTTGCATATTTTTTACAACTCCATTATCTATTTGACTAATCCTTGACTTTAACTTGTTCTGTACAATGCCCAGCCAGACTCTACAAATGTGTTAAAAATATGTCATATGCAAATTTCTTAATCTGGTTTAGCTATTGTATATGTATCTAAGTATATATGAATACATGTGTGTTGAGTATGTGAGTGGGTGACATATATAGAGACAATGAAAGACCTCTGAGACACTAGCCTTATAGGGCAATGTTTTGTTAGCAACCTTACTGATGTCTTTTTAGGAATCCAGATCAGTCTTTAAACAACTAAACTTTCTGGAAGATCTGTGGCTCAGATTGTCAAAGCTTACCAAGAGTACATGCTGGAAGAAGAGTCAGCCCTTCCAGCTGTTCCCTTTCTTCTCTCTGCAGATGTGAACACTTCCCACAAACCCCTTTATGAAATCTGGGAGAAGCAGAAGGGAAACTGTTGAGCTGTTTATTTTATTGCAAACAAAGGTTAAGAGAGTCTTTTCTGAATATTTTTCTTGGAAGCCAAGAATGAAATCTTATATTACTTGACCAATATATTTATTTTGAGGCAATTTAAGATTTAACTATCTTGAATTATATCTGTTCATAACATGCCTACATGATCTTCTTAAAGCTCAAGCACTCCAATGCAACAATTGTGAAAAGCTGCTAAGGAAGTGGGAGGGGGGAAGAGGAGTGAGATGCAAGAATCAGAAGTCATATTATTGATGGAGCATGTAGAATTAGAAAACCATATTCATGACAAGAGAATTTTGATTAATCAAATGTTTGATGGTCTCAGTAAAGGTTGACCCATTCATCATTATCACAGTGAGGATGGTCCTTTTAAGAGGACTGAAAATGCTCCAATCTGAATTTACTATTGTGGCCAGTTACAAGGTCTAACATGCAAATCTAATCTCATGCTATCAAACTTTTTCTCATTCACTTTTTTGCCAGTGCCCTAGCATTCTTTTTATTCCAAAGATACACAGAGTTCATTACCATTTCATTGAATTTGCACTTGTCCTTTCCTCTGATTGAAACGTTCTATCTCCAAATCTTTTCATAGTTACCTCCTCCTCATTGAGACTTCAGGCCAAATGTTAGCTACTCAGATAGGGCTCCCCTGACCAACTTTGGCCAAAAAATGCTGTTTGTTTCCCAATATCCCTCCTCCCTTTTATAACTTGTTAGGCACATTGACACACAGTCAAGCAACTATATTACCCAAGCTCCCTTGCAGATGCATGTTGTCCTGTAACTAAGTTCTGGCCAATGAAATGTAAACTGAAGAGTAATGTGGTGCTTTGAGACAATTCCTAAGAGGAAGGAAATTGTTCTTTTTTCTCCCCTGTTCTGCCCTGTTCCCTGGAATACCAAGTGGTTACTGTGTCCTAGCAGCTATCTTGAATAATGGGAAAGGGGCATTCACTAGGTATGGTGGAGCAGAGATCTGGAAAGCCTGAGTCCCTGATGAATTTGTGACACTCTAAAGCAGTCCTGCGTTGTCTACTTCCTGGCTTCTTTTAAATGAGAGAGAAATAAACTTCATTTAAGCCACTATTTTTTCTTTTCTTTTCTTTTCTTTTCTTCTCTTTTCTTTTCTTTTCTTTTCTTTTCTTTTCTTTTCTTTCTTTTCTTTTCTTTTCTTTTCTTTTCTTTTCTTCTCTTCTCTTCTCTTCTTTTTTTCTTTTTCTTTTTCTTTTTCTTTTTCTTTTTCTTTCCTTCTTTCCTTCTTTCTTTCTTTAGTATATTCAGCCAAATCTATGTCAAATTAATTTAAAGTGTTCATCTCTTGCCTGCATATATCATATTTTATGATACCATTACTCTCTGGTTTGTCCTCATGGCAATTTTAGCAATTGGAAATTCTCATTTCTTTCTTTTTTATTGTTTGTCTTTACCATCTAGAATGTAACATTGGTGGGAGAGGGAACTTATCTTCTTTGTTCAGTATGGTGTCCTCAGAGCTAAAACAATGTCTAGTAGGTACTCAGTAAACAGTTTGTTGAGTTAATGAAATCTGTAGGCTAAAATTTCTCTTACTCATATCAGCCTCTTTCTTTGTGATTCTGTTTCTGTGGATGACTAGTCTTCTTGTGAACCATACCTTCTCTTTCTTTGGATATAGTAATGTGTTTAAGTAGGTCTTTCTAGCTTTGATCCATCGAGTATTTAATAGTTAATTTAACCTTCATTTCTAATTATGTTTTGGGAAAGGGGCATCTATTGTCATCTGTAAATACTTAAAAAGATCAAATTTGAGTTATTGTTAGCTTCCCTACAATGTAAATTATACATTCATTCTAAAGAAGGTGGAAAATGCTAGGTTTATGTTCTATTCACCTCATAACTGTTGCCTCAAATAGAACAAAAGGTTTTTTATTTCATTTATGGAACAAGATTGGTACTTTGTAGAGTTATGCTTCCAGAATCTCAGCAGCTACATGTTGTTGACTGGTGTTCAGCTTGCTATCTCTTTTGACTTCATGCATAAAATCCCAACATTAATTCTCCCTAAAAATGAGTAAAATTCAACCACTGATGGTATGAAAGTAGTTGGAAACCAAGGGACACTTGTTAACTTTGAAATATTTCTATTTTTTAAGGGAGAATAATGAATGCCCGGGATGAAATGGTATTAGTACATATAGGGTATCTCTGAGAAGAGGTGATAACATATGATGCCCTGTGCTCACAGAGGTGAGAATGAGACCTCTGTACCCATTAGGGTGAAGACAGACTTTGAAAGATAAAGAGGTTTCATGGTTTTGTTGCAGAGAAAGGAGTGGCAAGTAGGATTATGAGAGTAGAAGGAAATGTAGGGAGACTGTAAGAAGATATTATTCCAAGTACAGAGCTGGGGAACACAGCTTTCCCTCAAAACATTCCTCAGCATTCACACAGGGCTTGCATTTAGGGGTACTCAGTAAATGGTGAATTGGGTAGAAAAAGTGGAGCCTGTCCCGTTTGTGTAGGCACCATCAACACTCACCTCATCTTATGTTTCAAAATGAAGGAAGCAGTTTATTTTATTATGTTCTTTCATATGAATCAATAAACTTCTTAAACCAAAGTTACAAAAGCTATAGAAAAATATCTTTATTAAAATCAATCTAAATATTTCCTTTCTATTACAGAAAAGTGAAAGCTTAGGAAATAAAGAACCTTCAGAAATGTCAGAAAGTAATTTCAATGGATTGGTGATGGTAAAGCTTAAAAGTCATTGTATTCACCCTAGTATTGCTTGAATTGTCATATTTTTAGGAAACCTTGATATCTAGCTATCACTGGTGATTAGTCAAGGTAATGTTTAGTAACATATGTAGTGTCACTAGGGCTCTCAATAGAATGGAAAAGGGAATGAAAATTGTAGGCCTTCCTACTTTATTTCCTGTGGCCTTTTGTAAACTACTACTGCCCTTTTCCTCTAACTCTATGTTCTTTCTTACTAATAATAACTACTACTTATTGAATGCTTAATATAGATTTGATGCCATACTCAACACTTTGCTTGTATTATCTTTATAATCCTAGCAAAACCATGTGAATTTAGGAATTTTATTCCCAGTTTAGAGATGAAAAAGCTGAAGCTTAGAGAAATTAAGGTTTTTAATGTTGCATTGTGACCGACTGGCAGATCTAAGATGAGGACCCTGGTATATAGGACCCCAAAGCCTGTTTTCTTAACCAGTCATTCTATCATATGGCATGTTGTACTGCCTCTTTGATGCCTGTTATTTTACCCCTAGTTATGCTCCAGATAAGTATGAGTCAGTTGTCTTACCCATCTGCCCCAATTCCTCAAGCTCCAAAATAGGCTATCCTTTCCACTACCTCAGTGTGGAAGCTGTGGCCTTTTGCTCTTAAGCATGTGGGCCCACCAGCATCAAGCAGGGCTAGGTAGATAATACAAGATACCACAGTACACAGACATGGGTTTGGGGTAGAAAAGGCCAGACCCAGGTAGTGTGAACACAGTTTGGTGCAGTGAGATGTGAGTCTTCCCAGGTCCCTGCTGTGTTAGACAGAAGCATAGAGAGGTAAGCAGGCATAGATAAGGCCAAAAGATCAGTCACAGCAGCAGAATTGGATTAGACATGCCCAAGTGGGATAAGGCCAAGACAGCAAGGTTCCAGTCATGTGGAAAGACTCAAGGGAGCACCAAATGAATTCTAACTCCCACTGTGATCTTCCAATCAAAGCCTTTTTTGGGCATCTCAGAGCTGCCAGGTCAACCCTGCTACCAGAAGGAAGCCCAGCTCTCTTGTTTAAGAAATATTACTCTTATCCATCAGGAGCCTTTGGCACCTTTTTTCAGCTATACCAGTGCCTTGGGCTTATTTGGGGCTCTGGCAGAAGTGTGTGTATGTGTGTGTGTGTGTGGGGGGTGGGTGTGTGCAGAAAGGGCAGGTTAAGTGTCATTATTCTTTGTCAGAGCTTACTACCACTACTGCTTTGGACTGAATTGTGTTCCCTGCAAAGTCATTTGTTGAAGCTCTAAATTCCAATGTAACTTTATTTGATAGAGCTTTTAAGAGGTGATTAGGGTTAAATGAAATCATAAGGGTGGGATCATAATCCTATAGAATTGGTGGCCTTATAAGAAGAAGAAATGTCTCTCTTTCTCTCCACACACACATACTGAGTAAAAGCTATGTGATGACACAAAGAGAAGAAGCCAGCATGAGAGTTCTTCAAGCCAGCATGAGAGTTCTCACAAGAACCTGACCATCCTGGCACTCTGATCTTGGACTCCAGAACTGTAAGAAAATAAGTTTCTGTGTGTAACCCACCTAGTTTTTGGTATTTTGTTATTCTGAGCTGATGAATACAACTACTTGATTGTCAGAGTCTTTGCCCTCAGTGGCTGGTCGTTTTCTTTGGCAAGAATGACAGAAATTTCTCAGTCCCTAAAAGGAAGGCAAACTGATCAAAGTATTTCACACTGAGTTGTGAATGAGTGACAAGTTTACCCTGAGGGCATAGGGATTTTCCAGTTTAAAGTGACTTTTATTGGAGCCCTAACCCTAACCCTAACCTTAACCCTAACCCTAACCCTATCCCTATCCCTATTCCTATCATTCTTCTCCACCCTCTATCCCCAGTCCTGGCCCATTTCCCCCAACTACACACACACACACACACACACACACACACACACACACACACATTTGATCAAGGAATCCTTCCTTAATGTCCCTTGGCTTTCTTGACCTCCCTCTTTTCATATACATGTCGTTTGTTGGGGTATGAGAAAAAGAAGTGACCTTCTTAGTACCTCACTTGTGAAAGGGAGCCCACCTCTGACAATAGATTATTATTTTCTGTGCATGACTTGTGAAAAATAGAATCCTGTAAAACAGAATCAGGAAGATCAATCATTCCTCTCTGTAACTAAGAGCAGGAATTGAAGTCAGCAGTCATTTGGTGTAGGGTTAAGAGTGACTAAGGCTTTGGAATCAGCTACCTTGGTTTAAATCTTGACTCTGTAGATCATAGCTCTATGAATTTGAGCAAGTCACTTGATTTCCAAGGCTTCATTGTCTCATTTGTAAGGTGGGGTTTATGATGATAATTATTCAACGGGATGTAGAGATTTAGTTGGATAATTTATGTTAAGCTTGTAGTAGAGAATCTGTTTATATACTAGTAAGTAGACAATAAATATAATTTACAATAATAAAATTTACTAGGCACCTCCTGTAAAGGACACTATATTTGGAAATACACGGAGAAATAATGCTCTGTTCCTGCCCTGGGGGAATCTTACAAGTATGAAAAACAGCATGCAGAATTCCTATGAGATTAAGAGACCCTCCATAGACATCAAGTCTTTTAAAACATCTTCAAAACCCCTGTTTTCCAGTAAACCTACTGTCAGGTTTTCTGCACACTCAGTTTATCTGTCTTCTTAAGCTGTTTGAAGTCAGCTACATTTGGCTTTTTTGAATCTTTCCTCCTAGCCCTTGTGCACATTGTGGCCAAATATTATACCTCATGTATTATTTTCTTTGTCACTTCCCTGGTGCTTCTCCAAAGCAGACCCTTTTCTTGCATACAAAGGAGGAAGACTTTCTTGGAAGAACATCTAGTCCAAAGGCTCCTCGTATCACATATGCTGACTTTGTCATTTCTTCACAAAGACAGTATGTTTTCTTGAAAAACAAAAAAACAAAATAACTCCATAAGAATGATCAGCATATCTTTTTTTTTTAAGTACATTTATTTATTGATTTCAGAGAGGAAGGGAGAAGGAGAGAGATAGAAATATCAATGATGAGAGAGAATCATTGATTGGCTGCCTCCTGCATGCCCTCTATTGGGGTTCAAACCCACAACCCAGGCATGTGCCCTTAGCTGGAATCAAACCTGGGACCCTTCAGTCCGCAGGCTGACACTCTATACCCTGAGTCACGCTGGTTAGGGCTGATCAGCATATCTTAATTTTACCAATTAAGATGAAAATACTTTGCTTCTTTTCTTCAATAGAGCCAGGGCTATGGTATTTCTGTAGTCAAACTATTGTGTTCAGACAAGGTCATTGCAGTGTGCTTTGGTTTGAAAAAGAAAAGGAGTTAGTATTTGTCTCCTAATGCTTATAAAATGGTTCTCTCTCCTTCACTTTAAACCTTTCTTCCTTCTTTAGTTTAATTAGTAGAATGCAAAAGGGGCTAACTACTACTTCTTGTCACCTGTATATACAGGCCTGGCTTAGATAGCCTTCACATGAACTTTCCTTTATTACAGCCCTTGTATAAGATGGTGCAGAAAGCTAGACAGAGGTCAGTGCGTGTGTACACAGTGATGTAAATAGTAGAACCAAGTAAAGGGGAAAGAAGTCTTACCATTTCTCAGTGGGCTGAAAATTACAGTGGTCTTTGTGAAGAGGGAACATATTGTCAGCTCATGACTAATCATTTGAATTGCTTATCCTCTTGAATGAGTTATTTGAGATGGGAATGTTGATTTGTTTATTGGGGTAGCACATGTTAATATTGCACTAAAAAAGGTGCTGGTACATTTTGCTAGCAGATGCGAAACAATTATATTGTTTCTGTGATTGTGTTTCTAGAAAAGCAATTTGAAGGAAGTTGGTATAGTCACAGTGACAGAAACACTTGGAAATATTGATAACACAGCAGGACAATTATTATTGATTATGCGAAAAAGGACAGTATTATTTTATCTTTTTCATTCATTTTAACCATTCAAAAAATATTTACTGAGTTCTTCCTACTGTATTTCAGTGAATCTAAGACTTTGTCCATTATAAGATGCAGCATCATTTCAACTACCACTCGAATGGCAGGTAGCCTCTGAGATGATTCCCAATGATCCCCCACTTCTAATATTCATGCCCTTGGATAATTATTAAATGTGGGCTGGGCCTAGTGACTTGCTTCTGAAGAATAGGATATGAGAAGTTACTTTATATCTAGGTTACAAAAGATCATGAATTTACTCTTGCTAAGACTCTCTCTGGCCCTGTTCTTTGCTTTCTTATTATATATTTGATGCTCTGTGGAGAGACTCATGTAGAAGACCCTGAGGCCAAAGGCTCAGTTATGCTGCTTCAGGATATCTATCTATCTATCTATCTATCTATCATCTATCTATCATTTATTTAAAAGCCTAAGTGTCCATTGCAACCAAATGGACAATCAAAAAGACTGCATGGGGTGACCAGGCCAGGGGGGTCACTGAGGGGCCACCAAACGACCAAGCAGCAGGCTGTGTGGGGTGACCGAGTTGGCAGGGATGGGGGCAGTTGCAGCTGACTTGGTCAGTGGGGGAGGGAGAAAAACTTTCATTTAATGTGTCCTAATAACTGCCTTTATTGTTCTTTTTTCACCTTGTGGGTTTGGTGGAAAAGGCATGTCTCAGATTTAATAGTGCCTTAAAGACATGTTGGTATTTTATTGTTATAACCATTGTTATCAATGCTGGGAATACTGACTGATTAGAAGTCAATGAGAAGGTATTTGGGAAAATAGGTTGATGACAATTTAAATAGAGCAAACTTTTCCATTACCTAAATAGCTAATATGAAGCATGCTTTCTTTTACTCATGTAGTGCTTGCTGATCATAAGTACATTAAATCAGCATCTGTCTCCATGAGTGGATAATCCTAGCTGTATATACCATCTCTTTCCCTCAGTTCAGCTCTGTATACTCTATGTTTCACTGTTCTTTGGTCATACTTTATTTTAAATTTGTTTCCTACTTTTAATTCATATTTAGACATTTTCTTTATTCTTTCTATTCACCTTCAAACCTTCCAATTTAAAAAATCAGAACTCTTTTTTAAAAATATATTTTTATTGATTTCAGAGAGGGAGAGAGAGATAGAAACATCAATGATGAGATAGAATCATTGATTGGCTGCCTCCTGCATGCCCCCTACTGGGGATCAACCCCTCAACCTTGGCAAATGCCCTTGACTGAAATTGAACCTGGGACCTTTCAGTCCATAGGCCAATGCTTTATCCACTGAGCCAAACTGGCTAAGGCGAGCTTTTTTTTTTTTTTTTTTTTTTTTTTTTTGAGAGCAGTCATTTTATAGCTTCATACATTAATTTATGAAGATATTATTGCCAGTCAAAAGCCTGCCTTTTTGAAACTTGCTTTCTAGCAGGGAAGACAGACAAATTATAAATATTATTACTGAGTAAATATAGTATTTTAAAAGGTCATGTAGCTTAACTCCACTTCCAGGCAGATAGGGTAGATGTATTTTTCCTTATTTTTCTTGCTAAGTGCAACTAAAATCCATGGATATTATGTGCATAAAGACTCTGAAAGGTAGTGTGTTAGAAGCTGCCTTTCACTAGCAGAAAGGTATGGACAAGGAATCTGGAAGGCTGGTCAACCTTGAAGCTCTGGCAAGGATCAGAGCCATCACCCACTGTTTAGTTGAGACAAAGGTAGCTGAAGCAACTTCCACCTTTTAGTCTCATATAAATCCTTGCTGATGGGCTATCATCAAGCTATTACTGGAATTGCCTAAGGGCTATAGGTGGATCTCAAACCTGAATAAAAGAGATCGCTAAGCCAGAGCAAAGCAGAGTCCTCTCTTGGGCTTCTGCCTGGCCCACAATTCCCAAATTAATATTTTCTTGTCTAGTCTCTTTCATTTGTGTGTGGCCTCCTGTAGAGCCAGAACCCTGAACCCCACGAGGGACGTGGGGGTGAGGGGAGACACTTGCAGCCAACGTGGGACACTCTCAGTAGTGAGAAGAAGGCAGACCAGGACTCAAGGAAGGACATAGTAGTGAGTTCCCTGAGTTTTCTTTTTGTTTCACTTTTCACTTAGCACAGACATAGAGATGAAAAGGCCAGCAACCTATAAATGCCAATGAAAGCAGACCAAAAACGCCAGTTCTCTGAAGCCATAGAACCAGTAAAGGAGCAACCTAGCAACACAGAAAACTTTTACACAACAACTGCTCTATTCCAGCAAAACACCACAAAAAACAAAAACAAAAACAACAACAACAACAAAAAACCAACACAAAAAACAAAACGTGTCCTCACTCCATCATGCTACCAAAGGATAAGTGGCCAGTTTATGCTCTATACTAGGGGTGTCGAACTCAATCAGAGAAGGGGCCAAAATCTAAAATCCAGCCTAAATCGCGGGCCGAATGGTTTACTGAACAGTCATAAACTGTCATTGTGATGGAAACGCAGCGGAGTGCAGTGATGACAGCTTGGTGCGGGCCACATTGCAAGGCCTGGCGGGACAGATTTGGCCCGCGGGCCTTGTGTTTGACACATGTGCTCTATACCTATAAAGCTCTAGGGTTGTTCCCCAATACCCTTGTCAGAATGATGTCAGATAAATACACTAGAGAACCTGAACTTGCCAATGAGGTGCTCCTTTCCTCTTTTACTGTGATGTCAGTGAAGACTACTGGGAGCTGAAATGTCCACCAAGCAATGACAAAGAGATGCCCTTAGGTATCAGTGGAGGCTGAATGGGTAACATGGGCTTTTATTTCCAGCTGGCAGTACTAAAGCAGGGCCCTAATATCCTGAAAGAGAATAGTAAAAAAAAAAAAAAAAAAAAAAAAAAGCAAGTCAGTTAAAAGGGAAGGTTTAAAGAAGACTCAGAATCTCATAACAAAATATGGACATGTCCAGCTTTCAATAGAAAATTGCTTGTCCTACCAAGAGCCAGATCTTGAATGAAAAAAGACAATCAATAGATGCTATCATAGTTTTTAAAATTTATTATGCACTAGAGGACCGGTGCATGAAATTCGTGCACTCGGGGACGATGGGGGTGGTGTCCCTCAGTCTGACCTGTGCCCTCTTGCAGTCAGGGAGCCCTCAGGGAATGTCTGACAGTCGGACATCCTTAGCACTGCAGTGGAGGTGGGAGAGGCTCCTACCACCACCACTGCTGTGCTCATCAGCCATGAGCCCGACTTCTGGCTGAGCAGTGCTCCCCTGTGGGAGTGCACTGACCACCAGGGGGCAGCTCCTGTGTTGAGCATATGCACCCTGGTGGTCAGTGCACATCATAGTGACCAGTCATTCTGCTGTTTGGTCAATTTGCATATTACCCTTTTATTATATAGGATTGGTTTATGGTTGTTAGACAATCATATACTTTACATAGTGTTCCCCTAGATATTTTCAGTACGTAGTTATCACATTATTGACTACATTTCCTATGCTTTACTTATTTCATGTGACTATTTTCTAATTATCAATTTGTGTTTCTTATTGCCGTCACCACTTTTACCCAGTACCCCAAACCCATCTCCCTTTTGGCAATCACCAGTTCTCTCTCTGTATCTATTAGTCTGTTTTAGTTTTGTTCATTTATTTTGTTCTTTAGGTTCTATATGTAAGTGAAATAATATAGTGTTTGTATTTCTCTGACTAGCTTATTTCACTGAACATAATACCCTCCAGGTCCATCCATGCTATCTCAAATGGTAAGATTTTATTCTTTTTTGTTGTTGTTTGTTAATCCTCACCTGAAGATTTTTTTTTTCATCAATTTCTAGAGAGAGTGGAAGTGAGGGGTAGAGACAGAGAGAGAAACATTAATGTGAGAGAGAGAGACATCAATTGATTGCCTCCTGCACGCACACCCTAATCTGGGCCAGGGATCGAGCCTGCAACTGAGGTACATGTCTTTGACTAAAATCAAACCCATGACCAACAGTCTAAGGGCAAATGCTGCAACCTCTGAGCAAAACTGGCTAGGGCAATATTTCATTATTTTTTATGGCTGAGTAATATTCCACTGTGTAAATGTACCATGGCTACTTTTTTATCCACTCATCTGTTGATGGGCACTTGAGTTGCTTCTATAGTCATAGTATGTTTAATTGAAACTGACATTAACTATTATAAATAACACTGCACTGAACATAGGGGTGCATATATACTTTCAAATTAGTATTTATTTATTTATTTATTTATTTATTTATTTATTTATTTATTTAGATAAATCCCCAGGAGTGGAATCATTGGTTCATAAGGAAGGTCCATTCTTAATCTTTTGAGGAAACTCTACTGTTTTCTGTAGTGGCTGCACCAATCTTCATTCCCACCAACAGTGTCCTTTAGGTTCCTAAAGGACATCCTTACTAACACTTGTCCTTTGTGGATTTACTGATGATAATGATTCTGTCAGGTATGAGGTGATACCTCATTGTGGTTTTAATTTGCATTTCTCTGACAATTAGTGATGTTGAGCATCTTTTCATATGTTTATTGGCCTTATGTATATTATCTTTGGGGAAGTGTCTATTCAGATCTTTTACCCATTTAAAAAAACTCTTTATTTTTCAGATTATTATAGATGCTCCTCTTTTTCCTTTCATAGTTCCCCTCCACTTGATTCCCACCCTATTCCAGGCCTCCTCCCCCCGCCCCCCCCAACACTGACCTTGTCCATTGGTGTAAGCTCTTTGTCTAATCTCTTCCCACACCCCCCACAACTCCTTACCCCCAAAAATTGTCAGTCAGTTCCCTTTCCATGCCTCTGATTCTATTACATTCACCAGTCTGTTTTGTTCATCAGGTTTTTTATTCATTTGATTTTTAGGTTCACTTGTTGATAGATATGTATTTGTTGTCACTTTTTTTGTTCATAATCTTTTTTTTTTTTTTACCTTTTTCTTTTTCTTCCTCTTAGAGAATACCCTTCAGCATTTCATATAATACTGGTTTGGTGGTAATGAACTCCTTTAGTTTTTTCTTGTCTGCGAAGCTCTTTATCTGGCCTTCTGCCTATTTTTTAATTGGGGATGGTTTGTTTTTGGTGTTGAGTAGCATCAGTTCTTTATAAATTTTGGATATTAACCTCTTATCAGAGGTATCATTGGCAAATATATTGTCATATTCATTAGGTTTTCTCTTTGTTTTGTTGGTACAGATCACATATCTGACAAAATGAAATATACAGTCATCTCTCTGTATCTGTGGTTTCTCTTCTACAGATTCAACCAAGTGTGGATCAAAAAGATTCTAGAAAAAAAAATTCGGAAACTTTAATTTGCCACTCACTGAGCACTATGTGAATCCATACAAGTAAAGTGATGTGTAGCCATAATTGCTGTAGCCTATATGCAAATACTATCTATATATATATAAAAGCCCAGTGACCGGAACGGCAGAACAAATAGAACGACCAAAACGACTGGTGACTATGATGCACACTGTAGCAGCCAACCAACCTGATCCGGCCCCCACTTGGTCCCAACACCCTGATCAGGGGCGAGGTTGGCTGCCAACCACCTGTGGCCCCTATCCCCAACAGGTCCCTAACACCCTGATTGGGGGTGGAGCCATTTGGCCAACTTCCTGTGGCCTCTTGCCCCGACCAGCCTGGTCTTAACTGGCCCTGATTGGGGCGGGGCCAGCCACACCCTATTCGTGCATGAATTCATGCATCAAGCCTCTAGTTTTATATAAAGGATTGAGCATTCTTGGATTTTGGTATCCACAGGGAATCAATTCCCTTTGGATACTGAAGAATGGTTGTATACAAAGAACTCTCAAAACTGAATAATAAAACTCAAACAATCTAAGCCCAGTTAGAAAATTAACCAAAAAAACATGACTGGTACTTCATATGAAGAGGATATGCAGATGGCAAATCACTGTATGAAAAGATGTTCAATGCCATTAATAGTGGGGAAATACAAATTGAAATTACAATGAGGCACTATTACACACCTGTCAGATGAATGATTCCATTTATGTAACACTAGAGGCCCAGTGCATGAATTTGTGCACTGGTGGGGTCCCTTGGCCTGGCCTGTGGGAATCAGCCAAAACTGGCAGTCCTATATCCCCTGAGGGATGTAGTAGTGCATCAGTGACAAGCATCTGGGAAGGAACGTGGGCCGGGCACTGCACCATTCCTACTCATCCTGGCCCTGCTGTGTCTGCCGCCATCACTGCTCAGTAGGCTCAGTGCCACTCCACTGTGGTTTCCACATACCCTTCCTAGGGTAAGACTGGCATATCCATGACTGAGAAGTAGTACCCGTCTAGTCCCAGTCTGGATGGGGGAGGGGTCTACAGGGGGAATGTCTGCGGGAGACAATTGCTCCGCCACCGCAGTGTTCACCAGCTATGAGCATGGCATCTGGCACCTGTTGGTCAGCTGAGCAACACTCCCTCTGTGGGAGCACACTGACCACCAGGAGGCAGCTCCTACATTGAGCATCTGCCCCTGGTTGTCAGTGTGTGTCACAGCTACCAGTCAACTTGTTGAGCAGTCAAATGGTCAACTGCTCACTTAGGCTTTTATATATATAGATTCTTGAAGTTATAAAATCACAGAAACAGAGAACAGATTAGTGGTTGCCATGGATAAAATTGGAAGAGAGGGAAATAGCAAAGAAGGATAATGTGAAGGATCCTTGTAATGATAAAAATGTTTTGTAACTTGACTATATCGATGTCCATATCCTACTTGTGATATTATATTTAGTTTCAAAAGATGTTACCTTTGGAGGAAACTGTGTAAAGGGTACATGTGATCTCTTTGTATTATTTCTCTACACTGCACATGAATCTACAATGATCTCAATGAAAATTTTAATTAAAACTAATTAATGCTATAGAAAAGAAAGTAGAGCAGTGTAAAGGGATTTGGGGACTCTAAATTTGTAGGTAGGATATATCATTTTAGAGTAGACATAGTATATTTAATTGAAACTAACACTTAAACAATGATTTGAAGAGGTCAGGGAGTTAACCATGTGCTTATCTAAGAGAAAAATCAGTCAGCTAGAGGAGCAGCCAGTGTAATCAGTAGCTTGACTGTAGAACTTAAACAGTTAGCTGCTTACATATTATCAGACCCTAGAATCTGAGTTTCCTGAAGACAAAGTCATATCTTATTTATAATTTGCATCTATATTTTCAGTGCTTATCCAGGCACATAGACATAGAGTTAAGTTCCTAATTCTGTTCATAAATTCAACCTTGTTTTGCATTATATTGACCCAACTCTCCCACTCTTCTTCCTAGTGTAATATGCTAAATGTCCGACTGATCTGTCGACCAGCTTGACTAGTCGTTATGATGTGTACTGACCACCAGGGGATAGATGCTCCAACTGGCAGGTTAGCTTGCTGCTGGGATTTGGACCATCAGGACTGGATGAGAGGGCTGGACATGCCCTGGAACCCTCTCGCAGTCCCTTTCCAGCCTCAGCCTCCCTGGCCATCCAGCTCCCATCAGCCACATCAGGACTAGGCAAGATGGCCCTGATTGGCCCTGGTCAGCAGCCAGGCTGAGGGACCCTACCTGTGCATGAATTCATGCACCAGGCCTCTAGTTTGTAATATAACAAGTATGATTACAACGTATCCTTGTTGTACAGGCATATTCCATCATCAGAAATAATGTTACACTTTGTCAATCATGGATGCACTAACAGCCCTGAGGAGGGGGCAAACCATTTCTGTTCCCTTTAGTTTTCCTTATATTTCATACAATATGATTCAGATAGGTGTTTCGTCTTTCATCTGTTCTCCATTGTTCCCCCTTTTTCCTTCCTGTTCCCTTCTCATAGTTTGTTAGTTTCATGTTATTGCCATGTTTGTGCACAATGATTGTGAAATCCTCTTCTTTTCTGTTCATTCATCCTGTTTTTTAGAATGGAATACCCCTAAAGTGAAGGCAAATACATCTCTTTTGCTTAGCCTGATTGTAGCTTACCTTCAATTTATTAGGCTCTTGGACACCCCACTTTTCACTAGGAAGTAAGGATGAATTACAAAGAATCAGAATACCCTATCTTGTCAAGTCTGATAATCATAATAGTTGAGCACTTTTTATGAGCACAAACTATATATTAAGTCCTGTGCTGTAAACATGATATACATTATCTCTATTACTTCTCAACTACTCTATAAGGAAGATAGTATTGTTTGCTCATGTACTGATGAGGAAATGAGATCTAGAGAGACTGAATGGCTTGTTCAGAATAACAGGATCAATGGTAGAGCTGGGACTTGAATCCTTGTCTTTATATCAAAATCAAATATAATAAATCAAATTATATCAAATAAGACATTATCTAGACATTATCAGTTTGGATTCATAGTTGAAACTACATAACTAGTCTAGCTAGTTTAAGCATAAATTAAAGGATATTAGGTAGTTCACAGAATCTCTAAGAATGCCATAGAGGTCCTGGATTTAGGGCTTTCCTTACAGCTGATTACTTGTATCTAGCACACAAATCTTTCTCCCCAAATTGTCACATACTAATTTATAGTTATTAACCCTTAACTTAAAAGAGGAGCATAAGGATAGATGACAGAACATCATGGAAATTATTCCCTTAATAAAATTCTCCTGCAACCATGGGAGGAGGTCTGTGATTGCACTGATTTTAGAACATTTCCTCACAGGATTCTGGATCCCACTGCTAGAGAACAGACTTTGAAAAGACAAGGTTGTGCTGATAAGTGATGTCACAGTTGGGCAAGAGAGCATGTGCTAATGAACCATGCAAAGCCCAGTCACTAAAGTTGGGGTTTTACACATGTGTTTTTATGGATCTTTATTTACCATGAACATTTAGATGGTAATTGGAGCACAAATTGTCTGTTAAAATAGTTATTTCAGCTTTCCCCTGACCATTGTAATCTTTTGGTAATCCCTCTTTTGGCCCTCTCCAGCTGTCTGCCCTTTATGCAGAGAGGGGCCAGCTTCCCCTTTACTGCTGTGAGTGGAGGCTGAGCCTTAATGTGTGGCCACTTACATAGCTTCTCAGCTTTCTAGTAAAAAAAAAAAAAAAAAGAGGCTGATCACTTTATATGGTAACTGGCTTCTCCAAAGTGGAGAGCAACTCTGTTCACTCCCAGAGCAGATGTTCACATTGATGAAAATGACATAAATAATAGCATTTTTCAGTTACTGAGTACTCAATATATATACAAGGACCCGTACTAAATACTCTATTTGCCTTGGCCCATTTAATTCTCACAATAAGCACAAAGGTAGGTTCTATTACTATAATCCGTTTATAAATGAAGTTAATTGAGAATCAGAGAGGAAAAAAATTTGTGCCGAAGGTTACCCAGTTTGAGCACCTAGTGGACACAAGTGTGTAGGAGTATAGAGTCTGTACACTTAACTATCATGCCAGACTGCCTCCCTTGACTAGAATTCTTGTGTGTTGACTTTGAGGCAATGTCATCCAAATATTCTCCTGACAGCTGGATGAAGCTGCTTGCAGCAGGAAAGGCAAATTCTCTTGAGAAGCGGATGAACACTGTACTCCAGAGAACTCTGCTGTATGCCTGAATTGCTTGTGCCCTTGGGGCTCAAAGAAAAGACTGATTATTTAAGTTGAGAATTTACTTGATTCAAGACAAAATTCTTATGCATAGAGTTTTCACTATATTTAGTTATCCATTTTTTTATGGGAAGTTTAATTCAATTATATGAAATGTTAGTAAAAGATGTTCTGGAACTTAGAATGAAACATACAACCCAAGGGATATGGGTAAGTCATTAAAAATAAAATGTCTGACTGTGAGGGCTGTTAAACACTGAGTCATTGTGTAATGTCTTGAAAATCCTGAGAACCAGCTACATTTCTGCCTCCAAGAGATGGTTTAGGTGTGAGATTCTCAGCAGAAGACATCAGGTTTCCTTGTGATTCTTATTCTTCATAAATTTAACTTAAACTACTGTGTCAGTTTAGGTCCTCTGAGAAGCAGACACCAAGATAGGAATTAGACATGCACGAGTTTTATTTGGAGAAATACCCATTAAGGGTAAAGAGGAAAGGATCAAGAGTAGGCAGGGGGAGCCTTCAGAGAGTTATGCAGGTCTGACAGTTGTGAAAGGTGCAGAAGGAAAGAAAATTGGGCAGGAAGAGCTTCAGTCCACAAAGCAGTTCTGAGAAGGTCTTGGCCAGGCTGATGGGAGTTTTTAGGAAAACATTCCCCATTAAATAAATTTGTGTTAGGGGGTTTGGACTAGCTCTTTCACCTTCTGTACTTAGTCATTGCCTGGGAGCAGCATGTGGGTCAGAGGGTAAAGGGTAGGGTGGGGAGCATGACCTCAGAGTGAACACTGCAGTAGATCTAAAAGTACAACAGCTGGAGGCTGTCAGACAGCTAGCTGTGCTTCAAGCAGCAGATTCTCTTGAAAGGATGAGAGCTGAGTGGACCATATCCATGTCTGCTACAGTTACATACATTTGCATTTCTAAACTGGGGTATTTTCCTAAAATTTACTGCTAGTGTCAAATGAACCAAGAAGTTGAGTAATTTTCCCTAAAAATATATCCCCTAGCATCAAAATGCATTGTCTAATAAAACTCCTTCCTCCTCTTCTTTCTATACACCATATCTGTGGCCTTTTATTTTTACTTTATTTTTGGAATTTGCTATAGCTTTGCCATTTTGGTATCTAATATTTTTTTTAAATGCTTCAAATTTATGTTCTGATGTGCTTACGAAGAATACTTTTGTACTTTTCATTTTTACTTTTCCATAAATGTTAATTAATCTAAAATGATAATCCTGTCTCTTGAATATATTTAAAATATATTCTTTCCATTTCCCTGTGCTATTAGATTAGGGCAATTCTCTCATCCTTACTTCCTTTGATTATTTTAGTAGCTTTCCATCTGTTCTCTTTGCCTCTGTCTTGTTGGTGTTTGATTCACCTTCTGTACAGTATAATACAAAACACAAATGTGACCTGCCTTTAGAGGAGGGAAACCCCAAGCTCCTGCTTACTAATCTTTTCTCCTTCAATTTTTCTCCATGTGCTCTCTCTTCTAGTACTATGGAACCAATCATAGTTCTGTTTATTGCCTGCCTGTGTATATACACCTTTCTTTGTCTAAACTGTACTTTTTTGTATCCACTTGACACACTGCTACTAAATATCTAGTCAGGTATCATATTCTCTTTGAAGCTTTTCTGGATTTCTGTTCAGAACTAACCCTTCATCTGCAATTGGAAGCTCCATGTTTTGTATTATAATTATTTGTACCCTTTCCATAATGGGCCAGGTTGTGTTTTATTTATATTTATAATCCTTGCCCCTAGCACAGTGGTTGTTGGCCCATGAAAGGTGCTCAATAAATATTGGTGAACTGAACCAAAATTGAGTGACACTCCTTGTATTGCCCACAATGTCTATCACAGAGTCTCCTTGAACAAATATTTGTGAAATAGTATGTAAATGAATATATATTTAAAGAACATTAAGAAAACTCAATTTCAGTATTCATTAAAAGGACTTATTGATGCTATTTACATCTTACTGATTTTCATTATTTGAGAGCAGTTGCCTTACTTGTCTTCTTATGTGTATCAGATATATTTATATAAAATGATGATGCAATGGGCAAGATTTGAGGGTTTGAGTTACCTGGCAAGCATGGCCTGACATATCATATTCATTTTCATATAACTTGTACTTGGATAATTATATTGGGTTATATCTTCCAGAATAATGTCATTAGTGATGTATGGCTGCTCTTCATTAAAATTCCTGGTAGGTTTTGTCACTAAAAAGAGGAACAAAAAAGAAATTAAACTTTATTGCTAGATGCCTACCAGATGCCCTCTTTTACAAGTATTGCTACATATTTATTTTTGGTTTCATTTATCATTTCACTTATTCACTCATTCATTTATCTTTTAGTTTATAGTGATAGGTAAAAACAATCCACAAGGAAAGAAAGTAAAGAGCAGATGCCAATTATTGAGTGCTCATTCAGGTGACATAATCTCAGAACAGCTCTATGAGGTAGTAGAAAATATTAGATTCTTTTAAAATATGAATAATTTGATATTCAGAGATGTTAACTAGTGGAAATCGGATTTGAAGGTAGGAGTTAGTGCTCTGGAATAGCTCTATTTCAAGATTTATTTCAGAATTATTCCCATCTAAACCCCTGAAGATTTCTTCTGTAACTTATATTGCTGAGTTGTTTTCCACTCAATCTAGGAATCTGATGATACCAACTTCCATAAGAGATGGCATACAGAATTAAGTTCTGAATCACTGTCATATTTATTGAATATCTACTATATAGTTAGAATTTTACTGATTCGTTCTTAATTTGCCTATAAGAATTATTTCTATTGAAAATGCTAATGGTTCTTTCTCAAATCCAACCAGCTAAAAGTGAATTGTGGTGGTGGGAAGGATGCATTTAAACAGACCATGATGAAATTGGGATCTGTATTTGTGTACATTTATAAATGGCTTCCTCCAAGCATGAGGGATGAATTTCATTTGGAAGCATGTTTTGAGTTCTCTGAGTAGACATCATTAGCAAAGCTTACCCTCTTGAGTTAAAAACACATATGGACAGAAATTATCACTGAAATTAAGTGGTGGCGGACATGTCCAAGGATTAATATAGGGATTTGATCCCTTTATGAATCTTGTGATAGATGAATGTGTGGAGATGGCAAATACTGGGCAACAGAACAATAATAGAATGGTGATAATACGAGGAAATAATATAATTATATTAGAAGCCTTGGAATGAGTTTAAAGAATGGCTGTGTTTACCAGAGAAATCAACTGCATCCACATGTCTCCTCTCCACAGCACCTGTTTTACAATATGAAAATTTGGTCATGTATATGTTCATACTGAACATACTGAACTTTTTGTTAAATAAACTTTTGGTGTAGAAAAAAAAAGCCTCATCTTTTTCTATATTCCCCACCAAAACAATAAGAATAAAAAAACCTGGCACAATCTGACATAGTTGCCAACTGCCCATGTGAGACCTATATTTTGCTTTTAATAAAGACAGGTATAGCCCAAGAGGAACTCCAGTCAGACCTATAGCAGCCTCATTTCCTCCTAGTAGGAGGCCTAGTGAAGATAGATGCTCTACAGCCCTGCTAATGTGGAAAGGGTTGACTGAGATGGGGAGTACGGGTGAGCCCAGTGTAAAGGCAAGGTCCAGGCCTATGTGTTAAGGCTAATCAGAATAGATGATCTGATTATCTCCCAGAATATAAACACTTCCAAAAGTTAATGATTCTATTTATGTTGAAAGAAATCAAGAAACAAACTTGGTTATGTTATTTGGAATAAATCTGTGCAGATGGTAAGCAGAGCCAGAAACTATTTGAAGTTTTCGTGACAAGTTAGGGCATACATGAATATGTTAACTTTTCCTTTTTGAAAGCGCTTGATTTTATCAGCTTGTTTACCTATCTGTCATAATAGAGCATAAAACTAAGAAGTGTTTGCATAGACTGATATCTGAGAAACATGTTCCTGGTAGCTGAGAAGCAGCAAGAAAGGCATATATCAGTTTTCTGCTCTTTATTAAATGCAGTAATAAACTAGTTCTTCAAAAATCACCTAACTGGGTGTCAAATAGAGTGTGCCAGTGGGCAGATTTACAGCAAGAGGTAGACATTGTCTATGTAACAAATTGCTCTCTTGCATCAGTATTTCATGCCCTGTGTAGATAAATCAAAAGCAATTTGTCACATTCTCAAAACTCACTCCCATTAAGTTGTTAAACAAAGCAAGTAATTGTTACAGAATTTTCTTTTTTTAATCTTCAAGTAAAGGACACCATTTAGGTCTCTGACAAACCTGGCTGTTTATTGCAGCCCGAACAGAACTGGTTAAGTCTTATTCTGCCTTCCAAGAGGGAGCTAAAAGTAATTGCAAAATATTTTTTCCCCCTTGGCTCTGTGCGTAGATTTAAAATTAAATTGGTTCTGGTTAGTAAGCTAGAACAGGGCAACTAAATTGAATTTTCTGAGGAATGTTGTGAATCCTATGTGAAAAAAACCTACACCATACGAAGTTTGTGTGTTTCCTGCTACTCTACTCTCTCTTGTCTATTATAATCTTTCATACTTTCCTCCCTGTTGGTAAGGCCAGCCTCTGTTGTATCTCATTTGGAGTTTTATATGCATTTTTTCCTGTGACTATTTCTCTGGAAATTTCAGACCTTCTTTGTAGTTAACTTTTCCAAACACTCTTCCTCTCACAAGTGCAAGTTACTCTCTTTCTTTTCTTCTCACACACCCTTTTCATAGAATGAGATTACTGTTAGCATTTTATGGAGTTTGCACAAAGGAAAAGCAAAAACAAGAAGACCAGAGACTGGGGCATGTGAAGTGTTAGTCTGTTGGTTATGTTTTTAAATCATGATCACAGATTTTAGTTCTAACTCTGACATTCTAGAGAAGATTCTAGAATTATCCCCTTAGAATTAAGCCTTTCCCTGCTTCTCATTTAAAAAAGTATTTTAACATTTATTTTCTTGCTGTAAAACTAATGCTTGCTCATTGTAGAAAATATTAAAAATTTTAGAGGTGTATAAAGAAAAATATAAAAATTGTTTCAAAGCTTAGTGAGGTATATAGAAGTATGTAGGAGAAAAAAATGTTATCATCAAAAGGTAAAAATAATGATAACATATTTTCTTCCATATTTTTAGTGCATAAAATTCCTGTATTGTTGAGATTATATTGTGTATACACTTTTGAATTTTTTTTTAAATCTTGGGAAGTTTTAGAATGTATTTTTTTTTTTTAATTGATCTTTGCTATAGGGGCCTGGCCTTGGGGTATGGTCTATAGCATAGCTCTCTTCCATTATTCTTTAAATGTTTAGGTAGCAGAGCATCTGAAATATAATAAAATTAGCTTTAGTTTGATGGAAGATGGATGTCCATCTTCTAAGCTCTTCTCCCTTTGCCCTTGACTGTAGAGGGCAGTATCTTAGTGCTGCCACAGCTCAGATTTCTCAGCTTCCATTAGGTTGATTTCTTAATAAACATTCATTCTCTATGTAAGAAGATCAGACACAGATCTGATGTTATAGCAAGTTACTACGTAAATGTGTCTGGCCTGGATTAAGAAGTGTTTGCTTCTTGGCCTTTAGGCAACATATTGGAGCAATCTTAATTTTTATTTTATGTTTTCTTCTCAGAAGATTAAGGCTTCAACTGACGCTAAGTTGTGTGGGTTTGAGAAATTATAGTGCTTTCTGTTTTGTTTTGCCTTTTATTTTTGTTGAATAGCTCTAGGCCTCATAATGCTTAAGTACTCCATTTTCACCTACTAAAATTTCACTTCTCTCACTGATCTTATGAGAAACAAACAAACAAACAAAATTAACTGCTTACTTTATTCCCTTCAATTATTTGTGGATTTGAAGTTCCACCAGTCATTAAGTATGGTACTTCGCTCACTTTATTAAGGAAGCACCCCTTCTTTTTAATTTCTTAAATTGTTTCCTTTCAAGAGATTGGTTTAAAATTTTTTGAAGATTCATTTTACAGACAGGCTCCAATGAAAACTTTAATTTCACTTTATTTGCTCTGATTCAGGCATTTGAAAGCTATGGTGGGCACTCAGTGGTTCACATCCCCGGGCTCTGTCAGTGGCATTTGGGCTGCTCATTTGGGAAAATTTTAGACCAGTTTTTTTTTTTTTTTTTAATCACAAATAAAGTGTTTTTATGATAGTATTTTCTGATAAAATTTCAGTCTTCTCTGAGGCCAATTATTTTTCAAAGCATTTCTGGGCCCTGCTTTGCCTCTACCATGCACTAGATACCATAAGAGGTTATGGAGATTTACACAAAATATACTTCATTACATGAAGATAGATTACAAACGATTTCTGTCCTACAGCTCATTTCAATAATTCTACCATTAAAGGCAATAAATAATTTAAACTGTTGATTGACTTCCAATGTGTACAATATGCAAGCTTTAGGGGCAGTGACTTGAATAATCTCAATTTGATTAGAGGACCTCTATAGGCTACTCAAGGTTTCAGTATAAAGAGATGGGGTTCTTTTTTAACATTTTGCAATGTTGTTGCTTAATTAGATTATAACTCTATTTTGGCTAGAAATTATTTAATATAATTCTTCAGTACATTTCTTTTGAATGTCTGAAATCTTTGAATAAAGCTTCTTTAGCTAAGATATAAGAAAGAAAAAGGAGATATAAAAAGAAGAGAAACTTAAACTCATACCAAATGGAATTGCTAGAGAATTATGTTCTGTGGAGCATGATATCTAGCTGAGGCAGATGTTAACAATTCACTGGGTTGATATTAGAGACATTTATTACAGAGAACAAAGTCAGTTGCTAAGTACAGTATAGAGTTTAACCGCTTTTTGCATCTTCCTTAAATTCCATATCCACTCAATCCCGTCTTATTCATGGTAATCTCTTTTCTTATCTTCAGTGCCACTGCATTATCAATGTATTTGTTATAAACATTTATTACGTAACTAGAGGCCTAGTGCATGAATTAGTGCAGTGGTGGGATCTGGCCAGCCCACCCTGATTGGGGCCCCATCTGGCCGGGCGGGGGGAGGGGACTCAGAGGTTGGCCGGCCAGCCTGCCCCACTATCAGCCTAGTACTGCCTAGTACTTGCACCCATTACCAGCGCCAGCCCCGCTTGTACCCACAGCCAGTGCTGGAGCTACCGCTCGCACTCACTGTGGGTGCCTGGCGCTGGTCCCAGTTGCTCAGCACCATCAGTGGGTGTGGAGCAGCAGCATCCGGCCCTGATAGCCTCTGAGGGCTTCTCTTCCTCCCCCTGCTCCTGAGGGGCGATCGGGCAGCAGCCACTGCTCTCACCTGCTAATGGCACCAGCTCCAATCACTCTGTGCCAGAGGCAGGTACAAGTGTGGCTGGCATCATCAGTGTGTGGGAGCGGGAGCTGGGCTGCTGGCAGACAGAAGACCAGGGGCCAGAGGGGGATAGGCCAGGCAGGGGCATAGAAGATGGGCCAAGTCTTGCCCCTGTGCCTACTACAGCCTCGTGGCCCACAGTTTTTCTCAAGGTTTACAAATGTGTACACTGGGCCCCATCATTAAAATAATAATTTATACGTCTTCAGTGCTTCCCATGTGCCAGGTTATGAGTGGTATAGGGTGGATCAAGTCTTTATTGGAATTTAATGTAATCTTTCCAATAACCCCACAGAGGTTATTGTAAAGATTACGTTATTACTTTTATTTTATCATTAAACAATCTAACTAAATGGGCATTGAAACACTGTCAATCTGAAACTAGAGACTGCAACTTTGAACCATTATGTGAGTCTCATGTTCTGGATGTATTTTATCAAATTACTCATCTAAAGAGTCATATTAATTTGTAAATGATTCTCCACCTAAGCTGTGAACTTTAGAAAAGTTTATGCATTCCTCTCCCACTCCCTGCATTATACCCTCCTCTCAGTTTTGTTAATTTAATACAAGAAAAAGATACCCCATAGTTAGTCTAGAATTTTGGAGTTTGACAGGAACTCTTGGAATATTATTCTGTTATCAAACAGAGGTCCAGAGGAGGGAAGTAATTTGTCCAAGATTAACTTGGAATACTTGATTCCCTGGGCTCGTGCCTTTTGCAGTCTACTTTGCTGTCATCCAGCTGTTTGTGTCTTCTTTTTGTATTCCCTTTCTTCTTCTTACTTGGACCTTGCCCACAGATACCACCTATTAATGTTGCAGAGCAAGTCCAAGGATAAAAATTTAAGAATAAAAATAAATCCAGCTATATGACTGAATCAATTTCATTTTCAGTTCATTTTTATTGGTGATTGGGCAAGAGAAAAAAAAAAGTCTAAAACAAAAAGCCTTGTTTCAGAAGGGAAAAGTGACACTAGTATCACTGGCGAGATTACTAATTCTGAGGATGTGGCTCCAAATGACTAGTTTTCACATATCTTTTAAGCAATTCCAGATTGAAAGAAGTATCAAATTTAATTGGCTTCCCACAATTCCTTGGTTTTGTTGAAGAAATGCCTTGTTTATAGTTAACAGGAGGTTTACTAAGTCATTATGGATTGTAGAGAAACAATATAGATATATAAATGAATTATGTATTTCAGCATGTTAATGCTAATGAGTTTTTAGAGGAGAAAAGGAGAGGTTAATTGAGCACTTAATATGTGTCAGATTTGTATTTAACATACCTTCTCTTACATAATCCTCTAACAGAGGATATTATTTCCATTTTACTGGTGAGAACACTGAAGCTCAGAGAATTTCACTGCTTACTTAAGGTCATAATAGATAAATTAAGAGGTGAGGTGGGATCTATCTGATTCCAATAATGGTTTCTTCTGTCATTGAAACTCACATATTTTTCCTTAACTTCCTAATTTAAAAAATGGGATAGTTAATTAAAAAATGGGATAGTCAATTAGCCTATAGAATAAAAGGCTAATATGCAAACCAACTAAATGGCTGAATAACTGGTCTTGTGATATGCACTGACCACCAGGGGGCAGCACTCAATGTGGGCTAGTGTGCACTGGCAGTGGTGGGAGCCTCCTTGCCTCCGAGGGGTTCTGGACTGTGAGAAGGCATGGCTTGGTTGAGGGACCCCTCCCCAGTGTAGGAATGTTGTGCACTGAGCCTCTAGTTTTAAAATAAGTATACACAAAAATTTTGTCCTTTTCTGACTTTAGGAAAGGTGATTTCTGAGTAGTGACTCTGACTAAAAGTTATTCTGAAACAATTTCCTTAACTATGAGAATGTAAGTGATCAGACTTCAGTGGAAAATAAATGTAGAGATAATGGAAAGATGGATCTATTTACTAAATTCAGCAGGGCTGATTACCATGTACTGCTGGGCTTTCTTTGGAACTTCATGTTGATGTGTTTTGTGTGCTTATGCACATGTGTTTAAAGGCCTGTCTATTAATTTCTGCAGCTGGTCTTTTTGTGTTTCCATTTTTCTTTTTAAATTGCTTTAATTGTATTTTCTGGACATTATATATATATATATATATATATATATATATATATATATATATATATATATATATTTATATTTTTTTTTTTTTTTTAACCAAGGCTTACATTTCTTCCTGTTTTCCAGAGGGTACATTTGCACCAAGCTTGACAAATGCTTGTTTTTTTTAATCTCTCTTCCATGTGGCTTCTCGTACTCCTCCTTTGGTAGATTCTCCCTTTAACTCTTCGAGATTGTATAATTTCTGCTCTTCCTCCTTTTTCATTTTTTTTTTGTTGTTGTTGTTCATTTCTGGTCTGCCAAATTGTTTTTCTTGAAAGCTTGTCCCTGTGAATATTTCTTGGATTAATCCTAATTTACTTTTGAACTCTTGCCACACCTCAGATGCTTTTATTCCTGACACCATGGCTTTCATAATGCCTCTCTGTCTATTCTTGCTTCTATTTGCTAGACTCACTAATCCTATGTTGTCCACATGGTTCACATTTTTAAATCAGAAACATCTGCATGGGGAGGAGATGCTAATAATAAATAATTAAATTTAGCACTTTTCATGTCTTAGACCTCGTTACCCATGTTATTTAGTTATTTCACACAACAGAGCTAGTGGATAATATCATTTTTTCCCTCCCACTGCAGAAACAGAGGGTGCTAAAAACTTAAAGAAATTGAGATCCAATCCTGGTATTCATGCAATATTAAAGCTGATACTATGATTCCTGCTTTGGCCTTACAAAAATTAACTTATACTGCATTTGTGTTCTATAGAGCATTATCAGAGGTAATTTTGTAGATTTTGTTATTCAAGAAGTCTCATTGTTTAGCATTGTAATCATTTGAAACTTGTGACTTTTTTGATAGCCAGCACTGAGGCATTCCTTTATGCTATTATTAGAAATTTACAGAGAACTCCAAACCACCATTTTTGCTGTGCTTTCTTTGGAAAACAGAGGGTTGAGAAGGATTTGGCTATATTGTATTTTTTATATGAATCTGACTAATTTCAAATTGAACCCATTGAGATTTGGAAACTGTTTTTAAGCGACTAGTTATACTAATATATCTTCCAAATTAATGTTTAAATCTATCACTCCCCTGCTTATATATATTCTGGAGTCTCATTCCCTGCTGCTGAATTAAGGAAATACTCTAGGAGCCATAACTGGCTGTCTCTTCATTAAATACACCCATCTTTTTTTGTGCTTTTCCAATCCTCTCAACCCTTTCATTACTTACTCTCTAATCTCCATGCCTGGTAAATCTGCTCATTGGGCCATCCCAGTATCCAGCAGTAAGCCTGGATTATGTTAGGAGCTCATGTTCATGTAACTCTTTGTTGAATGGATGAATCTCAAAAGCCATTCGAATGAATCTTTTTATCTCTCTCCTTTCAACCTTCATAACTCTGCAGGAGTTTCCTATGGTGCTCTTCTCTTAGTAGGCTTTGTATCTGAGTCATTAGCATATGTCTCTTCTGTCCCCTGGTAGACCTTTCACTCTTTCTGGCTAGAAATTATGTATTTCTCTGTGTTAAGGCATTGTACATAATAGATGCTCTATAAATATATATGGAGTTGGGCATATGTGAAAGTAAAAATTTTTATTAAATATATTCTACTATATCAGATTGTCAAGCCTTTTATTTAGTCTAAGCAAATAAGGTTTTACCTTATGAGTTTTGGATGTATCTGTGCATATTTCTTCAATCTTATTTTTGAAAAACCATGTGGCAGCCGAAACCAGTTTGGCTCAATTGATAGAGCGTCGGCTTGGGAACTGAAAAGTCCCGGGTTCGATTCCGGTCAAGGGCATGTACATTGGTTGCGGGCACATCCCCAGTAGGGGGTGTGCAGGAGGCAGCTGATCAATGACTCTCTCTCATCGATGTTTCTAACTCTCTATCTCTCTCCCTTCCTCTCTGTAAAAATCAATAAAATATATTTAAAAAAAAGAAAAAAAGAAAAACCATGTGGCAGATTTATGATAGATAAATATAAAAGCTCATGGCAAAAATAGTCTTAGAAGGACTAAACTAGTCTATAAATGTCTTTATAAAATTCTTCATTTTGTATATCTTAATATTGATAACCTCAAAAAAAAAATACTTTTCAGATATTTTTCTTCCTAAAGTTTTAACAAGATAAATTGATTATGTTTTTTTCCACAGATAATATGGACACTAAGAGGATATTTATTTTTCTATAGCTGTTTTTTTTTTTTTTTTTTTTTTTTTTTTTTGTCTAAACTTACAGCAACTTTCAGGTGTTATGCTCTGTCTTCAGGTTTTAGTATGATCCCAGAGATTAAGATATTAATTTTGATACTTTGAGTGGAAACACAAAAACAAAACCCAAAACAAAAAATACAGATAGGTTTATTTAATGTACTCTATGGAACTAAGTAGGCATTTCCCAATTCTCGTAGGCCACAGCTCTGTTCATACCAAAGTATATTTTTTAGCCTCTACTCTACATAATTTATCTTCTTTTTCCCTAACAAATTAAGAAAACAATTTCTAAATCCTGGACTTACCTTCTAGTGTTTCCTTTATGTACTTCGAGGCCACATGGAAAATATGTCTACTCCTGCTCTGCCAGCATTTTTACTTTTAAAAAATATATATTTTATTGATTTTTTACAGAGAAGGGAGAGGGATAGAGAGCTAGAAACATCGATGAGAGAGAAACATCGACCAGCTGCCTCCTGCACAGCCCCTACCTTCCAGTCCGCAGGCCGACGCTCTATCCACTGAGCCAAACCGGTTCCGGCAGCATTTTTCCTTTTTAAAAATTTCCAGAATTATCCTTCTTTTTCTGGAGCATCCCCAAGTCAGCTGTTTAACATTTGCATCTCTGAATAGTTATGAATATAAAATTTAGCACCTAATGGAAACTTCTCATCAGCTCTTCTAAATTCACTCACTTTAAAGCACCAGCAAACAATATACTTTGTTGCAGATTTCCTGAAAAAGCAGAGGAGTTTATATCATTTATTCCATAGCAACACCTCCAAAACCCTTATCAGATATTTCTACTCTTCAGTTTCTCCATAGCCTTGCAACTATCAACAATTTTCTTTCCTTGTTTTTTCTCCATGCACAAATCTGCTTTCTTGGCTTCTTTCTTTACTAGGTTTTCTACGAGAAGTTCTCAGTTTCTCATCACTTATGCAGATTTATTGAGGTTAGTTCTAGCTCCTACCTGCAAAATTATATATCTAAATCCATCACAGGGCTCAATAAAAACAAACAGAAAACCCTTAACAAATCCAAAGGACCCTTAGTAGTAGTATCTGTGTTGCTTAGGAGGCCTGATCTTTTATTTGAGGTGTCTTACTCAAAACTCTAAGCATATAAAATCTTTATTTCAATTAAATCCTGTGCTCTACTCCAAAGAATCTATCTTATTAGTTTCTAAGAGAATAAACAATTCTCTATATTATTGTTATGTCTAATCTCTCCAATCAGAGTGGCTTAAATGGAACATATTTTGGAATTTGGAAAAGGAAAAATACACAAAAATCGGCTAGAATTTTGTCCAAAGTACTAGGTGTTGTGAAGGAATTACTGTTGGGGGTATTAAATAAGACAGTTGATAGATGTGGTATCTGGCTTTACTTATTGTTATTTATTATTGTTATTTATTATTTACTAGTGGCCCAGTGCACGAAATTCCTGCATGGAAGGGAACAGGGTTACCTCAGTCCAGCCTGCACCCTCTCCACTAGGGGACCTCTTGGGTGATGTCTGACTGCCGGTTTAGGCCTGATCTCACTTTTTTTTTTTTTTTAAATTTTAAATATATTCTTATTTATTTCAAAGAGTAAGGAAGTGAGAGAGAAATAGAAATATCAATGATGAGAACGCATCACTGATAGGCTGCCTCCTGCATGCCCCCCACTGGGATTGAGCCCGCAACCCGGGCATGTGCCCCTGACTGGAATCAATCCTGGGACCCTTCAGTCCACAGGCTGATGTTCTGTCCACTGAGCCAAACCAGCTAGGGCCTGATCTCACTTCTTTCAATGATAGCTTCCATATCCATGTGATTAGAATAATTCTACCTACTTTGTGCTGTTATTGTCACGATAAAGCATATGCAAAGCATAGAACCTCAACAAATGGGGTTTTATGTTTTTGGGTTATTCTTCGGGGCTCATGGAAATGTAATTCTAATCTATACAACCCCAGTAGTGGTTAAGGACAGGCAAAACATAACCCTATTAGCTACATCTTTCCATAACAACACCCTGGCATTGTTGTTATGGAAAGCAGTTAGAAGCTGCACCTGAATGAGGTCCTTATCTTCTCACAGTGAGATGAGACATAACCACATGTGTTAGTATTACTGAGTCTTGGTCTTTAAAAAAAAGGGAAAACTGTGTACTTTTTACCTAAAATAACTTAGATTCTTAGATATGTTGGAATAATTTAATAGCATATAATAATATTTATAATTTAATGACATTTAATATCAAATATTTTAAAGTTAAGATAATATGCTATATAATTGTATTCTTATTTAAGATAATTTATTTATTGATTAAACAAATATTTATTAAATTCATCCAGAAAACATGACACTGTAGCATTTATTTTTTTTTAAAGGATCCATTAAGAGCTTTTTATTTTATTTTATTTCGATCAGTACCTTGAAAAAAGGATTTAGACATGCAGATTTAGTAAGGCAGGTGATTCTAAGCAGAAAAAGAGCCTGAGAAAGGATTTCAGAAAACTGACTTCTGTCTATAAGGAGGTAAAATATTGCCCATCTTTGGTAGAATAGATATCTTTTTGAGCAGTAATCTACTGTGTCTTATTTGTAAAATTGGAGACTATTTCTATTTTGAAAATAATCTCAGCTATAGAAGTTTAAAACCTAGCAATTAGGTAGGAATTCATTGAAGATGCAAAATGACAAATGCAACCCCCCCTCCCCCCAAAAATAATAAAAATCATTGCCATTTTAGGGACATGAATTTTACATTATGGTTGCTTGACTTTCTGTACATGACTGCCTTCAGCCTTTCTCTTATTAAAATTTTCATTTATTAATTCAACAAATGTTGAGTATCTATAATTTGCATGTATTTTTCTAGGTACTAAGGTGTCAGGGCTGAACAAGACAGGCAATGTAGGCAAATGGCTCTCACAGACTTTATTTCCTGGTGGATGAATAAGAAATAAGCAGAACAAGGTGGTTAAGAGTGCTGGAATGTTCCAGACTGAAGAAAGAGAAGGCTCAATGACCCAAAAGTGAAAGAGAAACTAGTATGTCCAATAGATTAAACATTTAGTTTGATTAGAATGAAAATAGAGGGACTTGGCATGTGAAGAGCTATGATGAAACCGTAGAATGATGCAGAGATAAAAAAAAAATGGCAGAGGGTGATTATGATACTTTATACCAGTGATAGTGGGAAAACTCTGATTTTTTTAAGCAAATAATACATTGAATCAGTTTTGTATTATATAAAGATCACTCTGACTCCAAGTCAGGAATGAACTGGAATGGGCGAGAGGCAGGGAAATAAGTTAGGAGACGAATGCAGCTGTCCCAGTGGGTGATTGTAGAGCCTGGATTGCAGTATAACAGTGGAACAGAAAGAAATAAGATGAGTGAGATAGATTAGGTGATAAGATTATGTGTCTGGGAGGGAGGAAAGAAAGAAATAGATGTGAGGGATCACCTCTCTATTTTTGTGTTCAGCAAATGGGAGAATGTTTTTCTTTATTGAAGAGACAGTTCTAAAAAAGGAATATATTTGGGGGAGGACAAGATAAGTTGGACTTGGAATATATTGTATTTGAGTTGCTTGTGAAATACCCATGTGAAGTTGTCAAGGTAGTGAGTACACTGTCTAGAGCACAGTTGAGAGTTCTAGTCAGATTTGGGAGGCTTCAGCGTGTAGATGGTAATAGGAATTATGGATATTGGTAAAAGTATCAAAGTATCCCGGCTCTCATCTTTTTTTGTTTGTTTGTTTGTTTTTTGATTTTTTACTTCTCTGAATGTCTAGTAGTTATTTTAAGGTATTTCACACATCTATATTCTGTAAGAGATTCTTTTAGTCTTTAAATTTCTTTAGAGTACTTCTGTTTCTTCCAAGCTTTTGATGTCAACTTCTATGGGGCATGCATCATAAACATTTTTGATAGAGAAATCAGGAAGCATTATTCTGGGGACTGGTAAGGACCCACTTTTCTCTCTAACAGGTATATCATTCCATATTTGAGGAAATGGATTTCTTAGGAATTACAGGAATTTTGAAGAATTTTTCTACTACCATAATGTATATCCTGGCAAAATAAATATTCATTCCCTTATTGGATTAGGCAGCCAGGAATGTGGAGCTCTGGGAAATCCCTGAAGTAATGAGCTCTGCAATGTATAGACCCATGTGAATCATTTTCAGGCACAAATTGATTGAGTTTGTCCCCAAAGTGGCAATAGTTTTATGGAGCACACATTTGTGGCCTTGGTGAACCACAAGAAAATAGACTTATAGATGATAGTTTTTGAATTAATACTGGGGAACAAATATTACTGGGGAACAACTGTAGTGTTCTCTCTCTCTCTCTCTCTCTCTCTCTCTCTCTCTCTCTCTCTCTCTCTCTCTCTCTCTCTCTCTCTCTCTCTCTCTCTCTCTCTCTCTCTCTCTCTCTCTCTCTCATGCACTTCTGCAGAATTCTATTCCAACAGGGAACATGAGTTTTGCATTATGGTTGTTTGCCTTTCCGTACATGACTGCCTTCAGCCTTTCTCTTGCTAAGCTGCAGTGCTGGTCTACTCTGATGTTTCCTCAGTGCAGCTGGAGGCATGTCTTTTGGCAAGGTTCTGTGTTTATTATAATCTCTGTGATGTGCATAAGTAAATTTCTCCTTTAACTTACTTTTTAAATACTTAGGATTATGAATGTGGTTTTAATTAAAGATTTCAAATTGAAACATTTCCTTTTTCTTAGGACAGTTTTCGGTTAAAATATTTCAGGGTTTTGAGAAATACCAGATCCCCAACTCACAAAGTGCAAAAAAAGAAATCATCAGTCACCCTTTTAAGCTGCTATGGTGTGGCTAAAG
Organism: Pipistrellus kuhlii; assembly: GCF_014108245.1. Taxonomy (NCBI): domain Eukaryota; kingdom Metazoa; phylum Chordata; class Mammalia; order Chiroptera; family Vespertilionidae; genus Pipistrellus; species Pipistrellus kuhlii. The sequence continues at coordinate 30,626,625 of NW_023425460.1, read as the reverse complement.
TTGTAGGGCATGGATTTGGGTCACAGTCACAACCAAACAACTATTGATATTTTGTGCTTCTTTAAATGACTACCACCTATTTGTAGATTTGGAAAATCTCCCCAAAATAGTATGGTGGCTGTTTTTCCTTTATGTAAACTCACGCCTATTATGCTTAGGTCTTACTACAGGTCTTGCTTTTAGATTAGATACTGGCTTTTCCTCTTAATAGACTTAAGACTTTGACAAATCAATTAGCCTTTGTGAATCTTGTGAACTTCATATGGGTAACTCGGATGTTCTGCTCTTGCCAGGCACAAATTGAATATTCGAAAGTAAATGAGTCTAAATGCTCTGCTTCTTTTTGATTATTAAATACTGTATGTATAAATATGCTTGTAATTAATGGAAATAATACTGCGGAACTATGACAGAGCCTGAGTAATGATGGTTGCCTCAAGAGGTTGGCCAGAGGGAAGGGGGAAACATTTTCCACTATATATTGTTTTGTATCATCGAATTTTCTCCCCATGTTCAAGTATTACTTTTTAAAAACCAGCAAAGCAAAATCAATATGAATACAAACCCCGGTCTTGTAAATTATGAGAAATATTTCCTATTCTTAAAGTTTGTCTTTTCAGATATTCCTAAGTTGCCTTACCAGTCTAAGGGGCCAGTCTTGGCTGTCAGTGGAAAGACTGCCATTCCAGCAAAGGATTTGTACCCCACTGCTGTGGCTGCTCTCTCTACCCCGTAGTGTTGCTTCTTTGAGGACAGCTTGCAGGACCCATTTATTCCTTCCCAGAAGCAAGCTTTCTTTGCTTCCAGATTTGACCCTTTACCCTTATCTCCCCAAAGACTCAGCACAGGCTGCAAACAGCTGCTCAAGAAGAACTCAGAAAGAATGATAAACTCATAGAATTGTCAGGGTTTTCAGGAGGTCTGCTCTTATGGAAGCTTTCAGCTCTGTTTTTATGGGTAGGAATTCCACAGCTTCTCTAAGTAGATCTGGTCTAGTTGAATCCTTTCATCCTATGTTGTCAATGAAACATTGTTATCAATTACTTGGATAAAGATAGAGAGTACCTATATGACATGAAAGTGACAAAATCAGGTCCCCAAAATATCTGAATAGGCTGCAACTACATTTAATATAACAAGATGGACTTAATTATACATATAATTATCTATCACTTAATGGGAAGCCATGTTTAAGCATCAGTCTGTATGAAAGAGAACTATGATTTTAGGTTAGTGATAGATTAATAACTTTAATGCGTAGATCATATAAATATATAAAGGTCTAATATGCAAAGTGTCCCCTTGGGAGTTCGACCGAATGGGGATTTGATCGCTTGCTATGATGTGCACTGACCACCAGGGGACAGCATGGAATGAAGGAAGGTCTTGGCTGGCAGCTGGCAGCTGGCGAAGGGAGGCCCCAGCCAGCAGCTGCAGCTGCTAGTGAGCCTACCTGTGCCCAAATTTCATGCATTGGGCCTCTAGTTTTAAAATAAGAAAAATACCTAGAATGAGGAGTACTGCTTCCTGTATCATTGCCTTTTTTTTTTTAGAAGAATAGTAAAAAACTGCATTTATAAGAGAGTAACAAAAATATAGAAGAATCTGAATTATTGTGATGATGTTTAATTATGATAGCTAGAATTTGTTTACCAGTTTCTATGTACCAAACATTCTGTTAAGAGCTTGTATTAGTTTTTGCTGTGTAACTGTATGGATTAGATTATCATTTAGTTAAATATTCACTCCTCCCTCTCCCCAAATCCATTAGACGAGTAGACTTTCCACTCCATTAATGCTGAGCATGACTATGTGATTGCTTTGGACTCAAGGTCCAAAGAGCTTATTTACCCTCCTATTGACTTCGGACTTGGGTACATTATTTCCTTTGACCAGTGGTAAGCTAGTTGATATGACAGGCAAAAGCACTGCTTTTATTCTTTTAGTTTTTTTTTTTTTATTTGGCTTTGCCCTCTTACACTTTCTATTCACCACAAAATGAACAGCTCTTGATAGTTTCTAGTCTGGGAAGGATGGGGCATATTTGGAGCAGACCCAGACCCAATCTGCAGCTTTTGGAGTGAAACACAGCCAAGACCAGCATAAATCAGCTGAACTCCAGTCAACCTGGCAAGAGAACTAGAAATAAATGCTATTGTTGTACACTGAGTTCGGGGGTAGTTATGCAGCATTATTGTGACAATAGTTGACTAGTGTTATAATAGACAATCTTAAAGTTTCAATGGCTTTCAACAGAAAACTTTTTCCCCTCAGAAGTCTGTGGATCATATGTAGCTCTGCCAGACTTGGTTATGATAGGCTAAGCTTGGATTCAGAATGCAGGTTGGCATTATGTTTTCTTTGTGTGTTTTCTTATTTTCCTTGGACTGGTGAACCCCTGAGGGCATATTCTTATGGAAGATCATTATAACATAAGAAAGCAAGCAAATCATGCAAGCATGTTTCAAATTTCTGATTATATCACTTCTGCTTACATTACATTGGCTAAAGCAAGTCATCTGTCTAATCCCAGCATTCCTGAGATAGAGTCCACCTATAGTGACTCTACGTACATGGCAAAAAGCATGAATGCATATACTTCTAATACAGGGAGAACGTGAAAGGTTGGAAATAGTAATCACCAAATCTACCCCAGTGCTTCACACAACATGTATTTTATTCTTTGAAAATACTAAGGGATCAATATCATTATTATTTTTCTTTTATAAATAGGGGAAACTGAGATACAAAGAGGATAGTGTCCAAATGTAACACAATCAGCAGGTTGTATCAATAGTTATGGTATTGAACCTTCAGAGTGTGATACTCTTTACCACTATGATTTCCTTCTCCAAGGCATGTCATATGAGCAATGTCTAAAGGAAACAGAGCTACTTTGCTTAAAGAGGAGAAGCCATATGTTCACCATCCTCTTAGCTCTGAAAGGCAATCATATGGAAGAGAGAGATAAGATACATTTTATGTGTTGTCAAAATGTAGTATCCTTGGTATGGGTAGTGGATAGAGAGATCAAAGGAATGTAAGTTTGGATAAAATTAAAGAAAATCCTTTTAACAGTCAAAAGTTCTCAAAGGTGGAATGCATCCAAACAGATACCTAAGTTACCACTGGGCATGGGTGTTATAGAGAAGAGTCCAATATAATATATAGAATCAGGTTAGCTTGAAAGAGGATTGAAATTTTAAGAATCCTTCCAGCCAAAAAAGTCGATAATTATATGAAAATGTAAATTGTTCTGAAAGTGGATATTCATTCTCAGTTAATAAAAACATTACCAGCAGTAATAAATCAGAGTTTTCCAATGTTTAAAATGACTAGAAATTTTAACGCTAGCTAATAATTAAGAATCTTATGTCATGCTCTGAGTCAGCTGTGCCCCATTCCAGATGTGTGCAATAGATAACTTGGACATAGGTTATTTATGGTAGTGATGTCTAAAGACAATTCATTGAACTTCAATGTATTAAAATCACTAATGTACATCCTTGTTCTGCTCTAGAGTTTAGTTTTCCTTCCATGTAAAATGGTTGGTTTTAGGTTGGATACTCTCTAAAGACTTTCAACTTGGCTCTGATAGTCTGTGATTCTATATATTAAAAATGAAGGCTGTAGAGATTTATTGTTTGATTATTTAAAAATAAAAGTAATTTTGTGCATTCAAAATGCAAACTGTTGTTCTTTTTCTAAAAACCATCTATACCTAGGCAACTAGGAGAGTATCAAGTGTGCAGAATAAGTGTGCTTGTGTGTCTTTCTAGGTAATACATAGGAATCTGCCTGTCTCTTTTCTCTTTCTCTGCTCATTTATCTTCTCTATTGGATTTTGTGACAAACTTTTAAGTTTAAAGTTTAAAATTAAAAAAACTTATAATGAAAGTAGCATTCATAGTTTCTACTGCCTGCTTCAAGTTCTAAAGAATGCTTTTAATTAAAAAAAATATACTAAAATATGTGTTTGATAGCAAATTGCAAATTCCCATAGAATTTTTTCTTATCCAGCAGAATGTTCTGTGATATGGTAAACTGAAATTTGTTGACAGGGTCACATGCTGAAGTCCTCCTGTGTTGATGCTACTTAACCTTTCCACCATCGCAATCTTTTACATAACACAGGCTGTCAGCTGAAAGTCAGAGAATGGCACAAGACAGAAAAAAAAAAAAAAATCCTGGGTGCTAACAAAAGCTTCCTCCTACACTTTATATTTTCCAGGAGAGAGTTAAGAGACTAGCCAGTGTAATGATATTTGAAACTTCTGATTCTGCTAAATGTGCTGATTAGAGTAAAAATATCACTTTCTTTGAGCAGACATGTTTTGTTGTGCTTAAGAAGCATGGTCCATCACAGAACTGTTTTTTATACAACAAATTATGAGAGGGATAGCTTCCTGAAGTCTTTATTTATTAAAATCTCATAATTAATGGTATAATTCTCATAGAAGTAAGTGTGAAGCCTTGTAATTATAGAAAAGTTTTGACTTTAATAATGATTTTGTTTTCCTAACTTTATCATAACATAATGGAAGTAACTCAGGAGAAACTGCACTTTCCTAAATTAGCAGCATGACATACTGTGGTGGTTGTCTAGCATTCTTCATGGCATTTTATCAGATCTATTTTTCCTGAGTATAGTTATAAACATGAGTTTCACTACTGAGTGGTTATGGGGTAGCACTGTTATAGTAGAAATTATTTTAAATTGAAAGATGCCTACTGTTAAAATAACTGCACAATAGTTACCAAAATATTGTGTCAAAGTTTAATAAACATGAACAGTATAGTTCTCACCTTACTGCTGTCAATGTCTGGTTAATCAGCTCAAATGGAACCATTAATAGGCAGCTACAAACTGTTTATAATTCACTTGGCCTGCCTGGTGTGAAATTGTGTTTTCTGATTTCCTCCGTCCCCCCAAATTTTGCACATAAACTGGAGCTTTATTTTTTATTTATTATCTTTTATTTTTAGATTACAGTGACTTACAATATTATATTAGTTTCAGGTGTACAAACCCATGATTAGATAATTATATAACTTACAAAGTAATCACCCTGATAAATCTAGTACTCATCTGATACCATATGTAGCTGTTACAATATTACAATATTATAATATTGCAATATTATTGACTATATTCCAATTACAGTGACTATTCTGTAATTGCCAATTTGTACTTCTAAATCACTTTATCTTTTTTTTTTTTTTTTTGCCCCAGATTCCTAACCTTTCTCCCATCTGGCAACCTTCAAAATATTCTTTGTATTTATGAGTTTGTTTTTGTTCTGCTTGTTCATTTTTTAATTTTTTAATATTCCACATATATCTGAAATTACGTGGCGTTTTTCTTTCTCTGTCTGACTTATTTCACTTAGCATAATACCCTCTGGGTCCATCCATGTTGTCACAGATGGCAAGATTTCATTCTTTTTTATGGCTAAGTCATATTCCATTGTATAGTATATATGCATCACTTCTCTCTCATCCATTCACCTATTAATGGACTCTTAGGTTTCTTCCTTATCTTGGCTACTGTAAATGCTACAATAAACATATGGAAGTATATGTCTTTTCAATATAGTATTTTGGGTTTCTTCAAACAAATACTCAGAAGTGGAGTTGCTGGGTCCTTCTTTGTTTCTTGTCATAGCCTTTGTTTTAAAGTCTACTTTGTCTGGTACAAGTATTGCTACCATAGCTTTTTTTGTTGTTTCCATTTTTATGGATATACTTTTCCCTCCCTTTACTCTCAGTCTGTGTGTTTCTTTTGATCTGCAGTGAATCTCTTATAGACAACATATGTAAAGGTCTTGTTTTGTTATCTGTTCTGTCACAATATGTCTTTTATAAAAGTAATTTTGTTTTAATCCTTACCCAAGAGGGAGAGGAAGGAAGAGAGAGAAACATTAATGTGAGAGAGAAGCATTGATCAGTTGCCTCCCAAACATACCCTGACTGAGGATTTAACTCGTAAACTTTTGGTGTATGGGACGACACACCAACCAACTGAGCCACCAGGCCAAGGCAGTCTCTGTATATTTTTGATTGGAGCATTTAATCCATTTGAATTTAAAGTAATTGTTGATAGGTATGCATTTCTTACCATTTTATTATTCATATTTTAGACTTTTTTTTTCTTTTTCTTAAAGAAGCGCCTTTAATATTTCTTATAGTACTGGTTTGGTGGTGATGAATTTGATTAATTGAGCATAATGGCTTGAGTCTATTTCTGGGTTCTCTTTGCTGTTCCATTGGTCTATAGGTCTGTTCTTGTGCCAGTACCAGGCAGTTTTGAGAATAGTGGCTTTGATATATAGCTCGATATCTGGTATTTTGACCCCTTCAACTTTGCTCTTTCTTAAGATTGCTTCAGCTATTCAGGATCTTATTATTTATTTATTTATTTATTTATTATTCCATATGAGTTTTTGGAGAGTTTGTTTTAGGTCTGTGAAATATGCCATTGGTATCTTAATGGGTATTGCATTGAATCTATAGATTGCTTTGGGTAGTATGAACATTTTTTTCTTAATTGATTATAGTATTATATATGTGTCTTTATGTCCCCTTTGCTCCCCCCCCCCAAGTCCCCTACTCATATCCTCATCTCCCTGGTGTCTGCATTCATTGATTAGGCTTATATGCATGCACACAGTCCTTTGATTGATCTCTCCCCTTTACCCCTACCTTTCCCTACCTTACCTCTGAGGTTTGATGGTCTGATCGATGCTTTTTTGTCTCTGGATATATTTTTGTTCATCAGTTTATGTTATTCATTATATTCTACAATATTTATTTTTCTCTGACTGGCTTATTTTGCTTAGCATAATGCTCTCCAGTTCCATCCATGCTGTTGCAAATGGTAAGAATTCTTTTTCGTTTTCTTTTTTTACAGCAGCATAGTATAACATTGTGTAGATGTACCGATTTTTTTAATCCAGTCATCAGCTGATGGGAACTTAGACTGTTTTCAAATCTTAACTATGGTAAATTGTGCTGCTATGAACATAGATAGGGGTGCATATATTCTTTCTGATTGGTGTTTCTAGTTTCTTGGGATATATTCCTAGAAGTTGGATCACTAGGTCAAAGAGGAGTTCAATTTTTAGTTTTTGAGGAAACTCCACAGTGGTGACACCAGTATGGATTCCCACCATCAGTGCAAGAGGGTTACTTTTTCTCTGCATCCTCGCCAGCACTTGTTGATTTGTTGATGATAGCCATTCTGACAGCTAGGAGATGGTACCGCATTGTTGTTTTGATTTGCACTCTTGGATGATTAGTGACTTTGAGCATGTTTTCAAATGTCCCTTGGCCTTCCTTATGTCCTCTTTTGAAAAGTATCTATTTAGGTCCGTTGTCCATTTTTTGATTGGGTTCTTTATCTTCCTTTTGTTAAGTTGCATGAATTCCCTGTAAATGTTGGAGGATAAAACCCTATTGGTGACAACATTGGCAAATATCTTATTGTTTCGTTCATGGTTTCTTTAGCTATACAGAAACTTTTTATTTTGATGTAATCCCATTTGTTTATTTTCTCTTTAGTTTCTATTACCCTAGGATCTGTATTAGTGAAGATATTGCTTTGGCATATGTCTGAGATTTTGCTGCCTGTGGATTCCTCTGGTATTTTTATAGTTTCCCATCTTACGTTTAAGTCCTTTATTCATGTTGAGTCTATTTTTGTGTACGGTGTAAGTTGGTGGTCTAATTTCATTTTTTTTTGCATGTATCTGTCCAACTTTCCCACACCATTTATTGGAAAGAAACTGTCATTATTCACAGATGACATGAATTCATTTATTAAATCTCCATAAAAATTATTAGACTTAGTAAATGAATTCGACAATGTAGCAGGGTACAAAATTAATACCAAGAACTCCATGGAATTCCCATTTACCATTACACCAAAAAAATTAAGATACCTAGGAATAATCTTAACTAAGGAGGTAAAAGACCTGTACACAGAAAACTACAGGACACTGAAAAAAGAGAGAGAGAAAGACATAAACAGATGGAAAAACACATCGTGTTCCTAGATTGGTAGTATCAACATCATTAAAATGTCCATACTACCCAAAGCAATCTATAGATTCAATGCACTCCCATTAAAATACCAATGACATATTTCACAGACCTAGAATGAACTCTCCAAAAATTCATGTGGAATAAAAAAAGACCCCGAATAGCTGCAGCAATCCTGAGAAAGAAGAACAATATAGGAAGATCTCAATACCAGATATTAAGCTATATTACAAAGCCACTGTTCTCAAAATAGCCTGGTACTGGCACAAGAATAGACTTATAGATCATTGGAATAGAATTGAGAACCCAGAAATCAACCCAAACCACTATGCTCAATTAATATTTAACAAAGAAGGCAAGAGCAAACAATGGCGTCAAGACAGTCTCTTCAAAAAATGGTGTTGGGAAATTGGACAGATACATGCAAAAAAATGAAACTAGGCCACCAACTTACACCGTACACAAAAATAAACTCAAAATAGATAAAGGACTTAAACATAAGATGGGAAACCATAAAAATACTAGAGGAATCCACAGGCAGCAAAATCTCAGACACATGCCAAAGCAATTTCTTTCCTGATACTGCTTCTAGGGCAATGGAAATTAAAGAGAAAATGAACAAATGGGATTGCATCAAAATAAAAAGCTTCTGCACAGCAAAAGAAACCATCAACAAAATAAGAAGAAAGCCCACTGCATGGGAGAACATATTTGCCAATGTTATCACCAATAAGGGTTTATACTCCAATATTTACAGGGAACTCATGCAACTTAACAAAAGGAAGATAAACAACCCAATTAAAAAATGGGCAATGGACCTAAATAGATACTTTTCTAAAGAGGACATAAGGAAGGCCAAGAGATAAATGAAAACATGCTCAAAGTCACTAATCATCCAAGAGATGCCAGCTAGGTTTCTTGAATGGTTCATTCTGAACTTTGAAATATATTGCATTATGCAAGCAGAAGAATGGTTGTCAGATATTTCAAATCTTAGCTAACTATTTTGCTCATTTACTCTGATTCTGTGTAATAATGGTGCTAACTTATACTTGCTTAGGTACAGAGTACTTTCATATATATCTAGTATTACCCTGTATACATGTGAGTATATATATTTATGTATATGTGTAGATAAAAAATATATGAATATTAATTATGCAGCCCATGGTGAAATTTAACAGGGAGAGAAACCCACATTATATACTAGAGTGTTGATATTGGACAGTTCACTTCACCTCTTTGGGCTTCAGCTTCATAATTTATAAATGTAGATAATAATTCCCTGCCCTGTGTGAGATTTTCTTTATAAAGTGCTATAAAATTATAATGGATTATTTTTTGTCTTTCCCATTGGACTGATCTTGAAATGGCAGAGAGTGTTAACCCAGTGACTCACTTGTGTAAATCCAATGTACTTGGAATATAGCAGGCTCTCAACAATGTCTTCTGAGAGGAAGGAAAGGAGAGAGTAAAGAGGGGAGGGAAGGTCAATAAAGGGAAGGACAGAAAGAAACACAGTTAAGAGGAAAAGGGGGACGGTGGAGGAAAAAATCTTCAGTGCATTTGGTACTTTCTCATCTTAGTTGAGTTTAGCAGGAGAGATTGTGTTACAGCTAAAGGAATGCTAACAGCTTCACTTTCCTGCCATTGTCTAGGGACACTCTCCTATTTCTTTGGCCTCTGAAATGTATCAATATGTTCCATTCCTTCTATCCATAAGACTAATTCTGGCCCATCTGTTTTGGTTCAGTGATAAAAAATTACCAGAACATAGGCAGTAAGTAAATAATCCTTTTTTTACAGTGGGCCTGGCTTTTATGAGTATCTAGCTTTGATCTGATTCTCTTTTTTTCTCTAACTTTGCTGCTCTTTGGCCTTTCTTAGTTTTTAATCTCTTTGCTCACCTCCTGCTTAGTCTAATTTCTTTTTTACTCTCAAATCCTGAATTAGCTTCATTGGCTATGGACAAGTCTGCTTCATCTTAGCTTTAATCTTTTTAAGACTATTTCTCACCTGAATTATTTTATGAATGATATGTACAGAAAACATCTAGCTAGTATATAAGAGCTTGTTAACATTTTAAAAACTGATATGCTAATTATTATTTTTCTCTCACCCCAGTTGAGCTATCAAATTGTTATGGAAAACTCAAGGCTGGTCCCTGCTACCCACCAATAGTGCAGTGACCATACAGCATGGATATTAGAATAAAATACTAATTAAGAAAATTATGTTAAGTAAACAAACCTAGTATTCTGATATTAGTCTGGCAAAATATGGTCACATAGACATTACATAAATTGGTCTATAAATAGATTACACATCATATGTAGAGAGAGTAATACTTCATTCCCTACAGCAGAGTTTGCAAAGACTTCATGTATATGTCACTGCTACCACTTTTCAGCTCTTACACATAGCAGACATCAATAAATTATCATATGCCCTAACCGGTTTGGCTCAGTGGATAGAGCGTTGGCCTGTGGACTGAAGGGTCCCAGGTTTGATTCCCATCAATGGCATGTACCTTGGTTGCAGCCACATTCCCAGTGGGGGGTGTGCAGAAGGCAGCTGATCAGTTTACTGTGTCATCGATGTTTCTAACTCTATTCCTCTCCCTTCCTCTCTGTAAAAATCAATAAAAATATATTTAAAAAAATAAATAATTTATCACAATTCTTTTTCCCACTGAAGTTACAGTTTGCCTAAGAATTCAGGAATATAGTTCCAATCCAAGCAAATTTAAATATGTAATGAAATCCAACAGCTATGCTTGGAGTAGTGGTTAAAACCACAGGCTTTAGTGCTTAGGCAATTGGGTTCAATCTCAACTCAGACATTTGCTAGATGGGTAACCTCTTTCGGCTTCAGTTACCTCAATATGGATAATAAAAATGCCTCCTGGTGTTGTTGTAAGTATTAAATGAGAATCATGAAGTATTTCGCAAATGCTGAACACATAATAAGTGTTAAATAAATGGTAGCTGCTGTTACAATTAGAATTTGAAAAGTTATCAAATACATTTTGGTTGGTAGTATGACCCATCTTTAACTGAAAGATAAGGGGAGACCAATTTTACTCTTAATACAACTTCAACATAGCTCTGGGAAACCTCTTAATAATTGGAGTTTGTTTTTCCTGTCACATGTTGCTATTGAACTTGAACATGGATGGTGAATTGAAGATATGACTGTACCAGACAGGCAAGAATATGCTTGAGCTAACCACAGGGATCAGTATTCTTCCTCTGTATTTTATACCCACTTGAAATTTCTGTAGGCTGCTTTGTGCTTGAAGATATACATTCTCTAACTTGCGTATAATATTATGGAATTCATTTCTCACACTCATCAGTGTGAACTCTATCATTTGTAACAATGTGCCATTACAGTAGTTTGGCAGCTGCATCAGGGAAGCTCACTTTAAAACAGCACTTATTTGTTGTTTTAATCTGTTTCTTTGCTTGTTGGCTTGAGCTTTAGTTACTTTTTGGTTTCCCAGATTTTATTGAAAGTTTTTTCCTTAATGAAGATGTTTGGAATTGTGCATCAGTTATTCCAGAGGTATCTCCAACAGATGCTGCCCCATTCTTGGGTTTCTTAGACAACAAGGAAAAAATGTGTGCGGGAGATATGTAGCAAGGCGTGTCTCCAGGCTCAGCATTTTCACATATAGCCTAATGCTGTATTTCTAGGTTTCTTTTCATCTAATCACAAATTTCAAAACCAAGATCATAATAAAAAAGAAATATATTCAACTGTAGGAAGTAGCAAAGCTTACCTAAAATATCTAGAAGCCTTGGATCTTGGTCCCAGATCTGATTCTAACTAGATGTCTGACCTTTCTTGTTTAAAAATTAATCACACTGGGCCCTAATATCTTCGTCTCTTATGTGAAAACTAGAAGCCTGGTGCATAAAATTTGTGGGAGGCTCCCGCCACCACCACTGTGCTCACCAGCCTTGTGCCTGGCTCAGGGCTTCTGGCTGAGTAGTGCTCCCACTGTGGGAGTGCACTGACCACAAAGGACCAGCTCCTGCATTGAATGTCTGACCCCTGGTGGTCAGTGCGTGTCATAGCAACCAATCATTCCGCCATTTGGTTGATTTGCATATTAGCCTTTTATTATATAGGATATAGGCCTACATTACTGATTCTTGGTGATTTGGGATAGCCTCTGGGGCATTTGAGAATGTAGTGGAAGGCCATAAGAAAAAAATATATATTCTACTTGGTTGGTAGAACGTGTATTAAAAAATTCAAAAGCAGCCGAGATCGGTTTGGCTCAGTGGATAGAGCATCGGCCTGCGGACTGAAGGGTCCCAGGTTCGATTCCGATCAAGGGCATGTACTTGGTTGCGGGCACATCCCCAGTAGGGGTTGTGCAGGAGGCAACTGATCGATGATTCTCTCTCATTGATGTTTCTTACTCTCTTTCCCTCTCTCTTTCTCTCTGTAAAAAATTAATAAAATATATTTTAAAAAATTCAAAAGCAAAACTTTTCAGGTGTCTCACACCTCTTCTACATTTATTTGCCATGTAAAGGATGCCAGAATCTGTTGAAATTGACATGCTTAATACCTTATGACCTCACTTATATGTGGAATCTAATGAGCAAAATAAACTGAAGAACAAAATAGAAATAGAAGCATGAATGCATGGAACAGACTGACAGCTGTCAGAGGGGAAGCAAGACTGGGGAGAGGAATGGATGAAAGAAGGTGAAGGGATTAGCCAAAGAATATATAGGCATAACTCATAGAAATAGGCAACAGTATGGTGGTGACTAGAGAGGGAACAGGGGCTGGGTGGAGGTAGGCAAAGGAGGGGGAACAATGGGGACATATGTAATAGTGTCAACAATAAACAAATGTTATCTTTGTCTTAAAAATATTGGCATGTACAAATGTGAATATAACACAATTTCTGGTCTCTAGGAGCTAGTTAATAGACAGTAATATCCTTTTATCCTTACTTTCTAGTCTCTGCTCCTTGAACTCTTAAATTTTTAAAATTAGTTCTTGTTAATTTTAAATTATCATTTTTATGTAATATACTAATGCTATTTCAAAGGTTTTTAATAACATCCCTTAAAACTATGCTTTATGTTTTCTATTTCAAAACTCCAAAACATGAATCTGAAAATAAAATAGCAGTCATACCTTTAAATTTCTAACTAATGACAAAGAATGCTATATTTAAAAGGGGTGGTGAGGGTTAATTCAATATTTCTTAGTATAACTATGAAAAGAAAATTTAAAATGACTCATATGTGACAATGGTCAACAAAGTCATTAGGTTTACTTTTCTGTTTGGTCAAATAATTGTGTTGGATTAAAATAAAACATTTTTCTTTTTAAAGTACTTTCAAATAAATAATTTTGTATAGTCATCCTAAGAGGTAGCCATCTAGGAATTATCCAAGGCCACCCATAACTTCAACTTTAACATGCTTCTTTTTTAAAAAAACAACTAAATTTTTACTGATTTCAGAGAGGAAGAGAGGAGAGAGAAATAGAAATATCAATGATGAGAGAGAATCATTGATCAACTGCCTCCTGCACACCCCACATTGGAGATCGAGCCACAATCCGGGCATGTACCTTGACTGGGGTTTGAACCGTGACCTCCTGGTTCATAGATCAATGCTCAACCATTAAGCCACACCAGCTGGGCTGACTTGCTTCTTTTTAACAATTCTCAGAAGGTAATTACAGGCTTTTTAACCCAGCTTGTTTTCTTGTTAAGTTTTGTAAAGACAAAATACAAAATTCTAATAAGTTTATAATGATATATTTCTCTGCAGAATCAGCCATAACAACACCCATGCTGTAAAGGGAATCTTTAAAGTTATCTTGCTTGATAGGAAACAGAAATCTATACATATGCCAAGCCCAAGCCCCTTATTTTGCATTTGTTCAAGGGGGGAATACTTGGAATGGAAAGGCATTCCTATTGGTTGGGAAACACAACTACTGGTAATTAAAATTTCTGATTCCTTTACTGAGCAGTCCCATGACAATCAGTAGGAACTTATATGCACTAAAGAAAGACTTCAGCTGCTTTCAGCCTGAAAATTACCCATTTCCCAACCTTATGTTAGTCCACAACACACCTGTGCACTGACCAGGACACACTGGAGAGTATACGGGAAGTACTGTGTCCAGCCTGCTTGCAGCCACATCAGAAACACACACCAGGTGTGACTGGAAAGTAATGAGGCTCACTCAGAAACAAAATATGGCAACTGGACCAAGAACAGGATTTATGCACCTAACTGAAGATTGTTCCTCTAAGTGGTCACTATGGAAAACATAAAATGTTGCCATTGCTCATAAGACTTTTAGAATATCTCCTTGAGAAAGGCCTTTAGAGATTATGATCTTATCAAGAAATTTATTCATTTCTTTATACTCACGTGTTGGTCTTTTAACCAAAACTTTGTGATTTATTATATAGATCTAGTGCTCAGAAGAGCGGCCTACACAGGTAGTAAATACCACCAGAGATACCATCATTGCCAAAAACCACCCATAAGAAGCATGAAAAGATGAGAAACTGATGGTGAAAGTCATCATTAAGCTACTTAGTGATTCTCCAGCACTTCGGCATTGATTTGAGTGCAGTGAGAGAAGTAAATTAATGAGCTCTCCTGCCTTGACCCCATGCTTCTAATTTTGACAAATTACTTTTTATTTCCCTTTCTCCAAGTCTTCCTCATTCCTGCCCAGCTCTGAGGCAGCTATCTTGTTCCTAACCCTCCTTTACCACCTTTTTCCCTTCCAGCTACAACTTTAGGAGTTATCTCTATTTCATTTGTGCCACACTTGGCCATATCTTCACTAAGGAAATAACAATCTTAAATGGCATTAAAAACTGCCTTACCTTGCATGTAATATAAATGTTCTTGATTGGATACAACTTTAACTTGCTAATGGTATAGGAGTGCACTGGAAGGAGGTTGGCCAGTTTAGAATCTTTGTGTTCTGATGTTATGTTATCACTCTGACTTATCATCAGTACCATGGGAATATTAATACCTACTTTTCAGGATTTTTTTGTTCAGATTAAATATTAGAAATATATATATGTAACATAAACATATAATGCATAATGACTAGAAAATATCATATATATAATATGTGCTAGCTATTATTAAAAGTAAATGCTGAAAACAGGGAAAACCAAGATGGTGGCATAGGTACGTACCTAAACTGCTCTCTCTCACAATTTCAAAACTACAACTAAAAGAAAAAATGGACATCATCCAGAACCACAGGAGGCTGGCTGAGTGGAAATTCTACAACTAGAAGGAAAGAGAAAAGCACTCTGAAACTCAGAGGAGCTGAAGGAGGCAGAGGTATTGAGAAGCACAAGTGGAGAGGTGGCTTTCTTAAGTGGGAGGGAGACAAAAGCTCCTGACTGCTCTGAACTCCAGTTCCGGGCGAGACTCTGGGACCCAGATTCATACGGGATGAAGCTGGACTGTCAAGAAAGAGAAAAGCACACTGAGACTCAGAGTAACTGCAGAGGGCAGAGGTACCTAGGCGCATGCTCAGAGAGGGCAGGCAACTGAAAATGCTGCTGGCTTTCTTAAGTGGGAGGGAGACAAAAGCTCCTGACTGCTCTGAACTCCAGTTCCAGGTAAGACGCTGGGGACCCAGACTGATTTGGGGATAAACTGGACTGTCTGGCAATGGACAGAACTCAAGGGCAGCTTTTTCTCAGAAGTGCTTAAGTGATTACCATGGGACACTGAGATACAGGGGTCTGTTAGGGTAGAGCAATGATGTCTGCTCTGCTCTGAGACTCCATCCCATCCAAGCTGAGCACAGAAGCTTTTGCAAGTCTTGTTTTTCATAAGGGTGTCTCCAGCACAGATGTTCTCCCAGCGTAGACACAGCTGATCCTCACAGCCAATTGACTTGGAAGTCAATTCCTCACAGTGATACCAACAACAAGCAAGGCTTAACTAAAACAAGACTGTGCACACAGCCCACAAAGGGGTGCACCAAGAGTGTCTACCTCAGGTAACTGGGAAAGCCAACCTACTGGGCCCTATTGGAATCTAGCATATAAAGCCACTCTATCAACTCAGGGAAGCAGCAAAAATGCTGAGACAAAGAAACAGATCACAAATGAATGAAATGGAGGAAAACAAACTACTGGATATAGAATTCAAAATCACTGTTACAAGGTTTTTCAAGAATTTCCTAGAAAAGGCCAATAAATTTAACGAGACCCTCGAGGATATGAAAAAGGACCAACTAGAAATTAAACATGCACTGACTGAAATAAAAAATATTATACAGAGACCCAACAGCAGACTACAGGAATGCAAGAATCAAGTCAAAGATTTGAAATACAAAGAAGCAAAGAAAACTCAACTGGAAAAGTAAAAAGAAAAAAAAATCCAAAAAGTTGAAGATAGTGTAAGATGCCTCTGGGACAACTTCAAGCATACCAACATCAGAATTATGGAAGTGCCAGAAGAAGAGAGCAAGATATTGAAAACCTATTTGAAGAAATAATGACTGAAAACTTCCCCACCTGATGAAAGAAATAGACTTACAAGTCCAGGAAGTGCAGAGAACCCCAAACAAAAGGAATCCAAAAAGGACCACACCAAGACACATCATAATTCAAATGCCAAGAGCAAAAGACAAAGAGAGAATATTAAAAGCAGCAAGAGAAAAACAGTTAGTTACCTACAAGGGAGCACCCATATGACTGTCAAGCTGATTTCACAACAGAAACTATGCAGGCCAGACAGGAGTGGCAAGATATATACAAAGTGATGAATAGCAAGGACCTACAACCAAGATTACTCTACCAGGCAAAGTTATCATTCAGAATGGAAGGTCAGATGAAGAGTTTCACAGATAAGAAAAAGCTAAAGGAGTTCATCACCACCAAACCAGTATTAGATGAAATGCTGAAAGGTGTTCTTTAAGAAGAGGAAGAAGAAGAAAAAGGTAAAGATAAAAACTATGAACAACAAATACGTATCTATCAACAAGTGAAGCTAAAAATCAAGTTAATTAAAAATCTGAGAAACAGAATAAAATGGTGAATATAATAGAATCAGGGGCATAGAAAGGGAGTGGACTGACAACTCTCAGGGGTAAAGGGTTATGGGGGTGCGGGAAGAGACTGGTCAAAAATCATACACCTATGGATGAGGACAGTGTGGGGAGGTAAGGGCAGAGGGTGGGGCTGGAATTGGGTGGAGGGGAGCTATGGGGAGGGAAAAGAGAAACAGTGTAATAATCTGAACAATAAAGATTTATTAAATTTAAAATAAAATGATGTCAAACAAACAGAAGTAAATGCTGAAGTTCTCAAAGGCTACGTGACTTTCCCAAGGTCACGTGGCTGATTAACGTCTTGGTATGTTGAGTCTGTGATTACAGCTAATCCATAATATTCCTCTTTGCCTCTGAAACTTTCCTGTGTACATGGAAAAAAACTTGACAAAGGTCTAAATTTTTTAATCTACTGTCTAGTTCTACATCAATTTTTGTTGATTATATTGATACCATTTAAATAATTATCAAACCACATCAGACTATGAATAGCTTAATATCATAAATTCAAGTGTTGCCCCTGGTTCTAAAAGATAAGCAGTTCTAAATGCAGATTCTTACAGTCTGGAGACTGATCACTTCTTACACACTCATTTGTTGTTTTTTAAAAACATATTTTATTGACTTCAGAGAGGATGGGAGAGGGAGAGAGAGATAGAAACATCAATGAGAGAGAATCATTAATCAGCTGCCTCCTGCACGCCCCCTACTAGGGATGAAGCTCACAACCTGGGCCTGTGTCCTGACTGGGAATTGAAACGTGACCTCCTGGTTCATAGATCATTGCTCAACCATTAGGCCACACTTGCTGGGCATAGTTGACTTTTCTTTTTCCCAATCATTTTTTCCTCTGCATTTTATGACTCAATTCATGATGCTATCCTCCTCTGAGTTACTCAGGCTTACAAATTTGAACTAATCTCTGAAATCATATTTTCTTTGTCTTCTCACAAGTCCAATCCGTTTTCAAGCCTTATAGAGTCTCTCCTTTCCCTCTATTCTCTATTCCCACTGTCATCACCTTGGCCCAAGCTCATATTATCTTTCTCTTATAATATTGAAGAAGCTACCAACTGCTATCTCTGTTTTTAGTCTATCAACTCTCTCATCTATTTTCAATGTGCTGTCAGATTTATTCTCCCTTCATACTTTCATACTTCATGGCACACCTCTGCTCAGAACTTTTTAACATCTAAGGATAAAGTTCTAAGTCAATAGTTTGCTCTTTTAGACCTCCCATCTGTTCCTGCCTATTTCAACTTAGTTTTAACTTTTCTTCTTTACTCATTATATATAATTCAGCCAGCTGAACTCACTTTTTCTTGTAAATGGTTTTCTGCCCTATCCCAATAGTCAGAAAGTTATCTTAATTAAAGAATAATTTGTTTACTGGAATAAACAATGGCATGAAAAAGTCAACTTGAGTTTAAGTTCACAAGCTGTAGGATCTTGGACAAATCACTGAAGTTCTCCAAATTTCAGTGTCTTTATATGCAAAAAAAAAAAAATGAAATCCAAATGAAGACTGTCATAATATTTAAATAATATATTTTTTAAATGTGACAGTATATTTTTAAGATGCTTTGTGAAGTATTTTTAAATGTTATTAGTTCCTCCCATATCTGATTCTCAGAGATGATCTTAAATGCCATGCTTGGAAATTTTAATTTACCACCATCACATTTTCTTCCAACTGAAAGTAAGTCTTCCCTTTTTTTGAACCAAGTAGCACTTTCACTGTAATTTACTTGGGTAACTTTTAATGTATACCTTTTATTATAATTATTTATGTGTATGTTCTATCTCTTCTACTAAATTATAAGGATCCAGAGGACTGGGTTCCAGATCATTTCATCTTGGTATGCACCTTCTAGGACCTAGGATGGTATCTTGAACATTGTGGATGTTCTGTTATACTTAATAGATGAATTTGAATTAATGATTATAAAAATATTGCTCACTTGTTTATAACCCATCTCTTTTTCTAATCTTCATCTCATCTTTCAAGAATAGAGTGATGGTGATCTTTTTGGAAGGGTTTTATTCTGATAAGAGTTTAGAGCCTCATAACAAATATCAAATGCAGCAGCAGTGCTATGTGAGTTGACTTGCCCGACATCAGTAACATGAGAAAATGATCTCTCTTAACTTCTGCATTCAAATTGTCAGTCTTAATGTTGCATGGCTTTGTTTTGGCCTTTAATTTACAAAGTTTCTGTATTTTAATTATGTCTATATGAATGAAATGAGTATTCTTTATATGGCTCATTACCTACATTAGTAAAGGCATACTCTAGTAAAGTGTGAGTAATTTTTTCTTGCCTATTTCTAGAACTGATGTATTATAGTTTTATTAACTTGTCTAGATAGTTTATGAATTTTAAATATATACTAGATCATAAATTTCCAAACTCTTATAGCTGAGTGAAGACTGTATATAGGATCCACAGATATGCCCCTTTGGCATTGTTAGGAGATCTCTGCTTCATAGGAAGTCAGCTAAGGGCTTAGGAAGCCAGTAAGGAATGTACACCTTCCCACAGTTTTAATAATTATTTAAACACCCAGATCTGTGCTAGTTTCTATGAGAAAATAAAAATACATCAGACTGACTGCATATATAATTCTGTTTTCATAAAATTATGATGAAACTGAGAAATTCCTATTGCCTAGTGACATCATTGTCCTTGCAATGTCATAGCATAATGCATTACACATGTGTTTGTGATGATGCTGGTCTAAAATCTGCACTGCCAGACATATAAAAGTACATACAATTATGTATACTACATAATACTTGATAATTATAATGAATGACTGTTACTGGTTTATTTATTTACTATACTATACTTTTTGTTATTGTTTTACAGTGTGCTTATAAAAATATTTTCTGTAAAACAGTATGTTGTGTTACTCTAGAACACATGTGTCAAACACAAGGCCCGTGGGCCAAATCCATCCCACCAGGCCTTGCAATGTGGCCCGCACCACGCTGTCATCACTGCACTCCGCTGCGTTTCCATCACAATGACAGTTTATGACTGTTCAGTAAACCATTCGGCCCGCGATTTAGGCTGGATTTTAGATTTTGGCCCCTTCTCTGATTGAGTTCGACACCCCTACTCTAGAAGCAGCCTCACACATATCCTGTTTACCATGTCTCTTAATTGCAACATTTTCTCTTGAGCTTAATTTAATGGTGTCATTTTATAAATTTAGTCTAGCCTAAGTGTAAAGTGTCTGTAAATTCTATAGTAATGTCTTAGGCCTTCACATTTACTCACAACTCACTGATTCACACAGAGAAACTTCCAGTCCTGCAAACTCCAACCATGGTAGATACCCTTTACAGGAATATAATTTTTAAAAATCTCTTACACTGTATTTTACTGTATCTTTTCTATGTTTAAATATACAAATATCTACCATTATGTTACAATTGCATTCAGTACAGTAACATGTTGTACAGGATATTAGCCTAGGAGCAATAGACTATATCATATAGGCCATACCATCTAGGTTTGTGTAAGTACATTCTATGATGCTTGTACAAGGACAAAGTCACCTAGCAATACATTTCTCAGAATGTATCCTCATTATTTTTAAAAATATATATTTTATTGATTTTTTACAGAGAAGAAGGGAGAGAGAGAGCTAGAAACGTCAATGAGAGAGAAACATTGACCAGCTGCCTCTTGCACACCCCCTACCGGGGATGTGCCCGCAACCAATGTACATGCCCTTGACCAAAATCGAACCTGGGATTTTTCAGGCTGCAGACTGATGCTCTACCACTGAGCCAAACCGGCTTTGGCTGTATCCTTATTATTAAGTAGTGCTTAACTGTATCCCATTTAAAAAAATGGTTTTATTTATTTTTTTAAATCTATCTTTGTTGTTGAAAGTATGACAGATGTTCCCTTTGTTTTTTTCTCTCATTGACCCCCTGCACTCCCCCCTGCACCCATCTCTTCAAGCCTTTGACCACTATTGTCTGTGTCCATGGATTATGCATATATGCATATAAGCTTCCTGGTTAATGTTCTTCCCCTATCCCCTCATCCCCACCTTCCCTCTGAATTTCATCAGTCTGTTCCATGGTTATATGTCTCTGGATATATTTTGTCCATCAGTTTATTTTGTTCATTAGATTCCACATATGAGTAAAATCATGTAATACTTGCCTTTCTCTGAATGGCATATTTTGCTTAGCATAACACTCTCCAGGTCCATCCATGCAAAAATGGTTTTAGATTCTAAAAAAAGTATGAGAATCCATGATTAAAGAGTTACAGACACAAGAATTTGAGAGGCAGATAGCATATAATCTTCTTTTAAATATGTAGTTTAAAAGTGGTTTTTTCAAGTATAACACATCCATCAGTATACATTATGGATAAGCAGATATACTTTCCACTCATTCCTGTACTGGAAAGGCAGTGGTATGGAAATTTACCATTATTGATTCTAATTATTAATTCTGATATGGACTCTTTAAGACTTGATATGTAATTATAAAGTAAAAACCTTTATAAACCACTACTGAGGTCAAGACTTAAAACTTAGCTACCCCAAATCCCTCCAGTGTGCTTCATTTCAATTACCCCCTTCCTTCTCTCTGAAGTAACCAATATAGCAATCAATTTATTGTGTGTCTATATATTTTTATCACTCAATTGTGTATCCTGAACACTATAGTTTAGTCTTCCCCATTTAAAAAAAATTTCATGTTTTTGAAGTCTTTTCAATAAGTTCTTTCTTCGTTCTTTTCTTTTCCTTAAAGTTTGCGTGTCTAAGAATCCAGAGCATTTGATCTATAGAGTTTTCAACAGTCTCAGTTGTGCTGATTACATACTTATGACTCAGTTCAACATGTTCCTCTGTCCTCAGTATTTTCTCAAAATTGACAACTTAATCCAGAGGTTTGATCAGACTCAGGTTCGATCTCTTTGGCAAGACCAACAGTTCTCAAACATTTTAATTTCTTTAAAAATGTTTAAGGCCTCCCAAAAGCTTTTGTATATTTGAGTTATGTTTGTCAATATTTTTCATATTAGAAATTAGAACTGAGAAATTTAAAAATATTTATGTAATAATTTATTAAAATTAAACATTAATAAACCCATTACATGTTACCATAAATAACATTAACAAACCCATTACATGATACCATAAGTAACATTTTAAATCATAAATACAAAATGAAAAAATGTCTACTGAGAAGAATGACATTGTGTTACTTTTTTTTTTTTTTTTTCAAATTCCTTTAATGTCTGGCTTAATAGAAGACAGCTGGATTATCATATCTGCTTTTTCATTCAATCTGTTGCATTATGTTGTTTTATTTGAAGTGCATGAAGAAAACCTGGCCTTATACACATTTGTAGTTGGAAATATAAGGACTTCACAGATGTCCTGAGAGGATTCCAGGATCTTTAGATTATATGTAAGAATTTCTGGGCAAATCCATAGGCAATTTTGAGCTTTTTCATCAAGAGGGACATGGTATCTGTTGATAGCAGCTATTGTTGTTCAGTGCCCAAAACCATTAAATCATTAGAGGTTACAAAAAATGGTGATATTCTTTGTTTTATTTTTAATTTATTGGTTGAAATCCTATATAATAAAGCCCTAATATGCAAATTGACTGAATGGAGGATTGGCCAGTCGCTATGATGCACACTGACCTCCAGGGGCCAGACACTTAACGCAGGACTTGCCCCCCAGGTGATCAGGGGGAGTGTCACTCAGTCAGAAGCTGGGCTCATGGCTGGTGAGCACAGCGGGGGGTGGTTGGAGGGGGACTAAGCTGGCAGGCAGACATTCCCTGAGGGATCCTGAACTGCAAGAGGGCACATGCTGGGCTGAGGGCAAGTGTTGTGCACTGGGCCTCTAGTACTTTTATAAAAATCTGCTTACCACACTTACTGGTTACTCAGTAGAACAGTTAATATAGAAAAGGTAGGGTAAGTGACTCTTTTCTCTTATTTACCATTTTTAAGATAATTAAATTCTTCATCATCCTTCAAAGATGGCCAATTGGTTTTCAAAATCTCATTATAAATGACAAGTGCTAGCAAGGATGTGGAGAAAAGGGAGCCTTAGTACATTGCTGGTGGGAATCCAGACTGGTGCAGCCATTATGGAAAATAGTATAGAGTTTCCTCAAAATATTAAATATGGGACTGTCATTTGACCCAGTGATCCCACTTCTAGAAATTTATCCTAAAAAACCTGAAACACCTATCAGAAAGAATATATGCATCCCTGTGTTCCTAGCAGCTCAATTTATAATAGCTAAGACTTGGAAACAGCCCAAGTACCCATCAGTAAATGAGTGGATTAAAAAAGCTGTGGGTAGCTTTTTATGAAGATGACGCTGAAAGCTATTATAATAAGGAAATCCCTACTCTCCCGAAGCAAAAACCAAGGCAAAGGCTTTGAAAGCAAAGAAAGCAGTGTTGAAAGGCGTCCATAGCCACACAAAAGTAGGTCAGCATGTCACCCAACTTCCGATGGCCAAAGACAGTAAGGTTCCAAAGGCAGCCTAAATATTCTCGAAAGAGCACACCCAGGAGAAACAAGCTTGACCACTATGCCATCATCAAATTATCCCTGACTACTGAGTCAGATGTGAAGAAGATAGAAGACAATAATACACTTGTGTTCATTGTGGATGTCAAGGCCAACAAGCACCAGATCAAACAGGCTGTGAAGAAGCTCTATGACATTGCTATGGCCAAGGTCAACACCCTAATCAGGCCTGATGGAGAGAAGAAAACATATGTTTGCCTGGCTCTTGACTATGATGTTTTGGATGTTGCCAACAAAATTGGCATCATCTAAGCTGATTCCAGCTGCCTAATTCTAAATATAAAAAAATTTACACTGAAAAAAAAAAAAAGCTATGGTATATTTATACAATTAAATATTATGCAGCAGTGAAAAAAAGAATCTTTTGCCCTTAGGGATAGCATGGAGGGACCTGAAGTGTATTATGCAAGTTAAATAAGCCAGTCAAAGAAAGACAAGTATCACATGATCTCAATCATATGTGGAATCTAATGAACAAAATAGGTCCAGAGATATAGTAGCATGGAAGAGACTGTGGAATCCCATGGGAGGAGGGAAGGTGGGGAAGGGTGGGGGGTGAGTGGGAGGAGAGCAAACAAATAACTTGAATGCATAAATGCATGATTCCATGGACACAGATAATAGGGTGGTGAAGGCCTTTGGTGGGGGGCAGGAGTGGGCAAGAAGAGGTCAATGGTGGAAAAAAGGGGATATATGTAATATTTCCAACAATAAAGATTAAAAAATATATCACTATAGATTAATGACATAAATATATTTTGTGTGTCCCAGTCAATTGTAATTGTTATCCATTTTGAAGCTTATATTTCTCCATCTTAATTAGTTGGGAGTCTCTTGAAATTGCCTCCTGAATACTGATCATGAGGAAGCTAAGACCAGTCATTTTTTCATAATCAACATCTCTGAAATAAGTGTTCCCTACAGTTTATTGGATGTCATTATTTATTAGCAATTTTTTTCTTTCATATATATACAATTGGATAATATAATCAATAGCATCTTAGATTTGTTGGAAATATCTTAACACAGTTAAGATTAATTTCTTGCTTAAAGCCTCAGCATGTGAAGCAGTCCTTATCCATCTTGTTATATTATCTGAAGCATCAGCCTCTAAGCTTATTGTGGCAGGGTTATTTGAGGATTGTACCAGGTGCTTTAAAAATTTAGGCCCCAAAGAAGCTATCATTTCTACTCACATTCCTCATTGGCTGAATTTAATCACATAGTTGCAACTTTTTTTATTTTTTTATTTTACACAGAGAGGAATTGAGAGGACAGAGAGTTAGAAACGTCGATGAAAGAGAAACATAGACCAGCTGCCTCTTGCACACCCCCCACTGGGGATGCGCCCGCAACCAAGGTACATGCCCTTGACTGGAATCAAACCCAGGACCTTTCAGTCTGCAGGCTGACGCTCTATCCACTGAGCCAAACCGGTCCCGGCACATAGTTGTAACTTAATTGCAGGGGTATCCCTTGGCCTAGGAAAAAGTGATATGATAAACACAGCAGTGCCTCTGTAACATTAGGTAACTTGCTTAACATCTGGGTCTCAGTTTTCTTATCTATAAAATGAGGATAATAACAAGACCTTCTTTATAGGGTTATGTTAAGGATTAAATAAATTAGTACATATAAAATAAAATATTTCATATAGTACCTGACATAAAATAAA
Source organism: Pipistrellus kuhlii (assembly GCF_014108245.1). Lineage (NCBI taxonomy): Eukaryota > Metazoa > Chordata > Mammalia > Chiroptera > Vespertilionidae > Pipistrellus > Pipistrellus kuhlii. Next base: position 30,601,226 of record NW_023425460.1, on the reverse strand, counting down.
TGCTCAATAAATGGTAACTATTAATACCAATATTTTTCAATAGCAATGTCTTAAAACTAATGCCTAATTTGTTCCAGAAGTCTGAAGCATGATTATTCCTTAAAAGGTAGTCTTAAGAATATGCTCAGGTTCAAGAAGCAGAGAAAGTTTTGACAGATATATCCATGCTCTAAACCAGTCCCCTAATGAAGCCATTTAAAAAAAAATTCACCTTGAATTGTCAGGTCAAAGAATAAAGATCAGCAAGAAGAAAACTAGTTAGTAGTCATGGCTTGGTTTTTGCTTCTTCCCTGAGGAATCTGGTTCCATTTTTGTCTCTCTGACAGTCTCATGGATTGTTAGGTGTTTGGAGAACTGTCTGTCTCTTAACTATTTGAGTATGCTTTAAAAAGGTTCCAGAAATATCTGTTTGTTGATATATCAGAATAATCACAAAGAAGAGTATTAGTGAAACTGTAAAAGTAGGAACAAGATTTTATGCAATGGTGCCAGCTGTCATCTCACTTAGGAACACACATCATAGATTTCAGTGCTTTTCAGACATCTGCTCTCTTAGTCATATAAAACAGTCATTCTTTCAGCAAAAGTCCTGGCAAAAGAGCTCCATTATTTCAGGAATTACATTCCCAAGCCTGGTGCCTGCGTATCCATAGTTATGGGTATAGAGAGGTCCCATAATATTCCCTTGCAAAGTTAGCCTATGACTTAGTACTAGTACATATATTTTCTTACTCCATAGCTGAAATTCAAACTTCTTTCTACATTAGCTAAATATAAAGCCCTAGATCAATGGTATCTGGGCACCCTCTCTTCTAGTAATCTAAAATGAGTAGCCACAATCTAAATCCTTTCCCACATGGATCAGGACCACAAGTTTTCTCTAATCATCTGGTCAGATTCTTAGCTACCTCACCTAGACTTATAGAATCCTCCAAGCTGAACTCATTCCTCTTGACAATTATCTAAACTTTTAACATTTTGAGATTGAACCCAGATCTTGCAGTTTATTTCAAGCTGTTTGTCAGCTTTCACTTGAACCTAGAAACCATTGTTGTCATTTGAACTCTTTACCATCTGACGATTGAAACCAGATCCCAAGCTGGTCTTCCAAGCTTTTTAATGACAAGAGATTGAATGCAGACCTCATTTCTGACATCCAAAACTCTTACCATTTGAGGATTAAATTCATTCCTAAATATTGTCCTCAGTCCATGCCATTTGGGGACCAAACTTTAGGTCTTAGGACTTTTATCTAAGTTCTTTACAGTTTCTGGATTTAACCCATGCTGTTCATATGTTATCAAAGCATTATATCAATTGAAGACTGACTGCACACCACAAGGCGGACAGCCAAGCTCTTTAGCAGTTAGATATTGAACCCAGACCTCATGGAGGACTGTCTTCCAAGTTTTATGCCAGTTGGATTCCAAGCCCAGTCTGTGGCCACCTTCCAACTGCTTATTGATGGGGGAGAAACAGAGCTCCCCAAACCACTTTAAACATTCTATCCCAAGGGATCAAACCTATCTGTGGTCATTATCCAACCTATTTACCAGCAGTGGATAGGACTTGGCTGTCAAAAAACAAGCAGAAAGATTGGTTGAAAGCTCTATTTATCTTTTTCAGCTGCTAAAGATCTTAAATAATATTAGTAACTCTGAGGAGCAGTACTGCTCAAAATCTGGTTTCTCACCACCTGCATGAGAACCACCTGATGCTGCTTATTGAAAAGGTAAAATATCTGGGCTCTATCCAAGTTCTGGCTCAGAATTCTTAGGCCTGTGACCATGGAATCTGCATTTTTAGAAAGCACTCTAGCTGATTTTCATGCACATTAAAAGTTGAGAACCACTGCCCTTGAGCAAGGTCTGCGTTATCTGTTGGAGAATAATCCCAGATCTCCCAGCTGCCATCCAGCTGCTCACCAGCTGGGTCTACAATGCAGGTTATTACTAATATATTCTATCAGTACATTACTTTATTAGCTTGGATGTATAAGCCAATTTTTCCCTAACTGTTATTCAGTTGTGCTGGTTTATAGGATGGGACTCATTCCCTTGGTTCAATAAATATGGGAGGAAGGGAGTAAGTTGAGTTGTGGTATATAGCACAGCCAACTCTGCCACAGGGATTTCATTTCCCACTCAAACAGGACCACCAATATAGTACCTTGCCTTGGGGAAGCATACCATCAGCTCTGAATGCATGTTCCTTAACACCACACCATCTTGCAAATATAGAAAGGCCAGTATAGCTTCTTTGAAGGTAAAAACTGGTCCTCCCCCAGCTTCTCTGCAGCATTCAAGCTGGTCAAATTGACATAATAGGTGAGATTAAAACTTCTTGCCTACTCTAGTTGTCCCTGCTTTCTCAAAACACTACCCCCTCCCCCTACACACACACACACACTTTCCATATAAAAATCAGAGTATTTACAAATGTACTGTTTTATAAAGAAATGCTGAGGGGTGGAGAATGAAAAACAAACAATCTAGATGTTAACATCTGGAGCAGACCAAATTAAGACATAAGAACTCATTACTGCAGCAATTACTTACTAAGTCTGGGAAACTTAAACCTAATCTGGGTTGAAATTTTTCAAGCATGCCTTAATATAAAAATAAGTTGGGAAAAATCTGCATGGACTATTGTGACTCAAATTGAATTTTATGTCCACTATTGAAAATGCATGGCCCTGGTTTCCTGTCGATTCTGAGAGGAGAATCATGCTCTCTAGGGCTAAAATGTGTATTTGCTTTTAACTAAGGATGATAAATTAAAGAATATTTTAAACCATCAAGTCTATGGCTGTTTATTTTTTAAACTTTTTGGTTAAAGTGAAAAATTTTCATAATGTTAGAAGTTTTGTTAATAAGTCTTGCTTGTGTCTACATGAACATTTTTACTATAGTGTTAGATTTAGGAAGTATTAAGGATAATTTTTGTAAATCCTTCTACCTTTTCTTTTTCCTTTATCCTGGAGGTTCAGGACTGTCATTGAACTTACTATTTTCAGACTAAAGCCTTTTGTTTCTGAATCATAGATGTCTTTTGCCCATTAAATAGAGGAAAGCATACTCTTGAGAATAGTGAGAGGTAAAAATAGTTTCTTCATTAAATCCTGTTTCTTACCCTGATTTTTTTCTTCATCTTTCCCCTCCTCCTCTTAATCACCCCTTTCCTCCTCCCCTTCTCCATTACACTTACTATTGTTTTCTGTCCTTCACAACTAGAATGTAATTTCTATTAGGAGGGGAATTGAATCTACCTCATTCACTAGTTTTCTCTATACCTGGAACATAGTGGATAATATTTATTGACTAGCTGAAATTAAATAAATGAATGAATGAGAACAGCCAGAAACAAATAACTTTAAGATTCCCAGTGATATTGGAGAATACTGGAGTGGTAAAATTTTCACAATTCAAGATAGTGTTGAAAATCACTTTGAAAATGCAATCCAAGCCCTTATGAGAATATGTCAAAGTTCGAAAAGAGGATAGGATAATATAGTATCAATAATCTGTATCAAGAATCTGATGATTATGAGTTCTAGTTAAGGTTCTAACACTTAGAAGCTTTGTTACTTTATTCCAAATTATTTATTCTTTCCATGCTTCAGCATCCTTGAAAATTCACTTTTTCTACCTTTCAAGATTGTAGTCATCCAATAAGAAAATACATATGAATATATTTGAAAACTACTAAGCTTTATGCAAAGAGGAAGCAGTGTATATTAGTATATATACATAAATATGTATAAATATATACAATATGCTTAGAGAGAGAAGAGGGGAGAAAAAGAGAGAGAATTTTAAGAAATTGGTTCTCACAATTGTGGAAGATGGCAACTCTGTAACTTGTAGGATAGGCTGGCAGGCTAAAGACCTATGGAAGAGTTCCAGTTCAAGTCCAAAGGCAACCACTGGCAGAATCTCCTTTCCCTTGGGAGTTTAGTCTTTTTTTCCTTTTAAGGCCTTCAACTCATTGGACGAGGCCCACCAAGAGTATAGAGAGTAATCTGTTTTACTCAAAGTCTACTGATTTAAATGTCAATCTCATCTAAAAAAATATTTTCAGAGAAACATCTAGAATAATGTTTGACTTAATATCTGGGTACCAAAACCTAGCAAAGTTGACACATAAAATTAATCACTACAGGGGTGGGGGGAGAGATAGATTCCTTGGTGGCACCACATCCCCAACAGTCTTAAAGCAGCTTTTAATTATTAACTTTTGCCACATAATAAAATATACAATTCATTCAACCTTTCATTTCTGTCTTTCAGCTACCATACTTATATAACCATTATTGTTTTACCTTGGTAACCACATAAAAGCTGCTCTTATCTAAGCATCTTTTTTTTCTGTTGAAGGCTATTATAGTTATATATTGCTATATAATAATAGACCATTCCCAAAACTAGTGGTTTACTACAATAATTATTTCAAGTTTTCAGTTTGGCAAGCGATTGCTCATCTCTGCTGCATGTGGTATCAGCCAACTGGGCAGCTTATCCTGGGGCTGGTGGATCCTCTTCCAGTACTGCTGACTCACATAGCCAGTAGTTGGAGCTAGTACAATGCCTGCTGGAGCCGAGGGCTAGGGGTCTCAGTTCCTCTCCACATGGATCGTTCCATGGCATGATGGCTGCTGGTATCAAGAGTGAGCAAAAAGAGAGGAAGTGGAAACTGCCAGTTTCCTAAGAGACCTGGTCCTAAAAACTGATGCATACAGAGTCCAGATTCAAGGACAGAAGACATGGGTTCTATCTTTCAATGGGAGAAGTGTCAAAGAAGTTGTGGCCAACTTTTAAATCTGCCACAAAGATACTTCCATGAATCTCATTGTTAGGTCTTGTCTTTACCCTCTTTTCAGAGTTGTTATTTTAAATTAAAGAAAATTTTAAGTGTAGTAAACGAATATTAAAAATAGGGTCAGTTTTCTTTCTTCTACACAATACAGACTTCAGAGTTTTCTCATGTACTCATTCAACTGATATTTACTGAGCATCTACTATGTATTTGGCACTATTCTAAACCTTTGGAACACAATGCTGTACAACAGAGACAAAGTCTTTTCATCCTTTGGCACATACATTTTAGTGAGAAACAAATATATGATAATTAATGATTTTAGATACTATTCACAGACTCGAACTGCAATTATGCGATGAAATTACTAAAAAAAAAAATAAACTTTCAACTGTAAGTAACAGCTGCAATTAATTAAGAGTAATTTAAATAATGAGTCTGGAAGTAGGGTGGTTCTGTCTGGCTAATTTAGTGGTCATATACATCATCAAGAACCCAGGTGCTTTCCATCTGCAGCTGTTCTGGCATCACATGCATTTATGACTATGCCCCATGACAAAGAGATAAAAAGAAGGGATGTGTATACATATATATATAGAATTTCTCTCTTTTCCATTCTCATAAGTAAGGGACATTTTCCCAGAAGTAGGTTTCCTTCATGTCTTATTGGCCAGAGTTGTGTCACATGCTCATGCTTAAACAAATCTGTAATGAGACCACCATAACTGACTTAGACAATAGGATTCATCTCCTGGGAATGGCATCTATCTCCCCACAAGCACTGTCTGCTTAAGGTAAATAAAATTGAGAGTTTTGTTAACAAAAAAGAAGAGGGAATAGGATTTAATGTCAGTGACTAAATTTTAGTCTAGGAGGTTAGCAAAGACCTTTTTGAATAGATGACATTGAAGCTGAAATCTGAATGACAGGAAGGAGCCAGCCTTGTTTGAGGAAAAGGAAACTCTTAAGGAACTATGTAATTGGCCTTTTAGAATTCTCCAGCCTTTTCTCAAATAATTACATACATACCCATTTCAGCCTTTATTTATGACCTTCCCAGTGGCTGTATGTTCTCTCTTTCGTCATAGTAGTATTAATACCTATTTTTTTCTTTAGGAAAGTTCTGCTCAGACATTGCTAAAGATTTCAAGAAAACCTTCTTTGCCTCTTCTACCTCACATACATCCAAACATTGGATCAAACCTTCTTTGATTGATAAACTATAAAGAAACATGCTTTTTTTTTTTGTAAGATATGTGTATCTCTATTCTGTTGTAATTATTATAGCGGAGATTTCCAGTATGATAACTTGAGTAGTATATGGGATTTGCACTGTACCTTTGGAAATAAGAACACACACACATTATATCAATTTTTCTCAATATCAGATTTCTAAATAATATTGTGGCACAGTGCCTCACACATAGTAGGTTTTCCATAATGTTTGTTGAATGAATAAAAGGGAGGGAGGTATGGAGAAAATTCCTAACCTTAAGAAATATATAGGCTACTAAGGAAGATAGAGAAATAAGCCAATAATTCAATGCAGCTGCAAGGGCTGTACTAAAGTAAAATAAAGGATTTTAAGAGCAAAGCCAGCAACAATTAACTCAATAAAGTACCCTTCTTTCATGCATCTGCCCGTTAGGTCCTGACTATCTTGGTAACTCTCCATTGTCTTCTAACCGATTTTTAAAATTCAGTTTTTCTAGCAACAGGAAGGTGATCTTACATAGAATGAATCTTCATAACCAAGAATGGACATCTCAGAGTTATTTTAAAATTTATTGGCCACAAATGTATAACATAATAATAAGTTATGTCAGTGATAAACAGGAAGGGGCAGAGACAACGTTAAGAAACAATAAATAATGGCTATTTTACTGTCTGGCTTTCCTATTGCTAAAGAAAATTATTTATTATAGTTAAATAAATTTTTGCTGCTTCTCACAATGGAGCATCATAACACATAGAGTTGCCCAAATGAAAAGCAGGCTATACATTTCAGTTTGGTATATCTGCCATTAATGTGTTCCTTAATTGGTTGTTTTCTCTGTTTCTGGTAATTTACTAAGTGTGGCCTTTCCCTTTGGTCATTCTTGAATAGACTATTAGCATAATCAAGTCCTGGCTTCTAAGTTTGATGAAAATCCATATGGTTATTTTTACCTGACATGGAACAAAATAATAAATAGACAATTATGCTTATATGGGTTGGATCTGTACAATAATATTGATAGGACTAATAAGTGCACTAAGCAAATTTGTAGGCTACAAAATCAATTATATTTCTACATACTTTCCACAAACCACTGGGAAAAAAAAATTTAAAAACTATTTTTAACAGCATCAAAAATAAAAAAGTACTTAGTGATAAATTTGATAAATTGGAAAATTTTCACAGGAAAATTTACATAAAACACTTTAACATGCGCGAGGCCTTTCGGGTTATACAAACTCAAACCCTGGCTTCACTAATTACTAGCAGGGAAAATGTAGACAAGAATGTAGACTCTAAACTTCCGTTTCCCCTTTTTTTGAAATTAGGATAGTAAAATTTACCTTAAGTGTTGAAATGAGTTCATATACAAAATACATAGCAGGTGCTCTTTCTCTTTGCATAACAATGTAATTTCTCTACCTCTGAATTTAAAATTTCATTTCCAACATGGTTAATTTGGTTATTTTTACTTCTTGATTGATTAAAAAACATATTAAAATAAAAATACCATTAAAATGAACATAACCATTTATTATCAATTAATTCACAAAACAAAGGCCAGGAAACTGATCTATGGAAAGTGCAACCTTACAAATGGCTGATAACAACAAATAATGTTATTTATGGGGAGATGATAATTGTAACTCACAAGATAAAGGGTTTTCTACTTTAATAACAATGAATAATACAATTAATTTAATTATTTTAGGGCATCTATTACTCCTTGGGAGAAATGATACTTTTTTAAAAAATATCTTTAACTCTGTTGACTCATAGAGCACCAGCTTAATGCAAAAGCATATTATTGTATCATTATATCCCAAAATGCCTAATGTATTTTTAGTTAGCAGTCATTTTTCAGGAAAACTGATTATGGGGTCTACCAAAAAACATTTTTAAACATTGATTTCAGAGAGGAAGGAGAAGGAGAGAGAGAGAGAAACAACAATGATGAGAGAGAATAATTGACTGGCTGCCTCTTGTGAGCCCACACTGGGAATTGAGCTCAAAACCCAGGCATATGTCCTGACTGGGAATTGAACCCATGACCTCCTGGTTTATAGGTTGAAACTCAACTGCTGAACCACACCAGGTGGGATACCAAAAAACATGTTAAATGATATATGTGGCTTGTATGATATTTGCTTTCCTGGAAAATGCTTCTTTATAGATCTCATAAGAGACTAGTATTTCTCAACTATGGTTCATGGACAACCTGCATAAGACTCACCTGGAGTGCTTGTTAAAATGGTAGATTCCAACCGAAACCGGTTTGGCTCAGTGGATAGACTGTTGGTCTGCGGACTGGAAGGTCCCAGGTTCAATTCTGGTCGGGGGTATGTACATTGGTTGCAGGCACATCCCCGGTAGGGAGTGTGCAGGAGGCAGCTGGTAGATGTTTCTCTCTCATCGATGTTTCTAGCTCTCTATCCATTTCCCTTCCTCTCTGTAAAAATCAATTTTTATATATATATATATATATATATATATATATATATATATATATATATATATATTAAAAAACAGCAGATTCCTGCCCTAACCGGTTTGGCTCAGTGGATAAAGCATCAGCCTGCAGACTCAAGGGTCCCAGGTTCGATTCCGGCCAAGGGCATGTACCTTGGTTGTGGGCACATACCCAGTGTGTGGGAGGCAGCTGATTGATGTTTCTCTCTCATTGATGTTTCTAATTATCTTTCTCCCTTTCCCTCTGTAAAAAATCAATAAAAATATATTTAATTAAAAAAAAAAGACAGATTCCTGACACTAGTACATGAATCTCAGAGGGTGGGTCTCAGATATCTGTATTTTTAATATGTGTTCCACAGGTGATTCCTGTGCACAATAAAGTTTGAGAATTCCTAGAGAAGTCCTTTATTCTCATCTTTTCCATTTCCAAATCATAGGAATTAGGACAGTGCATGTCAATTGGAAATATTGCCAGATAATCTATGGGTAACCATATCCTCACTGAATTAACACAATAATTGATAAGATAAGCAGACAGTTATGAAAGACCTGACAACAGATTCACAGAACAGAAATTGTAAAATATTTTAAATAGACTAAATATGAAAATACGCTACATTAAATAAACACACTATGACCCCTATCTTTAGGAAATTTTCATTCCAGCAGCAAAATAGATATTAAATTGCTTTTTATGAAACTTTGTAATTACAATTGTGAAAAGTGTTTTTGAAGAAGTAGGACATACTGTGGGAGATGACTGGGAGATTTAACCAAGGCTACAAGTCTTCCTTGACAAAATAGGATCAGAACTGAGGTAAGAGAATATAAAAAGAGAGGTCTTGACAGAGGGAACTGTATGGGCAGGTTCTGGAGACGGTGAGAAGCCAATGTATATTAAGTAAAGAAGCAAGGAATTCAAAAGGCTTGTAGAGAGGAAGGCCAGAGTATGTTATACAGTAGTCTTTCATCTCAAGAGTAATGGAAAGCCATTGAAGAGTTTATAACAGAGTTGGTAAAAGGAGGCTGCATCCATCTATCTCTGCTTTCATGCCTCACAGCTATATTTTGAAGACCTAATATGAATACTATACTACTAAACTGCTTGCTGAGAATTCAACAATAAAGAAGTCAGACAGATTTATGATGAAGCAAATGAAGTTTAGATTTTAGGACTCATCATTTGCACAGGCCCTTATGAGTCATAGTATGGGAAAGGCAAGCCAAGTTGCAATCAGTACACATTTCTAGTAAATTGTCTAAAGAATTTTCAGAAGAAAGGAATCTTAATTTTTAAAGCTTCATTAATCTGTTGTGATTTCTTTTTTCTTTATAAATAAACATAATGTTTATACACAATTTTGTATTTATACTTTATATTGGAGGCCTGGTGCATGAATTCGTACACCAGTGGGGTCCCTCAGCCTTGCCTGCAGGATTGGGCTGAAACCAGCTCTCTGACATCTCCCAAGAGGTCCCGGATTGTGAGAGGGTGCAGGCCAGGCTAAGGGACTGGCTAAGGAAGGGTCCGTGGGAGGGTTCCAGGGTGTGTCCAGACCATCTTGCTCCGCCTGATCTGCTGGACCCTACCAGCAAGCTAACCTACTGGTCAGAGTGTCTGCTCCCTGGTGGTCAGTGCACATCATAGTGATAGGTCAACCAGTCAACTGTCTGCTTTATGGTGATCAGTGCACGTCATAGCAAGTGGTTGAGTGGCCTTAGCATATTATGCTTTGATTGGTTGAACAGTCAACTGGTCACTGGATGACCAGACATTTAGCATATTAGGCTTTTATTTTATAGGATTATTTTATTAAAGAAGGCTCCCGAAGTTGTATTAGTTTCAGGACTCACAAAATCCAGATCCACTCCTGGTTGCAGTCCTCTTACAGTCTTAATAGGATAGGCAGATAGGTAAACATTTTCAGCATAATATGACAAGTGCTATGATAGAGGAAGGCACTAGACCTAGACATGGTGGGAGGTAGTGAAAGGCAAGAAAACTAGTACCTGAAGGTTATAGAAATTAGTAGATAAAAAAGCAAGGAAAGGTGCAGATTCTGTAGCACAAATAGGGGACTAGTAGGAATGTCTTTGGGTCAAGCAGAAAATTAGTGGCTACTGGTTGCCATGGAAACACAAATTGACTCTGATTATGCTTTTGAAGAAAATCATGAATTTGGACCAGTCTTTTCTGGTCTGAAAATCTTTTATGGTTTTCTTACATCTGTTCTGCCTATTACAAGAAAAGATCAAAGAATTACCTAAAACATTGCCAGGATGTAAGAGAAGGCAGCCCCAGATAAGGTAGGAAAAGTAGTTAAAGTTAATGCCTTGAGAGAGTAGTAGGTCAGATAAATGGACTTTACTTTTCATATGCTTTGAAATATAGATATATCCTTTTAGGATTCCTTAGTATTTAATACTCACAAAACACAGCCTCCAGATCATTGTAGCACTACAGATTTTTATTGTTAATGTAATTATTCTCTTTATTTTTTTTAAATTTACAACAGATGCTGTAAATTTTAAACCTTACTGAAGAGTAAGACATGATCATCCACTCTTATCCATTCTAAGGTTAGCTGTCAATTTGGTGGGTCTCTGTCCAGCCCTTTATTTGTGACTAGAGGCCCAGTGCATGAAATTCGTGCACGGGGTAGGCGGGTGTCCATCAGCCCAGCCTGCACCCTCTTCAATCTGGGACCCCTCTCACAATCCAGTACTGCTGGCTCCCAACTGCTCACCTGCCTGCCTTTCTGATTTCCCCTAACTGCTTCTACCTGCCAGCCTAACCACTCCCATGCCAGACTGATTGATGTCTAACTGCCACTCTATTTGCCTCCAACTTCCATCCTCTGCCAGCCTGGCCACCCCTAACTGCCCTCCCTACAGGGTTGATCGCCTCCAACTGCCCTCCCTTGCAGGCCTGGTGCCTCCCAACTGCCCTCCCCTGCTGGTCATCTTGTGGTGGCCATCTTGTGTCCACATAGGGGCAGGATCTTTGACCACATGGGGGCAGCCATCTTGTGTGTTGAAGTGATGGTCAATCTGCATAATACTCTTTTATTACATAGAATAGACGCCTGCTGCATGGGCAGGGGCCAGTTGGTTTGCTCTGAAGGGTGTCCTGGATCAGGGTGGGGTTCCCTTGGGGTGTGAGGCAGTCTGAGTAAGGGGCCTGTGGTGGTTTGCAGGCCACCCACGTCCCTCCCCCCACTCCGTGATCCAAGCAGAGACCCTGGTATCTGGAATTTATTTAACTTCTACAATTGAAACTTTGTAGCCTTGAGTGGAGGCCTAGGCCTGCAAGGGCAGATGTAAAGCTTTGCTTCCTCTGCTGCCAGGGGCAACCCTAGCCTGCTCTTTCCAGCTCCATGGCTGCTGCCATTTTTCTTGGGATTTATCTCCTATAATTGAAACTTTGTATCCTTGAGTGGAGGCCTAGGCTGGCTAGGGCAGGTGGAAAGCTTGGCTTCCATTACCAGGGAAACCCAAGCCTCTCAACTGCTCTCTGTGGCTGCAGCCATCTTGGTTGGGGTTAATTTGCATACCTGCTCTGATTGGCTGGTGGGTGTGGCTTGAGCAGAGTGATGGTTAATTTGCATATTACTCTTTTATTAGGTAGGATTGCAACATATATAATTATAAACCCATAAAACTTTCAAAACCCCCAAATGGAGCCATACTATTCTTACTGTTTATGTTTACTAACTTGTATTTTTTTTTTTTTTTTCACTTAACAGCATATCGCAGCCCCATTCTGTGAGAACAGATAGATCAATATTAATTGTTTCTGGTGTACAGATAGGCAAAAGTAGATTTACAGTTGTGAGTACACAAAACGGTTTATTCTTGTATTATTTTTCAAGTGAACAACTGTAAACCTATTTTTTGCTCAACCCTGTATTAGAATAGGTCTGTACCTTAATTTTAAAAAATATGAAAAAAGGTTAAACGTATGAAAAAAAGATTTGTATAATGAACCATTGCTTGATTTCAAGAATTAACAACTCATGGCAGTTGTGTTTCATCTGTACACTTACCCACTATGCTACCCACTTATGAATAGACACTGAGGTTATATTTAAGATTCTGTTAAGCAAGTGAAACTATAGTGAATGTATTTATGTCTGCATATTATCAACACTTTGAGTGACCAGAATGAGTGACTGTCAATGGAGTGTTCTCTGGTGGAAGATTCACATAGGAAGGTAGATGTCTGGACCATTTACTACCCTGAGTGGCCAGATTATTGAACTCTGAATGCATAATAATCTGGCCACTGCATATCTTATAAATAAAAGGCTAATATGCAAATTGTCCCCTCCACCAGAAGTTTGACCAGCAGGCAGGCCAGCCAACAACCGATGTCCCCTTCCCCTGGCCAGGCTGGCTGGACACCACCCATACATGAATTCATGCACTGGGTCTCTAAGTGGCCAGATTATTATGCATTCAGAAATCATAATCTGGCCACTTAGTGTAGATTGCAAAAGAAAATCTGAAAACTAAAATCTGGAAGTTAGCTGTTCTGTATAGTTGGGGACTTAGAAGGGAAACCAGTCATTAGAGATAAATGTTCTCAGTTAAGATAAGCTCTAGCTTGCATGTTAAACTAGTAAACTGGAACTTCAGAGCTATGTAGCTATGGCACTAATTGGAGGCTATCAAGACTGAAACTTTATGGCACCTTTGAAGACCCCTCTAAATGTAATAATGGGAGTATAAGTTTTTATATACAGACTGTAAAATTAGGGAAATGTGAGCTGTATTTGAGAGGGCCCAGATTGTACTCAGATTTGGTTTGTGTGATTTCTTTGAAGATTATCAGATGTTTGCATTAGTCAGACATAGTTATAAACTAACATGCTTTACCAATAAGAAACACTTTGCCTTTTCTGTCTCAGAAAAAGATTTATGTCTTTTTAAACTCTCCTAAGTGTTAGCTGAAGGAGTGCTGATGCATGACTCTTTCTGATTTCTTCATTAAGCAATATGTGTTAGAAATTATATTTGATTGACCACATGAACTATTGCATTAATTAGGCTGTGAAATTGTAATGTCCCCAATCAGTGGAGCTAGTAAAAGAATAGAGCAAATAAGAGATGTTTTTAAGAGGAATCACTTTTCTTATTGAATTGAGTATAGGAGTTAGGGATTTTAAAAATGTAAGGATGAGGCTGTAGTGTAAGATAGAACGACCATGGAGGTGATGATACCATTAATAGAAACAGAGGATTTCTGGAGCAGAAGAAAGTTTGGGGAGGATGATGATGAGTTTAGAAGATTATTGGAGTCAGAGAATTATGGACTGGAGATACTGACTTTAGAGCATCTCATGTAGAGATGTAGGCTGAGGTCATATAAATTAGTCATCTATTAAAGCTTGTAAAAGAACTCAAGCTGAGGAGTAGGTCTTAGAATATATTCCCATTTAGTGCAGAAAGGTAAAATGAGGCTTAGAGGAATCTATCAGAGAGATGAGAGCATAGTCAAAGCAGTGACAAAGAAGAGAATAGTCAGTGCTTTCCTGTGTTCTTTACAGTGATTCAAGAGTCAAAACTTTTTTATTTTCCCAGCAATACACTTGAATGAGTGGCTGCAACAAGCTGAGAAACTCCTCACTTAGGCTACTAGAGCTTATTTTATTACTTTTATAATTAAACTAGAGGCCCGGTGCATGAATTCATGCACAGATGGGGTCCCTTGGCATGGCCTGCAGGGGATTGGGCCGACTGGCAGTCCAATGCTGCCTGCCGTTCCTGCCTGCCGCTCCCATTCATCCCGGCCCTGCTGCACCTGCTGCAGGCTTGCATCCAGTCAGTCCTGATCAGGAGAATCTTGCACAGCCATAACAGCACTCACCAGCCATGAGCCCTGTGTCTGGTGCCCATCCCGAGTGGGGTGGTCCACGATACAATCAGCCCTCCCAGCAGGTGGTGGGACAACCTTGCTGGCCTGGGACCCAGATCCGTCCCGCTGATGTTCGTGCCAGTTGTTGAGAGCAGCCTGGTAGCTGCTTTTATAACATTTCTTCCTTGCGGAGAGTCTAGGGAGAGGAAGCAGGCCGCAGTGCCCAAGGCCAGCTTCCAGGAAACAGGCAGCGCTGTCAGGATGGTGCAGCCAGCACTGGTCTGTCGGTGCTTGGCTTGTTCTCTGGAGATTGGACCTGCAGGACTACTGAGGGAGTGAGTGGTTGCCGCCAGGTTGGTGGGCTGCCAGAACAGGTCAGTCAACTGAATGGCACTCATGCTGTGGGAGCACACTGACCACCAGGAGGCATCTCCTGCATTGAGTACCTGCCCCTGGTGGTCAGTGTGGGTCATAGTGACTGGTCTATGGGTTATTCAGTCATTCAGTCACTTAGGCTTTTATATATATAGGTACTATCACCAAGATATAGAGAACTTCTTTGTTACTTTTCTATTTTTAAAAAATATATATATATTTTATTGATTTTCCACAGAGAGGAAAGGAGAGGGATAGAGAGTTAGAAATGTCAATGAAAGAGAAACATTGACCAGCTGCCTCCTGCACACCCTCTACCGGGGATGTGCCCGCAACCAATGTACATGCTCTTGACCAGAATCGAACCTGGGACCTTTCAGTCCACAGACAGACACTCTATCCACTGAGCCAAACCAGTTTAGGCTCTTTATTACTTTTCTACAAAGACCATTATGATATTGGAAACCTAATTGGATTTATATGTCCCACCTAAGTAAGGTACAAGAGAACAATGAAAAAATGTCAAGAAAATAGTCCAAATAAAACTTGAAAGTCAGTGAAATAGAATTCATTGTGTTATTAGCACAGCTTCTCTGGGAACAGTCAGATCACATAAATGATGTAATCAATGAGCTAACAGTTATTGAGTTCCTTTAAAGAATGAGAGAAAGAGATACTATGATTCTTGTGAAAGAGGAATTGAGGATTTAGAGCAAAAAGGATGTGAATTTAGATGAAAATTGAAGTGTTAGATGTCTGACTTAAAAAGTGAGATTCTCATAATCATGGAGTGGGTGGAGTTGTAGATGATATAAGAATGGCAGACACAAAATGTGAATGTTCTTAATGCCAATGAACTGTATGCCTAAGAATGATTAAAATTATTAACTAAAAAAAACTTATTCAACTCCATGAATCAGTTTATTTTATAATAGAAAGTACCAATGACTCCAAAAGGGTTAACATCCAAGTGTTGTCTGCCAAGGCCTGAAGAGATAGGGCATGGATTAAAGATTGCAAAGAATAGAGTTTCCAAATTTAGCTGGTATGACAATTAGGGGAGAATATCTGAGATCCAAACTATCCTGGACTGTTCATAGAGCAGTAGATATGTAGAGAATGTCTACCATGCTGGCAGAAACAGGGCACTCACACATTTTAATAATAATCCATTGTCCTGAAGGCTTATCTTAATGAAAAATTTCATGTTTCAAGTTATATTTTTGTCTGTGAATGAACATGGGCATGAGATTTGTCACATTTGGAGGCATGCTGAAGAAGAGCTAAGGCAAGCATCTGTGTGTGTATATATATAAAGAGCCAGGGTCCGTAATGTCCAAAACAACCAAATGGATGATCGAACACTGAAAATCAGTCCTGCAGTCATGGCCACCCAGCACTGACTGCCGAGGGGGATGCAGATCAGGCCTGGAGAGAGGCCTAGAGAGAGAAGCAGGGTCTGATCCACAGCCTCTGTGGCAGCTGTTCATCAGCCCTGGCCTCTCTTTCTCTCCAGGCCTCAGCAGCAGCTGCAGAGGCTGCTGATCAGCCCTGCCACTCTTATCAGGCCTGGAGATAGGCCTAGAGATACTGACTGGTATAGAAACCAACCAATCAGAACCAAATCTTGGTGAACTGTGAGGAGCCAATGGCTGCCTAGGAGGCAGAGCTTTTGATGCTGATTGGCATCAAAACTGATTAATCAGAACCAATCTAGGTGAACTGTGAAGGCAGAACCTAAGGTGGGGACTGAGGAGGGGTTTTAAGGGTAACAGCTGTTTGGTGTAAGGTGTAAGAAAGCAGTTCAATTTTTTAATGACCGGCTTGGCAGTATAATGCATATATGGCTGGCTATCAGTCCAGATATAGGGATTATATATTTTTGTCTGCCAAGAGCATCTCCTCCTGCTGAAAAAGCTCCCTCCCCTCCATTTAAGCAATCCTATCCTATATAAGCTATACTAATAAAAAGGTAATATGCTAATTAGACCAGGTTGACTGGCCATCTTCCAGACTCCAACTTCCTTCTGGACAAAGCCATGGTGGTGGGGGTCCGAGGCAGAAGCAGTTAGAGGTGATCAGCCTGGCAGGGGAGGGCAGTTAGGAGTGAGATCAGGCCAGCAGGGGAGGGCAGTTGGGGGCAAGATCAGGCCTGCAGGGGAGGGCACTTGGGGGCAAGACAGCAGTTAGGGGCAATCAGGTAGGCATACAGAGGAGTTAGGGGCAATCAGGCAGGCAGGCAGATGCAGTTAGGGGAGGTCAGGCAGGCAGGAAGGTGAATAGTTAGGAGCCAACAGTCCCAGATTGTGAGAGGGATGTCTGGCTGCTAAACTGGCAGTCAGACATCCCCCAAGGGATCCCCAATTGGAGAGGGTGCAGGCTGGGCTGAGGGAACCCACCTCCTACCCCCCGTGCATCAGGCCACTAGCTTGTTTATTAAAAACACTAAATAACAACATTTCTCATTTCATCTTCTTCCAACCTTTTCAAAGCCCTTCTTCAAAGCTGTTCTCTTTGAGCCTCTATTTACTCCATATTAAATGTCTCTCTGAGTAAATTCTTTGGCTTTGTGGTGTTCTTGCTAATGCAATCTCTAAATTACAGGTCTCCTTTGGAGTTATCTCTAAATGACAGGTCTCCTTTGTACAATTAGTTAGAGAAATAACCACTACTCTGACCCCTGGGTGGCAGGAACCATTTCCCATTCTTCATATTTTGTAGGAATTTGTAAGGAGCTGGGCTTCATTAGACTCTTTAAAATGCATACAAATACCAACCGCACTTTGCAGACTTGATTTTTTCAGGCACTTGTAAGTTCAAAAATACCCTTTATTCTTTCCAACTCAGTAAGAAGGCTGTTCCCCATTGGCCTAGCCACAAAGCAAGTTTGAAGGTTTATTTTGTTTGGCTTATATGGAGTTATATACATAGAACTAGGTAGAGAAGCCCCTCCGTCCCTTTTTTCTATGTTTGGAATGGGAGAGAAACAAAGTTAAAGTTGTCTTAATTTTGTTCTTTTTGTGTCTAAAGAGATAAAAAAATATTTTTACATGAAGTATACACCAATACTGTTTCCACCTTGATAAAGGAAGATAAAAATAAATGGCTAATGATTGGACTTATTGGTTGAAAAGATAACTTTTTGATTGTGTGGTGAGACCATATTCTAGCAGAAGTACCTATACACCTGAAACAGTGGGTACAGGATTTTGGCTTCTCATAGTACATTAATATATAAGTCCTTCTTTTAAGTTCATCTGACAGTTATATTTCGTTTTATAAGAAGCATAAATTATAATGAACATATTTTCTCATTCTAGTCTAGAGATAAATAATTTTTTAATTGTTTCATACCTGATATAGCATGGAAAATATTCATAACAGTGTAATTTCAAAGAGCCATTGTTGTTTTATGCATGCCAGATAAATAAAATTAGATAAGTGGAAAACTTGAACTAGAAATTAAGTGATGGGAAGAATAATTCAGTAGGAAGGGTATAGAATTAAGCATCAGAAAACTTTGGCCCATGTCTCTGTTTCTGTGTATCTGTGCAAGTGTTAAGCACAGATATCATCTCTCTAGACCTAAATTCAAACATTCAGTCTCTAGGCAATATAATATGAGAAATAAGTATGAAATTATTTTGAAAAGAAATAGTGTTATATTAGTGGTGAGCTAAAGGAGTTATATAATTAAGTAGAATTATCTCTGACACAATTGCATTTGTTTTGTAGAGATATTTTTATGTGAGGCCAACTTCATTTAGTAATAGGCATTTTGATCTAATATTTGAAACTTGTGAATAAGGCATACAAATCTTTATTTGGGTAGGGATTCCTTATAAGGAAAAAATCCACCTGTTAACACTTCTAATCTTTCACAGTACGTATGCCAAACACATAGTTTGTCGACATTCTTAGCTTGGTATCAGTCCTCAACACCAGGCAGTCTGGCTTCCATTTCCAACAGTATTAGATTACTTGAAGCTCGTCAGTCATCATCTGATGGCCAAATTCAGTGGATTCTTGTTAGAGCTTTGTACTGAGTATCTGCAATAGCATTACATTTGCTCCCTCCTCCAGGTTCTAATAATGCCTGCCCCCACTCCATTATCAATTCCAACATCCATTATATCTTTATATTGTAAGAAGAAATCAGTCATGAGTTATGGGAAAATAATAGAACATGGAGCACAATGCTATATATAATATAAGAACATAAGATACTCTCTTGGTTCTATGACAATAAAAAATGTGTAAAATATTTATTGATAGAAATTCAGAAAAAGAGACACTATGAGTGCCATCTTAATTTGACATACCTCACTATCATCTCCCCAACTTCCCACCCTCAATATTTTAGTTGTACTCTCTACCTGTCTGTGCCATTTGACACTGGAGTCCGTTCCTTTTAGAAGCCATTTATCCCTAGTCTCTGAGTCACTACAGTAATTCTGACTTTATCTTTCAAGGCTCAGTTATATCACCTTATTTTAAAAATCACATTCTTCATTGGCTCTCATTGCTATTATTGCAGGTGATCATTCTATGACTTCCTCTTATCTCTTCTTGGCAGTTCAGCTTACTTCTTTCTCAACAACAGTTGCCAGGTAAAACACAGTACACCCATTTAAATTTGAATTTCAAATAAGCAACGAATAATTTTTTAGCCTAAATATGTCCCAAATATTACATGGTACATGCTTATGTTGTTAAATAACATTATTTGTATTTGTATTTAATATTTGTTAAATCTAGCCATTAGCCTTGTCTTTTCTCCTCATTTGTGGACAGGATTGAAGGGTGCTAAACAGGGAAGCTGTAGCAATTATTTGGGTGAATAATATGGTGGCCTGAATGAGGGTGGAGGTGATTGGGACCGAGGAAGAAAGAATCTGGCAAAGGTTTAGAAGATGAACTTGATTCACTTTGGTTTTGATAGGTGATGAAGGAAAGTAGGATAATTCTCAAGTTTACTGAAAAATGACTATATCAGTTCAGGGACTAGAAAAGAAAAGCAATGTTTATTGGGGTGGCTGATGAGTTTATTTTTCTCATGTATCATTTGAAATGTTCGTGCATCATTTAGGTAGAGATGATTGACATGACCAGTCTTCAGTTCAGGAGACAAGATCTGGACTGGAGATTTAAATTTGGACTGAAATATTAGCATATAGTTTTAGATGAATCCATAGGCCTGAGTCAGATTACCTAGAGCCATGGTTGGCAAACTGCAGCTCACAAGCCACATACGGCTCTTTGGCCCCTTGAGTGTGGTTATTCCACAAAATACCATGGCCTGGGCGAGTCTATTTTGAAGAAGTGGCATTAGAAGAAATTAAAGTTTAAAAAATTTGGCTCTCAAAAGAAATTTCAATCATTGTACTGTTGATATTTGGCTCTGTTGACTAATGAGTTTGCCGACCACTGATAGAGTGGTGGAGTGGGAGAGTATTCTTAGTGAAGATTTAGCCATAGCTCTTAGTCCAGTTCTCTTTCCCTGGAGTCCTTGTTTAGTTTTTCAGAATTTTAAGTTTTGAGGTTGTTCTGCTGATTTGGTATTTAGTTAGCAACTTAATTCAGAACTGTTGGCCCTCATCATATTATAGATTGCATTTGTCCCACATAGACTAGAGAATTGGGACTGGGTAATGATCCATGTTTTCATCTTGATACTCTGGGTAAGTGTGGGTCTGTCTCTCCCAAAGGAGCCACATTCTATCTAAGATGGGACTAGTGTGGAGATGGGATTGAAGGGTACTAAATGGGAAGGCTCCCTAACCCAAGTAACAGAGTGCTGAGGCACATTATGCAGGTCATCCAAATACTATAAAGATGATTGTACATCAGCTGTGTGCAAGCACATGTATGTTTCTTTCAATCTGGATTGAAATTTTGAGGTGAAGTAGTTCCAGACTGAATTAGCAGAAGAAGAAAAGAAACCCTAAGAATGTTTTCCCAGCCCCATGTAATGCTTTGACTTTATAGAACTTGTGTGCCGTGTTTCTGCCTGTAGATAGCAGCATATGGAGTCATTCATTCCTCCCCACTCCTCCAAGAAATCTTTTATACTTCTTCCACAGATAGAAGCCTGAATCACCAACACTAGCCAGTGCTTTACTGACATTGTGATATTCTATTACCAAAAACCTTTCCATTCCCAACATGCTTAGACTCATGTTATGTGAATATCTACAAAATGGACATTCTTATTCAATGGCCTCTAAAGAGGAATTTGGCAATGTAAGAGGAAAAGGGAAAACCTAAATAGTACTTCTTTCAAGAAAAGGGAAGATTGAGCCTAGTGGGGAAGACTGAGTATTCAGTTGCCAATGCCAGTTACTTAAGTACTGAGATTTTCCAGATCTCACGTCAGAGAAGGCAACACCTGATTTCACTTAAACTGCAGCATCTGCCCTACTTCTTTCCCCTGACCAAGCCCACACCTCACCAGCCAGACCCATGAAGGCTAAAAGAAAGGAGGATGCAATTAGTGGTGCGTGGGGGTTGGGATAAGTGGGAAGCTCTTGAGAGTTCTGATCTGATTGTGCAGCTCACTTAGGAGGTTTCTCCCACACACTAACATTAGAAATATAGTGAAGTGCCAGGATGCAAGAGAGAGAGCTGATCCAATCATTTAAACCTAATGCTATATTTTGTTTTTATTGCTGTTGATGCTGCTAGTTTAATAGTTGTTTTGGTGGTTTCATAGTGGTTCTCTAGCTTCTGCTTTCTTGAATCATCAACATTGCTCAACATGTGTAGCAGAGAGTAATTTTTCTTTTAAATATTATATTAGCCTTGCCTAGGGGAACTATAAAAGTTGATCATTGTACTCCTGTTTAATTATTTTTTTATTTTGGTACTTAAAATCTTCTCTGTCTTCACTGTAATTTTTTGTGTACATAGGTACTTCCTTATATATGTGTATATCCAAATAGATACAGTGAAGGCAGAGAAGACATTAAGGATTAGAATAGAATATGTGTGTATATGTATGTACAAGGGTGGTAAAAATGTTTATAGTTGTACATAAAATAATAATAAATAATACAAGAATAAACTCTGCATTTCACAATTTCATAAGTATAAACCTACATTTGCCCACTCCTGTATGTGTATACATGTGTATCTATTATAGATATATATTTATCCAAAAGATTATCCAGATTTTCTAAGGTTAATTTTAATCTGAAAGATCTCCATTAAGGCTGGAAAGAAACAAAAAAGTAAAAGTTATAGCCAATGCAACCCAAGTACATCCCTTGACCAGGAATTGAAACTGCCAGGGCTATTTGCTTAGTGGTTTTTAAACAACAAAGGTTATATATATTTGCTATTTTTCACTTAGCACTAAATTAACCTGTTAACCGGGGAGTTCCCTTTTTAATGACGCAACCTGTAATGGGTGCGTACTCTTTCACTAGGACGTGTCAGTACGTCACGCCCGGAGGACGTAATTTCATATTATTTTTTTTATTTATACTTAATGAAAATAAATGAAATATATATATTTTTTCATTTATTTATATATATAAAGCACAAAGGAAAATGCAAAATTACAAAAAAAAAATAGAAAAGAATACCGACAAAAAAAAAAAAAAGGACACATCGAATAAAAAAATTATAAATTTTACAAACAATGATAAAGATTAGAAAAAATAGCCGAAACCGGTTTGGCTCAGTGGATAGAGCGTCGGCCTTGGGGCCTAAAGGTCCCGGGTTCGATTCTGGTCAAGAGCATGTACCTTGGTTGCCGGCACATCCCCAGTGTGGGGTGTGCAAGAGGCAGCTGATCGATGTTTCTCTCTCATCTCATCGATATTTCTAACTCTCTATCCCTCCCCTTTCCTTCCTCTCTGTAAAAAATCAATAAAATATTTTTAAAAAAAAGATTACAAAAAATATATACCGCCACTCTCGGGGAGCAACATATATTTCAAGGACGTATTCATACGTCCTACCCGTTCCCGATATTGTTTACGTTTGACGTATTTATAGGTCCCGCTCGGTTAACAGGTTAATATTTCCATGTCAAAAATATTTTTCTGAAGTGCACTTATTGAATCCATTCTATGGATGTATTTATTCACTTCCTATTGTTGGAAATTTAGTGTCTCTCTCTCTCTCTCTGCCATTACATAAAGCTATGATGAACATTCTTATCCAATTCTGTATATTCCCTAAGAGAAAATTTTTAGAAGTGGAGTTTTTTAAGTCCAAGGGAACATGAACTTTTAAAATATTTTACCTAAACTTCTCTTTCCTGAGGAGCTTTTAAAGTTTTATAAGGATTATATAATCTGAAATTTTCATAACAGATTGGGTTTAGAGCAGGGATTATACATTACAAGGGAGGTCATACTGTATATCCTAAAAGCATCTCATCCAAAATAATTGGGATACTTATCACTGAAATTTGTGCAAGAAATGGGCTCCAAGAAAGGCAGCTAATCTGAGAATTAGATCTCTGATTCTTTATTGACACAGATGTAGTACTAATGTCTAAATGAATTTATAGTGTCTGAATATTAAAATACTAAAGGCCTAGAGTCTCATAAAAATCCAAGAATATATGAAATAATATTATAGTAGAAAAATAATTAAACTGTAAAAGAATAAATTTTTGCTATGTCCACTGAATTAAATCATTCTCATTTATTTAATTTATTAATACAGAATACCCTTGACTGCGGATATATATTCATATGCTTCTGGCTAGGAGCTTAGAAATATACCACCATAGGTAAGCTTTCATATGGAGAAAAGGCAAAGTAGAAGTTAAGGGCCTTTACAAGAAGGGGAGATAGATCTTTCCTAATCATAATTCTTTCTTGGCTTCAATAGCTTACTGAAGCCTAAAGAAAGAACTAGTCTTGAAATTCTCATCTTTCCTATAAACCTCTATTGTTCAATAAATTTCTATTCAGAGTTCCAATCTCTGAGCAGTAATTCTCATACTCAACACTTTTTGCTGATGATATTTTTGCTTCTAGAATTCATACTTGGAAGATTACTTTCTGTACTATGTCCTAGGGATAGAACCATTTTTCTTATTTTCTATGCACATTCTTGTACTAAATCAGATCAGTCAATAAATAGTAGACACTTAATTTGCATTAAGTACAATTCTGGGACTCCATGTATTATCTGACCTTCACAATATCCACTGTAATATGAAGGTCATACTGACACTTTGGGTCTCAAGGTATAATTTTCCCCTAGTCCCAGTGCTAAATATTCCTTAAAATATATAGGTATTCCCTTTTCCTCAATCAATAGTCCCTGAGTAAATGACAGTAAATACCTTTGGGGAATGAGAATTATTATAATACTAGAGACCTGGTGCATGAAAATACATGCACTGGAGTTGGGGGGAGGGGAGAGTGCCCCTCAGCCTGGCCTGCCCCCTCTCACAGTCTGGGAGCCCTCAGGGATGGGAGGTGACTGGGCAATTGGGGGAAGGTGATGCCACCATCACACCTCTGCTGCTGCCACTGCTGGCAGTGCTAGCCTCAGCTGGCCCTGGTTACCTGAGCCTCAGGTGGCTGGGCAGCTGCCATCTGAGGCTTGTCTGCACCTCAGGGTAGCCCTGGGCAGCTGGGGGGCTGAAGGCGGGTCCAGCCACACCGTGTGCCTGCTCCCCCCTGACTGTGCTGAAAGGACTGGGGGACCCTGGGTGGGACTGAGGGGACTGGGTGCTGCCATCTTGTGGCTATGGGCATCGCCATCTTTGTGACAGTCAATTTGCATATTCCCTCTATCACATAGGATACTGGTGTTCTGGTGCAGATTCGTGCACATTAAAAGGAAATTAATTAGTCTCTCCGGTGCAGGGACTAATGTTGGCGATCCAGGATGGTGGCTGGTGGGTTGGACTGGGAGAGACAGGCTGAACACGCCCTGGAGCCAACCTCCCATGGTCCCTCCTGTGCCAGCTGCATGTGGGCCAGCACTGCGGCTTGAAGGACATCTGCAGAGTGAGCAAGGTCCTTCTGGCAGGTGGGGTCCCTTGGCCTGGCCTGCGGGGATTGGGCCGAAACCGGCTCTTCGACATCCCAGGATCCAAGTGGTCCTGGAGTGTGAGAGGAATCACGGGGAATCGGGCTCTCTCCTCTCTGGCTCTGGGTTGCATCACCCGAGAACTGCTGCTGCCAAGTGACCACAGCTCAGCAGCTCTTGCGATGAGCATCTGGCCCCTGGTGAGCATCATAGCTACCCGCTGATAGGAGGGTCAGACAGTCACTTAGCCTTTTATATAAATAGATTATGTTACAGTGTTATTCCTAAAGATCTGGCCATGCCTTCAGTTAATGGGTTCTAGATCTGAAAACTGGCTCAGGACCAAGAACTAGCAAGGGATTAGACTTTAATTGGAAAGACTATTCTCAGCCTCCTGCTCATTCATTTTCATCTTTCTGTGGTTGTAGATTTTTAAGTAACCCTCCTGTGGCTATCCATCTATTTGCCCTAGGATGTCATGCTCCATTACATTAACCATCTCCACAACTCCCTGCTGATCAAGCCCATTGGCTGCCCCTCTAATCTTGCTGGCCATTATGGGAATTGTAGCCTTTGGCTTATTGCATTTAAGCATCACCACTGAGCTCTGTTGCTTTGGCCCTTATCATCTCATCTTCTTGGTTACTGACAAGCCCAAACCTGGCTGCATATGAGCCATTACTGAACTTCTTATTGATTCTGTGCCTCTCTTGCCAGCACATTCCTACTGGCCTTGGTGGAATTGTGTCATTTGAGTTCTCCCCTGGACCACAGACCTCTGGTGAGTTTTCTGGCCTTATAAATATATCCATATTAGCATGGCCACTTCCCTCAGTCTCTTTTATTCCTCCCTGTATCATCTGCCAGGACAACTGAAGCATTTCTACTTTGCTCAGCATGGCCATTACTTTTTCTAGGATTCTAAATGTTATCCTGGCAGTGGATTCACCCCAGCCCTGGAATCCTTGCTAGGATGTCAAATCCCATGTCCCAAGAAAGCAACCCCACACCAATGAATTCTTGATTAATCAATCTTACATCCTGGGTCCCTTGATCACACATCTTCAAGGTCTGATTACAGGAGTACATTTCTGGCTCCTATAGTTACATGCTAGCTAATTCTCACAACTCATTGACTATATAGTATCTTTATTTTCTTAACTGGGTAATTCTAGAGAAGAGATGCCAGGAGAGGAAGTGCAGCAGTTCCTGAGGGGGGCACCTGTTGTCTTGGCAGAGAGGCTTCTGTACTGTTTGCTAACACAGGGCAAATGCTACCTCTTCATAGGGAAAGGTGGGCCATTCTGTAAGCCCCTAGGGCTCAGGGAGGCTCTTCAGCTCCAACATCTGTGGCATCCATCCAGATGTCCCCATCCCATTTTTCAGGTTACTAGGTTTTTCCAACCAGAGCCTTGATAGTACCATAACAGACCTTTTTTGATTGACAATTCAAATGTCCCTGAAGCCTGGGAACTGTCAGATCTGTCTTTTGCTTAGCTGTGTGTATTCTTCCACTCCAAGATATAAGGGCACCTTTATAAAATAATCGGAGAAGTCCTCTGGCTGTCACACTTAACCTTAGTTACTTATTAACCACCTTTAATTTATCATTATTTTTTTCAGGGCCTCAATATACAGTATCTTTTACAATAATCTGCAACCCTGCTGTCTTTTTGGAATACCCCATACCCATATCTTTTAAATTATTGTGGCTGCATCCTTCTACCTGGCTGTGTTTTCAAGTTACCACCAGTGAAATCTTTAGCAACCTCCTACCAAACTCAAGATAGTATTTTTTCCCCCCCTTACTGGGTGGTGAGTAAGCCAGTCCCAGATCTGCATTTAACTGCCTGCTTCCTTGAACCATTGTTGCTATATGCCAACAAGCAGACACAAAGATAGGATTAGGTGTGCCAGAGATTGATTGGGAATGGGAAAGTTGGCAAAGGTAAAGAAAGCCTTCAAACTAGTCTAATTTCTGTGAGAGACACAATAATTTTAGCACCTATTATTGGTCTTCACTGCAACAATTTCTGCTGAGGCATTGCCTAATGCCAGTTTTCTACGTTTATGAATTAGTGTTCTGTGAGGAACAGCTGTTCCTTTTCTCCCTTTGACTTAGGTATGTAAGCAATTATTTATTTACACACATGACTTTTGGGTATTTACATTGTTCTGTGTTTCATAATCCAGATATTTGTGTTGTTCAAATTGTCTCAGATTTAGCCATTGGTAGTTCCTTTAAGTTGGCTTAAGTCTCCTTGACATGCCTCTGTCATTTTTTGAGCACTTGCTTACTTTCTGGTATCAAATGTTCTAGGCCAGTGGTTGGCAAACTCATTAGTCAACAGAGTCAAATATCAACAGTAAAACAATTGAAATTTCTTTTGAGAGCCAAAGTTTTTAAACTTAAACTTCTTCTAATGCCACTTCTTCAAAATAGACTCGCCCAGGCCGAGATACTTTGTTGAAGAGCCACACTCAGGGGGCCAAAGAGCTGCATGTGGCTTGTGAGCCGCAGTTTGCCGACCAGGGTTCTAGGCCTATTTCTGTATTCTCTGATCTATATCTGGTAACCAGCCATTTCTCCAAGGTGTCCTGGTTCCTTTAATTAGAGAATGGTATTTAGAAACCAAAATTTTGAGTGCTAGGTTGTGCTCATTGATATTGGATGTCATTACTTCCAGGCTTGCTCAGTAGACAGTATTATATCTATATCTATCTATAATAATAATCTATAAAAATAAAAGATAATATGCTAATTAGACTGAATGTCTTCTGGACATCATTCCAGACATCCTTCCTGACAAAGCCATGCTGGAGGGAAGCCAACTTGGTCCCAGGTGCCTGTGGGTGGCTGGAGGGAAGTCAGCCCGGGTCCTGGGTGCCAGAGGGAAGCTGGTGCCAGCAGCCGGGGGAAGAAAGGCCTACTCTTGCACGAATTTTTGTGCATCGGGCCTCTAGTATATCCATAGATGTATGTATCACCTATATATACACCGATATTTCTATATCTGTCCATCTATAAAGATATTAAAAACCATGAGTTATATTGATACCTCCAAATCTAATCTAATTCCACAGGGTTTATTCTTGCCTTCTCCCCTTTTTTATTGGGATGTCTTTCTATAACATATTCTTTATAATTTGTTTAACCAGTAACCATTTGATATGCATTTGGATTGCTTTTAGTTATTGGCTGTTAAAAAGAGTACTGCAGTGATAATATTTGTACATATATCTTGGAGAGATTTTTCAATATATATATATAGAGAGAAAATGTCTAGCAGTGGGCTTTCTTGATCTAAGGAAATGAACATTTAAAACTTTATAGATATTTCCAAATTAGCCTCTAAAAATACTGTTTGCATCTTTTAAAATAATTTTCTTAAGGGCACATTTCTTAAAAACAATCCTGGCCTGTTTGTTAATGTCAGTGTCTCTTTTACCCTTTTCCTGTAACCATTTAGATAGACTTCTGATGGGATCCAGAAGTCCTAAGATTCACTGGCATTTAGTTTTCCCTTAACCTAGTAACATTGATTAATGCAGTCATTTAGTTTCTAGCCCAGAGTCTTCTGATAGTATTGCAATTTTTATTCATAGACATTTCTCAAGTCTCATTATCCTTCAATAGCACTAGTCAAATTATAGACATTTATGCTGATTTCTTTATAACCTAGTTAAAGTTTCATTGCCCTGACTAAACCAGAGATATTTCTCCTTATATTAAAATTCACTCTTAGCTTAGAGATATTTTTACTCTTTGCAAAGTGGCTGTGTTTTCCTCCTAGGCAGTTTTCAAACTGTTCTCTGTTAATAGCTGCAATTAAAATGCCCCCTCCCTTATTGATTATACTTAGTAATTCAAATGGTTTTCCATTAACTGGTAATTTCTTTCTGAATTACAAAAGGCAGAGTTGGTTCAGAGTTCACCTTATCTATTTCACTCTTATATTTCTCTATTGGTTAATAACCTATGCCTCCTCTATATTATTCATTCTAAACCAAATACTAAAAGCAATTTGGAAGCTGTTTGAATGTATGTAAAACATAGAGTAACAGACATACTCTAGAGAGAATTTGGTACAATGAATAATGATAATTGAGGTTGAATGTTTAGGGTGCAGACAGATTGTCCCTAAGTGGCATTGAATGGGCCTAAACTGTGTGAGTTACATTTGTCAAAGCTTATTATGTATCAGACACTGAAATGGATGCTAAAAAGGCAGACATGGTACCTGCTCAGTGGCAATTGCTCCTATCTGCCATTAGAGCAGAAGACAGAGCTAAACGATGATAGCCTGGTTAGCTCTTGCTGATACAGGAGTTGATTAATAGCTGGAAGAGATCAGAGGACATGAAGTCCCAGTGTCTCTACTTTAAGGAGTCAAGGAAGACCTCACAGATGAGACCATTGATCTAGGCTATGAAGAATGAAGAAAAGAGAAGGATATTCCAGGAAATTATTAAAAGCTTAGGACAGCAGGGAGCCAAGGAATAATGCGTTTGTGGAGGAATGATGGGGAGTTCTAATGTGGTCCAAAGTTGATCAAACTAGTGTTTGAGAAACTCTTCACCAAGGATAAACAGGTATCACAGAGAAAACATGTTGTATTTGTTTTATTCATTTCTAAAATGGAAAAAAAAGGCAAACCCCCTTTGTGATTTTTTTTAAAAATAAAAAGTGTTGTTTTTTTTTTATGTGGCTAAGGACTTGGACACATAATCCTGCCCTTTAGCTCTGGGAGGACACTGCCAATGACTCCGAAAGGGGAAATTGATGCTGAGTACAATAGAGAAGTATCAGTTTATTCAAATTGTGAGCACATGAGAATATGAACAGATTATAAAATCACATGAACAACAAAATTTAGAGATCAGTCATACTTGAGTAGAACTTAGTTAATACTTTGAAGTCATTCCTCTGAGACAGTTGCCCCAACCCCACTCCCAACCCAAGTAAGCAAATTGTGTGGAAATGGGCCTGTTCAGGGGGTGAGAGTTAATACTAGAATGACTTCCTGGGTAGTAAGTTCTTAAGTTTTAATGACTTATCTTGATAGAACTCTAGGGAAGCCTAAGTAGAAGCCAAACTTACTCAACACATCATTGTACAATGCTCCTTAGAATAATCCTATATAATAAAAGCCTAATATGCTAAGTGTCCGGTCATCTGGTCAGCTGTTCAACCATTCAAAGCATAATATGCTAATGATATGCTAAGGCCATTCAACTGCTTGCTATGACGTGCACAGACCACCAGGGGTCGACCAGTCATTATGACATGTACTGACTACCAGAGGGCAGACGCTTTGACCAGTAGGTGAGCTTGCTGCTGGGCTCTGGGCGCTTCTCTCCCTTGCCCCGATCGTGCACTGGTGGGGTCCCTCGGCCTGGCCTGCACCCCCTCTCAATCCAGGACCCCTTGGGGGATGTCATAGAGCTGGTTTCAGCCCAATGGTGGAATGACCAGTTGCTATGACATGCACTGACCACCAGGGGGAATATGCTCAATGTGGTCAGTGTGCTCCTACAGGGGGAGTGCCGCTCAGCTAGAAGTCAGGCTCACAGCTGGTGAGTGTAGTGACAGTGGCGGGAACCTCTCCTGCCTCCTCAGCAGCGCTAAACCATCAGTCAGACATCCCCCAAGGGTTGAGGGATCCCCCCCCCCCCAAGTGCATGAATTTCGTGCACCAGGCTTTGAAGCCAGGAAACCTGACTATAGGACATAGAGGCATTGACACCCTCTGGTGGAGAGAGTAGAAACTCATCTTTAAGCATGGGCTTGCTTAAATATGGGACCTTACAGCAGATGTTGCAACAAAGATTAGCATCTACTAAATGCTCTCCATTCAAACATGTAATTTTCTAATAAACTCTAGATATATCTTTTGAGCTAGCAATAATACTTATTAGATTTCTCTTTGGGACCTTTCAATTTCTTACTAGACTTGTTACTTGTAACTAAAAGGATTTGGGTTGTGAGAACTCTTCAGCATAATTTTGAGGCAGGAAATTGCTCTCTGATAGATGTTGTGAAGGATATATAAGGAGATACAGAATCAGCCTTAAGGAACTTTACAGTGTAACTGGGAAACAAGCCATTTATTATGGGGAAATGAGAAAATCAAGAGGCAAATCCCAAGGTAAGACAGTGTCACAGGAGATGTCACTGGGCACTCAAATGCCAATAAATGGTATAGATCCTGAGTTTAGAGAAGGCTGAAGTCACTGTAGGGAGGTTGGTGTGTTCAGGAATGACTTCATGAAGATGGTCGGACTTAAGTTTATTCTTAGCAATATTTCTAGAACTCTAGTTCTCAATTTTGGCATGTTCAGGAAAACACCTATATTATTATTATTTTGTCACTTTTCATTCAAGTTATTTCATTCAAAATAACTTCTGCCTTGTCTTAAACCATCAAATCCATGAAATTACAATTTTTATATGCTTTTGTGTTTGTTATAGATTTGTTTTGCCAATATACAT
Organism: Pipistrellus kuhlii; assembly: GCF_014108245.1. Classification (NCBI taxonomy): domain Eukaryota; kingdom Metazoa; phylum Chordata; class Mammalia; order Chiroptera; family Vespertilionidae; genus Pipistrellus; species Pipistrellus kuhlii. Next base: position 30,569,993 of record NW_023425460.1, on the reverse strand, counting down.
GAAATAAACACAGGAAATCCTCATTATATGTAGATAATTACAGTAAATCTTCACTTAGTCCCTGATAGGGTTTGTGACTTTACATGAAACTACGTATTATAAAATCAGTTTTACCATAGGCTAATTTATATAAACAAAAGTAAAGTTCCTATGGCATCTCATCAATGTTATAACAAAACAATATCGAATAAAATGATGTTCTTGATAACCTGCTATAGTTCTACAAAAATATCATTTAAAGGGAATCAATCTACCAAAAAAGAGTATCAGTCAAGCATTTATATTAATTTTTGATGCAAAAGTTTGATTGAGGATTTAGTTTATAAATGAAACAAAAATTATGAAAATAAGTATTTCATTGTTTATCTAATAAAGTATAAGCTGTATTGCAACTATGGACAAATTGAATGAACAAAATATTGAATTGAATGGTATTTTTCTGACAAAATAATTTAACTTTTGTGCACAATCATAAATATTAAAAGACTTCAAAATAGACGTCTCTTTACCTTTTAATGTTCAAATTATTTTATGAGCAACCTTACTTATCATCCTTGTAAGTTTTCTCTTGTTCAGCTACTGATCTAATTGTTCTAAATTCTTATTAGTTAGTGGATTTTTATGTGATCTGAGCATACTTTAAAAAAAATCTCATGCAATTCTATTTCTTTTGCTTAGATTTGTAACTTGGATTTCCAATAGATATAGATTGGGTTTGAATTATATTGGAGAAATTGAAAACATCATTGATTTTATTAGTGAGGAGAGGGTGTGAGTAGAGGATTATTTAAGTCAGTTCTCATTTCAATAGTGAATATTTTGGTGTTGGGATGACTTTTATTTTCCTATGCATCCTTCCAAAGTCTCAGGGAATCTCTGGAATTGCCCAGCGACAGAGAAGCTCAGAGTCCTCTGCTCAGAGCTAGGTTAAACCCCAAGGCCCACTGAGCATAGTATCGGCCCTACCTCCTGTCATACACTTTCACAATTTCCTTGAGTGATATTTCTTCTTTTCATGGTATCTACAATTGCATATGTTGCTTTCTAAAATCACTTTGAAATGTATACTGAATCAAAAGGTATTAGTCGCTTTTAGAAGCCTCTGTGTGTAACTCCTATTAGGAAACTCATATAAAGTCCTTTTGTAGTAGCTAATTTTGTCCTTTTATTGGAATTATGATTTGAAGTTACAAGCCTTTCTCTGCTTTTTCCCAGCCAGGTCTCTAGACAAACTTTATAACTTTGCTGATTGCTCTGGACTCCACCTGATATTTGCTCTAAACGCACTGCGTCGTAATCCCAATAACTCCTGGAACAGTTCTAGTGCCCTGAGCCTATTAAAGTACAGCGCTAGCAAAAAGTACAACATTTCTTGGGAACTGGGTAATGGTAAGTAAAGTTGTTATTTGCTCTAATTGACTAGATGAAGGGTAAAAAATAAGTTGACCTGTGATATGATCTCAATTAGACCATCTCTAGAGTACGGGCCTGAAAACACTTGAGATTTTTGGCCCCTGCATTGACCTTCTAAATAGAAAAAGAACAAATAGTGAAGGGCAGTAGAGTTAGTGAATCCATACCATTTGCATGTATAGTTATCGCTAGTTAATTCATTCCACATATGGAGAAAATATCATCTGTGATTCATAACTAACAAATTAAAGCTAAGTTAAATACAATCTATTTGCACAGTCTGAGCTGCATTTTATAGTGTGTGTGTTCTATGGAACACTAGTCCTATAAGAAAACCTTTATAACAATTCAAATATATTTGGGGACTACTCTATAGTATATGCACCTCTCAAAGGTGGAGGGTGCCAATGGGGGGGAAAAGGGGACATCTATAATACTTTTAACAATAAATTTTATAAATTTATTGTTAATAAACATAAATTTCAAAAAAGGCTCTGAGAAGCATGCTGCAACTATTAGGAATTAGTTCTTTGAACATATTTATCATACAGTTTTAAAGTTCTTATCTGCTAAGTCTAACATTTGGGCCCCCAAGAAAGAGTTCTTATTTGCTATTTTTTTCTTGATATATTCATACTTTCCTATATCTTTGCATGTCATAATTTTGTTGTTGTTGAAATTATACTTACAGGTAGGTTAGAGCAACCCTGAATTCCAAAACCTCTATCCCAGAGATTATTTTTGTTTTTGCTCTTTGTTTGTTTGGACTAGTTCAGTAGAATCTGTCTCCCTTGCATTATGTAACCACTAATATTTCTTAAATTTTTTATTTTTAATTTTTTTATTTTATTTTTAAGGCCAGCTTCCTAGAAGTTTCCTAGTCAACATAGGCTAATGATGAGACTATAATTGATCAGAGGTTATGCTTAATTGAGCCAATAAGGCTTCCACCCTTTGCCAGTGGATCTGTATGTGTGTTGGGGAACACAATAAAAATTTAGGCAATTTACAAGTCTGACTGACTTTTACTTTCTAACATGCCTTCTCATGTCTCCTTTCTGAGTATACTAGGTTTCACACTCATCTGGGAATGCATAGATAGCTAGTGCCCTCTCCAGTCTCTCCTGAGCATGCACAGCCTATCAGACTAGGAGTATCTATCTGTGAGTTTATCAAGACCCACTTTGTCTTATTCCCCAAATCTCCTGTTAAATTTCTTGCAAGTGTGCTGGTTCATATCTTTCCCCTATCAGTATCAAAACCTCAAGTTAGTCTTTTTGGAGCATGTACTTCATTCCAAATCAAATTTGCTCCCTCTAGCAGTGGAGCTGCTGGATTTAGAACTTTTCTTGCCCTTTAAATCTGCCAAGTTAAGAAAAACTGGGAGAGGAGGTTTTGTCCTAAATTATTTCATTCAGCTATTTTGTTATTATTAAACATTACATTTTTCTAACTTTTTGGTACAATAACCATATTTATGAACTTTCCTTTTTTATTATTATTTTTTTAGTACTTTATTTTTTTTTAATAAATCTTTATTGTTCATATTATTACAAATGTTCCTCTTTCCCCTCCCCCCCCCCTGCCCCATTGCTCTCCTCCACCAGGTTCCCACCCCACCCTCTGCCCTTTCCCCACCCCCCATTGTTCTCATCCATAGGTGCACAGTTTATGTTCAGTCTCTTCCCACATCCCTCTCTCCCCTTATCCCCAAGAATCGTCAGTTCACTCCCCTTCCATACCTCTGATTCTATTATATTCAACAGTTAATATTGTTCATCAGTTTTTTTAATTTCCTTGGTTTTTAGATTCACTTGTTGATAGTTACGTATTTGTTGTTCATAATTTTTATCTTTATTTACTTTCTCTTCCGAAAGGACCCCCTTCAGCAATTCATATAATTCTGCTTTGGTGGTGATGAACTCCTTTAGCTTTTTTTTTTTTTATTAGTGAAGCTCTTTATCTGGCCTTCGATTCTGAGTGATAGCTTTGCTGGATAGATTATTTTTGGCTGTAGGTTCTTACTATTCATCACCTTGAATATTTCTTGCCATTCCCGTCTGGCCTGCATGGTTTCTGTTGAGAAATCAGCTGACAATCATATAGGTGCTCCTTTATAGGTAACTACCTTCTTTGCTCTTGCTGCTTTTAATAGTCTCTCTTTGTCTTTTGCTCTTGGAATTTTAATTATGATTTGTCTTGGTGTGGTCTTCTTTGGATTCCTTTTGTTTGGAGTTCTGTGCGCTTCCTGGACTTGTAAGTCTAATTCTTTCACCAGGTGGGGGAAGTTTTCTGTCACTATTTCTTTCAATATATTTTCGATATCTTGCTCTCTCTCATCTTCTGGGACCACCATAATTCTGATGTTGGTTCGCTTGAAGTTGTCCCAGAGGTTTCTTACATTATCTTCAATTTTCTGGATTCTCTTGCCTTCTTGCTTCTGTGGAGGAGTGTCTTCTGGCTCTTTATGTTCCAAATCTTTAACTTGATTCTTGCTGTCTTCCATTCTGTTTTTAGGACTCTGTATAATATTTTTTTATTTCAGACAATGTATTCTTTGTTTCTTGTTGATCCCTTATTATTTCTTGTTGATCCCTTATTATTTCTAGTTAATCTCTTTTCATATCCTCATAGGTCTCGTTTATTTTATCGGCCTTTTCTAGGAGATTCTTGAACAACCTTATAAGTGTGGTTTTGGACTCAATATCCAGTCACTTTTTGTCCTCCATTTCTTTCGTTTGTGATCTATTTCATTGTCTTGGCATTTTCGCAGCTTTCCTGATGGGGTGGAGTTTCAGGGTGGAGCCAAGGCTTCCGTCAGCCACGCCGTATGCGGTCTCAGTAATCCCCCGGGTCCTTTGGTACTTGCTGCAAGCACCTTTGAGAGAAAGGTGCCCTCGATTTTCGCCTGCTACCAAACAGTGTAGGCTCTCCCCCAATGAGCCCGGAACTGGGATTCACTTCAGTTGGAAGTGGGGTTGGAGGTGGCGTTCAGAGCAGTCTGGAGCCCCAGTCTCCTTTCCACCAGGGCAATCCCGCGGCACAGCCAACCATCCCTTCTCTGTACACAATGTGCGCGCCTCCGGGACCTCCTTTCGCCGCTTCCCCGGGGTTCTGCCTTGCAGCCTAGCTCCCTCTGTTTGAGCCTGGGTCCCTGGTCTGGCCTAGAACTGGGGTTCAGAGGATTCGGAACTGGGGCCCAGCACAGTCCGGAGCCTTTGTCTACTTCCCACCAGGGCAGTCGGGCAGCAGAGTCAACAGCTCGTCCTCTGCGCACATTGTCTCTTCGTGTGCGCTGCGTGTCTCAGTACCTTAGGCTTTTACAGCTCCTCTGCTCTTCCTTCTGTTTTTTTCCTTGCTTCTCATTGTAGAATTTCCAGTCAGTCTACTTTCCTGTAGTTCTGGGTAATGTCCATTTTATATTTTAGTTGTATTTTATTAAAATGGTTGTGTGCAGCTGCGGCTAGGTGTTTACCTGTGCAGCCATTTTGGATGCTTTTCTCATCAGTATTTCTAACTCTCTCTTCTTTTTTATTATTTATATTCATTTGCTAGGCCTGTCATAACAAAATATAATGAGCTTCATGGTATGAAACAACCTAATTTATTCTTTCTCAGTTCAAGAGACCAGAAGTTTGAAATCAAAGAATTGCCAGGATTGATTCCTTCTGGAGGCTCTGAGGAAAAATCTATTCCATTCCTCTCTCCTAGCTCCTGGTAGCTGCTAGCAAGCCTTGGCACAGCAGCATCTCTCCAATCTCTGCTTCAATTGATCTGTGGCCTTCTTCCCTGTGTGTTTGTGTACCTGAATCTCCCTTTCCTTTCTTTTATAAAGATATTGGTTATTGGATTTAAGACATACCCTAATCCCATATTACTTCATTTTAACCAATTATATCCTATTTCCAAATAAGATCACATTCTGAAGTTTCAGGTAGACATAAATTTTGTGGAATACTGTTCAACCCAGTATATCACTCCTTATAAAATTTATCACCTGAAAATCAGTTCGGTCTCTCTGTTGTGGATTAGGTGGTCTTTTGTGAAGATTAGTTTGAAAATGAATAGAATAGTAAGATGGCATTTGACTTTTTGTTGAAGGGTTCCTCAAGTTAAGCTAGCTCACACCCCCTTTGGTTATTTAATTCACAGTGTTAAGAAAAAGGAAGAGAGCCCTGGGTGGTTTGGCTCAGTGGATAGAGCTTTGGCCTGCAGATTCAGGGTCCTGGTTTCGATTCTGGTCAAAGGCATATGCCTTGGTTTCAGGCACATACCCAGTGGGGAGTGTACAGGAGGCAGCTGATCGGTGTTTCTCTCTCATCAAAGTTTATAACTCTCTATCCTTCTCCCTCTCTATAAAAAATTAATAAAATATATTTTAAAAAAAGAAAAAGAAAAAGGAAGAGAGATCTGGAGACAGGAAAGGGTTGGCAGAGCTTTACCCTTCTCAACCCTAACTTGCATGTCTTCTTTTAATCTAGAGCCAAATAACTATCGGACTATGCGTGGCAGGGCAGTAAATGGCAGCCAGTTGGGAAAGGATTACATCCAGCTGAAAAGCCTGTTACAGCCCATCCGGATCTACTCAAGAGCCAGCTTGTATGGCCCTAATATTGGGCGGCCCAGGAAGAATGTCATCGCCCTCCTGGATGGGTACGTCAGATTATTTAGCAGTTCTTATAACATTATTTATTAAATGTAATTAATTAATGTGTTTGTATTTTTCCTAGTGATTTAGTTCTTAAGAAGGACAGAGAGATTTTTTCCGTGATTCCCCCCACTCTAAATCAGGGATTCTCCATCAAACAGTGCAATAACTTTTTATGTCTCCAGACCTTCCACAGTCAACAGAAGGTCGTAGGATTGGCAAGAGAATACATAATCAAACAAAGCCTCTGTCATTTATGTCCATGTAGTTATGCTTTTAGATTATCTTTTTTAATGATTTGATTAATGTATTTCCATGAGGATGACATTGTTCTCTCAGTAGCATAACTCTGTATTAATTATTCATTTATTCTGGAAATGTTTCCTGAGTAAATGATATGTGCCTGGTACCATGTCAGGAGATGGGTATGTAATAATAAACAAAAACAGATACTTTTTTTTACCTTCACAGAGTATATAATATAGTAGGAGAAACATAGACATTTATCAACTTATCTAAAAATTAAGACAACACCAAGTAAAGGTACATGGTATAATGAATACTCTAAGGGCTGGGATTTGATTGAGCAGGAGGTCATGGAAGGATTTCCTTAATGAAGCCACACATAGAGGAAGAGAGATATTAGTGTAATTTAAATGATAGGTAGGTGTTAACTAGACAAAGTTTAAACTGAACAGTATCTGTATTCTTGGGGAAAAGAAAAGCATATGCAAAGACACTGAGGATGAAAAAAGGGCCAGGTTGGCTAAAGAAAGGCATAGCTAGAGAAGTAATTAGGTGTCATATTATATAGACAGAAACTTATAGGCATACTAAAGGACTTAGAATTTCTTCTAAGTACAATGGGAAATATGCTGAATGTTATTAAGCTGGGGAGAGAAATAATTTGACTTGTTATGCAAAAAATATGCTATGTTTACCTATAGAAAATAGGTTGGAGAGGAAGCAGTGAGAAGGCCACTTAATAAAGAGAGAAAGAATAATGGGAACCTGGACTAAGATGGTAGCAAGGGAATATATTATTGGAGGTAGAATCCAGAAGTCTTGATATATTGGATAAATGTATGGTGGTATGACATAAGTATATTCAAGCAACTGGGTGAGTGATATTGTCATTTACAGAAATGGGAAGACTGGAGGACTAGTCTAAGAAGAAAATCATGAATTAGGTTTTCATGTTACATTTATTATTTTTGAATCTAAATAAGATGTCAAATATATCATTGAATGAGTCAAGGGATCAAGATCTCTGCTAGCAATATTAATTCTTGGGGTCATTAAAATGCAAATAGGATATAAGGCTGTGGGAATAGAGGAGATCACTTAGAGAGAATGTGGAAAGAGAAGAAACAAAAGGAGAGGCCAGAGGAACTCTCGTATTTAGAGGGAGAAAAGAGGAATGACCTCAGAAGTAAGAAAAACGGGAGAGATTACAATGACACAGGAAACAAGAAAAGAGTTTTAAATACAGAGGGATTTCTCCTAGGAGGCCCAGAAGTAAAGTAACAGGAAGATAGAAAAGTACCAATGGATTGGGCAACATGCAGGTTGTTGGTAACTTTGGATAACAAAGTTCAGTGGAGGGGTGAGAACAAGAGACAAATCACAATAGTTTGAAGAGTGAATGGGGTGTGTGTATGAAAATTGGAAACAATGATACAGACAGCAATCCTTAACAGATTTTTTACTATGATGGAGAACAGAAAAACTAAGGGAGATGTGGGAGTCAAGGAAAGTGATGACATTTTTCTTCTGGGAGACAGTAGAACAGGTTTGTGTGTTGATGAGACTCATGCAGGAAAGGAGCTAGATTGAAGATATAAAACAAAGTGAGAAGTCCTTCAAGGTTAGAAGAAATAGAGGCCAGAAAAAATGGCCTTCACTAAATGGAAGGGTAATTCTATCAGAGTAATAGAAGGTAAGAAAAAAATATTTCTCCATGTCAGAGGTTAAAAAGTCATACTGAGGAGACTCTTCTACCCAGTACACAGGTGTAGTTAGGGCATCCTAGTTTGTGTACATGCTGTAAATGTGAGCACATAGCTAGATGCTGGTTTGTTATGAATAAGTCAAGAAATGTGGATACAATAGTAAGTGACAGATAAAAGAAATGAGCATGTAACTGAATGCTATGGTAGCAAGTGGTGGGGTTCACTTCCCTATACATCTAAAAACTAACAGGACTCAGGAGATAGAGAAAATCACTTAGGACAAGGAAAGGTCCCAGCGCTTTATATGCCAGGGAAAAAATGGAGATTTGTCTTTCTTAATGTACATGTACTAAATATACAGTGAAATATAACTTGAAATACATAAACATTCCTAGCAACTCAACCAACAATAACAAAAATGTCACCACTCTAAATTATCAGCTCTGTAGTCTTTTCGAGTTCTCCTGGTTATACAGATATAATTTTTACATAGTTGTGATCATTGTATATGTATCATTTTGAGTTCTGCATGTTTTACTCATTGCTTTATATTGCATTCTCTTTATTTCTACATAGTTCTCATATTTGTCATGCTTAATAGCAGTAAAATATTCTGTTGCATTAATGTACCAAAGCTTTCCCTCACTGTTGGGCATTTGGACTCTTTCCAGTTTTTGTCTGTAATATATAGCACAGCTATAAACATCTTTATACAAATAGGTTTTTTATTTCTTTTGAATTACATCCTTGGGCTGTAGTCCAAAAAGTTTGGTTTCTGGATCAAAGTATGTATATGATAATTTTTATGGTCTTATATTTGTTGCCAGATTTTATGTTTTAGAACAGTTTTACCAGATTGCAGGGCAGCACTATATTAGTGAATCTTTCCCCTAAATACCCCACAGCAATGAATATCATCTTTTTATTAATTTACTCTATTTTAATTGATGCAAGACTCCTCATGGTTGTTTAAATTTGAATTCTGTTAACTTTAAAAACAACTGGGGGATTAAAAATGGCGGCAGAATAAGTGGATGTTGCACGGACATGCTCCCAGAAAGAAACTAGTATTACAACTAAAATATAGAAAAAACTTCCTGAATTATCAACGGAAAACTCACAGGAGAGAACCCTGACACCCGAGGACTGAAAGTGGAGACCGCATAGTAACTGGTAGGAGGGGTGGAGGTGCTAAAGGGCTGGCCTGGCGCCCACAGAGGATAACTGAGTCCCAGAGAGATATCTTAGCTGTGGGGGGTTGCCATTGAGAACTCTGGGATCTAATCCCCAAGCTGCCCCTCCTCCCCAGCAGAGAGCACCAAAATGGAGGAGGGTACCCATATAACATCTGGCTGTGAAAAGCAGCGGGGCACTGTCTGCCAGAGAATTAACAGCTGAAAATGCAGGCACCCTCTTAAAGGGCCAATGAACAAAATTCCCTGAGGAACCATCTATCTTGTGCTCCGGCAGAAGGAGGCTTAAGTGGACTGGAGATATGAGGGAAGAAGCCAAGACTGGGGACTTGGGGGATAGAGTTTAGAAGGCAGACACCCCAAGTTTCATGGGCCGAGTTATTCTCTCATGCAGTGGAGAACATCTTTTCCACATAGACATCTACCAGACATCTACCTTGACTGGGGAGGGGGAGATAGTTGACACACACTATTGAAAAACATCTTGCCCTGAGTGTATTTAAGAGATTAAAAATAACAATTAGCCTCCAGGCAGTAGCAACTGCCCCACTCTATTCAAAACAAAACAAAAACCAAAACAAAACAAAAAACCTCTTTTTGATACCTGAGGACAATTACCTGGGGGGCAATTCAAGTCAGAATCCTATCAGTCTGTAGGCCAAAGTTGCTTTGGAGGCTTTGATTCTCTGCCTGACCTAATTAGTCAAAAATAGCCTTTAACACAGTCCTGCACTAGAGATTGAGAGGTGTAGAGGTCTAATACATAGACACAAACCCAAACAGAAATCCAAAATGAGGAGACAAAGAAACAACCCCCAAAATAAAGAACCATAGAATTCTCCAGAAGAAGAGATAAATGAAACAGAGATAAGAAATTTATCAGAAACAAAGTTCAGAGTATTGATGGTAAAGATGCTCAACAGCATGAAAAATGATATAGTAATTATGAAAAAGTAACAGTATGAGATAAAGAATGACATAACACAAATAAAGAACACATTGGAAGGAATACACAGCAGATTAGGGGAATATTTGGAAATGGCCTAAGTGCCCATCACAGATGAGTAGATTAAAAAACTATGATACATCTAAAAAAGAAAGAACTCTTACCATCTGCAGTAGCATGGATGGAACTAGAGAGCATTATGCTAAGTGAAATAAGCCAGTCAGAGAAAGGTAAGTATCACATGATCTCACTCATTTGTGGAATATAATAAACAGCATAAACTGATGATCTAAAATAGAGCCAGACAAAAAAAAAGTATTTAGGATATAATACAACTAACCTCTTATTTGCAGATTTTTAATATATCCTACAACTTTTATAATATACTATGTTAATATAGGTTTGGTAATATTATTTTTTAATCATTTTCTTGAAATATTAATGTTTATTGCATGTAACATTATTGTACTTAAAATCATTTTTCTTAAAAAAAAAAAAATCCTATGTAATAAAACCCTAAAATGCAAATCGACCGGTCACAGCAGAATGACCGGTCACTATGATACACACTGACCACCAGGGTGCAGACACTCAAGTGCAGGAGCTGCCTCCTGGTGGTCAGTGCGTTCCCACAGGGGGAATGCCACTCAGCCAGAAGCTGGGATCATGGCTGGTGAGTGCAATAGCGGTAGCAGGAGCCTCTCTCACATGTGTGGCAGTGCTAAGGACCCCTTGGGGGATGTCCACCTGCCAGTTTAGGCATGCTCCCGGACTGCGAGAGGGTACAGGAATCCCTCCCATTCACTGCATGAATGTCATGCACCAGGCCTCTAGAATATATAAATATATATATATATATATAAAAATAAAAACAACTGAACATTTTCCAATTCCTTATGTCATCTCCTTTCTCCTGCCCCAGATGTGGTTAATGACACAGTACCATTTTTCCTCAGGTGCAGACTGGGAGGCCATTTCAGATTCATTCCTCTCCTTTGTTCATATACTCTCTCAGTTACTTATTAAGTTCTGTTATTTATAACATCTTAGTATCACTTATATTCTGTCTTCTTTCCATTTTTATTTTAAGTCTTATAATTTTCCCTCCTAAATGGTTTCTATGTATCTTGTCTCAGACTCTAATAATTGTTTCACATCGATTTCTCAGTGGTTTTTCAAAAACATGCAACATGTGATCAAATCACTCTTGCTTGAAATCCAAGCCCTATCATATGCCCCCCTGGACTTCAGGGTCAGGTGCCTGCCTCATTTTGCATCCTCAGTGTACAGCTCCATTCCCTTTGCACAATGTGCCCATAGCCATCAAAATATATGTAAATTTTGACAGATGCCATATACTTTCCCCTTTGTACCTTTTTATCTTGTGACATTTTCTTTAGAGTAAAACCCTGTCCCCTATTTTTTCATCTTTCCAATAGATCTTCTCTGACATTTTTAGGCAGGGTTTTTTTTGTTGTTGTTGTTGTTGTTTTTTGTTTTGTTTTTTATCCCCTACTCTGTCCTGATAAGGTACTTTGTTTATTTTCCTGCTGTAGCACTTATCAAATTGATGATAGCTTATTATTTATATGTCTGCCTCCCTTACTAGATTGTAGACTAGAATCAGGACCACACCTATATTTTATTCATTTTGTAGACTCAGAACCTATGAATACAATAGGTGTATTATAAGTGCTTATTGAATAAATTCTGTCTTATTCAACAACTGTTTCTACAATATATTCATATGACCCATAAATGTGATTGTGAAGCATTTTAAATCATTGTATATTATGGTGGTTTATATAAATCATGGTGGTTTATATAAATCATTGTGGTTTAGCTTTAATTTTATAGAGCCAAATTAATTTTTAAATTTTTCACTTAGATAGTTATAGGACTAAACAGGATTGTCTTTCTAGTTATGATACAAACTCCTCTTAGACAGATATAGAATATTCACATTTATATCTTCAGGGACTAACATGTTGCTTGGAATATGGAGCATACTTAATAAAATGCTTGTTTTATTATTTTCATTTCCTTATTCGGGAAATGGCTCTTCCTAGTAACTGATTGTTATCTAAAGGCATGAAGAATTATTCTTTAGGGTTATATCAATTTCCTCTGTTTTTCTTTTATAAACTTTTATGCATCATCTATATAATGACTATTTTATTTTAACCTATTGTTTTTTTATTACTTTGAAACATGTTTTTATTGTTTCAGAAGTTTATTTTTATTATAACTATTCTTGTCTACTTTCTTATTGATAGTCTTTTCTGTTTCTTTCCTTACACAGTTAGGATAAAGTTACTATTTCCTTTTCATATGGACATTTTAAATGTTTTAATTGTTAATGTTAAGCTTTTTTAATTTACTTGGAGTTTATTGCTACCGTATGTCTGCTATAGAGTAGGGACCTAATCTATTTTTTGGTGATGCAGTAGTATCAAGAAGCAGACATTCATTGAAAGCATTTTAACTAATACAGTTAAACAGATGGAAGACTGTCAACAGATTAAGCAGAGTAAGGAAATGGCAACCCAGAAAATGTGGACTCTGAACAAAGATAACCTGCCTAGCAGATAGGCTCTCAGTCAGGAAGGGGTTAATGAGAAAGGGGGACCAAGTCAAGGAGTTTATATGAAAGTGTCTGCAGAGTGACTACAACCAGAGATCATCTCTTCCTCCGTCATTTTAAGTGCCCTAACCTGCCCATATAGAGCAAAGACAGCTCAGTATATTGGGTCGGCAGCTAAGTAATTGCGGATTTTTTAAAGAAAATCAAGGACAATTTTTTCATGGAACTAAATAACTTTATTCTGTAATGTATTGCCCATTTTGATCAATGACTTTTTGCCATCTTTCAGGCAGCATCATAATCCCACGTTCAAAAAACTTCTGGTTTTTATTAGCAAAAAACTGAATCAGGTACGATTTGACATCATCATCATTATTGAAATTTTTACCATTCAAGGAGTTTTGTAAAGATCGAAACAAAAAGTAATCAGATGGTGCAAGGTCAGGACTATATGGTGGATGTGGCAAAACATCCCAACCAAGCTCCATTAATCTTTGCCGAGTGACCAAAGATGTGTGTGGCCTTGCATTGTCATGATGGAATACAACACCTTTTCGATTTGTCAATTCGGGCCGCTTTTCTTCAACTGCATTGGTTAATTTCGTTAGTTGTTCAATGTAGACATCAGAATTGATCGTTCGGTTGGGTGGTAAGAGTTCAAAGTAGACAATTCCTTTGTAATCCCACCAAACTGATAACAAAACCTTCTTTTGATGAATATCAGCTTTTGATGTTGTTTGAGTTGGTTCACCTGGCCTGCTCCACGATCTTTTCCGCTTGATATTGTTGTAAACAACCCATTTTTCATCGCCAGTTATCAGTCGTTTTAAAAATGGATCATTTTCATTACGTTTCTTTAGCAAATCGCAGCTGCTAATGCGTTGCGTCAACTGTGATTCTTTCAGTTCGTGAGGAACCCATGTATCGAGTTTTCGAACATAGCCAAGTTGTTTTAAGTGATTTTCAATGCATGTATGTGATACATGAAGCTTCTCTGCAATCTCACGTGTTGTACTGTGACAGTCCGAATTGATTATTGCTTTGATTAGGGCGTCATCAACTTCAACTGGACGACCAGAGCGTTTTTCATCTTTGAGTGAAAAATCACCAGAACGAAATTTGGCAAACCAATTTTGACACTGCCGTTCTTTTAAGGCTTCGTCACCATAAACAGCACATAACTTTTTATGAGCTTGCGATGCGTTTTTCCCTTTGCGGAAATAAAAAAGCAAAATATGACGAAAATGTTCCTTTTGATTTTCCATTTTTCAACGAACGCCAAACGAAAACTACAAAACAGATCAAAAAACTTTTTTTACTGATTAACAGCTGAATAGCCAACTATCAAATAACAAAATGTGTTTTACATTTGTACTACGTCTGCAAACCTAAAAATTCAACTGAAGCCATATATGTGTGAAACCCGCAATTACTTAGCTGCCGACCCAATATTATCTTCAAGCAAATACCAAACCAAAGCTTAGGAGCCCTCACCAAAGAAACTGAAGGAATCGCCAGGGGATGAACCTATAATGTTAAGATGGAGTTGCTCTTGCATAGTAAATAAAACAGTGAAGCATTGTGGGATACCCATGCCAAAGGCTGTCTGTGCGTTCCCCTCCTCCCTCTCTAAAGTAAAATGGATTGGCTAACAGACTCTGCCTTAAAAACAGACATCCCAGGGAAAAAAGAGGCTTATCTAAAAGCCCACATGTTCAATAGCTGAGAAAAATCTGTACCTGCTACTAAGAAGAGTCTATTTAGTCCCAATTTTTAAATATGAATTGATAGCCAAAGATCACAAGAAAACTGGTAACATGGAAGAGAAAAACCAAGATAAATAAATTTAAAAATTGACACTAGAAGATTATAACTTGGGATCAGAACTTTAAAAATAAAAACTGGAATTAGTATTTTTATAAAGATATAATAAGATATTGTATTTCTAGAGTAAAATCTTATTTCTATGAAAAAAAGATACAATTAGAACAATAAGTTTTAAAAACTAAATATGTAATTGATGAAATTATATCCAGTAAAAGTTAGACAATAATTTATTAGATACAACCCTGAAAGTATCTATACTAATAAAAGGGTTTTAATGATAATTAGTCACATTAATGCTAATTAGACTGGGAGACTTTCTGGACGTCCTTCCAGAAAAAGCCATGGTGGCAGGCCAAGGCAGAGGTGGTTAATGACAATCAGGCCAGGAGAGAAGGGCAGTTGGGGGTGATCAGGCTGACAGAGGTGGGGGGGACAGTTGGAGGTGAGTAGGCAGGCATGGGGGGCTAATTGGGGGAGAGCAGGTCAGTTGGGGGTGAGCAGACAGGCAGTGGGGGACAGTTGGGGGTGAGCAGACAGGCAGTGGGGGGCAGTTGGGGGACAAGCAGGCTGGCAGGGGGGGCAGTTGGGGGTGGTCAGGCTGGCAGGTGGGGGCAGTTGGGGGTGAGCATGCCAACAGGTGGAGACAGTTATGGGGGGAGGGCAGTTGGAGGAGAGAGGCCAGCAGGCAGAATGGTTAGAGGCTATCAGGCAGGCAGGCAGGCAGATAAGTGGTTAGGAGCCAGCAGTCCAGATTTTGAGAGGGTTTTCCACCTGCCGCTTTAAAGAGGCAGTCAGACATCTCCCAAAGGGTCCCAGATTGGAGAGGGTGCAGGCCAGGCTAAGGAACACGACCCCTCGCCCCCCGCACAGATTTTGTGCATTGGGCCACTAGTAAATGATAAAAGAAAATATTGATTCATTGGACTTTTACAGAATTAATAAACTTTTGTGCATTGAATGGCATCATCAAGAATGTGAACTGGCACACAGAATGGGAGAAAATATTTTCAATTCAGATAAGTGATAATGGATTTGTATACAGAATATATATAAAGAACTCTTTGAAGGGGCAGATTGGGAGAGGTCAATGGGGGAAAGGGGACATATGTAGTACTTTCAACAATGCAGATTTTTAAAAAATGAACTCTTACTACTCAACAATAAAAAATAACCTATTTTTTAAAATGAGCAAAAGGGAATTGAGTAGACATTTCTCCAAAGAATATAAACATATGGCTAATAAGCACATGAATAGATGTCCAATATCATTAGTTATTAGGGAAACATAAATAAAAATTATGAGATATCACTTCCCATTCACTCGGATGGCTAAAATAAAAAGACATATAAGAACAAATATTGGAGAGGATGTGAAGAAATTGGAACCCTCATACATTGCTGGTGGGAATATAATATGGTGCAACAGCTTTAGAAAACTGGCAATTACTCAAAAAAATTAAACATTGAGTTACCATATGATTCAGCAATTCCACTTTTAGGTATATACCTACAGTAAATAAAAAAAATCCACACAAAACTGTATACAGATATTCATAGTGACATTTTCATAATTACCAAAAAGTAGAAACAGCCCAAATGTCCATTAACTGATGAATGGATATATAAAATGTGGTATATTCATACAGTGGATATACATATACATTCATTGTATTTTTAATTGACAATAAAAAGAAATGAAACACCAATGCATGTTACAACATGGATGAACCTTGAAAACAATGCCAACTGAAAGAAGGCTAAATACTGCATGATTCCCTTTATATGAAATGTCCAGAATAGGCAAATCTATAGGGACAAAAAGTAGATTAGTAGTTGCTTAGGGCTGATGTAGAGTGACTACTCATGGATAGGGATTGATATCTGAAATTAAACGTTCTAGAATTAAATTATATTGATGGTTGCACACCTCTTCCAATATAATTAAAATCTTTAATTTTATACTCATCTGGGTTGATTATATGGTATTAAATTATATCTTCCAAACACTTTTAAAAGGAAAAAAAGTCTACTAAAAATTGGAAGATAAAAATAAAGGAAATCACCCATACACAGAGCTTAGATAGAGTTAGAAAATTTGAAATAAAATATTGCAGATATAGCTGAAACTGGTTTGACTCAGCGGTAGAGCATCGGTCTGCGGACTGAAGGGTCCTGGGTTTGATTCCTGTCAAGGGCATATACATTGGTTGCGGGCACATCCCCGGTGGGGGGGGTGTGGGAGGCAGCTGGTTGATACTTCTCTCTCATCCGACGTTTCTAGCTCTCTATCTCTCTCCCTTCCTCTCTGTAAAAATTCAATAAAAATATATATTAAAAAAATATTACAGATATAGAGGATTAATTGAGGACACCCAACTCATAGAAGATCCCGACCCAGAAACAAGGAAAAAAATATGGTTACAGAAAGGAATAAAAACTTTATCGCCCTTTATAATATAACTATAAGGGACAGTTGACAGAAAATAGATGGTAGACATGAAGAGAAGGAAGACATATAAAGCTGATGTCCTCATGTAATATATGGGGAGTCAGAAAATACTGTCTAAATCATTGAAATAATAGAGAGATGAAGAGGAGGCCCAGGAAACCAGCACATGGAGTTAACTCTTGGTTAGAATGACTATGGTAGCATTCCTTAAATGTGCTCTGGAGAACATCAGTTCTGCAGGTTTTAATATTATGTGGAGGTGGGGAAAATAAAAGGTTCCATGGTCAAGTAAGTTTGAGAAATACTGGGATATACAAACTTACCAAAACACTTTTCAGAACCTTTAATACTTTAGTTTACATTATGAATTTCCAAGACGGGGATGTAGCATGCAGAATTTCTTAAGTTTATTGGACCATAGTCTTATTTTCAGAGACCATCTTGAAGAACTGGTGTTTCACTAACATGTTTGGACCACATTGAGTTGGAATGTGCACCCTGCTTTAAGTGAAGGATTGCAGTAGAGCAGATAACAAAAGAATTACAGTTTGGGAAACTCAGACCTGGGCCGTGTCAATAGCCTAGTTACTGTTTTGTTTTTTTCCTTCCACTCTTGTCCTCTCCAATCTATTCGCCACTCAGTTGTCAGAAAATCTTTTATAAACATAATTCACATGATGTTAGTCACTGCTAAAGACTCTAATGACTTTTTATTGCTCTTATAACAAAATTAAATCTCCTTACCATGTCCGACAAGGCTCTACAACGAATGCTTTGCTGCTGCTCAATTCTTTACTCTTATCTTCTCCAGCTTTCCCTTTTCTTTCATTCAGGCCTCACTGGCCCTGTTTATGCTAAGCTTTTCTTTAGTTGGCAGGCCTTCAAATATGCTCTCTTGGGAAATATTCTTCCTCACTTTCTCCCATTTTTCCCCTCTTTCCTTTTCTAATATTCTTCAAAACCCTATTTTCTCCTCCAAGAATGGCCTATTCTAACAGATGCTGCTAATATCAGATTCTGTCAAAGGTTTGGTCATGAGCCCCCTGCATTAAAAGCACCTAGAGAGCTTCTGAAAAAATACAGCATGATTCTTAGACTTAGCCCAGACTGTATGGACATAGGGCATAGATATTGGCATTTTGAACAGGGGCCCCAAGAGATTCTTTGTACATCAAAGTTTGAGAACCACTGTCCTCTAATAGAGGCATATCAGGTTTTATTATCTTTATTTTACAGATCAAAGAATGGAAGTGCTCGCATTTATTGAGTGCCAACAGTATACTAGGCATTACCCCTGTTCCTTCATGTTTGTTATCTTGTTAATCTTCACGAAATCTTTGGGAAGTAGCTGTTGTTCTCTCTGAAATGATTCGGGGAGGTTAAACAACATATCCAAGGTCACATGGCAAATAAGCTGTGGAGCCAGATCTTAAATTAGGTATCTGTTTGACTCCTGGGCCCATGTGGTGTTATTTTCCTGAATGAAGAGCCTTGAACAAAGTCACACAGCTTAGCATACTAGAGAAATAAAATCCTCCTCTACCTTAGTTACACAGTGTTCACTCTCTTAAATGCAGCTTTATTCCAGGACTTGAGCTTTTGGAAAGTTTGCTTTTTGGTGTGAAATTCATCATAACATCTTGATGCATTTTTCCTCTTCCTATCAGTCTCCACTGCCAGGGCAAATCATATCAGGTAAGTTATCCTTCTTTGCTTGCATCCAAGTGTTTAAGATTTCCTCAGCAGTATTTTAGACTGTCAAGACATGTCTGTCAAAATATTCCCCAAACCAACACCTTCCAGCTCCAGCTATAGCCTTCCAGTTCTATTTCGGCATCTTCTCTCATTATTCCCCACATCCTTGCCATTTGTCTTCCTCCTAATCAAACCTATTTTGTCCTTTATGCATTATTGTCTCACATCTGCCTCCATTTAATTCTCAACACTGTCCTATGTAGCCTTTCTCCCAAACTCCACCACCATTAGCAGCAAATAGATTTCATGTTGGGGGCCAGCACCAGGTAAAAGTGGGGGCCAGTTCCAGGTAAAAAGCCCTGACTTGAGAAGGATTCTTAGGTCAATTCTAAGATTAACGAGAGGGTATTGAAATCTATTATTAATATCTACCGTGGGCTTAGGAAAAGGGAGCAGCACCACACATACCACACATTTGCCATCTCTGTCTGATTTAAACAAGTGCTTTAGAATTAGAACTGCATTTGAAATATGGCTTTGCAACTTATTATCTGGGTGATCTTGAACAGTTTTTTCATCTATAAAAAAAAGATATAAGTCTTATAGGGTTTTACATTACATAAACTACTTACCAAGTGTTTGTCAATCAGTAATTTTAGCTAACTTATTTTTTCCTTTCTTCATTCAGGAGCCTCCTTAAATTAAACCTGATGAGTATAACTTATTGGCAAGAGAGACTGATTAAAGAGTTTCAACTCATCTCTAGTCTCTGTATATTTACAGCTCTATAAATCTATACATTCAATGGAATTCTTAGCTAGAAGGGAGGTCTGTCAGTCTACTGCCAGTATACAACCTATAATAATAAAAGCATAATATGGTAATTAGACAAGATGTCCTTCTGGACAACCTTCTGGATGAAGCCAGGGCTGTGGGGGCTGAGGCAGAGGAAGCGGCCGCTATGGCAGCAGGTGCCAAGGCAGAAGCCCCTTACAGGAATTTTATGAATTGGGCCTCTAGTTATATATAAATAGAGGTAGAGAGAGCAAAGGTAGTGAGGGGGCAGGGAAAATGAAGGGAGGCTGAAAGGAGGGAAAGAGAAAAAGAGAAAGTTGTCAATATTTTATTTGTTCATTGAAGTACCTGATATAGCTCAGTATATAATTAGCCATGGAAAAGTAACTGGCTTTGGACCAAATGGAAGATGCCTGATTTGCTGTAACTCAAAATGAATAATTTTCTCATATGTTTTTCCTAGTTGTATGTATGAAATGGCTGTTAAATCTTATTCATGGTAGGTATATAACGAAAGATTTTCTTTTTAGACAAGGGAAGAAAGATCAGGCTGCCCAGTCTCACTGAAGTTTGTACTCAGTTAGACATTCAGTTTTCTATGAAGGATTTATCCTCCTTCCTGGGAGAAAATTTAGAATCCAGTTTTTAGGGTTGCACTTGTGGTCCAGAAGTAGAAATCAAAACCCCAAAGACCGTGAATAAAGATGTGCCTTATTATAAGAGAGAGCTGTGATATGCCCTGGGAGAGAGGCTCAACAATATTTTAGATACGTCATATGTGCAGGTGGATAACAAAGGAAAGAAATTCTCCCAGATTTGAGGTCTTTTGGGAGAGGAAAGGAACTCTCACAATGAAAGGGGATATATATATGTGTGTGTATATATATATATATATATATATAGATATATATATATATATAATTTCTCTCTCTCTCTCTCTCTCTCTCTCTCTCTCTCTCTCTCTCTCTCTATATATATATATATATATATATATATATATATATATATATATATATATATATATATAGCAGCACATTGGTTCCAATGGCCAAGACTCCCCAATACTAAAAGGTCTGCCTGGCACTGGCCAATTTCCTTTGATACAGGTTCCTGCCCCTTCTGCCATCCTTTTTTTTGCACAATTTGATGTCAGCATGAGCATAGATAGCTTCTGTTCCCTGAATTAATTATCCAGAATTTCTGTCTTCATAATTCAGGTATGGAGACATCCAACCTTGGAAAACCAAGATCTTTCTCTCTTGTCATTATTCAAATCCTGTGTCATCTTTTACTTGTACATTCACAGACCTAAATCTAGGGATTAGAACGGAAGTAGATGGTGGAAAATCCTTGGATAATACTGGCCCTAAATGGAATTTCACTTTCCCAGTGGTATTTTACTTCTGACAGCACTAGTCTGTGTGCATGATATTCCACCTCTAATATTACTGTTGCTAAACATTCTGCAGCTGTGTTGAAGTTATTCATTTATGTGGTTTGGGCCAGTTTCTGAGAAACAGGCAGAACTAGAGAGCAGAAGAATCCATCAATGCTAGATTTGAACAAAGAAAATTATCTTTTTGGACTTGTCATCTACATTGCCAGCATAGATCTAAAAACAGCCGAAACTGATATAATATTGTATACCAACCATACTTTAGCAAAATGGTCCAGAGACATGGAAGCATGAGACAAACTGACAAATCTTAGAGGGAAGGAGGGCAGGAAGAGACTAACCAAAGAACTTATATACATAGCCCATGGACACAGACAATAGTGTCCTGAAGGCCTGGGGTGGGTGGGAACAGGTGGAGAGGGGCAAAGGAGAGAAAATGAGGGACATCTCTAATACCCTCAACAATGGGAAAAAAAAATATATATATATATATATATATATATATATATATATATATATATATATATATATATATTTAAAAGCAGAGAATATAATTGCAGGGTAGATAGAGAGCCATAACTCTAAGAGAAGGAGAATGGGGATGGGGAGAATTCTTCAAAACCCTTTGACTATAATATTCATTCCTTGAAGTTTTATGTATTATAATCAGTTATCTTTATGTGTTATTTCTGTGGTTGAGTTTTGTATTTCTATAGTTTTTAAATTAACCTTTGAGGATGTCTGAAAACAAAACATTTGCTCCATTTGAGATGAGTTTTTTACAAACATTTTAAAAAACAAGGGTATGTTTGGTCATTCTGGTAGTATTTGGAAGTGCATATTTTGCTTGACATTATTTGAAAATTATATTTTTTTCTCCTTGAAATAAGTGCAGAAATGCTTCCATATGTTTGAAGTTGGTCTATTATTTTGCTATGAGGGGGAAAAAAGAAAAGATATAGTTTATAGCAATTTTCATGTGAACACATATCATAATGATGTTTTCTCAAAGTTAGCAAAACAGCTTTTCTATTACTTCAGTATACTACTATAGTGAAGAAGATAATATTTGTTTTAAAATCTTAAGCTGTGATTGAAGTATTTAAAAAATATAATGAAACTAAACTCCATTTTTACTATTTTGATTTCTTATACAAAATAAGATATTAAATGAGTATCTGACTTTAATTTTTTTTAAATAGCCACAGGTCCCTATTAAAAATGCTTTGGCTTTTTCAAATACTGATTTTTTCTTGTAATAAATTCTTATATGCAAATTAAAAATGTTCTTTTTCTGGTCCATACATCTACTTACTAATTTCTGAGCTAGGAATGTTTTAATCATTCCAGCTTTTATGGTGTATTTTAATAAATGGTTCATCAAATAAATGTCCCTTCATTCCAATTTTTTAGGGTTTTCTTGGTTTCTTTAGATGAATGTTAGAATGATTTTTATAAAGTTTCAAAAATATCTGCTGGCATTTTTTATTAGAATTTTATTAAACCTATAAATTAGTTTAAGAATAATAATTGATTTTCCTGCCTAGGATCATGGTAGGTCTTTTTTCTATATTAAATTTTAAAATATTTCTCTGTAAACTATATAATATTGTATATATGGGACCATTAATTTATAATTTTTGATCTTATAGATTTTCTTTGGCCAGTGTGGGGAAAAAACATTACCATCACTTTAAATGTTCCTAACTCTAGTTTACTTATTCTTTTTATAATTCTGAATTTGGAGGGGTATTTAAGGACTTAATTATCAAGCGATAGTAGAACAAATTATGAGTATCTTCATATTATAGTACCATGAAAAACCATTTTCTAACTTCCAAAATGCCAAATTAGATGTATTCTTTTTTTTTTTTTTAACATGTTTTATTTATTTTTTACAGAGAGGAAGGGAGAGGGATAGAGAGTTAGAAGCATCAATTGGAGAGAAACATGGATCAGCTGCCTCCTGCACACCTCCTACTGGGGATGTGCCTGCAACCAAGGTACATGCCTTTGATGAGAATCAAACCTGGGACCCTTCATCCTCAGGCCAATGCTCTATCCACTGAGCCAAACCAATCAGGGCTAGACGTATTCTTTATTTATTGTCTAAAGCCTTTTAGCCAAATAAGGCATTGATAATTAAATTTTTCCTCCTAATTTTCTGTGAATGCATAACTTACCATCTATAACTATTTACTTCAAGTTCTCTGAGACAGAGCCAGAAGGATTGTAATGCTTTCACCAATATCAGCCTCAAAAGTCTGTTCCTTGGTTACCCATATGAGCAAAAACATTACTGCGATTAAAAGTTCAGGGTCCAACCCTAGCTGGTTTGGCTCAGTGTTAGAGCATCAGCCTGGAGACTGAAGGGTACCGGGTTCGATTTCAGTCAAGGGCACATGCCCAGGTTGCGGGCTCAGCCCCCTGGTGTGCAAGAGGCAGCCAACCAATGATTCTCTCTTATCATTGATGTTTCTATGAAATCAATAAAAATATGTTTTTTAAAAAATGTTCAAGGTCCAGTTACCAGAGAGGAGAGTGGTTGGGATGCTGGCTGAAAAAGGTGAAGGATTAAGAAGTACAAATTAATAGTTACAAAATAGTCAAGAGGATGTGCAGTACAGTATAGGGACTATAGTCAATAATATAATAACTATGTATGGTACCAGATGGGTACTAGAAATGTCAGAGGAACATTTTATAAAGTGTATTAATATATGACTACTATGCTGTACACCTGAAACTAATATAAAATCATATTGAGGCCCTGACCGGAAGCTCAGTTGATTAGAGAGTAATGCCATACACCAACGTCTCAGATTTGGTCCCGGTCAAGGTATATATAAGAATCAACCAATGCATGCATAAATAAGTGGAACAACAAGTGTTCATGTGTGTGTGTGTGTTTTGTCTGTGCCTCTCTCCCCCTCAAATCCGTTTTAAAAAATCACACTGAATGTTATTGAAAAATAAAAATAAAATTTTAAACTTTGAGATACTCTCCCCCAATTAAACACACCTGTCAGGTCCTCTTAGATGCTCTACAAGTGTTTCTCAATTGTGTCTTTTCTTCCTTCTCATCTTTCAAAGTCTCCCAACTTCTACATTCATCTCCTGTCAATTCGTCCACACCTATACCTACCTATAACCTTTAGCATAAGCAGAGTGTCCTAAAACTTGTATCTGATCCTGACACTCCCTCTCTTGTTTAAACACAAGGTAAATCCAACAAATATATATGAAAATTGAGCTAGCTGTATTTTATGATTAATATGTTGAGTGGTAATGATACAAAGATGAATAGGACATTGAAGTGTACCTAGTTGTTACATGATAAAGGCCAGACACACTAGCATCACAGGCTTGTCTGACCTTCTGCTACTCCCTTACCTTTTCTCTGACATCCAGCCACACTGGACTCCTGAGAACACACTCACATTGACTCTTCCTTGCTTTGCTCAAGCTGGTCTATGCCTTCCTCTTCATGGCAAAATCCTACCCTTTTTTCAATGCCAGATGCTTTGTCATGTGTGATGTGAAGCTTTTCTCAATGTTTATTGCTCTTCTAACAACATAGAAGGTAGAGCTAACTGCTCCATTGACTGCTGTCTCATAACAGTTAGTTTGTACCACTAGTGTACACACACAGATTCTAATTTGTGCACAGTGGGGGAGGGGGGGTCCCCTCAGCCCGGCCTGCACCTTCTCCAATCTGGGACCCCTTGGGGATGTCCTACTGTGGCAGTTGGACATCCTTCTCAAAATCCGGAACAGCTGGCTCCTAACTGCTTATCTGCCTGCCTGCCTGCCTGCCTGATCACCCGTAACCACTCTGCCTGCTGGCCTGCTCATCCCCAACTGTCCTCCCCTGCTGGCCTCATTGCCCACAACTACACTTCCCTGCCAGGACCTGATTGCCCCAAACTGCCCTCCCCTGCCAGCCTGATGGCCCCCACCTGCCCTCTCCTGCTTGCCTGGGGACCCCAACTGCCCTCCCCTACTGGCCTGCTCGCCCACAACTGCCCTTTCCTGACAGGGCCTGATCCCTCACAGCTGCCTCCCTTGCCAGCCTGATCACCCCCAACTGCCCTCCCCTGCTGCAACCCACCTCCTCTTCGTGAGGCAGCGGAGACACTGGGATCAGCCTCCACTGCGCCATGCACAGCCACGGGATCCTCAGGCCTTATTGTGTGCAAAGCGCTGCCAGGGCTAAGTATCATTTTTTAAAAAAAAATAAATAAAATATATTTACATGAGCTGTATCCTCCGCTATGAGTGTGGCCATATTATGATGGCCATCTTGTGACGATGTGAGGGCGTGACACCATCTAGGCTATTATTAGCATAGGTAAGTAAATTGGGTCTCCCTATGCTCCCTTCAAAAGGAGAGGTCTGGAGGTTTTTCAGAGGCATGGATTGTGTTCTGATTCTTGGGAAATGTTATCCTTTATTTGTTTTCTAGCAAATCTCAGAGTCTTTAGAGAATACAAAATGGGGCAAATAAATTTCGATCATCATGAGAGTGATGTGGGAGCTGTCAGGCATGGGCTTGGGAAGACAGACATAGGCATAATGTCCTATTGGGTCTTGAGTTCCAGATGGTAAGGATGTGTGGAAAGCTGGAAGTAGAGTTATTTTTACCTTCTGTGCAGTTTAACTTCAATTGCTGTTGGGTAGGCCATGTTTATAAAAGGTCTGTGGACATTCTCAGAAAGCATAGCTACCCAGGCATTGGCCTAATTCATGTTTGTCGCAGCCTATTTCATTTTAACTCTGTAGATATGGTTTGCTTCAAGTTGAAATATCTTTGTTATTTTTGTTCCTTACAGATTCATGAAGGTGGCAGGAAGCACAGTGGATGCAGTTACCTGGCAACAGTAGGTATTCACCATTTTTGCTTTTATTATCAGCTGCTGTGAAATGAAAGATATTAGTTGTCATGAAGTTTATATCTGACATTTAATAAACTATTCTTCATCTTCCAAGAAAAAAAGTTAAAACTAACCCCAAAGCTATTCTTATGACACATACTATCTCATAATAATACAATTTTACAAAAAACAGCAACACTGACACATTTGGGAAAGCTCGGCTGTTATGTACACCTTTAAATCAATCTGTCATCAGTAAGCAGGTGATGGAAATTTGAACATGCCAGCATTTCCCCATAAGCTTTTCCTTAAAAATGAATTTCCTTAACAGAGGAAATGTTGTTAATTACTCAATATATCATATGAAAATAGAAATGCTTCATTACATTAATGGCAGTGGTCTTAATTAGTGCCAAGAGAGTCACTAATATGAAGCAAATAAAAAAAAAAAGAATATGAAGGGAATGAAGCAGCTTCAAGAAAAAATAACCCCCCCCCAACATTCCAGGAAGAAGCTTACAATGGCAAAACTATGTTACCCTAAGGGGAGATTGACTTGTAACAATAATTATATGATATGTAAATTTATATTTTCTATAAGTCTCCTTATACCATTTATTCCAGAATGTCCAACATCTTACAATGTCTCACAGTTTTATACTGGAATCCTTCCCTTCCTTTTTGTAAGAAATCTATCCAATAGCATCCTCCAAATCATCTCTCATCTAATGTAGTCTTCATAGCTCAGCTACATGCCCCCATTCTGTGCCCTTAGACCTATCAACTGTGGCCATTTTTCTCAGTTACTCTAACCATTGCTCCCTAGCTCATTAACTCTTATCTTCCTCTGTTTTAAGTGGGTCACAGTAGTCCTTGCATATTCATAACAGGTGTGAAAGAAAGTGGATGAAATCTTGATTAAGTATCCCAAAAGGATTTTTGGTTTGTTGGCAAGCAATCACTTCAATTATAATGGGAAATATTGTATTCTACCTATATGCTCTACGTTTCTCTAAACAACAAGTTTCAAACATTTTCAGAAATTCTTATCCTCCTTCAAATTGTTTTTTGTGAGTCATGGATAAGTATGAAGATCTTGTCATTGTTTTGCTTAAAACCCTTCAGTGTCTTCCCTTTGCACTTAGACCAAAAGCCAAACTTTCTACTCTTTGTGATTGCATCTGGTGCCACTCTGCCCTTACTCACTCTGTCCCAACACACTCGTGGACTTCTGGTTCATAGAAAGTTCACAGACATGTCCGCCTCAGGACCTTTGTACATGTTATGCTTCTGCCTGGAGTACTGTTCTCCCCATTTTTTGTGTGTGTGACTTGCTACTTCTCATTTCTTTTTAAAAAATATATATATTTTATTGAATTTTACAAGAGGAAGGAAGAGGGAGAGAAAACTAGAAACATCGATGAGAGAGAAACATCAATCAGCTGCCTACAGCACACCCTGCAGCCAAGGCACACGCCCCTGACCAGAATCAAACCTGGGATCCCTGAGTCCTCAGCCAGAAGCTCTATCCATGAGCCAAATTGGTTAGGGCTACTTCTCATCTCTTAAGACACAACTTACATGTTATCTCCTTCAAGTAGGCCTTCCCTATAAAATAGGATTCTCACTGATTCTCATTCTTAACTCTTCCCTGCCCCCATAGAATATATTTTAACTTACAATTATTATTTTTATAACTTGTTTTTGTAATTTGTGAGTTTTTCTCTTCCACCAAAGTAGCATTAATTTATTCAACAAGTACTGATTTAGGCAATTGTTTTTCTTTTAAGCAATACTTTCATTTTACTAATTGCTTAAGTTAAAAGTGGAATATTCAAATTACAACAAAGAAAGAATAATAGAACCAGACACCTATATGGGTGAGTGGTTGAGCACATGGGCATTGATATTAGAAGATTTGTGTTTGAACTACAGTTTTTAATTATTATCTCTGTTACCTTTGCAAATCTTTATGAGACTCATTTTTATTTTTCCCCCCAATTAAGTTAACATTCAATATTATTTTGTATTAGTTTCTGGTGTACAGCATAGTAGTTAGACAACCATGTAATTTATAAAGTAATCACACCAATATTTCAAGTACCCACCTGGCACATTACTTAATTATTACATTATCATTTATTATATTCCATACCCTGTATTTTACATCCTCATGACTATTTTGTAACTGCCAACTTGTAATTTTTAATCTCTTCACCTTTTTCACCCAGCCCTCCCAATTAGGCAATTGTTTATTGGGCATTTACTGTGGAGGGAAATAACAACAATGATAATAACAATAGGGCAGGAATTGTCACAAACTTTTATGTGCCTTACCATATCTCCTCATGACAAACAAATGAGGTAGGGACTCTTTTTATCTCTATTTATGTACAACTTAGAGAAAGTTGTAGAAAATCCAAGAATTGCATAGAAAGTGACAGTGTTTGGGCTTGAAGTCTGGATCTTATTTTAAGGAATAATCTATTAACTATTACTGCTTTGATAGCAATAAATGATTCTTTACTGAAAGTATTACATTCCAGTGTGGGAATTTAAATCCTATTCAGTGTCCTCACAGAAAGCTATCTGGATAATGTAGGATAAAGATTGAACATGAAGAATTTATAGTATTTGTAGGGAGAACTAATGAACTAAGTATACAAATATAAATGGGTAAGGTTTGATCAATTATCATAGCTGACTGGTAGGGATCAGAGAAAGCTCTTCTTCCCTAGTGAAGCACACTTTACCATGCAAATGGAATGAAATGAGTACAATGTTTTTTTATATTGGAGAAATAGATTGTTTTATAAATACATTTTGTTTATTTGTTACTTTAAAAATACTGGCCATCTTTTAACATATAGATCATATGTTTGCAACTACTCTAAAAATACCCCCAAAGTTTTTATCTCACTTGAGGACAACAAGTAGCACCTGAAATCTGCCCATTTATTCCTTCCAGCTATACTGTTCAGTCAGGATTTGGAACAACTCCAGAAAATCCTGGCCAGGAGGACTCAGTAAAAATTAAAACCAAATGCCATGTTTCTCTAACCCTGAGAAATGCTGAGGTGAAAATTTCTTAATAATGTAAAGGAAATCAAGAATGTGTGGTAGAGGATGTATATAGTAAAGCATTAACTATAGAACCATTTCATGGCTGGGTATTTACCCAAAAGAAATGAAAACATATACCTATGCAAAACAAAAACTTTTTATCTTACAGGGAGATGAGGGCATGCAACAGGGGGTATGGGAAGCTGGGGGAAGATCAATGGGGGAAAATACATATATGTACTACTATATGTAATACTTTAAATAATAAAAAAGAAAAAGAAATGTTCGTAACAGTTTTATTAAAAATAGGCAAAAACTAGAAACAGACCAAGTGCCATTAACAAGAAAATAGATTAAATAAACTGTTGCATATTTGTATAAAGGAATGCTACTCAGAAAGATAAAAGAACAAGCTAATGATACACTCCACAAATGAATGAATCTCAACATTATGCTAAGTACAAAAACTCATATAAAAATACATTTGTATCATTCCAATTACATAAAATTTTGGAATAGATTTTAAAAATGGGACATTGACTGCCTCTGTTGATGTAGGGAATAGGGATATGGATTGAGAGGGAAAGGTATAAGAAGGAATTATCTGGGGTGAGTATAATGTAATCTACATCTTGATAGCAATTTAGTTTTCATAGGATTATGCATTTGTTGAAATTTATAAAATTATATACTTAATATTTATGCATATCATTTTATGTAAAACTTAAGGAAAATAACCATGAGCAGATACTGAACTCCAACCAATGGTATGCCTGATGAAGTGTTTAGGATGAAGTTTACCAAAGCCTGCAATTTACTTTGCAATGCCTCACCACATAAAATAGATCAATGAATGGGTAGAGAGATAGATTGATAAATGTGTGGAAGAGGATGTATGTAGCAAAGCATTACTTGTAATACCATGGTGATGGATATATGGTTTTCACTAAATAATTCTTTCACCTGTCTCTGAAATTTTTCAAAATAAAATATTAGGAAAATAGGCCTACATTGTTACACCTAAGTAAATAATATTATTTATTACAAAATAATATATTGCTGTGAAAATATGTATGAGAAAATAATAAATGGGAAAATGTTTTTGTCAAGTGAATAAAGTAAAATATAAAATATACAAGTCATACCCCAATAATATAAAATACACATAAACTCAAAGAAAATACACTAGTAGATTTATAGTGTTAATCTTTAGGTAGATGGCATATAGGGACTTTTTTATTCTCATATTTACTTTTCTGTAGTTTCCAATCTTTCTGTAATCAGCATGTAGTGCATTTTTCTTTATAATAGAAACCAGCAGTACCCAGCTCCATTCTTTCCACCTCTAATTGCCCTCTCTAGAAGCATCATCATAATTTTAGCCACTTCTGATTCTTGTTTCCATATTTCTAAGTGACAGTCTGATCCTGGTGTTTCTTGATTTCCCCCCCAATTCAAATATTGTCTATTAATGTCCTACTATGGAAAATGAGAATTTAGCTCTCTTACCTCCCTAACTCCTTGCACACTGAAACATACTTACCTTTGTCCCCTCCAACATTTTACTTCTTAAGTATTGGTGAGATCAGAATTCAGTGCTCACAATTTTATTACTAATAAATATGATTCACAGCAGAGAATGTGCCATGGTTACATTTTCTTTCCTTCACAACTTTTTGCTTTCCCTGGAATTAATAACTGTCTTTTTCATTTGCCTAGTTTCCTATTAATCTATCCCTAACTCTGTATCAGAGGGTCACTCTCTCTCTGTGCTAATACCCCAGGTAGCCATCAGTTCCTTCTTGTCCTTGGAGATGTTCTCCTGGAGCAGGCCCTCCTCTGGTCCCATCTGGACTGGTTGATCTCTGTGCTTCCTACACAGCTGTTGTCCTGGGATCTTCCTTCACCATCATCCTGGGGATTCCTTTGACTCTCTTATTTGTTGGATGGATCCCATGCCCCCCCCCCCCCTTTTTTTTTTTTTAGATTTACTCCCTATTTTGGGGGAACATTTTTTCCCCAGGAAATTCCTGAGAAAAGATAAATGAGAAATAAACATGTTGAGACCTTGTGTTAGAATTTGATTTATATTTTGGATGCAAAAAGATTTCCCTAAGATTTGAGGCTTTGGCTCCATTTTGTTCTAGCTTTCCTTATAAACTATTGAGAAATTCAATATCCGATGCCTTTTTAATTTCCAGTCCTTTTATTTGCCCTGTTTTTTTTTCTATCTTGATACTTTTAAGATCTTTTTGTCCCAAGTGATCCTTTACATAGCTCTCTTTATATTATGTTCAGTAGGTATGTGGCGGACCATGTCAATCTGAAATTCTTACCCTTCAGTTTAGAAATATCTTTATGATTTTTTTTCTTAGATAATTTTTCTATGTTCTCTCTTTCTGGAAATTCCACTAGTTAGATGTTAGAAGTCCTCAAACAGTACACTAATTTTTATATATTTTTCTCTTCCTTGTTTTTTTCTTTCATTTTCTGATAAATCTCCTTAATCATCTAAATCTTCTACTTAGACATTTTCATTTATTATATTTCTAATTTCCAAAATCTCTTTTTAGTCCTCAAAATTTTATTTTTATTTTTTTTATGGCTTCATTAGCTTATTTCCTTGTTTCTCTGAGGATATTAATTTTAGTTGTTCTTTTCTCTACCCTCCCCCTCCCTCTCCCTCTCCCTTTCCTTCTCCCTCTCCCTCTCCCTCTCCTCCTCCCCCTCCCTCCCTGTCCTTCCTTTTTTCCTTCCCCATTTCTTTATTTTGGTTTTCATCTCTCACATGAATTTTCCTAAATGTCAAATGATCCTTGGATCTCCACTAATATTTTTAAAAGAAGCATGAAAGCTGGTTGGACTTTTTGTTGTTGTTGTTCATCGACATTTCTTCTCAACTAGTGGAGGTTTATATAGGGTGATCTGGCTGGGATGTTACATTATGGAAATTCGAATTGTCCATAGCTGTTTCTCAACTGAAGATATGTGAATTCTCACATCATTTGCTGTATTCTGTGGCAATATGTTATTTTGGTTTAAGAATATAAAGAAAAGCCAAAACCGGTTTGGCTCAGTGGTAGAGCGTCGGTCTGCGGACTGAAAGGTCCCAGGTTCAATTCCGGTCAGGGGCATGTACGTTGGTTGCGGGCACATCCCCGGTAGGGGGTGTGCAAGAGGCAGCTGGTCGATGTTTCTCTCTCATAGACGTTTCTGGCTCTCTGTCTCTCTCCCTTCCTCTCTGTAAAAA
This sequence comes from Pipistrellus kuhlii, assembly GCF_014108245.1. Taxonomy (NCBI): domain Eukaryota; kingdom Metazoa; phylum Chordata; class Mammalia; order Chiroptera; family Vespertilionidae; genus Pipistrellus; species Pipistrellus kuhlii. The sequence goes on along the minus strand of NW_023425460.1, from coordinate 30,537,908 downwards.
ATCAATAAAATAAAAAAAAGAATATAAAGAAAATTTGCTCTCACAAAGATATACAGCTAGAAAACAGGAATATTTGAATAGCCTTTTTCAGGTTTTTGTGGCTATTCTTTTTAGATACTACATTGAAATTCTACAAATGATAGTTTCCTAAAGCTTTGTCGCAATGTGAAATATGAAGCCATATCAATAGACTTTTCATACTCTGATGCATTAATATCTATTGGTTTTGTATTTTGAATGTATCTTTTACCCATGTATGATATTGTAGCACCATGCATTGATCATTTGGAAAATATTGTTTTGCAGAGTTGTGAATTGTTATGCAGGTATTCCAAATGTTGGCACATTTCGTTATAATGAATCAAGCACATTCATTATCACTGCTGACCTAATAAAAAAAAAATCTTTACATTTTGGGAAGCAGAAAAGCTCATGGTACAGATACAAATGTCTTAAAATCCTAACTTTTATTCAACAGTTCAAAATTTTTGATCTGCAGTAGGTTTTGTCAATTGTTTTCCTTGAAGTAACATGCTTACTTTGTTTATTTTTGTGAAAAAACTATCTTTAAAATACCCAAGTCTGAATAATCACAATTTGCCTGTCAGTCATTGTTTCAAGTAAAAATGTTCCATGAAAAAATTACCAATTCATTTATAACTCCAACAATCACGCAAGTGTTTGTCCTTGAGACAGACATCATACTTTGCTGTGGAGATGAAGTATTTTATGTATATTTTTCATTTAATCATATAGATTATTTTTTTAATATGTACTTAGGGGTTAAAATTTAATAAAATTAATAACTTATTACTTTATCAGGGGAAGTATTTTTGTTTTATTGTAAGTATATGACAAGGATCACTAGGACAGTTTGATGCTATTGACTTGCCTCATGCTAAACTGCCAGAAGTTTTACCCAATTGTTGCTTTTGTATCATCAGTCCAACTGTTGTTCCATGAAAAAAATTACCAATTCAATTTACAGCATAGTTTTCCAGTACAAACTTGAGAGTCAAATTGGTTATTTCACACTTTATATATTGCATCACCATTTGTATTTAGTGACAAGCATTGTATTTAGTGACAATAAACCAAGTTATTTTAGTGCCATTCACATATTATAAAAGATTTTTATTACTGCTTAATTGGGTGTATACAAGAGAAAAAGCTGTCTGGAGATTTATCCAAATATTAATATCCTGAAATATTGACTTTGTTTCATGCTTGTAACTAAATCTTTAATTCAACAAGTTACTGTATTATTGGGAAGTGACACTAGGGTGATTCCTTTTCCTAACTTTACTGATTTTTCACCCAGTAGTTATTCAACACTGTCAATTGCAGAGGCTCTGTCAGTCGTTTAGCTACCTCATGCACCTTTCTAGCCAATGTAATAAAATAACCTACTCTTTTAACTATAATACAATAAACTTCAAAATAATTTTTAAATGTTATTGTTAAATAAGACAACATTTTTTTTTAATTTTCATATAGGCATAAGAAAAACATTAGAATTTCAAAAGAACTTATTATATTGTATAGTTATGTAGTTATACAGATTATAGCAGGTATAATAGAAAAAAGCTTATTGAGAACAGAAGATGTACTGAGGAAAAACTGAGTTAACCATTGAAACACACACACTTAAACTCCAAAACCATACTTTAGAAGTCTAGAAAACAAGAATATACAAGCATATATTCCATTAATTGTCTGAACAATGACATTATCACAGCATATAGGCTCTAGAAAACCAATGTACACTTGTGAGAGAATGAGAGTGAAATGGCAAGTAAATGTCTTAGTGTAATAATGAAAAGTTTTTATCTCATGAATTCCTGAAAGGATCTTGGGGACCCTTTCAACAATCGGTATGCTAATCTCCCTCCAGTTGATTCTAGTGTACTCCATTGCTTGAGAACCACAACCATAGATGATGTCTGCCTGGATTTAATTATAAGAATACTTTCATCACTGTATTTTCCGGTATAAAGCTTTGTTCAGTAGCTTCTTTATTGACATATGGATAGGAGAAAAGATTTAAGAAAAACTGTCCTTGGAACTGACCTTTAAAAATTCTTGCCCCTTGTAATTAGAGTCAAAGCTTCAAGTCATTAATTTTCAATAAATTTTTCCTCAGATGAAAATCAGAACTTTTCTCTATTTGGTCTTAGTCTGTACTTATACTAGTATACACCATTCCTCACTTCCATTGTTGCAGAAAATGAAATATGGTGATATACTATAGCTGCAGTCTTAAAGAGATAATTTTTACAATTTAAAATTCTAGCTAATTTAAAATATAAAATGAACACTTTAAAATATTTTTTATTGATTTTAGAAAGAGAGGAAGGAGAGGGAGAGAGAAAAAAATTTAGTGAGAGAGAGAAAAACATTGATGAGAGATATAAACATCAATTGGCTGCCTCCTGCATGCCCTCTTACTAGAGATTAAGCCCTATAGCCCTATATCTGGGCATGTTCCCTAACTGGGAATAGAACCAGTGACCTCTCAGTGCTTAGGATGATGCTCAACCAAGGCAAAAATGAACATTTTAAAAACGTCCTTGCAAGAGCAACCATAGATTTGCCTGGAATATAAGTAAATGTGAGAAAATGACTCAGAAGAGAATCTATTGGAAATTCATGAACATTGCCAGGGCCAATGGGACATTAGAGTGACTTGTTAAGCAGAAATTCTGCTTAAAAGGAAAAACTGAAGGAATCCATCACAAAAATATTAAATTTTAGAGAAAAGAGTTCAAGCAAAATGTGGACCCTATTTATAAAAAATTGGAAACATAATTCAACAATGTAAGTAATTCACAAGAGCACTTAAACATATTAAAAACACTGTTTTGGAAGCGAAGAATCTATAGAGCACTGTATTATGGTTTGGTAGAAAGAAAACAGGCTTTGAAGTCAAGCAAGCTTAGACAGATCCCTCCGATCCTTAGTAGATTTGGGGCCTTAGGGAGAAAGTAAATCCTTCAGAGCTCAGTTTTGCCACCTATTAAGTAGAGTTAATGCCCAAAACTGTTGTGAAGACTAAATGAGGTAATGCACGAAAAGCACTTTGCACAGTACATGTATACAATACTAGAGGCACAGTGCACAGATTCGTGCATTGTGGTGTCCCTCGGCCTGTTCTGTGGGGATCAGGCCTGAAAATGGCAGTCCAACATCCCTCAAGGGGTCCCAGGGTGTGAGAGGGCACTCTGCAAAGTTGCTGTCAGTTGGCAGCCCCTGCATTGAGCGTATGTTCTCTGGTGGTCAGTGGTTAGGCTTTTATATATATAGATATGGACCTTCATAAAATGTGTTCTTCTTCCTTGCCCTTCAGTCTTTCTGTGACCCTTCCCAATCTCTCTATTTATGAGTGTCTCACTATGGAATATATAGATGTTTAGAACATATTTCATTACTAGGCATTTTTATAGCACTCTGCAGATGCTTCAAGGCTTTTGCTTACAGTCTTTTCAGCTAAGGGGAAAACTGAGCAGTTCTTTGGGGTAACCCTGTAATGTTTTATTTATTAATTCATTAAAATTGTATTTATTGAGTACCAATAAATATGTTCAGGCACTGTACTAGATGTTATAGATCAGCTATTTTCAACTGGTGTGCCACAGCACACTGGTGTACTACAAGAAATTTTAAAACATGCAATTCCTGACTATTTAGTCAGGGGAACTGACCTCCTTTCTCTTAGATTGTTAAATAAAATAATTACAACAACCAACACAATAATAGTCTGGTGTGAATGTATTAAAAAGTATACCTATTTTTTTTGTCAGATTGGCAAAAAATATATTTTTGGTATACCACAGAATTTTAGCCATTAAATTATGTGTGCCATGGTGAAAAAGATTGAAAATCGCTGTTACAGATAGACTAGATAGAAAAAAGAGACAGGGTCCTTCCTGGAGAACTTAATGGGCTTCTGGTTAGCAAGGAGTTTATCCCTCTAGTAATCAGATCTGCACACCACGCTTATTTTCCTTCCTTAAGAGAAGGTGGAAAAGGATAGGTGCTCTTGGTAAAGATCACAATAAGAAAAAATCCTTGTGGGTTCCAGTGAGAGCTATGGCTCAACATATATATATGTGTTACAGAGGATTTTTAAAGGAAAGGATAAGGAGGGAATGAAGTCATAAATGACATATGGAGGCGGGGGGAAGGAGAGAGAGAGAGAGAGAGAGAGAGAGAGAGAGAGAGAGAGAGAGAGAGAGAGAGAGAGAGAGAGAGAGAGGGAGCGAGCGCGCGAGCGAGTGAGAGAGAGCACCCTAGGTGATTTGGCTTAGTGGCTAGAGCATCAGCCTGTGGACTGAAGGGTCCTGGGCTCAGTTCTGGTAAAGGGCACATGCCTGGGTTGGAAGTTCAATCCCCAGTAAGGGGTGTGCAGGAGGAAGCCAATCAATAATTATTTTTCATCATTGATGTTTCTATCTCTCCCTCCCTCTCCCTTTCTCTCTCTGAAATCAATAAAAAGACATATTAAAAGGGAATAGAATAATAGAATAATTATTTGTTTTCAGAAAGAGAAGACTATCCACACACACATATATGTGTATATATATGTATTATACATTTTTTAATTTCTCATTTTCTGGGATCAAGCTCTGTGCTAAGTTCTTTATAGAAGTTTTGCATTCTAACAAATGAGTTCAAGTCTTCAATACCTACTGTCTATGTGACCTTAGGCCAGATGCTCAGCACCTCATTGAGCTTTACTCAATGCCTTCTTTTGTGACCAAGTGGTAGGCTTCTTAGCTTACCATTGACCAGTGCTTGCAGCTTATCTCTCAGTTTGATTATTCCCAACGGCTGCATAGTGTCCACTAGTAGCTCCCTTTTCCTCTGTCATTCCCATGAAAGCTGCCCATCTCCTATTGATTTGGGCAAAAGAGAGTGTAGCAAGTCTCTTCCTAGTTCAAGGTATATATACACACAAACCCCCAAAGATGTCTCCATCTGGAATTATTTCCAGGTTTCCACAGGTGTCTCCCCTGCCTAAGGAAGGAAAGTTTGAGAAACAGCGATGCAGTGCCTTGCACATAGCTAATAACATCTGCCATTAATTAAAGTTGCTCAAGCACATTATATGCATTATATCAAGGGCATCTGCTAAATGTATGGATATTAAAAAGGAAGCTTTTAGGACTTGTTAGACTGGAAATCCCAAGATCATGCATCCTGTCTTCATGCCAGATCCCAATTGTCCTTGTTTTAATTATTTTGAAGCCCACCCAGGAGAAGCATTGGTTGATTATATCTGTCCATATTGTTTTTGATGGGAAATCAAAGGGTCGGGATGCCAGCTTAGACTTAGAAATTCCTGACCTTCACTTTCTTTATTGCTCTGTTAAACAAGTATTGCACTGATCTGGAGTCATTCTATTTGTTTTTTAATTCTGGCACCAATGCTTATTACTTTGTACAAGTTATTTAACTGTACTATCAGTTTTTGCATCTGTAAAATAGGTATTCATTCATTCAAAACTATTTATGGAATTTCTACTTTGTGACAAGCACTGTTCCAGGTGCTTGGGATAGATTAGTGAACAAAACAGATAAAAATTCCTGCCTTTATGGAACTTACATTCTGGGAGATTGTGTGTGTGTGTGTGTGTGTGTGTGTGTGTGTGTGTGTGTGGTGGTGGTGGGGGGTGTTGGTGGGAAGGAGAAGGGTGGATAAAGACAATAAACAATAAATATAATCAGAAAATTATATGGTATGTTAGAAGGTCAAAAGTTGGAATAAAGGAAATGTTGGATGGATGAGGGCAGATTGCACTATTAAATGGAGTTATCTTTGAAAAGGTGAAATTTGAGCAAGATGTAAATAGGAGGTGAGGGCCTTAGCTAAGCACTTACCAGGAGCAAGTGTATTATAGTCAGAGGGAGCAGCTAGATCAAAGTCTCCAAGACAAGAGTGGGCCATAGGTGTAATATTAGTTCCCACGACATAGGATTGTGAAGATAAAGGAGATGACATGTGTAAAGCACTGAGCCTAGTACTTAATTTTGCTGAGTATTTCGTAAATTTTGGTTACGATTGTTATCATCTTTATGGAAGTCACGTTTCTAAATGCTAATAGACTCTTTCAAGATGATCCATATAGCACATAGAGTAGTGCCTTTTTGAAATTGCTACTTTTCTTCATACATATTCTTGACTTTTATACACTTGACTTTTGACTACTTTGAGATGAAAAATACATTTATTATCTCTGAATACTTTTTTCCCCTTGGCAAGAGTCATGAAAAAGGTGTAAACTGTGTTATATTAAAAATGTTTTTAAGTTAAATTGGATATGTGATCACTGTTCCCAGGTCTTCAGTTGCTGTATTAATCTCTTGGTGGTTATTATCTAAAAGGCTGCAATATTTAAAAGCACAGCTACCCCCAGGGAAGTCTTTTCAGTATTCCCAGACAATGTACCATTTTTTCTTTTCATGTTTCTTTTCAATTTTGGAGAAAAGAATGGGATAGTTTATGTTATTAAAATTCTATTTTGGCTTTCTCTGCAAATTCTTGGAGAAATTGAAGCTCTGTATACATAGTTAGTGTTTAATGCAATGTATTGTATGAAACCTTTATATTTACCAAATCTTGTAGCTACTTTATATAAAAGTAAAACCTTGAAAGACCTGACTACCTTGCTACTCAAAGTATGGGCCAGGCTAGGAGTGTCAGCACTGCCTTGGAATGTTTAGAAATGCAGACACTTGTGCCTCACCCTAGACCAGTTACTGAGTCAGAATCTGCAATCTAATAACATCCCCCAATGCACATTAAAGTTTGAGAATTACTGCCCTGACAAAACAAGTATCATTAATACCATCTTCCTCAGATTAGGGCAGTAAGCTGCAGTGAGAGCAGGTAATTTGTATAATGAATGGCGATTCCAGATTTAGCTGAGGTCTGTTCTCAGAGATGAGTGCATACTTTTTCCACTACATTATTTCCCTCACAGTTTTTTTTAATAGATGTATTTCATAATCTGTTATATAGAGGGGAATAAAGAAATAGTTCAGCTTCCTCTTGAATGCACTTTGAAAGCATTTGGCCAAATAGACTGAGTGTAAATACCTGGTCCAAAGAGGCGGGCCTCGATGATGATACTTGAATTTGTGTGTAGCTCAGGGTGGATGAGTCATATGCTCCCCTGTTCTGCCGAGATAACTTTCCTTTCAGTTGGATTAGGGAATCCAAGTGTAGTTGTTGGCAGGATTCTCCCTAAATCCTACTTTAATGAGAACACAGGAGGGAATGGGTAACAACAGACTATGGCCTGAGGAGATGAGCAGTCTGTCCTACGAGTCAGGGAATATCTATTTTTATGAGTAACAGCTATTTTTATGGTTTGCCGTAAGTGAATCGACTCTGATGTTGGGAAAACAGACTGGGAACAGCTGGACCATGCTTTGGATCAGTTGCAAAACAACTTGATCCATTTGTCTCTGGTGTCATTTGATCCCTTGGAGAGCTGTATTATCTCAATGTGGATGTTTGACTTTCAGGCTTGCTTTGTGCCTTGAGCACTCTATTTGATTGTGTTCCTCAGATTACATGGAGTGTTGATTATATTCATTTAAGAGTTTGGATTATAGGATTTCCGAACATGGAACCTCATAGATGACTGGATCCCAGTATCTTATAGACCCATCATTATATTTACCACCATGGGAGCTCTGGTTCCCAGGGGTAAACCATACTTGATAGCACCTGGGAAAATTATACAGATATTCAAAGTCATTTCCAATTTTCAATCTCTGGTAATATATTTCACATTATTACCTTAGGTGGCCCTTGTGAGCAACACTTTTCAAAGTGATCTCAGTTATTATTTAGTATTAATATTTTTTCTTGGAAAAATTAAGCAAGAAACACTCACCATTTGTAGATTTGTTAAGTAAAATTGAATACACTTGTGTGATTTCAATAGCAGCTAAATATTTTCTCTTAAGAAGTTTAAAAATGGGTGAGGGGGACAATGGGGTGATAAGGACACATATGTAATACTTAATCAATAAAGAAAAAAAAGTTTAGAAATGACTTGTCTTTTGATGACAAATTGAGATTGAGCCTAGCTTCTGTCACAGGAGAAAGGACTGAATGCTCTGAGTGAATCATTTACTCTGGCAGACTTTTGTTCTCCTGAAGAAAACTGGCAGCTTTCTTCTCTCTGATAAGAAATAGTCAAGCACTCTTATCTCAGTTCCCAAATTTATTGCAGTGGAAACTGGAAGTCATGATAAAATTATGTCACTTCTATAACCACCATCATTACACTACAACCATCTTTTCTGAAAGTCATAGTTAGGATCCTTTTCAAGAAAGCAAAAAAAAAAAACACCACACACACACAAAAAAAATAAGACAAACAAAAAAAGTATGTTGTTAGAAGCTATGGAGGATGTTTTTGAGCATGTGCAGGATGTAATTTCATTATTGTCTAGAGTTACATGGCTGTTTCTGGGATCGGGAAGTTTCTTAAACAGAATATATTGTTGTTAGATGGCAGTGTAACTGTGGTTTTTGCTGGTATTTGGTATGGAGGTGGGTAACTGTTTCCTGCCATTTCCCCCCTTTTTTTCTCTCTTCTTACTTCATTTCATATAAATAAAAGGATACAAAGCTAAGAGTAACAAAGAACCACCATCCAAAGCACTTAAATTCTACACTTGGCCTATAGAAATCAAGGAATTCAAATTTTCTATAATTTTAAAAAATTTGTTTACATTGTGTGTAACTAGTAGAGTTTTTTTCAATGCTTGTTCAACTTTTACATAAGATGCTTTAATGTGAATCACATGAAAAATGTGGTTGAACATTATGAGTCCTTTAACGTTTGCATGTCCTTTTCTGTGTGATTAGATTTATAAATTTGGGCTGAGGGGGTTGGGAAATGCCCTTCCTTTTTGGATATTTGGTATGCCCTGAGTGAAGGGATGGTGATTTCCCGGTGGCATAGATGACATTTTTGTTTCATGAAGAGCAGAGTTTTGCCATAAGGAGAGCAGAAAGCTTTTGTTCCAGACAGGGCAAAAGTGGTAGCATAACCAGCAGTACCAGTCTTTCAGTGCTTAAGAAAACCAGCCTAGTGAGTAGGCAGACTATGGGTTGGTGGAACTCAAAATTAATGAAAGACTTCCAGGTCCTAAGATATTTCCCAGATCCTTAACTACTTACCACAGGAGCCCAAATCACTGCAAGTTCTTGGTGTTTAAGACACTTTTTAAGGTTATCAGTTCTTTTACAATTCAGATAAAAATAATTGATTTTCTCAGAAAAATACCTGTGTATATGCAGAATACACCACACACACACACACACACACACACACACACAAAACACACACACAACACACACACACTTTTACATAAGAGTTCAAGGTTTTCATGTGTCCACTACAGCCCATCCATGGACCTCATAAGGAATCCTAAGTACCTACCTTAAGAATTAGGTTTCAGCATTGCTTCCTCCTGCCCTCATACCACACTAACTCCTATGCCCCCAAGTCCTTCTTGAAAATGCATTTGAAGTAGATTATATAAAGACCCCAAAATTTTAATGTAAATTAAATTATTCTTGTGTAACAAGAGACAGGGGTTGTGGGTAACAGGAGCAGGAAGTCTTTCTTAGGCTCCCCTCCATTACTGCCCTCGAAATTTTATATACGATTGGTGTTCATAGAGGAAAGGAGATGACACGCAGAAAAGACACCTATGACTATCTGAAGACACTTTATCATATTTTATTTTTCTCAGACTGATATTTGCCAGAGCTTTTGTTTAAGGTGAACTGTTTGTATGATCCATACAGTTTTTATGAATTCCTCCTTCATAGATTAATGGAATATTGTCGATTGGCATATTCTTCCCAGCACTTCTGGCAACATCTATAAGGACAAACATTTTTACTACAATTGTACTAAAATTTTTAATAAATAGAAAATAATCCATACCTTATATATCAGATATTAGTGAACAGATTTCAAAAAGCTGCTGATTATTCAAGCACAGCATCATTTTCTGGAATCTATTCAATTAACAATTGCTTTCTGCTCACTTGCTTCTGTGTTCAACTTCAGCTTTTCAAAAGTAACACCATGTGTGAGTTTAGCAGATCCAGAGGAAAATCATCTTGACTCTACTCCCATCTCATCACTCTCTCTCTCTCCTCTCAGTGCTATCTCTACTTGGATTATAATCACTTGCTGCCTCCTGGGAACCCTCAAGTCACATGGTAGCTGTCGCTTGCCTCCTTTGCTCTGCCCAAATCATACACATTATTGAAGCTATAAATATTTATTGAATACCCCTGCATGCTAATATTTTTAAATAAAATATAGTTGTTATTAGCATTTAGTTATTTAAATTATACTCAATTAAGTTCCTGTTGATTATAATAAAGACCATTGTATGTCTGACCTACTTATTCTCATAGAATGTCAATAATCAACTACCTGAAGTCTCCTTGCTTCTTATATCACTTCCCAGTCCCTTCTCATAACTATCACCAGTTATTTTTCTAAAACATGCATCTGATTATATCAATCTCCTGTTTAAAAACAGTGATTCATTAAGTGGCGATTTATTGAACCCCTACTATGTGCCAGGCATATAGAAGACACTAGGAATACATGAAGAACAAGATAGTCATAAGGACTTGCTGTCATGGTGATTAAATTCTAAAAATAATTTCCCATTTTTTCCCTTTACACATTAGAACAACATGTAAGACTTACTATAAGCTGGATAGCATTTACTATTCCACGTTCATCCTTGTTTATTCTTCTACCTCCTTCACCCGTGGGCATGCTGTGCTCCCATTGAGGCAATGGTTAGTTTTCCACAGCATGCACTTTCAGGCTAGTGCTATTTCTTATCCCTGGAATGCATTTCTTTCCCTTCTCTGACTTGAAAAATCTTGCTTCTTCTTTAAGTTGAGTTCCCATGTCAAATTTTCAACTTCTTTACTAAATCTTTCTTAACTAGCCTTCTTACCTCAGCATAGTATCTATTGAATTAAAATTTCCTTCCTCTTTCCCTTCCCTTTCTTGTTCTTTGACACTGGGGTTCTTAAGCACTAAATTTAAAAAATTACAAGAAAAGTAAAAGTAGTAGTGGTGGATGAAGAATTGCAAAATCCTACCTAGTCAGCATGGCTTAGTGGTTGAGTGTCAACTTATGAACCAGGAGGTCATAGTTCAATTCCTTGTCAGAGCATATGCCCGGGTTTCGGGCTCAATACTCCATCCCCAGTTTGGGGCAAGCAGGAGGCAGCCGATCAATGATTATCTCTCATGTTGATGTTTCTATTTCTTTCTCCCCCTCCCTTCCTCTCTGAAATCAATAAAAAAATATTTTAAAAAATTTGCAAAATTCATTAGCAAATTGAATACATTATAATTCAACTAGGGTTATTATTTAAATATTGTTTATTTTCAGTCAATTGACAAAACACTGGATGAAATCCTATATAATAAAAGCCTAATATGCAAATTGACCAAATGGCAGAATGACTCATGCGGGGGGAAGCCAGGGCCAACGAGTGGGCGATGCCAGCCCAGCCAAGGTGAATGCCAGTGGATAGAGAGGGAGGGGAACGCAATCAGGGGGCAGCAGCGACTGGTGGCAGTGGAGCGATGATCTGGGGGTGGAGCTGGCTGCTCGCTGGCTGGTGCCATCCCAGATCAGTCTGCCAGTTGTCTCCCACAGAGGGAGGCCAGACTGAGGCTTATCCCACAGGGAGTGGGCTTAAGCTGTCAGTGTGACATCCCCCGAGGGCTCCCAGACTGCAAGAAGGCACAGGCAAGGCTGAGAGACCCCTCTCCCACCCCACGTCCAATGCATGAATTTTTGTGCACCAGGCCTCTAGTGTAGGGATAACAATAGACAAGGTCCTAGCATCCAAGGAATTTACAATGTAGTGGGGAAGATACAGTTCTTTACATAAAACTACAGTGAGGAATACAAGGTAGTAGATAATAAGTGCTATTTTTGAGGCATAGGTCAAGCGAAGGCACTTCATGAGACCATTTGACTTGCTATCTCAAGCAAGAAGTTAATGACCCCATTTTATAGTGGGTAAATAAGGCCCAAGGGATTACATGGCTTGCTCAAAGTCACATAATTAATTAGTAGCAAGAGAGACTGAAACCCAGGATTTTTCTTGTGCAGAACTCTGTCTTAGAATACTACCAGGCAACCCATCAGCAAATTCTGTTAGTTTTACTTTCAAAATATATCCAGATTCCAAATACTTCTAACCATTTCCACTAATTCCAACAAAATTCAAAACAATTTTCATTTCTTCCCCAGACTTTAGCATGTCCTCCTAACTGATCTCCTTGCTCCCTCCTACAGCCTATTTTTAACGAACAACTAGACTGATCCTATCATTCCTATGCTCAAAATCCTTCAATATCTCTTTATCTGATGTAAAATAAGAACCTAAGCCATTAAGTTGGCCTATGAGGTCCTACATTGACTCTGACTTTATCTCCTGCAACTACCTTGGTGCCTCCCGTCCAACTCTACTTCTAGCCTGTTCGCTGTTTCTTGGACATGACTCTTGCATTTGCTTTTCCCTTTGCCTAGAATATTCTTCCTCCAGAAATTTGCATGACTCTGATGTCTTTTAGGCCTCTGCTCTAATGTCACCTAGTCAAAGTGATATTTCATGGTCACCTTTTGTAAAAGAGTGATTTCCCTAAGCCTTATAACCCCTCATCCTGTTTTATTTTTTTTCTCTTCATAGCATTTCCCCCCAATCTGACACATTTATTAGTTTACTTTTATTTTTTCTCCCACTTCTAGAATATAAGGTCCAGAGGCATTGTCAGTCTTATTCACTGCTGTATTCCCAGTAACTAAAATGATACTTGGTACATAATAGGTACTCAATTATGAATTGTTGAGTGAAAGGACAAGAGAAATATTGGTAAAGACTAGAAGGCCTAATCGGACTGGTTTCCATTATATGTGGAACATGCCTTATGTTTTCATGATTCTTGAAATGTGTAATCCTCACACCTCTGCTGTTGAACCTATTTGTGTTTGTGACCCATATTAAATCTCACTTCCTCTTTAAGTTTTAAGTGTTCTAAGGAACATTAATTCTATAGCATGTGAACAGTTGATTCTTGTAATAATCAGGGTTCCCCAGAGAAACGGAACCAATAAGAACTGTAAATGTACAGAAAATAGATATATTATAAGGAATTGGTTCATGTGGTTGTGGAGACTGGAATGTCCCAATCTGCCATGTGATCCAGCAGGCTCAAGTCACAGGAGAGTCAGTGGTGCAGATGAAGTCAAAAGGCATCTGCTGGACTGCCTCCTGTCCTGTCTCACTTGGGAAGGCCAACCTTTTTGTTTTATTCATGCTTTCAACTGATTGGTTGAGGCCCACACACATTATGGAGGGCAGTCTGCTTACTCAGAGTTCACAGATTTAAATATTTATCTCATCTAAAAATACTCTCCAAAAAATTAACCAGCATAGTCTCTGAAAAAATGAGCCCATTATTAGCCCAGCTGGTGTTGCTCAGTGGTTGAGTATCAACCCATGAACCAGAAGGTCACCTGTTTGATTCCTGGTTAGGGAACATGCCTAAGTTGTGGGCTCGATCCCTGGTAAAGGGTGTGCAGAAAGCAGCTGATGGATGTTTCTCTCTCACTGATGTTTTTTCCCCCCTCTCTAATCCTCTCTTAATCATTTTAAAAAACACTTTTAAAATGACTCCATTATTGAAATAAATTTGTGGAACCCTTGAATAATTAATGTTTGTTCACTCTGGTTTTCTCAAAGACTTAAATATACTATCAATTTTCAGGGTGTGCACCCTTTGGGACTAGTGTTCCTTGCACATGGCTTTGGGAAATCCCGGACCAGCGATTTTCAACCTTTTTCATTTCATGGCAGACATAAACTAATTACTAAAATTCAATGGCACACCAAAATATATATATATGGTGATCTGACCAAAAAATAGGTATACCTTTGATTCATTTATAGCAGACAACAATTGTGTTGGCTATTGTCATTTTTTAATTTGACAATTAAGGGGGAAAAGTCAGTGCCCTTGACTAAATAGTCAGGTATTACATGTTTTAAAAATTCTTTCCATACACCAGTGTGCCTCTTATGGCAACTGGTTAAAAATTGCTATGCTAGACCAAAAGGTCATTAAGATTCTTTCCATTTCTAAAAGGTCAAAATCCTAACTGACTTGCCCAAGGGTACATGGCTACATTCATTACATTAGAACTTAAAAACTAAAACTCAGTTTTCTTACATTTCTATTGTATCAAGTTACTTATTGCAGTTTTGTAATAGCAAAAGATTGAAAGCAACCTACTAGTTTATTAAGAGAAAATCTTACCTAATAATAGACAAACATGTAAATTGACCATACCTCTGCTATGTCACCAACCAATCAGGAGTGACATGCAAATTAACCCGACAAAGATGGAGGTTAATTTACATACATAGGTGCTGAGAGATGGGAGGCCAGACGCCCCACCCACAGTCTCTCAGGGCCTCTAGGCATCGTGGGAGGGCGGGGCCAGAGCAGGAAGAGGCAGCTCTGGGCCTGAGTGGAAAGGGGCTGGGCCTGAGTGGAAAGGCAGTGCCAGCAGCCAGGGAAAGGAAAGCCGATTCTAGTATGAATCTTCGTGCATCCAGCTTCTAGTTGGCTAAATAAAATTCATGGTATAGGCACATAAAATACTATGCAGTTTAAAAAGAAAAGAGGAAGCTTTTCGTGTACTAATATGATATAATCTCCAAAATATATTATTTAGGTGAAAAAAAGAAAGTCAATAACAATGTGTATAGTATGTTACCTTTTATGTAGAAATGTGTGTTGAGGGGGGGATATATGCTTAGCTTATATATGCTTAAAATCATTGACCTTTTTCAGCCTCCAAGGAGTAGAATAGAGTCACTATGACATAGAGGTTGGAGGAAGACTTTCCATCAGATAGCATTTGTTTCTTTTGATTCCTGAATCTTGTGAGTCTTATTACATATTCAAAAACAAAATGAAAAGAAATAGAAGTTATCTAAGATAATTATAATGCATCAATGAGTTGGAAAACACTAGACTATATGTTGTTCTCCTAGACCAGAATCCTGTGAAATGTTATTGGTCCAAGTTTTGTCCCATGTCCTTCCAGTGACTTCCCTTCTGCATCCTTTGAAAGAGACAATCAAGCCCTTCTTCTTCTCCTGCCTCTCCTACTTCTCAGCCCTAATATAGGCTTGTGATTCCAAGGGGGGCAGCAGTTATGGTTATTCTGTGTCTGTCAAGCTTAATACCTGGAAGGAAAGCAGTATCAGGGCAGGAGGGGCCAAGGGATGGCTAGCAGCCCAGATTCAAAATAGATATCCTGAGATGAGCCCTGGCCTGTGGTGCCAATTTAACATACTTCCTCCTTGTATTTCACTTCTCTCCTCTAGAAAATTGGAATAATTTACTTGTATCAGGGAGGTTTTAGGGCTCACATGAGATTATTGATGAAAATGTGCTTGGCAAATGCAATGGGTTCCATATATGTGGGAGAGACAGATTTGTTGTTGGAAAGTAAATTGGTCCAGGTGCATCCACTAAATATGACAATGAAGCAGCATTGTTCCTGGTGGTTGCACCATCATTCGCTCATAAAGGAAGCAGGAAGTGGCCACATCGTCTCCAAGCTCTGGAACCTCACCCCGCGTGTGTAAGGGACATTATGGGGAAGCTGACGTCCAGAGACACAGTCAGGAATTACCTCCCATGTTGAAATGGGCTCACTTGGCAGTCCTTTGCCCAGGTCTTTCCTGTGGCCAAAAGCAGTTATGGTGTGTGAAGAATGCCTTTTAAAAGCTGCCTTTTTTATTTGGAGTTAAAATAATTTTAGAAGTAGAACATAGAATTATTTTCAGAGACATTGGAAAGAGGCCAGGAATGAGTTGCATGACCTTGGATCAATGATTTCACCTCTTTGGGTCTCACTTTCCAATTCTATAAATATAATAAGAAGGTCCTTAGGACCATTTCTAAAGTAAGGCAACTACCCAGCACAACTGGAAAAAAAGGAAAACAGAAACCCCAGGCATTAATGCAATTCTGCATTCAAACTGTCGTCAAATTTAGACAATAAATTTTCAGTGAGAACTACTCCAGGATCAGCTCTCTTGTTCATTAACACATGACCACTTCCTCCTCATGTGCACTTCAGTTTGATCTGCCCTACCAGCAGCATTTCCTCTCTTCATTCAGGCAAATAAATAACCAGCCTAGTAGCCAAGAATGAAATTAGTAGCAGGTGGAACAGCTTAGTTTTAATGATGCTGCAACCAAATTTTAATTGAATAAAGATTCATAACTTTCCTGTTTTTATCCCATTAATGCTTCACAAGTACTCAATGAAGTCAGCCACACCTAGCTCCCAAGGAGCAAAACACTAACTAACACTCTTGGCATCTATTGTCAGTTCTCCTTTTCACCTCCAGAACCAGACCCATTTCCCTATAAAATTTCAGTTTCATTTAAGCCTGAGTTTTGTTTATTTTATCTTTTAAAGTTTTTTGCTAGAATTAATAAGTGCTAATGTTTTAAGTTTTGCATATGATATTTCATATAAACAAAACATCATTGCTATAAAATTGAAGTCTACCTGCCCTTCCACCTAGACCCATTATTTTTCAGAGATAATCACATATAATTTTAGATTTCATATTTCCAGTCCATATTTATTTTTATATTTTTACTAAAGCCATGAGAATCTATAAACTAGCTATTGTATTGCTTTGTATGCTTTAAACATTTACATAAATTACATAATTGGAAATTATATAAAATTATATGGAGTTACAGCATTTATATTCTACAAAATGCTTTCTTTACTCAACATGTTTCTAACATATAAATTTATTTCACTTATTTTCCTGCTATATAGTATAATGAAAAACATTTCTTTTTTCTTAGAGTTTTAAAGGGTTTTTTAAATACTCAAGTCTAATCTCATCTAGAATATATTTTTGTTTATGGAAGTGAATTAGAAATCTGATTTTATAATTTTCTTCATATAGTTCCTGCACATTTGGATAGATTTATTCCCAAATATCTTATAGGTTTGCTAAATGTCAGATGTTAAATATAGTTTCTAACTAGGTGTTTTTAGTATTTGAGAACACTACAGAATTTATATGTTCATCTTTTAAGTAATTACCATGATATATATGTTTTTTGCCAATTCCAAAATTGTTCTGTAGTTATTTTAGCTTTTCTATAGGTCACTATATTGCTTGCAAAAAATGACAAATTCATTTCTTTCTTTCTAATAGTTATGTGTCTTCACAATTTTTTTTATTTTTGAACTAGTTATGATCTTTAGTACAGTGTTAAATGCTAAGGGTGATAGAAGTCATCCTTGTCTGGTTCTTGACTTGAATGGGAATGACAATTTTTACCCTAAAGTATGATGTTTTCTCTGGGTTATTGGTAGATAAGCCCTTATCAGGTTAAGAAGATCTTATCTTCCTGTTTGTGAAAGAGTTGTTTTATTATTTTTTAAAGTAATGGAAAGTATCAAATTTTACCCAACTTTCTTTTGTATCTATTGAAATGATCTTCCCACCCTTTAATACTAAAATAGTATATTACACAGAAAGACTTTTTAATATTGAACAATTCTTCCATTTTTGGCTGAATCCTATCTAGACTGGATATTTTTAATACATTTCTGGATGATATTTGCTAACATTTTATTTTAAGATTTTTGTTTTCATATTTATAGGTGAGATAATTCTATAATTTTGTTTTTTTGTACTATACTGCCTTTAGAATTGTTGTTCTATTATCATTATAAAATGATTTAAGTAGTTTTCCTTCTTTGTCTATTCTTTGCAGCAGTGTATTCAATATAGATATTATTTGTTAAACTTGTTTGTAGAGAGTTTCTGGTCTGGTCATGATGGAGAAGTTTTTTTTGTTTTGTTTTTTATTGATTTCAGAGAGGAAGGTAGAGGGAGAGAAAGATAGAAAGATCAATGAGAGAGAATCACTGATTGGCTGCCTCCTACATAGCACCCACTGGAAACCCAGCCTGCAACCCAGGCATGTGAACCTGACCTGAATCGATTCCGGGACCCTTCAGTCCGCAGGCCAACACTCTATCCACTGAGCCAAATTGGCTAGGGCATGATGGAGAAGTTTTATTGGACTGGCACTTCTACCAAAAACAACTTTAAAAGCTGATCAAATAATGAAGTAACTTTTCTAAGGCACTGGGGTATAACCAACAAAGGGTGACTTGAGGAGCTAAGATCCTTGAAAGAAGGGAAATTTAGGAAGTGAATCACATATTAACATCATCCCTAGATCCCCCCCCTAAGGACTATAGTGTAGGGCACATATGTCAAACACAAGGCCCGCGGGCCAAATCCGTCCCGCCAGGCCTTGCAATGTGGCCCGCACCGCGCTGTCATCACTGCACTCCGCTGCGTTTCCATCACAATGACAGTTTATGACTGTTCAGTAAACCATTCGGCCCGCGATTTAGGCTGGATTTTAGATTTTGGCCCCTTCTCTGATTGAGTTCGACACCCCTAGTGTAGGGGAAGAGTTTAAGCAGAAATAGCATTCTTATTGGACTAGGGTGACAGAGTCTGAATTTGAGGTTGCCAAAGTTGCTAGTATAAAGGGTAAAATCCTAGAAAAAAGCAAACACAGAGGAGAAATCCTAAAGTATGAATGCAACTTTCCCAGTCATTGGCCAACACCCCAGCTTCATGCACAAATGATGAGACCTCTAGAAACTAAGCAGAAAAAAGCAGCCAAGAGGCTAAAGTGCAATAGAAGGTTCACATCCAGAATATATAAAATAATCCTGCTAGCAAATAAGACAGGGAA
Organism: Pipistrellus kuhlii; assembly: GCF_014108245.1. NCBI lineage: Eukaryota > Metazoa > Chordata > Mammalia > Chiroptera > Vespertilionidae > Pipistrellus > Pipistrellus kuhlii. The sequence goes on along the minus strand of NW_023425460.1, from coordinate 30,518,991 downwards.
TTGTATCTTAGAGACAAAAGACACGAAGATGTGCTTCACAAAATGCCCTCTTTCATGTATGGAGCAGCCCTCTGAGATTTGTAATATAAGTTGTAGCTTGCAGTTCCCACCCTTGAGGTTTTTGCTTAATTCGGGTTCTCTTGATTCTACTCACTGACCATTCTGATTTTGAGTCCCTATTTATTTCTATTACTTGGAACTTTTCCTTCATTTCAAGTTTACCTAATATTCTTTTATCTGTGCAGCATTTCTACATATTTAAGATTGGATGGGGGATTCCTAGCATCCACTCAGTCATGTGTGTTTACTTAAGTCCAAATTCCATTTTCATGAAGTCAGTTTAGATTAGAGTGGGTGATATGACCCTGTATTGTTTCTGGATTCATGACTTTATATTTCTATAAATCATTCTGTGCACAGTAGATTAGGAGTTCACAGAGAAGGAAGCTATTTAGACTAGGAAGAGTGAAATAGAGGGATCTGGAGGTTTATATAACTGTTGGAAACTAATGTTGGAAGATCAATGTACATTTAGCACCTTCTTTTCTGTTGAACTTATTTTGAGCACTTGCTTTTTGTCACTAGTGACCTGGTGGGTTTTAGTTTGTTTTGTGTAAGCCAAAGATCTAATAATGTGTAATAATTCAATGATTCTCAAAGTTTGGATCTACTTTACTCACGAATCTATTACTTGAGACACTGATTAAAAATGTAGATTCAAGGGCCCAGCTGGTGTGGTTCAGTGGTTGAGTGTTAACCTATGAACCTGAAGGTCACAGTTCAATTCCCAGTCAGGGCACATGCCTGGGTTTCGGGCTCCATCCCCAGAGTGGTGCATGCAATGATTCTCTTTCATCATTGATGTTTCTCTCTCTCTCTCCCATTCCCTCTCCCTCTCCATATTCTCTGAAATCAATGAAAATATTTTTAAAAAAATGCAGATTCAAGGACTCTACCCAGGGTCAGAGAACCTACATATAATGTACTTTCTAATGGTGCTTTGTATGCTAAGGTGTGAAATCTTTATAGGTAAATACCAGAGATAGATATATTAACCCTACCAGTGGTGGTTGTATATCAACTGTGGGAAATCTTGCAGATGATGCTTAATTCTGAGCACAGCTTTTTTTTTTCTATCTGTAGAGAATTTTGATTGTTTAGTGTGGCAGTTACTAGCAATCTATGGCCCACAGGCCAAATCCAGCTCATCATGTGTATTTGTGTGTCCAGAAAACCTTACAGAATGTTATCTGTGTTTGTAAATGGTTGAAAAAAGTAAAAAGAATGGTACTTTATAATGTGAAAATTCTATGAAATGCAAATTTTAGTGTCCATAGTAAAGATTTGTTGGAACATAACTGTGCTTAGCAATATACTAGTAGCCCATTGCATGAATTTGTGCACATTGGAAGGAAATTAATTAGAAGGAATATTTTAATATTGCTGTTCCCCCTTTCTCTATAATAGAAGTGTCAATCATATTCACAATCAACAATGACAGATCAAAACACATGCATGTGATTGGTGCCAGCAAGAGCGTTATATGTATCGTGCATGCACATGCCAACTTATTTTATATTTATATATATATATATATATATATATATATATATATATATATATTATATATATATATATATATATAGAGAGAGAGAGAGAGAGAGAGAGAGAGAGAGAGAATAAACTTGCTTAATTAGACCTGCTTTCTGATTTAGCTAAACGTTTTCCAGCCCAATGAAGCACCCCAACTTCTCTTTCAGGTAATTGTCAGCAACAGAGCAGTAAATATAAACATGAAGCAGATTATTATTATAGATCATGCAGGGAGAACAAAGGGTAAAATATTTAACTATAGCAGTGTTTGACTATAGTCTGCGTAGTGAGAAAACCTGAAATCATTTTCAGGTTCCACCATTTCTTCTTTTCCATTGGGTCAAGTTTCTAAGCCTTCTAAATCTCCATTTTCTGGCTAATGAAAAGAAAATAGAATTCTACCAAGTCTTCTATCTACCTACTCTAGGACTTCTTTGAGGATTAAATGAGATGAGGTACGGGAAGACGCTTCACAGACATTTGGTTAATGTGTAAAATTTTTCCACCTGTGTTCTTGGGCTGATGAAACTCCTAGGAGGCTGGTCACTAGGGAGAGAAAGCTGGGCATTGCTACATGACATCATTACCAGGAGCCCACATTGACCATTTCCAAGCTGGGCTGGGCTGTGGGCTGCATTTTGTGCCATGAATCTTGTTAGTGTTGGCTGTGATTTGGTGGGGGATCACTCCAGGGTGGTGGCGGGACCTGTGTCCCACTTGGGGGAAGCTGAGTGTTGTTTTGTCGGCACCAGGTCCATGGTGCCCACCAATGTGTGTCATGGCAGCTCCTGTGCTGAGCGTCTGCCCCCTGGTGGTCAGTGTGCATCATAGCAATCATTCAGATAGTCATACACTTAGCATATTAGCATATTTATATATATATAGATTGTCTATGGTTATTTTCATAGTACAATATCAGAGTTAAGAAGGCTCAACAGAGACCACAGAGCCTCCCTTTCCCACCCCTACCCCCATCCACTCAGGCCTAAACCTTTGCAGAACCTGGGCAAGGCAATAGGCCTTTACCTTAGTGCAGGCCTAACAATCTCCCCATAACCCAAAGGCTCCCTCCACTTCTTTACCTCCCCCCTCACATGAAACACTACACACACACACACACACACACACACACACACACACACACACACACACTGACTAAATGTCCTTAGTGAAAGATGAAAGCAAAATTGCTCTGTTTTCATTCAGAAAGAACTTTTAAATTTATCTGTGATACTTCTGTGATCTTTGAGGAAATATATTCTGGAAATATCAGGTAGCTCTGATTATATTAATTCAGTCCTTACCAACTCTTAATGCCAGTTAGAAGGACCAATTTTGGACCCAGGAAAATATAAAAATGTCTAAAAATTTTTAGAAGGGGAATCCATTAATGACAGACTAAAGGTTAATAGATTCATGATTTAACCTCAAATTATATTGTATCAAATAAAACATTTGAGCTGACAAAAGAAAAGAGAATTTTTAAACTTGATAAAAGGACATGATTTCCTGAAGCTTTCCCAAATGTTTAATAAGATAAAAGATTGATTTTGGAGAAATGGAAATAAAGTAGGAAATAAGACTAATAGGACCTTGCTTTGCTTTGTGTACATGGTATTCCCCAAATAATATATACACACTTTAACAGTGGATAGCTCAATTTTGAAAATGAAATTATTTTAATAAACACTGTCTTTATAATTATTCAAATGTGTATATTTATTTTTTTGCACATCCTACATATAGAAGGCAAAAATATATAGTTTGTGAATTATTGAATGTCTTTTTTCTTTTCACAGTTTCTCTGAACCTTCCTTTTGGCCACTTTTCTGTCCAATAGCAAAATGATCAAAATAAATGAGGAAAAAAGAGTAAATAGAAAATAGACTTAGAAGAACATTAAAGTAGTGTGAAAGATTAATACTCTAAAGTGTTTATCAGTTTATTTTATTCTCTTGTTAGAAATGGGCTACACATTTGATTTTGTTTCTAACTAGCAAAAGCAAAGTTGAAAACAAATCTAGTGTCCACAAGTAAAAAACAAAACTGATTTTTCTGAGAAACATCATTTTCCTGATAATAAGCCTTGAGATAAATTTTTTGGTAGGTCTTCAAGAAAATCTATATGCCGACATGGATGCTGTTTTACACACACATATGAAAAGTTTTTGCTTATCCTACTCTTTCAAATACATGGATGCAAAATCTGCATTAGGGAAAAGGCATGACATAGGGCCTGAAGAAGTGTAAAACAGAGTAATTTCTCAATCTCATATATAAATGATGGTATAGAAAATTAAACTCAAATAAGAAACTTACACAAAACCCTTGGGCAAATCATTTTGTTTTGCTTTACTCTTAGTATATATTCCTGTGTGTGTTTATTGGACAATATCATATGAAAATGCAATTTCATTAATACCAACTGAAATATAAGATTCTCATATGTGTTGAGGGGACACCTAATGACATCATTTGACTATGTGTCAAAGAGGAGACCTTCAGCCTTAGATTTGGAGAGGGCCTTAAAAATCATCTTGATCAAAAATTACAAATATGTGACAGTGACAGATGTGCCTTCATTTCTTATTCTCATTACCCTGCAGACATTATTAATAGATCACATTAATACATTAATTGACAATATACAGTGGAGATAAGGCTATTTCTCAGTACAACCCTTAATGCATAAGAACAATGCTGGCATGCATGATAAGATTTCTTTTAGTGGACTTCTGATTTTAGCCCCAACATGTAAAAAGCTTAGAAGTTGTTACTCTTATTCATTCAATAAGAACAAAATAAAAAGGTTGAAAATGAACAACTTTTCTTGGATGTATCAGAGAATTATGATTGCAGGGCATACCAACACTCTGAAATATGGAAAGACAGGTGAATCTAGAGTCACTACCAAACTTTGCTTACTTCAAACAGAAAATACTGAAGCCATAAACTGGTAGGAACACATAAGTGGTAATTCTGATGAATCCTAGGGACTTAGTGTGAACTAGCTTGAGAGTAAGAACTCCTGGAGGCTTCAGACTTAGCCCCTTAGCCCCTACTTTTGTGGAATCCAAGAAAAATCCCCTAGTAGCTCTGACCAGGGGAGAGTAAGCATTATCATTGTGAAATATAAAACCAGAGCATTCTCTATAACAAAGACCAACTCTCCAAGGAAAAAGTTATAACCAGAGCCTTATCCCTTTGGGGGAAGGCATTTTTCTCATTGAAATCTCTCTAGCCTTCCTGTCTCACCTAAGGGGAAATAGCTATACCACTGGGAGGAGGGAGTGACATTTATAGCCCAGGGATACAGGCCCAGGAAGAGACAGATTGAGTCATAACGTTAAGGAACACTTTCCTTCTTCTATACCCAACCTCATACCAACAGGGTGCTAATATAATAACTGAGTTAGAGCTGAAAGAGCTGAAAAACACAGTCTCTCCCTGAGGAGGAGTAATTAGGGAAGCCTAAAGTCAAAAGATAACTCAAAAACAAGTACATTAGAGGGATTTGAAGCCTCTGGTACATGTAACTGCTACAAACATACAACATAACCCATCTCAGCCCAAATCCTCACAGTAAAGACTGTTTATCTCAGTTTCTATTATCCAATTCAGCATGTTGGCTTTCAACAAAAAATTACAAGGTATACTAAAAAGCAAGGAAAAACATAGTCTTAACAAACAAACCAAGCATCAGAACTATAGTCAGATATGACACAGATGTTGGAATTATTAGACAGGGGTTTAAAAATAACTCATGTTAAGGGATCTGACAGAAAATACATGATATATAAGAATAGATGGATAATGTAAGAAGAGAGATGGAAATGCTACAAAATAATCAAAAGTAAGTATTAGAAATAAAAAACACTGTCACAGAAATGAGAATGTCTTTAATAAGCTCATCAGGAGAACTGGCCACATCCAGGGAATCAGTGAGCTTGAGAATAGGACAATAGAAATTTTTCAAACTGAAATGAAGAATGAAAAAAAGCAGAATAGAACATCCATGAACCATTGGGACATTTTAAAAGTGTGTGATATGCCCTAGCTGGTTTGGCTCAGTGGGTAGAACTTTGGCCTGCAGACTGAGGATCCAGTTTCGATTCTGGTCAGCGGCAAGTACCTCGGTTGCAGGCTCCATCCCTGGTCCTTGGAGGGGGGCGTGAAAGGCAACCTATCGATGTGTCTCTCTCACATAGATGTTTCTCTCTGTGTTTCCCCTTCCCCTATACTCTCTCTAAAAATCAGTGGAAAATTCTCCTCAAGTGAGGCTTAACAGTAACAACAACAAAGTTGTGAAGGAGAAGAAAGAGAGAACAGAGCAGAAGAACAATGAAGCAATAATGGCTTGAAGTAATTCAAGTATTGAAGTAATGATGGCTGAAAAGTTTCCAAAATTAATAACAGACAAAAAAACAACAAAACAAAAACAAAAACAAAAAACCATAGACCCAGGAAGCTCATAGTACCAAGTAGGATAAATACTATGAAAACTATGCCTAGAAATATCTTATTGCAGAAAACAAAAGAAAAATAGAAAACCTTGAAAGAAGTCAAGGGGAAAACAACACTTTGCCTATAGGGGACAAGGATATGAAGTACTATCATGCACTACTTAACAGGGATATGCTCTGAGAAATGTGTCATTAGGCGATTTCATAATTATGTGAACATCACAGCGCACTTACACAAACCTAGATGTCATAGCCCATTACACACCTAAGTTATATGGTACATCCTATTGCTCCAGGTCCACACAGCATGGGTACTGTACAAAAAACCCCACAAGATTAAATCAAGCGCAAGAGAGATGATGCAGTTAAGAGACTCAGTAAAAGCCCTGGCCAGTTCAGTTAGTTGAAAAGATGTCTCCATATGCCAAGGTTGCAGGTTTGATTCCCAGTCAGGGCACATACAAGAAGCAACCAATTAATGCATAAATGAGTGGAACAACATCAATGTCTGTCTGTCTGTCTTTCGCTCCTACTCTCTTCCTCTCTCTCAAAACAAATTTTTAAAAAAGAAAGAGAGACTTAGTAAACATGAGATGTGAGAAACTACTGCCAGAGTAACATAGCATACTGTTTTACAGAAAACTTTTTTTTTAATAAGTAGAAAGATATAATCTATAATAAAATACGTAGAATAGCAAATGCATAGATCAGTAACATAGTCATTTATTATCATTAAGTATTATGTACTGTACATAATGAGCTATACTTTTAGAAGACTGGTAGAGCAATAGGTTTGCTTATTTCAGCATCACCACAAACAGGTGAGTGCCATAATGTGCTATAACTTTACAACTTGCTACAATGTCATTAAATGATATGAATTTTTCAGCTCTGTTAGTAATATTATGTGACTACCAAAATATGCATTTCATTGACCAAAATGTCATTATGTGGAGGATGACTGTATTTACTCATATTTTGGCCCTTTTCTGAGAATCATAATAGAACCAGAAAATATCCTTTGAGATTACTAACAGGTGTAGATTTAATTTTTGGACATTTGCCTTATTTTGGAACCTGGATACTCTAGGTAGGTGGTAAGGGGTTAGGGGCTGGTTATATCAGGAAGCAGTGTTCTGTAAGCATTTCTGGTAAACTGCCAGAAGAGCTCTCAGAAACAAAAAGGTGTGTGTGAGGTGAATGTGAGGGCATGCAAGAGGCAACCAATTAATGTTTGATCATTAATGATTCTCTTTCTCTCTCTCTCCGTTCCTTTCTGAAATCAATAAAACATATATTTAAAAAAAAGTTTGAGTGTGTGTGCGGGTGGCAGGGGCTTTGGAGGAACTTGATTCTCTAAGTTTCTGGGAGTTTGCTGTGATTTATTTTATCATTCTAAATAAATATTTACTTTTGTACCTAATTTTGTGTTTTGTACTTTTGATTACTTTTTCTTAAAGAGGGTCCCACAATTTATTTAAGTTCCAGCCTCAAAACACATGGACCCATTCCTGCCCCCACTTTAGGTACCATCACCTGGTACTATTCTGAGGTACTCCCTCTCCCCTCAGAGCCCACTCTGGTGGCTGGAGCTGCAGATGGCTTTTCCACCTCTGTCCTTCTGTGCTTCCCGCAGAGCTCTTCTCAGCACTGCAAGGATCAAGGAAGGGCCAGCTGTTTTAGCCTCTGCCAAAAGACAGTGTTTCTCCACATACACAAGGCATTAGGAGAGAGAAAAGATCAAGAAAATGTGACCTTTAGAACAGCCCTTAAGCTTCAAGACCAACCCTTTGGTTCATTGTGGGTTGGATTATACAAGCAGTCATGATTTCATTAAATGTGTGTGTGTGTGTTTTAATATATTTTATTGATTGTTTACAGAGAGGAAGGGAGAGGGATAGAGAGTTAGAAACATGGATGAGAGAGAAACACCGATCAGCTGCCTCCTGCTCACCTTCCCCTGGGGATGTGCCCACAAACAAGGTACATGCTCTTGACCAGAATCAAACCTGTGACCCGGTTTTGGCTTTTTTTTTTTTTTTTTTTTTTTTTTTTTTTTTTTTTTTTTTTTTTTTTTTTTTAACTTACTGATTTGAGAGAGAAACATCAGTTGGTGTTCCACTTATTTATGCATTCATTGGTTGATTCTTGTATGTGTCCTGACTGAAGATTGAGCCCACAGCAATGGTGTATCAGGACAGTGCTCTAACCAACTGAGCTAGCTACCTGGCCAGGGCCTTATTTAATGTATTTTTTGAGCACCCATTATGTGCCTGTGAGATTGCCCACAACACTGACCTTGCACCATTTTTCAATGATAACATTTTTCAGAGTACCAACTCTTAGAAGTTCTTGAACCACAACCCTTTAATCAGCTGGGTGGATTTTACAGGAACTGGTTTAAGAAAGTCAAAGAAACATCTATATTCTATATGATCTTTTTTTTTTTTTTGTAACAGTGTTCATTTTATATAAGCTTTATTTGCCCAAAGTAGTTCTGAATGCAAGAGAGGAGGGTTGACCCATTGCAAAGAGGATCAAGAATAATGGAGCCTCAGAAAGAAAACCTAAGGGCAAGTGTGAAGAATGTACTCAGCGGGAAACCAGAGTGAGGGCCTTTGGAGGAGGGGCAAATACATCTTATAAAGCTTCAGAGAGATTCAGCTTAGCCTCTCCAGTGTTCGGCTTCAAGTGTCAGAATAGGTTTTATAGGTCAACAGGGTTGTTCTAATGATTATCCAAGCTTTTCCCACTTCAGTGGGGAAGGCCCCAGTCTTATGGAATTACCTGCCCAGTCAGCAGGCTGGGTGTTAGAATTCGGAGTAGACTGCCCCTCCTCCCTAAAAGCAGCAGGCGGCAAAATAGGTCCGGAAATTCCTGAGCATTGAGAAGCCAGCACTAATGCAATTACCTGAAATAAAAGAAGGGGTCAGATAGTAAGGGGCAAAGGTTTTTCCTTTTAAAGTAAAGAGCCAGGTAAACAAAACCAGCTGCTACTGGAGCCAAGGAACTCTGCTCATTAAATTTTTTAAGAGGCTAATGGATATAAGGGGCTAATTGTAGTACAATGCTGAAGACTGAATCTAGGGTCCTGGAGAAAGGGGGGAGGGGAACCAGGGGTAAAACCTGGCTAGTAGAGACAGAAAGGAGATGAGACCTGCCTCTGGTAGAGGCTCCCTAAATGAACAGAATGGAATTAGAGGAAGAGTAAGAGATTTGATGCCCGGAGTCTCTAATGTTTCTGTCAGTATCCCAATGAGATGAGCTTGGGAGCCTAGTCGGGGACAGTTTTAACTTTATATGCCCATAGAATAGCATCTGGAATAAGTTTTTTAAAATAACTAATTATGGGAAGGTTTATGTTTACTATGAAAAACTATGGAAGGCTATACAGCAAAGTATTAACAATGGATCTCTCTAGGTGTTGGGTTATCAGTGATTTTTCATTATTATATTTTAATGCTGCTTGTGTGTATTTTCAAATTTGTCTATAATGAACCTTATTTCTTTTCGCAATAAACAAATACAGGGCAAACTTTAAATAAGATGAAAGGTATTTAAACTGGAAATAAAATTTAAAACTGAGGGCAAGAGATTGGTAAGTGGTTCCATTTACTTTGTATATTCTGACATCTTTGCTACCTCCCTAGATGTGTGCTTGATGTGAACTGCTAATCTACAGGCCAGCAGAAGAAGGGGGCGGGGGGGTTGCTGGTATTGAGTGAGACAGACTATTTGTCCACACAGAAAAGTTTCAACCTCATTTCATTTGGAATACTTCACAGAGAGGTTGTTCCCGTACAGTCTCTCTTGGCTTCAACTTGAGTAGAACAACTCAGTCACTATGGAGGGAACCTAAGAGATGCTGAAATTTCAAGATGGCTTGGAGGAGGGATATGACTTGCCTAAAAGTATCAGTCTTAGTATTTCTAGAACCAACCATTTTTCTAGGATTTATGCAGAAGATGTCAAAGTACCTTTCATGGATTTCCTTTCTCTCTCCCTTCTTCCCTCCCCTCTATTCTTCCTTTCCTCTCTGATTTATTTAGTCTTCTGACACCTTTGTAGCTATTACTAAATTAACTCTTATAGAGAGACTGATTGGTAGCTAAGATTTATATTTATCATCATAATGAGAAAAGTAGAGAAAACAGAGACAGTTGCCCCCAGCACTTGACAGTCAGTAGGAATTCAGTTCTACTTTTACCTAGTCTTATTGAGAAATCACCATCGTCATCATTTTTAATAATTAACTCTTACCAAATTGATACCACAGGCTATCCCACCTCCTTCATATCCAAATATAAATGATATCTTGGGCCCATTACTACAGGCAGCCACTATCAGAGAACCAAAAGCTCTGTAACAGGCAGATATTTTTAAATAACCAATGTTTATTGACTTTGAATGCTTTTTTAGCAGTTTCTGAGGGGTTAAGTACAACAAGCTAAATGTTCAAGGGTTCCCCCCAAAAAGGGGCTTAGGTATTTATTAGGTTCATACATATAGTTAAATTATCCCCACTTAAAAGTGATATTAAATTCTGGGGGACCAAAGTTCCTATTTCCACAGTACAACATAAATGTGGGTTTAAGGTTGCAAATAAAAGTTGCTGAAACTTCTCAGGATACTATGGGGCTTCCTCTGACATCCAAATGTGTATTTGATTCAGACTGAGGTTATTAAAAAGATACCATGTTGGTCTGGTTGGGACAGAAGGGATTCTTAGCAAGGTCAAAGGTAGAGGCAATGCCCAGGGTCATTTTTGAGGAGCATTTTAGAGGATGACTTACATCTCTGTTGACTTATTTTGTTCTCTTGAAGAGCTCATCTACATCCATGGCTCCATTTATTACTTACAAACTGAAAAGGACACCCAAGTTATCATCACCTGTCATAACTTCTCAGTACCTCCTCTTTATTTCTCCTACTACTTGTTGTATATTCCCTCTTTGATATTCTCTGCATCCTTAATATTTCAGACAAAATTGTTCATCTCATTTGACAAACATAACACCTAGTCTACTGGCCTGCATGTCCTTGGCAACAGTATACTCCAAAATATTATCTCCCATAAGTTTGTGGTCATCACTGGCTCCCTTCCTCTTTTTCTTACACTCCACAGAAGTTTTATTTTATTAGTTCTTTCTTTACAGGCTTTCACTTTTACATCTTTCCATGGACTCCCTTACTTAGACCCAGATCCCTTCGTACTTGCACTACTGAGATAAGATAACCTTGTCACACTCATTTCCTGCTTGCAAGTCTCCCCTGCTCCAATATAATTCACAGCCCCAGCAAAGCCTGAGACCAACTGAAAATGATTGAATCCAGCTTGTTAGGTTAAATGTGGGGGCAACAATAGGCTCTAAATAGCTTAAGTCAAGGTTTTTATGGGAATTCCCCCCTACATGTTAAATGAAGGAGGAATTGGACTATTTCTTGGGTCTAAGAAAATAGCTATTGAGTGAACAATAACAGGAATCAAATTTTAGATCCTCGTTAAAAGAGCCTTTCATGGGTCCAAGCTGTAGTATGGTGGAATGGTACTCATAGTATATGAAAGTGGATTCCCTGTCTTACATAATCACTTTTCAAGGGATGATGTAGAAGCTAACCTGCTTTATACCTCATGACCATAAAAGTCTTTTCAAGCTCCATAGTTTACAAGATAATCACAACCCTCTCCACCCCTCCCTCTGCCTTTCACCTACTAGGATTGTCTGTTCTTGCTGCTCCATACTTCCCCCATTCCAAATCCTACAGTGAATGAACATGCTCTCCTTCCCCAGACTGATGCTCCCCTGCTCATCCCATTCCATGGTGTTACAGTCTAGCTTACTGCCACCTTGGGCTTTTAAGTAACTTGGAAGCTAGATTTGCATATGGAGTTCCTTTTATCTTCTAGATTCTGTGCCCAGCATTTTGATTTCTAATTTGATCGATACAGTAGCCCTGTAAAAATACTATAGTTTCTTGTTAAATCAATTTTAAAGAAGGGGAAACACAATAATCATATAAGTAGTAGGTTGCAAAGTGGGGATTGAACTAAGGTTTTCTAACTCCAAGTTCTGTGTACTTGAGAAAAGAAACAAAAGGAAGGAGGGGAAGAGTGAGGAGCCCCTCAACCCTGGACCATGGGTTGTGTGGGATAGGAGGGTGTACGTTGAAAAAGTACATCTGGTAACTTTTATCTCAATCAGTATTTAACTGTACGTGTTGCCAGCAACATTTATAAACTTTGATGTTGAAAATAGATACTGGAGCTAACAAAGAGGAAAGAGGAAAGAGGAAACTGAAATATATTTGATTAAAACATAAAAGAACATTTATTACAGTGCATTTTTATCATATGCCTAGTCATCATGTAAAATAGCTACAACTAGTCATGTTCTTCAGTATGTATTAGGTTAACATTGCATGAATTATTTTTAATTTCTTTATTAAGTTATTACATATATGTCCTTATTCACCCATTATTCTCCCCCGACTCATGCCCTCACCCCCTTGTTGTCTGTGTCCATTGGTTAGGCCTATATGCATGTATACAAGTCCTTTGGTTGATCTCTCCATCTTCCCTCTGAGGTTTGATGGTCTGATAGATGTTTCTCTGTCTTGGGATCTTTTTTGTTCATCAGTATATGTTGCTCATTATATTCCATAAATGAGTGAGATCATGTGATATTTATCTTTCTCTGACTGGCTTATTTCACTTAGCATAATGCTCCCCAGTTCCATCCATGCTGTTGCAAATGTTATATGCTGTCGAATCACAACTTTTTAAAAAAATCAGAGGTGCTAATAGTGAAGTACTAATAGGAGGTAATGGACATGCCTAGCACTCTGTGTTGCACATAATAAATGTTTATTGTACCTGAGTCTAGCATCTGTACCAGGAATGAGGTGAAAGGTCATGTCATTGTTTTGCTTCTATTCCCTAAAATAAGTAACCACAAAAAATTTTCAAAAACATGTACCCTGTGATATACTTCTATTTTTAGAATTTTATACTCACACTAATTTAATCAGTCCCATATTGTTTATGACCCCATCTTTGTGAGCTGAAAATTAGAGAAATTTGAAAAACATACAAACCTAAGTGTTGTTGAATTCTTACTGTGTTTATGTATTTAATATTTAGTTAATACTAAGAAGTTTATGTACTTAATGTTTAGTTAATACTGATAAGTAGATATGTTACCTCTCTTTCAAGAATAAGAAAACTAAGGCTGATAGAGACCAACTGTCTTGTGCAATATCCCTTAGATAGGAAATACCTGATTTGGAATCTGAAATTGTAAAACTCTGGCTCCCAAACCCATACTCTTTCCAACATGCCAATGTTGGATTCTGTGGAAATGTCTGAGGTAGTGAGGGGGGCTGAATGGGTGGAGTTCATCTCCCACCTTCACTTCAACCAGAGCACATGCTTTATAATTAAAAAAGAATTAACCATTCTACTACATTGTACATTGGTATGGGAATTTATAATTAAAAAAGAATTTTTACATAGTTCAATAATGTGTACTGATAGGTTGATGTCTTATTAAAAGTGAAATAATCTAACAGTAGCCATCAGCCAATAAGACCCGAGTGGGTTGGAAAAGGCACCCGAGAGTCATAAGCATGGATTTAATTTGGAATTTTTCAAAGATAGGGGTGCAGAGGTTTGAGATAATAAAGTCACTTAATCCTGGGCCAGTCTCAGCTTTGACTTTGAATAAGAAATCACAAAAAGCATATTCACAAAGCGGGATGCAACTGTTGGAATCAAATGTTCACAGTGTAGTATCAGCACAACTTGATGTTTCACTGAAGCTACCTAACAAAACCTGGACATACCCATGAGTGCCTTCTCACTATTTTAGAAGAGGGCTCCTGGACTTTAATCTATCTGACTCACTTATTTGTTTGTTTGATCATTCATTCATTATTCATTTACTTTGAAGATGGTAAGAGAAGGTTGACCACAAAATATTTTGCCCAGGAAGGTGAACTGGAGATGAAACCTTGAAGACTCACTCACTACAATAAATCACATTATTGTGGTTGGTGTTTGTTTTCTTATTTATAAGTGTGGAAACTTATAAAAAAATGTTTGATTATTCTTTCAAATCTCTCATATACTTTTATTACTTTAAGGTATGGGTAAGGATGATATGGAATGAGTGTTAAATTACATTCCTGGGAAAAGATGGGGAGGGAGGGAATGTAACCTTTTATCCATTACCATTTTCTCCATTTCTCCATTCTCCATTGTTTTATGGATTCCTGTTTATTTCTGTAGAGTAAATAATGAAGTTTCATGTGATAAAGGTTGAAAAAAATCACAATATTAGCTCCCAAATGGAGATGAAAGGAGACTAGACTTTGGGTGGTAAATACACAATGCAATATACAGATGTTGTATTATGGAATTGTACACTCAGTACCTATCAATTTTTATTAACCAATGACACCCCAATGAATTTAATAAAATTTAAAAAGAAGAAAAAGTATATTATTTATTTGAAAAGTACCCAGGATTAAACTTTTTAGGATATAAGAATACAAATGAACCTTAGTTGGTTTCCTCAGGCAATTAGACACCTTTGACTAGAGAAGTGTATGTAGTCTTCTGCTCAAGATTTTATCTGATTCTTATTTTATTTTTATTCCAGTTGCTACATTGATGGCCGAGTTGTCAAGGTGATGGACTTCCTGAAAACTCGCCTGTTAGATACACTCTCTGACCAGATTAGGAAAATTCAGAAAGTGAGTAAAAGTCCCCTGGGAAGAAGAGGAGTCAGTTTGGGGATGAGGCAAGGAAAAGGTCAATGGGGCCCAGCTGAATGGCAGCACTGTGGGAACCAGGGTAGAAAAATAGTTAGTCCAAGTTTGCATGGTCCAGAGCTCCCCCTCCCAGTTGACAATTGTTTATTGTTTTTCAAATGGAGAAGGATTTAAATGTGATATACCAAGGTTCAATAACAAATATTTTGTAATAGTTTGCTTTTAAATTGTGAGTTTCTTAAGGATAGGTTTACTTTATTTTCTTTTTTAAATGCAGGGTATTATTTGGGGTTAGGTAAAAAAGAGGATGATTACATTTATTAAGTGAAATTTTGATCTGGGGAACTGGCAATTTTGAGCCATATTTGCACTATTTCTAAATGTCTTAAAACCAGCCAAGTAACATCTTACTTTTGTAGAGATGTGAGGAAAGCCATATTATATTCAGCAATTGCATGTAGGTCCTATTAACAAGACATCTTGTTTGGTTAATAGTTCTCAAACTTGAGTACAGTCAAATCACCAGAACTTGCTCAGGAAGTTATTCTGACTTAGTATGTGTGCAGTGGGTCCCAGACATCTCTATAGTTAATAGTCTCCCTTTAAGTGATTTTACCCAATGCAGATCACATTTTGAAATACACTGGACTAGTTAATTCTGAACCATGGAGATCTTATGTCTACATTTTCCGTCTTTCTCTACAAAATGATGATTTCACATCTTTAGTTGCTCGGGTCTTTTTCCATCGAATGGGGACCTTTTGAACACTTAACTGTCTCTTGATCAGATTAAACAAATATTTGCAGAATAATAGCAACAGATAGGCCCCTATTAATATAGGTTGAATAAATAAGTGAATGTACAAGTGAATGAAATGGTTCATGTATAAAATTAGCTGTGAAATAAAATCCTATATAGAACAATTATAGAAAAATACTTTTGATTCACTAAAGTGGAAGTCTGTACCCTTCTTTTCATTCATACCAATGTCATATATTGAATTAAAAATATCCTTTTTGAGTCCCCTCGTTGTCAAAGGCTGGGAAGCCTCAGGACTTCTGGATTTTTGCACCCAAGTCTGATCTGTCTGAGGACCAAGTGCATTGGCTAGCACGTACCTGTCACTACCTTCTATTAGGCAAAGCCTAGGAGAAATAAATGACTTGAAATATCTCTGTCAGTGTTTGGCATTCATTTAGTTTTTAATATTGAATTTTTAAATGTTTGCTGAGCACTTAGCAAGTACCAAGCAAGTACCAGGTGCTGGAATACAAAATGGAATAAGACATGGTGTCTGCCTTTGAGGAACTCACATTTTTAAGGTTTAATACTTACTTTAAGCAGGTTTAGAAACATATTACTTAATATGTACAATGTCAACCTATTCACCCCCCCCCCATCAGGGTAACCTTTCCTCCCCTAGCAGATTGCAGATCTTATGGTTTAGACCCCCCTCATCTTTCATATCGATGATTATGACCTCCTCTGACCTTTGCTCCTCTGGCTTTTGCTTCGGCCCTGCTAAAGACATGGTTGGTTTTTTTCCATGGTGGGATGGTGGGAGATCGGACATTGGAAACACAAGAATAGAACCTGCATCACAAATAAACTTTGCCACACCACAATCTCTAGTGCATAGATCCTTGGATTGCTTTCCTTGCAATCCTGTGGAAGAGCCTAATTTCCACCAACAACATTTGTCTTTGCTCAAGTCAAAATGTAAATGGAAAGCCCCACATGAAACTGATCCCTGGAGCTTTGAACATAAAAACCCAGCTGATAGTACAATGTCAACCTATTGAATAGTACTGTTTTCTAAGCATATTGTGCTTATGTGGAGGGGGAAATTTTATCTTATTTATTTATTTTTTTGTTTTTCCATTCAGTAGATATTTATTGAGTGCTTACTGTGTTACAGGCACTATTCCAAGTGTTTGTATTACATCATTGTACAAGATAGATAACTCTCTATATTTTTTACTTTTTTGTTTTGACCTGATCACACTGGAAGTAAAATGATTCAGTGATATCATGGTATTGACCGTGAAGGTTTTAGCTGTGCTCATATAATTTTTAAAGTAGAACAAAAAGCTCTAAGTCAGAACTAAGAAAAAAGTGAGAGGAAAGTCTGGAACTTTCTCCTCACAACCCATTACTCTTCACCACTGCATACTCCTTAACCATCAAGGAATGTTCAAAGACTGAAATTAATAAGCTAAGCTCACCTCCTGATTTGTGAAGGCAAGGCCAGGGAAACTTAAGGAAAAAGGCGCAAACTGCACATTTGAGATTCAGACCTTGAAAACATGTCTGATGGACTTGGATGGGGAGGGCAAAGTACAATGTCAGAAATAGTGGAGCCTCTAAGAGAAATGCCCTACATGCAGAAGAGATGGCTTCTCTTTGCTGCACGTTGCCTGAAGCTTCCACTGGAAGACTCAAAGGCTGGGATGATTCAAAGGCTCTCAACTAGAAGCATCAGAAGGGCTTGTTGATTCTTGAGTGTGGCAGTTAGTTGACGCCAGGTGCTGACCAGCACCTTTGTCGGACTCATAACAGGAATACCTTCATATGAACTCTTGATGTAGCCTGGGCTTCCTCCCAGGTTCTAAAGTCCGGTAGATGCCCAAGAGAGAGCCAGGTGGAAATGGTGTCATCTTTTCTAATCTACTCTGAGAAGTCTCTAAAACTGATGGAAATTCAAGAGCAAAGGAAATAAACTTCTCTTGATAGGAGAGTGGCAAGATTCTGGAAGAGCATCTAGGGTCAGAAATATTTTTGCAGTTATTTTTTGAAAATACTGTCAGCCAAAGTTCCATCCTCCCTGTTTCATTTAGTAGCCTTCAGTCATTTCCCTCATTAGTTTTCTTTTTCCAACTCTCTCTTACAAAACTCCTGCTAGATATTTCCTTAAATAGGTATCTGCTGGGGGTGATTCTCTGAGACTTGACTCACAGGACAGATTCTTCATTGGCTCCAATGTTAGGGCCTTCAGGACAAGAGTCTCTCAGCACAGCCCAGGATGTGCTAGATATTGGCCTGTCCTGGGGAGATGAGAGCTGGGAGAAGATCATAAAAGAGTCACCAATCTTTGCTGGTTTAAATGTTGCTTTTCAGTTCCTGAAGTCCCCATGGTTAGGAAGGGTTATGGGAAGTTAGAGTCCAAAATGAAGACCGGGGAAGAGTGGCCAACTTCTTTCTTGTAAGTCCCAAAACCAATTCTTCGGAGATGAGCCAAGTAGGATTTTAATATGTATATAGCTGAAGCCCTCACCCAAAAGCTATAAATGATATCTTTGTGTGTGTGTTTCTGTACTTCGGGAACTTCAGAGAAGTCCTAATAACACCTCCCCCCACTCTGATATCCCCAGGCCCACAGTGATAGAAAAGGGCATATTTCTGACTAAAGCACAAAGTGGAATTGTTAAGGTAAACCTGTGGTGCGGCTGTTTGAATAAGAGATAGCATGCGGGATTTGAAGTCTGGTGGCTTGGGTTGGAGCTTAGGCTTAGTTGTGTGACGTCAGGACATTAACTTAATTTCTCTGATTCTGTTTCTTTAAGAGCTCTATCTTCCTTCCCTCTCAGGAAGGTTAAGAAGGTCATGTGAAGTCCTGTTCTGTTAAATGCTATTGAAACTTAGTTTTTAATGCTATTACTATTGTGGTTTTAGTTACAGTAGTTATTTTTAATAATTTATGTGACTGGAGGAGCTTCATGCTACCTTTATCCTCAACTTGTTTTTTGTTTTGCTTTTTCCCCTCTTTCCTTTTTCTTTGAACCCTGGAGAATATGATAGGTGATATTTTTGGCACCTGAAAGACAGTAACTCAATTGTTAAAAACAGCTGTGGTTTCCAAATTTAGACACCACTTATAAGAATTGTCAGTTTTCTGAGCAGTGGGTGAATTGTTGTGATATGAACATCTGTATGATACTCTTGAAAGCTAAACAGAGACAGTGTTTGGACACCAACTTCTTTGAATGATCCTCACTCTCTCTCCCTTCCATTAGAATGAGGATAATCATCTATCTGTACTTTGGGAGATGCGTCAAGGGAAAAGGGTTGAGAATCTAACAATACTGGCAAGAGTCAGATGGAAAAGTGAGAGATGTTTAGGATATATATAGTACAGATGGTATAGTGTGGATAACTGGGCTGACTCCAAAACAATGATATAAGAACCAAGAAGAACCACTTTGGCTTAAGTCATTTGGACTCAATGATTTGTGTCATCTCCTAGAGGAATCAGAGGAGGAAATAACACTTTTTGTAATTATTTTCAGCAATTCAATAAGCACAGGAAGGAGTTGGTGAAATTACAGTCATAAGGGAAGTATTTCCCAAAGTCTATCCATATGATTGCATTTTAAATACTAAATAAACTAAACAATTGGCTTCCCTAAAGTTTCCCTTCCCTCCCCCTCTGCCCCCTCCCTTCCTCCCTTCCTCCCTCCCTCCCTTCCTCCCTCTTTCTTCCCTCCCTCCCTCTTCCTTCCCTCCCTCCCTCCTTCCCTCCCTCCCCCCCTTTTTCCCTCCCTCCTTTCTCTTTTCTTCCCTTCCTTCCTCACTTATCAGTTGGTTATAATATTCTTAGTATTTTTCAGACCCCTGAGGATAAAATACTGTAGTAAATAAGACTAATGTGGTGGTTGTCTTCATAGATCTTAAGGTATAGTGGGAAAATAGTTAATGAAGCAAGCAACAATAATAAGGTGTGATATATCCTATATAGGGACATATCAGATGCTATGAGTGCCCATAGAGGGAAATATCTGCTTTCTAAGTGAAGAGTAATATCGGGCGGGTTTAGTAATAATTAATGTCGTTTTTCAACATTCGTTTAAAATCTTGCTTGGCATTGACTTGTATTGACATAACCTTCAAACACGTGATATCTACAGAACGTGTGAAGTGCAATTAACAAGTTTTGCTTGAAAAAGTTTGTGTTTGGTTTGGTTTTTGTTGCAAAACTAGGGCTAAGAAGATGGCGGATGAAGAGCATATTCGGCACTGCATGCTTTACGAGTTCCAGTTAGGAAGAAAAGCAAGTGAGGCTGCAAAAAACATCTGTAGTGCTCTTGGTCAAGATGCAGTTAGCGCCAGAAAATGCCAGCGTTGGTTTGAGAAATTTCGCGAGGGAAATTTTTCATTAGATGACAAGAGTGGTCGAGGCCGTGTGTCCAATTTTGATCAAGAAGCTCTTCAAGCTCTTTTGGTGCAAAATCCTCAAATTACCCAACAAGAGCTTGTGACAACTTTAAATTGTTCACAAAAAACAATTTCCAATCAATTGCGTGCACTTGGCAAAGTCCAAAAGTTTGGAAAATGGGTTCCTCATGAGTTGACCGACAACAACCATAATCAAAGAGTCACAATTTGCAGTTCGCTCCTCTCTCGTCAAAACCGTTTGCCATTTTTCGAGCAAATTGTTACCGGAGGTGAAGAATGGGTTCTGTATGTTAATTTGAAAAGGCGGCCTCAATGCTTGGTCAAAAATGAGGCTCTGCAGCCCACGCCAAAACCTGACTTGCATGCGAAAAAAGTGATGTTGTGTGTTTGGTGGAATTTTAAAGGAATTCTTCATTATGAACTTTTACCATCTACCCAAACCATTACAAGTGCAGTGTATAGTGCCCAATTGGAAAGGTTAGCCCAAGCTTTAAGAGAAAAAGAACCCGCGCTGATTAATCGGAAGGGCGTAATTCTTCACCACGATAACGCACGACCGCATACTGTAAGAATCACTGCTGAAAAACTGCGCCAGTTGGAATGGGAAGTTCTCCCTCAACCTGCATATTCTCCTGATATTGCCCCTTCCGATTACCATTTGTTTCGTTCTTTGCAAAACTTTCTTTTTGGAAAAAAATTTAATAATGAAGAATGCCTCAAAAATGCATTGACCGAATTTTTTGCATCAAAATCACAAGAATTTTACAACAGAGGGATTAAAATGCTTCCTGAGCGTTGGGCACAAGTAGTAGAAAACAGCGGCAACTATATTGTTGATTAAATTTTGTTGTATTGTATAAATAAATTCGATTTAAAGTATTAGAAAACGACATTAATTATTACTAAACCTAATACTAATGATAAGTCAGGGACTCTGGCTGGAAAGGTATGTTTATCACAAAAGAGCTCCAAAATTGAGGACATTTTCATTCCATGAGCTATATTTTCTTGATTAGTAAACACAAATAGATATTAAATATACCATCAATTTAATAACAGCCAGAAGAGAGAGTAAACAGCTGACAAGTTAGTTTTGATATTGATCATGAAAAACATTTGATTCCAAAATCATTAAAGTATGAAATATGCATCATTAACTTCCAGCAATATAATTGTATTACTTTTTAGGTTACAAATGCCTCTTATTGAGTGTATCATATATTACTATCCCATTGAAGAAACCAGTAATTTGCTCAAGGTCACACTTGCTGAGTAGTAAAATTAGAATTCACACCCAGGCCCGTCCAACTCCAGAGCTCACTCTACTATCCAATATACTATCTGCATTGCCTATACTTGTTAACCATTATTTCATAACCCATATAATATTTATATTCCTAACTACCCAGGATTAGGAAGGCTTTTAAATAAGAATATTGGCCGTCCAGCATGGCTCAGTGGTTGAGCATCAACCTAATTCCAGGTCAGGGCACGTACCTGGGTTGCAGGCTTGATCCCCAGTGGGTAGCATGCAGGAGGCAGCCGATCAGTGATTCTCTCTTATCATTGTTTCTATCTTTCCCTATCCCTTCCTTTATGAAATCAATAAAAATATACATATTTATTTATTTTATATATGTTTTTAAATAAATATATATATTTTTTTAAAAAAGAATACCGAATGTTCCTGGTGAAAGTATATTACTTTAATCCCCAAAACAGTTAATGTAATTTGGGGTTCGTCTCTTAGAAATCAGGTCTGAATGAGAGTTGGAACCACAATATTCGATAATGTCTAATGTTACTACAAAATTAGTGGAAGATGACAAGACCTTTAAGGGAGTTATTTGCATTCAGTCAGTGGACTTCATTAATATGTTTCATATGCACAGGCTTTTGGTTCTGATATGTGCAAGGCATGGCATTGTGGAGCTATATGCTGCCCATGGAAATTGGAGGAATTGCCCTGGGAACATGGCTGTTGGGCAAGAAGCTTCTTCAGAAATCAACTTGGGGTGATTTACCAATGTTTACACATGGAAGTGGGGAGATATCCTCAACGAGAGGAAATTACCTGTGAGGCTGGTGGAACCTATCACTTGTCTGTGGATAGACTGTTCTGTAAGACTGAAGGACAGAAAAGGACTGGGGAAGGAAGGAAGGAAGATTGCTTTATATGAAAGTAGCTGTTGCCTAGTCTCTTCCTCCATCAGAATTTATCCTTGAACAAGTCATGGCTTTGGGATTCTGTGACCTTTCTTCTTTATTGTTCTGCATATGCTCATAATTTCCTTGCCTCCCTGGTGACTTTATATTTTCTGTGTATGTCTTATTTTAATTTTATGTGTTTTTTTTTCAATTACATTCAATTGCTTTTCTGTGGTTTGAGATAATAAGAGCAGAGAATGCAATTTTAAATCCTAAAAATGACACAGAAGCCACAAATTAAAAATTGATCTAATACCGAAAGAAAATGGGCAAAATGTAGCATTCCGGAACAGGAAGATGATAAAAAGAAATTATACAGAAAAAAAATTAATGAAACTGACAGGAAGTGCATTAGACAGAAGAAATAAATCAAGAGAATGTGTTGAGAATGGCTGAGCTCAGAATAGCTCGGCTTGTCTAACTTAAGGACATATTAAATATGGAAGCAGTTTAGTCAGTAGAAAGCCTCTAGGTTTCAAACAGGAAAATTCAACTAGGAAGTGGGCAGAGTACTAAATTGCAACTATAAGTATTTGATATTTGCTGTTAAGTTTTGAGGGTGTTAATTTTCTTCTCTAAAATTTGATCTTTTCATCAGTAAAATATCTCAAGTTATTTCACTATCTCATTTATTTCACAAGTGCTTAATAAATGTCTATTAGATATGCAAAAAAAAAAAGAAAGAAAGAAAGGAAATGCTTATAGTATAGGAAGGAAAACAAATAGGCAAACGGAAAATGATAACTTGGTATAATAAGGTTAAGGTCAGAGACAGGTTAAAGAACTTTGGGGCCCAAAGGAGAAAAGTAACTTTCTGAAGGTTTGAGTAAAGTCTCACATCGGAGGTAACATGAATTAACCCATGAAAAAAAAATCAGATAATCTGGGTGAGGAATGGATATGGGGAGAAGGTTATCAGTGAATACCTAAAATAAGATTGTGTGGTTGGAAATGATGATTCCATTTTGTGTAGTAAAGCAAACGTATTGTGGTGAGGGAGGGCAGAAGAGGTCACTCAGGGGTTTATGAAGTATCTTAGATACCAAGTTAATTAAAGTAGTTGGCATCAGATTCCAATGGCTCAGTGGTTCTCAGTGTTATTTCATAATGTCTAACATACTCCCATAGACAAATTTATAAAATAGACCATAGGTTGTTTGCAGTTAATAGCTCTCTAGTTTTTCTCCCAGTTAAGGAATCCTAATATATAAAAATCCCTGGGTCCTAACTACCAGTAACAACCGGAGGCTGACCAACCGTAAGTCAGTGTTGGCCCCACCTACAAGCAAGTAAGGGGCAATCAAGCAGGTAGGCAGAGGGGTTAGGGGTGATCAGGTAGGCAGACAGCCCCTAGCTAGGTTGGCCCCGCCCCCAAGCAAGTGGATAGGGGCGATCAGGTAGACAGACCAGTGGTTAAGGGTGATCAGATAAGCAGACAGCCCCTCGCAGGGCTGGCCCTGCACCCCAGCAAAGAAAGAGGGATGCCCAGGCCAGCCAAGCTATTGCAACCCAGCCTATCTCCTCAGAGGGAGGCCTCCAGTGTCAGGGAAGAGGGGGGCAGTGCTGCACAGATGGCAAGCAGTGGCATTGGCAGGGGTGGGGCCAGCTGCCTGCAGCCAGGAGAAGGAAAGCCCTGATAGGCCCTGATTTCAGGCCAGGCCTAGGGACTCTACCCAAGGGGTCCCAGATTGTGAGAGGGTGCAGTCTGGGCTGAGCCCCCCCACCTAAGTGCATGAATTTTCATGCACTGGACCTCTCTAGTCATCTTATAATTCTGGTAAATGAAAAGAATGTAACTGTGACAAC
Organism: Pipistrellus kuhlii; assembly: GCF_014108245.1. NCBI lineage: Eukaryota > Metazoa > Chordata > Mammalia > Chiroptera > Vespertilionidae > Pipistrellus > Pipistrellus kuhlii. Next base: position 30,494,976 of record NW_023425460.1, on the reverse strand, counting down.
TTAGAATCTCTTTTCTTTTTAAATAAATCATTCCCCAGATCACTACTCTCAAATTCATTACAAACAAGTTAATCTTAGTACATCTCCTAACTAATTACACAGACCTCTGTGAACACACAGCAGTGTGGAAGGTGGAATTGTCAGGAGGACTGAGGAAGACATGGTAAGATCTATTATAGCACTCAGAACAGGGCAGGGAGGAAGGAGAGGGCAGAATGAAATGATCTCCTCTTCTAATAGGAGGTAAAGTAAAAAATATCTAAGAAAAAATGTAAAGAAACATCAGAACATTACTGAACTCTAACCAGAACCTCTTATAAATATAATGTGGAACAAAGCGGCAGAGGCACCCCGAAGAGGAGCTCTGTGCATAGGTAAGGTTTAAGAAGCTTCCTGAAGCTTGAACCGATGATACGGGAGTTAAGTTCTGGTTTCTTAAAGAGCTACTGCCCTTCCTGATGTCCTGGGGAAGGTTGATTTCTGAGTAGATGAGAGGCTGGAATTAATGGACTCCAGCTTCTTTTGGAGGGTGGGCCTCCTGCCAGGCTGATTAGCCAGCTGGCCTGTCCACTGTTCCTGTTTTATTGCTTCCTTTCTCATTAAGGAAGGTGTTGGGTTTGGATAACCATAAACAACATGTCTGCTGCTACAAGGCTACCATCTCTTGCAGTCAGTGGCTGAGACTAGGCTCTCAGGAGTCATTTTTTAAAAAAATACTTAGGTCACAGTTTTTGAGAAACAGGAAAAAGGAAGTCCAGGTTTGAAACTATGCCACGTAAATGGTTATTTTTCTATTTTTACTGTATTTCCTTTATAAAAAATTTCAAAGTGGTAGAGAAAATAAAACTTTTAAAAAAATTGGTGCTGTTTTTCATAACCTCTTCTCTCTCACTCACTTCCTTCAGTATAGCCACACAAATAGTCCTGAGGCCTTCAAGACGGAAATATGAGGGAAGAGAACTGGGTTTCCTTCACCCTGCCCCCAGTCACGCCCAAGGATTCTGATCAGCCTCTAGTCACTTGTGTGCTTTTCTGTGGGTGCCTCAGAACTCCCTTGTCTACATGGGCCCAATGGCTGACATCTGTTTAGAACTGAGCTTCTGAAAGGGAGCGAACCATTTCACTCTCTCTACCTTCGCATCAGTAATCTCAACATTTGTACTTCCCCCTCCCCAGTCAGTGTATTTCTTAAAATAACCTTCATTGGCACATCATTTCTCACCAGGAACATACTATTGTTTATTCCAGTACTGCAATTTTCTCTCTTCCAGCACAGGGAGAATCATATTTACGCAGAAAACCGCAGTGTTGAACTAGAGCCCTCTGTTTCTTAGAGTTTCACTTTCTAAGGGAATTTTGCAGGTGGTTCCATCTGGTTTTCCTGGTTTGTTTCGTTCCTAGTCTGTCCTTACCGATTTCCTCCCTAGTCCCAACCAGCACCCAGCCTCAGTACCTGCCTACCACCTCACCACAATGGTCTCCTCTGCTCATGATAGTCATACAGTTCAACAAGCTTCTTACCATGTTCCAAACAGGAAATGCTCAGAAAATCCTTGTTGATCTGTACCAACTACTCCCAAAACCTTTAATACGAATATTTTCAAGGAATCTCTTTTCCACAGAACATTTCATATAATTTGTTTAGATTTTGTATCAAAGTTCTACTTCACTGTGTGTGTTTTTGTTCATGTGGCCTCTCTAGAAAAAGATAGGAATTGCTTCTGTGTTGAGAGTGGATAAATGAATTACTCTGAATGGGAATTATGTTAATGTAAATGAACCCTGTGCATTTTTAATTTTAAACGGGCCTTTCTCTGCTACTTAGCATACATCTGGCCCATTATCACCACGACAAGTATTATGTCCAAAAGAAAAGTAACCAGCTCTAATGTTAGATTAATCCAAACATAATCATATGTACTTTGGACAAGAAGAGTGATTTAGATAATTTTGACTTATGCTTTAAGAGCTTACCATATACCAGACACTTTTCCAAATGCTTTATAATTATTAGGTAATTTAAATATAAAAAGGCACATATACCACTTCATTGGGATATAATTCACATACCATAAGAGTCACCTTTTAAAAGTGTGTAATTCAGTGACTTTTAATATATTCATAGAATTGAATAACCATCACCACTGTTTAATTTTAGAATATGTTCATCAACCCCCAAAGAAACCCCATACCTATTTGTAGTCACTTCCATCCCCTCTCCTCTCCTTCCTCTCCTTTTCCAACCCTAAAAACCCACTCATTTGCTTTCTGTCTTTATGGTCTTGTCTATTCTGGGTATTTCATATAAATGGAATAATATAATTATTTTGGCCTTTTGTTTCTGGATTATTTCAGTTTAATGATTTCAAGGTTCATCATACTGTAGTATTTACCTTTTTGTTTTGTGTTGTTTAACCAAACCCCTTTTCTTTAATTGTCTCATTTCAATATCTGTCTTTGAGCAAAAATTAAATCCTGAATATCCTAGAAGTCAAAGACAAAAAGAAAAACACCCTTATTTGACTCAGTTTTAGTCACAAAAGAAGTACAAAGTTTATCAACAGCACAGGCATTTTTAAGGGGAATCATTGGTGTATCAGGGGTCCTCAAACTTTTTAAAGTGGGGGCCAGACGGTCCCTCAGAGAGCTGGAGGGCCGGACTATATGAACTACTAATTCCTACTGTAACACCTCGGCTGCGCTCACTGCCCAAAAAACCTGGCGGGCCGGATCAGACTCCTCTGCGGGCCCCATGTGGCCCGCAGGCCGTAGTTTGAAGACGCCTGGTTCAGTGTCACTATATGGCTCTGTCTTTTGATCATTTCAGGTGTTTTCCTGGCTTTCTTAGTTATAAAGTGTTGCCCTGGCTACGTGGGTTCAGCACTTAGAGTCATTTGAGAAGAGGGAGAGACCTGTCTGTGACATCCTCAAGAACTCTTCTCTTTTTGAGTGCACAGGGGATTCCTATTTAATCTTTTAACAGCATTCCAATTTGATCTCCACTATTAATTCCCAGGGTTTTTCTTCCTTTTTTTTATTACTATCTTACTTTCACCTGAAATTTTTAAGTATTTTTACAATTTTATTACTTAAAGGATCAAGCATTTTGCCATCGCTGATTTGAAAAATAGGCCTCAAATAATCTAAATTATCTAGTAATTATTGTTGTTGTTGGGTTATGGAAAGGCAGGAAACTGTACCCAGGAAGAGATTTTTAAAAAAGAAATCTCTTTGCTGATGTCTGCCCATGAGTTTGGAAAGAGGAAAGTTCTGACCTACATGGGTCGGTCTCTCTCTCTCTCTCTCTCTCTCTCTCTCTCTCTCTCTCTCTCTCTCTCTTTCTCTCTCTTAAATTAATTTAATTCTTTGCATATATATATATATATATATATATATATATATTCATTCCTGAATTATAGAAAACTATTATCATCAATTCATGCAAAGACCTGCTTTAATTTTTATCTTCATCTCTAATCCAAGCACATAAGGAAGCCATGCATTTGAGGGAGGTACATGTGACCACCCCCTCAAATGCATGACTTCCTTATGTGTTTGATATATGTCTTTAAGAAACATATATCTTTATATACTGTTTAGTGTTATTGGGTGTGAATGGGTAATTATATAAATAATATTAGTCCATAAATATAATTTTGTTGATTTTTTTTAACTTACCACTAACCCTTTAAAACCTGTTCATATTGCTGGATTTACATTGAATTTATTGCTCTAACTTGTGCATTCTATTTTACTATATGTATCTACCACGTTTTACTTTCCTATTCCTCTAGCATCAGACACAAACATAGTAAACATTCTCATACTTTTCTCCTTAGAGACCTAAGGGAAAGTAGAGTTGGTCTAAGTGTATGAGAGAGTAATTGGTGGGCCATGGGACCTTACTAAATGCACTATCGTATTTATCCAGTGCCTCTTGTGCATAACTAGCATCTTCTCAGTCCCACATCCTACTCTGGTTATCTCTGCAGAGATCAGAGATAGGCAGGTGCACAGGCTGCAACCAGTGTAGTGCTGGTATGGTGCATTAAAGCCTCACCCCTTAATGAAATGGGGGAATGTCTGGAGGGGATAAATAGTCACAAGGCTATTCTTGACCTTTGGAGGATACTAGCCAAAGGATAGTTCTGAGACACAGCTCTTAGCAAGATCCCAGTGGGATTGAATACAAGTTGCCAGCACTGGTTGCCAACTTGAAAATGCTTCCTTGTACTGGTCTCCCCTTCTTCCCTATTTCAGTCCCCCCGTTTCCCATTCCTGCTGATATTACTTCCCAAATGAACCACATATAGACAAGCCTTTGTGTCAGCTCTGCTTTCAGAGGCTAAGCAGTGTACAGCATTATCCCTAAGTACTGTCTGACTGCTTTCCAAAAGATCTGAGCTCTGTTTGGGATAGTTTGGCCACTCTCCAACTTATGTATCAGACCCTGGCCATTTCAAAATGTCACAGGGCCACCTTTTGACAAGAAGTTTTGCCTTTGCTTAGAAGACTGCTTCCTGTGTAGGATCTTTCACCTGTGGGTCAGTGATTTTTTTTTTTTTTATGCTTACTGCAGTTACCTCAAAAATGTGGTTGTAATATGCACACATGCCCTGGTAATTATAAAATATTTCTCCTAGACATTGATCTCTGTGGTCTCTCCTGATTCATGACTTTTGATGCATGGACAATGCACTCATCCATGGATTTGTTGTAACAGAGTATTAAGAAAATTTTCTTTTCACTCTAGCTGGTTTGGCAAAGTGGATAGAGCATTGACCTGCAGACTAAAGGGTCCCCGGGTTGATTCCGATCAAGGGCACATGCTCAGATTGCTGGCTCAATCCCCAGTATAGGGTGTGCAGGAGGCAGCTGATCAATGATTCTCTCTCATTGATGTTTCTATCTCTCCTTCCCTTAAATCAATAAAATTTATTTAAAAACAAAAAGAAAATTTGCCTCTCAGTGCTTGTTAATAAGGACATATTATAGATTTATATCTTCCAATGAAGGATGTTGCAGTCAGTCTATGTCCTGGAATCACACTTGTTTTCTTGTCACATTGAAGTAACTTAGGAAAAAGTGATCATTTCCTTGAGTTGGCATGTGTCTGTGTCAATATTAATGCTCGTGTGTGTGTGTGTGTGTGTGTGCGTGTGTGTGTACGTGTGTACATGCATGTGTGTACCGGCTCACTGAATGTGGTGCATCAGAATAAAGAAAACACAGGTTATTACCACCTGGGAGTAAGGGATTGCAGGAATTTCCTAAAGGGATGTATATTTCTTCTCATTGATGAAGCTTTTAATAATGTCAATATCTCCTTCTGCTTTGTTGTGTGAACAGGTGGTTAATACATACACTCCAGGAAAGAAGATTTGGCTTGAAGGTGTGGTAACTACCTCAGCTGGAGGCACAAACAATTTATCAGATTCCTATGCTGCAGGATTCTTGTGAGTAACACTTTCAATTTCACTCCCAGGGACTTTGAGGAAAGAAGGGTAGCAAGACTGCTATAGTTCCTCAGTATTCTTCCCTTGAGAGGGAGAGTTCATGTTGAAAATTCTTCATCCATTTATTTGTGAATATGTTTAGCCATTCAATAAAGCAAGATTAGAGACTTCTCTAGATATGAAAATGCCAGGCACAGGCATCAGAACAAGATAGTAGCAGCAGTAGTCATAAAAGTAATAAAAAATTTATTTAATGTCTCCAGTAGAAAACATAGTGCTGACATTTTCTCATCTAATTTTTACCATCGTTCTGGAAGATGGGTAAAAGTAACACAGGGTTTTTGCCCTCCAGGATCTTAACATTGGAGGAAGGGAGACGAGATAAGTAAAGTCATAAAGATAAGTGCCATAACAATAATAATTTTAACTCTGTCGTACTTACTGTGTGCCAAGCACTGTCTAAAATGCTTTATATATGGTTAATAATTTAACAGCCAGTGAAGTAGGAACTATTACTTTATAATAAAAGCCTAATATGTAAATCGAAAGAACGGCAGAAGGACCAGCGGAAAGACTGGTCGCTATGATGCATACTGACCACCAGGGGGCAGATACTCAACACAGGAGCTGCCCCCGGCCCACAGGCCCCAGGCCAGCCAAGGCTGGTGCCAGCAGGGCAACCCCCCTCCCCGATCTCCCCACTGGTCATCCTGCAGATTGGCACTAATCACCAGCCAGGCCTAGGGAACCTACCGGCATGAATTTTATGCCCCAGGCCACTAGTTACTTTATAACAACCCAGTGAGATAAATACTATTATTAGTAGCAGAGATTGGACTCACACCCACGCAACATGTGTGACCACCTACATCAGTTCTCCTTTCCCCGAGTCTGTCTATAAAAGAAAAGTGATAGACATGCAAAGCAACCAAGGATTTCTCTGACTGGGAGGATCAGGAAGGGCTTAATAGGAAAAGTAGCAATTGAATGGGACAAAGAAAGATTACTTTAATTTCTGTTGGTGGAGAATGGTGGTGACGGGATGGGGAGCATTCTCAGCTTAAGGAACAGGGGATGGGAAATGTGTGTGACAAAAGCCTTGGCATCTGAGGGAATGTAGGAAGGCAGAGACTAAGGAGGGAGTTTACCATCAAACTATGAAATGCCTTGAAGATCAGACAGATTAAATAAAGCCTGTTCTATATTCAGTGGCAAACCAGTGAAGGTTTTGGAGGAGAGAGACATCATCTGACCTATGTTTTAAAACATTGGCTTTGGCAATAGTACACTCAAAGTCTGGAGAGGCAAGGGATGGGAAAATGAACTTGAAGGTTATTGAAGTTTTCTGGAGAATAGTTTAAGCCAGAAGAATAAAAGCCTTTGACTGGCCAGCCAGTATTACATAGCAGGGACAAACCCTGTAAGCCCGGGACCAGGATAAGAAGCCAGACCAGCAGTCGGTACTACAGGGACCTCTCGGCATCAGCAGTGGACTAGCTTTTGCTCGGCTATTGCAAAAGAACTCTGCTGCAGAGCCCAGCAAACAGCCCCAGTGCACTGAGTGTTTTCATGAGCATTCTTCTCTTTAGGAGATGATGTGAAATGAAAAGAACCACAGACCTTCATGGAGAGAGCTGGACAGAGACCTATCTTTTTATGAGCATCAGCCAATTATCTGTATATATCTGCATTTTGCAGAACACAGATAAACATGGTTATTTAGATTCTAGTCGTCGTTCAGACCCCCATTGCTTAGTTGGCACAGACCATATGAGAACTAGCTCATTCTGCTCCTGATCTTCCTTCTTGCCTCTTTATCACATATTTGCTCACAGCTCCATGGCAGCTATCCAGCATTGTGCCCTTTGATTTCAGTTCTCTTCAAGGGGCATAAATTGCTTCCTAGAAAGAAAAAAAAAAAGTAAAGCATTATAGGAAGTTCCAGAAAGTTAGTAGGAAATAGGGGAAAAAAAAGGCATTTTAATCCTTTTTTTCAATATATGATATAACTGTGAACTCACTAGTACACATACCCATGCAATCATGAATCAGAATTCTTCACTGTCAGGTATTCAAGGGTACTTTTCCCATCAGGGCTTTGAGATTATTTGATGCACTACAATATACCCTTGGCATACTATTGTGTCTCCAGTTTCTAGTAGTGTCTGGTACATTAGATATTCAATACACTTGTGTGGTTTGGGGGGCTGTTTCTCTGTTTTCCGTGTCCAAAACGGAAAACAACGGGTTCCTGAGTGGAAGAGCTGGTGATTAAGAAATTAGAGAAAGAAAGAGACAAGAGGCAGAAATAGATTCATCAAGATGGGTGCTAGGTGGGCGCCATCTCTCTGATGGAGAGGCAGCAAGGCGACCTCCAAGCCATGCAGGTTTATTTATAGGGTCAGAGGAGCTTATTTGCATTCTTAAGTAGGCCCTAGCATTACTGGATTTACATATCTAGACCCGCCCCTGCTGACACCTGGACAAAGGTACTCTGCCAGTGCCTCGGACTCAGCTAACAATTTAAAGAATGTCCATGTGCCTTCTCTGATGGCCCTCTACAATGTGGAATAAAAAATTCTGGAGTAGCATCTTTGGTGAAATATTTCAGTCAGCTTACCACCTTTCTCTATTTGAGCATAAAAGGGAGACTTAGAACAGCATGTATCTCTTCCTCTCGGGGCTTATTATTACTGGAAGAAGATGAAGATAACTTCAGTACTAACCATCCACTCTGAAAAGCCAGGGGGAAGCAGGAGTTCTGGCCATAGTCCATTTTGAATATGTGCATATTGGATGTGGATTTAGAGAAGAAGATGCATATTCTTCCCTTTTGTGTTACAATTTCTTCAAAACCTCCCCCTATACTAGCAAAAAATCAGACTTACTAGTTAACATTTATCTGTAGAGGTCACAAGTTGGAATTTGATACTATCACTGTAAATGTGTGGGTATAGGTATTTATATACCCAGTGCTTTACAAATGACTTACGTAGTCACAGCACTTTTTAAATCTATCCTCAATGCTGAAAATAAGGTCTGGGATTTACAATTGATTAATTAATGTCCTTGAATGAATAATGAATGAACAAGTAGGAACTTTTCACATATAAAAATACCAAAATATGGTCTTGTGTTGACATCCAGATGCTGGTAGATATAGGGGCTCACATATACATGGTGACATATTTACTCATCACTCTGTTTCTTCATTCACTCAACAAGGACAGGGCTGTAAAGGAGAATAACACACATGTGTTATTATAGATAAATACTTGTTAGATGTAGGTCCTATTGTATTTGTTCTATTTTCACATTGAAAGAACACTGAGTTAGGAGGCATCCACCCAGAATTCATGTTATAGTTCTACTATAAGATATTTAGTACTGTGTCTCAAAGGAAAAGCCAAAGCTGTTATCCTGATTTCATATTATTAATAAAAATAATAAAGACAAGTAGCTTAGGCATGACATTCCAAAATAATTTTTAATTCCCTGGGTTACAATGCCCCAATTAAAACAACAACAAAAAAGGTTCTATTATATTATTGTTAAATTTTCTTATATATTTAAAACTTTTGTTTTTGTGTTTTGCTTTGTATTTGTAATTCTAATTATCAGTAAATATTTGTTAGTTTTTATGAGAATAACATATAATTGTCAATGTGAAAATTTATTAAAAATATCAATAATATTCATTCATAATATAAAATTTAGCAATGCTCTTCATTTCATTAAGGGAAAACTTCCATTCTATAAGTCACTGGTTTGGAGCTCCATATGGTTTCAGATTTGGGAAATCACAACTATGTATAATATGTCTCTAGTATGCTGAATGATGATTTTTAAAGTTCCTAGAATCTAATTTGATCCAGATCATTTTCAACACAATAAAACTACACTGTACTAGGAACAGTGATGGGTGTTTTGGGTATAAAGCTAAAATGTATGTCTCTTTTGATGAGTTTATAACCAACTGAGAGACAGCAGAGTAGGGAGCAAGTGTTTGTCATTTAATGGGCTGGCAAAGGTTATGAATAAGAGTACAGAGGAGAAAGGTACTACCTTTGGCAGCAGAAGTTAAAAGGAGGTGACACTTGACTAGAAAATTAACAGGTGGAAGGAAATTTGCCAGATGAGATGGGTTAGAGGAAGAGAGGAAGGGAATACTGAGCAGAAGTTGAAACATGTATTAAAGACTCAGGTAAGCATTGAAAGCATTGTGTATTTGGGCAGCCATGGCAGTTTTATGTAGCTTAGAGTCTGGGAAATGGGGGTTATGGTGAGAGAAAAGGGAAGAGGTGACAGATGAAGCTAGACACATATGCTGAGAAAATATTATGAAATGCCTCAATATTATACTGAGAAGACTGAAGCTCTCAGTCATATTTATTACATTTATATTATTACAATTAGAAGTTTCCCTAAGTTGCAGAAGTAGAAAGAGAAAGAGAAAAGAATGAACTGAATTTGTAATAATGAACGCAGAGTTAGCATGGATGTTGGAAGAACCTAGAGCACAGAGTTTTTTGAAGGAAAACATGCCCTGGGAAGTGGGTGTTTGGCATAGAGAGGTATGCAGTAAGTGTTTGAGCAATGCAGGTCCTTCACTGTGATATGCATGTGATGGTAGCATAGTTGAATCCCTGTATAAGTTATAGTGTGAATACAATTATTATTGCATGGACTGCTGATGGTAATATGAGGGATATAAATGACTGTCCCACTCTTGCATAGATCATACAAGTATTTGAATTAGAGACACATGAAAAACTCATGCAGTCATAAGGTGAAAGCAGGAGAGTTCAAGTGATGAAAAGTATAGTGTGTGTCTCCTGTGATTGTGTATCCTGTGGCCAGAGGGTAATAATGATGTTTATAAGTGCCTAGGGTGTTCATTTAAATATTGAATATTACAGGAATAAAAGATAAGTCATTAGCAACGAGCTATTTATAACCAAGGGCAATTCATTTTACTCTAATGTATCTCTGTTTCTTTTCCTATAAAGTGAAAGGTAAACTTTGATAATCTCTAAAATCTCTTCCAGCTGGGTAGTCAATGCTTAAAATAATCTTCTCTTTTAAAACATGAGGTAAATTTGGTGGTGAGTGTGGTTAGTGTATACATGTGTGTGTTAGCAAGACTCTGTAGAGTTTGTTATATGCTATTTAAAAATGTATTGATATAGCTTTTCCCTCCTGCTTTTTAGATGGTTGAACACTTTAGGAATGCTGGCCAATCAGGGCATTGATGTTGTGATACGGCATTCATTTTTTGACCATGGATACAATCACCTCGTGGACCAGAATTTTAACCCATTACCAGTAAGTGTGAGATAAAGATTCCCAGCTCCTTCTCCATGTCATTCAGTTCTTTTGATCATGCCTTGTTCCACTCTGGGAGATTTTTTCTTCTGTTACCAGTTAATCTCATGAATTGGACAGAAGCATTCTTGACCCATTTTATAGACTTTTGGCTTCACCCCCAGCCATCCACTCCTCTACATGTGCATGTATGTACATGCACACATGCACACACACATTTATATATAACATGTTTATACATTTATTTACTACTATAATTTTAAGAAATCTTGTGCAATTGAGATTCCACATCTACTTGTGGCCTGTTTGAACTCTGCTTGAGAGTGAATTTTTCCAGATTGTTTTCTTTAATGCTAATAGGAGACATTAGTTAATGTCAGATACAACATGTTGAAAGCAGATGGGAGAGTGCTGGCCAAAATCAGATACAGTAGGAGCCCATCCCTTGGAGAGTGGCTGAATGAAGTGCACTTACAGTTAGATGTTGATCCCTATGTGACAGTGAGGGGGGTTTTCCAGAGCACCCAACTTCTCTAGGAAAGCAAAAGAAATGGAAAGAAAGCTAAGGAAGGATGGCAAAAGCAGGGATTTGGGTCAAAGAATCCCACTTAGTCCAGAAAAGCTGTGCTTACCAGAAATATTACTTGAGCCATCCTTTTGACATTGTCTTGGTTATGATGCAAGGTCAGATTCCTCTTATTAACCCATAGAATGTCAGAGCTAGGATCCCCCTTCTAGGTAATCTAGTTCCACCTCATATAAACAGAGGGATTGATAACCTGGGGTGGGGGTAAGGGCAGGTAGTGCCAGCTCTAGGACCTGTCTTTGTTCCCTAGACCAGTGCTCTTTCTAAAGAATTTCTGCTCCCCCAAGGTCCACAGTAAACAAATCCAGTGGAACCCTTGAATGTTCCTGCCATTTGCTTCCCTCTGCTTAAGTCCAAGCCTGAGCCAAGAGGCGTCCAAACCTCGAACAGCAAACAGCTTGGCCTCCAACAGCACCATTTTCATGTCTCAAAACAATCCCTCTAGTCAGAGTTCTGAGCATTTATTGCATCACTTATTGCACATCACTCCCAAATCAATCACAATACTGGCACAGTTGCTTTTATTCACAGAGCCACGAAGCCTCTCCCAGAGTGGGGGCGGGGCAGGAAGGAGGCGGCACTAGATACGAAGGGGTGGAGAGGGAAATTTTAGTTTGGAACCATAGGGTTTTGTGCTTGCTTTGAGCTCATAAACTTATAGAGAGAAACAAAATAATAATTATAAAGTACACTAAACCAATATAATGTGATACGAAAATACTTACTGATCATCAGATAGTGAGGAGAAGACTAATAAGAGGTAAGTGAATATATAAATAATAGTGTGTTATAACAAGAAGTCATGGAGGATCCTTGAAAGTGTGTAGAAGAAAGCCTTCTCTGAGAAGGTGACATTGAATCTAAGAGCCCAGTGAAAAGAAGGAGTCAGCTATTCAGATTTTGCAGAAGAGCTTTCAGGAAGAGGAAGAGCTAGCATGAAGTCCTCACAGCAGACATGTTTGGAGAAACAGAAGAATAGCTGAGTGACCGGGCCTGGCTGGGAAGGGAGACTGGATGGACATGAAGCCCTACTGGAGTCAGATCACATGAGCTTTTTAAGCTAATAGGAGTTTTAATTTTCCTGTAAGTAGTATGAAAAGTCATAGGACGGTTTTATGGAGGGAAGTGACATTTTTAAAAATCACCTTTGTGTAATTAATGCATCAAATGTGAGTTATAATTTCTTTAATATTGTGGACAATATTTAATTTATATACCACTTTCATATACATACATCAACAATGCTCTAAACACTGTCTTCTCTTCCTTCTGTCCTTCCTTTTTTCTTTCTTTCCTTCTTGTTTTATTCCTTCCTTCATTCATTCAAATCTTACTTACTCTTCTTGATCATGTGCAATGGGGCCATTGTGATGAATCAAAGAGATAAGGAACTCTTGGAGCTTATAATCTAATGAGGCATACTGAGAAATGGAAAATAAATAAACATGCAAACAAAAGAATTACACTTGGCCTAATTACTCTGCAGAGCCTGATAGTATGACTACTTATACTTATTTTGCTGAAGAAAAACTAAGATTATGAAGTGACTGATCCAAGATCAGGCAAGTAGTAAGAACTGGAATTCTTAAGAGTTTCTCAGCTCCAAATCCTATTTTCTTTTCACCATGCTGCACTGTTTCTTGCAGTACTCTCTGTTGTATCTGTGTGCTATGGTCTAAGACCAATGTTTGCCTCAGAATTGGGGTCCAGAGAAAGAAATAGGCATTTTAAGGAATTGAAGATAAGAAAACCTAGACTAGAAAAAGATGCTATTTGGGTAACTATACAGGCTTGATTTCTAGAACTGGACAATCCTGAATTCCAAAGCATGGCTATGTGTAGGTTAAAGATGCAAGTCTTCATGGCTTTCCCCCCCAAATGAGAGTAGCTGAAGGTGGCTTCCCTAGAAAGCATGGCACAGAAGACCTCAGTCGATATGTAGTAGTAGTAGCAGAGCTCACAGAAGCTCATATAAAGCTGAAACAAATCCCACTGATTTAGCACAAATGAGCTGGACAGCTGTATTTCTGGAAACACCAAGCTCTAATAAAGAAACCATATGTAAAGTGAACTTAAAAAGGTAGCAGTCTTTCTTTTTTGTCTTTCTTACACTAATAAATTCTGCACCTTATAAGTAGAGAATTTGGAAGCTGGGAGAGTGTGTCCTAAATCCCTTGGAGAAAGTTTACTAGGCTAGACCATGGCACCAATATGACAGGTCCTGCCAGCAGCCCTGGGAATGTGTAACAGAGACAGACCTGGGAATTGTATAGGAGGCACTTCAGAGAGTTGTGCAGTTGATAACCAAACACTGCCAATAAAAATGTGTGGGTTTTATATTGCAATTAAATCTTCAAGAGAATTTGTAAAAAGCTTAGGGGATTACTGAGTTGTTTTGATTGCCTCCCAGAAAAATCAGTATTTTCTATTCCAGCTCCTTCAAATCTAGCTCACTATATTTTAGGAAAGGTTTTTACTAGAAAACTGGAGGCCCGGTGTATGAAATGTCATGCACTGGTGGTGGGTGGGTGTGGGGTCCCTCAGCCCAGCCTGTATCCTCTTGCAGTCCCCCCTCACTCCTCACCACAGCTGTGCTCACCAGCCATGAGCCCAGCTTTTGGCTGAGTGGCGCTTCTGCATTAAGTGTTTGCCCCCTGGTGGTCAGTGCTCACCATAACGACGGGTCATTCCACCATTTGGTCGATTTGCATATTAGGATTTTATTATATAGGATAGCATTTTGTTTTTGTTAGTTTCTAGGATACATGTTTAAAAAGTGAGGATGATGGCCTAATGGCTCCTGTATCCCATATTACCCTTCCACTGACTCAGTCAACTTTGACTCTAGTTTGTAGTATTCCAGCTCAGCTCTGACAAGGCCATTCCAATAGCACCAGTCCAGTCTAAGGTAAGAGATAATATGTGAGAGGCCCTTCAAAAATACACCAAAAACTTGTCTTTAAAAAAAGATCATTTTCAACTTCTTTGTATTCTTCATGGTTCCTCCATTAGAAAAGTACCAATTCTCTTTCTGTTGTGAGATTTTCCTTCTCCAAGAAAGAACAGAACATTAAGTTTAGCAGTGCTTCATCACTCAGCTCCCACCCTTTCCCCTGACCCCATGCCATTGGGAAAGAGGGAACGTGTGAGTCTCCACAGCCAGCCAGCCAGTCATGGGCTCCCTTGGGAGTAAATGATGTTTGTGCCGAAGAGATTTGCACATCCAGTGGACATAGTCCAGACCCCACCAGTTGTGGGCATTCTCCTAAGAGAGGGTTTTGGAATTTAGCTTGCTGGGTTTTTTTTAAGAGCTTGATTTACAGAGCTCTCAGGGAAAGGAACAGTGAATTACTAGTCAACATCTTCTTAACTCCCATGCCAGCCTAGCAAATATAATTCAATTAAAAAAACATTGACACTGCAAATGTGTCTTGTTCGGTGCTAGTATGCAGATAAATAATATATAGTTCCCTCATCTGCAGAGTTAACAATCTGGTGTGTGTTTGCATTTGAGGGATTACAATTTAGTCTTCTATTTAGAATAAAATAGAAAGCTAGTTCACATTGGGTTGCCTTTTCTATACTGAGTGTAGTGATGGAATATTTATATTTGCTGTCTGTTTTGCTGACTGTTCTGCTGAATGATAATAAACATTCAGTTCACCCCAGTACAACCTTATTGAACACTTGTTATTCTGGAATACAGTCAGTGGTTGTGGGTTGTATTGCAACTCACTAGTCTATGGTAGGATTAAACCTATGCCTGTGGTTATCATAGCAACAGGATATGAGCCAAGCCAACACTGTTCAGATGTTTTTTGGACATTGGAAAGAAATTAAATCTTAACAATGCCTGCCTAGCTTCACTAGTTAGCTTTTTATAGGACTAAGATCCTATGTGTGCCATTCTTGTTTCCCTTTGAAATGTTAAATAATGCACAGCCATGATATGGACATAGGACCAGCTTAAATCTGTGACTTACCTGAGGAAGAACATCCAATTACAAACTCATGTTCTATTGATGCTGGATTGATGCACACCTTATTCTCGTGTGAAGAACGCCACTTAATTAGAAGCCTCCCGGGTAACAGCAGGATCCTGGTATAATGAAAAGATTCCAGATTCTAGCCCTAGCTCTGCTATTCATTAGATGTGTATCTTTGGGTCCCAATTTTCTTGTCATTTAAATTGTAATAAAAATGTCTCCTCTGTCTACCTCCAAAAGATACTGTTACAATCCTTGAGAAAATGAGACATGATAATAAATTCTGATTTTTAAATATACATGACGTATATGTATACATAGATAATTACTGGAAGAGATTACATCTAAATGTTAAAAGTGGTTTCTTTGTGTAGTAAGGATTACATATAGTTTTTATTCTTTTTCTTTGTGGATTTTTTATGTAAAATTGCTACAACAAACATTACTGCTTCTATAACCTGAAAAATAGTGCTGTTTTTTTTAAATAGACTATTTTGAAAAATCATGTTTTCAATAGTTAAGTAAACATTATTCCAGTCTAATTCACTTATCATAAACTAGGGAACCAGTGCACAAGTTCATGCACCTTGAAAAGAACAGTGGGCCACGAGACTGTGGTGGGCACAGGGGAAGGGTCTCAGCCGATCCTCTGCACCCCTGCCCAGCCCCTCCCACTGTGACCCCCAGTCTCTTGTCTGCCAGCAGCCCCCCTCCTGCTGCCGCCTCTGCTCCTACCCGCTATGGTGCAGAACAGTTTGAGCTGGCAGCAACAGTGGGTGCAAATGGCAGCTGCTGCCCCAATCACCCCTCAGGAGCAGGGGGAGGTGGAGAAGCCCTGAAGGGCAATCAGGGCCAGCAGTCACCTCTTATACCAACTGCTGGTGCCCCAGTGCCAGCCCCAATCATTCAGCACCATCAGTGGGTATGAGCCGTGGCTCTGGCACCAAAAGCGGGACCTGACGCACTGGAGTAAAGAGTTTTCAGTCATTAACAGAGGCTTGCCCCAATGACAGGGTCTGGTGCCCCACCTTTGTCTGGCACTCCGCTCACCTACTCCACCATCCCACCATGGCCGATGCCCACCAAGTTCCTCACGTGTCCACATGGTGGTCAGCACACATCATAGTGACTGGTTGTTTGGTTGTTTGGTTGTTCGTTTGTTCCGCCATTCGCTCTATTTGCATATTAGGGTTTTATATATATAGAAAATATATTGATTGATTCGTTCATTCATAAACACTTATTACACTCATGCTACATGCCAGATAGATACTGTGCTAGACACTTTCTGTCTTGCCCTCAAGGAGCTTAGGAGTGGATGGAAGACAGATGAGTCAGCAGGAATTAGCAGAAGCACTTTGTCAGGACAGAAAAGGAACAGAGGCCAGCCTGTGTCAGCCAGGCATCAGGCATCAAGAAAGTCTTTCTGGAGGACACACCACCAGAGCTGGATGTTGAAGAGGAAGAGCAAGTTAACCTTAGGAAGATTAGTTTAGGTTCTTGGGAGGAACTTCCACACAGAGGCAGGAGCATGTGCTGTTACAGGGGTGTTAATTTTTCCAGGGAGTCGTGGTGGATAAATTATGAAAAATTACTTAGCGAGCTTTTCCCATTACTGTTAAGTGGCCACACAGGCTGAGTGAACTGTAAAGAATTTCCAAGCTGGAGGAGGTGAGGCAGAGGAGGTTCAAAACCCAGCCAAACCAGCCTGGGACCCAATTCTTGTGTAGCTTCCTTTCTCTTTATGTTCTTTCCCGTGGGAGCCATTAGGAAGATGAAAGCAGCAGAGTGTACCTGTTTAGGGGTAGCTGTGATGTGAAACCCAATCCTCTCATTAGAGGCCCTGACAAAAACTTCTCCAAGCACAGCCTTCCTTTGTGGAGATCTGCAGCTGCTGAGAGAAGGGTGTCCTCAGCTGCAGGATCAATCACTGTGCTGGCTCTGTGGCAGTGGCTGGAACGCCTGGGCTGCATGCCCAGTGGGCATAGCTTGCTTCTTTCCTCCTCTGTGCCTCCAGACCCTGACTTCTCAGATCAGAGCCTGTGCCTGCATTGTCTAACGAGGCAGGCAACTCTTTTGCTCCTAATGCTTTAAATCAGTGTTTTTCAACCTTTTTTGGGCAAACGCACACTTGTTTCATGAAAAAAATCACGAGGCACACCACCATTAGAAAATGTTAAAAAATTTAACTCTGTGCCTATATTGACTATATATAAAGTAATTCTCTTGAATAGGAATCAAATAAACACAAAGAAAGTATTTTATAATTACTTTATTATGAAATATTAAGTAAACAAAATAGTGAAAAATTATAAAATTCTTGTCTTGTCTGCACCTACGGCACACCAGGCAACAGTGTGCCGCGGAACAGCGGTTGAAAAACGCTGCTTTAAATAGAACTCCTCTGATTTATTTTTATTTATTTATTTATTTATTTACTATAGTCCTCATCCTTTACTTATTTATCAACTTGAATGATGTGCATGGATGTCAGCTTTAGACCTTAGCAGTTGTAACAGCTCACCCTGATGGAAGCTGCCTCAAGAAGTTATAAGAACTCTGCACCTGAAATCAGCAGATGCAGGCTCAAAGTTCAGCCCCACAAGGTTTCAGGTGCTTGTATCTTAATTTCCACCTCTGAAAAATGGAACTAACTATACTGGGGGGGTGGGGGGCACGGGGAGTATTTTAATATAGTGATTTAGACTGGCCTGAGTTTCAAATCCAGCTTTACCAATTACAAGCTCTGTGCCTTAGACAAATTGCTTTTACCACATAGTAAGTACTCAATAAACATTAGCTGCTATTATTAGTTATGTCACATTATAAAATACAAATTATATAGTCACAGGAACAATTATTATTAGTAACTTGAACATGACTATGGCAAGATTATATATATTTGAATATATGTACAGATATCTGGAAATAAATTCAAGTTATGAAAAGCAGGTATTTTTTTTAAAAAAATTCTATTAGTTCAATTAGAGAAACAAAAAGGAAAGCTGTAATTCTTGCACTTGAGAGGAATTGACTGCAAATGGTTAAAGACAAGCTAAAAATTACATTTTATTTTCCTCCAGAGAAAACACTGCCACCTTTTCTCAGTGAAGGCAATTAAGGCAGAACCACATTGCAATACTCGCTCTAACACCTTCATTTGGTATTTATAAATGGCCCAATAAGCCCTGGAAACCATGATATGTCACATCAGAATGCTAATGACAGCACATTATGTGAATCACTGAGAGGCAACAATTGAAAATCTCAGTCTGCCATCAACCATTTATATTGTTCCCAGATTGCAGTACTGAAGGATTACAGCTACAGCAAATTGTGCAGCAACCTAAATAAATTAAGGAGGAGAAGCAATTACAGCCTCTCTGCATTTGACTTAAGAGCACAGTGTGCCATCCTTGAAACCACTTACAGATGATGGAGGAGCAAGGCCAGCTCTGGAAATAAGAACTTCATCTGCCCTAACCCCATCAGCTCACCTAAAACTATAAAAAATAAACTAAAAATAATCTGAAAGGAAAGAGAGGAAGGGTGTGAGTAGGGAGGGGAAAAAAATGGAATGCTCTGTGGTGGGTTGGAAAGATCTTTTGCAAGTGCCACAATGATACACTTAAGATTATTTCTTTTTAAATATTATATTTACAAATACTAAGGGCACAGTGATATATGGTTATAATGGTTAGGAATTACCGTATTTTCCGGTGTATAAGATGACCCACTAATTTTACAGTTAAAACATAGGTTTAGGCCTATATTCGCTGTATAAAACTACCCCCACTTCCGAGGCAACACCAGTTCTTTTTTTAATAGACCGCCTCTCTGACTCTGGCCAATCTGAGCAGGCTTTTTACTAGAACACAGTGTAGCTTCGGGTAATAGAAGTGATAGAAGTGAACATGAGAGCCAAAGAAAATACATTGTGACTTTTCTAAATTGTTTTTGTTGTTTTTTTAAAATAAAAAAGTATTTTAAAATAGAAATAGAAAAAAGTTATTTTGTTTTTAATTGTTTTTAAAATATGTTTTTATTGATTTATATAGAGAGAGGAAGGGAGAGAGAGAAAGAAGCATTAATAAGAAAGAGAAACATTAATTGGCTGCCTCCTGCACACCCTCTACTAGGGATCAAGCCCACAACCTAGGCATGTGCTTTGACTAGGAATTGAACCAGCAACCTTAGATCATAGATTGATGCTCAACTGCTGAACCACAAAGGCCAGACTGTTTTTTAATTCTTATTTCAATGCACTACACTACACTATAAATTTTTTTTAAATCTATCAGTTATTAGGTAACTTATTTTCTAATTTTCAACTGTCAGTCTTTGCTTATTTTACCTCTGATTTGGTTTGAAGCATTGGAAGGATTGAATAGAACATACCATTTAAACTCACTCTCAACTTGAATTGAAAGTGAACAGACCTGTCTTCTACTCTAAAATTCACTGCCCTCACCTTGGTGTCAAAATTCTTAAAACTTTTATTCATTAAAGCAGTGATTCTCAAACCTGGCTGCATATTATGGTCACATTGGGGCTATTAACAAATACTTATGCTGATTCTCCCCCCCCACTCACCCCCCGCAGAATCTGATTCAGATGGTCTGTAGAGGAGCCAGGTGTTGGTATTTTTTTAAAGTTCCCCAAGTGTTTGATTATACAGCCAGAATTCAGAACCATTGGGTTAGAGACTTTCACTTGCCCCAATTAAATTAGAAATTACCTTTTTCCACCTCTACTTTTCTCAACTATTGCTTCAATGATCAAGGTATTAACAAAATATTTAGTACTGTCATTAAGTTATTTGAAAGCTCATTGATTCCATACTGAGCTGCCAGTAGGAAGGAGTGCCTTAGGATAGAAGGAAGATCAGGAGTTCTAGATCTGATTCCAGGTTCTCCCACCAACTCACTCATCCTGAAACACTGGGCACTCTAGGTCCACCTCGAATGTGGGGGTGAACTTGAGGATCTGAGGCCCCCTTCAACTCTGACATTTTCTGATTCATCTTCAAGATTTCCATACCAGTATCTTCAGACAGACTTCTTAGCTGAAGCTTACATTAATAAAACCTATTAAATATAATCAAACTGCACGATTTCACTTTTAAATGATTCAGGGAGTAATCCCTCTTTTCTCAAAGCTCTTATAGCATGTTACAGCAGTAATAACTTTCTTTTATTATTACAGTTGTTCGGGTACATCTATTTCCTCTCTCTGAGTATAAGCTCCTTAAAAATAGAAGTCATCTCTCCTATCTTTATATTCACCATAATGCCCTGTTCATAGTCAATGCTTACTGAATACTAAAGATGCTTAGTGACTGGGATTCTGGATATTGCAGTACATGCTCAGTAATGGAAATATGGAAGGCAGGCTTTTAGTGTCAGTTTCTGTGTGCACACTGAGTACAGGCAGGTATATGGCTAGGTGCTTAAGAGATTGGGCTCCAGAGTCAGACAGATACGGATCTTGCTGTGTCACATTTGGCAGATTCCCTCATCTTCTACCATCTGTAAATGGGGATGCTAACACTCCATACCTTATAGTTTCTTATGAATACTTAAGATAGTAACCATTATTATCTATTGAACTGGTCCAAAGGGCTGTCATTCACAAGGTCGCTTCTGATTTATTTTTTCTACTGGGAATCTTGCCCAAACCTTATTAGTTGAATTCAGAAGGCTTCTTCCCCAGCAAACTAGTGAAATGGTGACTTGATCATCTGTATCCACTAGAGTTTGAGTTACTTTTTCCCTGAAGTTTTTCAGCATACTTGTATGGATGCATTTGGCCTTTGATCCCTCATAGAGAAGGAGATCTCGGCCATACATTTAGTCATCTTTCTCCTTAAAACAGCTCAGATTGGGCCATATCCAGTCTGGCTCAGTGTACAGAGCGTTGACCTGTGAACTGAAGGCTCCACAGTTCAGTTCTGGTCAAGGGCAACATGCCTGAGGGCCTGCAGGAGGCAGCCTATCAGTGATTCTCTCTCATCATTAATGTTTCTATCTCTCTCTCCCTCTACCTTCCTCTCTGAAATCAATAAAAATACATATATTTTTAAATAAAACACCTCAGCTTGGGATAGAGGGCAAGGGAAGAGTCAGGGATGGGTGGAGAGAATAACTCCATGCCAGAAAGCAAGATTTTACATTTGCATTAAATTCACTCTATAAAAGTATACAGTTCAATTGTTTTTAGTCTATTTATAAAGTTGTGTAACCATAATCACAATTTATTTTAGAATATCATCTGAAGAAAACCCCATACCTATTTGCAGATACTTCCCATTCTCCTTTTCCTCAGCCCCTGGAAAGCACTAATCTACTTGAAATCTCTATAGATTTATCTATTCTAATTATTTCCTAATATGGAATAATATGTGGCCATTTGTGACTGACTTCTTTCATTTAGCATGTTTTCAAGATTCATCCATATTGTAATATGTATTAATACTTCATTTCCTTCTATTGCTAAATAATAGTCCATCATGTGGATATAGTGTACTTTTTTATTTATTTATAAGTTGACATATATTACAGCTGTTTCTGCTTTTTGGCTATTATGAAAAATGCCACTATTAAACATTCCTGTACAGGTTTTTATGTGGCATATGTTTTTATTTCTCTTGGGTATGTACCTTGGAAAGGAATTTCTGGGCCATGTGCTTAACTTTCTGAAGAATTTCCAAACTGTTTTCCATAGTGATTTCACCATTTTATATTTCCACCAGCAATGTATGGAGGTTCCAATTTCTCATCAACTTGTTATTATTTGTCTTTTAATTATAGCCATCCTAGTGGGTGTGAAGTGGTATCTCATTGTGGTTTTGATTTGAATTTCCCTAATGCCTAATGATGTTGAGCATCTTTTCATGTGCTTATTGGCTATTTGTGAATCTTTGGAGAAATGTCTATTTGAGTTCTTTGCCATGTTTAAAGCAGAGCTAGTTGTCTTTTTATTGTTGAGTTGTAAGAATTCTTTATAATACAAGTCTCTTATCAGATATGTGATTTGAAAATATATTCCCAAATTCTATGTGTTGTCTTTGCATTCTCTTGATGATTTCTTTTAGGCACAAAAGTTTTAAATTTTGATAAAATCCAATTTATTTTACTTTTTTGTCACTTGTGCTTTTGATATCTAATCCAAGACCACAAAGAATTACTCCTGTTTTCTTCTAAGATTTATATAGTTAGCTCTTACATGTAGATCTCTGATCCATTTTGAGTTAATATTGTATATGGTGTGAGGTAGAAATCCAGTTTTATTCTTTTGCATGTAGATACAGTTGTTCCAGCATCATCTGTTGAAAAGACTATTTTTCCCTATTAAATTGTTTTTGTGCCCTTGTTGAAAATCAATTGACCATAATTATAAGGGTTTATTTCTGGACTTTCAATCCTATTTCATTAATCTATATGTTTATCTTTATGCCAGCATTATACTGTCTTGACTACTAGCTTTGTTTTAAATATTGAAGTTGGGAAGTGTAAGTCCAAAAAAGAAAATGTTCTTTATTTTTTAAGATTGCCTTAGCTATTACTATCAGTCTGGGATGGTGTGGCAGCTTAAACTAAATACATTTCCAATGTTTGTAGTTACTCAAAATTCCTTTTCAGGTGGCAAGGCCATTATGACTCATTTATTTCAAGGCCATTATGACTCATTTAGGAATTCATTCGTCAGTAACAACAGACACATTGATTTTAGGCGGGGGTTGCAGGTTTTGCTGCACCATTGTCACGATAATATCCTTTCTCTCACCCACCTGGATAGTGTGAACAATAGTTAAGGTATTATTTTTTTGATTTGTACAATCCTGCCTCTCACTGCTCAGCCTTTAAATATTAATTCAACTTTTGTTTGTTAATAGGCAATACATTGGGGGACACTTACTAGCGAACTTCACCTACTATTTGGGTGAGAACACTTACTGCCTGATCCTGGGAAATTTTTGTTTATCCCTAAACCTGGCCTGCAAGTCCCTTGTTCTTCCTTATTCAGAAAGTCATGCCGTTGTCACTTTCCCATCCTCATCATCAAAGTGATCAAGAATTGTGAAGGGCCTGAGATTTTACCCTACTTGCAAGCTAATATGTTACCTTTTACTGCTTCATAGATGTAGGCCAAAGACACAAGACTCCTGGGTCAGAACAAAAGACTTTGTTTCTCATGCACAACATGAGCATTCTCATATTTCTATTTGTTCTTCTGGAAGCCAAGCCACACTGGGGCAATGTAATAGGCTCAAGTGAATGCTACACACACAGTTGGTTTAAGTTACAGCTAATGAATTCAGGAGCCAAGGATCCAGCACTTTTTGAGCAAGTAGCAAACATTATAGCAAGCAGTCTTTCTCCCGGATTCCTCTCCCTCACCCCTCAGGGATGAGCAATGATATGGTAGTCACACTGTGGTCAGTTTAACCTACTTAGTTGCCTGAGTGAGTAATTACTTTTTATCAGATGACAGATAAGCCTTGCAGTCTGGCACACTCACCAAGAACATACAAGAACAATCAGGACTGGTGACCAACTGCCTCTCCCAACAATCTACCCCTTGGCCATGTATGTTCTTCACTGAATTCTTATTTGTACCTAAGTGGATCAGTGTGCTGCTCTGTCAACCACTCGGATGAATATGACTGACAGAATCTGGGACCAAATTTGTTGCATTTGTCTCATACAGCATAATAGTTAATTTTATGTGTCAACTTAGGTAGGTCATGGTGCATAGACACTTAATTAAACATTATTTTTGACATTTAAACTATTTTTAGATGAGATTAGCGTAAGAAATCTCTGGTGCAAATGTGCTAATTACCCACAGTTGGTCTTAGGTGTTTCTGATTATTAGTTACCAGTTCAGATTCCCTTTAGGAAGCATGGCCTTTTTGTTAATGACCATTTTAACTACCACACATCTCTATAATGATTGGTTGCCTTTAAAATGAGCCAATAACTACATGTTTATAGAGAGCATAAATGAGACCTGTGTATAGAATAACAAAACACTCAGAGACCCAAATAAGTCTAAAAATCCTAGTTCATATACCTCAGTATCATCTTCACCTTTTAAACTACCATGAAATGAGAGCCTGCTATCTGCCAGGAATTAGGTCATTTCATACCACATTTTTTAATCTTTAAGACAACTGGAGACACTATGTTTAAACTACTGTTGAGGAAGTGAAGGCCCAGAGAGTTTAGAAACTTTACTTAAAGAGTACTCACAACCTACCTAATCTGTATACCTTGCTCATCTCTAAGCCCTTTGAAGTCCACCTCAGCAATTGTCTTGTCTAAAAACCAAGCCATTTACTGTAATTAGTCCAATCTCTATAATCATTCAGAACCTCTTTAACTTTTGTCTGAATCATGATAACAACCTCTTTATGGTTCTATTTCCAACAAATCTTCCACAGTATCAGTCAGATGCATGATCATGTCATTCCCCTTCTTCAAAAACCTCCATTGGGTCCACATTGCCTCATAATTCCCCTGGCTCCTAAGCATTGCATTCAAGGATTTACACAAGTCCTTGGACTTGCTCTGCCTTTCTAATTCTTTTTCTATCCAGTCACTCCCAGATTACATGTCTTCCACTAGAATGACCAACCCATACTTTTCTTCAAAGCCCATCTTCAATGCCACCTTCTCTAATGTCCCCAATAGAAATCTCTCACTCCCGTTATTTCATAAAACTTTGATGTTGTGTTACACTTTGTTTTCATTGTACAATGCTGTCTATCATATTTATAAATAAATAGGTCAGCCTCTCCTTTTGGGAAAATGATAAAATTGAAGACAAGGATTATTATGACTTATGCCTAGCACATAATAGGTGCATAATGAAAGCTTATGAAGTTGTTTAGAATGAATGAATGTGAATTTTGGGTTAATGAGACATTAAAAGCCATACTCCATTCTGAGGAATAGTTATAGCTGGTGCCTAAAGGGAAACTGATTATATATTCTTTAATCATTCTCTATACTGTAACACACTCACCATTCAGGCAGTTGTGTATCAACTGCAATATGCATAGGTAGAATGAAATTTCAGCTATATACAGGACTGTTTTTCTAAGTGCTTTGCCAGCTCTGAAAAGCACCTGGTTCAGTGGTTCCATACCAATTCAAATAAGACCTGAGAGGAGATTCGAAGGGTGAGAGAGAGGTAGATTGCCAAATGAAATCTCTTAGAAACACCAATTTAATGACTTGCATATAAATTAATCATAAACATGTGGATTAAATTTCCCTCAGAAAAGGCATGTTTGGGCTCTCTGTGGACCACAAATGGTTGAAAAATGATTGGAGATATTTCCTGAGCCCAAAGACTAAGAAGGAACAGGTCTATACTTCTTTAACTGCAGATATTAGTGCAATAGATAAATTATCTAAGGGGTCTTGGGGAGGCTAGAAATATGGACAGGAAATAAGAAAATGAGATTCAGCTTGAAAGTATGCTCCAGGTACATCTGGGGCAAAATAATCAGAAACAGAGATTTGATTTGAGAGAAAACCCAATTAAGGTATGGAGACTATAAGACATTAAGGGTGATTTTTAGTTGGCATGGTCCATGAGATAGAACGATGGTCATTTTTATTTCTGAAGATGCAAGAGAAAAGACCCTGGACTATTGAATATGTAATGATACTTATTGTCCCCAGAATATAAACAAATTTGATTATGTCAAGGTTTACCTGGTGGAAGAATAGTTTGGCTAAAATTAAACTAACTTTTCCAGAAAATTCAAGAAAGTAAATGACCAGTCAAGACTGTATGTAGTCTTTGAACATAAAGTCCAGAGGCAAAATGGAGTCAGGATTCCAAATCAAGAGAAACTAATGCTCAAGCTCAAATGAATACCTTCACTAGGGAAAAACACAATCTGTGTTTAAAGTCTTGAGTACATTATGGGCCATCCTCAGGAGGCCTTTCTATAAGTGTTTTATCCTTCTTTGTCATTTTAAAATATTTTTTAAAGAGGTCAGACATCCAACTGAATAGGCCAAACTAAAGTACAGTCATTATAGGCAACTTCTGACCTTGGAAATTGGGTCTTGTTTTGCAGTTATCAAGTATGCTAGCATGAAGACCAGATGTTCTAATGCCAAGGAAATAAAAAGAGGTTCCCTTAGGCTTAGAATCTAAAAACTAGAGTTAAGGAAAATAATCTATGATCAATGATAATAATGGTCTTTTATTTGTATAATTAGAGGCCCGGTGCATGAAATTTGTGCACGGGGGGAGGGGGGAGTGGAGAGGGGGGAAAAAGAGGTGGTGGTGTCCCTCAGCCCAGCCTGCACCCTCTCTAATCTGGGACCCCTCGAGGGTCTCAGAATCCAGGACTGCTGGCTCCGAACTGCTCACCTGCCTGCCTTCCTGATTGACCCTAACTGCTTCTGCCTGCCAGTCTGATCACTCCATAACAACTCCCATGCCAGCCTGATTGATGTGTAACTGCTCTCCTGCCAGCCTGTTTGCCTCCAACTTCCCTCCTCTGCCAGCCTGGTCACCCCTAACTTCCCTCCCCTGCAGGGTTTATCACCCTCAACTGCCCTCCCTTGCAGGCCTGGTGCCTCCCAACTGCCCTCTCTTGCTTTCCTGGTCACCTACAACTGCCTTCCCTTTCAGGCCTGGTCCCTCCCAATTGCCCTCCCTTGCTGGCCATCTTGTGGTGGTCATCTTGTGTCCACATGGGGCAGGATCTTTGACCACATGGGGGCAGCCATCTTATGTTTTGGAATGATAGTCAATCTGCATATTACTCTTTTATTAGATAGTATAGAGGCCTGGTGCATGGGTGGGGGCTGGCTGGTTTGCCCTGAGGGGTGTCCTGGATCAAGGTGGGGGTTCCCTTGGAGCGTGGGGCAGCCTGGGTGAGAGGCCTTTAGTGGTTTGGCGACCCAAGTGGAGGCCCTGGTATCTGGAATTTATTTACCTTCTACAATTGAAACTTTGTAGCCTGGAGCAGAGCCATGCCTTCTGCTTGCTTCGTAGCTGCCGCCATTTCTGTTTGGATTTGTTTAGAACAAGTGGCAGTGTTAGAGACTCAAATCATGTTCTTTTGACTAAGTGATTTCATAGCTTTTCGGATTGATTATAGGGAAGAAGATTACTATGGATTGTTGAAAGTTTCTTTACATAATTCAGATCCCTTGTGACTGGATTGATTGACATGATCTAAGCCAAGCATGTCAAACTCAAAGGCTAACATGGATCAAATAAACAAGGTTTAAGTTTATGTGGGCCGCAAAAAAAACAAAAGCTTCTGTTTTCATAGAAATGTAGGTTTATTTCTATATAGACCTGCTGAATACAAAGGGCTGAAATAAATGAGTAATAATTAACATAAAATAATAGAACATTTTAATAAAAATTAATATTTTTTCTTGAACATTAATTTACTGGACACTGAAGAACTGCACAAATTAATAAGTGTAATGCAAATAAACCTATTTTTCTTATTCTCCGAAAGCAAAATATTTTCTGTTGGGCACACCAAACAAGTCAGTCCAAGACTAATGACATGGCAGTTGGCTGCTAAAATACTCACTGGTAGTATTAGTGTAGAGAATTGGTACACCTGCTCATAAGGCGCATAAGGGAATTGAATGCAATATGATTATAGTAATCAGTCATTAGCAAATATTGTAGTTCATTATTATTATGTATAACAGGATATTGTAAAAACTAAGTTTCAAATATTTTATTAAAATGTTTCCTACTTCCCTAACTTTTTGGCTCAGTGGATAGAGCATCGACCTCTGGACTGAAGGGTCCCAGGTTTGATTCCGGTCAAGGGCATGTATCTTGGTTTCCGGCACATCCCCAGTAAGGGGTGTGCAGAAGGCAGCTGATCGATGTTCCTCTCATTGATGTTTCTAACTCTCTATCCCTCTCCCTTCCTCTCGGTAAAAAATCAATAAAATATTTTTTAAAAATGTGTCTTACAAATAATGGCTGAGCTGCAAAAATATTGTTGTGGGCCTCATGTGGCTGTTGAGCCATGAGTTTATTAACATGCTTTATCTAAGCACTTTACTATATCCACACTATGATGTAGACTTAATTATCACCTCATTTTAAAGACAAAGAAACAGATTCAGATGGATTAAATGACTTGTCTACTGGCTTGTAAATGGAACAGCTGGAATTCAAACCCAGGCAGTCTGTCTCTTCGTTCACTCTCTAGCCACTACATTGTACTCTTACTTAAAAACAACATTATCAGAAACATCTTTTCCCCTGGTGAGAATAAAGCTATATCAGAATAAAACTGGCATCTAATTCTGAGTACATCTAAACTTTGGGTACAGATTTCAATTAACCTGATGTTTCTATACTGGAAAGGAGCTGAGGTGACATGTCTATCAGCAGGAACACTGTGACACCAGCATAGATATGTAACTCTTCTCAGCCACATTGTGACTGCTGAATTGTGAATAGAAAGGAGAATTCCAAAGAGAAAGAATAAGGAGCGATATTTAAATAATACAACTTTTAAATAGTATAACCCCTCGAAACACAATGAGATTCCTATTGGCAGGATGGTTGCTGCTTCTTTATGAGGAATGTAGAGAATTAAAAGTTATCTTTTTTGATTAGAAATAAAAGACAATAGTCTTTAGTTTGGTACATGCAGACTTGTCTGCCTAATTTTTTTTTTCCAATTGCTTCATAAAGAAGTAGTGCCTAGGAGACTTGTACTCGGGAGTTGAGTTTTAATTCAGCTCATTTCTTTGTTTAATTCTACTAGCTTAATGGAGACAAGACAGAGAAAATCATGAATAACCAGAGAGTTGAGCCCCAGTTGCCAAAAGGCCTTTACCTGACAGACTGACTAAATTCTGTAGTATTTCCATGGGGAGTTAAAGTAAAAAATGAGTCAAAGGTAACGAAAAGAACCATTCCAATCAAGGCTGAAGATAAAAGTGAAGTCATCAAGCAGTGATGTACAACAGTGTGGAATGAGTGTGAAGAGAAGCAGACAACTTACAAATGCTTCTAAGGAGAGCAATCTGGATGGTGACAGGGCTAAATCAAATACATGAGTATGGATTGAAAGTCCTGGGGAATTTAAGTTAAAGAAGGGCAAACTCATCAGTGATGTGAAAGCTGTCTTCCAATATGTGAAAGGCTAATGTTTATAAGAGAGTTTAGATTTCTTCTAGAGGGCATAGATGTCTTGTAAGGCACAGAACTGCACCGCTCGCTGGAAACTCAAAGGAAGAGAATTTTAACTCCTGCTGAAAGTGATGAGCCAAATTCGAAGCCCAAGTCTGACCCGAGAGCACTTCATTTTAACAGGAAGCTTGAATTTGTACTCTACAACTTGAGTCTTTAAAAAAAAAAAAAAAGGTTATTTCACTAACTGATCGCTTCTGAGCCCATAACTCTGCTTGATAATAACAAAACACAACAACAACAACAAAAATCAAAGTTAACTCAGTCTTTTCTTCCTGATAATTTTTCAGACTTTTCAAAGTTTTCATCTCTTTCTCCTTTTCTTCTTCCTAGATGGCATCCGGGCATATGGGGATGCTGATCTCAAGTTGCTGGTGATGGGGAGGGATGACATGTTCTGTTATCCGGGTACTCATTGGTCTTCCCCCCCCCCCATTACTTGGTGCACCACCCTGGTATTTACTGAGGGGTAGTAGGTGCTGCCAGGTCTTTTGGCTCCATGTTGGCACCTGCTATTGAGCATGGGAATTACTATTGCTCCATGTTAAGCACCCCATACTCTGGGACTTCCCTGTAGTGTCACCAAGATTCTTCCAAAACACAGTCCCCTCAACAGTTCTCTGTGGCATCACAGAGCACATGGGAACTTGTGGAGCTGCTGCAGGAAAACAAAGGCCATGGCAGATGTGAAGCACTGACTCAGACCTCCCTTTGCAGGAGGATCACACCAAGCCACCACTTCTGTGCCATTGTAGCTGCCCTTGTTGGTATGTGATATGCCCCACCCCCCATTTCCAAAAAGTAGGACACATGTACTCTTCTTTCAATTGCTCCTTCTTCCTGGCCTGAGGACAGGGGATCAATACTGTATCTCTTTTCTGTGATCCAGACAACTTCCTAACCCTGGTCTTATCCCCTCCAAATCTTCCTTGTGCCAGTTATATCCTCAATCCTCTATGCAGCATGGTTCCCAGTGCAACTTTTTGTTCAGACCTCTAAGTGTTGCTGCATTTTAAAAAGCTTTAAGAATTGGGAGAGGATGCTTAATAAAATCTATTTTCTAAGATCTTGCCTCATTGAGTTTGCTGAGCCTAATTTGAAACTCAAAGCTGAGCTCTGACCCTTCTAATGCAAGTAGCATCTGATCTTCTAAAGAAGCTTGAATGTACTTGATTCAATATATAAGAAGTTGAAGGGCAACAAAATTTACAGAGAATGAAAGTTAAATTGGTTATTTTATATATTCTTTTGTTTCAGTGGAATGTTTTATAGTTTTTTAAAAAATTAATTACATTGGTTTAAAATTCTCAGAATATCGTTCTCTGTATACTTTACTACCCTCTGTAAAGAGAATCAACCGGAGTTCATTAGCATAATTCTTTACTCAAAACTAGTAGCCCTGTACACGAATCCATGTGACAATATCTTGCCAGTAACCCGCTGCCCGACCTCCTGTAGCTCCCTCCACCCCACCCCATAGCTTCCTTCCCTGCCCCCTCCTGTAGCTCTCTGCTGCCTGCTTGCTTCCCCACCCTCCTGCTGATCTGTGATCTGGTAGTTTCGCAGTAGGTCATTACACAGTTGTTTGTTATGCTACATGGCGTTAAAACCATTTGCATATTACATCTTTATTATATAGGATGCCAGGAGAAAGAAGATTCTAGCAAAATATTCTAACTTGGGCAGAGAAAGCAAAAGGGTTTTGGTTTTTTTATTGGTTTCAGAGAGGGGGGTTAGGAAAAGAGAGATAGAAACATCAACAATGGGAGAGAATCATTGATCGGCTGCTTCCTGCATGCCCCATACTGGGGATTGAACATGCAACCCAGACATATGCCTCGACCAGGAATTAAACCGTGACCTCCTGACCTCATAGATCAACCCCTGAGCCACACTGGCCAGGTGAAGGCAGTTTTTAATAGGACTTTAGCAGGAGAGGTT
This sequence comes from Pipistrellus kuhlii, assembly GCF_014108245.1. Lineage (NCBI taxonomy): Eukaryota > Metazoa > Chordata > Mammalia > Chiroptera > Vespertilionidae > Pipistrellus > Pipistrellus kuhlii. The sequence goes on along the minus strand of NW_023425460.1, from coordinate 30,463,468 downwards.
AGCTAAGTTCAGCTAGCTTTGGGAATAGTCGGATCAAGATAGTTCTCAGAAGGAGGAATTGTACTTGTGAGTTAGCAGCCATTGTTTGGGCAATTTGGATTTCATTAAGAGTAGAGAGGAACAGCTGTGGAAGCAAGGACATGTTAGGGCCATAATGGAAAATTCTCTGGCCTTAAGAGTCTCTTAATTTATAAAGTGGAAAAATGCACCAGTGTCTCCGTTCAGCATGTTATATAGCCTCTTTTCTGAGCAGCTGTTCTAATAATGTGGCTATAAACCACCTTAAGTACTCTTTCTCTTGATAACTAAATTTGCAATTTTTTTCCAAATAATGATATGGCTCAACACAGTAGGCTTTCAATCAATGTCTGCTTTGCTGGGCTGAAAAGAGGCCCTGCCTTTGAAAAACTCACCAAACAACAAGTGAGACAGACATAAATTATTCTATCAAAATGAAAGTATGATGTAAGTACTGTGAAATTCAGGGGGGAAAAGTAGCATTTTTTCAGAGAGAATGACATTTGATTTACATATTGAAGATGGTGATGATGCTGATGATAATGTCAATATAAGCTACATTTTATTAAGATGTACCTGTGCTAGCTACTTTATATATACATTATCTTCAATCCTTAAGATATCCCACTTGGATCATTTGGCCTTCTGTAACAAAAATACTGTAGATTGGGTAGTTTATAAACAACAGAAATTTGTCTCACAGTTCTGGAAACTGGGAGGTCTAAGATCAAGTTGCCAAAAAATTCAGTTTCTAATGAGGGCCCTCTTTCTGGTTCATAGCTGGCTGTTTTTCCTCTGTGTCTTCACATGCTGGAAGGATTGAGGGGTCTCTCTTATAAGGGACCTGATTTCACTCAGGAGGGCTTCAATCAATTTCTGAAAAGCCCCACTTCCTACGACTGTCACTTTGGGGATTAGGTTTCAACGTTTAGATTTTCAGACACAAACATTCAATCTACAGCATCCAAGGAGATAGGTCTTTTTTACTTAAAAAGAAGTAAAAAGCAAAGCTCACAGAGGTCCAGTAACCTGTCCAAAGCTACATGTATAAATGAGGGAGCTCAGATTTGAGCCTCAAACAACCTAGCTCCAAATCCCTCCACCATTCCCTGAACCAGTGTTTCCAAGGAGTGGAACAGGCACCACTTCCACACCCCCACAAGGGAGATTAGGAAAAGCATGGTGTAACATTACATAGTATTGCGTCCACAGTGGTGGAATTACTGCCATTCATTTTTCTGTTAAAGTATGGGAGGAAGTTTCAGTTTGATGGACTATGTTCTTACACATCTTCAGTCTTGCCAGCCTCCCATCTTACAAAGAGCCTCAGGTTCAGAGCATTTGGTAGCATTCTCACTAGAATTTAATAATGCATTTTTCACAGTACTTATTCTTATGGTCACTTTTTAACTATAGAAAATGCTGCTTTTTAAAATTTTACATAAGTTGATATGAACTTGCAATTATACATTTAAGTTAAAAAGTAAATATTTTGTAAAGATCTTTCCCCTCTCCTCCCATACCAGGAAAAGGAGAAACAATGGTTAGCAATGGAAATAGAAAGTCAGTACCAAAATGGGTGTGCAACACCAAACCTTACTAACATAAGCCTTATCTATAATTAGATACATTAGTTTCCCCTGTAGTTTAACTTCCCACAGCATGGTTCCTAGAAGCCCAATATTATTTTCCTTAATCTTCTTATGTATCGCCCTTTGTCAAAATAGTATAAAACTTCCAAGTCTAACTGCTTCTTTGCATCTTTTCTATGAAGACCTCTATGCATGTAAAAATTAAAATGTTAACAATCATATAAAATATGTATATCTTACTCCTGTTAATCTGTCTTTTGTCAGTCTAATTTGCATATCCCAGATGCTGAACCTAAGAGAGTAAAGTTTTCTTCCCCTACAAATGCTTGTTAAGCAAATGAGGTCTATCATAAATTTCTCAGGCTGAAATGTGGGCAAAGAATGAGGCTATTTTTATCTTGAAAAATAAGCTCCCATAAGTGCAGTATGCCCATCCCCTTGAAGAAATGTATTTTTAGGAAATTTTCTGACTTTCTTGAACCTTCTATCTTCAGTTTATTCAAGTAAAATAACAGTAAAAGAATATGTGAGAAGTTATATGCAAAATAAGTTATACTCATTTCTAACTAAATAAGTTAAATAATTTTTAAAAAGACAAAAGAAAATGAGTTTGGTGACAGTTAAACCTTCTCATGTAGAAAGTGAAGCCTGAGATACCATTGTGCTCCCTGAAGCAGACTTCCTGCCCTCTCTCACTTTCTCTCTCTTACCTATGATTTGTGCAGAAAAGAATGAAAATTTTTGAGAGTGGAGAGGTAGGAAAAAAGAATTGAGGTTTTCTTATGACTTAATTCAAACACCTTAGGTAAGGCAAATAAAGAAATACAGCAGCCGAAACCGGTTTGACTCAGTGGTAGAGCGTCGGTCTGCAGACTGAAAGGTCCTAGGTTCGATTCCGGTCAAGGGCATGTACGTTGGTTGTGGGCACATCCCCGGTAGGGGGTGTGCAAGAGGCAGCTGGTCGATGTTTCTCTCTCATCGACGTTTCTAGCTCTCTATCTCTCTCCCTTCCTCTCTGTAAAAAAACAATAAAATAAAATAAAAAAAGAAATACAGCAATAACCATGAATAATGATCTCCTATACAGTGTTACTGAGCCAACCTTAAAGATGTGGACAAAAAAAGAAATAAAGCTCAAGACAGAAGTATGTCCTTATCCCAGAGTGGTGGCAACTTCTGCCATCCTTATTTAATCATTCACAAATTGTCATTTATGGAAATATAGCCCTTTCATATAAAATATTCAGCATCAAATAAAAAATAAAAATCAATTGCTATTGCTTTAGAGAAACTATGAAAACAAAGAAGTGCCTTCAGTATAATCTGACACCTTTCTTGCTGATGGTAACTTTCTATGTAACAACCACAATTCAGGGCAAACCATGTTATGTAAGGCATTCTGGTCATGGTCTTGTCACATGACCATCACCTGGTAGAACCAGACCAAATGGCAAGGGTTGTTGTGTTTTTTTTGTGGTTTGTTTTTTTTTGTTTTGTTTTGTTTTGTTTAGCTTTTAAGTCATTAAATTATTGGGAACTTCTAAGAGAGCTTTTATTTTTCTTGTAAAAGATTTAAATTTTATTTTCTGTCTTTGCTTTTCTTATTTTACTGCCACAGTATTTTTGTGACATATCTTACATTCTCCTTAGTAATATAAGAGCCTTTTATATTCATTCCAAGGCAGGTCTGGCCTCGTGGCTACATATATTCTTAGGGTTTCTGGCTTCTTATCCACTGTTACATGCTAGCTTCCCACAGTATCTACAAAGCCAGGTGAGGATTTTGAGGTGAGAGGTTCGCTGGAGTCTTGGGGTATAAACAGTTGTTTGCTGTTTTCAATTGACAGGTTGATGAGCCCTTCAGGCCTGGAATGCACAATTAAATTATTTACAACTTCTGTCATTTCTGGGCAAGAATTTCTTGAATTAATAAAGTTATATTGTTAAAGATATTGAAATGGTAGAGTTGGGTTACTATAGACAATAATCTGTGTAGTTATCAATAGTTTCAGTTCTTACTACCCAACCACCCAGTTATTTCTGCCCTTACATGCTAAAGATTCATTCTAATGAAGGCTTTTTTACTTTCAGGATAGCACAATGAAAACTGCCCAGGTTTTGGAGTAGATATATTTTGGATAGCACGGTGCTATCCAAGTGTTCATTCCCATCACTTTCCTTTTCTTCTCCATGCTTGTAAAGGCATCTGTTAAGATGTGGAGAAATCAGAACCTTTATACATTGCTGATGGGAATGTAAAATGGTGCAGTCACTTTGGAAAACAGTTTTACAGCTTTGCAAAATTTTAAGCATAGAGTTACCATATGCCCCAGCATTTTCAGTCCTAGTTATCTACCCAAGAGAATTAAAAACATGTCCACACAAAAGCTTGTTCATGGATGTTCATAGCAGTACTATTCACAATAGCTAAAAAGTGGAAATAAAGCAAATCTATACAAACTGCAGAATGGACAAATAAAATGTGATATATTCATGAAATGTAATATTTGGCAATAAATGAACAAATTATTGTACATGCTACAACATGGATAAAATTGAAAACATGATGCTAAATGAAATAAGCCAGTCACACACACAAAAAAAAACAAACATATAAGTATGATTGCAATAATATGAAATACCCAGAATAGGCAAATTCAGAGACAGAAAGGAGGTTAGTGATTATTTGGGAAAGAGAAAATGAGTCTGGGGGAATGATTAGTGACTACTAATGATTAGTGACTACTAATCATTACAAGGTGAGGAAAATGTTCTAGAATTGATGGTTAAATAATTCTGTGGTTGTACACTTTAAATGGGTGGATTGTATGATGTTTGAATTCTATCTCAATAAAGCTTTTTTTAAAGGTTCCTATAAAATATATTTGTTAGCGAGAGACAAGCTATAAAAGAAACCATTAACTGATTGCTGAGAACAAAACTTCAGAAAAGGAATCTTGGATTGACGAACAATGGGATAGGGACTGGGAAGAACAGGCCTTGAAAGAGGAAGTGTATGTGGAGCTGATGAACTGGCACAACTGACCTTGCCTAGGCCAGGGGCTGCCCAGGCTTACCTCAAGGCATGTTCAGTGCCTTTGACACGCAGAGGGGGATCATTTTTAACATCCCCATTCTTCAGTATGACAGTTATTTGTAGTGATAATCAGTAATAAAATAATTTTCTTGATTCCCTTTTTAGTAATAAACAGTTGAAAATTTTAAAAATACATTTTTATTTTATAGATATTTCTATTTAAAGAGATCGTCCAAATTCTGTATTTAGTATAAACTAAAATTTACATTTTTCAGATAAAAATAGTACACCTCATAGCTCTGCTTTACTTCTAAATTTTTAACACAAAATCTTTAAGAGGTCATATAAAAAGACAGAACTGAAATAACCCTCGTTCTGTTTTTTCATCTTTAAGATCACTGAGCAGTCACTGTTTCTTTAGAGGCTCCGGTGTGAATTTAGGAATATGTGGTACTGCAGGCATTGAAGATGGATGGGTTGGCTGGAAAAGAGCTTACATAATCCCACACAGCACATACTGTTACAAACTTATTCTCAAAGGAACACGTGTTGCCAACTCTATGTGGTAGGGAGCTCACTGAATAAGGAGTTCTCAGAATTAACTTCTATGTAGAATACTATATTTACTAACACAAAAACTATTAAAATGTGCTAATTTGAGGCTTACATATATATTATTAAAACTCACCAGTAACCATTGCAGTTTGTTTCAAGTTAGACCAACAAAAGACTCCTTCAGGGAGGAGTATTTTATCACTGGCAATGTTTAGAATTGTTGGCACATGGTGATAATAAAAAACAGACTGATTTTTAGTCAGTTTCATTCTTTTTAAAATCTCTACACATAACGCACCACCCTCAATGCTTGTACCCAGGGCGACTCCCCCACTGCCATACATGTGGAGCACCACTGATGTTATGTTGCATAACCATGGCAAATGACGGCTTATATATTCTAATAACTATAGTTACTGTGAATAAAATCTGGTAACCTAAGAGTAAAAAATTGTGTCATTTAAATCTAAATTTGCTAAAAAAAAAAAATAAATAAATAAAAATAAAAAGGTCCTGGCCAGCATGGCTCAGTGGTTGAATGTGGACCTATGAACCAGGAAGTCACAGTTTGATTCTGGTGAGGGCACATGCTGTGAGCTTGATCCCCAGTGTAGGTAGGGCATGCTGGAGGCAGACAATCAATGATTCTCTCATCATTGAAGTTTTCTCTCTCCCTCTCTTTTCCTCTCTGAAATCAGAAAAATATATATTTTTAACCTAAATTTACTATAAGTCTGTGATATGATCCTAGAACTAGAATTAAAAGATTAATTTTTATAAAACCTCTAATTTCATGGAGGCTCTAAAACCCACACTAAGTTGTAATAAATTAAGATGAGTTTCTAAAGAGAAAATTTTATTTTCTTCATTAAAAAGAAAAGACTGTCTTTTACAAATTCTTATAGCCAGATGTTATGTTCTTGGGGCACTCAACACACACTTTGTTTTTGAATATTGAAACTTTTAGTATAAAAAATTAGAACATGAAAAGAGGAAGAATAATAAGCAAATAATCATAACAGTATTGTAGAAAAGCATTTGAAACTACATCTTATAAAGGCATATTATCTGAGTTTACCCTTTTTCACAGAAAGGTGGTATGAAATATAAGAAATCTTTTATAATAAAAGAGTCATATGCAAGTTGAACACACCTCCACAAGCCACGCCCACCAACCATACCCATCACCCAATCAGAGTGAGTATGCAAATTAACCCCAACCAAGATGGTTACAGCCACAGAGAGTAGGAGGAAGGCTTGGGTTTCTCTGGCAATGGAAGAAGCCAAGTTTTCTGCCTTCCCTGGCCGGCCTAGGCCTCCAGGCTACAAAATTTCAATTATAGAAGGTAAACGAATCCAAATAGAAATGGTGGCAGTCACAGAGAGCAGAAAGCTTGGCTCCGCTCCAGGCTACAAAGTTTCAATTATAGAAGATAGATAAATTCCAGATACCAGGGCCTCTGCTTGGGTCGCCGGGGGGCGTGGCCAGCCTGCAAACCACCACAGGCCTCTCGCCCAGGCCACCCCATGCCCCAAGGTCCCTCTCCTTGAATCTGGGCCTAGCACTGTGCCTGCCTCCATGAACAGAATGCAGAAGATACACTATTCGACTTCCAAGGCTAGTTCATTAAATAATAGGCACCATGCCTTGTTCTCTCAGGATATTTATTCTTGTGCCCCATCCTCCATACGGTGAGGAAGCACAGACCAGCCCATAGAGCAGTGGTTCTCAACCTTTCTAATGCCGTGACCCTTTAATACAGTTCGTCATGTTGTGGTGACCCCCAACCATAAAATTATTTTCATTGCTACTTCATAACTGTAATTTTGCTACTGTTATGAATTGTAATGTAAATATCTGTATTTTTCAATGGTCTTAGGTGACCCTGCTAGTGGTTCTCAACCTGTGGGTTGCCTAAGACCATAGGGTCAATTGGCCTTGTTTTCCATATTGGTCAACCTAGAAAAATGGCTCAATATATAGAAATTTCAAGAGCTTAGAAGAGAATGAAAAGGTAGGAGAAATAAAGGCCTTTTATAAAGTGGAGTTGAATGTTCTGAAAATAATACGCAAATAGCCTAATAATATGCCAAAGATGAGTGTTATCACTTACTGCAGTAATGGAGAGCACACTCTTGGCAATTTTATTTTATTTTGTTCTTAGACTCTCTTAAAATATGCAGTTAGAGCCAGGCTCAATGCAGAGCTTATAAACTTAAGTGTCAGAGAGATCCCAGCAGGAGACTGAGAAACTCTGGGGGCAGTTTTTGAGTGGAAAACTATGGGTCCCAATGATGAAGAGGTTTCGATTGAATCTTAGTGTGACTGCCAAAACTGTTGAATGATGGCTCCAAAATACCACAAAAGTAACCAGTTGATAAAGCAAAACTGAGTTTATTGCTTACTGTAGTGAGAGAATAATACCTTTACAAAGTCTTGGTAACGTCTCAGAATGGCAAAGACGAAGTCAGGATATTTATGAAGCTTTTATGAAGTCTGATTTAAAGTAGGTCTTTCAGTATACCAGTGTAGTATAGGCTTGATTAGGATTGGGCAAGTATCATAACATAATAATTTAACACAGCAAAGCAAGAGTTTTGAGGTGAGGGTTTTGTTGACCATAAACAAAATATTGTTCAGGTATTCCTTGCAGTCTGTAAATGCAGCCATGGTGAGCCATGTGCAAACCTGGCAAAACAAAGACATTCTTTTGTAGACATAAAGAGGAAATGTGTGGGGGTTATAACCATAGAATTCTTCCTGGAGGGCTTTGCACCAATAGAGGACATGAGAGCTCTGCCTACAGGCTCTCCTAATTTCTGTCTTGGTTACAGTCTCAGTCATTAATTTTGACCATTTCAAGGAGTCTTAAGAGAGTAAACAGTCATTTGATACTATCTATAGAAAACTTGAGCAGTTTGATGTCATTTAAATGGGTCTTCATGAAGTTCCTGAAACAAACAAATTTATTTTCAAGTTGTATCTTCCTGATCAAGAGCTTCCTGGAATAGAAAAATTATATTGATGTAGAACAGTGAAATAATAAAGACAGTAGCTAGTTTCCTTTCCAGTGGGATATCACTAAATAACTTGTGTAGTTGCTAACAAAAGAATTATCATCTTAAATACATTGCTTGAAATTACAGAAGTGAACAGAAGAGGAAGTTGGAATATAATTTAATCCTATTGAGAGAAGGAAGGAAGAAAGAAAGGAAGGAAGGAAGGAAGGAATGAAGCAAGGAAGGAAGGAAGGAAGGAAGGAATAGAGAGTCAAGGCTTTTAGCATCACCCTAATACCAAAACCAGATAAGGACAACCCAATAAAGAGCTAAAATCTTCATCTTACATGTCTGAAAATCAGGGATAATTCTAAAATTGGTCATTAAGGAATAGTAATATATTTAGTGGGAGAGGCAGCACTTTTTAAAAAAAATATATTTTATTGATTTTGTAAAGAGAGGAAGGGAGAGAGATAGAGAGCTAGAAACATCGATGAGAGAGAGTCATAGATCAGCTGCCTCCTGCACACCTCCTACCGGGGATATGCCCACAACCAAGGTACATGCCCTTGACTGGAATTGAACCTGGGTCCCTTCAGTCCCAAGCCGACGCTCTATCCATTTAGCCAAACCGGTCTCGGCGAGGCAACACTTTTTATCTTATTTTAAAACATGTGAAAATATTTTATTTTGGTAATTTTTTAAAATAAATAACAGAAGAGCTTATTACCCATTGAAAGCTTGGTTATCCCTAGCTGGTTTGGCTCAGTGGATAAAGCGTGGGCTTGCAGACTAAAGGTCCCTGGTTTGATTCTAGTCAAGGGCACATGGCTGGGTTTCGGGCTTGATTCCCAGTAGTGGGCATACAGGAGGCAGCCAATCAATGGTTCTCTTTCATCATTGATGTTTCTATCCTCCTCCTCCTCCTCCTCCCTCCTCCTCCTCCTCCTCCCTCTTCCTCCCTCCTCCTCCTCCCTCCTCCTCCCTCTTCCTTCCTCCTCCTCCTCCTCTTCCTTCCTCCTCCTCCTCCTCCTCCTCCTCCTCCTCCTCCTATTCCTCCTCCTCTTCCTCCTCTCCTCCTCCTCCTCCTCCTCCTCCTCCTCCTCCTCCTCTCCTCCTCCTCCTCCTCCTCCTCCTCCTCTTCTTCTTCTTCTTCTTCTTCTTCTTCTTCTTCTTCTTCTTCTCTCTCTCTCTCTCTCTCTCTCTCTCTCTCTCTCTCTCTCTCTCTCCCCCTCCCCCCCCCAGAAGTGGCTGGGACCCTGCTAAGTGTCCTCTTTTTTCTCCCCTACACTCCCTCCTTCTCTTCTGCTCCTTTTCCTCTTTCACTAGCTGTAACATGGGCCTGGGTAGTTTTTATTACAAATTTTGGTGAATTTACTGACTAGAGTTTTATGTTTCCTGTCCGTAATTGAAAAAGCAGATGAGTTAAACATTTTTTGTTTCTCATGAAAAAATTTTTAAACCAAATTGAGTTGCTTTTTATTTCTCTGTGGTCTTCAGTTGATTTTGTTCTGTGGGTGAGTGGTCTTAAAAGACTCACCCCTCCCCCTCCTCTCAGCCTACACTGTTCCCTTGGGTCAATGTAATCCACCTCCTCATATGCCAGAATTCATATTGTTTCCCTCGTGATTTGTGCTCTTCTATGACACCTTTGATTATTCTAATCTGCTATAGGTTTTATCTGTGGTATTATAGGTTAGTACTTTGTAGCTTAAAGTATAATATCCAAATGATTCTGAACTCATTTTTGACTTTCACATATATTACTTCCACTAAAAAGTGAAGCAGGGATTTCATTTCACTTAGAAACTCAAGAGTTTACTTCAATTTTTAAGTAAACAGTGACAATAAAATTTAGATTATAAGTGTCAGTATATGATAATATTAACTGGGGGTTCACATGGGAGTTAGCAAAATCCTAGTGAATTATTATTTACTAAAATAATAAATAATCTCCTGCTTTTATCAAATGAATTTAGCTCAAATATATAATTTAAAATGATAAGAAAGGATTAAGTAGCCTGTCTTAAACTTTGAAGCTATAGAAAATTAAAGATTTTGGTGATTGTAGGAGGCCTACGGCAAGAAAGTAAAAAATTGGCATCATGGTAGTCAGTAATATTAGACCAGAATCAGAAGATGAAGTGTAATTCTAGCCTCTGACTAGCTGTTTGACCTTAAGCAAATGTCTTAATCTCTCTAAGATCCTATTTTTTATCCATAAAATAGGATAATGATAACATCTATATCATAATGCTATTGTGAGGATTAGTTGAAATAGTAAATAGTAAATATGAAATGCTTAGCATAGTGTTTGTCACATGTAAGCATTAATTATTTTATCTTCAATGTTTTTATGACTTTTGCTAATACAAATTCACCATTGGGAAGTGACTTTACTTATTTGGGCATGTCAGAATACATAGGTTCTGTCTTACCTCTGTTTTTGTGACACTCCATTTCGTTTTTTCCCCCATCTAAGTTCCACTGTGGACCACCATAGCTGTGTGATGACCTGTATTCTTTCCCTAGATAGTAGGTAGGTGACATCCCTTCTAAGGTTATTATATAAGCAAATTCAATTAATTTTTATCTAAAGAAATGTCAGAGTCTGCCAGGTCAGTTGGGCTCTGATAAAACTCCAACAGGTTAGGCTGTGGTGAACTAGTTTCCTCTGAGGGCAGGCCTTGTTAAAGAAGAACAGAGTGCTCTGGTGCTTTTTCCTTTTCCCTTGGCAGAAGCTCAAGGAGATTTTTATCTTATATCTACTGTGGGAACCTGGTTAAGATCCTGAGGTAAATTATGGGAGACCCCATGAATGGATCCCCTGGAGTTTTAACTCTGAATTGCAGTTCAGGTTTCCCTACCTGGGCATTGGTTCCCATGGCAGTGTCTGCTCCCAAGGTTTTGCTCCTGATAGTGATGATGGCCTGTATTCGCCTGTCTGACTCTCCAATCTTGGGTCCAGTGGTTTGCACTGTGTCCTTTCTTCTCTTATGGATCCAAGAAGAGTTGATTTTTCAAGTCTGTTCAGGTTTTTACTTATTGTTGGGATGTAGTGGCCACTTTCAAGCTCTTTATATGCAGAACTGGAAACCAGAAGTCCCATGTTCTCTTTTTAATTAATTTTTAAAATGTAAGTATTATCCTTGAAATTTTTAAATATATTCCAAATAAGAAGAATCTTCTTTGTATTATGTCCACAGTCTTATTCTTCTCTCCCCTTAACTGGAGGTCTCCCAAGTCTCTACCTTTATCATTTTGCTGTGTATTCTTACAGAGTTCATATGTGTATGCATACATTAGAGAACTTTATTAATATATATGCCTCTACCTAATTCTTTAAGTGATGCAGTAATCCACAGTTTACACTCTGCTCTATTTTAGCAATTCCACTCTGGTAAACATTGAAGTTACCTCTGTCTTCAAGAAATATAATAATCCTAAATGAAAGAAGCCAGTCACAAAGGACCATATATTTTATGATTTCGTTTCTGTGAAATGCCCAGAATTGGCAAATGTATGGAAATAGAATGTAGAATAGTGGTTTTCTGACTTGGGAGGTGGGCGAGGAGAATAATGTTGGGGGTAATGACTGAAAGATTCAGGGTTTCTTTTTAAGGTAAGGAAATATTCTAAAATTGATTGTAGTTATGGATGCACAACTCTGTGTAAGTACTAAAAATTATTTAATTGTATACATAATGGATGAATTGTATGGTATATGAACTATTCTAAAAAAAGTTGCATAAAAGAAAAAATAGTAGTAATTTCATTAGGTTTGCTTCATGGGGACTAATTAAATTTGGGGTCATCTCTAGGGACTGCTTAATAGCACTGGTGGTTTTTAACCTCAGCTCATCTACACAGGTAGCATGTTCTGTGACAAGCCTTGTTTCCTTAGCAGCTGAAGTGTTTTAAGGTTTGAGGTATGGCCTATGCGACCTGTGACCTTTGTGAAAAAAGTAAGGAGAAAGGTGGGTAGGAGCTGAGCAGTGCAGAGTTCTTGGTGGTTTCCATCATCTATCCTGAGAGGAGGAGTCAAGCAAGAAACTTCCTCACACCCCATTTCATTGTGTTTTTAGAATGGGGGAGGGAGATAGCAAACTCAAGGTCCTCCTTTTCATACGTGGGCCTGAACAGTAAACAATGCTTCTCAGGGTAGGGCCTTCAGAGTCCTCAAGTAGCCTCTTGGTGGAAAATGGGCCCTTTTCTTGGGAGTAGAAAGATGTTCCTTATGCTGGCCTCAAGTGGCAGGCTCACCAATGAGCTGGAACAACTCCTTTCTTCTCTGAACTAAAGGCATCTCTGAAGGCTTTTCTGCAATAGAGGTTAGCTTCAGATTTTGTATTTTTGTCTCTAGGGCCCTAATTGCAAATGCTGCTATTATATTACAAAATAGTAACAACAAATAATTAATCACCATTTGTCGAATGAATGCCTAGCCACTTGCACTAATAAATTCTCCCCAGAACCCCCATGAGAAGACTGTCATCTCCTTTTATAATTGAGGAAAATAAGGTTAAGTAGCTAGTCCAAGGTTATGCAGATCTATTGCTTCAAGCCAATGCCCTTTGTATTACATCATGCTGTCTTCTATGTATTTTAGCCTTGAATATCACACTGAGAACCAGAGGGCTCTTTGAGGTCAGAGGCCTTACTCATTAATCTCTATCTTGTTCGCCACACCTAGCAGGTTGCTCAGCACACAGTTGTTTCCTAATATGTGTAGGTAGAAATGCATTCTTAGAACCCACTGCTTTAGTTCATTTGTGCAGGTCTTGCCTGGGTTCTAAGAATGCCTGAGCATGGCCATGTACCAGCTGAGGTGTCTGCGTTCCTTGTGGCAGGCTCACATGGGAGGCCATGAGGAGCCTCTGACTAACTCCAGAGGGGAATTTTGTTTTTTAAAATAGGATGTTAGGAAGAGTCTAAGGGAAAAGCTAGGACATTAAAATCTGTGGGATCAGCATAAAGGCTGCTTACATATTGCATTGGTCATGGAAGATGAATTCACTCTCAAGGAAACAGAGAAATGGAGAGATGGAGAGAATGCAGTTGGCAGGATACAAATGACAGGTACAAGAGTTAATTAACATGGTGCCCTCATAAGCAAGAAACCCAATTTCAGTCATCCCTAAAGCACATGAGAATGTGTGGATCAGATCAGGAAGGAGAGAGAACTAGAGCAGTAGCCAAAGCAGAGAGATGCACATTGAGATAAGGTTACATGTTCATAGAAACATGTGAGCACACAGATGCTATCTCTAGAAAAAACAAACAAACCATAAGCAATTATAGTAATTTGCCTCAATGGAAGTGAGATACTATATTTGGAACACAATTTTGTTTTGAAATTAGAGGTAAGAATGGAAAGGAAATAGAAGAATTATCTTCCTCTGGATTAGAGCTCCAGGACTTGGGGCCCAGTGTAGATAAAGAAAAGTCCTCGTGAGAGGAACAACTATGAAAATGAGCCTGGCCCAACTGACAGTGCCTGAAATGAATCAGGCTAGGCCTAAAATTATTTTGTGTGTGATTTATATGGAATTTTGTTTTTGGAGGCATCCTTAAATGCACTTTATACTGCTCATTATTTCTTCATCTCATGAAATAAGTTAGCAGTCCATCAACATTGCAAAATCCAGTCTCTGGGTTAGGTAAACCTTAAATTCAGGTCTACTATGGACATGTTAGAAGACATGAGTCAGTTTATTTTTCTGTTCCTCAATTTTTCCTTTTGTAATGGAGATAATGTAGTTTTATTGGTCAGTTACCTCACCTCAGGATAATACTTTTTAAAAAATGTAAAGTCATTTTACTCTTTTAAAGTCCATTCAACAATTATTCATTAAGTATGGGTCACCTCTGTGTAAGGTATAGGGCTGGAGTCTGGCAACATGATCCCCATGCTTAATCCACAGGATTATTGTACCAGGCAGCAAATGGACACAACACTGACATGCATTATGTCTTTTCTACTTTCTTTTCTAGAAATATCTCTCCTGGAATCCGACTCTGAAATAGCTAACTTCTCCAAGTTTAGAGAATAAGTCTTTCATTGCACTAGTATAATTTAATACCTTTACTTGCCTGAGTTATATTTTTAAAAGAAAGTTGTGCAGTCCCACTGCCCTTAGCCACAATAAGCATATTTCATTAAATTTATACACTTGTGATTTTACACTGTACAGTGCTAGAACTGTAAACATACAATAACTAACACTATGCAGCTAAAACCAGAATCTTGGAAGGAATGGTATTTTTAAAATTGGACACGATAGCCCTAGCCAGTTTGGCTTAGTGGATAGAGAGTCAGCCTGCAAACTGAAGGGTCCCAGGTTCGATTCCGGCCAAAGGCACATGCCTGGCTTGATCCCAGTGGGGGGCGCACAGGAGGCAACCAATCAATGATTTTCTCTCATCGTTGATATTTCTACCTCTCTCTCCCCCTCTCCTTTCATCCTTAAAATCAATAAAAGAAATATATTTTTTAAAAATTGGACACGATAGATTGTCAAGCCTAATTTAGAGTCAGAAGATTCAGGGTGCAGTTTGAAATAAGGGACTCTAGTTGATTGATCCTAGTTAGTTGTCCACCCCTAGACCCCTCATCTGTGGCTTAGGGAAGGTCTGTCTTCAAGGAGAAGGAATGTTCAGATCTGGTTTGGGGAGAGGATTCCACCTGCCAGGAAGAACCCTAGCAGAGAGAGCCAGTGGTCATGTTGGCAAGTGGCAGGAGACAGCAGTGAGATATGGAACAGCTGGTCTGGAGAAGGCCTTTTAGCCCTTAATGACAAAATTTAGACTCAATGAGAAAGTGGGATCATGCTGGGTTCTTCATTAAAAGAGAAAAGTAAATGGAACTGGTATATGAGGAAGTTTCTTTTGTGGCAACCCTTTGGGAGTCAGTGAAATGGGAGGAAGCAGGAGGCGGGAAGGCCTTTTGGGCATCAGTCTTGGTGTGAGTCGGAGATTGGGGAGCTCCCCATCAGTGGTCCTGCCAGTATCCTCCTTCACCTCTTCATTTCTGCATCTTGATGCCGGTTCCATGAAGGATGGACAAGAGTAATTAAGCACAGTTTTGGTAATGATTAGAGAGTGGAGACTTGCTGGTAGGGACCAGGAAAGGCTTCATGGGATAAATCTGGAAAGAATAATTGAATTTTGATAGGTATTATACAATAGTACTTGAGGAGGGGAGAGAAAGAATGGGAAGGAATATAGATTTGCAGTAAAGATAGTATTTAATCTTGATTCATAATGCTATATGGTATGTTATGGCTCTTTATAGTTTAACTTAATTTATATTTTACAATTTAAATTTGTAATTTAAATTTATAATTAAATTATAGTTTGTATTTCGATTAAAACTAGAGAAGCAGAAGAATGGAAAGCTAACTAGTCTAACCTATTTTATATATAATAGCTTTAAGAGATAACTCACATACTATAAAATTCACCTATTTAAAGTAGTATACAATTCAGTGATTTTTAGCATAGTCACAGGGTTGTGCAACCGCTACCATTCTCTAATTTTAGAACATTTTTATCACTTCCCCCCCAAAAAGCCCTATTTTCAATTTTGAATTCATAAGTACAATGAGATTGGAGGCTCTGGTTTCCAGGAATTCTTTGTCTTAGCTGGGTAGAAACCTTGAACTGACTCTCATTAATCTTCAAGTCCCATGTCACTTGCTCTCCAGAAAAACATCATGATGTGGCTAGGCTACAGGGAGTAGGGGGCCGTGGGGAGGGGAAGTCCTGGGTCCCAAAAAAGAAGGATTTATAAGAAAACCTCAAGGAAAGAAAGGGAGCTGTGTGGTTCTGAGGAAACGAGAAGGCCACCAGTGTCAGGTTGTGGAGCAGAGAAGAAGGCAGCCCTTCCCCCAGGATCCCTAGTAACCCAAGAATCTTACAGGACAATTGTGCAACTGCTCTGTCCCCACAGACCTTCTGGGGCCGACTGGAGCTCTTTCCCTTTAACTGACCATCCTCTCTGGAGCAGTTGCCACACCCTGAGCTAGAGCTGTTCTCCATGTTCTCTCACAGAGATGATTTATTTAATCTCTATGACAGCCCTGCAAGGAACGGCTATCACCTTTAAAAACAAAAAACAAAAAAACATTGGTTGCAAATTTATTAAAAACACTTCCAAATATTTAACAAAAATGTCAAGCCTGATATATGAGTTCTAAAAATGTCTTAACATCTTAGGAAAGACACATACAATATGAGGATAACTAAAGCTGATTCTAAAAGCATGATTTTTAGGTTCTTTCTAGATTGTTTCTCATCCTTTCTTAGGTGTGTTCTTGGCAATTACAGGGCTCAACCTGCTGATCAGGTCGTTGGAAACTCAGCTCTGAATCAGGAATCTCAATAGAGCCTGGTGCCGCTATTGATTGAGGCTGGCTCTTCCTGGCCTAGAGAGTAACAAACTAAAACTCATAGAGTTAAAGTAACTTTCTAAGGGTCATATACCTGGTAGGTGCCCACGTTAATTTCACACCCAACACTCCACCGGATTCATTTAGCTTTTATATCTTTTTCTATCACTGCCTCAGTGGGATCAACATCCTTCTACATCCTTCTTGACACCCTAGGATAGAGAACTAAAGCATAAGAAAGTCACTACCCAAGCCTGATAAAAGCACTATGGTAAGTCAGGTTATAAAAATCTTTGAATTCTTCACAAATATTTTTGAGAGCAATGTGGTCTTCCCAGCAGTGTCTTTTCTGTATTAGCCCTTTGCACATCTGGCACACTAGATCCCAGATGTGTGATTTTCATCCGATGCAGTGGGACCACAGTACTGGGAATCCTGCTGGTTCAGCTGTGCTCGAGAAGTTCTGTTTCTTTGACAGGGCCTGCAGGAGGTGGCTAGTGGTGGTTCTGAAGCCCCTGATTTATTACTGTCTCTAGCCAGAGACAAGTGCTACACAACTTGGTATACACAAGTACACACACACACACACACACACACACACACACACACACCATCCATTTGAAGAGGAACACGAAGAAGAAAACATTCACAAGGCATCACTATTGATTTCTCTTTTCTCCCAGATCAACTGGTCTAAGTTCTCCCTGTTGCCTCCTTTGCCTGTGGTCTGTCAGCTGGAGGTGATGACAAGGAATATTTCAGACTCCTTCCCCATCTGCTCCAAACACCAGGAAGCTGCAGGCTTGCTTCCCTCCAGGCCAGCTTAGAAATCCTGGTGTCAGGATAGAGCAGGCTTCCAAAAGCCAACCACAGAACATTTAATACCTGTGCAAACCCCACATAGCATTCATATGCCATAGGGTCATGGCTTTATGAGTGTTTCCATGACATGGTATTATTACACCCCAGATCTCTCACCTCATATGTCACTCAAGCATTCTCTGTCAGGAAACCAAGGAATAAACATCCAAAAAGAAGATTAATATTAGAGAGACTAAAAGAATAAAGTTCATGCAAACCATATGGTTCAGCTCAAAAGGGATGTGTCTATCCCTTTACCCTGCCTTCCACCTCATCTCCTCTGACTCTCCAAATAGGAATTCCTTTACAGCAGTGTTGCTTGGGCTACCTGAGTCAGAGTCAGCATTGTTAAAATGCAGATTCCTAGGATCAGCATTATGGGAACATGACAAGCTTCATCTCACAAGCTCACCAATAGGTGTTTCTAAACAGCAGACTCCTTTGTGACTGCCCCAAGAAACAAAACATCTACCCCTGTTTGAGTACATGTTTTTATATGGAACCCACTACTTCCTTGGGCAGCTAAGTCTAGTGTAATATGATTGCAACTAGGGGAAAGATCTTGTTTGTTCACCTTCTATAATTCTCATCTACTTTTATTCTCATTTTTCCTCATCCCTCTGGAGCCAAGGGACTAAGTCACCTTCCTTCCATTATAGATCCTCTAGCGCAGACCCTGAGTGTCATACCATAGAAAGCAGAGAACTGAATCCATCCACTGGACTAATAAAGTTAGTCAGGGCAGGGCACTAAAGGAAAAGGTTTTAAACTGCCAAGGTCTTACAGAAGGCTTTTGTGCATCTTGTTTAAAAGCCCAGCCTCTGGACACCGACTCTGGCTGTATACTCCTAGGCAAGATGCTCCCTCTTCCTGTGACCCCGTTTTTCACTGGCAAAACAAGGGTGATGATGATGATATTGGCAGTATAACTTTTTATGAAGATTAAATAAAGTCATACATATAAAGCACTCACAAGAGTTAAATTCTCTCAAAGTATTATCAGCATCAACATCAAATGGGAAGAGGGCAAGGGAAAAAATTCTTCAAATTTGCCTTCAAGTTTTAGCCTTCTCCTTTTGTTTCCATTTCACAAATTGACAAACAAGTACAAGCTTAATAATATTAGATAGAAGGTTGTTACAGAGGCCATTGAGAGCCAGTTGTTCTCCTAAGTACCATGGAGAATTACATGGGCAGCACTCATAACATAGCTTGCCATTAGTGGGGTGACAATATGTCCCAGCAGTTTGCCCAGAATTGCCCCATTTTGTTCCCATGGTAATTATTAATACTCTTAAAAATGTCCCAGTTTGGATAGTAAATTGTTGGGTTGCCCCAGGCATTAGATTTTCAGAAGACTTTCAATGTGGGTTGGAAGCATTAAGACATGTTTCTAAGACAACTTGTGAAATCTCTTTGGAAATACTTACAACATGCCCATCTGGCTGGGATGATTTAGAACAACTGCAAGTGAGTACTTATTTACAAGCCCCTAAATGCTTTGTTTGGTTGGGTTTAACTAAACTGCCTTGCCCTGCCTCTGGGAGATACATAGGTAGTAAAATTAATAGAAGCAACATTCTTTACTACTCAATTTGCCAAAAAAAGAAATTGCTTTAGGCTAGTGGATATGGATGATCAACCATTATGAATTTAGAGCCAGTACATTGTACTTCAGATTATAGAAAAGAGATTGTAGGTTTGGAAGTTAACAAATTATTGGGCAACTAAAGATTGAAATAAGAATGTAAACTACTACTTGGCTAAGAATATTGTAATAACTGAAGCCCAGTGCACAAAATTCATGCACAGGATGGGGGTCCCATCATCTTGGCCTGCACTCTCTCCAATCTGGGACCCCTCAGTACCTCTAGCTCCTAACCGCTCACCTGCCTGCCAGCCTGATCCCCCTAACTGCTCTCCCCTGATAGCTGTTCACCCTAACTGCTCTCCCTTGCCTGCCTAATCACCTCTTACCTCCTCTGCCTTGGCCCCACCAACATGGCTTTGTCAGGAAGGATGTCCGGAAGGACATCCGGAAGATATTCAGTCTAATTAGCATATTACCCTTTTATTAGTATAGATTCCACCTTGTTCTAAAAATGCAGGTTGTTCCCAGGTTTTCGTATCATGGAAAGGGAGCCTGCAGTAGCATCTTGGGTTCTGACCAGGGCTTATGCACTTGTGCTTTATCTCAGCAGATGCGATTCCTAGTAGAAGACTCTTGGATGTACTTTGAACATTTCTATTGAATTTGCCAAATCATCCTCCAAAAATGTTGAACCACTTTAAACTCCCACCAGCAACCATGCGTGTGCCCTCTGTCCCACCTTGATGCCATTATCATTGATTTCTCCCTAGAAGCTTCCCTCCTGTCAGCCAAGACAGCTTGATACTTGAGCCAACCTCATGGTTCAGCTGGGGACTTGATTTCCCGAGATAGAATTATGGAGGAGGAAATAGTTTTCCTCTTCCTTTCTGAGTTGTTAGTGGAGGCCCTTGTAATGAAAGACAGATCACCAAGAGAAAAACAAAAGTTCATTAACATGTGTACCTCATGTATATGTGGGAGATCCCAGGAAAAAATGAGTAACTCCCCAAGGTGGCTTAGAATGCAGATTTAAATACTTCTTCTTAGGGAAAGGGGACGGGAGATATAGGCCACTTAGAGAAGGGTAAATTATTTTTAGGAAAGATGAATGGGGGTGAGGGGAAATAGATTATAACAAAGTTTGGGTGTGATGTCAACTTCTACTCTCCTGTCCTGTGACAGGAGTCAGTCTTCTCTGCCTGATGACACTTCTCCTGTCAAGGGGACCTATGACATTTAAGCTCCTTTTGGGGGATCTGATTTTAGGCAGATCAGGAGACTTCAATGAAAGCCTCTGCATGTATTTGCTGTTTTTCAAGCATCTGCAGCTCAAGATCATCAATATAACAACACAGCATATGTTGGAGTGGCATGTTCTCTGACCTTCAGAATAAACTCAACTGTTCCTTAACTTACCTGCCTCTGACATAGAGCCTGGTACATAATAGGTATTCAGTAAATGCTTGTTGAATCAGTGGGTGGATAAATTCATGGAATAGAGATGTAAGAAAGGGAAGAGAGTTGGGGGATTAGGGGATGTGAGGATAGACATAATCAGATAAGTGCCAGTGCAAGCCAGAAGAAAAGGCTTCAAGGTGAGATGACTAATGACTGCTGAGGTACAATCAAATGGGAGTAGAGATTGGCAGTGGGGAGCGCAAGTGGGCATAGGGAAAGGGAGTATACAGGGCAAACAGTGAGCTCTATCCTGGGACTCAGGCTGGAGCTAAAGAATCAATAGACAGATTCCTATAGGGGCTAGATCCTCCAATAGAGAGGATCAGTGAGCGAAGTGAGTAGGAAGAAATTCAGACTTTCAAAAGGCTAGGGCCTCTTCTCAGCTCCAGTTGATTCTTGGATGTGAACTGCCATGAACTGATCTTGAAATGTTTTCCAAAAACTCCAGAAATATGCATTTTTGGTGAAATCTCCTATTTGTGAAATTTTATAAACTAATTGGGTTTTTAAAACTTTTTGAAAGTGTATATATATATATATATACATATATATATATATATATACACACACATACATACACACACACACACACACACACACACACATATCCTAACTGAATTTCACAAGCTGAACACATCATGCAACCAGTACCTTGATCAAGTATCAGAATAGTATCAATTCAGAAGCAGCCCCCATATGCTCCCTTCCAGTTCTCAGTAGTAACAGCTATCTTGACTTCTAATATCATAAAATAATTTTGCCAGTTTTATAGTCTATATAAATGGAACCACATCATATTTAATTTTTTTGTTTGTCTGAATTTTTTTTATCCAACACTAGTGTCCCAATGCATGGATTTGTGCACATTGAAAAAAAAATAATTAGTTCCTCCAATGCAGGTGGTCCCGGTTAGTGGCTGGTAGGGTGGGACTGGGTGAGACAAGCTGGACACCCTGGAGCCAACCTCCCATGGTCCCTCCCCACCAGCTGCACCTGGGCCAGCACTGCGGCTCTAAGGGCATCCTTGGAGTGAGGGGGCCCTCCAGCAGGTGGGGTCCCTCAGCCTGGCCTGCAGGGATCAGGCTGGAACCAGCTCTCTGACACCCTCAAGGGGTCCTGGAGTGCGAGAGAAATCATGAGGAATCGGGCTCCCTCCTCTCTAGTTCCAGAGTGCATCGCCCAAGAACCACTGATGCCAAGTGACCACAACTTCTGCATTGAGCATCTGCTCCCTGGTGGTCAGTGTGTGTCTTAGTACTGGCCGGTCAGACGGTCGCTTAGCCTTTTATACAATATATATAAATTATACTTGTCAGAAACATCCATATTTTTTTATGTAGTTGTGGATTGCTCATTCTCTTTAGTGTATATATCCATTGTGTGAATAAACCATCATTTATATGTCCATTCTACTGCTGAAGGACATTTAGTTTCAAGGTTTTATTTAGTACAGTGGTCGGCAAACTCATTAGTCAACAGAGCCAATTGAAATTCTTTTGAGAGCCAAATTTTTTAAACATTAACTTCTTCTAATGTCACTTCTTCAAAATAGATTCACGCAGGCAGTGGTATTTTGTGGAAGAGCCACACTCAAGGGGCCAAAGAGCCTCATGTGGCTCGCGAGTCACAGTTTGCCAACCACGGATCTAGTACATATAGTGCTTCTAGGAACATTTTCTTTGGTGAACATATGTGCACATTGCTACTGACCACATATCTTGCAATAAAGAAGCAGGATCATAATAATATATTCTCAGCTTTAACAGATTGCCAATGTGTTTGTACAGAATTACCCTCCCTCCAGCAGTGTATGGAAGTTCCAGTTTCTCCACAGCCTTGTCAACACTTTTTGTTTTGTTTTGTTTTTTTAACCATCCTCATGGATATGTATTGGTTTTGCATTGTGGTTTTGATTTATATTGCCCAGATAAATAATGTTGTTCATTGGTTTACACTGAGTGGCCAGATTATTATGACCACTTGACATTTGTAGGCAAATTAGCTGTACACTGTATCGTATGGAATATGGAAACCGAAGGCCTATTTGAATACCTTTGCTGTCTGCAGTTACCAAGATAAAACATCTCCAATTTGCACAGGAACACAAGGATTAGTCAGTCGAGCATTGGAAAAAAGTCATATATTACATTTTATTTCTTAGTTTGTCTGAGGTCGGATGAATCATGTTTCCAGTTGCATCATGCAGATGGCAGAGTGAGAATTTTGCAGAAACAGCATGAAAGCATGCACCCCACGTGCATAAATACAACCTTAAAGCTGGTGGGGGCAGTGTTATGGTTTAGGACATGTTTTCCTGGCATGAATTGGGCCCTTTAATTCGTGTGGAACAACATCTGAATAGCACAACATACCTAAGCATCCTTGCTGATCAAGTTCATACTATCTTGTTGATAGTGTATCCCAATGGAGATGCCATGGTGCTTGTATTGTGCAGGAGTTGTTTCAAGAACATGAGGAGACTTTACCTTACTTAGGTGGCTCCTGCAATTACCAGATCTCAATCTAATTGAGCATTTGTGGGATGAAGTTAAAAGAGCCATCAGGCAGCTGGTTCCACAACCATCAAATCTCACAGAACTAGACAGTGCTATTCATCAGGCATGTTGCCAGATTCCTCGCATCACCTTTCAACATCTTGTAGAGTCAATGCCAAGAAGAATCGCTGCAGTATTGAAGGCAAAATGTGGCCCAACTAAGTACTGATGGGTGGTCACAATAATCTGGCCACTCAGTGTATATCCATTGGCTATTTATATAGCTTCTTTTATGAACTGACTGAGTTATTTTCTCATTTTTTCTATTGAGTTGCCAATATTTTCTTTATATATTTTGAATCTGAATTCATTGACAGATACATATATTATGAATATTTTTTTTCCCAGTCACCTGCTTTTTCACTCTTTTAATGGTGTCTTTTGATAAACACAAGTTCTTAACTTTAACATGTCTGATTTATCAAATTTTTCTGTATGATCAGTGCTTTTTGTGTCCTGTTTAAGAAATATTTGCATATTACACTGTCACAAAAATGTTCTTCTATATTTCCTCTAAATGCTTATTGCTTTACCTTTCATATTTAGCTCTGCAGTCCATATGGAATTGTTTTTATTGTATGTTAGAAGGCAGGGTCAATAAAAATTTTTCCATATGGATATTCAGTTGTAGCAACACCATTTATTGAAAAGGATTATCCTTTCCCAAATGCTCTCCAATGTTGTCTTTATCATAAATCAAGTTATCATATATGCAAGGATCTGTTTTTGGACTCTGAATTACATTTTATTTCTTAGTTTGTCTATTTTTGCACCAAACTCTGAGTGTCTTAATTACTATAACTTTATAATAAGTCTAATATCTGGTGGTATATCTCTTTCAGCTTTGTTTTTCTTCTTCGAGATTACATTGGATATTTTTGGCCTTTTGTATTTCCATGTGAATTTTAGAACCAGCTTGCTAATTTCTGCAAAAGAACCTGCTGAAATTTTGATAAAGATTACATTAAATCTGTATTTTAAGTTAGAATTAACATCTTTACAACAGTGAGTTTTCCATTCCATAAATATGGTAAATTTCTCTATTTATTTAGATTATTTTCGATTTCCTACATACACATAATATTGTCAGAAAGTAATAAAAGTTCTATTTTTCCAATTTTGATTATTATTCATCTTTGATTGGGGCCATTTATTTGCTGAAGAAGTATGTTTATCAGAGTGATCTATTTGTAGTGGGATTTATTGTTTGTATCTCCTTCCACTAGTTCGTATTTCCTCTGCTCTGGAAATATGCTCCTTTCTGTTCTCTGCATCCAACAAGAGACTGTTACCATCTGGTGAGCTTACCACTCTCTTTATTACCACCAGTCTTTTGGCTACAGTGCGTGTGGTAAACAATAAAAGTGGGAAATCAAGCTGGTTTCTTATTCAACTCAATCTTTTCTGTGATAGGCAACTAAGTCTCTAGTAGGAACAACTTCCACTTCTCTGGTATCCCAACTATGCCCTTAGATGTCTTAGTGCTAGCATGAGTAGCTTTCAAAAATGTGACTCTTTACCTCAAGCAAGCCTAACACTTTGTAAAGGTGCTACTTATGATGAATGGTGCTAATAATGGTGTTTTGTGGTTGTTTCCTTATTTCATTGATAATGGGCAACCTTCTTAATGCTGCTTTTTATTCATTTCATTTTTGTCAATTGGTTTTGAAAGGAGTGAAGTTAAAGTGCCTTTATTACATCGTCTGCAATCAGATGTCCTCTTTACATTTTTAAAAATGACAATTTTTGTTTTTTATTACAACATTATACATGCTCATTGTAAAAAGTGTAGAAAAATAAATAGAAATACACAGAAGAATCGTGAATAGGATAGTGTGGACTTATTTGCTTGAGGCAAGAGCAGCAAAGACTGATATAACTGCAAGACAAGAAGTGTTAATGGACAAAAGAATCCCTTAGAGAACCAGACTGTGCCAAAATATACAGCCCACAAAGGGGAGTTTAGTTAGACAAGTCCACAAGACAAGCCGAGTGTGCAAACATAAACAGCCCTCAGAGGGGAGATCTGTGCAGACAAACACAGACAGGGCCCTGCAGGAAAGCAGAGGCTGCATAAAAGGCAGAATGTGCAAACAGCACCACTCAAAAGGGAGGCATAAAGATGGTGAAATCCCAGGCATTAGAGGTGCTGGAAGGCTTATTTAGTTACACTCCATTCCCCGGGGCTAATGCTGAATCATTCCCAGTTAAAGATTCATTTAATGTATTTTGCTAAATGGCTCAAGAGGGGACAGGACTTTCCCAGAGAAGATGGAGCTGTTATAGCTGGAAGGACCTTGGGGAGAGTCTAGGCCAATACCTCCCAAAGCACGGTCCATGTGCTACTACTGGCACAAGAAGTTATCTTAATGATACATAGATTTTTTTTTACTGTAATAGTTACATTTTATTTTGTGTTCTCAATATAACTTTCAAATATTCCCAGAATGCCAGCAGTATGCTTTCTTGAAATAGTTCATGTAATCAATTCCATATGAATTCATGTACAATTGATCACATGAATTCATATCACATGGAATTCATGTGATAGATGCTTTGAATCAGGTGTATGTGAGTAATCTGAAAACAAGTGTGTATTTTTCATGTCAAATTAACTATAGGATGGGAACACTGATGAGACTAATTGTAAAGTATCAGAAATTCTAAAAATAATTAATATCCTGCTTGGAATCTAATTTAATTCAAGCAATTTTTATTGATGTCCTTCTGCAAGCAGAACTGTTTAGTGTGTTTGTAGAGAAACAAAAAAGAGACTCAGGAGCTTTCTTGACCTTTGGGGACTTGGCAATGTAGTAATTAACAGACATCATTAATACAGGCAGAGTAAAATAAATGTTACAGAGGAAGCTTATGTAGAGTGTCTTAGAGGTTCAAAAGAAAAGAGATCACACTTTTCATATCTCATAAAATCTAAAATGCTGTCAACTGAAAGACATCTTTATTTTATGCACCACTAGAAAAAAAAGAGCTGATAATTAAATTATAATGTGTCATCAATTGTAAGAGGTATCCATAATCTAGAGACATTTAAAATGTGAAACACAAATCTTTTAGACTTGACAAAATGTGGTAATTGAAGAATTTTGATAGGTTGAAATAAGAGAAAAAGCCCTCCAAGCAGGGGTCCTTCTGTTTTTTTATATACTGCATACATTCTTTGGTCATTCACATGACTTAATCATTCCTTCTAGGATCATACTCATATATCATCATCTCCTGCCAGAATTTCTCCCTTTAAATGAAGACTCTTATGTCCAACTTAATTCATTTATTTATCTTTATTTCATTTATCTATTTAATACTTCTGTCACTATCTTGTGCGAGGCAGCATTCTGTTTTATATTAAGTATCATAAAAACCCTATGAATAATTATTGTCGCCTTCATCATCATTATCATCATCATCCTCGTCTTTACCATTATATTTAGCAGTTAAGTAAATCACCTAACGACATATAACTAGTAAGAGGCAAAACTAGAGAAGATGGCCATGAGACATTGCAAATCTACACTTCTTAAATCTATAATACTTGTCAACTAAGTGGGGATGGAAACTGAAAGAAAAGGAAGGTTTTAAAAGACAGGAAGAATCATCATTTTAGTGAAGGCTGCTATAACAAAATGCCACAGACTGGTTGGCTTAAGCAACAGAAGTTTATTTCTCAAAGCTCTGGAGGCTGAGAGGCCCAATATCAAGGTTCCAGCTCTTTCCCTGGCTTATAGATGTCTTCCTTTTCACTGTATCCTCACATGATGGAGAGAAAGAGACCTCTGGTCTCTCTTCCTATAAAGACACTAATCTCATCATGGAGCCGCATCCTCATGACCTCATGTAAATCTAATTACCTATAAAGGGCCTCACATTCAAATATCATCACATTGGGGAATTAGAGTTTCAATATATGAATTCAGTTTGTAACAAACACCAACAGGGATTTAAAAAGTAAAACTCCAGCCAGCATGGCTCAGTGATCGAGTGTTGACCTGGGAACCAGGAGGTCACGTTTCCATTACCATTCAGGGCACATGCCCAGAGTATGGGCTCAATCCCCAGTGTGGGGCATGTGGGAGGCAGCGAATCAATTATCACTGATGTTTCTATCTCTTTTCCTCTCCCTTCCTCTCTAAAATCAATAAAAATATATTTAAAAAGTAAAGAAAGAAAATGCCCTTTGGAAGGAAAATATTTAAACTGGGACCAGTTGAGTTATTATGTGCCACAAGAAATGCAGGTGCAAATATCCTGCACTCAGTTGGAAACACCAGTTTACTGATCTGGTCAGATATTGAGCCAGGGATATTGATTTGGGAATCAGATACAGATCTGAACTGTGGGAGTAGATGATATTGCTGAGGAAGAGATCTAGTAGAAACAAGTTAAAGGACAACTGGAGAAAACCCCACATCTAAGAGAAGTAAAAAAGAAGGTTCAGTCTGAGGTAGGAAGACTCAAACTGTGGAGGTCACAAAAAGCAAAGAAGTTAGCTTCAAAAGCAAGGTTATTGGTCAGTGTTAATGTTAAATATAGGGGTAGAAAAGAATGATGACTAGGTAAATCCCTCACACTGGATAGTGAGACACTCACTGGATATGAGAAAGAACACTTTCATCAGATTGATTAGACGGAAATTAGTAGGTTGGTGATTTTAAAAGAAAGCAGAAGTTGCAAATGCTTTTTTAAGATGAACTAAAATGGCAGTAAAATAGAATTTGAGTTCATCTGCAATAAGTGGGCAAAAGAAGGTGAGATTGGGGACTCTATAGAAACAGGGATGATTTGGGAATCTACTGTAAGAAATTCAATAGGGATTTAGTAAGAAGTGAATCAAAACACCCATATCCATCTTACCTGCCACAATGAGAGAATATGAGTATCATAATAAGATTACTTTTATGCTTATTCTTCTTACTCTTTCCAAGATGGATCTAGATGCTGAAATACTTGATTGTAGAATTATAGGTGGTATAACAGCTCAGCTTCTCAGTGTACTAAACAGGATTTCTACAATCATATGCCTGCATCAGTGTTCAAAGGAGCTCTGTACCCCTTCACCGGAGGTTATAAGTAGTAAGCATAAATCTCTAAATCTCTGAAATCATACAGGAAGATAGAGGAGAAAGGGAATTTGCCTACCTATTGCCAACAATATATTTTTTGTCAACACCACTTATTAAGTCACCAGAGAATCAACATTATTGCCAACAGTTTATAAGAATGATTAGTCATGAGTAATACATCTTCTATGTGGCTTTTATGCTTTGTCCTCTCATGAAATACTAGAGGCCCAGTGCATGAAATTCATGCACTCGAGGGGGGGGAAGGGTCCCTCAGCCCAGATTGTGAGAGGGGCGCAGGCCAGGCCAAGGGACTCAACCAGTGCACAATCAGGGCTGGGGAGAGACATGGAAGGTTGGCCAGCAGGGGAGGAACCATGGGAGGGCTCCAGAGCATGTCCATCTCGCTCTGTCCCAATCCACTGGACCCCAGCAGCAAGCTAACCTACCAATCAGAGCATCTGCCCCTGGTGGTCAGTGCACCTCATAGTGAGCAGTTGAGCAGCCTTAGCATATCATTAGTATATTACACTTTGATTGGTTGAATGGATGACCAGATAACTGGACACTTAGCATATTAGGCTTTTATTCATTATGTTATAGTTATTTGTGGGCACTTTTTATTCCCTATAGTCTACCAGCTTGGAAGACAAGGACTATGTGTTATTCATATCTGTACTTCCAGAACCTAGAATCTCATAAGTGCATAATAACTCCTTAAATTTAATTATTATAGGAGAGAAAGACCTTTTGTTCAACTTGGAAATTATGTCTAGTTAAAATAATTTTTAATTTAAATGAATTGCATAGACAAGTCAGTTCCAATATCCTCTCTAGTTTTTAAGTAATTTGTGAGGACTACCGCAATGTTCTGATAAATATAATGCTCCTGTAAGTTCAGAGTTTGATGTATACAGCCAATTTAAGGGAGGTAAAGTTTAACTTAGAAAAATTAAATTTCAAAAATTAAACTCTGATGTAGCAGTATGAGGATATCTTAATGTTTAAAGCCTCTTTAAATTACCATCGAAAAGTAGAAAACTGTTCTTCTGACTACAATAACTCTAAACATTTATTCTATACTAAATCATTATATTAAAACTCTGTTTTATTAAGTTATATAAAGGGAATTGATTTTTAAAAATTCTCTATCTAATGAGTCATCTGAGTACTAAATAAAGATTATTCCTAGAACAGCTATTCCTCTGCTTCACATTGTTCTTGCCTTTCCTTTATAATCTGATACAGTTTATATTATAGTTCTTAAGTCTATACAGCTTAAATTTAATTATCCTTATATTTCCTTTTTACATCATGGTGTATGCATTTTAAATGGCTATGCATTTCAAACTTGCTGTTTCCTAACTAGATTATAAGTCTTAATGTGCTATGATTTAGTTGTTTTTGCTTATTTAATTTTCTTGCTGTTTAACTTTCCCTCAATCTTGCAAACTATATTTACAGAGAGTATTATCTGTTTAAGTTATTTAGGTGCTTTTGAAGGGTTTTATGTTTTATGTCCTGTGGACTCTGCTCCCTATTCATGTAACTTTTTTTTTTTTTTTTTTTTTGCGGGTGAGAGGGGGTTGTTAAATTATTTTCTTTGTTAAAAAATCCTTTTTATTATTATTATTATTATTATTATTATTATTATTATTATTACTAGAGGCCCAGTGCATGAAATTTGTGCATGGGTGGGAGGAGGTGTCCCTCAGCCCATCCTGAACCCTCTCCTATCTGGGACACCTCCAGGGATGTCTGACTGCCCGGTTAGGCCAAATCCCAGTGGGTTCAGGCCTAAAATGGGCAACCAGACATCCCTCTAACAATCCGGGATTGCTGATTCCCAATTGCTTACCTGCCTGTCTGCCAGATTGCCCCTAACCACCTCTGCATGCCAGCCTGATTACCCCCTAACCACTCCCTTGCCAGCCTCATTGACACTTAACTTCTACCATGTAGGCCTGGTCCCCCCCAAACTGCCCTCCTCTGCCAGCCAGGTCACACCCAACTGCCCTCCCCTGCAGGCCTGGTCTCCCCTAACTGCCCTCCCCTGCTGGCCATCTTGTGTCCACATGGGATGGTCATCTTTGACCACATGGGAGCAGCCATCTTATGTTTTGGAGTGATGGTCAATTTGCATATTACCTCTTTATTATATAGGATTGTTTAAAGTATTACAAATAGTAGTACATATGTCTCCTTTTTTCCCCCAATTGACCTTCCCCCAGCTCCCCTAACCCCTGGCATATGCCCTCATCCCCCTTCAAGTATCTTGCATCCATTGGTTATGCTTATATGAATGCATACAAGTCTCTTGGTTGATCTCTTACCTCCCCCTGACCAAACCTTCCCAGCCTTCTTGTTGTAGTTTGACAGTTTGTTCAATGCCTCTGTATCTATTTTTGTTCATCAGTTTATAATGTTTTTATTATCTATAAATGAGTGAGATCATGTGGTATTTTTCTTTCACTGACTGGCTTATTTCACTTAGCATAATGCTCTCCAGTTCCATCCATGCTGCTGCAAATGGTAAGAATTACTTCTTTTTCATAGCAGCATAGTATTCCAATGTGTAGATGTACCACGGTTTTCTAATTCACTTCTCTGCTGATGGGCACTTAGGCTGTTTCCAAATCTTAGCTATTGTAAATTGTGCTGCTATGACCATAGGGGTGCATATATCCTTTCTGATTGGTGTTTCTGTTTTCTTGGAATATATTCCTATAAGTGGTATTACTGGGTCAAATGGCAGTTCCATTTTTAATTTTTTGAGGAAATGCCATACTGTTTTCCACAGTGGCTGCACCAATCTGCATTCCCACCAGCAGTGGAAGGTTCCTCCCCCCCTTCACTCCCCCTCCACTCCTCCCCCCCCCCCACACACACACATCCTCTCCAGCACTTGTTGTTTGTTGTTTGTTAATGATAGTCATTTTGACAGGTGTGAGGTGGTACTTCATTGTTGTTTTGATTTGCTTCTCTCAGATGATTAGTGACTTTGAGCATTTTTCATGTCTCTTGGCTTTCTGAATGTCCTCTTTCAAAAAGTGTCTATTTAGGTCCTTTGCCCATTTTTTGATTGGGTTGTTTATCTTCCTTTTGTTAAGTTGTGTGAGTTCCCTGTAAATGTTAGAGGTTAAATCCTTATAGATGATAACATTGGCAAATATGTTCTCCCATGCAGTGGGCTTTCTTATTGTTATTTTGCTGTGCAGAAACTTTTTATTTTGATGTAGTCTCATTTGTTTATTTTCTCCTTAGTTTCCATTGCCCTAGGAACTGTATCAGTAAACTATATATTGCTACAACAAATGTCTGCTATTTTGCTGCCTATGGCTTCTTCTAAGATTTTTATGGTTTCACATTTTAGGTTTAAGTCCTTTATCCATTTTGAGTTTATTTTTGTATATGGTGTAAGTTGGTGGTCTAGTTTCTTTTCTTTTTTTTCTTTTTTTTTTTTTTGCAAGTATCTACCCAGTTTTCCCAACAACGTTTATTAAAGAGACTGTCTTGACTCCATTGTATGGTCTTGCCTCCTTTGTCAAATATTAATTGAGCATAATGGCTTGTGTTGATTTCTGGGTTCTCTGTTCTGTTGCACTGGTCTATATTTCTGTTCTTGTGCCAGTACCAGATAGTTTTGAGAACAATGGCTTTGTAGTGTAGCTTGATATCTGGTATTGTCATCCCTCCAACATTGTTCTTCTTTCTCAAGATTGCTGCAGCTATTTGGAGTCTTTTTTTATTCCAGATGAATTTTTGGAGAACTTGTCCTATGTCTTTGAAGTATTCTTTTGGTATTTTCATAGGAATTGCATTGAGTTTATAGATTGCTTTGAGTAGTAAGGACATTTTAATTATGTTGATTCTACCAATCCATGAACATGGTATCTTCTTCCATTTGTTCATGTCCTCCTCTATCTCTTTTTTCAACATTCTGAAATTTTCTGAGTACAGTTTCTTTATCTCCTTGATTGTTTGTTCCTAGGTATCTGTATTTTTTGTTGTTGCAATGGTAAATGGAATTGTTGTGTGTGTGTTTTTTTAATTTCTCTGTGAGTTCATTATTGGTTAATAGAAAAGTCATAGATTTCTGGGTGTTAATTTTGTATGCTTCTACATTGCCAAATTAGTTTATTAAGTCTAGTAGTTTTTTTTATGGAGTCTTTGGGGTTTTCTATGTACAATATCATGTCATCTGCAAATAAGCACAGTTTTACTTCTTCTTTTCCAATTTAGATGCCTTTTATTTCTTCTTGTCTGATCTCAATAGCTAGTACTTCCAGTACTATGTCAAACAGAAGTGGTGGGAGTGGGCATCCCTGTCTTGTTCCTGTTCTTAGTGCAAATAATTTTAGTTTTTGCCCATTGAGTATGAAGTTGGCTGTGGGTTTGTCATATATGGCTTTTATTATGTTGAGGTATGATCCTCTATTCCAACTTTGCTGAGGATTTTTATCAAGAAAGTGTGTTGGATTTTGTCAAATGCTATTTCTGCATCAATGGATATGATTATATGGTTTTTATCTCTCAGTTTGTTTATATGGTGTATCACACTTATTGATTTACAGATATTGTATCACCCTTGCATCCTTGAAATAAATCCCACTTCGTCATGGTGTATGATCTTTCTAATGTAATGCTGGATTTGATTTGCTAGAATTTTGTTGAGGATTTTGGCATCTATGTTCATGAGGGATATTGGCCTGTAATTCTCTCTCTTTGTATTGTCTTTATCTGGTTTTGTGATGAGGGTAATGCTGGCTTCGTAGAAAGAGCTTGGAAGTGCTCCTTCCTCTTGAATTTTTTGGAATAGTCGGAGGAAGATAGGTTCTGTTTCTTCTTTGAATGTTTTATAAAACTCCCCTGTGTAGCCATCTGGTCCAGGGCTTTTGTTTGTTGGAAGTTTTTTGATTACTGCTTCAATTTCCTCCATAGTTATTGGCCTATTCAGATTTTTTTATTCCTCCTGACTGAGTTTTGGAAGATTGTTTTTTGTTGTTGTTGTTTTAGTTTTTTTGTTTGTTTTTTAGTAATATGTCCATTTCTTCTAGGTTGACCAGCTTGTTAGAGTAGAGTTGCTCATAGTAATTTTTTATGATTTTTTGTATTTCTGTGGGGTCTGTTGTTATTTCATCTCTTTCATTTATGATTTTGTTTATTTAGGTCCACTCTCTTAACTTCTTGGTGAGCCTGACTAGAGGTTCATCAATCTTGTTTGTCCTTTCAAAGAACCAGCTCTTGGTTTCATTGATCTTTCATTTTGTTTTCTTTCTTTCTTTCTTCCTTTCTTTCTTTCTTTTTTTTTTTTTTCTTTCTTTCTTTTTTTTTTTTTGTGTGTGTGTGTGTGTGTGTGTGTGTGTGTGTGTGTGTCTGTGTGTGTATGTCATTTATTTCCACTCTGATTTTTATTATTTTCTTCCTTCTGCTTACTCTGGGCTTTTCTTGTTGCTCTCTTTCTAATTCTTCAAGTTGCAGAGTTAGATGGTTTATTACCAGTTTTTCTTATTTTTTGAGGTAAGCTTGTAATGTTATGAACTTCCCTCTCAGGACTGCTTTCATTGTGTCCCAGAGATTTTGGATTGTTGTGTTTTCACTGTCATTTGTTTCCAGGATGTGTTTTATTTCTTCTTTGATCTCTTTGGTAACCCACTCATTGTTTAATAGTATGTATTCAGCCTCCAAGTGTTTGAATTTTTGTGTTTTTTTTACTGTAGATGATTTCTAATTTTATGCCATTGTGATCTGAGAAGATGATTGATATGATTTCAGTTCTCTTGAATTTGGAGAGACTTTGCCTGTGTCCTAGTATGTGGTCTGTCTTTGAAAATGTCCTATGTGTGCTTGAGAAGAATGTATATTCTGTAGTTTTTGGGTGGAATGGTCTAAAGATGTAGATTAAGTGCATCTTATCTAGTGAGTCATTTAGAATTGGTATTTCTTTGCTAATTTTTTTTTTGTCTAGAGGATTTATCCAGTGATGTTAATGGGATATTAAATTCTCCTACCTATGCTTGTGTTGCTGTCAGTCTCATCCCTGATAGCTTCCAGGTTTGTTTGTTTTTTTGTTTTTTGTTGCTGTTTTTTTGTGGGGTTTTTTGTTTGTTTGTTTGTTTGTTTTTATGTATTTGGGTGCTCCTGCATTGGGTGCATAAATGCTTACCAGAGTTATAGCTTTTTGTTGTATCGATCCCTTTAGAATTATGAAGTGGCCTTTCTTGTTTCTTGTTATGCTCTTCACTTTAAGGTCTATTTTGTCAGATATAAGTATTGCTACCCCACATTTTTCTTTGTTTGTTTGTTTTTTGTTTTGTTTTGTTTTCATTTCTATTTGCCTGGTAGATATTTTTCCATTCATTCACTTTCAGCCTGTGTGAGTCCCTTGTTCTGAGGTGGGACTCCTGTAGACATCATATATACGGGTCATGTTTTCTTATCCACCCATTCACTCGATGTATTTTGATTGGAGCATTTAATCCATTTCCATCTAATATTATTGATAGGTACTTGTTTGTATCCATTTCTGTATTTTATGCCTATATTCCTTCCTCCCTTTTTATTTCTTCTTTTTACAGCACTCCCTTTAGCTTTTCTTGCATTGCTGGCTTGATAGTGATAAACTCTCTTTGCCTTTTTTTGTCTATGAAGCTCCTGATTTCCCCTTCAATTTGATTGATAATCTTGCTGGATAGACTATTCTTGGGTTCAGTCCTTTCCTTGCATCACTTTGTATACCTCATTCCATTCCCTGCTAGATTAATGTGTTTCTGTTGAGAAATCATTTGATAATCTGATGGGGGATCCTTTGTAGGTAACTCTCTGTCTCTCTCTTGCCGCCTTAAAGATTCTCTCTTTGTTATTAACATTTGCCACTGTAATTATGACATGTCTTGGTGTGGGTCTTTTGGGATTCATTTTGCTTGGGCCTCTCTGTACTTGTGTGAATTTTTTTCTTCCCCATATCAGGGAAGTTTCCTGTCTTCAAATAGATTTTCTAATCCTTGCTGCTCTTCTTGTGCTTCTGGCAGCCCTATTAAACATATGTTACTTCATTTTGCTTTGTCCCAAAACTCTCTTAGGCTCTCCTCCTGTTTTTTAATTTTTTTCTCCAGTTGCTGTTCAGATTGGGCTTGTTTCTGTACCTTATCTTCTAACTCACTAATTCAGTCACTGAAGAGCTCCAACACCAAGACATGTGGCTGCCATGGGTTGATGGGAGCCATGCTCACCCAGGATCAGAGTCACTGGCACTGGTCTGAAACAGAGACCCAGCTGGCATTGCTGAAAATCAGAGTTCCCTAGCATGTGCCAGGAGTCAGAGACCTCCTGTGCCTGCATGGAGAATCAAGTATCAGAGTCTCTGTTGCTTGGTGCGGCCTCACACTGAGAACCAGTGTCCCTGTGTGTGCATGCACCAAGAATTGGCGTCGTTGGCTCTTTTTTTTTTAAAATATATTTTATTGATTTTTTTACAGAGAGGAAGGGAGAGAGATAGAGAGCTAGAAACATCGATGAGAGAGAAACATCGACCAGCTGCCTCTTGCACACCCCCTACCGGGGATGTGCCCGCAACCAACGTACACGCCCTTGACCGGAATCAAACCTGGAACCTTTCAGTCTGCAGACCAACGCTCTACCACTGAGCCAAACCGGTTTCGGCTGGAGTCACTGGCTCTTAATGTGAATGCATTGGGAACCAGGGATCCCATGTGCACACGATGAGAAACAGAGTCAAATCACTAGTGCTTAGTGCTGCCTCTCACATGGAGAATCAGGGTCCCCTGTCTGCTTGGGGGACTGGGTTGCACAGTTGCTCTG
Organism: Pipistrellus kuhlii; assembly: GCF_014108245.1. Lineage (NCBI taxonomy): Eukaryota > Metazoa > Chordata > Mammalia > Chiroptera > Vespertilionidae > Pipistrellus > Pipistrellus kuhlii. The sequence goes on along the minus strand of NW_023425460.1, from coordinate 30,427,515 downwards.
TTGGAAGGAGGTCCACTCCTGCCCTGCGGAAAACAGCCTTCCATGTGTGCTTGCCCTGAATCAAAGTCAGGTGGCACTGCCACCCTGTGTGGGAGTGGGGTCTGGTCACGGGAAACAAACTCCCTGAGTTCCCACACCAAGGCTCAAATTCAGCACAGTCTCCCTGTGTGAGTGTGGGTTCTGGTCACATGGGTGTGCACTACAGGAAACAAACTCCCCTTGTCCATGCACCCTGGCTCAAATTCAGTGCAACCTCCCTGTGTGGGCATGGGGGTCTGGTCATGAGGAACAAACTCCCCAAGTTCATGCACCCAAGCTCAAATTCAGTGCAGCCTCCCCATGTGGGTGCGGGGTCTGGTCGCAGGAAACAAACTCCCTGAATTCGCACACCCAGGCTCAAATTCAGGTAGAGTTACCGCTGCTGTGTGTAGGCAGGAGGCCTGTTTGTGTGGAGAGGGTCTTGAAACTCCTATGCCACTTCCATGGGCAGGCAGGGAAGGGGATTGGCTGTGTGACTCACAGAAATCTGACACTGGGGTGCCTAGGGTCTTGGTGTCCGTGGGTCTGCAGCTGTGGTCACAGGTCTTTTACCCAAGTGGCTGTAGGGTCCAAGTTTGCAACTAAGACCAGATTGGGTAGTGGTGAGGCTAGGATCCTAGTCTCAAGCAGGTCTGTTCTTCAAGATGGTGTGGTCTCTATTTGGCAGCCCTTTGGAAGACCTGCAGGATCTAACTGTCCTTAGCTCTCAACACATATGTCCACATACTCTTCTATTGCTTCCTCACTCTCTCATACACTCTCCCTCTCTACCTTCTTGCTGGTCGCCATCTTGTCCCCCTGTAGCCTATTTTTTTTAATGTTTCTTTTTCTTTACAATTTTTGTTATTGTTTTTAATCCTCACCTGAGGATATTTTTCCATCGATTTTTAGAGAGAGTAGAAGGGAAAAAGAGAGACACACAGAGAGAAACATCAATGTGGGAGAGGAAAGACTGGTTGCCTCCCGCATGTGCCCTGGTGGGGCTGGGTATCAAACATCAACCAACGTACATACCTTTGACTGGAACTGAACCCAGGATCCTTCAGTCCACAGACCCATCCTCTATTCATTGAACAAAACTGGCTAGGGAATTTCTTCACATTTATAAATGGTTTTAGAGAAAGGCAAACCAACCATAATTACATTTGGCCACTACAACTTCATCGTCCAACAATGGTAAAGGTTACAATCCTTCTACTCCCTGGGTCAGTTTATTTTGCATCATTTATAGATCACAGGCTTTGCTCATGACCTTGTTCAAAATTCACACAAATGTATATTTTAGGCACAGGAGAAACTAGGGGAAAATGTATAAACAAATTCAAATCCAACCCCACTGCTAACATTTATTCATTTAGTCAAGCAACACTTATTTTGTTAATGTTACTTAAAAAAAAATCATTGGCTTCTTCCTGTGTTCCAAGTACTCTTTTAGTTACTGGAGATACGACTATTTTAGCCCTCATGGAATTTTCATTATTATAGTCCCTCATCCCAACTTTTGCTAATAAACATGATAATTGAGTAAGATATGTTACATAGAGATAAATGCCAAGGACTTTTTTAGGAAGTAAAGTAGTTAGAAAGTGTTAGAGAGAAAGGTAAAATTTTAAATGCAGTGATATCTCTGAGTGAATATGTGAAAAGGAAGATAGTTCCTGTCCTCAGGGAGCTCACAGTCCACTGAGTAAGATAGATATTGAACAGGCAATTGTAAGTCTGATCAGTACCCTAAAATCTCCTTGAAGAAATGGCATTTAAAATGAGATGTAGCAGATGAGTAAATTGTCTAGGTGACAAGGAGGAGCAAAAGTTCAGGTGAATTAGTAGGATCACGTTGAGAGGCCCAGTCAAAATTTATAAAATTATAGAATAAAAGGAGACCCTTAGACATTACTCTTTCCAAGGTCTCCATTTCACTTGTGGGAAAACTAAACCCTAGGAAGATCAAATGATATACCCGAGTTACACAATGAGCTAGGGACAGGATTGTCACTAGAACCCAGAATGAAGGCTCCACAAGAAAGAGTTTCATCTGTTTTCTTCACCAATGTATTCTCAATGCCTAGAGCAGTAAACATTTGGTAATTCAAAGAATGAATGAATTGCCTGACAGGATCCTTAGTTATTGTTGTTTTTTTCTACTCTATCATAATCTCATACATAATACTGTACTAGGCCCCTAGGGCCAAGTGTGATGTGTGAAGTAAAACAGACATGTTCCCTGTCCTCCAAAAGCTTGTCATATTAGGCCAGCGGATTTCAAACTTATGGTCTCAGATTCCCTATACACTCTTAAAAATTACTAAAGATCTCAGGGCTATATGGATTATGTCTATCAACATTCACCTTATAGAAATTAAAACTGAGAACATTTTTAAAATACATATTAATTCATTCAAAAATAACAATAAATCCCATTACATGTTAATATAATGACAAATAGCTCTATTTTCCAAAACAAGGGAGTAATTGAGAAGAGTGGCATTGTTGTACAATTTTGAAAATCTCATTTATGTCTTGTCTAACAGAAGAGAGCTGTATTTTCATATTTCTGCATTCAATTTGTTGAAATATATTGTTTTGGTTGAACTATATGAGGGAAATCTGCACTTACATAGACATGTAGTTGGAAAAAGAAGGAAAAAAATGAAATCTGCTGAATTAAGAGAATCCTAGCAGTTCTTTCAGGGCCACTGTATCAATCCTATATAATAAAAGGCTAATATGCAAATCAACTGAACTGCAGAATGACCAGTCACTAGAGGCACACTGAACACCAGGGGGGAAGACACTCAACACAGGAGCTGCCCCCAGTGGTCAATACATCCCACAGGGGGAGGAGTGCTGCTCAGTCAGAAGCCAGGCTCATGGCTAGTGAGCGCAGCAGCAGTGGGAGCCTCTCCCGCCTCTGTGGCAGTGCTAAGGTTTCACAACTGCCTTCAGTCTGACATCCCCCGAGGGCTCCCAGACTGCAAGACCAGGCTGAAGACCACTTACTTCCTCCCCCTCCAAGTGTATGAATTTCGTGCATCAGGCTTCTAGTAATTATATAAAACTGAAATTCTTGGTTTTACTTAACATTTTAATCTTTTTTATTCATGTTAACATTTGTGGTTGGCATTTACCTTCTCTCACTGAGATTTCCCATGCACAAATCCATACTCCTTACTGTGTGACATTTGCCTCACACAAGTCATTATCGATGTGGTTAAATTAAATGTGACCTCCAGCCAGTCCTTTCAGATTCCTTTTGAACTGCAACCTTAGTGCTATTTGCTCATTCCCATTTGTTTTAACTCAGCCTTAAAAACCTAGGACCTTGGAACTATGGAAGTAGAAAGATTTTCCAAAGCAGAGCTAGACAGGATACAGGCAAAAGAAGATGAGACAGAATTTTGGAGGAGAGAGCAACCTCCTTATACCCCCCATTGGCAGAGAAAGTGGACCTGGCAACAGCTCCCTCAACACATTCTGGTTTCATTGATTAGAATTGGATCCTGACATTGGACATTCTAAAAAAAAAAACCTTTCCAGATGTTTCTACTCTATTCAGTCAAGGCTGAAAACCACTGATCCACACCAACTTCATTTTCAGTTGAGGAAACTGAGGCTTTCAGTGTTTAATGCAGAGGCTTCCAGATAATGCAATCATAAAGGTGGAGCCCGAAGTCCAAGTTTCATACAAGCGCTTTTCTACCATAATACCTTCTCTTAAAGATGTAGGAAGACTAATCAATGGTTCAGGAAGTGTTGTTGGAGACAGACAGACGTAAGAAAGCGTTGCTCAACAAGTGGGTAATGAATATGGGTGTTAAAAGAGAAAAAAGGAGACAAAGAGCTTAGGGCAGGTTGCCAAGAGACTGAAAGAGGCAGCTTTATGGGAGGCAAAGAAGGAAAGAGAATGAAGTGGAGAACAAGAGCAAAGAAGGGAGGTATGGGGGCAGAGAGATCCAGCAACAGAGAAAGAAGGAGATGCAAAAGTGTCAAGAAAGAAGTAGGTGGAGAACTGTAGAAGTAGAATGTCACCAACACTCTTCTAAAAATATGAGTAAAAAGTTTAAAATAGGACCACAAACAGCTTTCTTAACATGTCTTTTAAGTTACCAGGCTGTTAAATATTGTGGAGTTGATTTATTGATTATTGATTAATGGTTTGATAAGGAAAGGGCCCAAAGCAGATTTAACCTCTCCACCACTATCCTGAGCCTAACATGAAGCAGTCATCTATTGCTTTCCAGATGCAATGGGTCAGTAATTCTGGAGTTTTCTGGTTCTCTATTTGATGCTACTATAGAGAGTTAGCCTATGTCACTGACCAGCTATAAACAAGACTTGTCAAGGTACTACATAAGAAACCATCTGCTGCAGCCCCACCAATGTCCTCACTATCCTCACAAATGGGAATGCTCACTCTATCCATTTGCATTTTTTAAGAGCCTGATCAAACTTTTCACTTGTTCCATTAAGTCAAGCCAAGCGCTTCTCTGGAGATGAATGGTATGTCCTTTTTTAGGAAATACTGATGCAAGATCAGAAGCCATCTTAATTAAGGCAGTTGTTCTCAATCTTTGTTATACATTTAGGATCACTTGGGGAGCTTTTAAAAATTCCAATTCTTAGGCAACATTCTAAACCAATTAAATCAGAGTTTTGGTGGGATATGGCCCATTTATCAGTATTTTTAAAACTCCCCAGATAATTCCAGTGTACAGCCAAGGTTCAGAACAATTGACCCGGGCCTTCTTAATGAGACATACTGGGGGACATTACTGAGTCCTAGAGAATAAATAACCTGCATTGTTCTCTCCAAGCTGCCCCAAGAAACTAATGTAAATCAATAAGAAATAAATATATTACCAAATCTACTGGTATATTAGGTAAACCAAGTTTCAGGAAGGTTCATAACTGTCAGAACCACAAGAAGATGAAGAAACCCCAATGGTGGTATATGCTTCACTTAGAAACACCATTCTTTATTTGAGACAGTTAATTTCCCTTTATAAACTTTTCTTCCTCTACCCATCCTATAAATATCAATATTCTGTAGGGCTCTGTCCTACACTTATTTCTTTTTTTATTCTGCACATACCCTATGTAAGCTCATCCACCCACACAGCTCTAGTTATCATCAGCCATTCATAAATGAGAAGGAAAGAGCCCCTTTCTCTCCCCTGAGTTTGAACTTCTTCCTGGATATATCTGACTGGGTGCTTCATAGACATGCCTAAATGTAAACTCAACATCTCAGTTCCCATACCCTTCCACTTCCTTGCCATAAGTACTAAGACATCCTCCGAAAATAAAATCTAGCGCATGGAAAGATAAGACATCCCCTGAAAATAAGACCTAGCGCAACTTTGAGAGAAAAAATTAATATAAGAAACTGTCTTATTTTCGGGGAAACAGGGTATGATGTCTTTTTGTGCCATATTTAAATGAATGGCGCCACCATTCATTTTTCCAAAATGATTTTCTAAAATGCCGTGCCTGTTAACACCTGCTTAAAACCCTTCGTTGCCTTAAAATTCGTTTCTTCTAGAATAAAATTCCAATTCATTAAAACGGTGCGTAATTTGGTCTCTACCTACATCTACAGCCCCAGCCCCATGTCCTGCCACCCTTCTTGCACTCTGTGCTCTAGCCAAATTGAATTTCTTTTAGCTCCTTGAAGGTAAATTCTGTTGTGTTCATTGCTGCAATCCTAGTCTCTGCCACAGTACCTGGTACAGAGTAAGAACCCAAGCAGCATTTGTGACATGTGACCATGTGTGCATGAGGGACTGAATATGTTTTCAGGTACTTAAAGTCTTAGATGTTCTCCTTTCTCTTAAGGAGCTATTGACCAGCACTGATCTGTTTATTCAGAATTATAATTCTTCTTTTGCCCTACCTGACTCTGATCTCTGTTTTTCTTGACCTTGGCTTAGCAAACCTGGTTCTTGCCTCTTAGGCTCTTGACCTTACTTCTGATATTTCACCATTAATCCTGAACTTCTCCTTCCTTCTCCCTCTCTTGTAACCAGATCCATCTCTACTTAACTTTGCCTTAATAGTTCAGTATGAATGGCATCAATATTCAGTCTTCACTTTAGAAGCACTCTCTCTTTCCAGCATCACCTCAGTGATTTCAAACAAACCTGCTTCTTTAGCAATTTTGTTTGGGTTCTCCTCCAACCCCAAATAATGCAACAAATACTTATGTATGAAATGGTTTGCTTAATGATTTAAAATATCCTTCATCACTGCCTTGGCTTCAATTTGCGTTGAGCCTTTGCTTTTATAACAAATTGGACTTTTCTTCACCCATTTCAACTGAGGCCCCAAAGCTAAAGAGATTAGAGCTATACATCCATGCAGAACCCAAAACAATTCTGGACCCAAACCAAATGGGATATTTTGCCAATTTTCTGTCTACATATAAGAGGGCACTGGGAGGTGGATGAAGGAAAGATTGTGTTTGTGTCAGAAGAGCAGTAGGGACAGGAAGAAGGTTCTTCCTCTCTACCACAAATTGTTTTGCAAATTTACTGATGCTTAAAACTCAGAGCCTGGGAGCCACAGCCTAGGTAAAGGCCTACCTTCTGTGTTGCATATTTTACCATATTGAATAATTTCTTGGCTATTTCCCCCAAATAAGTTATGAAGGATAAAAGTGAATCTTAATTTATATTAAGCCAGAGTAAAAATGGCTTTCTTTCAAGCACTGAAGAAATATATTTTCAATCAACACCATGATTATATCATCTTTTATTAAAACTATACCAATACCTATGAGATACTGATTTAAAAGTGTAATGCCATTTCTCTGATATCATTATTGTTCTTGTAGTATCCCACTGTCACATATGTGAGCAGTATTGGTGCAGTGCAGAAATAAAGAAGACTGGGTACAAGCAGAACCCTTTTCTGAGTCAGTTTTAATGGCACCATAGGCTGCCCTCTCGTTGTACATTTTAGCCCATTTACCTTTGTAAATCATACCATAGAGCTTTCAGTAGTTACATACACTTAAACTGAGAATAAATATGCATTAGAGGAAAGCATATTTAGTGGGCTTTGTGTGTTAAAAAATTGCTCAATATTTCATAATTATTTTTACATCAAAGGCTAGCAGCCTTGGAGAAAAAAAGTTTCCATATAAATTTACAAATTGGGAGATACTTTTAGGAAACATTAAAAAGAACTATGCAATTTTCAGTTTGTCCCATAAGTGAATCAATTAATCTTCGCTCCCTACAAGTGTTAAGGAAGGAAGGAAGGAAGGAAGGAAGGAAGGAAGGAAGGAAGGAAGGAAGGAAGGAAGGAAGGAAGGAGAGGAGAGGGGAGGGGAAAGGGAAAGGGAAAGGGAAAGGGAAGGGAAAGGGAAAGGGAAAGGGAAAGGGAAAGGGAAAGGGAAAGGGAAAGGGAAAAGAAAAGAGTAGCTGGCCATGTTGGTATTTTGAACTAAATGGAATAGTTGAGCATTATGTATGACTTTGTCAGTCTATTATTAGCTATAATTGGATTTCTTTCTATTAAACTGCTTTTACTAATGTTAATTTCATGTTCATTTGATAGGAGCATTTATATTAAACTTCAAAATAACTCTGGTAGCATCCAAAATATGTCAGAAACACCTGAAAGCAATGTCTGCTTTCCTCCCAATTATAACAACATTTAGCTTTATTAGTAACTATTAAGTCTTGGCTGGTTTGGCTCAGTGGATAGAGCATCAGCCTGCAGATTGAGAGGTCCCAGATCTGATTCCGGTCAAGGGCATACCTTGGTTGCGGGCACATCCCCAGTAGGGAGTGTGCAGGAGGCAGCTGGTGGATGTTTCTCTCTCATCAATGTTTTTAACTCTATCCCTCTTTTTCTTTCTGTAATATATATATATATATATATATATATATATATATATATATATATATATATATATTAAATGACAACTGAAGATTTTGGAGATGGGTGGTAACTTGCAGTGAACATGATAGGCTGGAGCCTCTGGCCAAATTACTCAGTGCAGTTATCAATGCTTAGTTTTTCTTGGCTTTCTTTAGATAGTGAGCTTGCGTGGCTAGCCTTCTCAATAAACACCTTATATGATTTTTTAAAGTCTGCCACTTTGCTGCAGTCTCTGGCCAGAGTTTGCTGCCTTCATTTTTGCTGCGGCCAGAGTGCTGCTCCTGTAGATCCCTTCACCACCCACTCTCCCTCTCATAGCAGGTGTCCTGCCCCACCCAGCCACTCCGCACCTGGAGCAACTGGGCAGCCGCCATCTTTGTCTTTCTAATTTGAATATTCCCTCCTGATTGGCTGGTGGTCCTAGCAGAGTAATGGTCAATTTGCATGTTTCTCTTTTATTAGTGTAGATTGGTCTGGACTTTTCATTACCTGACAATGAAAGCTTTCATTAATATCCAAAAGCTAAGAAATCAGCTTTGAGATGACACTCAGAAACGTGGGTTTGTGAGGCAGTGGTTTAAAAAAAAAAAAAGCATGACTCACCCTGGCTGGTTTGACTCAGTGGAGAGAGCGTCGGCCTGTAGACTGGGGGTTCCCAGTTTGATTCCTGTCAAGGGCATGTACCTTGGTTTCGGGCACATCCCAGTAGGGGGTGTGCAAGAGGCAGCTGATCAATGTTTCTTTCTCATTGATGTTTCTAACTCTCTATCCCTCTCTCTTCCACTCTAAAAAACGGAATAAAATTTTTAAAAAAGCAAAGTTTTCTGTGGGTACCATGTGAGGTTAAACCCTTTAAGTAAACAATAAACTTTTATTCTTAACATCTAATGGGGTGGGAAGGGGGCAAGTGTTACCTGGAAACCCCCATTTGGGCTCGGGCTGCCTGTCACTGTGTCTAATAACGAAGGCAAGGTTGAATCATATAAGGTGTTTATTGAGAAGGCTAGCCAGCCAAGAAGACAGGGCACTTACAAGCATTCAAATTCTGTCTTATAGCAAGGTGTAAGGGACAGGATTATAAAGGGGAAGGGGCCAGGATGAAGCTGTGATCAGAATGCAGCCACGTGCAGTCCTTGGGGTCCACAGATGTCAGCTATTGTCTTTAGTCATCAAGTGGTGAGATGATATTGACGAGATGATGTTTTAACTCCTGGTGTGTCAGTCTGACCCTGCTTATTGGTTCTGCTTGCTGGATTCATAGCTGAGTCACCTTCTCAATTGCTTCGCACAGGCCTTGAAAAGGAAACTTAAGAAAAAGTTAACCCCCTATTCTCATATAAGGAACTTAACCCCCTATTCACATAAGTATATGTGTTCTAATATGTAAAATAATGTGATTATTTTCTCAGATTAATTAGGTGCTCTATTAAATTATATCACAAAGACTACCTCAGATATAAAGTAAGTTTAAGAGATAACAGACTAATTTTTTACCTAATCTTCCAGCACATGAGTATCCAAATGAAGGGATTTCTCTTCAGAGATAGTTACTTCACAAGGCTCTGAAGTACTTTCATTTATATTGTCTTTGCTCAAAATATCTGAAACATGTCTTTAGAAATTGCTTTCTTTTTTTTTTTTTAATATATTTTATTGATTTTGTACAGAGAGGAAGGGAGAGAGATAGAGAGTTAGAAACATTGATGAGAGAGAGTCATCGATCAGCTGCCTCTTGCACACCCCCTACTGGGGATGTGCCCGCAACCAAGGTACATGCCCTTGACCGGATTCGAACCCAGGACCTTTCAGTCCCCAAGCCGATGCTCTATCCATTGAGCCAAACCAGTTTCGGCTAGAAATTGCTTTCTGAATTGATGGCACATTGTTTGATATCTTATCCATAGCTAATCTTTGTCCTTTGGTAGTGGGTTGGATTTTCTGAAATAACTATTATTTTGAACTAAGACTAATGAATAATGGATAATTTAACTGAGAAATTTCACTTGGGGTGAAAAAGAATCACAGGTTATAAATGTGAAGTAGACTTCTTCCATGACTTTTATTCGCTCAAAAGGTAATATAATTTAAATATCCAAATGGTTGTGAGTCATGGCAGTGTTATTTGAAGTGCCACATGATACATTGGTATTCAGCTTTAAGAATCAAGTTGTCCTCAATCTCTTTGGTAAGACAAAACAGGTGGTAGTTGTCAGATCTTCAGAGCAGATGTCACCCATCCCTTGGTATCATGGTTTTTGCCATTTATTTTCATTGTGATGTCCTGGCATTTTAAAGCCTTATGTCTAACCCTTATTTTTGTTACTTTTTAAACTACAAATTTCTTCTTGCTCTAAAAAGCTAAGTCATCTTCCCACCTCCTTTTCTTCAGACAAAACAATAAGCACAATTGTTGGACACCAACAAAAAATCTGGTTAATTGCTCTCTGAGGACCAAGTGAAACTGTTTCACATCATTAGAAAAATATGAAAATGGTCATTTTGAAATTCAGAATAATTATTAATGACCAACAAAATCAGCATGTTATCCATCTGCATTTAAAGTCTCCATGAAAGGCTTCTCACATTGGCTTCATTGTTCTCTCCAATTTTAAATTTCCAGATCCTACCAAAGTCTTCCGGGCCACTTCCTAATTCCCTCCATTCCTCAGAGTGAGCCATATTCACTGAGCTATCCCAGGCCCTTGGGCTTTGCCTCAGGAAGTACCTTTCCAATTCCTCTGCTGAGCCTGTTGCTGGAATGATCCAGTGATTTCTCACCATCTTGAATACTAATCAGAACCACCTCTGAAAAATCAGACCCTAATTTCATCAAAGAGTTAACTGGTGTTTGGAATACATAGGTCTATTCGATACAAAAAACATATGTTTAAAATTGACATTTGGACCAATTTTTGCATCCATTAGATCCCAGATTTGGAAGAATTGCATGTGATTAACGTTATGAAACATAAACACTGTGTTCCAGTGAGTCAAAAGAAAGCCAGGAAATTTTTTATTAAGGCATTATTATATCTTCAAAATGTCCCATTGTGACTCCCATAAATACCTCTCAGAACCTTCTATAAAAGTCTACTTTACACGGTTTGAGCCTCAAATTATGGCAATGCTTCTTGACATCACAGCTGCTTCATTTGCAATCTAACCCAGAGACTGAAATCTTGGTTGCCTGTATTGCTCCTGAAAGCATTTAGGTTTGTAGCAGTCAGAGCCAAAAAACATCACTGAAACAGGTAGGTAGAGTCTCATTGAATATTGGAATTAGAAGAGACCTTAGAGATCATCCAGGCCCTTCAACTGAGAATATTGAGGCTCCACAAAGGAGACATTTCTGGCCTTAGGTCCTTGGAGGATATCAAGATACCATGGGATTTGAGAAAATCCAGAGCATCTGCAGAAATGAAAATGGACTCAGACTTGTGTAAGGGAAAGAACCAATTCAGCCTTTGTTGTTGAAAATCAATAAGGCCAGAAGCAATAAAGGTCAAAATAGACAAAAGAGAAACTTTTCCAGGGTAGGTGAAAAGGCTATATACTTCTAACCTCTGCAAAGTAAAATGATAAGCTAAAACCAGCTGATTAGACTTAGGAAGAATTTCTAAAATCAGAGACTGCTGGGAGCCTGTGAAATCTAGGCTTTGGACTGAGCACTAACAACAGGGATGGGTTCTCTTCTGTATGATATCTTGTCACGTGCTTCAAGATCCCTGTGAACAAAGAAAAGTCACAGTACTCCACCAATGCTGTTGTTCTCAACAAAGACTCCCCAGACCATCAGCATCACCTGGGAACTTGTTAGAAATGCAGATTCTCAGACCCACTCCAGTCTTAATGAATGAGAATTTCTGGGGCTGGGGTCCAGGCATCTGGATTCTCACAAGCCCTCCAGGTGTTTCTTTATGTGCTCTAAAGTTTGACAACCAATGGAGAATGTAAAAGCCTCCAAGTGAGGGATGGAGCACACAAGTGAATGGAAATAAGTCTGGCTAGGCTTAGTACCTGTGAGCAGGAGAGAGCAAATACCTCACCTACAGTCCCTGCATTATATCTGTCTATAAATATAAAGAAGAATCAGAAGGAGCCAGTGGGCACTAATGTTTATGTTTTCAAATAAGACAAAGTCCAGGCAATCAGTGAGGATCAAGGAAATCTGACCCAGAGGAATAAGGGACAATTCTAAGCATTTTATCACTGAAGGCAACTATATCTTATTACTGTTAGCAAAGGAGCAATGGCAGTGTTACCTGGTTTATGGTCTTTAAATCATAAAATGTTATTAAGAGGTTAAATTTACTCTGGTATATTAATCTTTTAGCTGCCCATATTGAATTTTTTAAAGCTTTAACTGGACAGGAACTTTTATAAATTCCTTGTTCCTGTCCAGTTAAATGCAGAATACTTGCTCTGCCTACAAAGCCCTCCCTAATCTGGTAACAAATTCACGTGTTCTAACTGTCACATTGAACACAGTTATTTGTAGCCACCTTAACTTAGTTCTTTGGAACAAAGCAAAGCAAGTCTCCTTCAATTAAGGAAAATGGTTATTTACACATGGGTTCTTTACCCCAGAACTTCTAGCAAGCAAGGCTTACTAGCCCTTGGAGCAAGAACACAGTGTTTGACTAAGTTTTTGTTACTAAGTGTTTGTATTTTTATTTTTTTAAGTTTTTTTTTAATTATAAAAGTAACATAATTGTGGTAGCAAATTCAAGCTGTATGGGATGACATAAAAGATTCCTCAAGTATGAGTTTCTCATATAATAGTTTCTTGTGTAAATTTTAGAAATTTTGCATGCATATGTAATAATATATTTATATGTGGCATAAACATTTTTAAGTACCATGTTCTGCAGTTTGCTATTTTCACCTATTGTATCTTGGGCAGATTTTCTATCACTGTGCATGTTTTTTTTTTTTTACTTATTACTATTCTAAGGTTATGCCATCATTTATATAATCTTTCACTTATTAACAGACATTTAAGTTGTTTAAATTTTTTTGCTATTATGATAATGCTATTACTAACATTCTTGCATTCACTCATGTACTTATCCATCAGTATTTATTGACCTCTATGTGTGACATGCTGTGTGAAGGGCTAGGTATTCATATCTGAATAGTTCATATCCTTTGCCTTGTGGAGCTTACAATCTAGCAGCAGATATACTCTAACTTCAAGCTGTGATAAACGCTATGAGGGAAATAAAGTGTGCTAATGTAAAGCTAACTGGAATCACTTACCTGAATAGCAGAGCCATGAAGGACTTTTTGAGAAGTTGACATTTAAATTGGGATCCAAAAATGGTAGAACATTCCAGGCAGAGGGAAGAGTATTGCAAAGCCCTAGACAGAAAGGAACTTGGCATTTTCAAGGAATTGAAAAGAAGCCAATGTAGCTAATAAGTGATGGATGAGAGAGAGTGGCATGAAATAACATTGAAGAGGTAGGCAGAAAGCAATCATGATGTATCTTTTAGGTGATGGTAAGAAGTTTGGGTGTTTTGTAAAATATATTTTATTTATTTTAGAGAGGGAGAGAGAGATAGAAACATCATTGATGAGAGAGAATCATTGGTTGTCTGCCTCCTACATGCCCCCACTGGAGATTGAGCCTGCAACCCAGGCATGTGCCCTCAACTGAAATCAAACCCAGGACCCTTCAGTCACTAAGACAAATCAGCTGGGGCAGAAGTTTGGGCTTTATCTGAAGTGTTATGGGAAGCCACTAGAGAATTTCATTCAGGGGAGTAATATGATTAGATATAAAGATAGATAGATAGATAGATAGATAGATAGATAGATATAAAGAGATATAGGCATAGATACAGATATATTATATAAAAGACTACTCAGATACTTTGTAGAGAATAAAAATTATAGAATTCATTTGTAGAGAATAGATTATAACTGGATAAGGATGAGACCAAACAGGACACTATTTTAGCAGTACAGGCAACATGATGATGGATGGTTTTGGCAGGCTAGTGGCTATAGCGATAGAGAAATTCAAGATATATTTCAAAGGTAGAACTGACATGAATAATGGGAATGGATGTGGGGATTAAAGAAGAAAAACCTGGACAGCTCATGAGTGGTGGAGTCATTTTCTGCACCAGGAAGACTAGGGGAAAGATAAGTTTGTAGGGGATGGATGAACAAGTAACTTTGAACATGTTAACTTTGAGATGTTGGGGAGACATTCAAGTGGAATATAAAATATGTAGGTTAATCACAAGTCTGGAGCTCAGAGGAGATGTTTGGACTGAAGATATGTTTGTTGTATATTTGAAGCAGGTGTAAGTATGAGGACTGACTATGCAGGAGAGAAACAGGATGAAAGTTGGCAGAGACAGACCTTCTCTAGGAGATACAGCATTTCCTACTTACACAGGAAGAAAGCATAGGCCACAGAGGCAACCATGCAGAGACTAGGTAATGGAAAGAAAAGGAGCTCCCAGATCATGGTTTCTTGTATTGCTTGAGGCATAAGGCAAAGTCATTGACTGAGAAGAAGAGAAGTGCAAGGAGAAGAGGACATGAGCAGGAGACAAATGTACAAGGTAGTAATCTCAGAGAATAGAAAGTCAAGCTAGGTGAAGAAACTAAAGAAACAGCATAGGCTTACATCATAGGAAACACTGAAAGCACATTTGAGGTATGGGGTCATATTTAAAGTGAAACCTGTCTTACTGATGTTTGCTTTTCAACAACTATATTCAGCTGCTTGGGTACAAAAATGGAGAAAATGAATGGTCATGGATATCTACGTGTATTGTTATATGTCTTTAGTATACATACCTAGTCATAAAATTACTAACCCAAGAGTATGAAATGTTGATAGATATCACTTTCAATAAATAGATGGATGATTTTACTGGAAACTTTTTAAAAATACAGTTTTTAACACTGTTAGTCTCTTTTAATACAAGAAAAACAAAAGCAATAAATGAATAATAATAATATTAAGACCAATAACTCAGAAGTTTCAAAATAAACAGAAAATTTTAATGCAATTTAAGGAAATAAACAAAATATTTACTTGCATAATTAATCACGTGTGATGATTCATGAGGTGTGGCTACATGTGTGTTGGTTGAGTAATGTGTATGTGTTCGTGTGTGTATGTGTCTGTCAGTGAGTGAGTTAAAAATGGAAGGTGACCTACCTTGCACTGAATGGACTCAAAGACATTAGAATTGAGCCCAGGGTGTATCATAAGAGATTTGTGGTTATTATCATCTATTTTTCACACTGTCTTCCCACTGTTCAAGTCTCTGTCTGGAAAATAGAGTGGTTTGGCTGGAGATGATTGGCATTTGTTGAGTGGGGTAGAGCTGTCAGATTTATATGGCTTTTTCTCTTAGAAATATATAGCCTTCCTTTTTCAGTTGCAGTAACTATGAAGCTCATTTATAGCTGCTGCTTCCTAATCACTTGGTTTCCCAAGTTCTAATGAATGCACAGCACCTCACTCAGAGGGACTGCACTTCCGGCCAACACATCAGATGGGAAACTCAGAGTGGTTTGGTCCTCAAATTCCTTCTGGGTGTCCATATTTCCATAGTTCTCTCCTTTCACTTACCAGTCAAAGGTTATTATAACTAATTGGGTGTCTGTCCTCCACTGGCTCTCAGGGTTTGATCTGCACACACTTAGGTCCACTGATGGAATCACCATGTGGCCTGGGGAATGAGTGTTGATCAAAGTACCATTCATCCTCTTGCTCTCCCACTCTTTTTTTTTTTTAATTCCAGCTGTGCCTCTGGAAATGCCCTTTAAAACTTGCATCATATGCTTTTTTGATAAAATGACATGACTCAGAGAATGTAAGTATCTGGAATTATATCTCATAAACTCAGCTTTCAAAACTTAAGTGTGTTGAATCGAAGCCAGTCAAATGAACTAAAGCTGGCTGGGGGAAGACAAACACAGGAGAGTGATGAGTGACTCTGGGCTGAACAGAGGAATGCCTGCTGTGAAGCTGTCAGGGATGAGGAACCGTTTAATAGTTGACTCTCTCATCATCCTTCTTGATTTAGAAGGCAGATGTTCAAACCACCTTAATGAGAATGTAGGTGATACTAAATTGGAGGCATTCTCCAATGCATAGAAAATATAGGTGGAAAGTGCACAAAAGAAAAAAAAAGTTTTATCCAAAGCTACCATTGCTGTAATAGAAGATTCAGAGCTTCAAAGATCATATAACTCATCTATCTCATTCTGAAGGGCCTCAAGTTGGGAGCTGGAAAATATGGTTAATTTTTCTGTTCAGGCACATTCCTCAGCTCTGTGGCTGCAGATATCTCCCCCTCTGAATGAGGATTCAGAGGTCCAATTTTAAAATATGTTGAGCATAGCAGTGGCTTTGTGAGAGTAGACAAGTTTAGTTATTTCATACATATTTATTAAGCACCAGCCCAACATTGTGCTAAATTCTGGGAATATAGCTATAAGGAAATAGGCATGGCCTCTTGTTCTTGAGAAGTTCAGAGTCTTTATAAGGAAGAGACAAATAATATATAGCCTGATAAATAAAATAATTACTACAGTGTGAGAAATGCATTGAAGATTTGGAGAAATCTGGTAAAGGAGACCTGAAAGATGAGATGAAATGGCCTCCAGAAGAGCCGGAGGAAGAACCTCTGTGCAGGTGCCTTCGAAGGGAGAGGATCTATAGGATTCACAGGACAGAGAAGGGAGAGGATCTGTAGGATTCACAGGACAGAGAAGAAGGCTAGATGTAGTGAGCTAGGAGAAGTGTGATGTGAAATGGGGTTGGAGAGCTAAGCAGGAGCCAGATCATGCAGAGTTTGCAGATCACCACAAGAAGCTTGATTTTAGTCTAAGAGCAATGGGCAGCCAGCGAAGGGCTTTAACAAGGAACAGATATGTCCTGATTTAAGTTGCAGGAGGATGACTTTAATTGCTCTATGGAAAATGAATTATAAGAGTAAAGGCAGGGAGTCTAGACAGAAAGTTGCTGCAAAGAAGATGAGAAACAGCGATGGCTCAGACTAGGGTAATGGCTATGAAGAGGGCAGAGGGCATAGCTGAGAGATATAGTAGAGGGAGAAATGAAAGGACAAGTAGGTGGATTGGGTGGGGAGGAGTAAGGATAAGAGAGAAACCATTTTTTACATTCTGCCTCTTTTTATACAATCCCTAGGATAGTAATTTCTTAAATTATATCAATACTAATCAAACGCACAAGTGGACTTGAACTCTTTACTCCTCTCAAGCAAGGGTGGACTGGCTAAAAATCTTGGCAAGGGACTTGAATAGATATTAGGATAGTTATATGCTGGGTCCTTTTCCAGAGTTCTGGACCCCAGACATTTCTACCAGCTTCACCTGCCCTCTCCAGTGAGCCCTGATCCTAATTTAGGCTTGACCACAGAAAGGCAGTCCTTCACCATCATTCACTTTTATGATTAAGATTTTTCTCTCCAGGCCTCTACCCTTAATTTATTCCTATTTGGAATTTCTAACCCACCCTTCTTCCCATTAGTATCATCTGTAAACTTAATGATGACCATGTTCTGTATTTTAGCATCCAGGTCCTTCAGAAACAATGTTCTCTGTATTTGTTGTTGAAGCTGTGAGCAGATGGCCATGCTTCATGAGCACAGGCACTGAAATCTGAACCAAGGAAATGTGATTTTGGAATGCGACTGGTTCCCCATGACTAGTGCTAAACATCTTACTATAGAGTTTAATTTAATATTGGAGTTAGTGTTGTAATCAAAATAAAACACCACAGTTGATCTGATACATCTGATATATGTGATTGTTATCATTATAAGAGAAATGACATTTATATAAATGACTTATACACATTTCTATTTCACAGCTACACCAAAGTTTTCTTTATAAGAATTGTCAATAATTTTCTCTATGTACTCACAGAGCTGACATTTCCCCTGTTTCACCCAGTTTTCTCCTATATCCGCCCCTCAGCCCCAGGTCCTTAAGTAGCATACATACTTGTCTTCCACATCTGACCATATTGAAGGCTAGAAAAAGCAGGAAGTCTCACTTTTGAGACTGTGGACTTTACACCTGAGATCTGATAGCAATCATCATATCCCCATTTTGTGGGGTGACTATGGTTGTGTAATGTTGGAAAATTACATCTTAGACAATTCGTTCTTAGACAAGCCTTCTATAATTTTTCCCTGCACTCATGGAAGCATCTAACCTACAGTGTAGCTACTCTTACTAGAGAGTTACATAAAAAGTTTAATGTTGAGACATTATTCATGGTCAGTGTTAAGAGCTGCCAACACTATTTTCGTCATGCTGCCAAATTCTCAAATTCCTTTATGGAGATAAAATAGTTCTACTAGTCTCATCCTTCTAAGTTCACATGCTTCCAGACCACCCTACCACCACGTTTTACTTCCTGCCCTTCTGAGATCCAGGTAGTAACTAAGATGTTAGTCACGATAGCAGCCCACAGCCTGCTTTGCCTTCTCTGGGCTCTCTCCCATCAAAATCAGTTTTCACCAAAGGAAGATCCTTCCATTCCCCTTAATTAGCAACTGCCATCTTTTCTTCTCTGCCTCTGGCTTTTCCTTTTACAGTCAAAAGACACTTTGGATCTCATTTAGAACTGCCTTCCCATCCAATCTCTCTTGTGTTTTCTGGACTCCCACCCTATTTTATGGTGTATGCATCACATACAACAAGAAGGGCATATTGCAGTTCTGTAGAGTTGATAAGGGAAGGCTGAGCATGCTATCTACATAATTTGTAGGACCCCATACAAAATAAAAATGTGGAACCTCAACTTCAAAGACGTGGCATTAAAGTTACTAAAATAAAAGCTTTCTTTCCTTTTTGCCAGTCTCTTTACTTGTAGTATTGATATTTTTATTAGCTACTTCTTGTTGTTCTAAGTAAAGAAAAATTTAAATATTAAATAATTAGCATGAATTTTGCCATCCATCCTTATATTGTACATGTGACTTAAATGCTAATATAAGAGCACTTAAGTTGTATGCAAATTACCAAAGTACTAATTCAAAATAATATATGCACCCCTATGTTCATTGCAGCACTTTTTTTGATAGCCAAGATTTGGAAACAGCACAAGTGCCCATCAGTAGATGAGTGGATAAAAAGGCTATGGTACATTTATAAAATGGAATATTATTCCGCCATTAAATAAATAAATAAATAAATAAATAAATAAATCTTACCTTTTCCGACAGCATGGATGGACCTGGAAAGTATTATGCTAAGTGAAATAAGCCAGTCAGGCAAAGACAAGTACCATATGATTTCACTTATATGTGGAATCAAATGACAAAATAAACTAGCAAATAAAATAGAAACAGACTCATAGATACAGAGAACAAACTGACAACTGTTAGAGGGAAGGGATTTAAGGAGCTTGGTGAAAAAGGTGAAGGGATTAAGAAAAAACAACAACTCATAGATACAGACAAGAATATGGTGATTACCAGAAGAAAAGGGGGTGGGGAAGGGTAGAAGAGGGTAAGGGAAGAGGGTGAGAGGATTAAATGGTTATAAAAAGGAGACTTAACTTGAGTTGGTGAACACACAATACAATATACAGATAATGTATTATAGAATTATACATCTAAAACCTATATAATTTTATTAACCAATGTCACCCCAATAAAAATAAAATAAAATAAAATAAAATAAAATAAAATAAAATAAAAACCCTCCAAAGCAGGAAAACATCTTTCTCTGACTGGTTTTTTTTTTTTTTAACATATTTGTTAATGAATGTCTGCACCATAAAGACGTGGTCTGTAGCTTGTTTTCCAAGGAGAAATCCAATTTGGCTCTCATAGATGTTGCTGCTACTCAGATATAGTTTAATTCTTTAATTGAAACAGCTGCAAAATAGCTTGTGGGCAGTGCTGTGTAGGCAGTGTTCCATAGCTTTCCTGGAGCTGTCTGGGTGGAGACCACCTTCACTTTTGTATTCTGAATCCCGTGAGCTCCTCAGAGAGGCTGTCAACAAAATGTTTCCTCTGGTTGGCCCTTCTGTTGGCTGTTAAGGCCGTCGTTGTCTGTGGCTGATTTCACCGGCTCAATTCTACTCTTTGTAATCAGAAAGGTACTAGCATTTTGCCACCATGGATGAAGGAATAAATCAGTTTCTCTCCACATGCCCTTCCAGAAATCTCTCCACCAGCTTGGCTTCTGTAGCCTGCCCAGAAATGCATTATTATAAAGCCTCTTCTCCAAGTACCACATGCGCACTTAATTTTCATGACTTGCACAAACAAATACTTTTATTACAGAAAAGCTATAAGAGAATAAGTTTGGGGAGAAAAAAGGCTCAAACCTACAAGGGCTTACCTCCTTCTGCCTACCAACACACAAAGAATGAGTCAGTTAATGAAGAAGATGTAGGACCTAGGAGTTAGCTCAAAAACTCTACTGAGACATCACACTGGGTTTTGCCCAGCTAAACAATGAGCTCCCCCAAGTGTGAGACTGTGTCTTAGTTCTTTCTATTTGTTTAGTGCATCACAGGTGCTCAGCAAGTAGTAAAACTCCTCACTGGCTGCTCCACAGAGTCCCAACTGAGCCAATGCCCTCCACCCTTACTTAGGTCTTTGATTGATGAAGCTAAGTAAAAAAAAATTCTGTAATTTTGTTTCGAGTAGATCACCTGAAGTCTGTTTACAGATGCATAAGAAAAACGGGGGGCAGAGGGCCAGACCAAAGGGAAAACAGGTGTTGTGTTGGTTTCTGGGAATATAGCAGTGAGAAGACACAGTCCCATCATCATGAAATTCATAGTCTAGAAGGGAAGAGACATATGAATCAGAAATTCTATCAGTAAATGTGCAAAAGAAACGGAATCAAATGTCCTAAGAAAAAGAAATGGTTCTCTGAGAACATGTAACACATAAAGGTTATTTAGCTCATTTTGGGGGGTTTTAGGGGTGGTCCAGGAAGCCTTCTCTGAGAAAGTGACCCGAAAGCTAGCATCTGAGATGTGTGGTGTGTGGTGTGGTATGGTGTGTGTGTGTGTGTGTGTGTGTGTGTGTGTGTGTGTGTCCTTGTGTGCATGCACACGTTAGGAAGAGGTGTGTGGGATGGGAGTGGAAGGTAATTAGAGAAACAGGAAGGTCCTGCCCATGGTGGAAAGGGAAAAACATAAATGTCCTTGAGCGTGAAAGGCAAGGTGAAAGGGCCCAGTTTGCATTAAAACCACTGGTCTCAGTCTCTTGCTTATAAGCACTGGAAAACCATTGTATGTTTTCAGTAAGGTGGTCAAACAATGGGTATGGAGGGATTTCACTTCTTCTACAAAGAGCAGTATGGAAAAGTGTAGCTTTCAGTATTTCCAAAGGACCTGTAGCTGTATGGAAACTTTCTGGCTCTGTCCTGCAGTTCCCTCTCTGTGGAGGAGGTCAGAACAGTAGGATTCTCCCACTTACATGTGAGCTCTGGTATACTGCCATGTCTGGTGCAGACAGCCATGGCGATGTTCTACTTCATTTCTTCTTGGCTCTCTAAGGTCAAATATCTAGATAAAGAGTGTCTATTGGTGCAACATTTTGTACCCACTAGACTTAATTGGGTTTTTGTAACTTTGGATGTTCAAAAAGAGGCTATATGAAGGAAAAATATTTGCTATTTGGCTGACACACTTCAGCACATGTGTACTTCCAGAAGCAGAAAATAATGGAATTAAACAGGTTTAAGCACCTGCAGTAAGGCCTATCAGTGCTTAAGAAAACCATGACTTTCAAACCTTGCAAAGCTATCTTTTCACTGTCATTCAGCACTGGAAGCCCTCCCAGCATCAGAAAGTTGAATCTTTATTTGATAAACAACTCCTAGGACACTTCTTGAATATCAACATTCTTGTTCACAGGTACTAGGGATGCAAAGATAAGCCCTGATCTCAGGGAGCTTCCTTCCAACCATCATCAAAGTTTCAAAATATGCACAGAAGCACGCGCACACACACACACATATACACACAAACCAGTTAAGTTTATGTTTTAGGGGACATAACTGTGTACATACTATAAGATAACTATTTTCATGAGGCAAAAAAATATCAGGAATAAGAAAAATAAGCAACATTTATTAAATATTTTTATGTATCAGACACTATAATAGATGTTTTCAGGTATATTATCTCATTAAACTCCTATGAAGAAACTGAGGTTTGGGTATAATAAGTAATTTTTTAGGGTTTGAGTATATATCTTTCAACTGTAAGCAATTTTTTTTTTTTTTTTTTTTTTTTTTTTTTTTTTTACAGAGAGGGAGAGGGATAGAGAGATAGAGAGTTAGAAACATCGATGAGAGAGAATCATCAATCAGCTGCCTCTTGCACATCCCCTACTGGGGATGTGCCTGCAACCAATGTACATGCCCTTGACCGGAATCAAACCTGGGACCTTTCAGTCCACAGGCCGATGCTCTATCCACTGAGCCAAACTGGTTTCGACAGCAAATTATTTCTTCACATTTATTTCTGTGAAGCATTCTGCAAGTTCCCCATCATAATTAATTGCTTCCTCTTTTGAATTCCCAAA
Organism: Pipistrellus kuhlii; assembly: GCF_014108245.1. Lineage (NCBI taxonomy): Eukaryota > Metazoa > Chordata > Mammalia > Chiroptera > Vespertilionidae > Pipistrellus > Pipistrellus kuhlii. The sequence continues at coordinate 30,405,028 of NW_023425460.1, read as the reverse complement.
AACAAATGATTCTTGCTCATGTAGTGTTTACTTTAGTGAGTCTCATATTAGAGAGTTGTTTACATGTATCCTGGCCACTAAGTTCCTTGAAGAGAGGAAGATGTCTTGTTCATCTTAGTACCACCCAAGCTGAACAGAGCATCTTGCATGCCACTAATATGTGCTCATAAAATGCTTGTAGAATAAAAGAATGTATTTTCAGCTCTCACTGGGTTTGTCAGAGCCAAGGCCATAGCCCAGCACCCCTTTGTCACACCTAGTTCTGTAGTGTATCGTCAAGGGTCTTATGGCCATGCAGTGTGCAAAACCTAGTTGGCAAGCCCAAGTCCTGCTCACATCTCCATAAGTAGCTTCCCCCTGCCACCTTTCTAGACCAGTGATACAAACTCCAGAGCTATGGTCTACTTTCAGAAAGTTGGACTCCAGGTTGATGTCCTCCCAAGCCCTGACAACAAGTGAGGGCCTATTTGAGCAGATGATTCCGGGATCATGGCGATTCAGAACATGGCCTTCAAAGAGGTTTGGGTCCTTGGCTCTCTGAAGTTCTTACCCCATGAAGAGGGGGGCAGCTGAAGATGGCCCAGAGCTTGGCTCTCTAAAGCAAAGGCCCCCTTGCCCAGCTCTAGATTAGTAAAAATAGCAAGTGTGAGACATAATGAGTGAAGTAAATGGATAAAGACAAAACATTTCAAAAATATGCACTGGATTCATATGTACTAAAAATGACAAAACAAAACTTCAGAACTAAAGTTATAGGACATATTAGGAAAGATTTATCTAGTGCACATTTGTTAGACATTACTATTACATTGTTTGATCGTTTTCTTTCAGGTATGTTCTTTACTTATCTCACTTATCCCTGGCAGAACTTGATCTCGCTGAGATTTTGTGGGCTGGGACTGGGTTGGGAGGACTGTTGAGGACTGAAGGGAAATACAGATCTTGTTGCTGTGCTGCCAGGAGCCATCCACCCTCTGGAATTAAGGATTTGAGCATTTAAAAAGCTGAGAATCCTGTTTAATACTCTTTCTCTATAGCTAATCAATCATCAATTCAAATCAGTTTTATCTCATAAATATTCTCTCTCATGTTCTCTCTAATTTAATTTCCTCACCTTGATCAAATTACCATCATCTTTCTTCCAACTAACCTAAATGGTTTTCTTCAATCCATTTTCTGCACAGCTGTGAAAGTCAACTTGCTAAATGTAAATTGAATAATGTCACTTTATCTCTTAAAATTCTGCAGTGGTTCTAAAATCCTGAAGTCTATATCAACCTGGACCTCCAATCCTCATCTTGTATTCACTTGCTGAGCTCCAAGCTGAATTAGTCTGCTTTCAGATTCTCAAACATTCCAATTCTTCCCCAGGTCAGACTTCTACATAAGCTCTTTCTCTTGCCCAAGACTCTCTCTATCCCCTCCTCTCTTTTTCTCAAATCTTAAATGTCACTCTGTGAAAGTCTCATTCCCTGTCTGTCCCTGTCCCCAGACTGGGTCACATCTTCTGTTACAAGGTACAATAGATTCCTCCATTACCATTAGTACTATTAAAATTAATTAGTCACCTAACTCATTGGCTTAAGGACTTTCTCGGTCAATTATAAACTTCATGATGGCAAGAAATTATGTGCATTTTTCATCCCTGTAACCCTTCTGCCTATATAGAGCCTTAAATGCTGTCTGTATTCCGTAATTGAATTCTAGCACCTCCTATAGACAGACCAGGCACTCTGCGAGGCATGGGCTGTAGGAATGGGTAAATAATCTTAGACCTCGAGAAGTACATGATTCAGTGATTAATCCAGTAAATTCTGCAACCTTCTGTCAGTTTCTTTCTCTTTTCCCATTTATTTTGGTTCAACTTACTCCTCCATATATTGCTTTGTCTAGCTTTCAGACAATTGACTTTTTGACAAATACTCAAGAAAAAGAAAAGATTTAAAACCTCTGTCATTTCGGTGTCATCATCTATTAGTTTTCCCTCTCCAACTAATAAATGGACACTATTTTTCTTCAATCTCTTCTCATGTCTGATACATTTAAAGAATGTCTGTTTGTGTCTCTCTTTGTCTCTTGAAAATTGCAATGCATTCCTTGCTGTGGATTTTTTTTTTATTGACATAAAAAGCCATTATATTTGCTTTCCTTCTTGAAGACTCTTATTATCTGAAAACTTCTCATTATATTCCATCTCTTATACAATAACCTTATCGTTGTTCTTTGAGACGTGTGTGCATTCTTTTTTTTTCCTACCTGTTCTATGCATAAAGACAATTTTTCTGCTTTTTTATGTCATTTCCTTAATAAAGATCATATGATTTGTTTAATTTTATTTATGATTATATAGACACATATTCGTAGTAAAATAAAAGAAAGAGTGAGAAAGGAGAGAGTGGAGGCAAAAGCAGGGAAGAAGGAAGAGAGGGAGGAAGGAAAGAAGGAAGGAAATACAATTTGATCAGCTAAGAGTTGGTTTATATTAGGGAGAGATAAGGACAGTGAAAGAGGAAGATTTTAAAAAGGAGAAGAAGGATAAGTAGGGAATTGGACAAGAACACAGGTGAGAAAGGAGATTTTTTATTGAACTTTCACTTTCAAAGGAAGGAAGGAAAAAAGAAAAGGAAGGAGAGAAGAAAGATCCCTGAGTGGAAGGAGGTTTTTTGTTTTTTTGTTTTTTTGTTTGTTTGTTTTCAGTCTCTTTCCTATTTATTGATAAGAAAACTCAATATCACAAAAATAAAGTTCTCTTCATTTGATCTATGAATTCAATGAAGTTCCAGTGTCTCAGATTTTGTTTAGCTACTTGGTAATCTGATTCTGAAATGTCCATGACTGAGTAAAGGCCCAAGATTAGCAAAGCCATTACTGAAGAATAAGACAGGAGGATTTCCTCTACCAGATTTCATTACATATAAAACAATGGTAATTAAAACTGCATTCGTGGTGGCCAGCCAGCATGGCTCATTGGTTGAGCATCTACCTATGAGCCAGGAGGTCACAGTTCAATTCCTGGTCAGGGCACATGCCTGGGTTGCAGGCTCAATCCCCAGTGTGGGGTGTGCAGAAGGCAGCCAAATCAATGATTCTCTCTCATCATTGAGAGAGATGTTTCTATCTCTCTCTCCCTCTCTCTTCCTCACTGAAATAAAAATATTTTTTTAAATGTAGTAGTGGTACAGAACAGAAAAAATGGGACAAAATAGAGAGCCCAGAAATAAGCCCACGAGTATATGGAAGTTTGATGTATGATGCAGAGAACGTTGCAGATCACTAAAGAAAGGAGAGACCCATTTAATAAATGATGCTGATATAACTGACTATTTATATGGAAAATATGAAATTAGATACTTACACCACAATCTATTATAGATCAATCTTAGATTGATTAAAGATGTAACTATGAAAAAACATTAAAAGTCTTAAAATAAAATATCTTTATGAACTAGCCATGAGGAAGGACTATTTAACAAACAACAAGAGCTAGATGTTATATGCCCACTAGATAGGCAAAAATTAAGAAGTATGAAACTAACAGATGTTGGCAATGATGTGAATAAAAAGGAACTCAGAAACTTCTTGAAGGAAGCATAAGTTGAAATAATTGGAATCACTTTGGAAAACAATTTGTCATTAGCCTATAGAGTTAACTATTTTATATCTGTGCAGGACACAGCAATTCCACTCTTAGATATTGCTCTCAACAGTTCTACAGTGCTTCTCTAATTTTAATGAGCAGCAGAATTCCTTGGAGAGCTAGACAATCTGGAGGCCCTGCCTCTGGAGACTCTGATGCAATAGGTCTGGGATAAAGTCTATAAATCTTCAATTTTGCAAAGAACACAGAGATGAGGCTGCTGCTGTTTTTCAGTCATGATTGGAGCAATGCTTCTCCAGATTGCTTCCCCTGCACCTTGGGAAACAGGAGCAAGAATGTTGAAGGCTACATTGAGAGCAAAAAACGATAGCAAAAATCTAGACACAACCCCAATATCAATCAGCAGAAGAATGAACAAATGCATTATAGTATGTTCTCACAATGAAGTATGCAACAAGGAAAATGAATAAACTGTGGTGGGTGTAACAACCTGGATGAATCCTAGAAGTATAATGTGAAAAAGTAAGTTATAGAAATTACATATTGCATGACGCCAGATTTTAAAAGCTAACAAGCTAAATGATATATTGCTTAAGACAATATTAAAATATTAGCCAAAGGAATGAAAAGCACAAAAATGGGAAAGGGAAGATTCACATAACTAGATGCAACGGTGTGGGTATTATTATAGCTTTTAAGGTGGATAATAGGTTCTCATATGCATCAGAACTTTCATGTAAGGTACATATATCCTCCTGTATATGGAAAATATACATAGTACACACAAAATGGGGGAAAATTAAATGAGTTCCAATCAGGTAAACTAAATGAAACAAGAAAAGATTACAAGGGGAGTAAAACTGTAATAATAACATAAAAGATCCTGGAGATAATAAATATACAATGTGCAGGATAAACTTGAGACTTCTTCTTGCAGATAGAAAACAAAAAAGAGATTATACTTGTGCAGGATTGAGGATGGAAATCTAAGAGAACTCCTGGCAACAGAGACGGGAGCAAACAGAAAGAAATAAAATTAAGGTCTTATTTAAAGAATATTCTCACAGATTGGAGAAAGTCCCCAGTCTTTCTTATCAAAAGCACTCCCAAATACCAGCAAATTAATGTAGAAACGTACTCTGACACATTCCTGGTAAAAGTTCAAATATCAATGATAAAACATGACTCCTATAAGCATCCTGGCAGAACAAATGAGGTAGAAAATAAACAGGCAAACCAAACATAGAATAAAATTAATGCCTCAAGCTTCTCTAGTCCCACAAACTCTATAAAAAGTTACTTGAGTTTATTTGGGAAAGTAAATGGATATGACTAATTAAGGAAAGTTTGAACAAAGAAAGAAAAATTATAATGAAATGGACTTAAACCTGTAGATATTAAAATGTAAATTTTAATCATTAAAATGATGTGAAACTAATAAAGAAATAGGGTTCAGTGGAAGAGAAAAGAAAATCCAGATGTGATAAATACATCACAGAGTAGCAATAAGAAAACACAGAAATTGTAATCAAATGAGAGTAAATTAAACCAATGATATGCTGTATATATTTGCCTAACAATGAAATATTTGCCATTTTAAATAATAGAGACTATATATAATAGTCATCCTACGGCCACTTACAGTCAATTAAAGTAAATGGTCTTGTAAGGTTTAGAGCCCACTACTCAGGGTAGATGTGGATCTATTCTGGTGGCTGAAACTTTGTTCTGATTTATGCAACTCACCAGACATTTTTAAGCAGCTGATGTTATAGATGGCCACACAGGAAAGATAAAAATATTATTCAGAGGCTTCTCCTGGAAAGATGAAGGCTGAGAAGACATGGTTGATGTCTTTAAGACCTTGAATTCACTGAATTCCAGAATTTTAGGAGCAAAGGGAGAGAACCCCCTAGACAAATGACGAGTTACAAACACTGAAGTCATTACCCCAGACAGGTGATAAGTGCTTACACAATGCAAATGCAAATTTTATATTTGTATCAAATACAGAAACAAAATATGGTAATAGGGAATACAAATTAAAGTGTTGGTGAATAGGCTTTTGTAAATTCAAATACATGTGTGGGTTACAGATTGAATATTCATTAACCAGTTCCAAATGGACTATGGAATAGTTAAAAACATCACATACTTTTTAGTTTATAATTATTCTTTTTATATGAAGATGACCCAGAATTAGCACTAGGGTTTGTTAACATTATTCTGGGGTCTCTACCTGGAGCACCTTCATCTCCCTCACACCTCACCAGGCGTCTTCAGTGACAATATTTGAAGAATAACATTTTGGGTTTGCATATTGGGAGCAATCCTAAAGATTGGAAATCTTCCATTCTGCAATTAAACAGAGCCATAAACCAGTACAAAAGTACAGTCATGGGGAAATAAAGTTGAAAATTTAAGGCTCCAACTAGTTATTACTTCATATGAAACTTATTTCAAATGAAAATTTGATTCATTTGATTGCATGTAGCTCTGAGTTGTTCCCCACTCTTCTCCCCCTCTCTGCCCCCCCCCCCACCACATACACACACACATACATACATACACACTCACATTCCCCCGTTAGGAATGTGAAGGTCACTTTAGACAATGCTGGCTTCACTACCAACCCAGGGTGAACGTTTTGTCGGGTGACCATTTTGTCAGGTGACCATGCCTACAGGGTTAGTCACTTTGGTCGGGCTTTACTCCTGCTCAGAAGTACTTTCTGGTCTATCTGGTCTAGGTGTACTCAAAACACCTGAACTGCGTCTTCCCCTGACTCTCCATGTCTCTGTTCTTCTCAGGACTACTGGCTCTCTCTCCTCTACAAGCGCTTGATCGGCCCCAAAGTCTTGGCCGTGCACGTGGCTGGGCTGCAGCGGAAGCCACGGCCAGGCCGAGTCATCCGGGACAAACTAAGGATTTATGCTCACTGCACAAACCACCACAAGTAAGTCTTCAGAGCGATGGCACCAGAAGCCACCCTAGGGGCTTCAGGCTATGCGCCCCTCTTAGAATTCCATGCCATTTGGGACCTCTTCAAGACACTGAAAACTGCCTCTGGAATTGCATTCTTCCTGCTCTTTGTGTATTTCAAATGATCTCTGATAAATAGCTTTTCTGCAAGTAAACTCCTTTCTCACATTTAGAGTATTTATTCATAAAATATTTATAAAAATGCATGCCATTTATTCATTTACTTCTTCATCCAACAAATATTTACTGAGCTTTTTCTTCTGTGCCAGTTGATGTAATGCCCAAGAGGCCTTTTTGTATGCTTCTGGCTAAACCACAGCAAGAGACATAAACTCTCTTCCTACGATTCACCAGCAGAGCTGGAGACAGTAAGTCAACATTTCTAAGAGGCATGCTGGAGAGCTATCCGCTGAAACTCAGCCCAGACCAGCACATCCCAAACCAGGGTTCCTCCGGGTGAAAGGTGTGCCCAAGGTAGTTATGAGCTTCAGAGCCATTTTCAGTCTTTCAAAATCTTCTTAGCTATTTTAAGGGTTAAGAAGTTAAACAAAATCTGAATTAGGGGCTGGACCTCCCAACAATTCAGCGTGGTAGGTAATGTGTAGTTGTCCTCCTTTTTATCTGAAGCACTGGCTGTCTCATTAGAATTGTCTTTCAAACCAGTAAATAAAGTTTGGCAGATAAAATGTTTTAAAACATGAGTATCATAAGGATAAAAACTTAAAACTGAGCCTAATGCAAAGCCCTTCAGACTATAAATGGCTTTCTTACATCATTTCAGGTTTAAGGAGCAGAGCAGGCAGACCTGGAAAAGAGAATTCTTTCTCTTAACGCAGAGAAACAGGGTGGGGGCCGCCGGGCACAAGTGTCTCCAGCCAGACCTTCATTCCAGCAAGCCCATCAGGGGCTGACGTGGGCTGTGGATAGCACAAAGAGCCCCAGCGGTCAGGTTACAACAGACACTCCTTCTCCTTCCTTGATGAGAGAAGAGCCAAGCCAATTAATTTATCATGATAAGATTTTTCAAAAGAATCACTCTGAGCATTGGAGGCCTGGGGCCAGTTGTCTTGTCTTTAGATACAAGTCCCTATTGTGGATGACAGGAGACTGGTTTGGGCAGAGGCCAGAGGTTTTCAACATCCCTTTTGCTCAACAGGAAGCTCAGTCCAATACCTGACAGAGAGTGACTGCTCTATGGCCTTGGCCTGAAGTTATCTGATCACCACACAAGGAAACATTGTATTCCTTGTCTCCACCTTGGCCCTGGAGTAACCACCCAAAAGTGGACCCCAGCTTCAACAGAGAAAACTTATTCTTGGCACCTTTTGTCTCTTTTGGGAAGCACATCAGTTCGTGGCTTTTATAAGTCTGAGGACTCAGGGGGAAATGTCAGCGGCATGGGTTTAACAGGACTTGAGCATCTTCACAAAGGACTCCTCATCTTATCTCATTCAAGCGTTCATCCTGATGTTCTTTTGCGTTATCATGGAAGTTGTCACTAACGTTCTGAGTATACATACCATGAACGCAGAGCCAGTGTCCCATTTGTTTTCATATTCTTGGTGTCTAATATAGTGATTGGCATAAAGAAGTTCTCAGTAAATATTTGATGAATGAATGAATGAATGAATGAATGAATGCAGAAACATGGCATTAAGCCATTACTTCTGACTTAGACTTTTAGCTCCCTTCCACTTTGATATCACCACATCAGCCAGAAGAAGGTGTGGTGGCATGGTTAAGAATTCTACGTTCACTAGCATGAGGACTCCAGCAAGTTACTCAAATCATCTAGATTCAATATTCTCTCTGCCAGCCTCTCCTTTTCTTTCTATGGGGAGTAACTCCAGAACCTCTCTGGGGAAATAGTACCACTGTACTTTGGTCACTAGTGTTCATCCTCCCCATAGAAAAAGAGAGAGGGAGGGATAAAGGGAGGGAGAGAGGGAGGAAGAGAGGGAAGGAGGGAAGGAGGGAGAGAAGGAGGAAGAGAGGGAGGGAAGGAAGGAGACTTTACTAATCCATCCCACACATGACCCTAATGATAATAATTGGGGTGAAGTTCTTTTTGTTCCCATTAGAAAAGAAAATCCTCAATGGATGCACTGCACTGGCTGAGATTACTGGTCTCTTTCATGTCAGTGGGTGTCAGATACCCCACATAAGTAGGCACAAGCAAAGAAGTGTCTCTGTTCCCTCTCTGGGAAGCCAGGTGCCCTGTCTGTACCCCCTCGTCCTCCAAACAGTCATGAGGAAACATTATTGACTCAATCTATTTGTGGCCAACAAGGCCAAGCTCACAAAAACGTCCCAGAGTGGGCATACTGGCTTCATACTGTTCAGTCTTGACCAGTAGTCTGAAAATATATATCCTTGGTCAAGTCAGGGACTGGTGAGAAAGTATAAACTTACCAGTAGAATAACCCAAAGCAAGTGTCTATGGACACAACTCCTGCACTCCAGTGTGTATTGAACACTTGCTATGTGCCAAGCATCTTGCCAGTAATTTGCACTTGCATTGAATCCCACAGTTCTGCTGCATCACTCTTATATGCCAATAACACCATTAGTAGTGAGACAGTTTTACATTTGGGAAGAACCTTTAGAGATATTTTGGCCCAGGATCCTATACAACACAGAAATTCCTTTTATACTCTCTCTGATGGTTATACAACCTCTACTTGAATGCCTCACTGTCTCTCATGGCAGTCTCTTGCATTGTGGGTCATTCCTGACCTAGGAGAGCATTGTTTTTTATGATAGATTTGGGAGCAAAAGTTAGATGCTCATATCACCACCAGCAGGTGCTTTTCTTCTTTCTGTTCTAGAGTTAACAAGTTAGGACACTGACAGCATGGCAGTTCTCACCTTCTTGTTCAGAGAACAAATATGTTTTGACTGGGAGAAACCTTTTTCTAAACAATTCTGCTGAGAAAATGTATGTTTCTAGGGAGGAGCTGTGGTCCTTCGCCAAGTTCAGAACCAATTGGAACCTGGTGAATATTGAAGCAAAATTGAGCCTTTTGGGGTTCAAGTTCATTTATTATTGGCAAAACATGACTTCCTGTTTTTCAGAAGAAAAAAAATTTTTAAGACTCATAAAAAAGGTTCCTAGGCTTCTTGGACATCCAATGGCTCTTACAAAACAATATTTTGATGAGTTAAGTGTAAATGAATCAGAAACATGTGGATTAAATTTCCCTTAAAATACACATGGGCTTTGAAATTAGGGCAAAAAAAAAAAATGTTTGGCAAAACATGGCCTGACTTTTACCGAACCCAAAAACTTTGAAATAGAGTTGGAAACAATGGACCAACCCAGTTTTCAAGCGCATTGACTTTCCCTGAGAATGACTGTGATCCCAGAGCATCATCCACCCTTCCTTCCCTTTTGCAGTCCCCCAGCTTCGCTGGAGACATTTCTAGAACAGTGACTATTTTTTATCTGGAGGTCAAGATGCACCTCCCCAAATGACATTCCCCACCTCTTACATCCAAGATATTCCAATTCCAGCTTCCCTTCCCTGACTCACTTCCTCCTCCTCCCATGGCAACACAGAGATGTCAGGCAGTGAGAGAACAGCCAGAAAGATGAGCTCCAGATTCACTGATTCTCTGCTGGTGGTGAAGTGTCACCATGAGTGAAACATGGAACAAGACAGATGTTCTACCAGACAAAAGGGACATTTATTAAGAGAATCAAAACCCACCTGGACTAATTGCCTGCAAGCCACACCTTCAGTCAGACCCCATTTTTTAGGGAAAGGGACTGTTTTCTATAGGCAGAGAATATACATTCTTCAGGAACCTGGATTTTCAGCACAGTACTTTCAGTTTGGTGCTGTACTCTCCAGCCAAAAGTGTGTCTTCCCAGCCAGACTGCCTGCTTAATGCTCTTGCCCATCAGCCAAGCAGGGAAGGTCTGGCTGAGGCAGTCTTCAAGCCAGTTCCTACCTGAGGAGGCTGCGGGAATTCTGAGAGTTTCTGCACAGTAATCTCTGGGCAGGTTTTCAATACTGGTTTGCTTACCTCAGGGGGACTATGTGAATGGAAATTAGGCCAGTGCCAAGCAGCTTGAAAAGATGGCTTTCCCTGGAGCGATGTGTGATTTCAGGTCTCTCTCCCCCCAACCCCACTCCCACTTCCCCACCTCCCACCCTCTGCTCTCCAGAATTGAGGCGTCTTTATGCCCGGCTCTGCAGAAGAGAAACTCATAAAGGCAAGCACAGGGCTCTCTCCTCCTCCACTGTTGGCCTTTGAGAAGGCCTTTGTTTGATGATTATTAACAAAGGGATTACCATAGTCAGCAAAACTGATATCCATGTATGCCCACATTCATTCACACTCTGAACCAGAGTAGCAGTAGTTAAAGGTGTCTTCCTCAGTTCTGCACATAGTTAAGTTTAAAGCCCACCACTGGTATTCTTTAATGATGGTAAGTGCTGACAGACTGGAGCATCTTTCTTCAGAGCTCTGGTGACACAAGCCTGCTTAAATAAATTGGCATTCTCTTCTGACCTAACTCATTTGGTTCCAAAAGCTAATTCACACATTTCAGGGGCTTGAGAAGGAACAGAAGAAGAGGAACCAGATAGAAGAGACATTTTCATTTAATAATTTATCAGAATATCAATGTAGGTATACAAGAAGCTGTGAACATAATAATATGCAAGAAAAATCATGACAGAGAGCTGGTGGGGTATACTTTAGTTACACTTCTCATAATCTGAATGGATTGTTCTGGGAAAATGGTCCCCACACCCAACTCATCTGCCCAATATCACAGAGAGATTAAAAATACAGATTCCCAGGCTCTAATCACAAATGAATGCAATAAAAAAATTCAAGGATGAGCCCTGGAAACTATATTATTAAAAAAAAAACAATAAACCAGTTGTCATATTGACAACTGCCCTTGGTCATTCAATTCTTTTTTATTTATATTTTTTAATTGATTTCAGAGAGGAAGGAAGAGGGAGAGAGATAGAAACATCAATGATGAGAGAGAATCATTGATTGGCTGCCTCCTGCATGCCCCTCACTGGGGACCACGCCCCCAAGCCAGATATGTGCCCTTGACCTGAATAGAACCTGGGACCCTTCAGTCCACAGGCTGATTCTCTATCCATTGAACCAAGCCAGCTAGGGCTCAATTCTTAATTATCACCCTTAGAAGTAGAAATGAGTGATCCAGCGGCGGAAGGGTGCTGTTTCTGCAAGGAATGATCTTTTCCTCTGGGCAAAGTTGACGTAGAGTTTCTCTGAACTCCTCCTTTGAAGGCAGGACCAGGTCTTTTTTTCTGTTTCCTCTCATTAACCCATCCAGATGAGGCCTTACGGGACCCCTTAAAAACAAAACATTTTTTCCTACAAGAGAGAAGGAAATCATTATCGTTTTGTTGATATACACTGAAAGGCCATGTAGGCATATAGTTTTCCCAGGCTTCTGAACATCCTGTACTGGTTTAAAAGGATTCCAATATGGTGAAGAGTTTTATAAGCTAGGAGTAGGTAAAACAGCGAGATCAGAAATAATAAAGATCAATAAATTTGACTACATAAAACTTTTAACTTTTATACATAAAATACAATGTAAACAAGCTGAATTAGTCAAAGAAAACTGAGGGACATTTTGTAACATACATGCAGGCAAAGGATCACTATCCTTAATAAATAAATATTTTTTATAAACCAATAGAAAACAGGCAAAGGACATGATCGGTTTACAAAAGAAGACATTAAATGCCAAATAGACAAATTTAAAAAAAAATGCTGTACCTCAATATAATTCTTTAAAATTACAAATTAATACAGCATTGAAGTCCCATTATCACTTATCAGGTTGAGACAGTTGTCCACTGTTTTTAAAGGTATGAGGAAATGTGTGTTCTTATACATAGTCAACTAGAGCAAAAAGATACAAACTTTCTAAAGAGTTATTATCAGTGCTATCGAAATGTGTATGTCAGGATCAGTGAGGTTATGCTGTGATAACAGAGGACCTTCAGATATCCACAGCATTCGATAAGAAAATGTATCTCTCACTCACACTGCCTGTCTGTCACAGCTCAGCTGCAGCTCTGCTCCACATCATCTTCACTCCAGGATGCAGGTCACTAGGGCCTCTCTGCCAAGAACATTGCTGGTCTTCTGGCAGAGAGAAAGGGGGCATGGCAAAGCATGGGTTGGCTCTTAAAGCTTCTGCCCAGAGGCCTTACCACCCACATTTCATTGAGCAAAGCCAATAATGTGAGCACTGTAGGGTTCAACAGAGCAGGGACAGAAAACATTCCACAGGGAGGGACACCACTGGGAATGAAGAGTTGGTGAGGAATCATACAATGTGCATTCCCCTTGACCTAATGTTTCCAACTTTGAAGACTTCATCCATCAGAAATAATCGTGATGTGAAAAAGGTGTATGTGCAGAGTGCTTCATCACATAATTTGTAATGGCAAACAAATGAAAACAACAAAGTAGGGCATTAGGTAAATAAATTATGTTGCATTCCTATGATTTAATTTAGCATTCTTTTATAAGCAGAATACATCACATAATAAGATGGGAACATGTTTATGATGCTCATGAGCTGAAAAGACTGTGTGAACAATGTGATCCCAGTTATGTAAAAACTGAGAAATATGTATGCATGTGCCACATATTCAGCAAATATTGTTGAATTAATAAACTAAAAACTTCTAGAAGGATGTTTACCAAAATGTTATTATATTCCAAAATACTTGGATTATGGGGATTTTCTTTTTTCTTTTTTGTATTTTTGTATGTTTTTTCTATTTACTTATTTATTTATCTATTTATCTATCTATTTATTTATTTATTTATTTATTATAATTAGCATGTTTTGCTTCCATACTCAGAAAAATATATTTTGTTTTTCTTTTTTTGTTTTTCAAATTATTGCAATGCATTTAAACAAAAACAAATGGAGTGTGGTGAGACTTGAGCAACTTCTTTGCAGAAAATCACAATAATAAGCCCTTCCTGTCTTTGAAGGTCTAGGGTGGCCAAGAGCCATAAAATAAAGTGCCCTTTCCTAGGGCTGTCGTGTTTCATGCAGTCTGTAAATTATTTAGAGACATTTAACTGACCACTATTTCCATCTTCTCTCTCTCTCTCTCTCTGAATCTCAGCCACAACTATGTGCGAGGGTCCATTACACTTTTTATCATCAACCTGCACAGATCAAGAAAGAAAATAAAACTGGCTGGGACTCTCAGGGACAAGCTTGTGCACCAGTATCTGCTGCAGCCCTATGGACAGGAGGGCCTGAAGTCCAAGTAAGTGCTGGCCTGGAAATAACTTAGGTGCAAGGGCAACAGGAGCTGGTAGGCAAGGGTCTAGAGAGTCTTCCCTTTGCTGAAGGTACCAAGGGTGCTGCTAATTAACTCAGGGGCTCAGTAGGATGGAGTCAGGGGAATACTGACTCCCTTTGGGAACCTCGTCAAGCATCTCCTGTCTCTAGGCTTAGATCACTCAACTATAATGTAAAATGGTGGACAAAATATTTCTCAACAAGGTGATTCTTGATATCTGGGATTCTTCATTATTCGGGATGACCACATTTCAAGCTATTTAGCATCCTTGGGCCCTATGCACTCTCCTATAGTACTCCCTAGTCATGTGACAACCTAAAACACTGGGAATTGAGAACAATGTCCCTTCCAGCCATAATATTCTCTAATGCTCTAACTCCCTATTTGGCATTATTTATAAACCTTGTGGGGCTTAGAGGAAGGAGCACTGAACAAAGGATCAGAAGTTCAGACATTAACTAGGTTCTGCCCCTAACTTTGTGACTTTGGGTACATTACCTCTCTGGATCTCAATCTTATCTGAACAACAGGAGAGAAGGTGTATTGTGGGGGCTTTGATGTCTCTTAAAACTCTATAAATATATAATCCTGCAATATTCCCTCCCTCCCTCAGTTTCTATTAGGGTCTATTGATAACACTGACTACTATCAATAGAAAGCAGCTCTAGGCCACAGTGAGAAGGGCTTGGTCAAGGGTAAAGCCACCCCAGCTCCCCGAGTAAGGCCTCCCAGAAAGGGCATGGGCTGTTGTCCTGGGAGTGTTCCCACTCCATTTTTAATGCTTACCAAGTTAAGCAAAGCCGTAAACTTGGAGCAGGTGGCTTACACTCCCACAGCTGCCCACAACTATTTGCGCTTTAATTGTTCGCTGTTGCACTGCAACCTTGGTGGCTTGCATTTGGCTTCCAACTGTATGAGCAATGGGAACAAAACACAATCTGGGAAGTCACTTACTGAGTTTTTTAGCCCACCCTAGATCTTTATTTTCAGTCTTAGTTCATATTCTGGCTCTGTTTTCTGGCTAAATGCACATTGCTTCTATTTTTTTTTTCCTTCTCGATCCTACCTGTATCAGAGGAACTCTTTTGACTGTTTTATCCCCTCTCTCTCAACTTCCAAGCAGTTCATGACTGGTGTGAAGAATTCCCAGTCTTCATCCTCAGCAGGACACTTGGTTTTGGTTTACTAAATAATTATGAGTTGGGCAAATCCTTTAACCCAAATCCTTAGGCCTCAATTTCTTTGTCTACAAAATTCAGGGGGTGTTATATATTTGGTAAGATTCCTTGCAGCTCTAAAATTCTCACCCTTGGTCTGACTTTCTGAGGATTCTGCATTTGTTCAAGTCTCCCACTGCCATTCAGTAATGACCTAAAAGTCATGTGTGTCAGAGGGACTGACTCTTCAGCAGCGAATGTGACAGTTCAGGGTCCTTTAGAACTGAAGAGATTAGGAGCTGAGCCTGCCCAGTGTCAGGAAGACCATGAGTATCCAGTAGAAGGAATTGACTTAATGTCTAGTCGTTCCACAGGGGTCCTGAAGAGGACTTGGTAATAACCACTGAGATCCAGTAACAATGCCAAGCAATTGGAAGAAGAGGGAGCTGGAACCAGGCCTGGATGTGAATCCAGTTGCTACCATTTGCCTCAGCTCTCTTACTGTCAGAAGGGTTATTAGAATTATTGTGAAAATCGAATTAGAGCATATGAGTGAAATAAGCCTCCTACAAAGAAAATTTTACACACCCACACATGTAGATACATATGAATGTAAATACAGATGACACATATAATTTCACACCTATGATATTAAAGAGAGTTTTTTATTAGAAGTCAACAGACCTGACTTCTGAGTGTAAGCCTGCAACTGCTCTTCTGTGGAATTGTGGGCCCTTCACTCACATCACTAACCCTGTTTCTCTCCTGTAAACTGCTGCTGATTTACCACCTCTCCCCTCCTAGACCTTGGTGGCTGTGACTTGTGCTGTGCCACCTTGGACTGTCAGCTATCAGACAGGGACTGCCATGTACAGGTTCAGTGCTGCATCCCACACTCTGCTCAGTAACTACTAAGAGCAAGAGCCCTCAGCAGTTCTGGGATGGGGTCTCACAGGAAGGGTGTGGTTTTGGTGCAGCAGAGTCCACAGGAAAGGATGAAAGCAAATGCTAGGAAATGATTTCAGCCTTTGGTGTCTCCTTCTCTCATTTATAAGCCTCTGGAGCCAGGTTCTGTGTTCTGTGTCTGCTAATTCCTCGCTGTGGCCTGAAGCCATGTTAACTCTGGGAGCCAGGGGTCCTGCAATTGCCTGTCTGGAGGAACCCAGAAGAAGATACAAAGCAAGTCAGTGCACCATTCAAGCCACCAGCCTGGCATTCTGGTGTTCCCTCCTCGGATTTCAGGAGTAGTGAGACACTGGCAAATTTTTTTTATTAGTAGATTACATGTGGTAATTTTTCTTCTCTTAAAATTGCCATTCAGGACTGGAAATATTTGAAATCTCTGAAAGGGAATCTCCATGTGAACTCAGGACTTAGGAATGCCAGGTATTTTTGCACAGGAAGCCCCTTTGGGGCCATTGATCATGCATAACCCAAGCATCCAGAACCACAATGGAGGTTCCTGTTTCTCATCTAAGTGAGAGCACAAATTATCAGACCCACCTATATATCAGATGGGTCTTAACTCAAGTCTCAACTCTTTAAGTGAAATAGTTTCATTCTAGGAACCAGATAAAAGGTGGGGGCTCTATAACCTCTAGGATCGGAAAAGAGAAACTTAAAAAAAAAAAAAAAAAACTTTAGTGTGTACGAGAGAAAGGTATAGTGTATCTGAAATATATGTTCTTCAAGAGTGGCTGGAGGAAATGGCAGACTTAATTCAGAGAAGAAAAACAAGGTAAGTCATGAGGACTTTCTTCAGATAATGAAAGGACTGGTAACTGAAAGAAAAACAGATTTGGCCTAGAATCCTCTAAAATGATAGAAAACCATGGAGTATAATTTAAAAGAGAGAGATTTCACCACAAAATGAGCTCATTTTCCCATGGCTTGCCTCGTCCGACCAAGTCCAGGATAGGCTTTCTCAGGAGATAGCCTATTAGTCAGAGACTGAGAAACCATGGCCACCTCAGAGGTGCCCACACAGTAGGAGGCTGAGGTAAAAGATTACTGCTTCCATCAAATTCTAATATTCTGTCATTCTCTCCATTCCCCTTTCACCCCACTCCCATTTCACTTGTGGAGCTGGTTGTCTCTGTGCTCACCAGCAAAGTGGCTTCTTTAAGCCACTAACAGGCCACACAGAGACGGTGCTACAGGAGGGAGTGGTGGTAATAACGGGCTAGGTTTTCTCCAAAAAATCTCCACCTGTCCCTCCCTGTCATGTTCCCTGGTTTCTTACCTCTCTGTGAGGAAGACTGACCATTCGCTCCCAAGACAATAATAGTTCCCCTTATGGATAAGTCAAAGGGCACCTTTGGGGACATCTCTACCATCTACAAAGGAGAGAATCTTTTGTAAGTTCAAAAATCAATAAATATTGTCCTGTAGGGAATCATTTCTACCCCAGACATAAATATGTCCAATGTCTTTCAACAGAGAAGCAATATGAAGTCAGACCAAACAAGTCAACTTATGGCAAAAAACAGGAGGACTCACTTTATGGAGAGAAAATCCAGCCCAGAGCAGGTGTTTGGTTAGATCCCAGTGTTCTTCCCTATGTGTCTTATTCAGTTCCACTTGGATGGAAAACTATCCAAAAATTAGAAAAGAAGAAAACAACTTCTGTCACATTGGCTGCTCTATTCTGACACACTGGCCTGAGGGAATCAGCAGATGCTGAGAGTCCTGGAGTGGAATGACATTTCAAGGTGTTGTGCTTCATTCCCCTGCCTTCAGAAAGTCTGTGGCTATAACATCTGGACCAGGAGATGCTCTGTGTTTAAAGACCTCTGGGGAAGGAGTGCCCACAGTTTCAATTCTGTCTGCATTTTATAAGAACACTTATATAACACTGGGGCCTGCTGTGCCTGTGGCTAGAACTTTATAGATAATAAAGAGCTTTAATAGCCATTATCTCCTTTAACCTTCCAAACAGCGCCATAAAGTAAGTAGAACAATTCCTGCCTCTCTCCCATTTTAGAATTGAAGAAACTGAGTTTGAGAGCATTATTGACTTTTCAAGAGTCATACGGCTATTAGGTGATAGAGCTAGAAAATACCTAGCATTTAGCTCTCCTGACCCCAAATTCAGTGTACTTGCTTCAACACTATACTACCTCAACAGCCCTGTAATATGAAATTATAATGACCCAATGACAAATATACAGTATGGATAAATAATACTCTCTGGTTTAATTTCATCTTGGGCTCATTACATAATGAATATATTCTCAAAGTATTAGGTTACTCAGTAATGTTCTCTCCTTTAGGCTAAACTCAATCCAGCTCCATTAAATTTTCTTCACAAGTCCTAATTTCAGATTCTTCTTAAAAGTTCTACTCTGTACCACTTCTAAGATTTTGTTTCCCAAAGAATTTCAGTAAAAGCAAAATTGGGTGATTCCCTTCTATTACTTCTATGCTCTTCTTAAACAAAGGGATTATTAAACACCAGAGTGATTACAATGAATTTAGTCTTTGGTCTCTAAAAATGAATCTCAAAATATTATATTTTGACCCCATACACAGACACTGCCAGTTGCCCTATACCTGCTGGAGCCCCTCTCAGAGGCCCATCTCTGGGGAAAGATGCTGGCAGGAAAGGTTTCTCAGGGAAACTGAAGAGTAAATATCTTCAACATCCATCAACTTTTACTGAGATTGTACTTTGTGCCAGACATAACTTTTTCCTCTTCAACCGTCTAACATGCAGTGGCAATTAATCTGGCTAAAATTTTTAATGAATTGTGTTCTATAACTATAAGAACTCAGGAACCCCAGTAGACAAATTAGGGGAAAAGTCTAAACATAAAGTTTAATATGAATACTTCAGATCAGAACATCTTTTCATTAACCTAATGACAGGCCGTGTCAGCACCTGGCCTTCCAAAGCTATTTAATGTGGGATGTTTAGAGAGAAAGGGGACAGTTCATAGGTCTCTGCCCTGAAATAGTTCATCTCTATTAGAAGTAAAGAAGCAAACAGTTAGCGGGAAGCAGCCTGTGGATGAAACCTTGAGAGGCGAAGAGTAGGTCTGCTTTGGAGTTAACAGGTTCCATATTAAACATCTAAATTTCATACCTGCATGAGGCTCTCCTTCAGCTGCCATGATTTTACCTGAAAGAATCTCAAGGATTTTGTGAACCAAAAGTTGTTTTGCCTATTTTGGGAAGAAATGAATATCATTGTTTTTCCTAATCTACATATTGCTTTTTTCCCCATCTCTCTGGGCTACAACTTTTGCTTTGATATTACCCTCATTAAATGTTATATCAAAGAGAAACATTGGCATCTAACTGCATGCCTTTATAGAGTTGTCATTTAATGTTAGCCAAACAGATTGGTTTTGAAAATACTCAAGTAACTCCCAGGTGCTAAGACTAAAAATAACTTCATGTCCGTGTGGGAGCAGACCACATTCTGATACTTCATTTCCAGATTCAGTGCTTGGCTACTTGTTAAAAGTCCTGAGAGCTGACCTGGCCACCACCTGACCCACCACAGTCTCTCTCTGATGATAACTGGAAGCACCACGTTTATTCTTGAATCTGGCAAAGGAGTTTTGGGGAAAATATTAACCCTAAAAATTCTATACCAAGACTCCTTACCCATACACTCAACAAAATCTGAATGCCTGTTTACTGGACCATAGGGCCGGTACTCCCTTTATGTCAAGGACTCAAGACGTCTAAGTGTTCAACTTCTATACTTAGTTGGTACCTGGAGCTTTTGAACTCTGGTCAATCAGATGTATTCCCTGCAGGTTTCCATTCCTGTATCTTCATTAGTCTGGAATAATTTAAATTATTTTATAATAATAAAAGCATAACATGCTAATTAGACCGGACAGCTGAACCACCTTCTGGATGAAGCCAGGATTGTGAGGACCGAGGAGAACTGCTGGGGCTGCAAGGGCCAAACTCCTTGCATGAATTTTGTGTATTGGGCCTCTAGTCTTTAAAATAAACTAACTCTATCTATGAAAGTTCGACACTTATTAAAAGACTAGACACCCGTGCACAGTTAGGGTCCCTAGGCCTAGCCTGGCCTCCATCACTGGCCTCTGCCACCCTGCGACGCCACGTGAAGCTCCCCCCTCCTCCCCGCCCCCCCGCCCCCCTCGCAGTCCTACATTCATGATGCTCATGGCCCCTGGACTGCTCCACAAGGCTCCTCCTGCCACTGCTCCATGGAACGCCCACCCCCCATCCCAGGCCCCGCGACTGCTTTGGGAGGCTCCCCCTCCCCCTCAACTGCTCTGCAAAACTCCCTCCACCACATGACTACTCTGTGAGGCTCCCCCCACCCCTTGACTGCTTCGTAAAGCTTGCTGCCCCCCTGCAAAGCTCACCACTGGATGCTCCAAGAAATCCCCACCACCACTACCACCACTGCTCCACAACATTTCCCCCACCCAGTGACTGCCCCGTGAAACTCACTGCCACCTGATGACTGCTCTGCTAAGCTCTCTGCTGCCGCCTGAAGAAGCAGCCTGCCCCTGCCGCTCAACAGTCCCCAATCCCCACCACCACCACCCCTGCCTCATGGTGAGCCGCTGGGGGGCCAAGGGGAGGGGGGACTCAAGAGGTGCTCCATGCACTTCATGGTGACCGGTCGTCTATTCAGTCATGATGGCACCTGCCTCTTTATATATTAGGATGATTTTATAGAGTGGAAAAATGGAAGTACTGTTAGAGATGAAGATGTTTCTTCTTTAATATCCCTGACAGCTTCTGTTCGATGAGACTACTCATCTCATGAGTTGGCCCACTCCCAGATTAGATGGCTCTGGTTATAGAAAAGATCCTCTTTATATGTGGCCAGAAGGTGTTTTCTTCCAACTTCTTCCCTTGCTTTAGAAAAATAAAGCAGAGTAAATCTATTAAATGAATTGTGAGCAATTCTTTATAACAATTTTTCAATATGTCTCCCCTTAGAATTCTAGTTTCCAAGCTAAACACTCTCAGCTCATTCAACCATTCTTCAAATAGCCTGGTTTAGAGATTGCTCACTATGCTCTTTGCCTTAGAATTTACTGAGTTTTAGACCCTTATCTCATATGATTAACAGTTCAATTTTCTTACTTCAGACAAGCTTAGTTGTAGAAGTCTGAGAAAAAGTAGGAAATGTAAATATTTTATTATAATTTGTCTCATTCACACAGAATAATAATAGTTTTATATCTTTGCAACTTTATAATGAAAAATTGTATTCTTATTTAATTTATATTTTTTGAGTATTAGTGAGATTGAATATTTTTATGTCTATTAGTATTGTATTACTTTTATGCATTTTCTATGCCCTTTGCTTATTTTTCTACTGGGGCGTTATCTGTTTTATTAATGATTTGTAAGTTTTTTTCTAATATAAGGCTATTTCCCCTTTGCTATCTATCATATGTGTTGAAATATTGTCTCTAATATTTTATTTGCTATTTTCCAGCTATTTCACTTTTAGGGTATTATCTTGACATATAGAAGTATTCCCTTTTATATAGTTAAATCTATTTATCTTTTGCTTTGTGACTTCTTTCATTCTACTTATATTTTTTATGTATTCATATTTCTGAAATAAGATAAATAGGTATCTTTATTTTCTTCCTAGTTTCTTTGTGGTTTTGTTTTTATCTCAGTTTCTTTAATGCACTTGGAATTCATTTTGGCGTCCCATAAGTAAAGAGCATCAACAGTGGTGCTGTCCAAACTGAGAGTGTGTGAGGAAGCCTGCTCATTCATGCAGGCTTCAGGTGCTGATTCAAAATGCTATTTCAAAAAGATCCTTTTTTTAAGAGTGAGAGTCAGAATAAAGGGTCCTACTACTACAAATACTACCACATCTTCTGCAGCCCCTTTGGAGGTCACTCAAAGCCCTGGGAAGAAAGGGAAGATGTAGAGGCTGGGAATGGTGATTGACAGGAAAGGTACCTGTGAGGGCAAGACCTCAGAGCTGCCATTGGGGAACAGGAAGTTAGTGTTCTCAAATAGACTGTAACAGAAGAAATATCTACACTAATAAAAGAGAAAGATGCAAATTGATCATACCTCCATGATGCCCACCAGCCAATCAAGAGTGAGTATGCAAATTAACCCAACAAAGATGGTGGGTTAATTTGCATACACAGGCATGGAATGAAGACTGAAGACTGAACTGAAGACTGAAGACTGAAGACAACTGAAGACTGAATAGGCTTGGCTTCTCCGCTACGGCTGAAGCAAAGGCCTGGGCCCCGGGTGCCAGAGGAAAACCGGTGCCGGCAGACAGGGGAAGGAAAGAAGGAAGGCCTTTTGCACAAATCTCCATGCAATGGGCCTCTACTAGGTATATATGAGACTATCTATTTATAAGAATACTTATCCTATCTAATAAAGAGGGGATATGCTAATTGACCCTCACACTGTTGCAAAGATGGTGGCACCCACAGCCAATAAGGAGGGAAAATGTTAATTGACTGCCCCCCCTCAAAGATGGCAGCACCCACAGTCAATAAGGAGGGAATATGTTAATTGACTGCCATGCCCTTAAAGATGGTGGTGCCCACAGCCACAAGATGACGGAACCCAGTCCCCTCAGCCCCACCGGGGTGGCAGGCAGGAAGCAGAGCCAGGCCTGCCTCTGGAGTCCCCCAGTCTCCTTGCCCCCACCCACCCAGGACTGGCCCTAGGCGCAGGCAAGCCTCAGGTGGCTCAGAGGCTATCCAGAGGCTCAGATAACCAGGGCTGGCCAAGGCTTGTGCTGCTGGCAGTGGCAACAGCAGAGGTGTGATGGGTGTCACCTTTCCCCGATCGCCAGGTTGCCCTCTGCCACTTAGAACTCCCAGACTGTGAGAGGGGGCAGACCAGGCTGAGGGACGCCCCCCCCCCTTCCAGTGCATGAATTTTAATGCACTGGGCCTCTAATATTAATAAGGCTCTAATATATAAATAAGGCTCTAAGTCAGTCTATAGAAAAAAGAAAGAGGAGAAAATATACAGAGAAATGAGCCTTGCAAATCTTTAGTCAATATATGCTTCCTCTCTAAAACTTAGAGGAGTCTGGGTTCTTTTAAACCTTATGCTAGTTTGGGGGTGTTTGTGGCTAAGAGATAGTAGCCACCCAAAATGTCTACAGCACTGTCTAAGTAAATAAATACCTTTATATATAGAAAATATAGTAAAGGCAATGGATGATATATTTAATCCCCTTTGTTCCTCCTGCTTCAGGAGCTGGAAGCATTCTGTCTGTAGGCATCTCTCTTTTTAAACACACATTTCAAGGAAAGGACAATGTTGTTCCTTTCGGTGCTAAAGAAACTCAAGTTTGTTATGTGTATAAATGCTTCATCTGGTTCCGTTCTGAATCCACCTTGCAAAGTACTACATACATCTCCCTGGTATGTGCTGAGGAGCATCTCCCTGGTGTACATGATACAAGAGAAACATGAAATAAAGCATCTCCATTGAAATAGCAAAAATGCTCATTTCACACTAGTCAAAGAAAAGCATGCCTTTTAAAAGTTCACATCTTCCTTTTATTTAGAAAAATGCGACTTCCTGACATGGTACTCTAAAAGAGTTTTAAAAGCTTATTTTATTCAAAATAAATTCAAAGTAAAATGGTTAGAAAGCTGTCTGATTCCCCTCCACCCTCAGCTGTAAACATACTCCCACTCTTTCTTCTTAATCATGCCTGCACTTTGAATCACCCTGAGGAGTTTTATTGTACAAACCCTAATGCCCAAGCCTCACCCCAGACCAATTAAACCAAAATCTCTGGGCTTGGACCCAGGCACCAGTACTGCTTAAAGCTCCCCAGGTGATTCAAATATGTGGCCAAGGTGAGAACCCTTGTCCCTCGAGAACAGGCTGGAACAAAAGCCCTGCTGATTTGCATCTTTGATTCCACCCAGATTCTGTTCTTCATTCAGGCACTGAGCCAATTTGCCAAAGGTGTGAACATGCCATGAGCCCCCAAGGAGTACTTTTGCCTGAGTGTACGCCTCTCTGAAGGTTTTCTTCTTGTTTTAACTCCCTGATTAGTGATGTAGTAATATACAGATCACTGTGCAGGTTAGAGGATTATAAAATCCTTTTATATTTTAAAGTGACTTGACATTTTAAACCAAGATGCTTAGGGATCCAGGGTTTTCACGGTTGTTTTCTGAGAATTTTTCATTTGTTTTCGGTTACGGACTAGATTTTCTTCCAGCTTACTCCTAGCAGCTGGGGTCTCTCTACGTAGCTGTCCGTCAAGTCTGAGGCCTCCCCTCCCCCCACCTCCGCTCACTTGGGGACCTTTGTTGCAGAGATTTCCATTCTGTTCCAGGCGACTTGTATGAAACACTGGTAAATGTGCAATTTGGTGTAAAGCTAACGTGTTTCCCAGCAGTTGATTCTAAACCGAGGGGCAGGGAGCAGAACATGCAGGCAGTTCTGGCACCTTGGAAAGAAGAGCCCCTGGCCTTCGTTCTCCACGGCTGTGGTTTGGGTGACGGACAAACGTGAGGCCCAGGGAACAGAAAGGTCCTAACCCACCTCATCGCTATAGCAGGGGCCGGGCTCTGAATTGGTATTTCTTTGGCTGCCAAGCATGGAGAGCCTACAACAGGAAGTGTTTCTTTTCAGACAAGGGGCTGAAGTACCAAACTGTGTACTAACTGCCAGTAGTCACTTAGCAGATTACCTCTTTCCTGCTTATCTTTGCAAGAATGATTCAGAGTGCAACACTCTTTGCACTGACATCTGTGTACCCTGGACCACATCTTATTTTTCCCTATTGAGGATACACCAGTGCACTTAATATTATAGGGAAGATTGTCAAAATCTGATCAAACTGAGACATTTATCCCTTTGATTTAACATATTTTAATAGGTATCCAGGGAGCCATGTCTTTATAGTAATGTAACTAATTTTGGGCATGGCTTATGGACTCTATTTCATACTGTTACATATGGGAAAACCTGTCTGTGCACGTGTGAGCACACACACACTCACACTCACTGGCTCTCTTACCTGGCTCTTCATCTCACCTGCAGACTCTCTGTAAAGGGATGCTCCTGATCTACCCTCACCCCCTGACTGCCTCTTCCAGCTTCCCACAATTAGGGCTGGGGAAACCTGGTCCTTCCACACAGAGGGTACAAAAGTGGAAGGCAGGGAGTGATGAATTCTGACCTGGGAATTTGGGAAATCCTCAGGGCAGAGGGCCATTAAGCAGGAACTAGAAGGATGAACCCTATGTCTAGGAAATGCTGGAAGGAAGGTGAGCTTACTAAAAGTTTGGAAGTACAAAAGTTCAAGGGTGTGTGTGTGGGGGGGGTGTCACATCATCTCTCATGACTGGAATATAGAATGCTTTGTGGGGTGAAGAAAGAGGCTACAATAATATAATAGTGCCAGAATTCAGAGGCCTTTGAAATTCAGGCTAAGAAGTTGATTTTCCTTCTGTCTCTCTCCTTGTATAAGTGTTAATTACAGTGTGTCTGACCACACATTTGCATGTTTCTGTGTTAGTGGGTGACAACTACATCTGTTGTAATTACATCTGTACAACACAAAGAACAGTAGGAATATGAATAATGCCTTTACACACAACTTGTGAATGTCGGTGGCCATGGTATCAAATCTTTGCAATGCAAAGGGAACAGTGCTAACCACATATTCAAGTCCTCATGGGTTTATTGCTGGTTCCACTGTGACCTATGGTATGAGTGTAATATGGCTATGACATGGAGCTTTGAGATGTCACAGAATCAAATTTTCTTCCTAAACTGCCCCCAGTGATTCCCTTGTCTGTTGGAAATTAATATCGGTATGCGTCCAGGTTCCTTAGCTGGGCTCTCATCTTGTCTGCCAAGTGTGCTAAGTTATTTTAAGCCAATTGGAGCACATGGTAGACTCTCGTTATGGCTTGGACAACTGTTACATAGACTTGATTAGGACACATTAAATCAGGACCCCCAAACCTGACTGCAAATAGGAAAAGCCTATATTCCTAACAGTTAATCTCCAGCTCTGCTTGCATAAAGGGATCCCAGTGTTTTCTCTGTTCGGTGATCAGGAAGCTTGATTGATACTCCTCATTGTGTCAATATGCCCTCAAAGAGTATGATGAAGGGCAAATGATCTCATCAGCCTCCCAGTGTCTCAGTGGCCAGGAACTTCATATATGATGTGAGCTTTTGGAGGGGCGAGGGCAACAGGAAGCTTTTATCTCTGTTTTTCTCTCTTGTTTGGTCTCCTCTCTCTAACAACAGAGGAGGGGGAAGGAGTGCCTAATCAGCCACACAAGAACTCCTACAGAGGTTGCCTGAGTAGAATTGGACAGGCGTTAATTTGAACTCCTATCATAGGCAAGAAGGCTCTGAACCACATGGTATGGAAATTAAGAAATGAAAACAAATATATTTAGCAGGTAAAATACTCCCCCCGCACATGGATAAAATAAGGCTGAGAAGGATGCATGCTCAAATGGAGGGGCCCTTGGATAAGGCCCCGTGGAGGAGGCCACATCCATGGGGCCTGGAGAGAAGAGTATGCCTTTGAACAGATGCTACCAGATTCCCTGAAGAGCAAAAAGCACGGGGAGGAAAAAGTGCAGGACACCCTTGGGAGGAAGTAATCCTCCTCATGACCCCAGAGAAGGTGGTGGACTTCCTACAGCCTGTGCTCCAGCTGGGCATGTGGGACCAGGAACACGAGCTGCAGTGGCCACTCAGAGCAGCCCTCTCAGTGGACTAGCGATCGCTCATGACTGTTTCAAAAGAACTTCCTCTCTAAGCGACCCCAGATGCACAGCCCCTCCCAGAGCAGGAAAGGGGAGCTAGGGCCCTCCTCAAACCTGGCCTGCTCCCTCCGGGCTCTAACCTGCCCCTGACCTGGAGAAGGGCAGGGCAGCTGCGCATACCAGCTTTCTAACTCAGCCAGGAGGCCTCGAGGGGGCAACTCGGCCAGGGGCCTGTAAAACACACAGGTGCGCGCCGGCGAGAGCGAGGGGGTGCCTGGGACTGGGGACCTGAGAGCCTGGCGCAGAGTTGCACAGGCATTGGCCAGCCTCGCACCTGCGCAGACCCCCTCCCCACACACTGGCCTGGAATTCCACACCCCGGCAGGAGTCTCAGTTGGCTTGCAAGTTTCCTTAATTTTAGCCCCATTTTCAAGTGGCCCGGCCGCGAAGTTTTGTTGGGATTTGATTGATCCTGTGGTTTGTTCCTCTGGAGACCAAGCGCAGGGCTCGGCTCACCTCCTGGCCTTCCTGGGACTGAGAGCAGTCTATAGGGACTGGCTGACCCTCTCTGGCTTCCTGACATGCTCTCTGACACCGATGTGTAGAACAAGAGTGACCTCTAGTGGCCCATGGGGAAGCACAATGGAGCCATGTCAGAGCTAGGTGTTGGGATTCTGAGGAGCAAAGGGAGCTGATACCGCTGCCAACTGCCCCCATATACCCACTCAGTCACACACACACTCAGACTCTTATTCATTCTCTTTTCTCTCCCTCACCCCCAACCCCTTCGCTTCCTTTCCCTCCCTCTCTCCCTCCCTCTCATCATTTAATAATCCAGAAGCTGAGACCAGAGAGGACTGGTGACATACCTAGGCCTGCACATGTCATGTTCAGAGCTTGCACTAAAACTCTGTTCTCTGGCTTCCATTCCAGGGTCTTTTCTGCTACCCACATATTTATATCCAGTCCTTCTATCACAAATCTATTTTGTGAGCTGGTTGAAGGATGAATAGGATAGAAACATGGTCTTCCTGTTTAGTAGAGAGACCAACAAGCAGCCAGCAGTCCCAATACTGTGATGAGTGCCGAGACCCAAGAAGTCCTGGGTAAAATAGGAGCACTTTGGAGGGGCACTGACCTGAAGGAAGAATAGGAGTTATCAAGGAAGAGGAAGCTGGAAGCGGGAAGAGAGTATGGAGAAGGTTTTAGGCAGAGGGAACATGTATAAAAACACTGCGGTTGAGAGATTGTGATTGGGGAAATTGCAGCAGAGAAGAAAAGTTGGCAGTGGGTGGTGGGGAGCTGGAATGGGTAGGAGCTGGAATGAGCCTCTAAGGGGCTGAAGGAGTATGTAGAAGGCTTGTCTATGGGACCTTGTAATGACTTTGGACAATGTTCTAAGATCAGCAGGGAGCCACTGGACAATTAGGTGAATGTCATGATCAGATTTCTATTTGCGTAAGATCACCCTGAATTTTACATTAAACTCTACCTCAGGCTCGTTGATTTGCTGTGGGCCACTTGCCTGATAATTGTTCAAACCTGAAGGACTGTTAGAGTTCATCCAGTCCATCTTACAGGTTGAGAAACTCGCCCTCAGAGAAGGCCAATCACTTTCTCAGTGGCTGAGGCAGAACTGACCTCTAAGTCCCTTCACCCCCTACTCAAGGCCCCAAATATTCCAGCCTGAGCCAGACACTAGGTCTCAAGGCTGCTCCCAATACACAGGCTTCCCTTGTCTGTGCCTGAGACTGGGCCAGAGTCCAGCAAATTACCTTCAAGATGGTCAGAGGGCATTCTCACCAGACTTGCTTCTGAGACTCAGGATGGCCAAATGTTTGCTTCAGTGTCCACTGCTAGCAAGAACCATGGGAAGGCATGAAGAGCAGAGACTGCACACAGGTGGTGCGGGAGGGAAGGAGGGTGACCAGGCCAAGAGGCTCCCTTAGAGACCTGGGAGCAGAGGACTTGACTCCACATTGAGACACTGAATCCCATTTCAAATAGCATGCAAAATAAAGAAAACAACTTTAGGAATTGCAAAGTAACTCAGACTTTGTAAAAACAGATGGTGATAAAACCCAGTTGTCCTAATATTTGGATAATTTAAATGGCCTCAACAGCTAGGGATTTAAGAGAAATAGTTCAACATAGACTGGATCACTTAGTGTTTGGTTTGAAAAGTCCTGGGCAGTAAGGAGGCCTCAGAATATGATGAAAATAGGATAAGAAAGGTTTGTAAGGAAAGAAACATGATCCTGGTGAGTGCCATCTGGAATTGGAGAACATGAAATAGTAGAAAGAGGTGTCAGGAAGCCTGAAGTTGAGACCTAGCTTAGTTGGGTCTGTATGACCTGTCCAGCCGCTTAACCTCTCTGACCTCATCTCAATAGTGAAGTTACAATAATAATAACAGTGCTTTCCCTAAGCACTTCAGGGGGCTCTTTAGCAATCACAGGGAAGGACAGACAGGACTATGGTGAAGGGCAGTGCAGTCTCAGCCCAGCCACTTACTGGCTGTGTGACTTAGGAGAGTTTTAGAACCGGTAGGCTTTTACTTCCTCATCTGTACTATAGGGATGCTAACACCTCCCTCAGTTGGTAGTTGTAAGGACTAAATGTAACAGTCCAAGCAAATCATGGTATAGTGCCTTTTACATAGTGCTCAGTAATCCGTGACTTTTTAAAAATATATTTTATTGATTTTTTACAGAGACGAAGAGAGAGGGATAAAGAGCCAGAAACATCGATGAGAGAGAGAGATCGACCAGCTGCCTCCTGCACACCCCATACCGGGGATGTACCCGCAACCAAGGTACATGCCCTTGACCGGAATTGAACCCGGGACCCTTCAGTCCACAGACCGACGCTCCATCCACTGAGCCAAACCGGTTTTGGCAGTAATCAGTGACTTTTATATTTAACTTGATTATATTTACAAGTTTGCAAAGTGTTCAATGCATACAAATGAAACATTGTAATAAATTAGCATGATATGATATTACTGGATAGCAGAATAAAAGTGTTTTTAATGTAAGCAGTAAAAATAGAATGAAGGTGGTAAGCACATAGGCAATCTTTATAATGAAGGGACTTTGTAAATAAGGACATAGGAGGACTCAAGGACCCACAAAATTAATTCATATTGGCTTAGCTAGGAGATGGTCCTATAGTTTAGATTTTTTTTTTTTAGTATAAAAAACACTAGCAATGATCCTTGCTTCAGGTTGAGAGTCAGTGATAACTCAGGACTTATCCAGAGCAATTGGTATGTTAACGTAGCAGTTTTTAACTGGGGTGCCACAACACAGTGTTGTGCAGCAAGAAGTTTTAAAACATGCAATTCCTGACTAGTCAGGAACACTAACCCCTTTTCCCTTAGAGTATCAAATAAAAAAGATGACAACAGCCAACACAAGAATAGCCATCCAGTGTGCATGAATCAAAATTATACTAGAGGCCCGGTACATGAAATTAATGTACGGGGGTGGGGTGGGGGTGACCCTCAGCCCAGACTGCATCCTCTCCAATTTGGGATCCATGGGATCGGGCCCAAACAGACAGTCGGACATCCCTCTCACAAGCCAGGACTGCTGGCTCCCAACTGCTTACTTGCCTGCCTTCCTGATTGCCCCTAACTGCTTCTGCCTGTCAACCTGATCATTCCCAACCACTCCCCTGCTAGCTTGATTAATGCCTAACTGCTCCCTTGCCAGCCTATTACCCCTAACTACCCTCCCCTGCCAGCCTGGTCCCCCCCAACTGCCCTCTCTTGCAGGTCTGTTTCCTGAAACTGCTCTCTCCTCCTGGCCTGATTGCCCACAACTGTCCTCCCTTACAGGACTGGTCCCTCCCAACTGCCCTCCCCTGCTGGCCATCTTGTGGTGACCATCTTGTGTCCACATGGGGGCAGCCATCCTTGATCACATGGGGCAGCCGTCTTGTGTACTGGAATGATAGTCAATCTGCACATTGCCCTTTTATTAGATAGGACTTTTTGTCAGATTGGCAAAAAATATATTTTTTGGTGTGCAGCAAAATTTTATCAGTTTATGTGTGCATGAGATGAAAAAGTCTAGAAATCACTGTGTTAATTAAATCTGTAAAGACACTCAGGGAGCCTCCCTGGAGAAACTCAACCCAAGACAGAAATAATGCAATAAATAAATAAATAAATAAATAAATAAATAAAAACTAAAAAATCCATTCACTTGTTCAGAAAATATTTTGTCCGTACTCTGTACCATGCATCTTGTTAGGCACCAAGAATTTAAGGACAAAAGACATGGTCCCTTCAGCAAATTCGCAGTCCAGTAAATCACTACCATTCGGTGAGGTAGTTATAAGTTTGGGTACAAGAGAGCCCAGAGGTGGGGCTCCTTACTCAGGGGTTGGAGAAGGATCCCCAGAAGGAGCAACACCTGAGCAAGCCCTACAACTACCCAAGCAGTTAATCCAACAGAGAGCTCCTTTGCAACAACCCAGAAGATGAATTGCAAGTCCTTTAGTAATTTGGCCATGCTGAAGCAAGGTTGTGGGCCTTTGGAAAGCAGGAGTCTTCCTTAGTAATGTCAACATTAGAGTCATTGTTCTTTTAGGAACTCTTATTTGAAAAAAAGCAAATGATGCCCTCATCCTCCAAAAAAAATCATATTGGGAATTTTATTACAGTTTTAAATCAACTTGTTTCTTATTAATCCCGACCATTTCTACTGACATTCACATTTCGGAAACATATACTATACTTTTAAATGAATTCGTGTATTTTAATCCCAACAGTATCTGACATTTTCATTTAAGAAATACTATCTCATATATGAGCAAGACATACTAGTTTTTCATTGTAAAGCAATCTTTGTTCATGCATATATTGATGAAATTCCTACAATAACTGCCAACTCATCCCCCCTCTCCCTCCCAACGCACCCAGAGGTCTGTGATCCAGTGAATTAGCATTGCAGTGAGGAACCGGCATGCTCTGAGACTGGAGAGGTAGCTGGAGCTAGGCTTGTTTTGTTTTGTTTGCAACAGAAATACCTCTCCTCACCCTGCCTCCCACACCAGTGACTAGACTGTCTTCACCAGAGAGAACCACTCAAATCTGGAGCAAAAACTCCTTGCATATTTGATGAGGTCAACGCCTATCTTCAGACCTCGATGTTCCCACCCCCACACCTTCTAAAGGCAGGCCTGGCTCTGTACAAGAATCTCCCCGCTCATTCACTCCTTAGCATCCCAACCACAAGAGGGGGGCTGCGCCCCCTGGCCTGACAGAGCTGGACTGGGCCCAAACTTACTTTTGTGGAGCGGCCTGGAGCTCCCTCTCTGCCTCACTCTCCACGGGGAGCAATTCACAACACACTTTATCTCGGGAATTCACTGCTCCATTGGGCAGGGTCTGGTTATCTCTTTCTAAACCTGTCTGTCATTCATAGCACAGAAGGAACACTAAACAAAGACTTTCGTATCAAATTTCTAACACTTCATTCTCTTTACTGCTCAGATGATATCACTGCAATGTCATCACAGTGAAGGTTGGACAAGTCCCAGAAACAGTCATCACTAAGCAATGTTGGTTTTCTGGGGGTAACTCACAGCCTTATTTGCAGCTCATGCCCTGGTTCTGGCCTTTCCTACTGGCCCACAAAGCTGAGCTTCATCCTGGGTATGGGACTGTAAACGTTGCTCCTCAGTCAGGAACAGCTGGGAAGTTGTCTGGATCCTGCACCGCAAGCCAAGAATGGGTGATCGGTTCCCCTTTCCCTCTGTAAGTGCGCTATGCATGTGGCCCCTCAGCAGGAAGATGGCTGCTGCACAGGAAGAATAAAGGCAGGCAAGATCGGTGAATCTAATCACAAAGGCCTCCTTTTGTCACCTTATGCTTCATTGTACTGCTAAAAATGAAAAAATCTGCTAAATGTTAGATATGAAAACTCATTGTTAAATTCGAAAAATGGGAATTGTTAGCTATGCCTCTGCCCTTCTTCAGAACCCTATACAAGTAATATGATATCAGTTCCCTAAGCTATCAAACTAATGAGAAATTCTAGTTAAATAGAAGATTTCTGAAATCATTTTAAGCCTGTACATCAGTCCACAGGTATAACTAAAGCGCTATTATGATTTTTTAAATTATAAGCATGAGCCCTGGCCAGTGTGGCTCAGTTGGTTGAGCATCATCTTGTGCATTGAAAGGTTGCTGGTTCAATTCCTGGTCAGGGCACATATTTCAGGTTCGGTCCCCGGTAGATATTTCTCTCTCACATTGGTGTCTCTCTCTCTCTACTTCTCTCTATATTTATTGAGAGAGAAACAGAGAGAGAGAGAGAGAGAGAGTGAGAGAGAGAGAGAGAGAGAGAGAGAGAGAGAGAGAGACTTTTCAACTTGTGTATCTCAGAGACTTGTCACTTGTCTAAATCAGCAGTCACCAACCGGTGATCCGCGAACCACTGGTGGACCATGAGGTCTGAAAGGTTGGTGACCGCTGGCCTAAATGATGTGTCTGTGGAACTACTAGGCATCCTGTATTCAAATCCTGATTCCCAGACCCACAAGTTGTATGATTTGGGGCAAGTCACTTAACCACGGCAGGTAGAAAGGGAATAATGGCAGTTCCTTTCTCAGAGTGTCACTGATGTTTGAATGTGTTAATGAAATAAAGCCCCTAGGTGAAAGCCTGGGCACAGCAAGGGTCAGTAAGGGATGGCTGTGCATGTATCAGACAGGCAGGCAGCCGTCTGGGGCTGCCCATGCTTTGTGGCGACGGCCCCCTTATAATGCATTATTGAGTTCCGTGCTGTTTCTCTTCTCCACAGGTCAGTGCAGCTGAACGGGCAGCCCTTAGTGATGGTGGACGATGGGACCCTCCCAGAGTTGAAGCCCCGCCCCCTACGGGCCGGCCGGACATTGGTCATCCCTCCAGTAACCATGGGCTTTTATGTGGTAAAGAATGTCAACGCTTTGGCCTGCCGCTACCGATAAGCCACCCTCACATTCATGAAATGCCAGCAGGCCTGCTGGACTGCTTTCCACCTTTGCGCCCCAATAGTATCCTTACTTTTCAGACATCTTCTTAGCAACAAGCCAGTCTCTGCTGCCCCATCCTGCTGGAATTGACATAGACTTGCTCTCTCAAGGTAGCACAAGCTTAGCCTAGGTAGGTCAAGTCCACCCCAAAGGAAAATGTGGACATCACCTGTACCTTTATGAGGTTGAAGTTATGTGTGTAGAGCTTTGTATATCCCTGTATGTGTACCATGAAACCAAGCTGAAGCACACTCCCAGGACAAATGAAACAACCGCCCACGATCCTGGTCACACAGCAGTGTTACTATAGACCCTAGCTGTGGCTGCTGCCCTCGGGAGAAGATGAGCAAGGAAAAAAGCCTGGTGGATCTCGAGAGCCCTGTCCTCCCCCAAAGTCTCGGCACAAAGAGAAATCACGCCATACCAGCAGCACACGCTTTTCTCTGTCAGCTCCCTGCTGCTGCACTGGGTTTCCTATGAGCTCTCTTCTCAGAGGGGAGCCAGTGGGTGAGTCAGTCCTGGCTGATGGGTGAGCTCTTTGTGTCATTTCCCGGCTGATGTATGAGCGGGTGCATCTGGGTTTCTGACAGTGGCATCCATCACTGGCTATTCCTCTGGGAAGCCAGTGCTTCAAAAGTAAAATTGCGATCATACTCCAGATTTTATAAGAAGGCTCTATTCCTCTGTGAATCCAGATTCCCCCAGGGTTGGAATGGGAGTCGGGTAACAATATTCATTGAGTGGAGAGCAATGTATTAGGCACCACGAAAAGCAATCATCATCTGTCATGTGGCTGTGAGGGAGAGTTTCAGTACAAAGAGAAAGTACACCACACCACCACCACATATGTCCACACACACACACCACACCACCACCACCACCACCACCACCACACGTCCACACACACACCACACCACCACACATGTCCACACACACACACCACACCACCACACATGTCCACACACACACACATCACCACACATTTCCACACACACAGAAACACTACACCACCACACATATCCACACACAACACACCACTACCACACATGTCCACACACACACCACACTACCACCAAACATCTACACACACATAAACACCACACCACCACACATGTACACACACCACCAACACACACATCCACACATCCACAAATGCCACACCACCACAACACATGTCCACACACACACAAATACATAGCTCACCACTACCACACGTACACACACACACACCAAACCACTACCACCACACAGGTACACCCTCACACACATGCACACCAAACCACCACCACACATGTACACTCTCACACACACAACAAAAACAACAAATGAACAAAGCAAATGATTAGACTTTCCTCAAATTCTAAAGAATATTTACTAAGGATATGCCCTTAATGGTTTGGTTGACCAAACCATTAAAAATAAAAAGGTGTACCAGGGGTCCTCAAACTTTTTAAAGTGGGGGCCAGAGAGCTGGAGGGCCGGACTATATGAACTACTAATTCCTACTGTAACATCTCGGCTGCGCTCACTGTCCAAAAAACCTGGCGGGCCGGATCAGACTCCTCTGCGGGCCGCATGTGGCCCGTGGGCCGTAGTTTGAAGACGCCTGGACCAAAGGTTCTCGCCATAAGATACTAATGAATCTAATCCTCCTGCCTCTTCACTAGTAGCTGTGTGCCTCTCAGTGCATTTACCAGGCAGAAATCCAATCTGGTCACCAGGTCCCTCTTGTCCCAGACCAGCTATCTGAGCCAGCTTTCGGTTAGCCATTCGGGGCAGGCGGGATCCAGAGTAGGACTGATGGGGAACCTGGATGGTCAGTGGGAAACTTCCAAATGGACAGGAGCAAGTGGAGTGAGTTAAAGTTCACCATGGGGCTCTTCTGTCTGGGCTGTGGTGTCTTTGCAAACAATCTGTGGGTGAAATTGCTTCCTTTTTGTGGATGTGATTTTCTATCTCAGGATAAATGACATGAATGATGCTCTTTTAAAAAGGAGGAGATATTTGTCAATGTCACAGGGTTCCAACTAGGGGAGTGAACTGTGAAAAGCTAGGAATGGAGGGGAGAAGCAGGGTCGCTGAGGCCAGAGGCCAGGGAAACTGCCCAAAATGCCAAGGAGTTAAGAAAGGACGAGGGCCAGCCAAGTCTGCAGCGCGAGCGGTAGGTGAGAGACAGGAGGAGGATGACCCTGGAGAAGGGGTGGAGGGTCCTCAGCTTGAAGAACTGGGAGTTGGGAGAGGGAAGCTGACAGGCTCGTTTTCTGTGTAAGGAAGAGTGGGTATGGTTTTGACAGGCTTATTATTAGGTACAGAAGGAACAGCACACAGGAAGTGCAACAAGAGGGGAGACAGGAATGAGCTGGGCCCAGTCAGCGGGGAGCTCAGCCTAGAAGAAGCTGGGGAGAGGAAGGCTGGACCCTGACATGCAGCCGTGAGGTAACTCAGAGGGTCCCTCTTCTCTGGAAACAGGTACCTCCCCCTGAAGCTTCAGCTCTGAGAGCGTGGAGAGAGAAAAGAGGGGAAAGAAGTGACAGACAGCCCCACATGAGGAAGAGAGCGAAAAAGATAAATGAGAAACCAAACTGTTGTTCCCCCAAACTTAGAACTTTGTGCAGATCTCAGGTTTCCTTCTATATACCAGGGGGCAGGCAGGGCCCCTGATAACAGCCAGAGCCACCTGAGGTCCCTGCAGGCAGGCCCGGGGCTGGTTTGCTTTCAGACACAGTAGCCCCTGTTTTTCCTGTAAGTCGTGCAGAGGGTCCAGAGCTCTCCCAGGTCACCCAGGGCAATGGTTTGCTGAGCTCAGAATAATCAAGGGTTTGTTCATTTATCCACAAGCTCAGTGGCTGCCCAGTTCACAGACTCACCCCTTCACCTCTTCTAGGTTCTGTTAATTCAGCCCAGCTAGGACCCCAAAGCTCCACTGAGTGCGCTTCTGTAAGTGCTGATTCTTCACTCAGCCTCTGCATGAGGGGAATTCAGGCAGTTCCTGCTTCTTCTGTCTTCCTCCGTGTATTTAATGCGGCTCCTAAGAGGTTTTGCTTTTCTAGCTAATTAAAGAGAGAGAGGATCACTGAGATTTATTTCTGGAGTCCTGCAAATCTAACTTTGCAACTGAATCACGGAAGAAGTATTTGCATTGTTCAAAGAAAACCAAGAAACTTAATATAAAGTCACATTCCATAGAGACTTTAAAACTCAGCATCTATCCTGGATTTTTCATTTCAGTGTGGGGGTGATGACTAAGTCAGGAGGATGCCTCCTTCTAATAGATTCCCCTGTCACACTTCCCACTAAAGACAGCCTGTGGCAGACCTCAGCACCCCATCCACGTCACTGAGCAAGAGCTTGCCCACCAGCCTCCCCGATCAGATATTTTCTCCTAAAACAAGACATGGCTGAGATAACCTGAGACTTAAGAACCATTTATTTTAAATCAAAGAATGGGCTCCTAAAGTGCTTACTTGAAAGCCAGATAACAGGTAATGAAAAGTCTGTCTTGTAGAGATGATTTTATGCTCCTTCTGCCTCTAGGAATGATTTTCTTTCTCCTTTCTTATCACAAAGGCTCAGAACAAATTCTCATTGTTATTTGGAGAGAGTGTCCCAGTTCCTCCAGAGCCCTGAAAATGCTGCAGCTGCGGGATGTTGGCATGATCTCCACATGGAGAAAAGCTTGAAAATACCAGACTGGGCAACAGTGAGGCACAGGCCTGGGGCTCCCAGAACCACAATTCTGAGTCCCACTTTCCCTTTGCAGCCCCAGCCTCTCCCCAGGCAGGTGGGCCGCGCCCTGCAGCTCTGGCAGGTCAGAGGTTGGTGGTAGAATCTGCCTGAGAGCTCCCCCCCACATTTCTCCCAGCCCCTGGTTCTGCAGCCTCTTGGGTGAGGCAGTGCGAGGACCCCTGCACTCCAAGCCCACCTGTTTGGGATGGATACAGCTGTACAACTCACCTTGGGAATCCACTGAGAGCTTTATTTCTGAAAACAAAAGGTCAGTGTTTAATCTCTGCAGAAGCAAAGGCCAACCATGTGGATAAAAATGTTATAACAGGGAAGGACTTTAAACATTGGAAATATCAATAGAGCAACCAAAAATGATAGAGATATGGCTTGGGAAAGGCAAGGGGAGAAAGTGCATAAACATGTGTGGAGCGTGGCTTCCTCTACTTCCCCTCTTCCCCTCCTCACACCCAGCTGGACACTGCCAATTGCTCACTTCTGCTAACTTACTCTCCAGTCCCATAGCCTCATCTCTGCCAGCCACTCTGTCCTCACCTCGGAGCCCAGGGAACTCTGCTGTACCGAGAGGAAATTTCGTTTTAGTTGTAGAAATGTTTGCAATCTTTTCATAAGATGAACTAGAATTAAAAATAAGATAGTACGGGTTCTCAAAGAGAAGCAGTCATTATCAGGCCCAAACAACTAGAACATTCCAGTCACTCCCTCTCAGTTCCACTAACTGGAACACAAAGGCTCCTGAACTGCCTTTCTATCCCAGTCCTGGGCAGTGAGTGTTTGGGGAGGACCAGAGAATTAATCCATCCAAGGCCATCTAGATAAGCAGAGGGCAGGAGGGGGACTTGAACCCAGATCTGTTGGATTCCAAAATCTACTCTCATTGCATTGTACTTCCTTTCTCTCTTACTGGACTGGTTATGGCCAACTTTTTCTCATCTCTATTTTGCCCACAGTTAGCTTTCTTAGCATTCTGTGTGTGTCTACAGACGACTCTAGTAGTGCCTTCACCCAGGACAGTTTATCTCAGGTTTGGGGTAGCCAGCTAACAACTCTGATGAGTAGTGAGTTGGGCTGTGACCAGCCTTGGCTGTAGAATTTTGAACCCAGGCTCATCTTGGCCCACCAGGCCCTCCTGGTCTGCTCCCCTCCGTCTGTGTTTTTCTGCAGAATAACTTAAAGGCCACTCCCACCATCACTGCCCACCGCAAGTGAGGAGTCTTGATATTCTAAGTCTTGAAGGTGAGTGGCAGAGCCAGTTAGCACCCACGCATGCTGCCTCTACTAGCCTGCTCCTCCTCTGTCCACCACCCAGAGGTTTGGATGTTTCTCTTCGCCTTCCCAAACTAAATAAAAAGTCCATTAATCATTGTCCTATAGGTATTGTTCATAAATATCACTCTAAAACAAGAAAGCCAAAATACTAAAAGAGAGCAAATCAAACGCTTTGGCACCCACTTCCTTCCAAACACCAGAGCAGCCCCTGGGAGTTCTGGGAGCACTTGGGAGGAGCTGACAAGTCCAAAATGACCAGCTCATGAATAAATCCTACTGTCTCATGCACCCAGCAGAGACATCACTAACTTTACTCTTCTAATTATTATTCATAACAATCTTCTAGGATACTTTTTTAAGTTGTAAATGTTATGTAATAAGTTATATTTTTGGAAGAAGCAAAAAGAAATCTTAGTTTTATTGATCTGGAAGTTGGCAAAATGAGTGCAGGAACACCTCCCAGGGAAAGATTCTTCTCTGTGCAGGGCCTTTACCAGGGGTTAATATTTTCTTCCAGAAAACAGAATATATTAAGGTTTATATGAACCTGATGATTGCAGAGGCTTGGGTTCATGAGGTAGTTTATATATTGAGGTAATGTTTTGTAAGTAATAAAATGTGAATACTCTAACTTTCTGTTCTCAGGGTGTTCTGTGGGGAAAGGGAGTCACTGTTGTCCTCGATCTTAAGACTGTCTGTTGAACTAACACATGCTGCCCTAGACTTCTCCCCACACCCAACAAGCTTGTTCAAGTAGTCTAAATGGAAATTAAATTGTATTCTTCAAGTTAGATGTCACTGTCTCTCATAAATTAACTAATAGCTTCAATAATAGGTAAGCCTCAGGCTCTCAAGGCTTAACACAATTGAAGTTTATTTCTTGCTCATAGGTCATGTAAAATTCAGTTGGTGGTAATGGGACTAAAGTGGGCAGTGGTTCTGTTCCATGTAGTCCTTTAGGGATCCAGACTGCTGTGAGTTCTCTGCCATCTTCAGCACTTAGCCTCTGAGATTGCTATGGGCATCTCCAAGATAGACCATATCCTAGGCCATCCGTAAATGTAAAAGGATTCAAGTCATATAAAGCATATTCTCTGACCAGATGGACTTGAAATAGAATCTATAGATATCCTGAAAACCTCCTAATATTTAGAAATTAATAATACATTTCTAAATAACCCATAGGTCAAAAAATAAAAATATATAAAAAGTATTTAGAACTAACTGAAAATTAAAATATATCAAAAATTGTAGGTGTTGATAAAGCAGAACCTTGAGAGAATTTTATAGCAGTAAACTTCATTGTTAGAAAAGACAAAAGATCTCAAATCATGTCAGTTTCTAGCTTAAGAAATTATTTAAAAAGAAAATCCAATCAAATTAAATCCAAAGTAAACAGAAGAAAGGAAATAGTAAATATCAGTACAGAAATTAGGGAAATGAAAACCAATGAAAATTGATGAAACCAAAAGCTATTGAGAAAAATCAATAAAATTCTTAATGTGACCTGAATCCTTACAAATTTAATGAGCAGAATAGACATTCCAGAAATAGATTCATGCATATATGGACAACTAATATGAGATAAATGTATCAAAATAATTCAGTGGAGAAAGGACATTTTTTTCAACAAATGGAACTAGAAAAAAACGGATATTTATATGCAAACAATGAACCCTTCTCTCACATTATCTACAAAAATCAACTTGAAATGGATCATAGACATAAAGTTAAAACCTAAATTTATAAAACATCTAGAAGAAAACACAGGATAAACTCTTTGTTACCCTGGCTTAAGCAACGATGTTTTACTCAGTACACAAAAAAAGCACAAACATTTCTATTCTTAGAAAGACCCTGTGAGGAAAGTGAAAAAACAAAAACATAGACAGGAAAAAAAGGTGCAAAATAAATATCTATTAAAGGATTTGTATCCAAATATATAAAGAAATCATATAATTAATAAGCAAGACAATCCAATTTTTAAAATAAGCAAATGATTTAAATACTTTACCAGAGAGAGCATATAGATGGGATACAAGGACATGAAAAGATTTCAGCATCATTAGTCATTAGGAAAATGGAAATTAAAACCACAATGAGAAACATACATAAAAACTACATACTTACTAGAATGGCTAAAATTACAAAAAGGCAGTATCAAATGCGAAGGAGACTACAAAGCAACTAAAACTCTCAATATTTTAGAGGGAATATAAAATGGTGCATGCACTTTGGAAAACAGTTCAACAGCTTAATATAAACTTAAACATACACTTTACATACGGTCCCGCCATCCCACTCCTAGCTGTTTATCCAAGTGAAATAAAAACAGGTTGACACAAAAGCCTGCACATAATTACAAATAGATAAATTGGATTACATAAAAATTGAAAACATTTGTGCTACAAGTGATAAGTAAAAAGACAAAACACATAATGGTTCACAGATCTAGAACAAATACTCCAAAAATTTATATGGAACCAAAAAAGATCCCAAAAAGCTGCAGCAATCTTGAGAAAGAAGAACAAAGTTGGAGGGATCATAATACCAGATATCAAGTTATACTACAAACCCACTGTAATCAAAACAGCCTGGTACTGGCACAAGAACAGGAATATAGATCAATGGAATAGAACAGAGACCCCATAAATCGACCCAAGCCATTACGCTCAATATTTGACAAAGGAGGCAAGATGATACAATGGGATCAAGGCAGTCTCTTCAATAAATGATGTTGGG
Source organism: Pipistrellus kuhlii (assembly GCF_014108245.1). Classification (NCBI taxonomy): domain Eukaryota; kingdom Metazoa; phylum Chordata; class Mammalia; order Chiroptera; family Vespertilionidae; genus Pipistrellus; species Pipistrellus kuhlii. The sequence goes on along the minus strand of NW_023425460.1, from coordinate 30,363,471 downwards.
GAAATGGGACAGACACATGCAAAGAAATGAAATTAAACCGTCAACTTATACCATATATAAGAATAAATTCAAAATGGATAAAAGACTTACATGTAAGTGTATGTTTAAGTTTATATTAAGCTGTTGAACTGTTTTCCAAAGTGCATGCACCATTTTATATTCCCTCTGAAACCATAAAAATCCTAGAGGAAATCTAGGCAACAAAATCTCAAACATCGCTCATAGCAATGTGTGCAGATACATCTCCTAAGGCACATGTGTCAAACACAAGGCCCACGGGCCAAATCCGTCCCGCCAGGCCTTGCAATGTGGCCCGCACCGCGCTGTCATCACTGCACTCCGCTGCGTTTCCATCACAATGACAGTTTATGACTATTCAGTAAACCATTCGGCCCGAGATTGAGGCTTGATTTTAGATTTTGGCCCCTTCTCTGATTGACTTCGACACCCCTATTAAGGCAAAGGAAACCAAGGAGAAAAGAAACAAATGGGACTACATTAAAACAAAAAGCTCCAGCAAAGCAAAAGAAACCAACAAAATGAAAAGGGAGAATGTGTTTGGCAATGGTACATCTGATAAAGGGTTAATATCCAAAATATACAAGGAACTCATATAACTTAACAAAAGGAAGACAAACAATCCTGTAGGGTGGGAAGGCACGTGGGCAATTTCCTTAATTATCGTCAGCTGAACTCAAGGTGTAGCCAGTGCCACACCTTGGGCACATGTTTCCCCAAGATGGTGGACATGTTGTCAGCTTGGCCTTCATATCAGCCCAGGTGTTGGCAGGGGTGGGACTAGATATATACATCCAGGCATGGTAGGGCCAATTTAAGAATGCAAATAAGTTGGTGTTACTTCCTGGTATTGGGGGTATAAAATACATGCGCTGGGAGGGGTCATCGTCTTTCTGCCTCTCCAGCAGACAGTATGGCGGCCCACCCAGCTCCCAGCTTAAAATCTGTCTCTGTGTCTTCTCTCTTTATTTCTAATATTTCTCAATCCCTGGCTACCTCCACTCTGAACCGGTTCGTTCATCTCTCTTTCTGTATAAGACTCGGAAAAGGGAGATCCCTGCCACGTCTGGCCCCCGCGGCATCAGGCCCCCGCACAATCCAATTAAAAAACAGACAAAGGATTAAATAGACACTTCTCCAAAGTGGACATACACATGGCCAAGAGACATATGAAAAAATGCTCAAAGTCACTGATCATCAGAGAGATGCAAACTGAAACAAGGTAGTACCTCACATCTCTCAGAATTGCTACCATCAACAAATCAACAAATTACAGGTGTTTGCTAGGATGTGGAGAAAAGGGAATCCTAATACATTGCGGGTGGGAATGCAGACTGGTGGACCCGTTATGGAAAACAGTATGCAGTTTCCTCAAAAAATTAAGTATGGAATTGCCATTTGATCCCACTCCTAGGAATATATCCAAAGAAACCCCAAAATACCAATCAGAAAGAATTTTTGCACCCCTATGCTCACAGCAGCACAATTTACAATAGCTAAAATCTGGAAACAGCCAAAACCGGTTTGGCTCAGTGGTAGAGCATCAGTCTGCAGCCTGAAAGGTCCCAGGTTTGATTCCGGTCAAGGGCATGTACATTAGTTGCGGGCACATCCCCGGTAGGGGGTGTGTAAGAGGCAGCTGGTCGATGTTTCTCTCTCATCGATGTTTCTAACTCTCCCTCTTCCTTCCTTTCTGTAAAAAATCAGTAAAATATATATTTTTAAAAATAAAATAAAATCTGGAAACAGCCCAAGTGCCCATCAGTAGATGAATGGATAAAAAAAGCTGTGGTACATATATACCATGGAATACTATGCAGCAGTAAAAAAAGAAGGAACTCTTACCCTTTGAGATAGCATGGAGAGACCTGGAAAGTATCATGCTAAGCGAAATAAGTCAGTCAGAGAAAGACAAGTATCACATGATTTCACTCATATAGGAAATCTAATGAACAAAATAGATCCAGAGACATAGAAGCATGGAACAGACTGAAGGATCTCAGAGGGAAGGTGGGGGTGGGTGAGTGGATAGGAAGAGGTCAACTAAAGAACTTGTATGCATATATTCATAGTCCACTGGCAGAGACAATAGGATGGTGAAGGCCTGGGGCGGGTGGTGAGGGCAGGTTAGAAGAGGTCAATGGGGAAAAAGGAGGTACATACGTAATACTTGCAACAATAAACATTTAAACACACACACACACATAATGGGAGAAAAATTTTGCAAATCATATATCAAATAAAGGACTTGTATCTGGAATATATAAAGAACTCTTACAACTAATAATAAAAAGAGAATTAACCCAATTTTTAAAATGAGCAATGGATTTGAATAGACATTTTTCCAAAGAAGACATATAAATTGCTGCCATGCACATGAATAGATGCTGAATGTCATTAGCATTAGAGAAATACAAATAAAAATCATGAGATGCCACTTCACACCCTTGAGGATGGCTAAGTTAAAAAACGACAGCAAGCTTTGGCGAACACGTAGAGAAATTGGAGCCCTCATACAAGGCAGATGGGAAATGGACTAGAGGGAGGGGGGTGGAGAATAAATAGCATATCCACTTGATGAGATGTATTCAATCACTGAAATGCATGCTTGTGAAGGGTTTGACACAAAAGAGAAACATGGTGAGTGGAAAAAACAGAAGAAGGAGTGCACAGCCCGAAGACCTGGACTGTGGACTATGGACGGGAGGCAGATGCCTGCGATGGGGCTCCGTGCCGTAGATGGGGGGTTTGGGCCCTGAGGTGGGCTGCCAGGGATGGCAGTGAATGGAGGAAGGGGAGGAGGCATTAATTCTTGGCCCCTGCCTTTGGCGGGGAGGGGCAGAGGGGGTGTGCTCTACTGTGTCCTACACATTCCCTCAAAGTCATCCCCTATTGGGCTGCACTCAAAGCTCCTACGAGACTCCAGGACACTGAGGGGTGACTTGGGCGGGGATGTAGTACCTTCCATAACCTTTATCAGCTCTCCCCACCTCCAGTACACACACAATTTTTTTAAAAAAATAGATTTTATTGATCTTTTACAGAGAGGAAGGGAGAGAGATAGAAAGTTAGAAACATCAATGAGAGAGAGTCATCGACCAGCTGCCTCCTGCACACCCCCTGCTGGGGATGTGCCCACAACCAAGGTACATGCCCTTGATCAGAATCGAACCTGGGACCCTTCAGTCCGCATGCTGAAGCTCTATCCACTGAGCAAAAACGGCTTTGGCAGTACACACATAATTTAAGAAAATCTTGCAAACTCGGGTTCAAAACAAAGTCGCTAATGTGAAATCCTCTCTCCCTCCCCCCCACCACCCCCATGGACTAAGAAATTCCGAGGCTGGCACTGGGGGCAGCTGGGCCCTCCTGCAGCCGGTCCCTCCCCAGGAGGCCAGGGAACCAGCGGCTCTTGCTGAGAAGTAAAGCCCCTCAGTGGGAAAGGACCGGCTTGGAACCAGGAACCTGGTTCTCACCCAAACGGGGCCCCTCTGCAAGTGGTTATCTCTAGGCCTCAGTTTCCGCTCGGGTGACATGAAGCTAAATGGGGCTGTTCCTAGGGCCTCCATGGGGCATCGCAGGGACTGAGGCCAGGGGGAGGGCTTAGCACAGTGCGGGGCGCAGCGCTGGGGGCTGGGGGCGAGGCCCCCAATCCTTGGAGCCTCATCTCCTTGCTCCAGGACAACAGGAAGGGGACCGGGGTCTGCAGGGGCCGGCGCTCCCAGCGCGGAGCAGCCCGCCCGGGCCAGCGGCACCGCCCACAGAGCGGCCGAGCAGGCGGTCACGTGGGTGGTCACGTGGCCCCACCCGGAAGCGCGCCCGGGGCGGGGCCGGCTGAGCGGCGCTCTGACCCGTGGGGGCCCCTCGGACCGTCCCGGCGCGGCCCTCGGCTGCCCGCTCCGTGGGCGGCGGACCTGCCTCGGGAGCGCGCGGCCCCCGGAAGAGGGGAGCGGGCCCCGTCCCCGCCTCGCCCGCCCGTGTGGCCGGGAGCCCGTCGCTGCACTCCTCGGAGCCAAAGTTTCTGCAGCCGCGAAGTGGGCGGGTTCCACCAGCCCGGCCTTCTTCCCAGGGTAGCTGCGAGGTGCGAGGGGCTCTGGGGGTGACGCTGCTGCCCGGACTGGAGAGTGCGGGGCCGATGGAAGGCTGCGGGGTGGGGGCCCCGCGGGCTCCTCCTCCCGGCCCCCCGCCCCTGGCCCCGGGCCCGGCGGGGCCAGGCCGGCCCAGACCGCGCTTGCTGGGTGGCCACTTGCTGGGTGGATGTGAGATGGGCCCCGGGTGAGGGGCGCGGGCCAGAGTCCCATCGAGGCCGGTGTTCCCTCCTGAGCGCAAGGGAGAGAGAACAGGGAATGACACTGGGGAGGGCCTCTTATCCGCCTTTTGGAAAAACAAAAGTAGAACTTAATGTTCACCAAGAAACATTCCCGTGCTCCTGGGAATGCGGCATGAAGCCCAGGCATGCCTGTGATGTAGCAGCGAGTCCCAGTTCTGTTGCAAAAAAAAAATGCTGAGCCTCTAAAAGCCCTTTCTTGCTTCATCCTAATTAAACTAAAGCTTTATATTACCCCTGCCTTTTACCATCAAAATGTGAATGATCTACAACCAATTTAGTTCATCCTGTTGTTTGATGAAGGGCACCTGGGGAATAAGAATAAAGACACCCTCCCCACACACCTCCTTGTAAGGGCCCTCCTGCCACGTGACTCCCCCACTCCCACTCTAACCTCATAGGGAAGTGCAGCAAGGGGTTCCCCCCCCCTCAGGGAGTCTGAGGCCCTGGGAGGTGTAAGGGCCTTGGCAAAGCCAAAACGAGAACCAGGTGTCAGGTTCCTTTTTCCTGGGACTGGAGTGGGTTTGCTGACCACACGTGGCTCTGCAGGATCCACAGAGATATGAGAATGCTTGGGAGGAAACTGTAGTGGGAATTAATGTTTGTGGGGCTCCTGCTATATGTCCGGTTTTAATTTTCAAGGGCACTCAGACACCTGGTTGTGGGAAATGTTCTGAGCAGACTTCTGCAGAGCCAGAGCCAGAGCTGTGACCTCACAGTCCTTCACCACCTTGTCCACTCCCAGGAACTAGGACAGTCGGGACTGCTTGCCCTCATGACCTCTCTGTTTTAAGCATTTGCAGGGCCCAGAACGTTATGCTGCTCTCCATGAGCTGGTCGCAGGGTCTGTCCACTGCAGCCCTTTCTGAACCTCTGGCTGACTGGAAGCTCTGCCGTGCTCCGTACCAAGGTAGATAATTCTGCCATACCTGGGGCAGCCGGAGGCAGGCAGCACCCACTCTGAGGCTGAGGGAGCTGGACAGAGCGAGGCAGGCAGTGATGGAGCTCTCCCAGGCTCTGCAGAGCCCTCTCCTCAGCCCCTGAATTCACCTTTGCCTACTCTCTCCGTCCTCCCTTGCATCCAGGCAGGCATCAGGGTCTGCTGCTGTGTCTCTAGGTTACACTTCTCCTGGCCTCATTACCCTACTCCAGAGGACCTGCCTCCATAACCTGACCTCACCCATCGATGGCCAGCACGCCTTTCCCACAGCCTTACCAGCCTACAGGGGCTCTGTGCTGTGACCACAGCCTTGATTCCATAGCTCACTGTACCCCAACCCCACATCAGGCTGGCCCGGGAGTCCCGGCGCCTCTTCCAGGTCCAGCTGCCCTCATCCAGCAACCTCTTCGCACTCCGTGTTCTCGCAGTCCCTGCCTGGTGCTTAGCGATTCCGTGGGGATGGGCTGGAGACACCTTGAGGCCAGGTGCTCTGCGTTAGAGTTGATAAACCAACTGGAAATTTGGAGGGAATTCAGTAAGGATCCCTAAGCTGCTCAGATAGGGGATCCTACGTAGAGTCTGAGACCTCGAGATGCTATGATCCTATTAAGGAAGCTGGGCCTCCACTCATGGAAAACTCAGAGCTTCCTTCCTAACCCGTGTCATGTCTTAGCACACGTGCGACGTGATCACGTCCGCGTGGCACACTGCGGTGCATGAGGTTTGAAGTTCCTCTCTGGGGTTCTGAGCTGCACCCACCAGCCTGAGAGGTCTGGCCTTCCCAGGCTTGGGTGGGCTTCTCCGAGGTCGAGAGGGTTGACGTCTTGCTGCACCCAGGGGGCCAAGGCACAGTGCAGGGAGCTCCGAATTAAGAATCGACCAGTTGGTGAATAAGAAAACACACTTTTATGTAAATAAGCCTTAAAATGTGTGGCACAGAAGGTACATGTGTGGGTGGTGGGGGAAGGGGGTTCAGTGAGGCCAGAGACACGGAGGATGTGGCTGCGGACTCAGCAGCTAAGCAGGTGTGAGAAGGAACGTGGACGAGGTCAGGCAGCCTCTGTTTCCCGCCCAGAGCAAGAACTTGTGAGTGAAATTCCTGTAGTGCTGAATCCAATCCTGATGGGCTTCGAAGCGCGCCGTTTGTGGCTGTTCTTTGGTGTGAGGAGAAACACACCTCTGGACTTCCCAGAGGGAGGTCCAGCAGCCGCCCTCTGTCCCTGCACAGGCCCTGTCTGCCGTGCGCCCGGGGACTGCCTGCCTCCCTGTGCAGTGGACTCGCGTCCAGATCGACAGCTGGGACCTTCCTCATGATTGGTCCCAGAGGCCCAGGGTCAGAAGACCCAGGAAAGAGCCCCAGCCGTAGTGTCAGACAGGATCCCATCTCTGCCACTTGAAGCCGTGCCACTGGGTGCTCTGTAAGGGGAGGAACGGAAGGTGTCTGTCTATTTTTTTAAAATATATATTTCGTTGATTTTCCACAGAGAGGAAGAGAGAGGGATAGAGAGCTAGAAACGTCGATGAGAAAGAATCATCGACCAGCCGCCTCCTGCACACCCCCGACCAGGGATGTGCCCACAACCAATGTACATGCCCTTGACCGGAATCGAACCTGGAACCCTTCAGTCTGCACACCGACACTCTATCCACTGAGCCAAACGGGTTTCGGCGGAAGGTGTCTGTCTCAGCAGGTGGCTGAGAGGGTGTGAAGAAAGAACGCCAGGAGGCCCCGGCCAAGGTGCCCGGTGCACAGCATGGGCTCACAATCCTCTGCTGGGGTCACGATCCTCTTCATCACTCAGGCCAAGCTGAAGGATGAGGGGGCCGGGAGGCAACCTTGACCTTGCTTCTCCCCGGCAGATGAAGTGCGTCTTGGTGGCCACAGAGGGAGCGGAGGTCCTCTTCTACTGGACGGACAAGGAGTTTGAAGAGAGTCTGCGGCTGAAGTTTGGGCAGTCGGAGTATGAGGGAGAAGAGGTGAGTGTGGGATGGACGGGAGGGGACAAAACAGAGCTATCAGGAGGACAGGCGGCAGGAGAACCTGTCCACCCTCCAGGGCTGGGCCAGAGACTGTGTGTCTTCGCATCTCCCACCCCTTCCTCCCCCCAGAGCTGACTGGCTAAGTGGGGGCAGGAGGATGTAGAATTGTAATCACACAGCAGGGAAACTTGATCTTACCCTTTTCTTTACTTGAAAAGTTCAGCAGCATCTTAACACGTTACTTTTTATGACAGCTATATTAAGGTATAATGGACAAACTATAATCTGAACATAAAGTGTACAGTCTGATATACTTTAATATGTACATGTCTGCAATTCCATCCAATCAATAAAATGGGCAATACCCACCACCCCCCAAATTTGTGAGCTTCCTTCACCGACCCCCTCTAGACCAACCACAGATCCGCTCTCTGACATAATAGCCCGGTTTGTATTTGTAGACCTTTACGATGAAATCTTGCAGTAGATACCAGGCTGGGTTTGGGTTTGGGTTTGGTTTGGTCTGGTCTGGTCTGGCTTCCTTCACGCGGCCTGACTGAGACTCGCCCCCTTGCACTGTGTGTGTCTCAGCAGTTCTCCCCCTTCCATGGCTGAGCCGTGGTCTGTTCTCACCCTGAGCCACTGGTGGTTCAGCCACGTACCTGCTGGTGGGAGCAGCATGCAGGATGTTCCCAGTTTTTACTTCCACGTAGAGCAGCTTTCACTGGCTCCCTAGGGGAGTGTGGCTGGATCGTGTCGGTGTATGTTGAACTTTTTAAGAGGCTGCCGCCCAGCTTTCCTCACAAGGTTGTGCCATTTAACAGTCCCCTGGTAGAATGGGAGACTTCCATGTCCTCGGTAGCCTGCTGGCCCCTCTGTGGTCACTCTTTGTACAATAAATGTGTTGAGTCTCTCTGATCGGTATCTGATAGAAAGTGACTTTTCTATTAATGTAATTTGTTCATGACAGAATCTCGTTGTGTGTTAATTTTCATTTCCTTAATGACTAATGATTTTGTGTATCTTTTCATGTGCTTATTGGCCATTCTTATATCTTCTTTAATGAACTGTACAAATCTATTGCCAGTTTATTGGGTTGATTGTTATTTTTATTGAGTTTTGAGAGTTTCTTAATGTGTTGTGGATGTAAATCCAAGGAGATAGATGTTTTGTAGGTATTTTCTTCCAATTTGTGTCTTATCTTTGCATCCATTTTGATAATTTAAATTTATCTTTTTTTTTGCTTTTATGGATCATGCTTTTGATGCTATATCTAAGAAATCTTTGCCCAACCTAAGATCACAAAGAGTTCTCCTGGTATTTTCTTCCAGAAATTTTATAGTTTTAGGTTCTATATTAGGTCTAATGATCCATTTTGAATTTTTTTAAATATGGTATCAGGTATAGATTAAAGTAATTTTCTTTTTTGCATATGAACATTCAATTTTAAAACTCAGATTATTATTTTTACTCATATATTTTCCACTCTACATTTTATTTACTTTACTTATTTCAATATATTTCCATTGACTTCAGAGAAACATCAATGATGAAAGATCATCACTGATCAGCTGCCTCCTGCAGGCCCCACACTGGGAATTGAGCCCGCAACCCAGGCATGTGCCCTGACTGGGAACTGAACCAGCAACTTGTCGGTGCATAGGACAATGCTCAGTCTACTGAGCCACAGCAGCCAGGCGGTGTGGCTTAGCAGACCCTATATATAGTTGGGATCATGCCATATTTACAGTTTTATTTTCTGTTTCTTTCACTTACCATCATATCTAAAGCTTATTCCATTTTGTTAAATATTCTCAAAAGCATAAATGTTCTTGGAAACATATTCCTGCGTATGAATAAATGCATGCATTTATTTAACTATTTCCTCAATGCTGGCTTGCATAGCACTTCTAGTTTTCTGTAACTATGACTGTAGGGAACTTGTGCTTGAATTTTACCTCACATCTTACTACTTCCTTGGGATAGATTCCTAAGAACAGAAACCATTCAAAGAGAGTGTACCACTCTGTAATTCTACCAACTAGTATGAGAATGTCCCTTTACACTCGGCTACACCAAAGATTTTTATCTCCTCCCAAAAATTCTGGCTACACCTGCAGAAAAAACTACTATTTTTAACATGAATGGCTATACACACTCTAGATTTTTAAGTGACTTTTCCTGTTAACATAATTCATTCATGACAGTTCTAGAAAATTATGGCACGTGAATAATTCAACATTTGCCTATCTGGAAGGATATTCAGACAAATATGAATTGAGAACCTCTTTTGTGCCGGTCTCTGGAGGTAGAGCAGTGAATGAGACCTTGCTCTCACGGACTTAGAGGGCAAAAAGGGATGACATACAGTGAACCAAGGAAGCACCATGAGTTCAGGGAGTGATGGATGGTCAGAAACGCTTACACCAGGTGTGAGATGGGGAGTGACTGGGACAGGGTGGCCTGGGCATGGTTGGGTGAGAGGCTGTCTTGAGTTGGGACCTGAATGATGAGAAGCAGCCACTGTCTAAGCTTCACCGGCAGGTTCTGCAGCCGCTGGGCACAGACCGTGGCTCCTGATGTGGAGGACGTTGGGAGAAAATCAGCCGCGCGCTGCGCCCAACTCATACGTTAATGCTGCCCCCGGCCTCTAGCCAGCGGCCTGTTTCGCTTCTCCTGCCGAGGGCTTCCTTAGCTCCTTATAGATCTCACCAGCTCCCGGTCAGGACCCTGCCTTCTCCACATTGCAGTCAGATCCAGCATCAGCTGGGGCCGGCCAGCGTGCTTCTCCCTTCCTTGGGTTCCAGTGTGAATTTCAGCTGTGGTCCTTCCGCTGGCCTTATCCCATTCTGTTCGCAGATTCTCTACTAACGTGTCCTTCTCTTTTTTGTTTTGTTTCTTAGTTGGGATTGCAGAGAGAATGAGGGGAGAGAGTTGGGGGGAGAGCTTATGAAAGTAAAATTATGCTTGTTGTGGAAACGGGAGGAGAATTATATAAAGAGTAGGAAGAATCACTCACAGGTCCCTCTGTTCAGAAGTAATAAATTTAACAGTATTGACTTTTTTAATATTTTAATGCTTTTTATACAGTTTAAGATACAGAATTTCACACCTTTTTTTAAAAAAATATATGTATATGTTGTTATTGATTTCAGAGTGAGGCAGGGAGAGGGGGAGAGAGAATCATCAATAAGGAGAGAGAATTATCGCTGCCTCCTGCACGTCCCCTGCTAGGGATCCAGTCTACAACCCTGGCGTGTGGCCGGACAGGGCATCGAACCGCGACCTCCCGTTTTATGGGTGGATGCTCAACCAGTCGGACCACACTTTTGTTTTCTTTTAAACATAACATTGTATCAGAGGAATGTTCCACATCATTGAAACACTCCACTACTTTAAGTGGCTGTCTATTCTTCCATCATTTAGACGAGCTGTTATTTATTTAATGTCCCTCTGGCACTGGACACTTCCCTGTCCCCCAGTTGCCGGCTACTATGAACGATGCAGTAGTGAACATGTGCGCACCTGGGTCTGTGCCCGCTCTCTGACCACTTTCCTCGGCTGCGTCGCCCCCAGCAGGCCCCCCGCTGCAGAGGGCACGGCTGTGTCCGTGCCGCCAGTGCTCCCCCCGCTGGCCAGCTCTCCACCAGGCGCCCAGGTACCGCACACTGGAAACATGGCCGCCTCCCTTCGCGTTCCCTTCCACCTTCAGGGCCAGCCCCTCCCGGCCTTCCTAACCGCACCCAGGTTTGGAGGCAGTGTCTTTCCGCCCCCTCCGGTCAGAACAGTGACACCCTCCCCGGCAGGTCTAAGGCTGTGGACACCCCTGGTGGCCAGGCCGGCTCTGTCCATCTCTCTGTCCTCGTGTCTGGCACACTCGAGCAGGGTCTTCTCCCCTCTCGCAGCTCCCTGCCCTGGAGGACCAGCTCAGCACCCTCCTGGCCCCGGTCATCATCTCCTCCATGACGATGCTGGAGAAGCTCTCCGACACGTACACCTGCTTCTCCACGGAGAACGGCAGCTCCCTCTTCGTCCTTCACCTGGTGGGCGTGGGGCCCCGGGGCCCAGGCTCCCCTTCCCTGACTCCGAGGGCGGTCTGGTCGGTACCCCCCTGCACCTGATCGTCCCCTCGCCGTTCCCCGGGGTCCGGGCAGGTGAGGGGCGCCCCCGGGGCTGGCTGACGTCAGCCGGCTGTGCCCGCAGTTCGGAGAATGCCTGTTCATCGCCATCAACGGCGACCGCTCGGAGGCCGAGGGGGACCTGCGGCAGAAGCTGCGGGTGCTCAAGTTCCTGTTCGAGGTGCACTTCGGGCTGGTCACCGCGGACGGCCAGCTCATCCGGAAGGAGTGAGTCCCCGCGGCCGGTCCGCCCCGGCGTTGGCTCAGCGCCCTCCTGAGGCCGGACAGTGTGCACACGGTGCCCCCAGCTCCTCCCTGCGCTTCTCTGGGCCTCTAGCCCGGGTCCTGTCACCTCTGCGTGTGAGAGCCGGGAAAGGCAGCGGCTTTCTCATCTCAGGCGCCACCCGGTTCCTGCCCAGCACCCCTCTCCCCGCCCGGGCCATGGCCCCAGCACGGCCTCCGTGCCTCTCGCCTGTTACTTGTCAGGTCACAGGGATCTGGGACTGCGCCCCGCGGTTGCCGTGGGGACACAGCTTGCTCACGCCCCCCGTGCTCTCCCCAGGCTGCGGCCCCCCGACGTGGAGCAGCGCGTCCAGGTGTGGGAGCACTTCCAGAGCCTGCTGCGCACCCACGGCCGCCTGCGCGAGCGGGAGCAGGGCTTCGCCGTGGAGGTGACGCGGGCGCGGGTCCCGGGGCCGGGGAGGGTCAGGTCAGAGGGGCCGTGCCGCCCGCCGTGAGACCAGGCTCCGATCCCTCTAACAAGTGAGGGCACAGGCCGACCCCCCCCAAACTCAGCCAGGGTCCGTGCTGGTCTGAGCTCCCGGTTCTGTTCCCAAGCGTCTGTGCTCAGTGCAGGGCCGGGGCGGGAGCGGGCGGCGGGTGACGCGGCTCCTCTCCCGCCCGCCCGCGGGGCCAGGCCGTGGAGCGGCTCATCCACCCGCAGCTCTGCGAGCTGTGCATCGAGGCGCTGGAGCAGCACGTGGTCCAGGCCGTGAACACCAGCCCCGCGCGGGCCGGCGAGGAGGCGCTGCACGCCTTCCTGCTGGTGCACTCCAAGCTGCTGGCCTTCTACTCCAGGTGAGCGCGGCCCGGTGCGGAGGCCTGTCCTCCCTCTCCCCCGGTCAGAACAGTGACACCCTCCCCGGCCGGTCCACAGCTGTGGACGCCCCCCGGTGGCCAGGCCCCGGCCCCTCCGTCACCCCGTCTGCCAGGCACACCTCCCGGGCCAAGGAAACCTCTAAGACCCGCCTGTCTCTCTCCTGCAGCTTCTCACATTCTTAGATTCCTCAGCCCTCGCAGCCCAGTCTCTCTCTGAAGTCCTGCTCCCGGGAATCCTCTCTCAGACTCCGAATTTAGGACTTCCTGGTCCCTGGCGGTTCCCATTGATGGTTGTTTTTAACACAGCCAAGTTTGAGTTTTATCTGCACCGCCTTTCTCCAGAACGGGGGGGAATCAGCTGGCGCAGTCGTAAACTCCTTGAGGGCTGGGACCACGGCCCATCTCTATAACCCGCCCTGTCCTCGTCCGCTGCCCCCCAGGGCCCTGGGCACATGCTGACCAGCCGCCTGCTCTCTCTGCAGCCACAGTGCCAGCTCCCTGCGCCCCGCCGACCTGCTGGCCCTCATCCTGCTGGTGCAGGACCTCTACCCCAGCCAGGAGGACGATGGTGATGACACTCAGGTCTCGGGCAGCCTCTGGGCAGCTGGGAGCCATCGGGGATGCGAGGAAAACCCGTCCGCGGGGGGGCCGGCAGGCTGCTGCGGAGGCCGGGGTTCCTGAGTCTCAGTTCTGGGCTGGTGGCTGGGCAGGCCTTTCCTGCTGCTTTCTAGAAGGAGAGTTCTGGAATGCACGTGGTTAAAAGTGCAGCTTTCTGGAGTCAGGTAGTCCCTGCTTCCCCATCAGCGATGTGGACGGGCAGATACTCACTCCTTCTGAGCCTCAGTTGCCTTATCTGTGCCATGGGGCAGCGATGACTACCTCTCAGGGTGGCTTTGAGGAATAAAGGAGGCAGGGACTAGAGCCCAGCAGTGCCTGGCGAGGGGGGGACTCTCTGTACGTGTACCCCCACCATCCCATCCTCCTGCTCGTCCGTGGTCTGGTGTCAGCGTGAGGGAACGGCAGTGGTTCTGGGGAAAGACTAGACCACCCAGACCCGAGACGTGCCTGGGAAGGGAGGCCACGCTGGGAGCCGGTCGCACCTGTGCCTCTGCCCAATGGCCGACTGGGAAGAGCTGGGAGTGGAGGATCGTGGGAGGAGCCCGTCAGACGGGCTCTAACCACTGTCCTGTCCTGTCGCAGCCTTCCCTTCGGAGGCTGCCGAGCAGCCAGAACATCCCCGTGCAGCAGGCCTGGAGCCCCGGTTCCGCAGGCCCCACCCGGAGCTCCACGGGGACTGTACGTGCCTTGTGCCTGCGGGGAGGAGCGGGGGGGGGGGGGGAGAGCAGGGGGAGCCCTCAGCCAAGCTGCCCCTTCTTCCCCAGGAGACAGACAGCTCCCTCCCCGAGGAGTACTTCACCCCCGCTCCTTCCCCCGGGGAGCGGAGTTCAGGTTCAGGTGAGACCTGTGGGGGAGGGGCCGTGGAGGGGGGAGACAGATGCCAGGCGGCAGCCTTGGGGAGTGTGTCTGGGGGTTCAGTGGACCCCTGTCTTGTAAGGGCCTAGGCACAGACACCCAGATTTCTAGAGTACGGGACTCCGTCTGCCCGCCTGGCTCCAGCTGGAATTCAGGGCTGTGCAGGCCACTCACGTGATCACTAAACTGTCCACGACACACCGATTCCACTTAGAAATTCATTCTCTCGTATGTGTATTCTCTGCTTTCTCTCTCTTTTTTGTAATTACTAAGTAATCAGGTAATTAAAATTAAGTAGTCATCATTTGATTTCAAGCGCAGTGATTTAAAATATAAAGATCCAGTCTCTGTAGTTTATATCTGACCTGTGTAAACAACAGAAATAAAGGAAAAATTTACTTTATTTAATTAGACTACTCCGGGGCCTAGGCGTCGGGATTTTTAAAAGGTCTCGTGTGCGGCCACAGTTAAAAGCCACGGGGTTAGCAGTTCTTAACTTTGGGTCCTGGGATGGGCTGCAGGGAGCCCAGCCACCGAGGGCGTGTCCCCGTTCACGTACGCTCACACGTTTCTCTGAGGCCAGGCCCACGGCTGTCCTCTCCGCCTCTCCGAGAGCCCAGAGCACAGCGGGAAGCACCCCCTGGAGTGGCCCCTGACATGCCCTCCCCTCACTCCTCCAGATCCTCCTCCCCCCCTTTCTCTCGGGGGCAGTCCGTGTTTTAGCCTCGGCGGTGTCAGGGACGCCGTTCTGCAGGGCACAGAATCACGGCTTACACAGGGCTCCGGTGCACTGGTCCATTTGTCAGTCCGGTGCGTGAGACCCAGGAGCAGACGTCCCCCAGAGAAACACGGTGATAAGTGATAGTTGTTTGCAGTAAACTGAGAGAACACTATTGTTACACACATACAGCATTTCCAAGGTGCGGTAGGTTCCGTGGGCTTTTGTGAGCTGTCCTGGGGAGGGACATCTAGCTCCGATCCCAGCACAGGGTAGGTGGGTGCTCAGTAAAAGTTTGCTGATTGACTAACAGATGGGGAAACATGGACTGTGTGCTGCCTCCTAGTGGCCAGTCACTGTTACAGCCAGGAAGGGGCCTGAAGGGGCAGAAGCAAGAGGGAAGGAGGGGGCTGAGGGACATGCCCCCTCATTGCCAGGTGCACCTTCCGGCACCTGCTCCCAGCACCGGGCTCTGGGGGAGCGTCTCTTCCCAGGCCAGGCCCTGGGACCGCAGAGTTCCCTGCGTTGGAAGGCTTGGGAAGGGCAGTGCAGCTCCAGCCCATGCTAAGTGCTCCCCCAGCCCATGCTAAGTGCTCCCCCAGCCAGGGGTGTGCGAGTAGCTGGGGAGGCGGGGGAGACATTCCTGCTCCACCCGCCCTTCTGGTGTGCTGTTGCGCCATTATTTATAATTTCTAATTATTTATGTTATTTCATCACCTGTGGCCTGCAGATAGCACCATCTGGATGGACGGGGGAACCCCACCCACAGATGATTCCCTGATCCAGGTGAGTTTTCGGGGGAGGGGATGGCCCGGGGTACCAGCTGACCTAGATGCTGCAGTGATCCTCGGGGACTCCGAGGTTTATCTCTGAGTGACGCCTGCCACCTCCGGGCTGTCGATGCCAGGACAGCTCAGCCCCAGGCCAGGCTGGCGGGGGGTGGAGGGCGGGGAGTGGAGGGAGACCTCAGCTCCTGAGAAATCCCCACTCCTCATTGGAGAGTGAAAGTCCAACTCAATTTGAAACGTTTTTTTAAGATGAAAATGTAAATATATTCATTGTAGAAAAGCTGGGAAAGACAAAAGTAAAGTATGGAAAAGGACTGCTCTCCCTCAGTACACACAGACACACACACACACACACACACACACACGCGCGCGCGCGCGCGCGCGCGCGCACACGCACGCTACATGCATGTTTTTTTCCTTTCCTAGCGTGTCTCATTACACTTTGCCTTGAGCGTCTTCTCCTTTGCGAGGCCACCTCAGCAGTGTGGTCGGCACTGTGAGCCCACCACGCGTGCCTTCGCTTACTTAGCAAACCGCAGCCACTGTGTCCGCATCCGCTGTTATCCTAGGACTGCAGAGCCTCCTTACAGGGAGGCATCTCTAACGGGTTCCTCACTTCTCAGCTTTCCCCACCACAGGCTTTCTTAGGGCCTCAGTGAGCCTGGAGTCTCGCTCCTGTGGTCCTTCAGTGCCTTGGTTTCCCCCGGTGGGCACTCTGAGGTGGTTGAAATGACAGACTTACTTAACTTTCAATGCCTTCCTCTCTATGAAGACCTGGGGAGGGCGCCTCTTGCCCTCAGTCCACCCTGGTCTGTTTTTCCTGCCTTTTCTGCCTCTTCTCTACACACCACCCCCGAGTGGCATCCAGCCCTGCCTCTGGGCGGAAAGGCCCGGAGAAGCTGAGGGAGAGACAGACGCTGGAACAGGCACAGTGCGGGGATGGGAGAGCAGGACTTCCTGGAGCTGAACCGGCTCCGGCTCCTCGTGGCTCACAGGGAGGATGGCGGATGGGCCCCTGTGGGTGGGTCCAGGACGGGGAGGAGGCCAGCCGGGCCCCCTGCCCCTCCCACCACAGCCCCTCTCCCTCCACAGATAGGAGAAGACACACTCCAGATGCTGATCCCTGGCTCCCCAGCGCCCTCCTGCCCCCGGCGGATTTTCCTGGATGCCAGTGTGAAAGAGGTGTACTGCCCCATGGTGCCCCACACCATGTACTGCCTGCCCCTGTGGCCGGGCATCAACATGGTGCTGCTGACCAAGGTAGGGGCGCCCCACCTGCCCTGGCCTGGGCGCCGGCCCCTGCTGCCCGGCCCCTGCCCGGCCCCTGCCCGCTCTCTTCCCCCAGATCCCCAGCGCGCCGCTGGCCCTGGCCCTGTACCAGCTGCTGGACGGCTTTTCGCTGCTGGAGAGGAAGCTGAGGGAGGGGCCGGAGGCCCGGGGCTGCCTGCGCTCCCACCCGCTCCTCGGGGACCTGCGCCAGCGGATGGACAAGTTTGTCAAGACCCGAGGGAGGCAGGAGCTTCAGGTGAGGCCGGGGCCCCACAGGCCTGCCTCCGGGGAGGGGGGGGGCGGGCCCCGGCGGAGGGCTGTCAGTCGCCTTCGCCCGCCCACCACAGGGCTGCCATCCTTGCTCCTCGTCAGGAAGTTGTAGCAAAAACTTCGGCATTGACATTTTCAGAGCGTGTTTAAGTAAGTTTAGCAGAACACAGGTTATAATTCCCATTTTTCAGAGCAGGGAACTGTGGGACTTAGATCTCAACTTGGCCAGGATTACTTGGGGAGCCAGAGCCCAGGACTCAGGATAGGCCGTCTGTGCCCGGCGCCCTCACTGGGGGGCAGGTCTCACAGGCCACTTGCCCCCCTTCACCCCTCCTCCACCTCCGGTGGCTTAGAGACAGGGACAGGGCCTGGGGGAGGGGAGCCCAGCAGGAAGTGGGGTGGAGGCTGGGTCAGGGAGAGGATCTGCGCGTCACTGGCTGCGCACAGTTGACCTGGAATTGGGCAGAAGGATTGGATTGGAGGAGGCCGAGTCCGTGAAACCCAGACCCAGGCCCAGAGTCTCCACCGGAGCAGCCGGAAGCTGCTCAGCATCTCTCAGTGACGCCGGCATCGCGGTGGCACTGCCTCAGGTGCAGGGTCCTCTGCAGGGTGACGCCCAGGCTCCTCTCAGCGTCAGTGCCCCCTCCAGTGACTTACCTGCCCTGGCAGCATTGGTGTGCGTGTCTGTGCCAGCCAGGCAGTGGGCCCAGCACTTGGCCCACGGATGTGCTTTTGAAATGAGCACCTGCCAAGTGTAGAGCATGGTGTGCAGCGGGTGCAGAGAGCTGGGGGCCTCAGGAAGCCTCCAGAGGAAGCCCTCGGAGCCTGGCCTCACTGTGGGAACACCACCAGGGGGCTGACCAGTCCCCTGCCCCTGCCCTCCTGCAGAGCACCTGGCAGGAGTTCAAGACCAAGGCCTTCTCCAAAAGTGACCCCGCCTCGTCGCAGGAGTGAGTTGTGGGTTCTGGGTGGGGGCGCAGGTTGGACAGAGGGGCCAGTTGCCTCCAGGCCAAGAGGGGGAGTGTTCAGGAAGGTGCCTCTGAGGGGACGGGGTCCTGGGAGAGCGGGTACAGCTGCGGACGCCGGAGGGAGGTTTGGGAGCAGATTGGCTGGAGTCTGGGTGCAGGCCCACGAGGACCCAACACCAGGGACACTCTGCCCGGGTTCCAGCCCAGCTTCAGCTCTGCTTCAGTGCAGCCTCGAACCCGTTACCCCTCTCTTTGTGGGGAAATAAGCCATGACGTTGGACCCAATTCCATGAACTGCGTCCAGGTGCATGGAGCTCCGTGT
The DNA here is from genome assembly GCF_014108245.1 of Pipistrellus kuhlii. Lineage (NCBI taxonomy): Eukaryota > Metazoa > Chordata > Mammalia > Chiroptera > Vespertilionidae > Pipistrellus > Pipistrellus kuhlii. Next base: position 30,345,182 of record NW_023425460.1, on the reverse strand, counting down.
TGGGAGACCCTGGGGAGGAAGCTACTCCAGGGGCCATGAGGGGGAGGCACGCTCCATCAGCCACGTCTGCCGTCAGTGCGGGGTGACCGTGCAGGACGCAGCGCTGTCCCCGCTGTGTCTGTCGGCGCAGGCCCGGGTAGCCCCCAGGGCCAGTGTCTTCTCCCGGGCCCCGCCCCTGTGACGCCCTCTCCCGGCCAGGCTGCTCCAGCTGTGCGGGAAGATGAAGCGGCAGCTCTGCGCCATCTACCGCCTGAGCTTCCTGAGCTCGGCCCCGAGCCGCGGGGGCCCGCAGCTGGCCCGGCACCTGCAGGACCAGGTCCAGATGCTCATGCAGTGAGTGTGGGGGGCCCTGGGGGGCCGGGGCGGGAGGGGGCCCACGTCCCCACACCCCCGCTCCCTGCCCTCCCGCAGAGAGAAGCTGATGGACTGGAAGGACTTCCTGCTGGTGAAGAGCAGGAGGAACGTCACCATGGTGTCATATCCTCACGTCTGAGCCCCACGCCCCCCGGGAGCCGCCCCTGCCCGCCTGTCCCTCCGCCTGCCCTCTCCGAAGGACTGTGTCTGTGGGATGGAGATTATATATCCCATCGCCTCAGTTTCTTTTCTCTGAGAAACAGGCAGCAGTTTCAGGTTTCTGTCTGCAGGAACGCCCCCAAGGCTGAAATTCCAGCAGCCCCTGGTGTCCCAGAGTGACTTCGTAAGAGCCTTAGCGTTCACCCCTGTCGGTGCTGTCCCACCAGCAGAGTGGTGACGGGCATTCCTCCAGGAGCAGGGGTGCTGGGGACGGGTCGGTATGAGAGCCATGTCGTCCTCCTCGGAGGTCACGGGTCACAGCAGAACAGGGTGGCTCTGAGAAGGCCTGCACAAACGTGTTTTAGAAACCACGTCCCAGATCTGTTAGACCCTTTTGTTACGGACCACTAGTTGTACTGAGCGTTGATCGTCCCTGGAACGTGGTATAAAGCAGCGTTACCTACGTGAAAATCTCGGAAGGGTCTGGTCTCCAGCCCCCGGCAGCGTCTGTCTCCAGAGTGCAGGTGGGAGGGACAGCAGGGCGCCAGCCACTGCCCACCAGGGGGTCTGATCCCAGCCTTCCAGCCTCTCGAGGTGAGAGGCGAACAGACACGGCGAGGTGTGCGGGTGGCGGTCAGCTAGGCTCACCCAGCACCCATGCGGCTCTCCTCTCCGCCAGCCTCATCGTGTGTATAATTTAAATGTGTCCCTTGTGAAAATCATAAAACATGAACACACCGGGTTCCTGTTGCAGCCAGAGCTCCCCATGTTAACTGTGCCAACGTCGGGGATCCATTGTACTTGCATCTTAGGACTTTCTGGGGTTTGGGTTTGGAGGTAAAGAGGGGTCTGGGGGAGAGTGTCCTGGGGGTTCACTGGGAGAGGGGCAGCCCTGGCCGGCTGCCTCTGGCTCCACTGCTGAGCCCGGGGAACCGGGTCAGGGACAGCGCCTCCCTGGCTGAGGCTTACGGCACCTTGACTCTGCCTGAACCTACCTGGAGGACTTCCCGGGCCTGGTGCACTTCATCTACGTGGACCGCACGACCGGCCAGATGGTGGCCCCCTCTCTCAGCCACGGTGAACGGACCTCCTCGGAGCTGGGCAAGGGGCCCCTGGCTGCCTTCGTCAGAACCAAGGTAACCGCCGCCCATCCGGGCACTTCCCTGCCCCGCGGACAGGACGTGCTGGCCTCGGCCCTGCCTGGGAGGGGTGGGGCTCCCGGGCTCTGGAGCTCTTCCTCTGTCGGCACCTATCCTAACCCCGCAGGCGCCTCAGAGCAGCTTGTCTGTCACCCCCGGGCCCTGATCAGCCTTGCTCAGTGCAGGGGGCATCTTCCTGGGTGTTGGCCAATGTCCTGGATTAAACAGAGGCCAGGGGAAGAGGTGGCCAGGGCCGGCCCGGGGGCTGGCACTAATAGGTGTCCAGTAAGTACTGTTTGTTGAGTTAAACAAAACAAAGAAGAAACACAGCTTAGCCAACCTGACCGTCAGACCTAAAGCTAGATGGTTTCTGCTAAGGAAACATTCTCTGGGGATTCTTTTATTCTCTTTAACTGACTCTTCTTCGTGGCATCTCATACTCAGAGTCGGGAGAAGGGATGACCTCGTTCACCTTCTACACTATGTGCACACAGAGACACACCCACTTTTCCACCCAAGTACAGTGTGGCCCAAAGGCTCAGAGCAGATGGACGTCTGGGGGCCTGTGCTGAAACCCGGTTCCCACCGTGTGGCTGGGGCGCTGCTCAGCCTTCGTTCTGTTTCCTCGTTTGTGAAAGAGGATAGTAGTGGCACTATTAACACATATTATAGACGCACATACAGGACTCAGCACCGTGTGCAACGCAACAGAGAGAACTGACTGCGTATTTGCTGGTACCACCATCATCACCACCATCATCATCTTCTCCGTCTCCATCCCTCTCTCCAGAGATAGTCGGGCTCTCATGGTGCATTTATTCCCTTGTTTTCCTGTGCAGTTTGATGTAGTTGAGCGCTTTCTGTCTATGCAATTGTGTTTACCACATTTTCACTTTTATGTCGGTGCATTTCCGTATGTCATTAATTCTTTATAAACATGATTTTTTAACAGCTCCACAACAGTCCATCACGGGAGTGTAACATAATTTACTTAGCCATTTCCCCGATGCCGAGCATGGAGATTGTTCCAGGCTTTCGCAGCTATAAATAATTCCGAGGCACACACCTGTGTGCATCCGTCTTTGTCCTCACCTCTTGATTACTTTCGCTCCGTGGATTCCCAGAAATGGAATGACTAAGTCAAGTGGGAGGAATGTTTTTAAGGTTATTGATACATGTTGTCAAGCTGCTTTCCTGAAAACAAAGCAAATCCATGGCGTTTGTTTGCAGATTTAATTAGACATTGCGTTGTGGTCAGGTTCGGAGTGGATCCCGGGGGCCTTCCACTCAGGCTTTCAGTGAGAGGGCCCGTCAGGCCTTCCCCCAGCCCAGGCTGTCCCCGCTGCCGCCCCTCAGCTCACAGCAGCATCAGGACGTCCTGGAATGAGGCCAGAGAACGTGGCGGGACCTACGTTGCGTAGTCCGCGGGCACATTCCCATCAGACCCCTTGGTGGGCCTCCTTAGGACCCGGCCCCCGGAGCAGAGGTGCTGGGTCACGGTGCCCTGCGAGCTCAAACACCTCACCAACACCTTCCCGGCCTAGAACTCACGTCGGAGGCTCCCAGCCGGGAGAGGACCCGGGAGGGGCAGCCCCAGACGGCAGGAGGGGTTCCAGGAGGCCACCCCTTGGTCTCCTCCTGTGTTGACGTTGTCTTTGGCCTGAATGGTGCATTTACTCATTTATAGCCGGAGCGTCTGGTAACAGGATATAAAGTGCTTTCGCATCTATTTTATCGTCACGGGAACTGGAGGGGTAGCCAGCGGGAACTGTTACTGAGCTCCTGCCCCGAGCCAGGCTGTGCCTGGGCACCGGGGAGAGAAGAGCAGAAGAGGCAGCTCCTTCTCCTCCGGGTACTTCCTGCCCCCCGGCCCTGCCCCTGCCCCTGCCCCTGCCGCGGGGAGAGGGCCACCGAGGCTGCCCTCCTCTCCCCCAGGTGTGGTCTCTGACCAGCTCTCCTCCTCTCCCCCAGGTGTGGTCTCTGACCAGCTCTCCTCCTCTCCCCCAGGTGTGGTCTCTGACCAGCTCTCCTCCTCTCCCCCAGGTGTGGTCTCTGACCAGCTCTCCTCCTCTCCCCCAGGTGTGGTCTCTGACCAGCTCTCCTCCTCTCCCCCCAGGTGTGGTCTCTGACCAGCTCTCCTCCTCTCCCCCCAGGTGTGGTCTCTGACCAGCTCTCCTCCTCTCCCCCCAGGTGTGGTCTCTGACCAGCTCTCCTCCTCTCCCCCAGGTGTGGTCTCTGACCAGTTCTCCTCCTCTCCCCCCAGGTGTGGTCTCTGACCAGCTCTCCTCCTCTCCCCCAGGTGTGGTCTCTGACCAGCTCTCTTCCTCTCCCCCAGGTGTGGTCTCTGACCAGCTCTCCTCCTCTCCCCCAGGTGTGGTCTCTGACCAGCTCTCCTCCTCTCCCCCAGGTGTGGTCTCTGACCAGCTCTCCTCCTCTCCCCCTGGTGTGGTCTCTGACCAGCTCTCCTCCTCTCCCCCTGGTGTGGTCTCTGACCAGCTCTCCTCCTCTCCCCCAGGTGTGGTCTCTGACCAGCTCTCCTCCTCTCCCCCAGGTGTGGTCTCTGACCAGCTCTCCTCCTCTCCCCCAGGTGTGGTCTCTGACCAGCTCTCCTCCTCTCCCCCAGGTGTGGTCTCTGACCAGCTCTCCTCCTCTCCCCCAGGTGTGGTCTCTGATCCGGCGGGCGCGCAGATACCTGCAGAAGGGCTACACCACGCTGCTGTTCCGGGAGGGGGACTTCTTCTGCTCCTACTTCCTGTGGTTCCAGAACGAGACGGTGGGTGCCTCGCTGGGGACTCCCATTCCTCTCTCCGGACGGTGCGCAGGCTGCCCCTTCATCCTTCTTGTCCCCGCTGGAGCTCACAGATGAGCACAGCTGATTGAGACCCAGAACTCCGATGTCCCTTTCCCACCAGCCCTGCGACCCTCCGCCCAGCTGCTGTTCAAGGCAGTGTTTAGTACCTTCAGGTAACGTGCGAACAGGGGGACGCTGGCCCCATGTGAGAGAGGCCGCTTAGACCGTGTGCATCCTCGGTGATGCCCCAGCATCACCCACTGCACGTACACAGCGTGGCACACCGTTGTTCCCATTGTGCAGGTGGATAAACTGAGGCTCAAAGCGACGAACCAGCCTGCCCAAGGCACAGCTGACAGTATAGCTTGGGCCTCTTGCCTCTTGGCTGGTTCTCTAGACCTCACTGTGACTGCAGTGTACGGACATGGCTGCAAGGTGGTTGTCTCTGCTGTCCCCGTGTCTTCCTCTCCCTCCCTGCCCCTCTAGTTCTCCTTCCCTCCCCCACCTTTTCCTTTTCTGTTTCTCTTTGTTTTCTCCTCATTTGTCACCGTTAATCATTATTCCAGCTTCCTAAAGGCCATTTCTTCCCCCCCCCCCCCCCACATGCCCTCGGTCCCTGTTCTCCTGTCCCCCTTGTCCCCCTTGTCCCCTTGTCCCCTACTCTCTTCTCTGCTCTTGGTGAGAGGCGACCCTGACGCAGTGGCCCGTCCCTTTTCTCAGTGAAGTTGTCGGAGTGTCTCACCACCGTTCCCACAGCCGCACAGCCCTGTGCGGTGGGTGAGGCCGGCATCGTTGACCCAGTCTGCACTGGAGAAGCTCACGGTCTGGAGACTAAGCCCCACAGCTGGTCACTGAGGCCATAGGCGATGCCGCCAGAGCCCAGGCTCGGCTCTTTTGGCCGGCAGGCTCCCATCTTTGCTCTGTGTCTCAGAACCTCCTGGGTGTGTATGACCAAACTGCGGCTTGCAAGCCACATGCGGCTCTTTGGCCCCTTGTGAAGAAGGGCCACCGAGACTGCCCGCTGTCCGTGGTGCCAGTGCCACTTCTTCAAAATAGACTCACCCAGACCATGGTATTTTGTGGAAGAGCCACACTCAAGGGGCCAAAGAACTGCATGTGGCTTTCGAGCTGCGGTTTGCCGACCACGGGACTAAGGTAAAGCCGAGGGGGAGGAGGCCTAGTGTGAAGTCCGGCCAAGTGAAGTCCGGCCTCCTCAGTGCTGGGCAGGCCCCGTGCCTGGGCCTGGCACACAGCGGGCGCCCAGTGGACCTCCATTCCCGCCCCCTCCCCATACGACCCTGAGAGTCCCCGGTGCCGTCAGAGACAGGTCTTTGGGAATGCTTTGCTCTTCGTGGCACCGCCCAGGGCACCTCCCAGTGGCCCTCCTGACATGTGACCCAGCTCCTCATGTGCCAGGCATGATGCTCGTAACTTCATACCCATCGTCTCTGCTGCTCGTTGGAGCTTTTACATCCCCATTCACAGATGGGAACAGTACAAAGAGGTCCGGGTCTTCCCAGCACCAGGCACACACCCGGCAGGGCTGAGCCCGGTGTGTCTGGCCCACACGTTCCTCCTACCACACCCTCCGCCGCTCTGAGCCAGACCTTCCTCTTCCCCAGGGGCACAAACTCCAGATAACCGAGGTGCCTGTCCTCTCCGATGACGCGGCGCCCGTGGGCATGCTGGGAGGAGACTACTACAGGTGACAGATCTGTGCTCCCGGCTGGGGCTGCGGGCGCACAGAGGTTGGGTGATAAGTAGCCGTTCCCACATGGGGGAGCAGCTTCTACCTCAAGGTGCCCCCGCACCCTGGGAGCCTTCAGGCGTCTTCAAACTACGGCCCGCGGGCCACATGCGGCCCGCAGAGGAGTCTGATCCGGCCCGCCAGGTTTTTTGGGCAGTGAGCGCAGCCGAGGTGTTACAGTAGGAATTAGTAGTTCATATAGTCCGGCCCTCCAGCTCTCTGAGGGACCGTGATCTGGCCCCCACTTTAAAAAGTTTGAGGATGCCTGCCTAGACCCTTGTTGGAGGCTCCTCGCGATGAGAAAGGGAGTGAGAAACATTAGGGTTCCCGCCCATCTTGCCGTTGTCACCCTCGTGGCAGCCTTTGCAAACAGCTGTGCTGGGGCCCCGGGACTTCCCTGCTGGCTCTGTGGCTCTAATTAGGATGCCGCCGTCAGCAGGCCCCACCCAGGATGGGGAACTGGAGGGATGGACTGAGGCAGGCTGGGGCTGGCCTCACACGGTGAGGTCAGCAAGGGAAGACCTGCTGGCCTGGTGCTGGCACTGGTGAGGGGACTGTCTGCAAGGCTCCGGGGGAGGGTCGGGGCAGTGGGGGGAGTGCCGTGGCTGCTTCTGAATCCTGTCCCACTCTTCCCCCCCCCCCCCCCCCAGGAAGCTCCTGCGCTACTACAGCAAGGACCACCCGGCCGAGGTCGTCAAGTGTCACGAGCTGCTGGCCCTGCACCTGTCAGTCATCCCCGTAGACGTGCTGGTGCAGCAGGCGGGCGAGCTGGCCCGACGCCTGTGGGAGTCCTCCCAGGTCCCCCTGCTCTAGGCAGCCGCAGTGCACCTGGTTCTCCACCCCACCCCCTCCCGCCACAGAGCCTGTCCACCGGAGGACGGACAGGCCCAGGGCAGCTCCAGGATTTCTTCTGTTTCTTTTGTTTGTTTTCCTCTGTTCCCTTCTCCCCACCCTCACCCCACCCCAGGATTTCTTTAAAAAACCCCACCTAAAGCAGCCTCCAGGCCAGGCAGTGACCAAACCCCCAGAAGCTTCTGTCTGGAGGAAGCTGGGGCCAGGAGGTTCCTTTGTCTCTACTACAGCAGTGGCTGCAGGTCAGAGCTGCCTCCGTGTATCTCAGGAGACAGCGTGTCTGAGGACGCCTATCCTCCGCCTCTTTCCGAGGCGGGGAGAGCTCCCTGGGGAAGCTCTTTCCCTCCCCGGATGACAGGTGCTCCCTGGCTGGGTTCCAGCTCTGCCACTTCCCTCTCGGCAGCTCTGAGTGGGCCCCCCACGTGTGGGCGACAGCCCTCCCTTTCAGGGCGTGTGTGAGGGCTGCTGGGCACGAGAGGAGCTCAATAAACGCTGGTTGCGGTCATTGGTCCTGTCCAAGCTAACGCGCCTGGCCCCTGGGCCTTCTTGGTGCCTAGAAACCCTGGCAGGTCCTGGCCTCTGGGTGCCCACAGGGCTCCTGCTCCTGCCCTAGCCCCACCCAGAGATCCAGGGCCCCCAGGCCTGGAGGCTTGTCAGAGCTCCCTGGCGATCCTGGTGGGCCCAGGTTTGAGAACCAGCGCCCGGGGTGCAGCCTCCAACCCAGGAGCTCCCACCCCGGGGGGCGGAAGACCTCGGAGGAGCTGCAGAGGTCGGTGCCCAGCGCACAGCGGCTTCCGCAGACCCAAGCCCCTCCTGAGAGTGCCATCTGGAGCCAGGACTCATGCCCAGGCTGCTCTTTCCCGCAGGGAGCAGCCTGAGGGCACAGGACTAGAGCCACACCCTGTCAAGGTGCTCAGAAGGGGGCAGGGAGGGACAGAGCGAGCAGGAATGGACTGCTGCAGTGAATGGACATTCAAAACGCTGGTTGTGGAAAACAGAAGAGCACAAGGGGAAACAGTCTGGCAGCCCCCCCACTTTCGTCCCTAATATCCCCCTTAAATTTTAGCCGCTGTGCACTGACACGTACTCGGTCCAACCAGTCCTCCCCCAACCCCCTCTGTCTGCGGCAGGGAAGCGTCCCGGGGTTTCGGCAGAGCCTCGCAGGGGGTGCAGGGGCTGTGCCTGTGAGGGGCTCTGTGAGGAGGAGGGTCCCCAGAAGATGCCCATCCCTTGGGGCACTTTCCCACACATTCTCCCGATTGTGGGGGGAGTTTTTTCCGGCATCAGGTTACGGCAACCTGTCAGAGCAGTACACACTCCTGGCTCCTGGGGTGGTGCTTCCTACAAGGCACGCCAAGGGGCCAGGGACCAAGGGGCTCCCAATTCAAGACAGGCCGGAGGGTGGTAATAAGGCACATTAGCCAGTGGTATTGACAGATGTGGCCTTTATTCCCTGGGGATTCTTGGGGAAGGAGCCAAAAGACAAGGGAGACGTCCAGGCCTTCAAAAGGAAAAGGTGAACCCAACAATTCCGGACGAGTGAACCGGCCCCCAAGCGGCCGTCACGGCCTGTTGAGTGTTGAGAAGAGGGCGCCCGCGCAGGAGCGGCCCTCCCTGCAGCGCTGCTGAGGCCGGAGCAGGGCCATGGGAGGGGGTGTTGGGCCAGCGGCTCCCGAGGGGTTCGCCGCCCCACAGGCTGGCAGGTCAGAGCTAGAGGCCGTCAAACCCGAGTGAGTCTGTCCTTAGATGTCCCACCCAGCACCTGCCAGACAGGCCATTCCTGCCTGAGAAGCCGGACAGCACAGAGGCCTCACACCACCTCTGAGCCTCAGTGCCCGGGCTGTAAGGGGAGTGCTGGGGCTTACGTGAGGGGCTCCAGGACTGGTCAGCACAGCCTGGTTCACGGGAGCCTGGAGGATCACCAGCACAGAGGGTACTCCCCGGAGGCCGCGGGCGCTCTGCCGGCTGTAAAGGCACCTCCACAGCGCTGCCCCTGGTGGACTCGGAGGGGGAGGGGCGTGCAGCTCAGCTTCCCTTTAGTCCTGGCCCCAGGCCAGGTGAGACAACAGGCCTGCAGCTCCTCCTCTCTCCCTGCTCTTCCTGGCTCCCCACCCCCTGAGGAGGCACCAAAAGCTGACCACAAGCAGATTACTGAGAGTGCTGAGCAGACATGGCTGCGAGTGGCCGAGGCCTCCGCAGGGCCCTGAGGGCCTGTCCCTGTCCTCCACGGAGACCAGCCCACTGGGAGGCCGCAGGGCGCCTGAAGCCAGAGTACGATGCGGTGGTGATAGGAGCAGGTAAAGCGGCTGAGCCCGCGCTGAGGGCGGGAGGGCAGCTCCGCTCACAGGCCTGGAGGGACCCCCTCCCAGCCTCCCCCGTTTTCTGGGCACAGGCAGGCCAGGGATGGGGGCGAAAGGGAGCAGGGGCTGTGGGGGAAGCCACCATCTGCCAGCAGGCGCCGAGTCCTGGGGCTGGTTCGGGGGTAGATTGGCTGGGTGGTTTGGGGCAGATTCTTGCCCTCTGGGCTTGGGTCTTCCCATCTACAACGAGGAGGAGGACTAGGCCATTCCGTCCCCTGAGGGATTTGCCGGTGGCCACCACCGCCTGAAAAGCACACGTTACCTACGGGCTAGGAAGAAAGCCCTGCAACGACAGAGGGTGAAGTCCAGCCACTGCAAGGGCCCGAGTCCTGGTCGCCACAGCCTCTGAGGCCTCCCAACCCCAGCGGAAACCGGGATCGGTGCACGAAGGGGAGTTAGGAAACCACAAAAACGAGTCTCAGAGGTGCTGTGCGTGTCCGCAGAGGGCGACAGCGCCGCTGCCGAGCACACATGGGTGTGGAATCGGCAACAACCGGTCCTGCTGGTCTGGGGCTCAGAGCCCCATCCCCACCAGGTGCCTGGCAGACGGCCTTCCCTCAGGCCTGCCACTCACACTCACAGAGGGCCTGAGTTTCAACTTATGACATTATTTTCAACTGCGTTTATACAGCGAGACGACCACAGGACCGGAAGGAGGACACGCCCCTCAGCTTTAAAGCCGCACCGTGTTTTGTCAGTTTGTAGGTACTGGGAGCAGCCGTGTGCCGTCAATGTTTAACAGCCACCCCTCCAGGGAACACGTGTGCAAACACACCCATGCATCAGCTTGGTAGCGATGCTGAGAGAAAAGCAACGGAGCACACTTTTCACAGAAAAAATAACGGCTCTCTACGTTCCAGGTGCCCCACTGATTCTCACCGAATTTCTGTGATGTTCGCCAAACTCAGTAGCCAACCTACAGTTGCACTTGACAAATGAGGATAGTTCCAAAAAAATGTGGTGTGATGTTTTCATTTAGTTTAAAGAGAACAAAAGTGAACTAAGTGAGACAACGAAGATTTATGTCCAAACTTTACTTCTTCAGTGATGGGACTGGATGGAGTGAAGCTTTTTGACACTGGGAGAGCATTCCTCCATTTTTTGTGCTTTTCACGAAGCTACAGCTATGAACACAACACGCTGTTGAGTTTCACCTGCGTAATTAGCATTTTCTCCATCACTTAAGTCCATCAACAGAATAATGAACCGAGCCCGCCATGTAATGCCGGCTGGTCCTCGGGGTACGTGCTCTCGCCATGGCCTTTTACAAGTTACCAAATGGTGCCCTGGATGTGAGTCTGGGTGGGATTCACAGCGGCCCACCGTTACCTAGCATGGCCCCGTGTGGATGCACAGAGGTGATTACTACAAGAGCATAGATCATACTAAGACATACACAATAATCAGGAAGTGACAGTATGGAGTACTGATTGCCTTTGTCTTTAATTTCTTTCATTGTAAGTGCATGTAAGTGAATGTTTAACTGGCTGTTTTGACAACCACTCACACACTTCCCGGGCTGGGGCAGCCAGCTCCAGCCCCCACTGACAGACAGCTCAATAAATGGAAGCGCCCGCTCTCTCAGCCTCCGCGAGGGCCTCTGCCTCTCTCCGTCCATGACGACAGCTCACCAAGCTGTTTCCTGGCAGGGATGTTGGCTCTCAGCCCCATCTCTGCATCCCTGAAGCCACACCAGGAGCGGGGAGCCCCCTCGAAGATGTAGTCAGCGGCCTCCGAGTGCCTAAGAAGGCCCAGGAGCTGGTTAAAAGGCAGGACGGGCACTGGGCCTGGCAATTAGGATTCTGGGATTGAAGGTGGCTCCGGAGGTCCGCGTGTCTGACCGGCACACGGAGTGCAGGCAGCTGCGGCCACCCGTTCAAGGGCCCTTGTTCAGAGCAGCTTCTCCGTGGAGCCCTGCGAGCCCAGGAGTCGGGCGTGGGGATCAGCTGAACCTGCCGGCAGCTTCAGGCCACTTCAGGAGGCAGGGGGAGGTCCCCAGAAGCCACAGAACGGCTCAGACAGGACTGGGGTGAAGGGTGTCAGGAGGAGTGTTCTGGGATGTCGGATCCCACACTTCTGTCACCTGAGGTATGTCTGTGCTTCTCTGTGATGACTGAACTGGAACCTAGTTGCCCAGAAGCCTTTATTAGTTTTCCAAGATTCACCATCAGTACGAATTAAAGAACAGATAGCTACCATTTGCTGTGGGCCTGCTAGGCTTTCCATATGTCACTGGTTGTTTTCTCTGCAACACGGCCAGGCTCCCAGCATCCTCCATTTCGCACATGAGGAAGCACAAGGCTCGTGGCCGGGACCCTGGCTCTCGGGACCGTGGCCGGGAACTAGCAGGAGCCAGGCTGAGCCAGGACAGCGGCCTGGCAGGTGTATGCATTTCAGAGCAGGGCTTTTCAAACACAGGTGGCAACCATTCATGAGTCCCATCCAGCAATGTTTTTTAAACTTTCTTGGGAGAATTTTTCAAAAGTGTGTAAAAATAGTATATCCACCAGCATTTGTAAAAAGTAAAATATTATCTAACAGCTCAGCACCTGCTTGTCACATGCTAAGAGTTGATGTCAGTTCATGTTTGTTCTGTGAAGACGCTTGCAGGTGGAGGTGTGCCAGGCCAGCGTGTGAGATGATTTCTTCCCACCGATCCCAGTTGGAGAGGTTTGAGAAGGGATTTCGTGAGCGGGTGAGAGGTCGGCTCAATTAGAGGTCATTGACTCCGGGAGTCTCTGTGTGGAAAATTTAAAATCAGCTCAGCTGTGAAGAAACCCATCACGTGGGTCACTGCTGCTCCCCTCTTCGTGGATGTTTGTGAAATTATCAGTTGAGCATTTTATTTGAGTCAACAGAGGTTTCCGGTTGGTGCTCAGAGGACAGTCAGCTCACATCTTCAAAGATGCAGAGCGGCCTTTTATCACCAAGGACAGACACAGGCCCAGCGGTCCAGACTATGGCCTGCCTCCTTCCTGGAAATGGCTGCCGGGGCCTGTTCTGTGCCCAACGGGGATTCTCCATCAGCAGCTGCACCTTCTCCTGAAACTAAGGAGAGAGGAGGCCGCTCGGCCGCGGGACCACCTGCGACAGAATGACCTGGGAGTGCGAGGCCCGTACCAGGCCCAGCCACCAGCCTGCTGGATACACTCTGGCCAGGGCACTGGGAGTCGGCATTCACAAAACTGGGGCAGTGCTTCTACCAGGGTCTTGGTATGGACCCGGGCTCCCAAGCCAAGTTCAGGGTTTCTGCGGTTTGAAGGGTAAAGCGGGTAAATTTACGGATCCCCAGGCTCCCTGAAGCTGCCGCGGCACACATGGGACCAGTAGAGTTTAATTCCCGCCTTTGCACTGTGCTGATTGTACTTTGGGAGCACTGAGGGCGACAAGCACAAAGCCATGTGCCTACAGCCTTCTGGGCCACTGCTGTGAGCCACACGTGGCAGAAGGAGCCAGGAGAGCACCCGTCCCACAACCAACACAACCTGGGCAGCGCTGAGCCTGGGCCGGACAGGGACCTCCAGCATCCGCGCACGTTTCCCTCCTGCTCCCTGCGACATTCCCCCGACAGTGGCCCCTCATCCCGCGTGAGGAAGCTCCGGGACACGAGGCTTCACGGAATGGCTTTCTCTGGTGAGCGTGGACTCCGTGCCCCTCGGTCCAGCACGGAGCCCCTGGCCACGCTGGGCGAAAGGCATCTTCCAAGCCAGGGCGAGAACCGGGGTTTCTGACCCCACAGACCAGGAGTCTCCTGGCATCGGGCTCAGGCTGGATGCTGGTCTGACATCCAGGAGCAGGTTTAGGGGGAGCCCAGGTTTCTGCTCCCTCTCCAGCGTCTTCCCGGACACGGGGCAGGGATGGGGGACCACAGGACCAGGGAGCGTGTCTGTCTGCCTGCTGACCGAGCTGCTCTCCTCCCCTCCCGTGTCATTGCAGGTCACAACGGGCTGGTGGCTGTGAGTACCTCCCCCCGCCACGCTCCCCTGGCCCCAGGCACGTGCTCTCAGGAGCCACGGGAGAGGAGAGGAAGGCCAGCCCTCCTGTGCTGACCAGTGCAGGAGAATGGGCGTCTGGGCGGGGGGGGTTTTAAGGAGGATGGCAGGGGCACCCTTTCCTCTCCTCTGCTTCCATGCTGGGGATTTCCCCTTGACCTTGGAGGAGTCAGGGAACTTCCAGGGGCGAGATGAGGAGAAGCTGGGGAAGTGGGTGTGTAACGGGCATTGCCTGTGAGGCGTGTTGGAGCCTGGGGACCAGGCACCGCGCCGGGCGGGCCTCTCTGTGCTCCCGAGTGTGCGCAGTCCTGCGTGCCGAGGCCTGTGCTCTCAGCTGGGTCAGGCCACGCACCGCCCGGAGTGGACAGCAGCCCCACGGGCCAGGTGCACCCTGGGACAGCAGAGAAGCCAGGGCCGTCTGAGCCGGGCCAGGGTCACCATGGCCGTGCTTCTCAGACCGGAGTCCGTGCCAGAGGGTGCCCAGGACCCGAGGCGGACACGGGACCTCTTCCAGAAGCGGTGGCCGCTCTAGACTGTCAGCGAAGGGGATTTAGCAGTGCCAGGAGCGATGAGATGGGTGCTCAGTCTCAGTACTTTCCCCAGCACATCCATTTCACTTGGACATCTTACAGGGGGACATGCTGTAACTCAACTGATCAGTAATTTTAAACATTTATTTTGTGTTCCTATGAACCTGGGCTTGTCTCCCACCCAGTTCTGCCTGCCTGGGGAGGGTCAGGCAATCCCTCAGCTCTGAGCCACGGGGACTCGGGGTAGACGCCAACCTCGGAGAGTGTTGAGAAGGGACGCAGATGCTGACTCCTTGCGGGAGGTTTCCAGCCGAGGCCCCTGCCGTCTGTGGAGTTGGTGGTGGCTCCTGGCGGCGAGGAGACCTCACCCCCCGGGGCCCGGCGCTCAGTGAGCGGGCGTTCGGGGGAGCTGCGCTGTGGCTGGGTGACTTGAGGGGGGTGGGGGTCTAGAAGCAGGGTGTGCTCTCGATTGGACAACTCTGAGATGGGCCATCCCCATGAATCCTGTCTGTGCCGAGGCCGGAGGAGACGGGAACTGGTGACCAAGCAGCAGCCCCTCGGCCCAGAAAGGGAGCGTTTGGCATTGGAGGGGACGGGGGGGGGGGGGGGGGGGCAGAGCCCCTGTGTTTGTGCTTAGAATTGTGCGGGGCTCACTCTGTCTCAGGCTCTGTGCTCCCAGTCCCTGGTCAGAGCTGGTCCTTCCAGCTGGACACACAGGCTCTCCTCCGGGGCCAGGCGGGCTCCCCAAGGTCAGGCTTCTCTCTCCTCTCTCACCCGGATGTGGGGGAGCACGGGCCCTGGGCCCAGGCCAGCTGGGTCCAATTCCCAGCCCCTCCCTCCATCAGCCCGTGGGCCTGCGGAGAGCGAGGCCCCTCCCGGAGCCTCGGTTTCCGCGTCTGTGAAAAGGGAGGAATTCTAGTTCCACCTCAAGGGGCTGCGGTGACAAACGAGCTGGCCCAGCCCAGTGTCTGGCACAGGGTCGTTGCCAAGTGAACTTTTTTTTAAAAAAGTCTGAGTTCTATGCTATCTGAACTATACCATCCCTGTTGTCACCTGGGTGGTGGTGAGAGGACCAGCATAGACTCACAAGCCGACTAATTCTACTCAGCAAACATTTATTGGTTTACAGCTAAGTGCAGAGAAAAGTTAATAACTCCCCCCCCCCCCATTGTCCCCCGAATGGGCTGCACTGCAGCCTGAGCTGCCTTCTCTGGGTGCGTCCTCAGCCCGCGGCCAGCTCAGTGAGCCCCTCACAGGCCTGGAGGCAGGTGAAGCGGGTGCTGTTATCACAGCCGGTTTCGCACGTGAGGAGAGGGCGGCCCTGTGGCTGGTGCTGCAGCTGCCCAGGCAGGAGAGAGGAGGAGCCACAGTGAGAGGAGGTCAGGCTCAGCGCTCACAGCCCAGCCACTCTGGCCTCTGGAAATGGGGGGATAGAGGGGGAGATGGGGAGAGGGAAGAGGCTCGCTTGCCTGGGGCGGGGGCCTGAGATTCCAGAGGCTCCCGGGCCTGCCCGGAGGGAAGGTGAGAGGCAGCCAGGAAGCAGAGGGGCGGGAGCAGCCATGTCAGGTCTTAGAAGACACGGGAAAGCGAGAGTTCCAGGGGCAGCGAGGGGAACGGCTTCCCAGAGGTGGGAACAGTGAGCCGGGGGGCAGGCTGGCCTGCAGTGAGGCCCGAGCCTGCAGGCGGCCGCCAGGGGTGAAGGGAGGGCTGTGTGTCCCCCAGGCGGCCTACCTACAGAGAATGGGGGTGGACACGGCCGTCTTCGAGAGACGCCACGTGATCGGGGGCGCAGCTGTCACGGAGGAGATCATCCCAGGTGAGCCCGACAGGCGGAGTGGGGCGGCGGCGGGGTGACACCGGTGACCGCCGGTGACCGTCTTCATCGGATTGGGTTTCAGGGTTTAAGTTCTCCCGAGCGTCCTACCTCCTCAGCCTGCTGAGACCCCAGATCTACACCGACCTGGAGCTGAAGGTAGGGCTCCCGCTGCGTCCGGTGTTGTGGGAGGGGGTGGAGGGGGAGGTAAAGGTGTCAGTTCCATCTCCCCTCCTGGGTGAGGCTCCCCACACGGGGATTCCCTGCACCTGAGGTCTCGCTTCCAATCTAGGGCTTATCTATGCACGGTCACCCTGGTACATTCCTGCTGATGGTTTGGTCTAGCCCAGTGGTCGGCAAACTCAGTCAACAGAGCCCAATAGCAACAGCACAGCGATTGCAATTTCTTTTGAGAGCCAAATTTTTTTTTTTTTCAACTTAAACTTCTTCTAATGCCATTTCTTCAAAATAGACTCGCCCAGGCCGTGGTATTTTGTGGAAGAGCCACACTCAAGAGGCCAAAGAGCCCCATGTGGCTCATGAGCTGCAGTTTGCCCACCACGGGTCTAGTCCACCCAGTGTCTTACCAACTGGGAACTTCCACACAAACATCAGACTTAGTTAACGGAGGAGCTCTGTCAGCAGGACCGTGTTCCTCAGGCAGCACTGATTCACCCCATGCAGGGCGGGGGGGTAAGGGGGGCGGCCCAGCCCGGCCCCCAGCCCTGACTTGTCTGGCCCTCGGGGAACTGCCTGAACCCTTGAGCCCTGAGTCTGCAGAGCTGTCTGAGGAGGGTGCCTGCCTGGCGGGAGGTCCTGCCTTGGCAGCAGAGTAGGAAGCCGAGGGACTTTCACCTCTTCCGGGCCCAGGCCTGTTGGGAGCCCATCTGAGACTTCTCAGGGCCCCTGTTGCCTCTCTTGGGTTAACCTTGGTCACTGGCTGGGCCAGCGCTGCCCACCCCCCTCCACATGCCTTTCCCCCCTCGCTGCCTCTTTTATGAACTCTGCTCACCACAGCCCAGGGCCCACTGAGCCCCTCCCTGCGTGGGGCCTGTCACCTCAGAGAAGAGGTCCCCGGTGCCACCTGTGCAGGAGGCTGCCATGCACTTTAGCGCCGATTTTGCTCTAAATTGAAAGTTTGAAATTGATAAGTCGCTGAGCCCCTGTTCACAGCTCTTCAGCTGCTTGAGCTGGTTCATGTAGAGGCGTTCTCCGAACTAGATAACTACAGAAATGCACTAAAGAAATTATTGAGCCGAGAGAGAGAGAGAGAGAGGGGGGGGGGGGGGGGAGGGGGAGGGGAAGGGAGAGAGGAAGAGAGGGAGAGAGGGAGAGAGGGAGAGAGGGAGAGAGGGAGAGAGGGAGAGGGAGAAGGGGGGTGTCATCAGCCAGGACTGGGTGAAATGTCGCCAAGGACAGGAAAGGCTCTGGTCTTCAGCCCGCAGTACCAGCCTAGAGCCGGTGGCACGTGCGGCCGCACCAGCTGTGCGTGAGCAGAGGCAGCTGTGGTGGGCGCGGGGTGGGGAGACCCTCCTGTGAGAAATCAAGCTTCTGAAAACGGGGCGTCACAGAACAGAGTTTTTCACATGATTAATAGCTTTATTAATAAAGTAAAATAAAATGTGCTCCTGAAAGGTTCCGTGTGCTCTTCAAATATTTGTAAGTCAAATCGTATTTTAAATGCATCAAGGGAGCTTCCACTTAAGGTGACCCTGGAGTAAATGAGTCTGCACAGTAAATAAAAATTTTTGATGTGAATAATTTATCTACCTTGTAAGTATGGATTTTCACATAATTGTTTTTTTATTGTGTCTTTCCAAGTTTTAATTATTTATCTCAGGAGCGGGGGCAGCTGTAGACTAGTGCGGAGCGTGAGCCGGGGCTTCTGAGTCAGAGATGTGGTTATGAAACCTGATCCACTTTCCAATGTGACCTTGGGCAGGTTACTTAACTTCCCCAAGCCTCAGTTATTGCGTTTGTGCAATGAAGATGGTGGAGAGTTGATGTAAGCTAACCATTGCAAACCCTAGTACGGTCTCTGGCACAGGGTAGCATGGTGTGATAGGAGGGGGTGTGACATGGAGTGGTGTGGCTTTGTGTGCCCTGGTGTGATGTGGTGTGGAGTGGCATGGTGCATCTTGGCATGGAGTGGTGTGGTGTGGCCTGGCGTGTTGTGTTGTGGCGTGTTGTGACATGGTCTGCCACAGGAGTGCCTGGGCACTGGGGCTTTTATACTCTCACACTAAAAACTAGGAATCAGGACCATGGGAACCTGCATGCAGGTATCTCTATGGTCATAAACACAACCAGCGAAGGTCAAGGGCAGAGGCCACAAATCCCTCAGCAGTTGCTTGTTCTGCCTGTGTCCTGCAGAAACATGGGCTGAGAGTCTATCTCCGAGACCCCCACTCCTTCACCCCCATGCTGGAAGAAGGCACGGGGGGCAAGGCGCCCAGGTCCCTCCTGATGGGCTCAGACCTGGCGGAAAACCAGAGGCAGATCGCCCAGTTCTCACAGAAGGATGCCCAGGTAGGGAAAGTGACCGGCGACTGCTCTCTCTCTCCCTCTCTCCTGCAGGCGGCTCTGGAAAGGAAACGGGCCTGGCTGGACTTGTCCTGGGGCACATGTCCGAGGGCCAGGGGGCTCGGACAGGCCACCCCACCTCCCAGCTCACCTTCGATCTTGGGCACTGCCAAGAGAAGAGGGGAAGGTCCGTGGCTGAGACCAGTGGACACTGGGGCCCCTCAAACCTGTGTGGCCACTGTTCCGACAGCCTCTGCCTATGACTGTCAGAGGGGGCGCTGGCATGTGCTTGCACTGTGTGCTTTCTGTCTCCGCTGCTCTCAGACAGAGCTCTCAGTGGTTATCAATATTAAAGCACAGGGAGGCCGGACGAAGAATCAAGGGCGGATCAGAGACGATTAAAGATAGAATGAACTGGATCGGGAGTTTAGGACTAGAAGGTTGTAATAAATATTCATTCGATTTGGCGCCAATCCCCCGACAGCCCAAGGCGAGAGCTTGTCCACAATGGTGTGAGGGTCTGCTGAGCTGATGCACCGCATCTGACGGCGAATGCTCGGTTTTCCTGGCTTTGGGTGGCATTATAAGGGATTCGTTGGGTAGCTTTGTCTAACGAGTTGTTGAATATGATGGGCCTGGTGTGATTGGTTTGCAGATATAAGAAGATTCCTTAAATGGCTATTTTTTTTTGTCCTAAGCCTAGCTATAAGCTGAAGGCATGGCATTAACTCAGATCCTGGTGCAGACATTTTTATAAGGGGAACCTCGGTGAATGTAACCGAAGTGTGTTGCTTTTTTGTGAGGCTCGTCTATCACCAGGTAACATCTCTTCAGCCCGCCATTTCCAAGCCTGGCTGGCAGTCAGAGTCGCCTGGGGAGCTCTGCTTTGCTTTCAGAGTGATCCTTTGGTGCCTCCACCCTGTTCTCCACACCCTGCCCCCTCGGATGCACGAGGGAGCATTTAGGACACGGCCAGGGCCCAGGCCTGTGGGACAGGGGCTGTGGCCAGGAGGGCTGCCAACCACAGGAGCAGGAGGCAGGGCTCGTCCCCCGTGGGGAGGCAGGAGCCTGGATTCTGGCTTCGTCTTTGTGGATGGTCACACTAACGTAAGGTAACTAGATGTCCCGCTTTTGGCGGGACAGTCCCGATTTTTAACAATTTGTCTCGCGTCCCCTGGCAACGCAGGACAAGTTGTTAAAAATCGGGGCTGTCCCGCCAAAAGCGGGACGTCTGGTCACCTTATACTAACGGCCTCCTGCAGAAAAGCTGTGGAGCTCCCCAATGTGCTTCCAGACAGAACTTTATGTAGCAATTATCAAATTCCATGGGTATATCCGTGAGTCTAGATGACCCAAACGTTAAAAGCTCTGGGCTGGAAAGGAAGATAAGGCCTCCAGGGCACAGGCAGCCACCCAGCTCCTGTCGCCTACCCAGGGGAGGAGGGTGGGTGTCGAAGTGGATTCTGGGGTAAAAGTGGATTGGGGCTCCTGGGGTGAAGGGAGCAGACCTGTTCCTGCTGTGATGGGAGGCCATGGTAGGTTTGCAGAGCAGGAAGGAGCAGTGGGCATGCTGCAGAGCTGGGAAAACCATCTTACTTCCCCTCAGCAATGCACGGGCAGATGGCAGAGAAAGAAGAAACTGCTCAGTGGCCCTTGGTTTAGCACGGAGACCACATCCTGGGTACTTGCCAGGCTTCTGTGGCTGACTACTGGCCAGCTTAACCCCTGTTCCTGCCACCACCCCATGGCTCTCCCGCTGCCCAGGCCCGCTCTGACCTCCCCTGGTGTCGACCTCAGCACAGACCAGGGACAGGGAGCGACAGCACAGCCACAGTGAGATGGCTGGGCACCAGGCCAGAGGAACCAGAGGCTCCGCTGAGGGCAGCGGCCACGTGGGGGCAGCATGGAGGGCAGAGCTTGGGACCATGTCCCCTGCTAAGCAACAGGGCCTTGACTGGGGGTTCTGTTCCAGGCTTATCCCAAATACGAGGCCTTCATGAATCGCTTGGCATCAGCCATCGACCTCCTGCTGGACGCAGCCCCCGTGGACGCGGAGGCCTTCTGGCGGGGCAGCCTCCTGCAGAGGCTCAGGGCGCTCTCCACCCTGGCACCCCTGCTGCGGGCAGGTGAGTCCCAGCTGCATCGGGCAGGTGAGGGGCCTTCTCGGAGCCGAGCCCACTGTCTCTGTGATCAGACGTAGGCGGGGCCTCCACGGCAGCCTGCCAACTGCCATCCCTATGGGCTGCCGGCAGCTCGGGGAGGAGGCCGTGCCTGGTGAGCCTAAAACCAGAGCCCACACAAAAGCTTATGTGCGAGGAGTTAGTTTTGAAGGGTGATCCAGGGAAGGGCAGAGAGAGATGGAAAGAGTCCATGCCGGTGTGCTGCTGTGTGGGCCACCACGCAGGTAACAGCTGCTGGGACCTCAGAGGACCCCCTAGGAGCCTTAGGAAATGCATGCGAGGGCCAGTCCCAAGAGGAAAATGAGAAACCTTTCTCCGTTAGGTTCTACTTCCCAATGATCAAAGGTTGCCCCAAGGTGTTTTAACTCCTGCATAGGGTTGTGCATTCATGGGTGTCAAGTGGCCATTTGTGGGCGTCCTGTCTCGGGGGCCAGAGAAACCCCAAGGTTGAAATGCAGAGGCACGTCTTACAGGCGTGAGGTGAGATGCTGTCGCTGGCACCGTGTGAAGCTGACGGAACTCTGTGCGGGGCCACGAGAGTGTGAAGAGGCTGCTAGATTGGGGCTTAGCAAGAAAAACCTTCTGTGATGGATAAGGGATGTCTGCCATGGCTATGAGAAAGGAAGTTTGGTTAAGCAATGCTATTCTTTTCGACTCCTCCAGGTTATAAAGACCAGTTTAGCTTCTGTATTCTAGAAAAATACTGAAACAGTTAGCTATGATCACAAAATCTATATATATAAAAGCTTAATATGCTAAGTGTCTTGACTAAGTGGTTGACCAACTCGTTGCTATGATATGCACTGATCACCAGAGGGCAGATGCTCCAACCAGTAGGTTAGTTTGCTGCTGGGGTCCAGCCGATCAGGATTGGGCAAGATGGGGCCAGACATTCCCTGAAGCCCTTCTACAGTCCCTCCTGTGGTCCCTCCCTGGCCACCAGCCCCAAACAGCCCCAATTGGGACTGGGCAAGATGGCCCTGATCAGCACGATTGCCAGTCACCCGTGCACGAATTTATGCACCGGGCCTCTAGTTGCTCCATAAAACTGTAAAACTCCAGTGGCACATAAAAGTTAATTTCTCACAAATCTGCATGGTCTAGCTCAGTGGCCGGCAAACTCAACTGAACCAAATATCAACAGTACAACAATTGAATTTCTTTTGAGAGCCAAATTTTTTTAAACTTCTTATAATGCCACTTCTTCAAAATAGACTCGCCCAGGCCGTGGTATTCTGTGGAAGAGCCATACTCAAAGAGCTGCATGTGGCTCGCGAGCCGCAGTTTGCTGACCACAAGTCTAGTTGACCCCAACTGGGCTCCGCTGATCTAGTCTTGCCTCACACATGTTCGTGGCTGGGGCAGGTCAGCTGGGGCAGCTGTGCTCCAGGCGCCTGTCCTCTTGGGAGCTGCAGGCGAGTGGAGGCCTTCTTGAATTAATGGCAGAAGCTCAGAGGGCAAGCCCCAATGTTCAGGACAGTTCCAAGCCACGGTTTGCATCACAACTTAAAGCATTCCATTGAGCAAGCAAATCTTGTAGATGAGTCAGAATCAGGTGCAGAGAGATTGCAGATCAGAGCCTTCCTTCTTGCCTGTCTGTTTATGCTTTATGGGTCTTCTCTTTCAGGCTGCATCCTGGGGACCAAGCTGCCCCAGTATTACCAGGTCCTCACAGCTCCAAGTACCAAGGTGAGAGGCTCCCAGCTTTAGGCAGGGCCTCCCTCTCCCCCCCCCCCCACCCCCCTCTCTCCCGCATGGCCCTAAGCTCTTCTCCTTGCTGTGTTACTGTCCTAGGTGCTGGATCAGTGGTTTGAGTCCGAGCCTCTAAAAGCTACTCTAGCAACGGATTCTGTGATTGGAGCCATGACAAGTCCCCACACTCCGGGGAGTGGGTGAGTGTGGGAGGTGAGGGGGCAGTAGGAGTGGAGCAATTCCCGCAAACGAGTGATAATAAGAGTCACTGACTGAGCTCACCCTGCGAGCCAGGCAGGAAGCCACGCCCTCCACACACGATCCACCTGACCCTAACGCTAACGTCTGGGAGCCGTGGTTCAGAGAAGGCACCTATTGTGCCCACAGTCACCCAGCTACTAAGTGGCACGGCTGATTTGCAGCCCAAGTTGTTTGACCCCCAAAAGTCCTTCTTAGCTGCTACTCTGTTCTTCCGTAAGAAAAGCCTCTCACCCACCTGCCACTGTGCTCTCTCACATAGATGTGTCTTCTCCCCACTCCTTCCCCTCTTCTCTCCCTCACTCCTCTTCCTGTGTCTTCCCGCCCAGGAAATCCTACTGCCCCTCCCTCTCCCACTCATTGTTCCTCTGGGACATGTTTTCACACAGTCGCCTGGGTAAGGGTGGGAAGCTGCCTTCCCTTTGTGAGCAGGGTGTGCTGACAGCCTGCTCCAAGAGGGGGCAGTCTCACACACTGGAGCCCTGAGCTGTGGGAGGCCTCAGTGAGCCCCTGCAGGAGCCGGAAGGGAGGGGTGAGTGTATTGGGAGAGAGGATGCTGCCAGGTGTTGGGCCAAGTCCAAAGCACAGAGGATGCAGCTAGAAGCTCTCGAGGGAGGGAGCGCCCCTTGGGGGTGGTTTTCCGAACACACTAAGCCAGCCCCCACCTCCCCAGGGCTGTGGGAAGGGGGGCTGGCAGCAGTTGCCACACCTTGCCCAAGCTCCATGACCAAACAGTCCATTTGGATCTTCCAGTGGGGGCTTCCTAGCCTTTTCCTATTCTGTTCCTCCTGTGGGTCTCCAGGAGGCTTAGCTGCTGCCCAGATTGTAAAATGTGCCTCTAAGTAATTTGTTTCTTCATTAATTCTTTCCATAAATATTGATGGAGCACTTGTCGGGGTGAGGTGCTAGGGCAGCAGTAGTAAGTGGAGCTGAAATCCTGTGGGCAAGTTAGACACACAGCAGGGGATGACAGCGGACGCCGAGGTGCGAGCGGCTGTCCCTCTGAGCCCCTAAGGACAGGGGGCGCTAGTGACGCAGAAGATGAGGGAGGGAGGGGCTCTAGGCAGCTGTGTTCCTTGTGCAAAGGCTGGGAGTTGAGAAGCCATGTGGTCTATTCAAGGGACTGCCAGAGGGTCAGTTGGTGGGAGTGTGTGCGGTGAGGGGGGCATGGGAAGGGATGAGTCGCGAGATCAGGCAGGATCCCTGGGGCCCTTTTCAGACTCTGGCCATGACTGACAAGGAGACAGAGAAGGCCGGGCAGGAGAGAAGGGCCAGGGGCCTGGCTGGGTTGTGAGATTGGACCCCAGGTTCTGCGAGGAGAAAGGTCTGCAGGGAGAAAGGGTGGGAGAAGGCGGTCCAATGAGGAAGGCCTACTGCAGTGTTTACTACGGAGGAGAGGAGAGAGGCCTGGACCAGGGAAGGAGCTGCAGGGAGCCGGGGCGGGAAAGCTCTTCAGAGGCGGGGGTGACAGCACGTGATTGGATGGAGGGCGGGAGAGATTAGGAGGTGAGACTGCACCCAGGTTTCTTTTGGAAACTGGAGATGCCGTCCATTGGGGTGGGGAACGGGGAAGGAGATTGGTGGATGGGGGCAAAGATTGGGTGTTAGACGCCAGCCCAGAAACCATCCACATGGGGATATCAGTGGGCAGCTAGACAGATGGACTGGAGCGCAGGACAGAGCCGGAGCTGCGGGTCTGGGCGTCGCCGCATTGCTGGCACCAAAGCTGCACCAGATCCATTTGTTTGGGGAGAGAATACGGGATGGGGAAGTGAAGGACTCTTCCAAGAGCCTAAGCTCCTTGGAAGGCTAGTGGGGCAGGGCTGGATGGGGGAGAGAGAGGCTGGAGGTACAAGGCAGGGTGGAATACTTGCACCTTGAACTCTGAGGAGGTTAAATCCCTCTTCTGGCCACTGAGCCTGATGATCTGCCCTCAGGTATGTGCTGCTGCATCACGTGATGGGGGGCCTGGAGGGGGTGAAGGGGGCCTGGGGCTACGTCGAGGGCGGCATGGGTGCCCTCTCCGATGCCATCGCCAGCTCAGCCACTGCGCACGGAGCGAGTATCTTCACTGAGAAGGTGAGTGGCCCCTCTATCACATCCTCTGATGATTGGTGAGGGTCCTTCCAAAATCTCAGGCTCCCAAGTTCCCTCATTTTACCAATGGACAGGGCGGGGCTTGGAGTCAGGAGCTCGGTTATATAGCCCATTAGTAGCTGAGCCACTGTCCCCCGGGTCCCAGGTCGTCTGCCTCCCCGTCAAGTTCACTGCCTCTGCCCACACCGGGGCTGAGCCTTTGGGGGGGATAGGGGGGCGCGGGCTGTGGAGGGACGGGCTGTGTTTCACCGAGGAGCTGCCGGGCCCGGCAGGTGGATTTGGGGTGTGGAGGCCGTGACAGCCTAGGAGCAGCAGAGACAGTGGAAATCCTTCAGGCTCTAACCTGGTTCGTCCCCCCGCCCCGGGGGCTCCTGGGCCTCGCTGTGTGGGTGCAGACAGTGGCGAAGGTGCAGGTGGACAGCGGAGGGCGTGTGCGAGGCGTGGTGCTGCAGGACGGCTCGGAGGTGAGGAGCAGAGTGGTGCTGTCCAACGCCGCGCCGCGGACCACCTTCCTGAAGCTGACGCCACAGGTGAGCCTGGGGGAGGCTCATCCCTGCCCAGCCCGGCCGGTGTGGCTCAGTGGTGGAAGGTTGACCTATGAACCAGGAGGGCACAGTTGACCTATGAACAGTCAGGGCACATGCTCAAGGTTGTGGGATCGATTCCCCAGTTGGGGGAGAGGGGGGTAAGCAGGAGGCAGCCAATCAATGATTTCTCTCTCATCATTGATGTTTCTATCTCCCTCTCCCTCATCTTTCACCTCTCAGAAATGAATAAAAAACAAACAAACAAACAAAAAACTTTTAAAGATCTCTGCCAAGACAGGAGCTGAAAATGGGTGATCGGGGGAGCTGGAACCGAATGGGGGTAGGAAATTCAAGTGCCATGTCTGTCCATCTTTGGGGAAGCCAGACCTTCCTCACCCAGCAGACAGACAAATAGGCAGGAGCCTCACGGGTGAGGAGAGAGGTCCAGAGAGGCGAGGTGCCCTGGGCCATGCAGGTGGCCAAGGACAGAGCTGGGACCCAGAGCCAGAGCTGGGACCCAGAATTATTTATACAACTGCCCTGATATCTGGTTCCTCCCTTCTAACCAGCCCCATTCCGCTGCCCATGTGGATTTTCTATCTCCATATGAACGCTGCATCACAGACAGCCAGAGGACTCCTGGGCATGGGAAAGAACTACTGACCGAGCACAGAGAGCTCGGGCATTCTGTTGATCTTGGCTAAGCTCAGCTGAGTTGGGCTCCTCGTACATCTGTCATCAGCTCTGAGCCCTGCTGACCCAGGCTGGGCTTGCTCACATGCCAGCCAGGGGGTCAGGAGGCATGGCTGGTGCAGGACAGTTTCTGCCCAAATGACCTTGGCTGTGTGTGTGTGGGGGGGGGGGGGGGGGGGAGGAGATAGCTCTGTTCCACGTGTCCTTTAGCCTCTACAGTGGTTGGCAAACTGTGGCTCTTGAGCCACATGTGGCTCGCGCGCCTCGGTTTGCCGCTCTGTTGACTAATAAGTTTGCCGATCACTGGAATAGGGGCTTAATCACAAGGAACAAAAACAGCCTATAATTATTGAATTCAAGAGTCTAGGTCAGTGGTCGGCAAACTCATTAGTCAACAGAGCGGCAAACCGCCGCAGTTTGCCGAGCACAGCTCTAGCATATTCTCGGCATCTGGCAGAAGGCAAAAGCAAGCAAACGCAACCAGGCAGTCCTTTCCAGGTTTGCATCCCACCTACACTGGCCTTGTTCAAGGTCAACCCCAGTATTGAAATGGGAGGACATTACAAAGAGGTGTGCATAGAGAGGCAGGAGGATTTGGAACAATTTTTGCAGCTGACCACACCTTCCCCGTCCCTAACATAGATGAGATGAGCATGGAGCTCCCAGCCATTCTTGGGACTGTTCCTGAGACAAGCACCTCTGTTTCTGAGTGATTCCGCTACCAAACCCAACAAACATCAGTTGAAAAGCCTCTTGTTAGGGCACTTCTGAGAGCATCAAGGCTCCCAAGAGCTCCAGGCGAGGGGAGAAAGAGGCCTGCAGACCACTGGCTGTATGGAAAGCAGGAGTCATTGTGGCCCTTTACAGCCAGGACTGCTGGCAGGCCACAGAGGGAGACGTGGTTGGTGCCAAGCAGGAGCGGAGGGCTTCCCGGAGGAGGGGGTCTGGCTGAGCTCTGAGGACAGAGAGAATTTCCGGATGTAGAGGTCAAGAGACCGGTCTGAGCAAAGGACCAAGGCCACCACTCTGGGGCCAGGCCTTTTATGGACACTTCTGCTTGCAGGAATGGCTTCCAGAAGAGTTCACTCAGAGAATCTCTCAGCTGGACATCCAGTCGCCTGTCACCAAGATCAACGGTAAGAGGCAAACCCCACTGCAGTCCGTCCCTCTGACACAGTAGGGGTGAGAAACGTCCAGGTCTGGGGGACACTGACCTCCTCATTTCTATCCCCGACCTCCAGCCTGCCCCCTGATTGAAGGGGAAACACCCTCTCATACTTTCTCTTCCCAGTCTAACACGAGTGAGCAGGGTGATGGGGAGGGAAGGAGGATCTGGGGGGCAGAGGACACAGGCCTTGGGGCCCTGACCTCTTCTTCCTTCGTTTGGTTCCTCAGTGGCTGTCGACCGGCTGCCAAACTTCCTGGCGGCCCCCAATGCTCCCGGGGGCCAGCCGCTGCCCCATCACCAGTGCTCCATCCACCTGAACTGTGAGGACACCCATCTGCTCCACCAGGCCTTTGAGGAGGCCATGGATGGCCGGCCCTCCCACAGGTGAGCTGTCCCTGGGCTTTGCATCCTGGCGTATTCTCAGCCATGGTCCTAAGGAGGTATGGGGACTGTCCAGACAAAGCAAGGGTTGTCTCTTCCTCCTGGTGTTAAATATTCACAACGAGGTCGGACCTGCCTGAATCCACACTTAGATTCCAGGGCTAGGAAATGCATCCCAGGCAGGAAATATGGGCTGGGGCAGGTAAGGGATACAGAGTCTGGCAGGTCCAGCCAAGTAGCACGGATTAGCAGAAGGAGCAAAGAGAACAGTGCTGGCATTTGGGAAGAACTGGAGAAAATGCGGGAGAGAAAAGGCATTTATCCAATTCAGCAGCCTGCCCAGGGGCACACACTCACCGACTCTATATCCTCTCTTATCTCTGACTAGTGACCCGGTGCATGAACTCTGTGCACATCAAAGGGGAATTAATTAGAGGAAATATTTTAATATTGCTATTGCCCTTTTTCTATTATAGAAGTGTCAGAGATGAAAGAAAATTAGTAAAATGTATATGAAAATCTTCCTCCTGTCAGAGTCTGGGGCATGCCACAGGAACCAGAATCAAGTCAGCACCCACCCATGTGCACCTCAAAATCACATGAGACCCAGACCCAGCTGACCCCACCCCCATCAAGCCCTGCCAGGTGTGGGGCACGGCCTGAGGTTCCCTGTCAAGCCCTGCAGGTGAGGAGCATGACCTGAGGTCCCCAGTCATGCCCCACATAACATGGGGCACAGCCTCAGATCCTTTGGCTGGTGCCAGGGCGGGGGGCTCAGCCTGAGGTCTCCCATCAAGCTCTGCCAGGTAAGGGACATGGCCTGAGGTCCCCTACGAGATGGGTGCAGCTTGAGGTCCCCTGTCAAGCCCCACCAGGCAGGTAGTGCAGCCTCAAGGCCCTGGTGATTGCTTGTTAATGCTTATTCAGGAACTTGGCCTCCGCTATGGGCGCAGCCATTTTGTTATGCTGCGACCATCAATTTGCATATTCCCTCTTTATTAGAGATGAGGATAAGCTGCCTTCATGCAAAACTTGGAAAAGCATTTCCCACCGCGCACCACACCACAGCTGTATCTCCATCCTAGGAATAGGCAGGGATGTTCAGGAGCAAGCATTGTTCTATGCTGTCCATGTCCACCAAAACTTGTTGAAAACCGGTTCTGTACTGGGCTCTGTGCAGGCACAGGGTGAAGGGATCCGGGGTAGGGTAGGGGCATGAGGCAGACACTAAGTCTATCATCGGACGGACACATAAACATTAACAGCACGAGCTAAAGAGGCTGTGGGTCCTGAGACAAGGGCAGAGGGCAAAGTCCCCTAACCCACTCATAAGCATGTGGGGCCCCTACTCTGTTACAGGCTTAGTTCAGGGACTAGGGTGCAACCAACAGGCAGAGTGAACAAGGCCTCTGCCCTCAGCTCACTGATATTTTTTTTAAAGGAGACGAGACAGTGCACTGTGATAGGAAGAAAAACAGGCCAGGGAGGGAGTTGTTGCTAGCCTTCATTGGAGGGTCAGAAGAGGCTTCGCTAATAGCTTTGCACTTGAGCAGAGACCGGAAGGAGGTCTGGGGGTGTCTGCGGAAGAACATCCAGACAGAGGGAGAGTCAGGGGCAACGGCCTGGGGCAAGAGGTGCTGCTGTGCGGGAGGCACGGGAATGAGGCAGTGACTGGAGAGAGAACCTGGGAGTGAAGGGCAGCAGGTGGGGCCTGAGCAGCAGCTGCTACATCCTGCTGGGCTGTGTCCATCGCCGTGGGGCTTGGGAAGAACCTGAGGAAATGCGGGAGTGTCGTCTCTGGGGACGTGTGGGCAGAGCCTCACTTGCACTTTGGAAGGGCTGCTGTGGCCGCTGAGCGGAGAAAAGGGGTGTCAGCTGCGGTGGAGAACCCAAGGAGAAGGGATGGAGGCGTGGACCAGGTGGGGCGGTGGAGGTGACGAGAAGGGGCCGCATTCTGGGTATTTGAAGATAACGCTGCCAGGATTTGCTGTTGGGCAGGAAGTGGGGTAGGAACGAGAAAGAGAAGCCCCAGGAGACGGTGTTTCCTGTGTCGGGAGGGGTCGAAGGTGTGCAGGGGGAGCAGGTCTAGGGGATCCAGGCGTTGGGTTTGGACAAGTCCCTTTGGAGAGGCCCAGTAGCTATGCAAGCCCAGAGGGAGCACTGCAGGGAAGGGATGAGGGAGAAGGGCGTTCGATGGCCTTAAGGTTGGCGATACCTGGAGGCCAGCAGAATCCTGTGCTGCAGGTGGGACAGGTATTGTAATCCAGGGAGGAGGAGGCCCGGTTTCTGTGCTTCTGGTGCCAGGAGCTCTGTCTTGCTTGGCCTGCCCGGGACAGGGGACCAGGCAGGGTGAGAGGTTGAAATCTGGCTGCTCCGGCACCTGCTGCTTAGCCTGGCCCCGTCGCTCATTCGTGTTGTTTGTCGGGACCTGGGGTATGTGAGACCCTTTGTCCTCCAGGCTGTGTGGTGGACGGAGGCAGGGCCAGGCCACGCGTTTGGGGCTGGGGCTGGTGGGAACAGAGACCTTGGGGGGCACGGCCTGCAGGCCACGGGGTGCAGCCTGAGGCTGGAGCTGAGCTCCTCAGGAGTAATCTGGACTCTCCTGGTGGCCACTGCCCTATGGGGTGAACAGCCACCTCGGCCTCACAGAGACGATCCTCCCGGCCTGGGCGTCGTCCTGGCCCCTGCCTTCATTTTGTCGCCTGTCAGCCCAGCGGCCTCAGCCCCTTCCCTGGGGCACCTGCTTCTTTGGCTCTGACCACCCCTCCTGCCACAGGCCTATGATTGAGCTCTGCATCCCTTCCGCACTGGACCCCACGCTGGCTCCCCCCGGCTGCCACGTGCTCTCCCTCTTCACGCAGTACACGCCCTACACCCTGGCCGGAGGCAAAGCGTGGGATGAGCAGGAGAGAAACGCATATGCAGACAGAGGTAAGGAGGTCTGCTGGACAAGACATCTTGTCAGCAGTGGCTGTGTGTTCTGAGGGCCCCTCTCCTCTGAGTCCCCCACCTGCAGGATCTGTCCCCTGAGAATTATCCAAGGAACCCTAAGTCTACACTAGGGGTGTTGAACTCAATCAGAGAAGGGGCCAAAATCTAAAATCCAGCCTAAATCGCGGGCCGAATGGTTTACTGAACAGTCATAAACTGTCATTGTGATGGAAACGCAGCGGAGTGCAGTGATGACAGCGCGGTGCAGGCCACATTGCAAGGCCTGGCGGGACAGATTTGGCCCGCGGGCCTAGTGTTTGACACATGTGGTCTACACAGTGAATGCCTAGGGTCAGGCACTGGGCTGAGAAAGTAAAAGAGACAGCTCCTGCCCTCCAGTGGCTCACGGTCCAGTGGGTTGAGTGACAAGGAAACCAATCTCACAGGACAAGGTCCTGTGTAAACCAAAGGAGGAAGCCTGAGGCAGAGGGACTGGGAGAGCTTCCCAAAGGAGGGGCCTTTTGGGTGGGGCTTTACAGGATGAATAGGAGTTAGCCAGGTAGCAGATGACATTCCAAGCAAAAGAAAGAGCTTGAGCAAAGCAACGAGGTAAAGAAAGCTTTGCACAGTCGAGGAGGAGGAAGTAACTGTGTTGAGGGGTGAGGTAAGAAGGTGGGACTAGCCTGAGATCCATAGGCCTTTGCACGGAATTATTTCTTTGCCTGAGGACTGTTTTATCTGTCTGTGGCTTATTGAGGTACATTTGCAGTGTGCAGTTTAGTGAGTTACAGTAAACTTGCCAAATCGTGACCCATAACGCCTCCTCCCACCGCCACCCGTCTTCCGCTGCCTGGCCCAGTGTTCGACTGCATCGAGGCCTACGCCCCCGGCTTCAGGGGCTCCGTGCTGGGCAGAGACATCCTCACTCCGCCGGACTTGGAGAGGATCATCGGGCTTCCTGGAGGGGTAAGAATAAGTCTGGGGGTGGGAGGGGGTCCCTCATCACATTCTTCTCTCTGTACCCCCCTCCCTGGCGTGCCCTCCACACAGCCTTCACCAAAGGGAGGGCAGGGGCAGAGCCCATGGCGGAAAGGGGACAGGGAGGGGCCAGGTCGATGCAGGGAGCAGGCGGAGCTGGGAGATTCAGGCAGGAGGGCAAGCTCACCAGGACTGGGCCCTCCGCCTGGACGTCCATGTGGGCCTGTCCATTGGAGCTGCTTCCGAGGGAGCGCCCCTCCTCTAGGCTGCCGGCCCTCAGGCTCCCGGTCAGGGCACCAAGCCTCCCTGAGGCTGAGGCAGGGAGGCCGGTTCCAACCTAGCGGCACCGGCTGCCTGTAGCTGCTGCCCACGGCACTGTGTCTGGGCCCAAATGGGACGCGCTGCTTGTGTGAAAGGCACACCAGGGGCAAAGACTCAGTGTGGGGCAAGTGTGAAATGTCTCATCCATCATGGCGATATTGATCCCACAGTGAAATGCAATGTTCTGGGGCTACTGGGTTAAAGGAAACCCATATTAGCATTAACCTCACCATCCCTTTTTAAATTTTCACGTGGCTAGAAAATAAAAGTCACATATGGGGCTCATGTTAGATTTTATTGGATAAAGGATTCCAGGCAGAGGGAAGGAATGGGTGGGTGTGGAAGGCATGAAGTGGTGGAAAGGACATGAGGGGGTCCAGCCTGGAAGCCGAGGAGAGCAAAGGGGTGTCTCCACTGAGGCAGGGGCAAGAGCAGACTTGAGGGATAAGGGACAGGCTGGAAGGACACCCTGTGGTGATTCCCTGCAGACGTTGGTGCCCGGACCTCCCCACCCCTCCCTTACCCCCGCCTTCCAGGCCATGGAAACAGAGCCCAGCTCAGTCCCCCTGCCCCTCGTCTGCACTCACTGTGCTTCCGCTGCAGCTTGGATGCCCAGGCCCAGGCTCAGACGGTGTCCTGGCTCCAGAAACACGTGCCAGCAGCCAAAACAGCCCAATTCCTCTCACTACAAACAGAGCGGGCTTCACAGTCCATAGCAAAACACAGAATCTCCCTTTCAATTCCCCCCGTTTCCTCACACTCTGAAGATGCTCCCACCTTCTTTCTTCCTGAAAAAAAAAAACACAAACTCTGGAAAGCTTCCCCCAGCACCGGGATGTGCCCTTTCCTCTCCCTCTGTATGAACCAGCAGAGCACTCGGAGGGGGAGCCCTCCTGTGTAACCCCGTGGCCCCGCCCCGCAGAACATATTCCACAGCGCCATGACCCTGGACCAGCTCTACTTCGCCCGCCCCACGCCCCTGTACGCTGGCTACCGCGGCCCCCTCCCGGGCCTGTACCTCTGCGGGAGCGGGGCCCACCCCGGTGAGTGAGCCTCGTCCACCTCCCTGTGCGTGTGGTGAGGGCTGGCGGGACATCAGCGGCATGCGGACGGGGACAGGGTAAACAGGGAGGGGCCGGGACCCCCACAGGAACAACCGTCCCCCACTGCGTGCCCTCTGCCCGGCGGGCCACAGGCACAGGCTAGGTGGCTCGCACCCTCCTTGGGAGGTTTGGGGTATGCCTCCGAGGCATCTCCCCACATTCCAGTGTGGGACTGCGAGGCACCCATGTCCCCTAAACCCCCTCCTTCCTTCAGACCAGAAGGATCGGTAAGTTAGCTTCTCCGTTTAAAAACTCCCCTCCCCTCCCCTATCCCAAGCGTGACGGACCCCCCCTGAGGCCGCAGGTCATGGTGACTCTTACCTGGGCCCCCGGGCTCAGCACCCGGGAAGGCCCTCCGTCTTGTGTCAGTGTCACGTGCTGAGGGTCTCCCATCGGGCACATGGGCTCTCGGACCCAAAGAGGCACTGGCTTAGACCGAGGGCCCGGCCACTCCCAGAGCTCCGAGGCAGGAAACCTGCAGGGGGGCCCAGAGCCTGTCGTCATCAGGGGTCAAGGTGGTCCTGAGGCCCACGCCAGAGCTCTCCAGCATCCCCACTCCGCTTGGCCGCTGCTCCCCTGAGCTCTGGCCCTGCTCCCTGGTGGCTGGGATGGGGTGAGTGCAGCTTTGGCTCATGGGAGATTCCCTTCCAGGAGGAGGGGTCATGGGAGCCGCTGGTCGCAATGCAGCCCACGTGGTCATGGGGGACCTCAAGAGCCTGTGACCCTGCCCCAAGGAGAATTGCCCTTGAGCTCAGAGGTCCCCACGGGGCCATCTGTCCAGGCTGTGGCTGAGGCAGACAAGTACGCAAGGCTTGAGCGACTATCTTAGAAAAAAACAATAAACATGCAAGTTACGTTCGGCACTGCTTAACCTTGTACTCACGATGAACTGCTTTTGTTTTATTAAAAACAATGTTTTAAGCCTAGAGTCTGCATTTTTCTATATATTAGTAGAAGAGGAAAATGTAACTATGAAATTGCCTGTCTGTGTGATAGTAGGTGGCATTCACTTGTCTGGGATACTTAGCATTCTCACAACATCAGCGCCTCACAGCCCATTTGACCAGAATCCCCATCTCACTGCTGGGCTCCCACCGCCCATGGGCTAGGGGGAAGGCGGGGCGGGGGCGGGGGGGTTTACCTAGTGAAGCTCAATCTGCTGCTGACACTTCCAGGCAAACTGCAGGAAAGGACCCAGCTCCCTAGGGAGCCACCAAGTCATCCACAGGGCCCCAGGCCTGCATGGTGCTCCGCATCTCAAACCCTCACCACCGCCAGCCAGGCAAACAGCAGGGAGGGCGAGTGCAAGGCCTCAAAGCTGAGGGCCAGGGCCGTCTGGGGCCCACCTTCCTAACTGAGCATTCCACCCCTTCCTTCCCACAAGCAAGACCCCTGCGAGCTCTGTCCACTAAACTCATGTTATTCCGGAGTGGGTGGGCACTCTTGGTCAGAAACGTTCGAACAAATGGCCCTGTGGTGACACAACGCCCCCAGCCAGCTTCTCAGGCCAGCAGCCAAGGCTGCAGGTCCCGGGCCCACTGGCAGAGGAGGTGACGGTTTCCTGGGCCATCTCCTCCCACCTTCCCCGGGCAAATGGATACAGATGAAGATATACCACCTCATTACTCACCCTCCATAGACCCAGCTTCCTCACCTGGAGAGGAGTGGTCATAGAGATCCACTGAGACCACAGGGCATGTCTTCGTCCAGTCTCCGGCGCACGGGAGTGGTCCAGCGGCTGACACTGTTGTGGACGGTGTTACCGTCATGTCTGCGTTCCTGGGAAGGAAGGGCCCAGAAGTACGTGAGGTAGGCAGGCCCCGGCTAATATCTGTAGTGAGATGTGCGAAGGCCTTCCCCCTTGGTTTCATGGCTCACCCCTTTCCAACTTCCACATGTAGAGGACAGAATTGGCCGAAACCAGTTTGGCTCAATGGATAGAGCATCAGCCTGCGGACTGAAGGGTACCAGGTTCAATTCCGGTCAAGGGCATGTACCTTGGTGTGGGCACATCCCCAGTGGGGAGTGTGCAAGAGGCAGCTGATCAATGATTCTCTCTCATCGATGTTTCTATCTCTCTATCCCTCTCTATTCCTCTGTAAAAAATCAATATATATATATATATATATATATATATATATATATATATATATTTTTTTTTTTTTTTTTTTTTTTTTTTTAAGAAAGAATGGAATTGAACAACAAATGAGAACTTGCACAATCTTCAGAGGCCTGGGGCAGATCACGTCAGACGTGGTTGTTCAGAATATTAACAACTGGAGGGGGATGGAAAATAAAAGTCCCAGATACTTAATTTAGAAAATGTTAAAGATATAATAACCAAGGACATAAAACCCAAACACAGTCTTACCTGCAGAAGGAATCGTGGTTACCATTTTGCAACATTCCTAGCTAGTCTTTTACATCATTTGGATCACATGCGATACTCGGTATGTGAGTTGCATGTTTTTCTTTCATTTTACTTCATGTTATGAGCAATGATCAGTGGTATAAAAAAAAAATTGAAAACATTGTTTTTAATAGTTGCCTAGTGATCTCTCTTAAGGATGCAACATAATTCATTGCAGGACACTGAGTTCAGCCTTGGCCTTGATTGCTAATTAGCAGCAGCCAAAGGCCAGGAAGCCACTCTTCTACCCTGAAATGGTAGTCATTCTGCCCTGAAATGACTCACCCTTGTGTCTACCAGGATGCAGCTGCCGGCCAGGCAGACATTCCCGCCTGAGGAGGGAGAACCGGGGAGGGGCCAGAGAGCAGTTCCAGCACAGCGAGGAGTTGTTTCCCGCTGTTCGGTGGCTTCCTGTCACGGCTCTGGAAGATGCATTAGGTCCAGACCAAGATACACGACCGGGCCTGTGCCCTGTGGGGTGCCTTGGCTCCTGTAAGCCCGGGCACATGCCATCCCGCTGAGCAAGGGGACTGAGCTTCCCCAAAGAGATGACGGCAAATTGGCCACAGATCAGCTACGAGTCCCTTGCTGACTTCAGAACATAAAACTCTCACAAGGATAAATAAGTCACACCACATCCGTACCTGATTTATGGTTGTTTGCTTCCTCAAAGCGATGGGGATCCCTTCCTTGGAGGCCATCGTGTAAAACCTGGGGAAGCTGGGAGGCCCTGACGGCCTGGGCAGTGGTGTGCAGAAGGGGGGGGGGAGGGGGAGATATGAGGTTTACAGCCCTGGGAGGGACTCGGCATCCTCGTTGGAGGGATGACAGATGCGGCCGGGCCCCCTGCGGACCTTGCAAGTGTGCATTTTCCTGATGCATGTTCTGTTTGCAAAGCACCTGGCAGCAACGAGTTTTGTGAGAGATGGACGTGAGTTTTGTGGCGAAGGAAGGAAGCACAGGACTTGCCTGAGCCTAGGATGGCACCCTGTGGGGAAAGGGGAAACCTGTGAGATAAGGAGAAACACAAATGGACAGCAAACCTAAAGTCATATTTCACCTCAGCAGGAATCAATTACATTCCATTTAAACCAAGCTCTCATGTGTTACCTGTAAAGTAAAGAAAAATTATTTAAGCCCAAAAGTATTAGAAAATCACCAGTGTGGGCAGAAAAGGATCCTCTCATAAGCTGCTGGCAGAAAAGGATCCTCTCATATGCTGCTGGCAGTGGCATCAAGTTGTATTTGATAATTAGACTCAAAAGACAACACCCGAAAGCCAACCCATGTGGAGGGTTAATCCACGTCTTGTCATTTAACCTCTGAAAAGTATCGGAGCTGTCTCCAAGGATGGAGAAAGATAACAAGCATATTCATGCAGTGTTATTTGCAATGGCAACATATTGAAAGCAGCTTAAATGTCCCCAAATAGATAATTAGTTAAATTCATCTTGGTATTGCGTGGGATGGAATACCAAAAGGCATTTTTTTTTTAAATCACATTTTGAAATTACTTTTTTTTAATCACATGAGAAAATGCTGATAAAAAATAAGATGCAGTGGAATCCTAATTTTGTTTATAGAGATTAAAATATATTTCTTTCTGTGACTCTAACACACACACACACACACACACACACACATATATATAAATATATATATATATGTATATGCAATATACACACCATACACACACACACACACACACACACACACACACACACAGATGGAGATGGAGGACAGAGACACAAATTGGAAGAAGCAAGTGCACCCACATGTTAGCAGCAGCCTGGGGTCTTCCTGCCACTTGCTGGCGGTTTGGAAAACCTTCCTACCTACCTTCATATCATCTACTTCAGCTTAAGAACAAGCCCAAAGTTAAATGGACGGGACTGTGAAACATTGTTTAAAATGATGGTCTCAAATGACTTGTGCATTAATGAACTGATCGTAAACCAGAGACTTCCAGGCACCCCTGGGCCTCCACGTTCCTTAGTGAAGGGGGTCTCCATCACAAAGGGGAGGGCAGCATATTGTTGGTGCTTCGACAGCCCAACAGGAACCCTGTGTGCTAGTGGGGAGGCCACAGAGATGAACCCAAACCTGGATTTCCTTTCAGTTTACCTGAAATTACATGTGTTCTGTCATGCTGGCGGTCACATGCACTGCTTTGTGGTTAGATATGTCTTTGACTAATAAAGGAATTGGAATATGAGTTAAATGAGCGAAGGGCATTTGCTTGGTAGCTTGGTATGCAGACATCTTCCAAGACAATAGGTCTCTTAAGAAAAAGTACATTGAGTGGCCAGATTATTATGATCTCTGAATGCATAATAATCTGACCACTCAGTGTATATCCTATATAATAAAAGGCTAATAGGCAACTTGTCCCCTTGACCAGGAGTTCAGCCAGCAGGCAGGCCGGCCAACTGTCCATGTCCCCTCCCCCTGGCTAGGCTGACCAGACCCCACCCGTGCACAAATTCATGCACTGGGCCTCTCTCTCTATAGATAGATAGATAGATAGATAGATAGATAGATAGATAGATAGATATAGACATATAGGGTATATAGATATATAGATATATAGATATAGATATAGATATAGAGATATACTACACACACACACACACACACACGCGCGCGCGCGCGCGCACATACAGTGAGTGGTCAGAGTATTATGCATCCAGAGATTATAATAATCTGGCCACTCAGTGTATAGTGTAGTCAATAGTGAGGAAACATCGAAGCCAGGCCCCCACTCACCACTGTGCCCGTTGGCCTTTCCTCCCTTTGCTCTTTCAGGGCCCGTGGAGGAGGGTGGGTCTGGCTCCAGAGCTGGGTGCACAGGGGTTGAGGATGCCTCCCTCACAGCGTGGACATGAGGAATTCGTGTGTAAACATAGCTCACCACAGTACATGTGCCCTACGGCCAGAAATCCCACTCCCGGGACACATCTATAAGAAGAACTTTACCAAAAGACATGCTAGACTGCTCACAGCAGCACCGTTTGCAACACCTCCCCACTGAGACTACCCAAATGCCCGTCAGCAGGAGAATAGATGAGTAAATCGTGGCATATTCACACAATGGGATCCTACTCATCAGTGGGAGTGAGCACCTAGAACCACAGGCCACAATAGCACGCTGAATAAAGCAAGCTGGGCACGACATAACAGGCTGGAGGATCCCGTTTAGAAAATGGACAAAAGCAGGTGAGAGTAATCTGTGCTGTGAGACATTCACCTTGAAGGGGTCAGGAACTGGAACCGAGCCTGAGAACAAATTTGGGGTGCTGGTAATTTCCCATCATTTGAACAGTGTTGGGGTTCAGACTGAAAAAATTCATCCAGCTCTACACTGGAGGTTGCTCTCTCTCTTTGCATATTACTTCAATAGAAAGTTAGAAAACGAGCATGGTACCTGGCCTGCAGTAAGAGCACCTGTTAACATCATCACCATAAAGCCCTGAGTCACCGACAGAGCACTAGGTCTGAGACTAGACCAGGGTGTGGAAATGAAGGAGGGCAGTAAGAAAGGAGAATAAAGGGGGGAAGGACCAGGTGGATGTGATGGACAGACCCTCAAAGTGCCCCCACCCATGCTCCCTGCTCTGGGAGAAGGACCAGTGACGGGCTTCTAACCAATAGACAAGGTAACAGGGTGCGTGTGATTGTGTTCTAAAAGATGACCGTGCCCATCATGCAGGAATCTCTCACTCCCTGGCTGGCTGGGTGGAAGCAGCTGGCCACACTTGGAATCCGCGTATGGCAGGTAACTGCTACAGCCTCAGGGATCTGAGAGCAGCTTCCCGCCAACAGCCAGCAAAAACCTGAAGACTACAGTCCTACAGCCTCAAGGAACTGAATGCTGCCAACTGCCATGAGAGGAGACAAATGGGTCCCTCCCTGGCCAGGCCTCCAGGTGAGTGCCGCCCTGGCCAGCACCTTAATAGTAGCTTTGCGAGTCCCTAAGAAAAGGATTCAGCTAAACCTGCCTGGACTTCTGACCCCTGAAAACCATGGGATACTAAACATGTGTTATTTTAATCAACTAAGCGTGGGGTGATTTGTTACACAGCTGTAGATAATACCAGAGGAGGCCAAATAACATGCACATGGTGGCTACAACATCTACCTCATTGGTTCAATTCAAACTGTGCTCCTGGATTTCAAAATATTTCCATTTAAAAATACCGTGTGAAAAATAAAAAATAAAAGGACCGTGTGACCTGGACATCCCTCCCAGGTTGGCTGGCCATCTGCCCCCAGCAGGGCTAAGCCTAGAGTCAGCCATCCCTGACCGAGGTTGTTAGTTAGATGCTCCTGGTTTTGTATCCCGGCTCTGCTGCCATTTGACCTTGAGAACCTTCCTTAACTCTCCTGAGTCTCAGTTGCTTTTGGCTAATGGAGAGAAGGGTGTTTGCCAGGCATGAGGCACACAGCAAAAACCAGTCTTCTTCCTCCCTTACGAAGTGACATGTAACTACATCCGGAGAGTTCAGGCAGGACGAGAGGCACTCGGGAACATTCTGGGCTCCTGGGAAGCAGTGGAAGGAAATTAAAGCCACCACACAGCTCAGCTGGTGTGGCTCAGTCGATTGAGCGTTGTGCCAGACACCAAGAGGTTGCCATTTCGATTCCTTGCCCGGATTGTGGGCTCCATCCCCAGGAGGGGGCCTGTAGGAGGCAGTGGATCCGTTTTTCTATTTCTCTCTCCCTCTCCCTCCCTCTCTCTGAAACCAATAAAACCACATTTAAAAATAAGAAGAAAGCCACCGCATAAAGAAATGGAACAAGATAATTTTCAGTTTCAGATTTGAAGATTCCTCGGAGAGAGGGCCCCAATGCTAGAAGCTTCCCTCCTGGGACAGCAGCACCCACACTTACCTCTACAATCATTGACACCAACTAACCTACACATAGAGCAATACATCCGGGCAAGAGACGAGGAAGCAGCAGGACAGTTGCCACAAGCAGGATCTGTGTGTGGGCCGGTGAGCTGTGTTTCTGGCCCAAGGAATCAATCCCTCCGGCTCCGGGAGGCACCCGGAGCTCCCTTCCTCAGTGGCTGCTTGTTTCGTTCAAGGTCACGTGACAAGCACAGGTTTTTGGAGTTCCCCATCTGCCTCTGGGGAAAGCTCTGGAATATCCAGAGAATCCGCTGAAACCTAGTCTGTCTGCAGGCTGTTGAAACGTTGGGAGAAATAGGACTGGGTTAAGCTTCGGTTATTGTCCTTGTTGGATTTCCATAACTCACTTCAACATCCTCTCCAGGATGCCTCTCCTAGAATCAGCGTCTCCATTAATTTGTTACTTGTTGAGTCTTGCTGCAGCAGAGGCACCTGGGCACAGGCCCAAACCGGGACGGAGGATAATAGCCACAGCTGCTGTTTATTGAGCCCTGACTCCATGCCAAGCACTGCAACCCACCGAGCGTTTCACGCGCATTCCCTCACTCACATCCACAGCAAGCCCAGGAGCCATCCACACTGAGTGCCTTCCACAGACAAGGCAACAGGCCCAGGAGCCGTCTACCCTGAGTGCCTTCCTCAGACGAGGCAACAAGCCCAGTGAAGCTGAATAGCGTGCCTAAGGTTAAGTTTTGAACTGAGGTCTTTCAGATACTAAAAGTCAAGTACAGAAGCTACACTCTGGATCCAATGAGTGGACAAGAGGTTTATCAAAAGTCCCACTAATGGTTGACCATTTACATTAGGGCTATACCCAACTGTAGCAATGGTCCCTAGCCTAAGGTGACCAGACATCCTGCTTTTGGAGGGACAGTCCCGATTTTTAACAATTTTTAACAATTTGTCCCGTGTCCCTCGGCGTTTTAAAAAAGTCCCGATTTTTGCAAAAATCGAGACTTTTTTAAAATGCCGAGGGACGCGGGACAAATTGTTAAAAAGCGGGACATCTGGTCACCTTACCTTATCCTCAAAGTGTCTGCATTCCATTAAGAATAACTCTAGGGCCATGTGACTCTGCATGGAGCATGGCCGTGGAGTCGGATGAAGAGACGAGCTGCCGGTGGTTAAGTAAAGTCAGGGAGTCGTTCTTCCCGAGGAGGGACCTGAGCTAGAACAAGGTCGCTCTCCAGGCGTCTTCAAACTACGGCCCGCGGGCCACATGTGGCCCACAGAGGAGTCTGATCTGGCCCACCAGGTTTTTTGGGCAGTGAGCGTAGCCGAGGTGTTACAGTAGGAATTAGTAGTTCATATAGTCCGGCCCTCCAGCTCTCTGAGGGACCGTGATCTGGCCCCCACTTTAAAAAGTTTGAGGACCCCTGCGGCTAGACTCACTGAGTGAACAGATCTGATGAGTGAAGGATGAAGAGGGCCTCGAGTTCCCCCAGGGTGCCGCCTGGTGGATAGATCAGGAGCGCCCCGTTGGAGGGGAAGAGGACCAGTGCAAAGCAGTGATCAGAAAGAGGTGGGCTAACAGGTTCACACTGCTGAGAGCCCAGTGCCTGGCTAACACAGGCTTCCTTCTGCAGCCAAGGTGGCATCTGAGGAGATGCTGGGGATTTTACATGTCCAGTCCCTTAACCTGCTTACGCAGTCGAAGCACGGGGTTGAAAGAGACAAGCTTCAGGGCTGCCCTGACCCCTTCTCGACTCTCTCCCAAGGCATGCAAAGGAGTAGTTCAGGCATGGAAGTGCGTGAGGAAAGGGACTGTGCCTCCAGGCAGCTAACACCAGAATGTTAGGCCATCACCGTCCACTGTCTGCCCTGGCTAAGAGCTCCCTGCGGAGTGTCAGCAGGAGGCCAGCACAGCTTCCGCAGAAGAGCCGTGTCCCCAGCAGCCTCCAGGCCGATGGCCCCTGTTTCACCTACAGGAAGGAGAGGGACCTGACCTAGCGGGCAGCCTCTGCTCTTTGTCAGAGGCGTTTGTAAAACCTCGTAAGGAACGGCCCTAGAGCCGCTGGCCTGCGTCTCACCGGGGACGGGGCAGGTGAGAGTCAGGCTGGGCTTCCACGGCAGAGGCCAGAGGCTCGTCTGCACTCTGCACCAACTGGAGCCGCCCGGGGCTTGGATTAAGAAGAAGTTTAATAATAGTAAAGCAACTTCCTTAGAAAGGGCTGGCCTACAGGGCACTGGCTATTAGGAAGAGAGAAAAAGCCACCACCGCTGCATTTATAGAAACCTGCTGAGGCTATAATGAGAAAACCTCTCTTCTGTAGCAATGACCTTCTCCAGCGAGTCACCCGCGCCCCAGCTCCCAACCCTTAGCCCAGGATGCAGAGCATAAAGGAGCAGTCAGGTGTGAATTATAGGTGCTGGTCAGGCCAGGAAGCAAGGAGAGCTATAATCGTGGGGCGAATTAATTCCACATAAGTGGGATTAGCAGTAAAACAAATAGCAGTCCCACCACGAGCCCCGTCTGGAATGCTGAGTGTCCGTCTCCGGCCAAGAGGATACAAACAGCCCAGGGGCTGAGCAGGAATCAGTCACAACGCGGTTCCAACCGCCTCCTCTGGGAATACAAGGCAGGAGAGCGTTTGTCTTTTCCCGCAGAGGACTCAAAAAGACACGGTGTGTGAGGGGGAGGCTGCCTCCCCGGGCCCAGTGGCCACAATCCCCCACGAGCAAACGGAGCCCTGAATGCACCCTGGGCGGCCGGGGGAGGGGTGGCCAGGATGTGGGGTAAATTAGGGGCCATGAGTTCTGAGGATGGGCCCACCCGGCCCTTCCATCCTGGCCTAGTGACTGTTGGTTTTATTTTTAAACTGCCGGCCTCTTGTTTGTCTGAGCTGTTTGAGGCTTCTGCTCCTTTCACCATTTGGTGACCTCTGTTGAGGTGAGTGGAGTGCTGGGTGCTCTGGGACTTCAGAGGCTCTGGGTCGTGGTGGGAACTCCAGGTGTGAACACACTCAGGCCACGGAAGGCAAGCTTAGACTTCAGCGCAGGCTCCTGGTGTGCAAAGTGGGATCGGTCATACGTCACAGAGCGAGGACGAAGTCAAATTAGACCAGAATCCCAAAGCCCCCAGTCCCAATGCTGACCTGCTGAAGAGGAGCATTTGAGTAGATGGCAGCTCTCAGCCTCCCCTGCCCGCTTCCTGTGAATCAGAGGAGCCAAATGAGAGAATCTACAGTAGAGGCTATTCCAAGGAGGGTCTAGCGATACCAAAATCTCCGGAAGGTGAGGACAATTACCCATCTTCGGATGACTCTCAGGAAGGATTACCAGGAGGCTCTGCCTCTGCAAGGCGGGAATTCTCACTCTGTGCTTGTTTACAATCTTGAACTAAGGTCAGGTGGGCTTGCAACTATAGGCTGCAGGGGGTTGGAGGGAGGAGGAACATTCTTATGAGTCCTATAACCGGGATTCCTAACCTTTTTTGACTACACCCACCTGGGTGGGGGCCTGAACACACCAACACCCACACCTCTCCTGAGTGTGACCGCTAGGGCGAGGGGGATTAGAGGAAGGAGGTGAGCACTGCAGAGGAACCAAGTGAATATGCCACACTGAACTTGTTGAACATGCAGCATACACATCTTCCTATGTATGTTAGAAGAACTTCACATAATATACTTGATTTTACTTTATAAATGAGTGGCCTATGGTCTCAAAAGTAGCCCTGCTGATTCTATTACACTAGCCTTGCCTGTAAGATGGAAGCTATTAGAATAGCACAAGGATTTATTAGGACAGCACAGGCAAGCAAGTCGCCAATGAAGGGTCCCTAAATAGCACCGAGACCACTGGTGCCAGGTTGTGCTCACATTTTCCTGGTTTTAGCACTAAAAGTGTTGCATCCTGGCAAAACCCTCGGT
Organism: Pipistrellus kuhlii; assembly: GCF_014108245.1. Classification (NCBI taxonomy): domain Eukaryota; kingdom Metazoa; phylum Chordata; class Mammalia; order Chiroptera; family Vespertilionidae; genus Pipistrellus; species Pipistrellus kuhlii. Next base: position 30,301,398 of record NW_023425460.1, on the reverse strand, counting down.
TGTGAGCAGACCTGTGTGGCTGGTCACTCTACCATATAAGCAAACTATAAGGGTTAAGGTCTGTATCTCCTTTAGCAATGGGAACATGTGAGTGACTACTCATTGACTGTAATTCATTTATATATAGGTAACATGGAGAGAGTGGACAATTTATACACCAAAAATACCCTCTCAGGACAGTCCGCAATCTCTCATCAGGCTAAAATGGGTAATGAGGGCACAAAATCAATAGCAATTTATAAATAAAGAGTACGAATGGCAGCAATCAGGAACCACAACAGCTCTTACCAACTCCTGAGGAACTAACTGAAAACCATCCTCCCAAACGTTGGAGAAATTCCACCCATGGACAGTAGGTGTGGAATAACAACACTGAGTCCTTAGCAAACCAGGTGAGCGCTAATTTTAGTTTATGAGTACCACATTTTTGTGGGTCACTGGCAGGTGGCCTCTGACTGTGGGTGAAGAGGAAGAGCCACAGATTGTGTGAGTCACCTGTTGGAACCACGGGAAAGATTTGCATTCCTTGGTCGGTTCATAGTCACCGGTATGACACTCAGTTCTCACCAAGATGTCAGGTCAACACCACGCAAGTCCCTGCTTCAGCTCATTTAGTAAATGAGGCAACCAGGGCCCAAAGAACTTAAGTGACTTGGGCAAAGCTACGGTTGTCAGGGAGACCGAAAAGGCCTTCTGCGTGTTATAGGGGCGTGTAGGAGGCAGAGTGGTAGGATTTTTAGACAGCCCGTCCTATTCAGTTGCTCCTTCCAGCAACCTCTGAAATAGTGACAGAGGATTCATTCAGTTGGCCCCCCCAAAAAAAGACACTCTCAAGTTTCTGCCCACAGTGTCCTTGAATGTGATTTGACAGGGACATAGGTCTTTGTAGATGTAGTCAAGTTACAATGAGGTCAGTAAGGTGGGGCCTAAGCCTGGTATCCCTATAAGAAGAGGGAAACACGCGCACACACACACACACATGCACGCACACATGCACGCACACGCACACACCATGTGATGACTCACAGAGGGAGGACGGCCCTGTGAAGATGAAAGTGGAGCTCTTTGTGATGCCACAAGCCACGGGCGTCTGGGCTACAGATGCTGGAAGAGGCTTCGGAGTGAGCAGGGCTCTGCTGAGCCTCCAGCACCGAGAGAGAATACATGTCTGTTGCTTTAAGCTGCCCAGTTTGCGGTACTTGGTTGTACCAGCCCCAGGAAACTAATGTAAGACCCATAAGTGGCTCAAGTCCTCTGGGGGACTGGGTATCTTTTCTCTCACGTTCTCCCTGCAGCTGGCAGGTAATGAAAGAGAAAGGAAACACACACAAACACACACACACTCACACAGTTCATCCTTATTATCTGCACTGGGTCCTTCCTGCCTCTTCCACAGCAACATGGGAGAACTCTGGGGCCTCCCTCCCTGGTGGGCACACAGCGTGGGCATGGAGAGGGTGGCATGATGTCAGTGCCTGTGTCTGGGCGCCAGGTGGGTGGGAGAGCCCTGGAGGCACTTCCCCCTCCTCCTGAGGATGATGTTCCCAGCAAGGTGCTTCCGGCAGGACCACTTGACATTTTCCTCTCCACACCCCATTTGGCAAAGGCCAAGAGGTTCGCCGAGCCGTCCTGCCCTTCACTGGTTTCTTCTAGGACAAAAGCAAAGCACTCATCGGGTCGCCCAAGGAGGGCTGCCTCTGCAGAAACTGAGGAGGCTGCACATTGTCTTGCTTTTACGTTTAAAGTTTCCTTATAGAGGCAACATACAGGCTTGGCTGAGGTTGCATTACAGACTCAGTGACCTGACTGCCCGTGAACTTCCACGTGGAGGAGAGAGGCAGCTTCCCCCAGGCCAGGAGGGCACCAGCCCGCACAGGGGCGGGGTTTGAACAGTCCCTGGATGCTGAGTATGATCCTAAATTTATAAAATAAAGATACTTACATGTCTATTAAAATATCTATCCAGGATAGAATTGTAAATGTTTTTATTTTATTTTACTTTTGTTTATTTCTTTTCTAATATTGCTATACTACACAAGAAGGGATGATGTAATAAAACTAGCAAAAATCCCATGAGTCGTGGCCAGGTGGCTCAGTTGGCTGGAGCACAGGCCAGTGCACCAAAAGGCTACAAGTTCGATTCCTGGTCAGAGCACATATTTAGGTTGTAGGTTCAATCCCTGGTCACGGGCACCTGTGGGAGGCAACCAATTGATGTTTCTCTTTCACATGATGTTTCTTGCTTTCTCTCTCTCTCTCTGTTCCTCTCTCTTTAAAATCAATAAACATATCCTTGGGTGAGGATTTAAAAAGAATCACCCATGATTACAGCTCTTGAGTACAAATACTGTTAATATTTTGATGCCTAAATAAGTAGATGAAGACATAAGAGAGCTATAATGATATTAGCCCTTTCTTACACAGAAAGAACTAGAGGGCTTTTCTCCAATGAAGCAATTTTTTTCCTAGTTGTGATTGTCTTGTGTTTACAAAATGGTGGCTTTACTTGGAGTCATAACAGGCATTCCCCCATGTTGCTCTACATCCTTCATTTATAATATTCACAATTTTGAATACCTGCATAATAGTCCATTAGGTTTATAAACCTTCATGTACTTAGTTCCCATAATTGGACATTTTTAGTTTTAGGTTTGGAATTTTTAAATTAGGAATTTTGTGTTTTACTGCAAGCATTAAAACTCAGAGGGCCAGGTAACTTACAAGTTTCATGATCTCTTTTTTAATCCTATAGGTTTAATTTTATTAATGATAAATAATTTATTTTATATACATATGTATATCTTTCTGTGTCATCACGTGTTGCCAACTTTAAATTAAAATTTATAACGTTGCCCATACCAGTCAGGCATTTATGGTACTATTTTTCACTCGGCTACTAGCCTTGTTTGGGTTGAAAAGTGATATTGAGAAAAAGACTCTTTCTGCCATCAGGTCTCCAGTTTCCTAAAACACCTGTGCTGTTTTCAACTTAAATCCTTCCCTCCCTTCATCCCTACAGCATCCCTGCCTTCCTGCAAGGAAGCAAACGTGTGGCCTGTGGCCACCACTCCTCGTCCTTGGCGTGAGGCCAAATCGCCAAACGGTCGCTACATATTTTATGGTGAAGCCTGGACGTGACATTGATTGGACTGGCAGCTGGGGCAAAACCATCGTCAGGCTCAATAATGTTGAATGTCGCTTCTAACACGGATGTTCTGTGAGCCTCTGTTCACACCCTTCCACTCTCACCTTTTTAGTTTAACCTCTGAATTGTGTAAAATTGCAAGCACAGCGTAAGGAGTCTGCGTAAAACCCAGGTCCCGGCGGGAAGGGTCCTGGTACAAGGAACGGCCAGTGTGGGGCGGAACATGCTGGAAGCCGGCGGGAGAGGACTCGAGGCCCCCAGATGATAAATCCAGCCCAGGCGACAATGGAAACACTTCCTGAACCACACTTGGCGGAGGATTTTCCCTGATCCTCGGCGAGGAGTGATGGGAAATTAGTATCAGAATCCCGCTGTGGATCTGCGGTTCACAGGGTATAATTATGCTTAAGTCTACTTTACTGTCAGCCGCCTCTAATGCTCATGCCACAGTGTAGGTGTAGACAGTCTCAATGCTCCTGTTGTTCTGAGAAGCCCTGCAGTAAAACCCGACTAGATATCATTACATTGTCAATCTGTCCTGAAGGGCCCCCCAAGTGACTGCAGCAAAGGTGATTTCAGTCCCCAGCGTGGGGAGGCCAGGTGGACAAGCCTCTCCAGCACGCAGCTTAGTAACGCTCAGCTTTTACCGTATTTTCCGGCGTATAAGTACTTCGCCGGGAGCGCTGCTCACTACAGCAGCCTCTGCGGGCTCTGGTGTGCCCATTCCTTCTCCATTCTCTGAGCACCTGCAGTGGAGCAGGCCATGTGCTGGGCGCGGGGCCACAGCAGAAAGCAGCAAGAGTCTGTAACCTCAGAGGCCTCCGGAAGTGAGGAAGCAATAAAGGCAGAATGGGAGTTGGGTTTTAAGAAGAGAAGGTCTGCAATCATCACTCAGGACCGAGGATGAGGAAGACAAGGAGAAATTAGGGAAAAGACTGATAGAAGACCAAGCCCGTATTGGGACAGACCAGCTCCGTGGACCTGCGGCATGAAACGCTGAGAATAAAGACACGAGAGAGCCGAAACCGGTTTGGCTCAGTGGATAGAGCGTCACACTGTGGACTGAAAGGTCCCGGGTTCGATTCCAGTCAAGGGCATGTACCTTGGGTGCCCTACTGGGGATGTGCAAGAGGCAGCTGGTCGATGATTCTTTCTCATCGATGTATCTAACTCTCTATCCCTCTCTCTTCCTCTCTATAAAAAATCAATAAAAAATATATTAAAGAAAAAAAGAAAAAGACACGAGAGAGCTGGCCTTTCTGCTTCAAGCCCCAGGGGCATAAGGAGGGCACCCATGAGAGTCCAGGGGCTTTAGATTGTTCTGAACGTCCTGTCAGCTGGCGAGTGCCCTGGAGTGCGTGCAGGTGGCTGGGAGTGGGGTGTGTTAGCGGCAGAGGCGTGCGTGTCCTCCCGGAGGAGGGGGAAGTGGCGCCATTAGCGGCGACGATTGAGATGCTCATCCTGGAGCACAGCTGCAGGAAGGCGGCTGTGGAGACACAGGCAGCGCGGGGAGAGGATGTGTTTCATCAGGTTCCATCCCCGTGCGATGCCAGCCAGGAAAGGCAGAGCAGGGGAGCTTGGAGGCAGCCCAGCTCTGCTAATGCGCTCTCCAGGAGCTTCCTCGCCAGGAAGGGCTTAGCTGTCGGGTTCTCAGTAAAGGAGATAAAGCTAAAATCGGAGCTTTGAAAATGGCTGATGGGATTTGTAACTCTACCCTCAGGCCCTTTGGCCTGGGGATGTCTGACGGGATCTAGAGGTGCCTCACCTGCTCGCACTGCTGGAAGGTGAGAAGAATCTGAGAGTCCAAATGATTGCATCCCCCACGCTCCCATTCTCCACTCCCTTGCTGTGGTTTGCAGCTGTGTTCCCTGCCTCCGTCCCCTTATCCTGAGCAGCCTGACCTCACTTGATATTAATGAGAGTTATGGCAATGCCTCCCTGTATCTGCATATAGATTTCTGGCAGTTTCTGTTTCTTTTGCTAGAACAATGTGGAGATGGAGGCAGAGTAAGTCCACCTTATTATCCTCCCATTTTACAGAAAAGCAAACTGAGGCTCAGAGAACAGATGGGCGTTTTCTCGGTCTTTTAGCTGGTAAATGGTGCTCAACTTCCAACTCCTTGTTGGACTATAAAGCCCACTGCATTGTGTGTGGTCGTTGTAAGACGGCGGGTCTACACCGCTGACCGGAAGCCGCTAATTGGTCTTCAGCCTCACAGCGGAAGGTGAGGGGTGAGGACTCACTCCTGAGAGGGAGAAGCGCTGCCTCCCAGCAACCAGGTTCGAAGGGTGTGGGGCCCGGCCATCTCCCTGGAGGAAGATGGTGGTGATGATGGTGGTCATGTCAGTGGCATGAGTAAGTCTCCGCCGTTAGGGGTCCTGCCTAATGCAGTCTGGGGTGGCCAGAAACTTCGTCCCCCCAAACCTAGAAAGTTCTGGCACAGCAGCAATGTGCTCTCAGCACCTGTTCCTCCTTCGTGTGCTAAGGGCACCCGGAGCGTTGGCTGGCTCTCCCCCAGGGGCTGTTGTCTCCTCTCTCCCAGGGCTTCGGGGAACACGGCTAGCCCCAGCACAACCAGCCGGGCTTCCTCCCGGGACTCCGGCAGAGCGAGGAGGCATTCGCTGGAGCAAATTTACTCCAGGGCAGAGCCCCACGCAAGTTCGTAATTCGTTTCTCCTGCCAGACCCTAGACCACTCTGGTTCGTGACCTTTTCCAAGCCCAGTTCTCCAACCCTCACTCGATTCGGAGGCCACCTGCCCTTTGCCACCCAAGCCAGCTGGAATCCCTTGTGTGGCTGCAACCAGAGAACAGTTGCTAAACTCCACTTCCCTGTGTCCTCTTTCTCTATTCCCCGAGTCCTCTTTCTCCTCTATCTCCCTCCTCGGGGACGCATCATCCCATGAAGGCGAGAGCCTTAGAGTCAAAGTCAAAAATTCAAGTTTGAATCTAGTCTCTCCTGAGGCCTTGACTGAACAGTCAGTTCAGTGAGTTACAGGCAACCGGGACAAGTTGAATGATGCTTTTATCTACAGGTCATGAGATGTCAGGCCAATTAGGAAAAGGGGGGGGGGGGGGAAGCTGTCTAAGATAAATAGGAATAAGGAAGAAATTCATAAAGCCGAGGGTGACACTGTTTGTCCTGGGGAAGAGAGTGGCACCAGGACAGGATCCCCAGTTCCTCCTGGACCTGTAAGGGGAGCTTTGTCCTGGACACTTGGTGAGGAGAGAGGACAGGCCCAGAAATATTCACCACAAAAGAAGAGTAAACACTTGGGCACCCTGGGCACCGGGCAGGACAACCGTCCCCTTTCACAGGGGATAAAGAGGGCAGTGAGTTTGTGGACGCGCAGAGGGTGGGTGCGGGCGGAGTCGGAAATTCCGGCCACGTCAGGCTGGCTCGGGGTCAGGCGGCGTGTTTGGGCCGAGCAGCCCTTTCCTGTTGTGCGTCTGTCTCGTGTTTCAGGCCGTGTGTGGACAGAGGGGTCACTGGGGCTGCGTGCGCGCCTCTGTGTCACCCAGAGGGACGTGCCGGTCCCCGAGCTGTCATTAGGCTTCGGGAAGTCAACAGGGGCCGGAGCGCGGGGCCTGACTCAGGCCTTGGAAATGTGGAGGCTGAGCCAGGGCTGCTCGGAGCCGCTGCTGCCTGTTTTGGTGGCTGCGAGCAGTTCACACTGTCCTCTCCGCTCCGCCTCCTTTCTGCCAAGTCTGTTTCCCCCGAAGTTGAAAATAGAAATTTTACAAACATATGGGCTTGGACTGGACTCCGCACAGCTTCCAAAAGCCTCCCAAGCCGGAGTCTCTCCGCTACAATGACACACGTTCCTTTGTTCTGAGCCAGAAGCCAGGCCGGATCCCTTTTCCACCGAGAGATTTGCCTTACTGTTCCGAGGCAGGTGCCCACGCGAGCCCTACAGTTTGGGTCACAGCAATCGGCTGCCTGGGAATTCTTTCTTTCTTTTTCTTTCTTTCTTTCTTTCTTTCTTTCTTTCTTTCTTTCTTTCTTTCTTTCTTTCTTATATATATTTTTATTGATTTTTTACAGAGAGGAAGGTAGAGCGACAGAGTTAGAAATATCGATGAGAGAGAGACATCGATCAGCTGCCTCCTGTACACCCCCCAGTGGGGATGTGCCTGCAACCAAGGTACATGCCCTTGTCCAGAATCAAACCTGGGACCTTTCAGTCCACAGTCTGACGCTCTATCCACTGAGCTAAACTGGTTTCAGCTGTCTGAGATTTCTTATCGAATGACAGTTGTCTGAAGTAGGCCTTCTACGTGGCCCATCGAGAGACACATTTCTAACCGAGCACTTCCAACGTTGTTATATAAAAAAAATAACTGTCTACAAGCATGGAATGAAGTTCGGTGACCACGGAGCCCTCAGAGAGCAAAGCCCAGCTCAGGCAGGGGCCAGAGAGAAGAGGTCCTCAGATGCCCCTCTGCTGAGGCCACCAGCTCTGGGGTGTGGGTCCCAAAGGACACGTGGCTCCCCTTCTTTCCACCTCGTTCCCTTCATCTGCAGGGGTGAGGTGTAGAGAGCCATGGGCACCTGTGGAAACCACTGCTCATAACCAAGGTCTGCCCGGAGACAGGCTGTGGCTGGAAGGGGAGGAGCAGGACCTGGTGTGGGAGCTCAGGCTCATACCAGATTCAGGAGGACTCCTGGGTGGTCCCATGGCACATTCTCACTGTGATTAACTTTTGTTTCCCTCCGAGGGGCAGGTCCCGTCTAGCTCTCTGGCTGCACGGGTTCAAATCTCTGCTCTCTATTGCTAACTTCATGGGCAAGTGACTCAGGGGCTCAGTGATGACTCCTATCTTTAAGCAGAGACACTAGTGCTTCGGATGGTTAACGAAGGTCCAAAGGAACACCTCTGGCACAGTCCCTGGCATACAGTAGGTGCTTCATAAACGTTACCTCCCTTTCTATCATTAGTAGATGGCATTGAAAGACACAGTTTGTTCCCTGTCCCCACACCCTGTGGAAAGTCCTTCCACACCAGCCTGGGCTTGGCCATGTGACGTTCCTTGCTGGCCAGACAGTAGCAGATGTGACACGGAGGCTTGAAAGGTGCTTGCACAGTGGGACTTGCCCTCCTTCTGCTCCTGGAACCCTGCCACCATGTGGACAAGCCAGGGCTTAGCCTGGTGGAGAGTGAGAGACCATGGGAGGGGACAGAGGGGGTCCAGCTGACACAGCCAGCCTCAGCTGTCACGGACTGAAGTCATCAGACAACTTACTTTCAACTGTCATCGATCCCTCACATGTGCAGCATCTAAGGGTCAGCCTCTCATTGGTCCCACAGCCTTGTCCACGTTAGAGTCCTTCCAAACAACAAGGTGACGGACAATATGGGAACTTTTATTCAGCTGTCACGTATCCTGTAGATTTGCTTCTCAGGTGCCTCAAAATCCTGGCAAAAAGTAAAATTTTGAAGGAAAACTCCCTAGAAATTCAGTTAAATTCATGCTCCTGGATAAATCAATGGACCCTGGGGAGGAAAGTCCCCTGATGTCTCGTTTGCCAGGCAAATTCCATGGGCCTCACCCAGGAGAGACAGGCTGGGCCCAATGAGGCAGTCGCCCAGAACAGAAATGAAAGGCTGGCCCGAGGAGGTTCGGGGTTCACACCCAGTCACAGCAGTCATGCTAGAGCTGATGGGGCAAGAGAAGGCCGGAAGCAGGGAGAAGAGCCATAAGATCACCGTCTGGGGAAGTCAGGGATGTGGGACAAAAGAAAGCTCAGTAGATAGTTTTTAGGACAAGACCTGTGGATACTGTGAGTGAACTGGCCACTTCGCCAAGAGCATGACCCTGGAGAATTTGGTCGCTGGCTTTCAAGTCACCAGAGACGTCCTCAGGGACTGGCTGAACATGATCTCAGCAGATGAATTAGTGGGTATTAATGGAGGCCTAGGTTGGGCTAGGTACTCTGAGGGTTACAAGATCAGGCTAAGACCCCTGTCCTAAAGTAGCATACAAGTTACCTACCAGAACCCATGCCAACCAGATTAAGAAAAGTTAAGTTCAAACCAGTTAGTGGAGAAATAAGTGGGACTTGAATGTTGCTGTATGGACTTCTAGAGGAGAAAAGCTAGAGTTAGGCCATGAGGAATGGCTACGATTTAACAACAAAGAAACTTTTTGGCCTAGGTCAAGACAGGACAGTGTGAAAGAATGCTGTGATTGATTAGTGATATCTGCATGAGTGCAGGCATGGCAGCATCCTGCCCTCTCTTTACCGTCTCTGGGTTAGATGATATTTAAAGTCCCTTTGATCTTTAATGGTCCATGACCATCCCACAGGCCATGTTAGTTAGGGTGATCACGGGAGAGGGGAGACCAGTATTATATTTTTTTCTGTCAGGATTTCTCATCCAGAAACCTGAAAAATTGGTTAGTCATGCCAGGATGAGCAAAGGAGCAAACAAAAAGCTTAGAATACAGCAGATGGAAAGAAAAGTAAGGGAATGATTAACATAAAATTCAGAATTTCCTTTTGAAGGAAAGAGGGGAGTTCCACGGGGAAGGGCATACAAGAGTAATATTCTATTTTTTAAGTTGGCTGGTAAGTACTTGGTTATGTGGTATGTGAATATTTTTAATATTAATAGGTATTTGGGTTGTTTTCACTTTGGGTTATTATGAATAATGCTGCTATGAACACTCATGTGCCAGTTTTTGTGTTGACATTTTTTATTTCTCTTGAGTATGTACCAACAAGTGGAATTGCTCAATTGTATGGCAACTGCCAGACTATTTCTCAAAGTAGCTGGACCATTTTACATTCCCACCAGCAATGTGTTATGGTTCTAATTTTTCCACATCCCCTCCAACATTTGTGATTACCTATCTTTCCAATTCCAGCCATCCTGGTGGGTGTGAAGTGGTATCTTGTGGTTTTTAATTTGTATTCCCCTCATTGCCAGTAAACGTGAGCATCTTTTCTTGTGTTTATTAACTATTTGTGTATCTTCTTTGGAAAAATGTCTGCTCAGATCATTTGTCCAATTTTTAAATATGGTATTTGTCTTTTTATTATTGAGCTGTAAGGGTTCTTTATATTTCCTAGAACCAAGACCCTTATCAATTATAACTGGCAAACATTTATCTCTCATTCTGTGGGTTTTCTTTTCACTTTCTTGATTAAAACTTTGGTCTCAAAGCACAAAGGTCTTAATGTTGATGGTGCCCAGTTTAACTACTCTTTCATTTGCTCTTTTTGCTTTTCATGTCATATCTAAGAAACCATTGCCTAATTCAAGGTCATAAAGATTTTTCCTTCTAAGAGTTTTATAGTTCTAATCCTTACATTTGGGCCTTTGGTCCATTCTGTGTAAATTCTTGCATATGGTGTAAGATAGGGATCCCACATCAATTACTTGCATATGGACACAATGTGTATTATGGCCTAATCTCAGACATGACCTACTATTATTTCTCTACATCCTATTGGCTGTACAGGCTAATCCTGTTACAATGTGGAAAGGACTGCTCACCTCCTTCTGGTTATGAATACCAGGAGCATCATCGCTTTGTCTTGTATACTGGTTACCACACCACGGACTTTTAATATTCAGACATCTGGGACATTCCATGATGTTGTCTTTGCTGAATAACAAAAGGAGATTACAGCATGTTCCCTCATTTATCAGTAATAGCTTATTGATTCCTCTATTACTGATTTACTTTTTGTGTGTTCTGGTAATAATAAGAGCTATCGTCTCTTGGGCAACTACTCGGTTCCTGACCTATAGCCAATATTCCTACTCACTATTTCTAAATCCCACTTACTGGGTATTAGAAACAAGAGATTCTCATACCGATGTATTGGTAAGGGAACAACAAGAAAGGTTAAACGTCATGTCCAACGTCACCCAGCCAAGGAGGTGGTAATCAAGTTCTAAACAGTTCTAAACATGGCTCACTGGCCGACAGGGTCCTTCCTTTCCCCTCATCAACTAGTACCTACGTCCAGGAGCCTCCTGGGCTTGCAACTCAGGGCTGAGCCTCTACTTCTCTGCTCTCTCCAAGCCACAGCATTCCTTATCAGCCTCCTCGAAGCTCGGAAATGGAGCCACCGGCATTCCTCCGCTCCAAACAGAGCTGCAGGCCTGTCCTGGGGGGGTGACGGGCACGAGGTCTGCTCAGCTCAGCTCCCATTCTTGTTGCTAAAGCAGAGTCTACAGTGTCGAGCCAAAATTCAAAATATAACCCACGTACATTTTTATTTGATTTTATAGTCTATTTTGAATAGTTGAGCTCCTTAAAAGTGTATCATTTTCCTCTAAAAGCATGCTGTAATATGTTTCACAGCATCCAATGTGATTTTATTACATCTTGGAATAAAAATGTTTTCTAAAATGAATGTTTGACTTTATGACTCAAGACTATCAGAAAATAAGCCTGGTTACACATCCAAAAATTACATTAATGGATGCTTTTATGTGACCCATTCGAAAAGGAGGAGTGCTATTCCCTCTCTCTCTCTCTCTCTCTCTCTCTCTCTCCTCTCTCTCCTCTCTCTCTCTCTTTCTCTCTCTCTCTCTCTCTCTCTCTCTCTCTCTCTCTCTCTCTCTCTTCTCCTCTCTCTCTCTCTCTCTCTCTCCTCTCTCTCTCTCCTCTCTCTCTCTCTCTCGTCTCCCTCTCTCCTCTCTCTCTCTCTCCTCTCCTCTCTCCTCCTCTCCTCTCTCTCTCTCTCTCACACACACACACACACACACACACACACACTCCCTTCCCACCCCCACCTCCTGCATTTTCAGAAGACTGAGAAACTAAGTGATGGGCAGAGAAACAAGACTATTTTGGGGCACCAAATACATTTAAAACCACTTTCAAACATTAAGTTCTTTGTACCTTTTGGAAGATTAGATATTGCAATCTGGGGGCATTTTCACTGTTTAAGCATTTGCCAGAAAAAAAAAAAAAATGCTGTTTTTCTCTTTAAAACACACACCAAACCACAGGCAGGTTCTCCTTGTGCCCCAGGCATCTCCCCACCCCAAACCTCTGCGGGTTTTGTGTTCCTTGGGAGGGGCAGCAGGTTGGAAATCTAATTCCCTAGCAAAGCAGAGGCAGAATAAGCAAACATATCTGTAAAAGTGGCTCATTTATTTTGCTGAATTTAGTTGCTTCCTGGCCCTCTGGTGGCTCTCAAGTTCCTCAGGTCACAAAAACAAGCCTGCAGCTCCAGAGGGACGCCTGCAGCCCCAGGGCCCTCAGCGAAGGCCCCACAGAGGCCCCCTGTCTCAGGAGACAATGGGGGGGGGGGCCTGAGGCAGCAGCTCTCCAGGACCCCTGCAGGAGCATCCTCGCTGGCCTTCCTGCCTCAGGTCTCCCAGCCTCAGTCCTGGAGAGAGAGAGAGAGAGAGAGAGAGAGAGAGAGAGAGAGAGAGAGAGAGAGAGAGAAGAGAGAGAAGAGAGAAGAGAGAGAGAGAGAGAGAGAGGGAGAAGAGAGAGAGAA